>NC_135822.1:50171538-51371538 GCF_964213995.1 Mustelus asterias
CACTCACGTGTTCGGAGATACTCAGGCTAGGCGTAGGGTGACTGTACAAAGCAATCAGGAGATCCCTGGAGTTTTCAGGAGGGACTGGGGAAAACAGAAGGAACCAAGGCCCAGATCTATGCTAACGCTACTGTTACAGCTGGGAATTTTAGAACCAGACCAGCACCTTTCTCCAAGTTGGAGGATGTGGATACTGAACTAACATGCCTTGGAAATGTGAGTATAATAAGGCCTGCACAATTTAGATAATGGGCTGCGCCAATCAACCATGTGCTTAAGTCTGAGAAATATGTTAGTCTTTGAGGGCACAATAAGGCATGAGGCATGTTTGCTTTCATCAGCTGCGGCGTTGAGTACTGGAGTAGCGGAATCACGCTTCAGCTATACAAAACCTTGTTTCAGCCGGATTTGGAATACTGGTGCCATTCTATTAGAAGGGCGTGGATGCTTTGGAAAGAGTGCAAGGGAGGTTCACTAGGATGTTGCCTGGTCTTGAGGGTGTTGGCTATGAGGATTGCTTTCGCTGGAAATAGGGAGACCCAGTGGAGACCTCATTAAGGTCTACAAAATCATGAGAGGCATAGACAGAGTGGATAGTCAGGCTTTTTCCAATGGTGGAAGTTTCAGTTAAAAGTGGGCACAGGTTCAAGGTCAGAGGGGAAATGTTTAAGAGAGATGCACGGGGAAAGTTATTCACACAACGAGTGGTGGGTACCTGAAATCTGCTGCCAGAGGCGGTGGTGAAAACATGCACATTACCCACTTTTAAGAAGCAGCTGGATGGGTACAGGAATAGGGAGGAATAGAGATATACCGACCAATATGCAGGTTCCACACAGTCACCTAATGACGTTATTAAACACGAGTCCCTGCCGCTCTGAGGCACCACTGCCAACAAGTGTTTCGCCGTGCCTCCCCCGGAATTCTCATTAACAACTACTCCATGTTTCCTGTTTCTGCAACTAACTTGATGTCCACACGACTGCCTGTCTATGACACCATTTGGCATGAAGTTGGTCACAGGCTGTTATGCTGTAACTGACAAAGAGCATTCAGAAGAAAATGCACTTTATTCGTGAAATCTAATTTATATGTGTCTTTCATTTAATAAATAAATACAAATAGACAGTTACAACATTTTTGGACTGTGTTGACTAAGTTTGATGATGTTTTGTCTTTCTATTCTATGTTTGCGTCTATTAATTCTCCTAACACTGACGTTGTGCAACTGGCCAATTTACTTTGGAGCTCTTCTCTCTTCTTTTTGATCATCTTATCAAATATCTGACTCTTACCTTTCTGGGTTGAATTTATTCAGAATTATTTTATAGTTTACGTTCGCCCGTCTCAAATGTCTCCCTTACCTGGTTTATAAATCCTCATCCACTTGTTCATTCCACGCGACGTTCCTACAGCACGAATGACGTCCTTCCTTCTAAGCTCGGAGCAATGCTGCAGAATTTGTCGTGGCCAGTATCCCACCATGAACTATTGCTGCAACATTCGCAGGCCAGATTGATAACGTTAGATTTATTCATGGTTTGTTGCCGCTGCAGCTTTTCTTGTCCATGCCACCGCCGGCTTGGGAATGGAAACTATGACAGTTTCCTCATCCTGACTTATCCAAGGGAAACTGCCTGAAGGCAAAGGTGTTTGGAGGTTTATACTTCACGGCGTTCAGCATTTTTATGTTCTCACTGAGGAAGCCTGTAGATGGACAAGCTATGTTTTTTTTTGTGCATGATTGTGAAGGTTTGTTATGTAGGACTCCTGGAGGTTATTTCTCCAAAATCTTCTGATATTCCACAGTACGTTAACGAAAACGTTGGTACAATTTCTTGCTTTTGCGTTGAACTACGGATTTCCAACGAACTTGATTCTATTTTCCGCCAGCCTGGTCTTCGCATCGACATTCTGTTATTATTTCACTATTCAGTTTGCAGACATTCACAGGATACGTTACCCACGAATATACACTGGAAAGTCCCGAATCCTATTATTTTGCTTGGTGTATTTTCTCCTTCCTTACTTCCTGGAAATCTCTCTTCCAATAACTCTAAGGGCATGAATTTATGTTGCACTTGTCTCGCCGGCGATGCGGCCTCCAGGCCAGTGACTCTGAAAAGCATTCATTGTTCTTCTGCCCTCAATTCGCTCTGATGTGAATATTGAGACATCTGACAGAAGTCAGTACATAGCCCGCGTTGCTATTTCCCCTGCTATGTTTTGGGGGTTTGCTTGGTGTACGCTTATCAGGTTAACTTGTCTTCTCATTGGACTACATTAGCTCAACGTTCAATACGTTATTCTCATACATATGTGCCATCCAGTTACATTCACGATAGTGACTATATTCTCCCCTTCTCAATTCGTAGCATTTGCAGATGCCCTTTTCCTCTCTTGTTTTATAGAAGTGGGAATAACAGTACATGTTCAATTGATTGAGCTGGCAATGCCATGTTGTAGAATCCCTGCAATTCAGGAAGAAGCCATCCGCCCATTGTTGCTGCAATGAAACAATATCACATCCATGCACTCCCCTTCACCCAATTCCCGTAACCCTGCACATTTGTCATGGCTAGTCAACATTACCGACACATCCTTGGACACCAAGTGGCAACATAGCCGGCTGAATCCACTAAACCTGCTCATCTTTGGACTGAGTGGGAACGGATGTACCTGAAGAAAACCCAGAGAAGGAGAAAACATGCAAGCTGCACAGGGAACCCAAGTCCCTGGTAGCAGTGATGTCACAGTGCTAACCACTGCGCCACCGTGCCGCATTAATGCGTTTCAATCTGCCGCCTATCCAAAAATTCTGTAACCTGACGAATGGCCACACGATGGTCGGCCTCTTATAACACATGATTAATTCATGACTTTTCAATAGTTACATGTTTGATATTGGACCCATCGAATGCAATCATCTATTTATGTCTGATTACAAATTAAATCAGGCTGGTGTATTTGCTGACATGTTTAAGTGTACAACCAGCAATATGTTCATTGTTTAGATCCAAGTTAGGATAAAGTCGCATCTGTACATTCTTAGCTCTGTAGTGAATATGATGTAAATATCTCCCAAAAGCTCTAATTTAATGTTGTCCTGCATTCAGTTAAATGCCTATTAATGGGCATTTCCTCCTTCAGCCTCCTTCCAGGACTCAGTCGCATCAAACACCTGCTTCTTTCATTCCGGAAAACAAATATTACAAAGGCGATTTTATCACCCACTTTTCTAAATTGCAGGGTTGCAGACATTGTTTCAAGTTGAAACAATGATTTGCATCAACTTCTCACAATTCAATAAATTTGTTTGCTATTCAAAATGGAGTCCCTTGCACATTCGGAACGGACCAAATGCTGATTGCATGGCCAGTGTACTGATCTCCAATGTTCATTATGTAAAATGTGTCTCTAACCTTCCATGCTTTATTCAGTTCAAACCTACAACCTTGTTGCAGTGAGACCTCTTTGCTCTCGACACCTACACTCTCCCACAGAGGCTCCATCAAGAACAGTGGTATATATTGAACGTACGTATTTCAATTTCACTCCAAATCAAAACTACATTCAAGAAAACTTGAGATATTAAGAGTTGACCTTGTACATGCTGTTTCTTCCTGTGTCAGGGTGATGTGTGATGGCTACAACAGGGTAAAGGAGAGAGCAGCAATTATGGTCTATATTTGGGGTGGCAGAATCCATATTGATCCAAGACTTGCAATCTGTTGCACATTCCTAGAGCCTTAAAACCATTCTTCACCACTTTTCACAGCCAGAGGTCAAACTTGTTTCCAGTTTTCCACACCCTTCTCACTCTGTTATTTTGCTCTGTTCATTTACATTTCTTCTGTTGATAGATGCTGATTCTGAAAAAGTGGAAATGGAAGCCTTCTATTCACGAGTGAATCCTGAGGTGGGATCCAGAAAATGGGAGTCCCCAGTCCGGATATGGGCCCTGTCCCCCGGGGTGTATGATCCAGAGTGCAACATAATTTTATGTGCTCTGTGAGGCACATGTGAGCCTATGGATGTAAATTACTCTTTTCAAATTGAGTTCTAGGTTCTGCAGAGAGGGATCTGAATCTGAGACCGTTCTGAGCCTCATGGTTCATTGTTCGAAAGTTGAAGATCCGATCCTGAGTGCGTCTATTCTGAGGGTTGTCTTGTCCACACCGGCATCTGTTTCTGATATGTTGTAATTCTAATGCTGCGGGTGTCGAATTCTGAGAGGATGTCATCCAGGGAAAAGCGTCCCGAATGTTTGGAGAACGATCTTCTGCTGTGAGGATTTGAGTGATCCATTCTCCAGTCTCATTTGGCATTCTGAATCATGGATTTACTTAGTGGGGAAGAGAATGTAATTCTATTCCAGCACGACTCCCATCACTGTGGAAGCAACTTCCCAGCGGACATCGGATTGGATGAGGGTCCAATTCTGGAATTACATTTGAATTGTAAATGGGTCTGGCCTTGAGGAAGAAGTATCAATTTGTTGGCGATAATCCTGTAAATTTTTGATAAGGGGCCGGGCTTCACATATTCAACCGTCAGATTCGAAGAGGCAATCAGTCATGTGGACTGTCCGTTGCTGTAATTGGTACAATCTTTGGGATGGTTGGGTCTAATTAATAGTCAACTAGATCCAAAAATTGGAGGGTCCGAAGAAAGAGGGGATCTTTTGATGGCAGTAGTCTCTGAGTTGTCCAAAGATCGAATATTGTATGTGTAATTGTGTGTGAGAGTGTCTGTGCTTGTTTGTGTATGCCTGCGTGTGTGTATGTGTGTGTGTGTGCGTGTGTGTATGTGTGTGTGAGTGGGTGTTTGAGTGTCTGTATCTGTGTGTGAGTAAGTATTTGTGAGTATGTGTATTTGTGTCTGTGTGTATGAGTGCGTGTGTATGTGTGTATGTGAGTGTGTGTGAGTGTGCATGTGTGTGTGTGTCTGTGTGTGTGCGAGTTTGAATGTGCACCTGTATGTGAGTTTTTGTTTGTGAATGCGTGTATGTGTGTGTGAGCGTGTGTGAGAGAGAGAGTGAAATTTGTATATGTGTGTGTGAATGTGAGAGTGTGTGTATGTGTATTTGTCAACATAGGTATGTGTCTGTGTGTCTTTTGGAGTGGCATTTGATGGCAGTTGTTGGGGGGAGGGGGGGAGTGCGTGGATTTTGGATGCACTTTTTCCCTCTCCAAACCTATCATTCTGTGTCTTGTTACGCATGTTGTGGAAAAGCACACTGTCAGATTTAAATCTTTAAAGCTCAAAACATCGCACACTTCCAGCCTCTTTAAAGTGTTCATCTTGGCATCCTACCTTTGGGGTCCCTGTCTCAGCGCGGCCCAACAGAATGGGCGAGCTTTTGTTTGGTTCGGGTCGATGACGAGGATTTACATTTGTACAATTCAATTCTCTAATACACGCCCAATTCACCGATTATCATTGCTACCATCTTGTTTGTGAATGTTTGGTGGATAATTTCCTCTGTCTTCCTCATTCTCTACATTACAGTGAATTCATTGAGAATGGCGACCCTGCCCAGGGGACGATGTGGCCTCTCTATCTGCACTACTCGATACCCGGTGGCCATAGCAAGTTCGGATACAGTGGTCATTGTTACTGTTGCCATCGTGAAATATGTTAGCTTATATTATTTAGCAAGAACTTTCAAGCGCATCTACTCTGTGTGTAGAGCTAAAAAAAAGTCTTGATTAATGCAGCCATCGACTGTTCTGTCTGGTTCATTGTGACGTTCTCCTTTGCTTTATTTGTGGCCATTTGTTGCCAGAAGCTGAAAACAAAAAATTGCACTGGAAAAACTGTGGCCGTGGTTCCAGCAGCAACTCGCATTCTACTCTGCTTAAAAAAAACTTTCCAATATACTTTATATTTGAGGATGTTGTGATAGTCAACAATTTACCGTGGGGCTGCCAACAAAAGCCAAACTCGTTAAATGAATCAGGGTGGGTGGCATTTGAGCGGTTTTGAAAGTTGTTAACCCCATTGCACTCATTTGGTTTAATTCTCCTGATGAATGCTCGTGACAGTCAGACAAATTTTGGTCCCCAGTCCAGTCCGTAAGGAACTGAGATCGAAAGGTAAGGTAGAGAATCGCAGTGACCCAGTGATGGAAAACAGAAGGAAGTATATGATTTATCTTTTCACCATATCTGGCAACTTTATGCTCTTGTGGTTGGCATATGTTATCCATTTCTTTCGATTTAAGCTTTGGAAGGTATCTCTCTGATACCTCCTCCACATATTCTGAGGATACATTTCAACAGGTCGGATGCATGTTGCAGATTTTCAGCAGCTGCATGAACATGTTTATTTATGGGGTAACTCAGTCCACCTTTAGAGAACAACTCAATAATTGTAGTCAGTATACTTTCACAGTAACTATTAGATTAATGAATAAACTAAAGAGCTGAGAAGTTCTATGTGGCTGCTCCAAGATATTTCACACAATCAATGGGAATTTTATCTACAAACTAAAATACACACGAGACATTGAGTTTGTAAAGTATTGTATCTGATGGGATGTCGATTCATAGCCACCAAACAAAGAATCATCTGCAAATAGTGACTGACGGTTGCCTCTGCAAATCAGACAACTACACGTGGTTAGTCGCAGTGCTCTCAGCCAATCAGGGAGCATCGTTTGGTTATTAACAGAGGAGTCAGTCAATCCGCCATCTCCACCTGGAGACTGTCGTCTGAACCAATCAGGAATCACCAACAGATGAGTGATAGTGGCCGGAACTATCCAGGAAGCTATGACTTGTAACAAAGCAATCAGGGAGTTTCAGCTCGTGACACAAAGTCATGCTTTGGGAATTAAGATATCTTGACGTTGACTCAATTCCTCTTTAGTCTATCAATGAGTATATGACCGCTTTCCAGTTGCTTTTTTTATCATAGAGATCATTTGAAGACTCACATCTCCCTCAGGAAATTAGAGAACACAAACGAACCCGACCTCTGCCAGGGCATGTGGACGAGTCAGCAAGCTTCCTTCCTTGACAGACTGCTACTTCATCCAATTAACTGTCAAAAGCCTCCCTGAGAAAGGGAACACTAAATCCCACAAAGAACTCATTTACTGCGATTGACGCCAGTCAGAGAGCTCACATGCAGCTTTTCAGCGCTTTCTGAACGTATTGTTCAATATCCAGAATGTCATGGAATGGACAGATTGAGAGAGTGAAACTGAGTGGATAAGGAGCGAGACAGGGAGGTGTGTGGTTGAGACAGATAGAGGCTCCGAGAGCAACTGGGAAATGGAAGGCGGGCTTGGGGTGGGGAAAAGGTGGAACCTTGCAACAGGGGGGAGATGAAAAGAGGAGGGACGAGAGTTGAATCTAAAGAGTCAGGGAGGGAAAATTCAGATTAGTCTCGGGGCTGCGGGAGATTTAATTGTAGAAACGGACGCGAAGTGAATAAGACTTGGGGATGGAGAGAGCATGGGCTGTGGGAGAGAGAGAGGCTCGCACTTCGGCACAGATGCAATTGCACGAGAGAGACGGAGGAAAAAGTAGAATCAAATGGAGATATATAAGGGTGCTGAGGAAGAGATGGAGAAATGCTCAGAGAGACTGAGAGCAAGAAGAAGGGTTGAATTATTGCACAGCGTTGAAAGGCAGAAAGTGGTACTGAATGAGAAAGAGAAGGGCGGAAGGAAAGAGTGAGGCTGGGAGGTAGGTAGGTGGAGTTCTAGAGAGCGACAAGAAGTGCAACGGAGAAAAAGTGCATTGGCTGTTCGGGTACAAGCGGTAGAGAATGCTCCTTGGAAGAGAGAGAACGAAAGAGACGGACAGAATGCAAAATTGGGGAAATATTGGCAGGGTCTACGGAGAGAGAGGCAGCTGCCTCGAAGGTGGAGGTGATATACAGCTTAAGGAGGAGACAATGGTATTTAACAAAATGAGTGAGATTGGGGAAGAGATATTCTGAGAGAATTCGGGTGAGCGAATCTGGGTGAGTTACAGGCAGATTGACGAGAGGCGAGGAGAGACTGAGGGAGAGAAAGGGAAAGTTGCAGTTATGGAATAGTATACAGCCTGAGGGGAGACTGAGATAAATATGCTGGGTGCAAAACAGAAGATGGGGGAGAAAGGCCCATGGAAAGAGAGCGAATGTGTGTCGGAGAGAAAGATTGGTCGAGAGGGTAAGAAACTGAAAATATAGAAGTGAGTCTATGGTGAAGAAAGTGACTGCGTGGAGGCGATCAGAAGTAATATTGCATTCGGAGAGATAGATGGAAGTGAACTTATCTGTAAGGTGAAGATAAATGGTAAAATGAAATCGATCACCTGTCTGAAGTGGTGGCGACTTTAGGTACTGAACAGTTTTACTCAACGGTATAATATTACAGTGCAGCAGAATTTCACGTAGAAATATTTTAATTGCAGAAACATGCTCCTCACATCATGAACTGGGAGACTTAATAGTGTGGATGTATGAGTTCTATGTATGATGATTTGATTATTCTAAATTAAGGATTATTGTAACTTAATGAAAACTTAATGAAAACTATTAAAACTTTGACTTTTATTTCTCTTCAATCAAACTATAATCAATTCGTTATCTTAAAGGCTGTGAAGGATTTGATTATATTCCGAGAGAACTGACCTGAATCCAGAGAAAACTGAATTTCTCCCGACTATAAAGTTGAACGCTACAACACTGCCATGTACAACAGAACCTCCACAAGTATTAATAACCCACTTCATGAATAGCCAAAAATAGCCACCTCTCCAATTTATCTTAATATCCCCCACAATTGCAACGTCCTCCAGATTCCACATACGCTCCACTCCACTACCTCTTCACCATACGTAAAAAACACATTGACCAATCCGCCCAATTAAATGAACACTCGCCAGAACTATCACACTTACCAACCACCTAAAGACCTCAAGAAAAACAACATATCGCAACGTGCTGAAAAATTCCCACCCTGTACCAAAACTACCTGAGTACCAACCACAGAAAGCACTCATTCCAACTGTCGAAATACGCATGAAACAGGCCACCACTTCCATCTACATGAAGTCCCCGTAAATTTACCATCACTTCCAAGGACATGAACATACGCATAACAAACACCGCTGCCAGCTGGTGAATATCCCCACAACTAACACGACTATCAACTCCCTGAATATCCTCACAACTACGACCCCTCGAACCACCTGGATGTTTCCTATCTCAGAGCCCACAATGACCTGATTACCAATGTCTATCCCACTCCTCCCAACAACCTGAAAACCAAGCATATGTAATCACGCGCAACTACATTAACTGCCTCAAAACCACACCCCTACCAAGTACGTAAATACCCTTTCAATCACAACCCTTACAAGCCACCTTAATGCAACCACGTCTCGCACATCTTCCAGCGACACGATTACACCTCGCATCGACCTTGCATCCCAACAAACTGACTCAATCCAAACATTCAAACACTGAAAAGTACCTGACTGCACCATGAAAATACCACCATTCACAAATGCCTGAAACAACCTACCACTGTTCATTCTTCCCAATTTTCTCAATATTCGCAAACATACAATTCCACCCGACAACCCAAATATCTCACAACACAACCACCGCTACCTTAATACTCCCGAACTTGCCAGCACTCCGAACGTCCTGCGTGTCCCCCATACATTCCATCCCTTTAAGTGAGCTGAATAACCACGCCAGCCCTCCCAGCAAGCTGGGAGGGACGGCACACGCACCCACACGCCTCCTGCTCTTTTCAACTCACTGAAGACAACAACACATACATGCCACACCGTTTAATTAAAACAGTAATCACGAACAGGACGGTTCACAGCAAACACACTTAAGAATTCTGAGCAGAAGCACACCATCCCGCATTCGAATCTGTTCTACCTTTCTGCAACATCATGAGTGATCTGATTGTAAAATCATCACCTCATCCATGCATATCGCTGATAATCTACCACACACTTGTAAAGCAATAATCGGTCAGCTCTGCACTTAACTTGTTCACACATTCACCTTCCAATGCCTTTTGAAGAAGAGACTTCCACAGATTCATGTCCCTCAGAGAAATAATAACTGTTTCTATACTTCTGCCTGAAATGAACGACCCAACATTTTAGTGGAACGTTTTCTACCAGTTCTTGGATTCTCTGAACTTCACTTTACAAGAAGGATCTGCAGGCTTTGGAAAGGGTGCAGGAGAAGTTGACCAGGGTGCTGCCTGGATAGGCGTGTGCGAGTTATAAGTAGAGTCTGGACAAACTAGGATTGATTTCTTTGGAGCGGCAGAGGCTGAGTGCAGACCTGATAGAAGTGCATAAAATTATGAGAGACATAGATTGGGTTGAAGGCCGGAAGCTTTTTCCATGAGATTTGAAATGTCCAATGTTCTGTGTTCTAATGCTTCGTAACTCGAATTTCTTTGGCAAATTTAAAACATATCTGTGCCCATAACGTGGGAAGAAAATAAAATATTCGGATATAACCATGCATTAAAATCCCTCTCAATCTACCCTTCCAAAATGAGTTGGAGAGAAACAACATAAATAGGCCACCGGGCATGGTGGGAATTGGAGGAATGTGGGTTTGGAACCAAAAGAAAAAATGCTGGAAAATCTCAGCAGGCCTGGCAGCATTTGTGAAGGGGAAAAGAGCTGACGTTTCGAATATAGATAACACTTTGACGAAGCCAAAAGGCATAGAAAGTGGGATATGTTTATACTGCAGTGTGAGGGAGTGAAAAATGACTCATGGCCACAAAAACAACGGGAAAGGCTGGTAATGGCAGTCCATAGAGCGAATAGAATGTGTGAATGGCCAAACGGCAGAGCAGCTGAAATCATAAGGTAGGCTGTGACAGATAAACATGTGAGGAAAGGGAGGCGGGGTGGGGGGGAGGTAAAATTGAGAAAAGGGGGAAAGGGGAAGCAAAGGGGGAGAAAATGTAAGTGAAGGAGGGATAAGAAACGGGATAGAGTGAGCGGGAAGTAAATTGAAGAAAAAAAATCAAGAAATAAAAGATAGAGAACAATTTAAAATTCAGTTACTTAAAAAAAGGGTCGAGCTGGGATAGAGCTAATCATCTGGAGATGAATTCGATTTTGAGACTGGAAGACTGAAACTCACCTCGCCGGAAGATGAAATGCAGTTCCTCCAGTTTCCTTCACTGGAACATTGCGACGGGCCAATGATAGACATATGGGCATGGGAGTAAGATCGTGTGTTAAAATGACAAGCAACGGAAGGCCATGGACCTAACTGCGCACAGACTGAAGGTGCTCAGCAACGCAATCACCCAGTCTATGTTTGGTCTCTCCGATATAGAGGAGAACACGTAGGGAGTATCGACTGAAACAGACCAAATTTAAAAAGGTGCAACTGAAACGAGGCTTAATCTGGAATGAGTGTTTTGGACCTTGGATTTTAAGGATGGAAGAGATGGAAGAGATAAATGTGCAGGTGTTAGGCACTTAATGCCATCGGGATTAGGAGGGCACATATGTGGGGTTACAGTGGGGATTGTTGGTGGTGCAGGTTCGATGGGCCAAATGGCCTCCTTCCACACTGTAGATTGTATGATTCGATGAGATCTTGCAGAAACCTTCCATTTGTGTACCTGGTTTAAGGAACAGACTCGTGCCCCGAGCCGGACTCTTTTTTTCTGCAACTTCTGCCCTGAATGCGTCACTCTGTGCCACGCGTGGAAATGACAATTCCGATTACATTGTTAAAATGTATAATTTCGGCACGAACTCGCTTCCTTGGAATACACTCCTCCTCCCTCCCCCCCCGCCCCCAACGCCGCCCACCCACCGCCCCTCCACAATGGAAACTATCTTCTAACCCCATTGCTATACTCCACTTCTCTGAATCTGCTGCGCCCTCACTCGGGCTGCTGGTCGCAGGCAACATTTCCCACCGCAAATGGTTCACCTCTTTGGGCGCACGTTTTCATTTGCTAATGACTTGCTCAGCGCATTCGGTCGCCACAGTTTCTTTCTCTGGAGATTGTGATCTCAGTCTGTAAATTTGTTTGCACTACCAGGCTGTTTATTGCACGGACCAAATGCAGCGTGTGGTGAATCTGTGGAGTTCACTATCACAATGCATATTTGAGGCCAAACCTGTGCATGATTCCAAGAAGAAATTAGATATACTCATTTGGGGAAAAGGGATCAAGAGATATGGGAGAAAGTGGGATACAAACATTGAACTTGATCATCTGTGATGAAAATGAATGGACGAATAGGTTCGAAGGGTGGAATGGTCTACTCCTGCTTTTTTTTTCCTCATGTTCCATGGTGCTATGTCTCCGAACATCTCGCTTGAAGATGGGCTCAATCCCAAGCAGTTTGGCCAGGATACAGTATATTCTCTCGACTTTTTCACACACTGGAATATAGAATTTGGACATTAACATGACGGTCGATGGTGGGGGTTAAAATGATGCATAGCAGAATCGACTATCTGACCAAAGGACATTTTTCAGAATTTTGCTGCCCCACCTTCCAAAGGAAGCGAAGCAGGCGAGTAGCGGACAATGAAAAGCTCATTGACCTGGGTGGGATTTTACCGTTGCGGGACGAGCAAGGCCCTAAATACCACCAGAGAGAAATGGGCCTTCCCATTGTTTGCCCCACGCACCCTCTGCTTCATAAGATGGGCAGGGACGTAAAATTCCAACCACTGGATTGGCAGATGTTAAACTTCTATCCAAGCTATAATTTGTGAGTTATGAACAATATCATTGTTCGTTTTTCATCTGCTGTCTTTCCATTTGCTCCAACAAAATATCACAACATTTCAGTGTATTGCCCTCACTTCATCTTTACTGGGCCAAGCAGTTCGTTCTTTCCATGTTACAGCATTTCAAATTGCGTATATAACACATAATTTTTAACTTTGGAGGCTCACATCCCTCCCTATCGAGCTGCACACCGCCATCTTCCGATGCTAAAGGAAAGTGTTTCCTCGTCGCCAGTGTATTAAATCAAAATGTGACTCGTTGTGACTTCAAATTCGGAAAGGTTTATTGTCCACAATACTTGCAGGTGAACAAAAACTGGCCCAAAATATTTGCAATCACGTGCACTCTCTTCTCCTCCCAGGGTGAAACAGACGTTTTGTTCCTGGGCCTGGATGCATGCCTTTGAAACCGGATGACTAGGCTTCCTGCACTGCATCTTCATAGTGCCAGCCTGTTCACATGGTCCTCAGGAATCAGCCTTCTAAAGCCTTTTCAAGTTTCAATGAATTTGGAGAGGTGTGGGGCATGGAAACTACCACTGTGAGTGAGAAGTCAGTATGAGATGTGTGAGGACTGAAAGCTTACATTTTATGTTAAAATAGCTTCACTTCGGATGGACTTGGGGCGGGGTGGTTACGTTTATTTTTGTCACAAGTAGGCTTATGTTAACACTGCAGTGAGGTTGCTGCGAAAATCTGCGGGTCGCCACACTGACCACAGTTTGTGGACACTAAGGGAGCATTTAGCATGGCTAATACACCTAACATGCACATCTTTCAGACTGTGGGATGAAACTGGAGCACCAGGAAGAAAACCACACAGACATGGGGAGAACGTCCAGACATGCACAGACAGTGAGCCAAGCCAGGAATTGAACCCGGGTCCCTGCCACTTTGAGGCAGCAGTGCTAACCGCCGTGCGAATTTGTGGAACAGACAGCGCCAGATACCAGGGTTCCATTTCAGATTTCGGTGACAGCCTGTGTGGAGTTTGAACATTCGCCCATTTGATTTTGAATTGGTTCGATGTATTATTGTCACAGGTATTGGGATGCAGTGAAAAGTACTGTTTGATGAACGTTATGCAAACAAGAACATACCATTCACAGCTCAGAATATAAAAACTGCTGGAAATGTTTCTACAAATATATAAAAACAAAAAGAGTAGCTCAAGTAAACATTGGTTCTTTAGAGGACGAGAAGGGACATGTCGACGGGTCCGGATGGGATGTACCCCAGTTTACTGTGGGAGGCGAGGGAAAAGATTGCAGAGACTCGGGCGATGATCTTTGCGTCGTCGATGGAGACGGGAGAGGTGACGGAGGATTGGAGGATTGCGGACGTGTATTTTCAAGAAGGGGAATAGGGATAGCCCAGGAAATTACCGACTGGTGAGTCTAACCTCAATGCTTGGTAAGCTGATGGAGAAGATCCTGAGGGACAAGATTTATGAGCATTTAGAGAGGTTTTGTAAGCTCAAGAAGACTGAGCATGGCTTTGTCAAAGGCAGATCGTGCCTTACGAGCTTGGTTGAGTTCTTTGAAAATGTGACGAAACGCATTGACGAAGGGAAAGCAGTAGATGTGGTTTATATGGATTTCAGCAAGGCGTTCGATAAGGTCCCCCAAGCAAGGTTTCTAGAAAAAGTGAGAGGGCGTGGGATCCAAGCGGCTGCTGCCCTGTGGATCCAGAAAAGGCTTGCCCAAAGGAGGCAGAGAGTGGGTAGAGATGGGTCTTTTTCTAAATGGAGGTCCGTCACTAGTGGTGTGCCCCAGGGACATAGAACATAGAATGTAGAACAGTACAGCACAGCACAGGCCCTTCGGCCCACGATGTTGTGCCGAGCTTTATCTGAAACTAAGATCAAGCTATCCCACTCCCTATCATACTGGTGTGCTGCATGTGCTATCCAATAACCGCTTAAATGTTCCTAAAGTGTCTGACTCCACTATCACAGCAGGCAGTCCATTCCACACCCCAATCACTCTCTGCGTAAAGAACCTACCTCTGATATCCTTCCTCTAACTCCCACCATGAACCCTCTAGTTATGCCCCCTTGTAATAGCACCATCCACCCGAGGAAATAGTCTTTGAACGTTCACTCTGTCTATCCCCTTCATCATTTTATAAACCTCTATTAAGTCTCCCCTCAGCCTCATCCGCTCCAGAGAGAACAGCCCTAGCTCCCTCAACCTTTCCTCATAAGACCTACCCTCCAAACCAGGCAGCATCCTGGTAAATCTCCTCTGCACTCTTTCCGGCGCTTCCACAGCCTTCTTATAGTGAGGTGATCAGAACTGCACACAATATTCCAAATGTGGTCTCACCAAGGTCCTGTACAGTTGCAACATAACACGACGGCTCTGAAACTCCAACCCCCTGTTAATAAAAGCAAACAGGTTTATTTGGTAGCAAAAGCCACACAAGCTTTCGGAGCTGCAAGCCCCTTCTTCACTCACCGGAAGAAGGGGCTTGCAGCTCCGAAAGCTTGTATGGCTTTTGCTACCAAATAAACCTGTTGGACTTTAACTTGGTGTGTAAACTTCTTACTGTGTTTTCCCCAGTCCAACGCCGGCATCTCCACATCAATAAAAGCAAACACTCTATAGGCCTTCTTCACAGCTCTATCCACTTGAGTGGCAACCTTTAGAGATCTGTGGATATGGACCCCAAGATCTCTCTGTTCCTCCACAGTCTTCGGAACCCTACCTTTGACCCTGTAATCCACATTTAAATTAGTCCTACCAAAATGAATCATCTCACATTTATCAGGGTTAAACTCCATTTGCCATTTTTCAGCCCAGCTGTGCATCCTATCTATGTCTCTTTGCAGCTTACAACAGCCCTCCACCTCATCCACTACTCCACCAATCTTGGTGTCATCAGCAAACTTACTGATCCACCCTTTAGCTCCCTCCTCTAAGTCATTAATAAAAATCACAAAGAGCAGAGGACCAAGCACTGATCTCTGTGCCACTCCGCGAGCAACCTGCCTCCAGTCCGGAAATTTTCCATCCTCCACCAGCCTCTGTCTTCGATCAGATAGCCAGTTACCGATCCAGTCGGCCAACATTCCCTCTATCCCACACCTCCTTACTTTCATCATAAGCCGACCATGGGGCACCTTATCAAACGCCTTACTAAAATCCATGTACATGACATCAACTGCCCTACCTTCATCAACAAACGTAGTTACCTCCTCAAAAAATTCAATCAAATTTGTGAGGCACGACTTTCCCTTCACGAATCCGTGCTGACTATCCCAGATTAATCCGCATCTTTCTAAATGGTCGTAAATTCCATCCCTCAGGAAGTTTCCCATCAATTTTCCAACCACCTAAGTAAGACTAACCGGTCTATAATTACCAGGGTCATTTCTATTCCCTTTCTTAAACAGAGGAACAACATTCGCCACTCTCCAGTCCTCTGGTACCATCCCCGTGGACAGTGAGGACCCAAAGATCAAAGCCAAAGGCTCTGCAATCTCATCCCTTGCCTCCCAAAGAATCCTAGGATATATTTCATCAGGCCCAGGGGACTTATCGACCTTCAGTTTATTCAAAACTGCCAGTAAATTCTCCCTCCGAACATCTATTTCCTCCAGCGTATTAGCCTGTCACACCTTCTCTTCCTCAAAAACATGGAGCCTCTCCCTGGTGAACACTGAAGAAAAGTATTCATTCATCACCTCGCCTATCTCTACTGACTCCATGCACAAGTTCCCACTACTAACCTTGACCGGCCCTAACCTCACCCTGGTCATTCTTTTATTCCTCACATAAGAGTAAAAAGCCTTGGGGTTTGCCTTGATCCGACCTCCCAAGGATTTCTCATGTCCCCTCTATGCTCTCCTAAGCTCCTTTTTCAGCTCATTCCTTGCTAACTTGTAACCCTCAACCGAGCCATCTGAACCTTGTTTCCTCATCCCTACATACGCTTCCCTCTTCCTTTTCACAAGACATTCCACCTCTTTCGTGAACCATGGTTCCCTCACTCCGCCGTTTCCTCCCTGCCTGACAGGGACATACCTATCAAGGACACCCAGTATTTGTTCCTTGAAAAAGTTCCACTTTTCATTTGTGCCTTTCCCTGACAGTTTCTGTTCCCATCTTATGCCCCCTAATTCTTGCCTAATCGCATCATAATTACCTGTCCCCCAATTGTAAACCTTGCCCTGCCGTATGGCCCTATCCCTCTCCATTGCAATAACAAAAGACACCGAATTGTGGTCACTATTTCCAAAGTGCTCTCCCACAACCAAATCTAACACTTGTCCTGGTTCATTTCCCAGTACCAAATCTGGGCCGACCTCTTGTCGGCCTATCCAGATATTGTGTCAGGAAACCCTCCTGCACACACTGCAAAAAAACTGCCCCATCCGAACTATTTGACCAACAAAAGTTCCAATCAATATTTGGAAAGTGAAAGTCCCCCATGACAACTACCCTGTGTCCCCCACACATATCCATAATCTCCTTCGCAATATCTTCCTCCATATCTCTATTACTATTTGGGGGCCGATAGTAAAATCCTAACAACGTGACCGCTCCTTTCCTATTTCTAACCTCGGCCCATAATCCCTCAGTGTTCAGATCCACCTCGAAGTGCCTTTCCGCAGCCGTTAAATTATCTTTGATTAACAATGTGACTCCTCCACCTCTTTTACCAGCTTCCGTACACTTACTGAAACATCTATATCCCGGAACGTCCAACGACCATTCCTGTCCTTGTTCTACCCACGTCTCCGTAATGGCCACAACATCGTCGTCCCAAGTGCCAATCCACGCTCGAAGTTCATCTACGTTGTTCCGGATGCTCCTTGCATTGAAGTAGACACACTTTAACCCACCTTCCTGTCTACCGGTACCCACCGTTGACCTTGATACCTTCCCCAATACCTCAGCACCCTCAACACTGACTTCTGGACGACAACTCCTTTTCCCAATCCCCTGACAAATTTGGTTAAACCACCCTGAAGAGCCCTATCAAATTTCCCTCCCAGGATATTGGTGCCCCTCTGGTTCAGGTGCACCCCGTCCTGTTTGTACAGGTCCCACCTTCCCCAGATCTGTTAGAAACACAGCAGAAACATAGAAAAACTACAGCACAAAACAGGCCCTTCGGCCCCACAAGTTGTGCCGAACATATTCCTACCTTTTTGGCCCACCTATAAGCCTCCATTCTATTTTGTCCCATGTACTCATCCAGTTGTCTCTTAAGAGACCCTATTGAGTTTGCCTCCACCACTACTGACGGCAGCCGATTCCATTCGCCCACCAGCCTCTGTGTGAAAAACTTCCCACGAACATTTCCCCTGTACCTACCCCCCAGCAACTTAAACCTGTGTCCTCTCTTAGCAGCCATTTCCACCCTGGGAAAAAGCCTCTGAGAGTCCACCCGATCTCTGCCTCTCAACATCTTATACACCTCCATTTGGTCTCATCTCATCCTACGTCTCTCCAACGAGAAAAGACCGAGCTCCCTCAGCCGATCCTCATAAGGCATGCCACTCAATACAGGCAACGTCCTTGTAAATCTCCTCTGCACCTTTCAATCTTTTCCACATCCTTCCTGTAATGAGGCGACCAGAATTGAGCACAGTACTCCAAGTGGGGTCTGACGAGGGTCTTATATAGCTGCAACATTATCCCCGGACTGCTAAACTAAATCCCTCGATTGATGAAGGCCAGCACACCATACACCTTCTTAACCACCTCCTCCACCTGCGGGGCCGATTTTAGAGTCCTATGGACCCGGACCCCAAAGTCCTTCTGATCCTCTACAGTACGAAGCGTGTTTCCCTTTATATTGTACTCCTTCATCCCATTTGACCTTACAAAAATTACCGACGCATTTATCTGGGTTGAAGTCAATCTGCCACTTCTCCACCCAGTCTTGCATCCTATCTATGTCCCTCTGTAACTTCTGACATCCCTCCAGACTATCCACAACCCCACCAACCTTCGTGTCGTCGGCAAACTTACCAACCCATCCCTCCACTTCATCATCCAGGTCATTTATGAAAACGACAAACAACAAGGTTCCCACAACAGATTCCTGGGGCACACCACTGGTGACCGACCTCCATTTAGAAAAAGATCTATCTATACCCACTCTCTGCCTCATTTGGGCAAGACAGATCTCGATCCACAGGGCAGCAGCCCCTTGAATCCCATGCCCTCTCACTTTTTCTCGAAGCCTTGCATGGGGGATCTTATCGAACGCCCTGCTAAAATCCATATAAACCACACCTACCGCTTTCCCTTCGTCAATGTGTTCAGTCACAATTTCGAAGAACTCCACCAGGCTCGTACGACATGATCTGCATTTGACAAAGCCATGCTGAGTATTCTTGATCATCCTAAACCTCTCTAAATGCTCATAAATCTTGTCCCTCAGGATCTTCTCCATCAGCTTACCAACCACTGAGGTTAGACTCATTGGTCGGTAATTTCCTGGGCTATCCCTATTCCACTTCTTGAAAATAGGAACCACATCCGCAACCTCCAATCCTCCGGCACCGCTCCTGTCTCCATCGATGAAGCAAAGATCATCGCCAGAGGCTCTGAAATCTCTTCCCTCGCCTCCCACAGTAACCTGGGATACATCCCATCCGGACCCGGCGACTTATCTCTCTTGATGCCATTCAATGATTCCAGCACAGCCTCTTTGTTAAAGTCCACATACTCAATCTTTTCAGTACACCGCAAGCCCACAGTACATCCAGCCAGTCCTTTTCCTCTGTGAATACCGAGGCAAAATACTCATTAAGTACCTCTGACATTTCTACTGGTTCCGTACAGATTTTTCCGCCTTCATCTTTTATCAGTCCTATTCCATCACTTCTCATAGAAATCATAGAAACTCTACAGTGCAGAAGGAGGCCATTCGGCCCATCGGGTCTGCACCGACCACAATCCCACCCCCCACCCCCACATATTTACCCGCTAATCCCTCTCACCTACGCATCTGAGGACTCTAAGGGGCAATTTTTAAGTTGGCCAATCAACCTGACCCGCACATCTTGGGCTGTGGGAGGAAACCGGAGCACCCGGAGGAAACCCACGCAGACACGAGGAGAATGTGCAAACTCCACACAGACAGTGACCCGAGCCGGGAATCGAACCCGGAGCCCTGGAGCTGTGAAGCAGCAGTGCTAACCACTGTGCTACGTGCCGCCCTTACACTCTTCACATACTTATAGAACGCCTTAGGCTTTTCCTTAATCCTACCTGCCAAGGCCTTCTCGTGACCCTTTCTGGCTCTTCTAATTTCCTTCTTTAGTCCCTTCCTACAAGCCATATGCTCATCTAGATCCCTATATTCGCCAAGCTCTCTGAACCTTTTGTACGCTGTCCTTTTCTGGGACCTGTTCTGGGACTCTTGCTGTTTGTCATTTTCATAAATTACCTGGATGAGGAAGTGGAAGGATGGGTTGGTAAGTTTGCCGATGACACGAAGTTTGATGGGGTTGTGGATAGTCTGGAGGGATGTCAGAAGTTACAGAGGGAAATAGAAGGGATGCAAGACTGGGCGGAGAAGTGGCAGATGGGTTTCAACCCAGATAAATGCGTCGTGATCCATTTTGGCAGGACAAATAGGATGAATGTGTACAATACAAAGGGAAAGACTCTTAGTATTGTAGAGGATCAGAAGGTCCTTGGGGTCCGGGTCCATAGGACTCGAAAATCGGCCCCGCAGATAAAGGAGGTGGTTAAGAAGGCGTGTGTGCCTTTATCAATCGAGTTATTGAGTTTAGGAGTCCGGGGATAATGATGCAGCTGTATAAGACCCTCGTCAGACCCCACTTGGAATACTGTGCTCAGTTCTGGTCGCCTCATTACAAGAAGGGTGTGGAAAAGATTGAAAGGGTGCAGAGGAGATTTACGAGGATGTTGCCTAGATTGTGTGCCATGCCTTATGAGGATAGGCTGATGGAGCTCGGTCTTTTCTCCTTGGAGAGACTTAGGGTGAGAGGAGACCTAATACAGGTGTCAATCATAGAATCATAGAATCCCTCCAGTGCGGAAGGAGGCCATTCGGCCCATCGAGTCTGCACCGACCACAATCCCACCCAGGCCCTACCCCCACATATTTACCCGCTAATCCCTCTAACCTACGCATTTTAGGATTCGAAGGGGCAATTTTTAAGTTGGCCAATCAACCTATCCCGCACATCTTTGGACTGTGGGAGGAAACCGGAGCACCCGGAGGAAACCCACGCAGACACGAGGAAAACGTGCAAAATCCAACAGACAGTGACCCGAACCGGGAATCGAACCCGGGACACTGGAGCTGTGAAGCAGCAGTGCTAACCACTGCGCTACCATGCAGATGTTGAGAGGCATAGATCGGGTGGACTCTCAGAGGCTTTTTTCCCAGGGTGGAAATGGCTACTACGAGAGGACACAGGTTTAAGGTGCTGGGGGGTAGGTACAGGGGAAATGTTGCGGGGAGGTTTTTCACACAGAGGGTGGTGGGCGAGTGGAATCGGCTGCCACCAGTGGTGGTGGAGGCAAACTCAATATGGTCTTTTAAGAGACTCCTGGATGAGTACATGGGACTTAGTAGGATGGAGGGTTATAGGTAGGCCTCAAAGGTGGGGATATGTTCGGCACAACTTGTAGGGCCGAAGGGCCTGTTTTGTGCTGTAGTTTTTCTATGTTGCTTTGTTTCTATGTAATAACTGGATTTGAGTAAATGGCTGAGGCATTGAATAGGTATTTTGTGTCGGTCTTCACTGTGGAAGACACAAATAACATGCCAAAAATTGAGGACAGAAGGCAATGGCAGGTGAGGACCCAAAAACGATCATTATCACGAAAGAAGGAGTGTTTGGCAAGTTAATGGGGTTAAAGGTAGACAAGTCTCCTGGCCCTGTTGGATGCATCCAAGGGTACTAAACGAAATGGCGGGGGAAGTAGCAAATGCACTTATGGTAATTTACCAAAATTTGCTGGACATTGGGCTGGTTCCCGCAAATTGGAAAACAGCAAATGTGACGCCATTATTTTTTTTAAAAAGAGGTAGACAAAAGGCGGCTAACTATAGTCTGGTTAGCTTAACTTCTGTTGCAGGGAAAATGCTTGAACTTATCATCAAGGAAGAAATAGCGAGACATCTGGATATAAATTGTCCCACTGGTTGGCCGCTGGATGGATTCAAGAAGGGCAGGTCATGTTTGACTAATTTGATGGAATCCTTTGAGAACATTGCATGCGCAGTGGACAACTGTGAACCTGTGGATGTGGTGTACCTGGACTTTCAGAAGGGTTTTGACAAGGTGCCGTACCGAAGACTGCTAAATTAGATAAAGGTGCATGGTATTACGGGTAATGCATTAGCATGGACAGAGGATTGGTTAACTAACAGAAAGCAAAGAGTGGGGGTAAATGGGTGTTTTTCTGGTTGATGATCAGTGGCTAGTGATGTGCCTCAGGCATCAGTGCTGGGACCGCAATTGTTTACCATTTGCATAGATGATTTGGAGTTGGGGATCAACGGCCGTGTGTCAAAATTCGCAGATGACACTTAGATGAGTCGCAGAGCAAAGTGTGCAGAGGACGCTGGAAGTCTGTATTCGGTTATAGATAGTATAAGTGAGTGGGCAAGAGTCTGCCAGATGGAGTATAATGTTGGTAAATGTGAGGTCATCCATTTTGTTAGGAATAACAGCAAAATGGACTGTTAGAGAAATGGTGAAAACATGCAGCATGCTGCTGTGCAGAAGGACTTGGTTGTCCTTGTGCAAGAATCAGAAGGAGTTGGCTTGCAGGTGCAGCAGAGAATTAAGAAGGCAAATGGAATGTTGTTCATCATTGCTCGAGGGCTGGAGATTAAAAACAATGAGGCTATGTTGCAGCTGTGTAAGGTGCTAGTGAGGCCACACCTGGAGTACTGTGTACAGTTTTGGTCTCCTTACATGAGAAAGGATATACTGGCACTAGAAGGGGTGCAGAAGTGATTCACTTTGTCGATTCCGTAGTTGCGAGGGTTGTCTTATGAGGAGAGACTGATTTGACTGGAGCTATACTCATTGGAATTCAGTAGAATGAGGGAAGATCTTATAGAAACATATAAGATTATGAAGGAAGTAGATAAGGTAGAAGCAGGCAAGTTGTTTCCTCTGGCGGTTGACACTAGAACTAGGGGGCATGGCCTCAAAATGAGGGGGAACAGATTTAGGACTGAGTTGAGGAGGAACTTCTTCACACAAAGGGTTGTGAATCTATGGAAATCCCTGCCCAATGAAGCAGTTGAGGCGACCGCATTCAATGTTTTTCAGGCAAGGATAGATACTTTTTGGAACAATAAAGGATTTAATGGTTATGTTGAGCGAGAGGGGGGGGGGGGGTGGGGGTGGGGGGTGGGAGTGGAGCTGAGTCCATGAAAAGATCAGCCATGATCTTATTGACTGACAGAGCAGGTTCGAATGGCCAGATGCCCTACTCCTGCTCCTAGTCCTGACGTCCTCATGTTCACTGTGTCCTTTGAGATTCAGTGTCACAGGCCTGGCTGGATAAGCTGTGTCCATTGAGCTTCTGTCTCACTGGCCTGGCAGGGTTCACTGTGTCCTTTGAGATTCCGGGTCACAGGCTTGGCTGGATTCATTCAGTTTTTGAGATTCAGCATCACAGGCCTGGCTGGGCTCACTGAGTTTCTGAAATTCAGTGTAACATGCCAAGCAGGGATCACTCTGTCTTTTGATATTCAGTGCCACATGCCTGGCTTTGTTCAATGTGTCCTTTGAGTTTCAGTGTCACAGGCCAGGCTGGGTTCACTCTGTCCATTGAGATTCAGTCTTGCAGGCCTGACTCTGTTCACTCTGTCTTTTATGTTTCAGTTTGCAGGCCTGGGGGTGGTTCACACTGTCCTTTGTGATTCAGTGCCACCGGTCTGGCTGGGTTTGCACGGTACTTTGAGATTCAGTGTCACAAGACTCGCTGGGTTCAATGCGTCCTTTGAGATTCAGTGCCACAGGCCTGGCTGGGTTCAATGTGTCCTTTGAGATCCATTGTCACAGGCCTGGCTGAGTTCACACTGTACCCTGAGAATCAGTGTCACAGGCCTGGCTTTGTTTGCACTGCATTTTGCGATTCACTGTCACAGGCCTGGCTGGATTCACTCTGTTCTTCGAAACTCAGTGTCACAGGCCTCGTTGGTACCACTGTGTCCTTTGGGATTCACTGCCAAAGGCCGGGCTGGCTTCACTGAGGCCTTTCAGCTTCAGTGACACAGGCTTGGCTGAGTTCACTGTGCTCTTTGAGATTCAGTGTCAAAGCCCTCCATTGAACCATAGAAACCATAGAAACCATATGATGCTGAAAGAGGCCATTCGGCCCATCGAGTCTGCACCGACAACAATCCCACCCAGAGCCTATCCCCATATCCCTACATATTCCCACTAATCCATCTAACCTACACATCCCAGGACACTAAATGGCAATTTAGATTGTCCCATCCACCTAGCCTGCACACCTTTGGGCACGTTGGGTTTACTGTGTCCTTTGAGATTCAGTGCGAAAGGCCGGGCTGGTTTCACTGTGTCTTTTGAGATTCAACGTCAGAGACCTGGATGGATTCACTCTGTCCTTTCAAATTCAGTGTCACAGGCCTTGCTGGCTCACATTGTGTCAATGGGATTAAGTGTCAAATGTCTGACTGTGTTTGAACTGTTATTTGAGATTCAATGTCACAAGTGTGGTTGCATTCACTGTGTCCTTTGAGAATCAGTGTCACAGGCCTGGCTGGGTTCACGGTTTCCTTTGAGATTCAGTGCCACAGGCCTGGCTGGATTCTCTCTGCTCTTTGACATTCAGTGTCACAGGCTTGATTGGGTTCACTCCGTCTTTTCTGATTCAGTGTCACAGGCCTGAACCATGCGGTGTCTGGGCAACAGTTGACGCTGCCCGTTTCCGCTCGGCAATGCAGGGACTGGGTTGGATTATTGAACCCGATATTCACATTTTAACTCCTTTCTGCTTTGCTTTTATTTCAGGTGGCTCCCCTCCATTTCGGGAACTGCCCATTTTGAGATGTCCCTGAAAATGTTGTTTTTTGAGATTCATGTCACAGTCCTGGCTAAATTCACTGTGTCCTTTCAGATTCAGTGTCACAAGCCTGGCTGGATTCACTGTGTCCTTTCAGAATGGGTGTCACAGCCTGGCTCGGTTCACTCTGTCCTTTGGGATTTAGTGTCCCTTCCCTGTCTGTATTCACTCCATCCTTTGTGATACAGTGTTACAGGCCTGTCTGGATTCACTGCGTCCTTTGAGAAATAGTGTCACATGCCGGGCTGCTTTCACTCTGTCCTTTGAGATTCAGTGCCACTGGCCCGGCTGAGTTCACTTGACCCTCTGACCTTCAGCGTTGGAGATTTGGCTGGGTTCGCTCTCCCCTTTGAGATTCAATGTCACATGCCAGGCTGGTTTCACTGT
Source organism: Mustelus asterias (assembly GCF_964213995.1). NCBI lineage: Eukaryota > Metazoa > Chordata > Chondrichthyes > Carcharhiniformes > Triakidae > Mustelus > Mustelus asterias. The sequence continues at coordinate 50,196,732 of NC_135822.1, forward strand.
GTCCTTTGAGATCCAGTGTCACAGGCCTGGCTGGATTCACTCTGCCTTTTGAGATTCAGTGTCACAGGCCTGGCTGGATTCACTGTGTCCTTTGCAATTCAGGGTAATGGGCTTGGCTGGATTCAAAGTGTCCTTTGAGATACAGTGTCGCAGGCGTGGCTGGGTACACAGTATCTTTTGAGAATCAATGCCACAGGCCTGGTTTTGTTCACTGTGTCCTTTGAGATGCAGTGCCACAGGCCTGGCTGGGTTCAGTCTGTTCTTTGATATAAGACCATAAGACCATAAGACATAGGAGCGGAAGTAAGGCCATTCGGCCCATCGAGTCCACTCCACCATTCAATCATGGTTGATTTCAACTCCATTTACCCGCTCTCTCCCCATAGCCCTTAATTCCTCGAGAAATCAAGAATTTATCAATTTCTGTCTTGAAGACGCTCAACGTCTCGGCCTCCACAGCCCTCTGTGGCAATGAATTCCACAGACCCACCACTCTCTGGCTGAAGAAATTTCTCCTCATCTCTGTTCTAAAGTGACACCCTTTTATTCTAAGGCTGTGCCCCCGCGTCCTAGTCTCCCCTGTTAATGGAAACAACTTCCCTACGTCCATCCTATCTAAGCCGTTCATTATCTTGTAAGTTTCTATCAGATCTCCCCTCAACCTCCTAAACTCCAATGAATATAATCCCACGATCCTCAGACGTTCATCGTATGTCAGGCCTACCATTCCTGGGATCATCCGTGTGAATCTCCGCTGGACCCGCTCCAGTGCCAGTATGTCCTTCCTGAGGTGTGGGGCCCAAAATTGCTCACAGTACTCCAAATGGGGCCTAACCAGTGCTTTATAAAGCCTCAGAAGTACATCCCTGCTTTTGTATTCCAAGCCTCTTGAGATAAATGACAACATTACATTTGCTTTCTTAATTACGGACTCAACCTGCAAGTTTACCTTTAGAAAATCCTGGACTAGGACTCCCAAGTCCCTTTGCACTTTAGCATTATGAATTTTGTCACCGTTTAGAAAATAGTCCATGCCTCTATTCTTTTTTCCAAAGTGTACGACCTCGCACTTGCCCACGTTGAATTTCATCAGCCACTTCTTGGACCACTCTCCTAAACTGTCTAAATCTTTCTGCAGCCTCCCCACCTCCTCAATACTACCTGCCCCTCCACCTATCTTTGTATCATCGGCAAACTTGGCCAGAATGCTCCCAGTCCCGTCATCTAGATCGTTAATATATAAAGAGAACAGCTGTGGCCCCAACACTGAACCCTGCGGGACACCACTTGTCACCGGTTGCCATTCTGAGAAAGAACCTTTTATCCCAACTCTCTGCCTTCTGTCTGACAGCCAATCGTCAATCCATGTTAGTACCTTGCCTCGAATACCATGGGCCCTTATTTTACTCAGCAGTCTCCCGTGAGGCACCTTGTCAAAGGCCTTTTGGAAGTCAAGATAGATAACATCCATTGGCTCTCCTTGGTCTAACCTATTTGTTATCTCTTCAAAGAACTCTAACAGGTTTGTCAGGCACGACCTCCCCTTACTAAATCCATGCTGACTTGTCTTAATCCGACCCTGCACTTCCAAGAATTTAGAAATCTCATCCTTAACGATGGATTCTAGAATTTTGCCAACAACTGAGGTTAGGCTAATTGGCCTATAATTTTCCATCTTTTTTCTTGTTCCCTTCTTGAACAGTGGGGTTACAACAGCGATTTTCCAATCCTCTGGGACTTTCCCTGACTCCAGTGACTTTTGAAAGATCATAACTAACGCCTCCACTATTTCTTCAGCTATCTCCTTTAGAACTCTAGGATGTAGCCCATCTGGGCCCGGAGATATATCAATTTTCAGACCTTTTAGTTTCTCTAGCACTTTCTCCTTTGTGATGGCAACCATATTCAACTCTGCCCCCTGACTTTCCTGAATTGTTGGGATATTACTCATGTCTTCTACTGTGAAGACTGACGCAAAGTACTTATTAAGTTCCTCAGCTATTTCCTTGTCTCCCATCACTAGATTACCAGCGTCATTTTGGAGCGGCCCAATGTCTACTTTTTCCTCCCGTTTGTTTTTAATGTATTTAAAGAAACTTTTACTATCATTCCTAACGTTACTGGCTAGCCTACCTTCATATTTGATCCTCTCCTTCCTTATTTCTCTCTTTGTTATCCTCTGTTTGTTTTTATAGCCTTCCCAATCCTCTGACTTCCCACTACTCTTTGCCACATTATAGGCTCTCTCTTTTGCCTTGATGCATTCCCTGACTTTTGTCAGCCATGGCTGCCTAATCCCCCCTCTGATAACCTTTCTTTTGTTTGGGATGAACCTCTGCACTGTGTCCTCAATTACTCCCAGAAACTCCTGCCATTGCTGTTCTACTGTCTTTCCCATTAGGCTCTGCTTCCAGTCGATTTTTGTCAGTTCCTCCCTCATGCGCCTGTAATTACCTTTATTTAACTGTAGAACCTTCACATCTGATTCTGCCTTCCTTCTTTCAAATTGCAGACTGAATTCTACCATATTATGATCACTGCTTCCTAAGTGTTCCCTTACTTTAAGATCTTTTATCACGTCTGGCTCATTACATAACACTAAGTCCAGAATAGCCTGTTCCCTCGTGGGCTCCATCACAAGCTGTTCCAAAAAGCCATCCTGTAAACATTCAATGAATTCCCTTTCTTTGGGTCCACTGGCAACATTATTTACCCAGTCCACCTGCATATTGAAATCCCCCATGATCACTGTGACCTTGCCTTTCTGACATGCCCTTTCTATTTCGTGGTGCATTTTGTGCCCCTGGTCCTGACCACTGTCAGGAGGCCTGTACATAACTCCCATTATGGTTTTTTTGCCTTTGTGTTTCCTCAACTCTACCCACACAGACTCCAGTGTCAAAGTTTTGGCTGGATTCACTGTGTCCTTTGAAAAACTGTCACAGGTCTGGCTAGATTCACATTGAAACTTTCTGCTTCAGTGCCATAGGCCTGGCTGTATTCACTCTGTCCCTTGAGATACAGTGCCACAGGCCTGATTGGGTTCCCTCTTTCCTTTGAGATTCAGTGTCACAGGCCTGGCTGGGTTCATTTCATACTTTGAGATTCATTGCCACAGGTCTGGCTGGATTCACTGTGTCCTTTCAGAAAGAGTGTCACAAGCTTGGCTGCTTTCATTCTGTCCTTTGAGATTCAGTGTCACTGGCCTGGTTCGATCCACTGTGTCCTTTGGCATACATGTCAGAGTTCTGGCTGAATTCATTAGATCCTTTGAGATCCAGTGTCACAGGCCTGGCTGTGTTCACTGTGTCCTTTGAGCTCCAGTGTCACAGGCCTGGCTGGATACAATGCGTCCTTTGAGAAAAAAGTGTCACACGGCCAGCTGGATTCACTGTGCCATTTGAGATTCAGTGTCACAAGTCTGATTAGGTTCACTCTCTCCCTTGAGATTCAGTGTCACAGCATGGCTGAATTCACTCTGTCCTTTGATATTCAATGTCACAGGCCTGGCTGGATTCATTCTGTCCTTTGGGATTCAGTGTCAAAGTCCTCGCTGTATTCACTGTGTCCTTTGAGAAACTGTCACAGGCCTGGCTGGATGCACATTGTCCTTTCTGATTTAGTGTCATAGACCTGGCTGGATTTAATCTGTCTCGATCGGTTGGGGGGAGGGGATTGAGACGAGGTGACTGGGAGCGAGGAAGTTCGCTCGCAAAGAGAGACAGGTTATAGACAGCGCAAGAGGGAGGATGGACGGGGGATAGAGAAGGGGAGAGCTCAGACCAAAGGATTGAGATGTGTTTGCTTTAATGCCAGGAGTATAGTGAATAAAGGGGATGTGCTCATAGCGTGGATCGATGCCTGGAAATGTGATGTGGTGGCCATGATTGAGACTTGGATGTCTCAGGGACAGGACTGGATACTCCAGGTGCCGGGATTCAGATGTTTCAGGAAGGACAGGGATGGAGGCAAGAGAGGGGGTGGAGTGGCACTGCTTATCAGGGATAGTGTCACAGCTGTAGAGAAGGCGTATGCTGTGGAGGGATTGTCTACAGAGTCTTTGTGGGTGGAAGTTCGGAGTGTGAAGGGGTCGAACACTTTGCTGGGAGTTTTCTATATGCCGCCCAATAGTAACAGGAAGGTGGAGGAGCAGATAGGGAAACAGATCCTGGAGAGTTGCAATAACAGTCAGAAGTTTAACAACACCAGGTTAAAGTCCAACAGGTTTATTTGGTAACAAAAGCAACGCCGGCATTTCCACATCAGGTGCAATAATAGCAGAGTTGTTGTGATGGGAGACTGTAATTTCCCAAACATAGATTGGAATATCCCGAGAGTAAGAGGATTGGATGGGGAGGAGTTCGTTAGGTGTGTTCAGGACGGTTTCCTGACACAGCATGTGGACAAGCCTACAAGAGGAGAGGCTGTTCTTGATCTGATACTGACCAATGAACCTGGACAGGTGTCAGATCTCTCAGTGGGAGACCACCTTGGGGATAGCGATCATAACTCTATCTCCTTTATGCTTACATTTTAAAAAGAGAGGATCAAGCAAGAGAGGAAAGCGTTTATATGGAGTAAGGGGAAATATGAAGACATAAGGCAGCAAATTAGAGGAGTAAATTGGAAGGAGTTAAAGGAACCGTGGTGCACGAAAGCTGTGCGGGACCTAGTCGAGAAGAAAAGGAAAGCGTACAAAAGGTTCAGAGAGCTTGGTGAAGATGGGGATCGAGATTAGTATACGGTTTGTCGGAAGGGACTAAAGAAGGAAATTAGGAGAGCCAGAAGGGGTCACGAGAAGGCCTTGGCAGGTAGGATTAAGGAAAAATCGAAGGCGTTCTATAAATATGTGAAGAGTAAAAGGATGAGACGTAAAGGAATAGGGCCTATAAAAGGTGAAGGCGGGAAAATCTGTACGGAACCAGTAGAAATGGCAGAGGTGCTCAATGACTACTTTGCCTCTGTTTTCAGAGAGGAGAAGGACCCGGGTGGAGGTACATAGAACATAGAACAGTTCAGCACAGAACAGGCCCTTCAGCCCACGATGTTCTGCCGAGCTTTATCTGAAACCAAGATCAGGCTATACCACTCCCTATCATCCCGGTGTGCTCCATGTGCCTATCCAATAACCGCTTAAATGTTCCTAAAGTATCTGACTCCACTATCACTGCAGGCAGTCCATTCCACACCCCAACCACTCTCTGCGTAAAGAACCTACCTCTGATATCCTTCCTATATCTCCCACCACGAACCCTACAGTTATGCTCCCTTGTAATAGCTCCATCCAGCCGAGGAAATAGTCTTTGAACGTTCACTCTATCTATCCTCTTCATCATTTTATAAACCTCTATTAAGTCTCCCCTCAGCCTCCTCCACTCCAGAGAGAACAGCCCAAGCTCCCTCAACCTTACCTCCTAAGACCTACCCTCCAAACCAGGCAGCATCCTGGTAAATCTCCTCTGCACTCTTTCCAGCGCTTCCACATCCTTCTTAGAGTGAGGTGACCAGAACTGCACACCATATTCCAAATGTGGTCTCACCAAGGTCCTGTACAGTTGCAGCATAACCCCACGGCTCTTAAACTCCAACCCCCTGTTAATAAAAGCGAACACACTATAGGCCTTCTTCACAGCTCTATCCACTTGAGTGGCAACCTTTAGAGATCTGTGGATATGGACCCCAAGATCTCTCTGTTCCTCCACAGTCTTCAGAACCCAAGTTTAGACCCTGTAATCCACATTTAAATTAGACCGACTAAAATGAATCACCTCACATTTATCAGGGTTAAACTCCATTTGCCATTTTTCAGCCCAGCTTTGCATCCTATCTATGTCTCTTTGCAGCCTACAACAGCCCTCCACCTCATCCACGACTCCACCAATCCTGGTGCCATCAGCAAATTTACTGATCCACCCTTCAGCCCCCTCCTCTAAGTCATTAATAAAAATCACAAAGAGCAGAGGACCAAGCACTGATCCCTGCGGCACTCCGCTAGCAACCTGCCTCCAATCCGAAAATTTTCCATCGACCACCACCCTCTGTCTTCGATCAGATAGCCAGTTACCTATCCAATCGGGCAACTTTCCCTATATCCCACACCTCCTCACTTTCATCATAAGCCGACCATGGGGGACCTTATCAAAGGCCTTACTAAAATCCATGTATACGACATCAACTGCCCCACCTTCATCAACACACTTAGTTACCTCCTCAAAAAATTCTGTCAAATTTGTGAGGCACGACTTGCCCTTCAGAAATCCATGCTGACTATCCCGGATTAATCCGCATCTTTCTAAATGGTCGTAAATCCCATCTCTAACGACCTTTTCCATCAATTTACCAACCACCGAAGTAAGACTAACCGGTCTATAATTACCAGGTTCATTTCTATTCCCTTTCTTAAACAGAGGAACAACATTCGCCATTCTTCAGTCCTCTGGCACCATCCCCGTGGACAGCGAGGATCCAACGATCAAAGCCAAAGGCTCTGCAATCTCATCCCTTTACTGCGGGCTTCCGGTGGACTGAAAATATTGAGTATGTGGACTTTAACAAAGAGGGTGTGCTTGAAACTTTGAATGGCATCAAGATAGATAAGGTTGGTGGAGTTCTTCGAAAATGTGACTAAACACATTGACGAAGGGAAAGCGGTAGATGTGGTTCATATGAATTTTAGCAAGGCGTTCGATAAGGTCCCCCATGCAAGGTTTCTCGAAAAAGTGAGAGGGCATGGGATCCAAGGTGCTGCTGCCCTGTGGATCCAGAACTGGCTTGCCCAAAGGAGGCAGTGAGTGTGTATAGATGGGTCTTTTTCTAAATGGAGGTCGGTCACCAATGGTGTGCCCCAGGGATATGTTCTGGGACCCTTGATGTTTGTCATTTTCATAAATGACCTGGATGAGAAAGTGGAGGGATGGGTTGGTAAGTTTGCCGACGACACGAAGGTTGGTGGGGTTGTGGATAGACTGGAGGGATGTCAGAAGTTACAGAGGGACATTGACAGGATGCAAGACTGGGCGGAGAAGTGGCAGATGGACTTCAACCCAGATAAATGCGTAGTGGTCCATTTTGGCAGGTCAAATGGGATGAAGGGGTACAATATTAAGGGAAAGCATCTTAGTACTGTCGAGGAACAGAAGGACCTTGGGGTCCTGGTCCATTGGACTCGAAAATCGGCCCCGCAGGTGGAGGAGATGGTTCAGAAGGCGTATGGTGTGCTGACCTTTATCAATCGAGGGATTGAGGTTAGGAGTCCGGGGCTAATGATGCAGCTATATAAGACCCTCGTTAGACCCCACTTGGAGTACTGTGCTCAGTTCTGGTCGCCTCATTACAGGAAGGATGTGGAAAAGATTGAAAGGGTGCAGAGGAGATTTACAAGGATGTTGCCTGAATTGAGTGCCATGCCTTATGAGGATAGGCTGATGGAGCTCGGTCTTTTCTCCTTGGAGAGACGTAGGATGCGAGGATACCTAATAGAGGTATATACGGCGTTGAGAGCCAAAGATCGGGTGGACTCTCAGAGGCTTTTTTCAAGGGTGGAAATGGCTGCTACGAGAGGACACAGGTTTACGGTGCTGGGGGGTGTGTACAGAGGAGTTGTCAGGGCTAAGTGTTTCACTCAGAGGGTGGTGGGCGAGTGGAATCGGCTGCCGTCAGTGGTGGTGGAGGCAAACTCAATAGGGTCTTTTACGAGGCTCCTGGCTGAGTACATGGGACTTAATAGGATGGAGGGTTATAGGTAAGCCTAAAAGGTAGGGATATGTTCGGCACACCTTGTGGGGCCGAAGGGTCTGTTTTGTGTTGTAGTTTTTCTATGTTTCGATGTCCTTTGAGAATCTGTCTCACAGGCCTGGCTAGATTCACTGTGCCATTTGAGATTCAGTGTCACAGGCCTGATTGGGTTCACTCTGTCCTTTGAGATTCAGTGTCACAGGCGTGGCTGGGTCCACTCTGTCCTTCAAGAATAAGTGTCACAGGCCTGCCTGGATTTCCTATGACCTTTGTGATTAAGTGGTTCAGGCCCGGCTGTGTTCACTGTGCCCTTTGAGATTGAATGTCACAGGCTTGGCTCGGATCACTCTCTTCTTTGAACTTCAGCGTCACAGGCCTGACACGGTTCAAACTGTCCTTTATTATTCAGTGTCACAGGCCTGGCTGGATTCACATTGTCCTTCAGATTTAGTGTCACAGGCCTGGCTGGATTCGTTGTGTCCTTGGAAATTCAGTGTCACAGTTCTGACTGGTTTCACTGTGTCCTTTGAGAAAGAGTGTCACAGGCCTGGCTGCTTTCACTTTGTCCTTTGAGCTTCAGTGTCACAGGCCTGGCTGCATTCACTGTGTCTTTTGAGATTCAGTGTCACGGGCCTTGCTGCATTCAATCTGTCCTTTGAGATTCAGTGTCAAGGGATGGATGGGTTCACTCTTTTCTTTGAGCATCAGTGTCACAGGCCTGCCTGGATTCACACTATCCCTTGTGATTCAATGCACATGCCTGGTTGTGTTCACTGTGTCCTTTGAGATTCAGTTTCACATGCCTGGCTGTGTTCACACTGTACTTTGGGACCCAGTGTCACATGCCTGGCTGGGTTCACTCTGTTCTTTGAGATTCAGTGTCACATGCCTGTTTGGTTCACTGTGTCAATTGAATTCAATGTCACAGGACTGGCTGGGTTCACTGTGTCCTTTGTAATTCACTGTCACAGGCCAGTCTAGGTTCAATCTGTCCGTTGTGATTCAGTTTTACAGGCCAGGGTGGATTCACTCTATACTTTGGGATTCAGTGTCACAAGCATGGCTGGGTTCACTCTGTCCTTTGGGATTCAGTGCCACAGGCCTGGCTGTGTTCACTGTGTCCTTTGGGCCTCAGTGTCCCAGGCCTGGCTGGGTTCACTGTGTCCTTTGGGATTCAATGCCGCAGGCCTGGCTGGATTTGCTCTATCCTTTGGGATTCAGTGTCATAGGCCTGGCTGGGTTCAATCTCTCCTTTGTGATTCAGTGTCACAGCCCTGGCTGTGTTCACACTGTACTTTGGGTTTCAGTGTCACATGCCTGGCTGGGTACACTCTGTTCTTTCAGATTCAGTGTCAAAGGCCTAGCTGGATTAACATTGTCCTTTCAGATTTGGTGTCACAGGCCTGGCTGGATTCATTGTGTCCTTTGAGATTCAGTGTCACAGTTCTGGCTGGATTCACTGTGTCCCTTGAGAAATATTGTCGCAGGCCTGGCTGAGTTCACTGTGTCCATTAAGATTCAATGTGAGAGCCTGGCTGGATTAATTTCGTCCTTTGAGATTCAGTGTCACATGCCTGTCTACTTCACTGAGTGAATTGAATTCAATGTCACAGGACTGGCAGGGTTCACTGCGTTCTTTGTAATTCAGTGTCACAGGCCAGGCTGGATTCAATGTGTCCGTTTGTGATTCAGTGTCACAGGTCTGGGTGGATTCATTGTGTCCTTTGAGCTTCAGTCTCACAGGCCTGGCTGGGTTCAATGGGTCCTTTGGGATTGAGTGCCACAGACCTGGCTGGATTTGCTCTATCCTTTGGGTTCCAGTGTCGCATGCCTGGCTGGGTTCACTCTGTTCTTTGAGATGCAGTGTCAATGTCCTGGCTGGATTCACTGTGTCCTTTGAGGAACTGTCACAGGCCTTGCTGGATTCACATTGTCCTTTGAGATTTGGTCTCACAGGCCTGGCTTGATTCACTGTTTCCTTTGAGATTCAGTCTCACACAGGCCTAGCCGCATTCAATCTGTCCTTTGAGATTCAGCGTCACGGGCTGGATGGGTTCACTCTGTTCTTTAAGAATCAGTGTCACAGGCCTGCCTGGATTCACACTATCCCTTGCGATTCAATGTCACAGTTCTGGCTGCGGTCACTGTGTCCTTTCAGATTCAGTGTCACAGGCCTGTCTGGATTCACTCCGTCCTTTATGATTCAGTGTCACAGGCCTGGCTGGGTTCACTCTGTTCTTTGAGATTCAGTGTCAATGTCCTGGCTGGATTTACTTTGTCCTTTGAGAAACTGTCAAGGGCCTGGCTGAATTCGCATTGTCCTTTTAGATTCAGTGTCATAATCCTGGCTGAATTCACATTGTCCTTTCTGATTTCGTGTCACAGGTCTGGCTGGGTTCAATGTGCCCTTTGAGGTGCAGTGTCACAGGGACTGGCTTGATTCATTCTGTCCTTTGAGACTCAGTGTCACAGGCCAGGCTTGAGTCACTCTGTCCTTTGAGATTCAGTGTCACAGGCCTGCTGGTATTCAGTCCATCCTTTAAAATTCAGTGTCACAGGCCTGATTGGATTCACTGTGTTCTTTGAGATTCAGTGTCACAGGCCTGGCAAGATTCACTGCGTCCTTTGGTATTCAGGGTCATGAGCTTGGCCGGATTCAATGTGTCCTTTGAGATACAGTATCACAGGCCTGGCTGGGTACACACTGTCTTTTGAGAATCAATATCACAGGCCTCGCTTTGTTCATTGTGTCCTTTGAGATTCAGTGCGACAGGCCTGGCTGTATTTAGATACAGTGCCACAGGCCTGATTGGATTCCCTCCGTCCTTTGTGATTCAGTGTCACAGGCTTTTTAGGTTAATTTCATCCTTTGATATTCATTGTCACAGGCCTGGCTGGATTCACAGTGTCCTTTGAGAAAGAGAGTCACAAACCTGGCTGCTTTCAATCTGTCCTTGGAGATTCAGTGTCACAAGCCTGGCTGGATTCACCGTGTCCTTTGAGAAAGAGTGTCACAATCCTGGCTGCTTTCACTCTGTCCTTTGAGTTCCAGTGTCACTGGCCTGGCTGGGTTCACTCTGTCCTCTGCCCTTCAGTGTCAGAGATCTGGCTGGGTTCACTCACTCCTTTGAGATTCAGTGTCACATGCCTGGCTGGTTTGACCCTGTCCTTTGAGATTCAGTGTCCCATGCCTGGGTGTGTTCACTGTGTCCTTTGAGATCCAGTGTCACAGGCCTGGCCGAATTCACTGCGTTCTTTGAGAAAGAGTGCCACGTAGCCGGCTTGATTTACTCTGCCATTTGAGATTCAATGTCACTGGCCTGATTGGGATCACTCTCTCCTTTGGGATTCAGTGTCACAGCCTGGCTAGATTCAGTCTGTCCTTTGATATTCAGTGTCACAGGCCTGGCTGGATCCACTCTGTTCTTTGGCATTCAGTGTCAAAGTCCTGGCTGTATTCACTGTGTCCTTTGAGAAATTGCCACAGGCCTCGCTGGATTCATATTGTCCTTTCTGATTTAGTGTCACAGACCTGGCTGGATTCAATCTGTCCTTTGAGAATCTGTCTCACAGGCATGGCTGGATTCAATGTAAGAAGTTTAACAACACCAGGTTAAAGTCCAACATGTTTATTTGGTAGGAAAAGCCATACTAGCTTTCGGAGAGCTGCACCTTCGTCAGGTGAGTCGGAGATCTGCTCATAAACAGCAAACAGGGCATATAAAGACACAAACTTAATTTACAGAAGAATGAATAATGATTAGAATGCGAGTCTTTACAGCTAATCAAGTTTTAAAGGTACAGACAATGTGAGTGGAGGGAGCATTAGCACAGGTTAAAGAGATGTGTATTGTCTCCATACAGGACAGCCACTGAGACTTTGTAAGTCCAGGCAAGTTGTGGAAGTTACAGATAGTGTGACATGAACCCAAGATCCCGGATGAGGCCGTCCTCATGTGTGCGGAACCTGGCTATCAGTCTCGCACACAGGAGGACGGCCTCAACCGAGATCTTGGGCTCATATCACACTATCTGTAACTCCCACACCTTGCCTGGACTTGCAAAGTCTCACTGCCTGTGTTGTCTGGAGACAATACACATCTCTTTAACCTGTGCTAATGCTCCCTCCACTCACATTGTCTGTCCCTTAATGACTTTATTCACTGTAAAGACTCGCATTCCAATCATTATTCATTCTTCTGAAAATTAAGTTTGTCTCTTTATATGCCCTGTTTGCTGTTTATGAGCAGATCTGCCACTCACCTGACGAAGGGGCAGCGCTCCAAAAGCTCGTGTGGCTTTTGCTACCAAATAAACCTGTTGGACTTTAACCTGGTGTTGTAAACTTCTTACTGTGTTTACCCCAGTCCAACGCCGGCATCTCCACATCATGGACTCACTGTGCCATTTGGGTTTGAGTGTCACAGGCATGATTGGGTTCACTCTGTCCTTTTATATACAGTGTCACAGCCTGGCTGGATTCATTCTGTCCTTTGATAAAGAGTGTCACACGGCCAGCTGGATTTACTTTGCCATTTGAGATCCAGTGTCACACGCCTGGCTGGTTCACTGCGTCAGTTGAATTGAATGTCACAGGCCTGGCTGCTTTCACTGTCCCCTTTGAGATTCAATGTCAAAGACTTGGCTGGGATCACTCTCTTCTTTGCAATTCAGTGTCACAGGCCTGGCTGGTTCACTGTGTCAGTTGAATTCTATATCACAGGCCTGGCTGGGTTCAATCTCTCCTTTGTGATTCAATGTCACAGGCCTGGCTGTGTTCGCTCTGTACTTTGGGATCCAGTGTCACATGCCTGCCTGGGTTCACTGTATTCTTTGATATTCAGTGTCAAAGTCCTGGCTCGATTCACTGTGTCCTTTGAGAAACTGTCAATGGTCTGGCTGGAATCACATTGTCCTTTCTGATTTGATGACACAGGCCTGGCTGGATTCATTATGCCCTCTGAGATTCAGTGTCACAGTTCTGGCTGGATTAATTGTGTCCTTTGAGATTCAGTGTCACAGGCATGGTTGGCTTCACTGTGTCCCTTGAGAAATAGAGTTGCAGGCCTGGCTGAGTTCAGTGTGTCCATTGAGTTTCAATGTGACAGGTCTGGCTGGATTAATTTTGTCCATTGTCATTCAGCGTCACATGCCTGTCTGGTTCACTGTATCAATTAAATTCAATGTCACAGGATTGGCTGTGTTCACTGTGTCCTTTGTAATTCATTGTCACAGGCCAGGCTGGGTTCAATCTGTCCGTTGTGATTCAGTGTCACAGGCCTGGGTGTGTTCACTGTGTACTTTGATATTCAGTGTCACAAGCCCTGCTGGATTAACTGTGTTCGTTTAGAACGTGTCACAGGCTTAGCTAGAATCACTGTGTCCTTTGTGATTCAATGTCAAAGTTCTGGCTGGATTCATTGTGTCCTTTGACTTTCTGTGTCAAAGGTCTGGCTGGATTCTCATTGTCCTTTCTGATTTAGTGTCACAGGGCTGGCTGGGTTTAATCTGTCCTTTGTGATTCAGTGTCTCAGGCCTGGCTGTGTTCGCACTGTACTTTGGGATCCAGTGTCACAGGCCTGGCTGGGTTCACTCTGTTCTTTGAGATTCAGTGTCAAAGTCCTGGAATGGATTCACTTGGTCCTTCGAGAAAGTGGTGCAGGCCTGGCTGGATTCAAATTGCCCTTTCTGATTTAGTATTAGAGGTAGGGCTGGGATCAATGTGTTCTTTGAGATACAATGTCACAAGCCAGGCTTGATTCACTCTGCCATTTGATATTCAGTTTCACAGGCCTGGCTGGATTCACTCTGTCATTTGAGATTCAATGTCACAGGCCAGGCTCAATTCGCTTTGTCCTTTGGGATTCAGTGTCATGGACTTAGCTGGATTCAATGTGTACGTTGAGAGACTGTGTCACAGGCTTGGCTGGGTACACACTGCCCTTTGAGAATCAATGTCACAGGCCTGGCTTTGTTCACTGTGTCCTTTGAGATTCAGTGTCACAGGCTTGGCTGGCTTCATTTCATCATTTGAGATTCAGTGTCACCGGTCTGGCAGGATTCACTGTGTTCTTTGAGAAAGAGTGTCACAAGCCTGGCTGCTTTCATTCTGTCCTTTGAGATTCAGTGGCACTGGCCCGGTTCAGTTCACTGTGTCCTTTGACATACAGTGTCAGAGATCTGGCTGGATTCATTCGATCCTTTGAGATTTAGTGTCACATGCCTGGCTGGTTTGACTCTGATCTTTGAGATTCAATGTCACAGGCCTGGCTGTGCTCACTGTGTACTTTGAGATCTAATGCCACAGGCCTGCTGGATTCACGCTGTCCTTTGATATTTGGTGTCACAGGCCTGGCTGCATTCACTCTGTCCTTTGGGATTCAGTGTCAAAGTCCTGGCTGGATTCTTTGTGTCCTTTGAGAAACTATCACAGGCCTGGCTGGATTCAATCAGTCCTTAGACACTCTGTCTCACAGGCTCGGCTGGATTCACTGTGCCATTTGAGATTTAGTGTCACAGGCCTGATTGGGTTCACTCTGTCCTTGGATATTCAGTGTCACACGCCTGGCTGGATTCACTCTTTCCTTTGTGATGCAGTGTCACAGGCCTGGCTCGGTTCACCCTCTCCGTTGAGATTCAGTGCCTCAGGCATGGCTGGATTTAATGTCTCCTTTGAGATACAGTGTCACAGGCCTCGTTGGGTTAATTGTGTCCTTTGAGCTTCAGTGTCACAGGCCTGGCTGGGATCACTGTTCCAAGAACAAAGAACAAAGAACAGTACAGCACAGGAAATAGGCCCTTCGGCCCTCCACGTCTGTGCCACTCATTGGTCCAACTAGTCCATTCGTTTGTATCCCTCCATTCCCAGACCACCCATGTGACCATCCAGGTAAGTCTTAAACGATGCCAGCGTGTCTGCCTCCACCACCCTACTTGGCAGCGCATTCCAGGCCCCCACCACTATCTGTGTAAAAAACGTACCTCTGATATCTGAGTTACTCCGCGGCCCTCTCACCTTGAGCCCATGACCGCTTGTGATCGTCACCTCCGACCTGGGAAAAAGCTTCCCACTGTTCACCCTATCTACACCCTTCATAATTTTGTACACCTCTATTAGGGCTCCCATCATTCTCCATCGTTCCAGGGAGAATAAGCCCAGTTTACCCAATCTCTCCTCATAGCTAAGACCCTCCATACCAGGCAACATCCTGCTAAACCTTCTCTGCACTCTCTCTAACGCCTCCAAGTCCTTCTGGTAGTGCGGCGACCAGAACTGGACGCAGTACTCCAAATGTGGCCCCTAACCAGCGTTCTATACAGCTGCAACATCAGACTCCAGCTTTTGTACTCTATACCCAATCCTATAAAGGCAAGCATACCATATGCCTTCTTCACCACCTTCTCCACCTGTGCTGTCACCTTCAAGGATTTGTGGACTTGCACACCTAGGTCCCTCTGTGTTTCTATACTCTTGATGGCTCTGCCATTTATTGCATAACTCCCCCCTACATTAGTTCTTCCAAAATGCATCACTTCGCATTAATCAGGATTAAATTCCACCTGCCATTTCTCCGCCCAATTTTCCAGCCTATCTACATCCTGCTGTATTTTCCGACAATGTTCATCGCTATCCGCAAGTCTAGCCATCTTTGTCTCATCCGCAAATTTGCTGATAACACCAGTTATACCTTCTTCCAAATCATTTATATATATATCACAAATAGCAGAGGTCCCAGTACAGAGCCCTGCAGAACACCACTGGTCACAGACCTCCAGCCCAAAAAAGACCCTTCGACAGTTACCCTCTGTCTCCTGTGTCAAAGCCAGTTTTCTACCCATCTCGCCTCCTCTCCTTGTATCCCATGAACATTAACCTTCTTAACCAACCTGCCATGAGGGACGTTGTCAAATGCCTTACTGAAACCCATATAGACGACAACCACGGCCCTTCCTTTGTAAACCGTTTTTGTCTCTTCCTCAAGAAACTCCACCAAATTTGTAAGGCACGACCTCCCTAAAAACAAAGCCATGCTGTCTGTCACTAATGACATTGTTCTGTTCTAAATGCACATACATCCTGTCTCTAAGAATCCTCTCCAACAACTTCCCCACCACGGACGTCAACCTCCCTGGCCTATAATACCCGGGTTATCCCTGCGACCCTTCTTAAATAATGGTACCACATTCGCTCTCCTCCAATCCTCATGGACCTCACCTGTGTGCAATGAGGAGACAAAGATTTCCGTCAGAGGCCCGGCAATTACATTTCTCGGCTCCCTGAGCAGTCGAGGATAGATGCCATCATGCCCTGGGGATTTGTCAGTTTTAATATTACCTGAAAAAACTAAAACTTCCTCCCTTGTAATGGAGATCCTCTCTAGCGGGTCAACACTTCCCTCTGAGACACTCCCGGTCAACAAGTCCCTCTCCTTTGTGAATACCGATGCAAAGTATTCATTTAAGATCTCCCCTATTCCCTTGGGTTCTCAGCATAATTCCCCTCCTTTGTCCCTGAGGTCCGACTTTTTCCCTGACAACCTTTTTGTTCCTAACATATGAATAAAATGCTTAGGATTCTCCTTAATCCTGTCTGCCAAGAACATTTTGTGACTTATGTTTGCCCTTCTAACTCCCCGTTTGAGTTCTTTCCTACTCTCTCTGTATTCCTCCAGAGCTCCATCTGTTTTCAGTTGCCTGGACCTAACGTACGCCTCTCTTTTCTTTGTGAATTTCCCTGGTTACCCATGGCTCTCGAATCCTACCTTTCCTATCCTTTTTACAGGCACATGCCTGTCCTGCAGCCTTATCAACTGTTCCTTAAAAGACTCCCACATGCCAGACGTGGACATACCCGCGAACAGCCTCTCCCAATCAACGGCCACCCATTTCTGTCTAATCCGGCTATAGGTAGCCTTCCCCCAATTTAGCACCCTACCCATAGGACAACACTCATCCTTGTCCATTACTATCCTAAGGTTAACAGAGTTGTGGTCACTATTTACCACATGTTCCCCTTCCGAAACTTTGACAACCTGACCGGGCTCATTTCCCAGAACTAGGTCCAGTATAGCCCCCTGTAGAGTTGGGCTATCTACATACTGTTCCAAAGAACCTTCCAGTATGCATTTGGCAAATTCCTCCCCGTCCAGACCCCCAGCCCTAAGCACTTTCCAGTCTGTACCAGGGAAATTGAAGTCTCCCACTACAATAACCCTATTTTTTCTGCACATATCCAGAATCTCCTGACATATCCGTTCCTGAACTTCCCGTGGGCTGTCGGGTGGCCTGTAATATACCCCCACCTTTGTGATTGCACCTTTTCTGTTTCTGAGCTCCACTCACAGCGACTCATTACATGACCTCTAAATTGTCCACCCTCTGCACCGCTGTAATATGCTCCCTAACTAATACCGCTACTCCCCCACCTTTTTTAGCCCCTCCTCTGTCTCACATAAAACACTTGCACCCCGGAATATTCAGCTGCCAGTCCAGTCCTTCTATTAACCATGTCTCCCTCAACGCAACTACATCCAAATTCTGCGGAAGCGGTAAGGCCCTCAGTTTGTCTGTCTTACCCGTTACGCTCCTTGCATTGAAGCAGATGCACTCCAGACCTCCAGGCCCACTCTGGTCATCCTGCTCCAGAATGCTCATCCTCTGAGCTAGCCTTGCTCTAGCCCCCAGCTCTTCCCCAGCCTCAGTACTTACTGACCGACTGTTTTGATCCCCACCCCCCTGCCACACTAGTTTAAACCCTGCCGAAACGCTCTTGCAAAACACCCAGCCAGGATGTTTCCCTCATGATTCAGTTTCACAGTACTGACTGGATTCACTCTGTCCTTGAGATTTCAGTGTCACTGGACTGGCTGGCTTCACTCCATTTTTTGGTATTCAGTGTCAGAGACCCGGCTGGATTCATTCGTCCTTTGAGATTCAGTGTCAGAGGGCTGGCTGAATTAATTGTGTCCCTTTAGATTCAGTGTCACAGGCTTGGCTGATTTCGATGTATCCTTTGAGAATTAGTGTCACAGGCCTGGCTGGGTGCACTCTGTCCTTTGAGAATCAGTGTCACAGTCCTGGCTGTGTTTAATTTGTTCTTTGAGATTCAGTGTCACAGTACAGGCTTGGTTCCCTTTGTCCTCTAAGCTTCAGTGTCACAGGCCTGGTTGGGTTCCCTCTATACTTTGAGTCAGAGTGTCACAAGCCTGGCTGGATTCACATGGTCCTTCCAGATTCAGTGTCACAGGCCTGACTGGATTCAATCTGTCATTTGTGATTCAGCATCACAGGCCTGGCTCGGTTCAATCTGTCCTTTGTGATTCAGTGTCACAAGCTTGGCTGTGTTTGCACTGTACTTTGGGATCCAGTGTCACAGGCCTGGCTGTGTTCAATCTGTTTTTGATATTTAGTGTCAAAGTCCTGGCTGGATTCACTGTGTCCTTTGAGATCCAGTGTCACAGTCCTGGCTGGATTCGCTTTGTCCTTTGAGACTCTGTCTCACAAGCTCGGCTGGCTTTAATCTGACCTCTGTGATTCAGTGTCACAGGCCTGTATTCGCACTGTACTTTGGGATTCAGTGTCACAGGCCAAGCTGGGGTCACTCTGTTTTTTGAGATTCAGTGTCAAAATGCTGGCTGGATTCACTGTGTCCTTTGAGAAAATGTCGCAGGTCTGGCTGGATTCACATTGTCCTTTCTGATTTAGTGTCACGGGCCTGCCTGAATTCACTATATCCTTTGCGATTCAGTGTCACAGGCATGGCTGGTTCACTATGTCAATTGAATTCAATGTCATTGGCCTGGCTGTGTTCACTGTGCCCTTTGACATTCAATATCACAGACCTGGCTGGGATCACTCTCTCCTTTGACCTTCAGTGTCACAGGCCAAGCTGGGGTCACTCTGTTTTTTGAGATTCAGTGTCAAAATGCTGGCTGGATTCACTGTGTCCTTTGAGAAAATGTCGCAGGTCTGGCTGGATTCACATTGTCCTTTCTGATTTAGTGTCACGGGCCTGCCTGAATTCACTATATCCTTTGCGATTCAGTGTCACAGGCATGGCTGGTTCACTATGTCAATTGAATTCAATGTCATTGGCCTGGCTGTGTTCACTGTGCCCTTTGACATTCAATATCACAGACCTGGCTGGGATCACTCTCTCCTTTGACCTTCAGTGTCACAGGCCAAGCTGGGGTCACTCTGTTTTTTGAGATTCAGTGTCAAAATGCTGGCTGGATTCACTGTGTCCTTTGAGAAAATGTCGCAGGTCTGGCTGGATTCACATTGTCCTTTCTGATTTAGTGTCACGGGCCTGCCTGAATTCACTATATCCTTTGCGATTCAGTGTCACAGGCATGGCTGGTTCACTATGTCAATTGAATTCAATGTCATTGGCCTGGCTGTGTTCACTGTGCCCTTTGACATTCAATATCACAGACCTGGCTGGGATCACTCTCTCCTTTGACCTTCAGTGTCACAGGACTTGCTGAGTTTAATCTGTCATTTGTGATTCAGTGTCTTAGGCATGGCTGTATTCGCACTGTACTTTGGGATCCAATGTCACAAGCCTGGCTGGGTTCACTCTGTTCTTTGAGATACAGTGTAAAAGTCCTGGCTGGATTCACCGTGTACTTTCTGATTAGTCTCACAGGCCAGCCGGAATTCACTCTATCCTTTGAGCTTCAGTGTCACAGGCCTGGCGGGGTTCCCTCTGTACTGGCCTGGCTGGATTCACATTGTCCTTCCAGATTCAGTGTCAGAGGCCTGGTTCGGTTCAATCTGTCCTTTGTGATTCAGTGTCACAGCCTTGGCTGTGTTTGCACTGTACCTTAGGATCCAGTGTCACAGGCCTGGCTGGGTTCACTCTGTTCTTTGATATTCAGTGTCAAAGTCCTGGCTGGATTCACTGTGCCCTTTGAGATCCAGTGGCACAGGCCTGGCTGGATTCAATGTGTCCTTTCTGATTTATTGTTACATGCCTACCTGAATTCACTCTATCCTTTGCGATTCAGTTTCAAAGGCCTGGCGGGTTCACTGTGTTCTTTGAGATTCAATATCACAGGCCTGTCTGGGTTAACTCTGGCCTCTGACTTTCAGCATCAGAGATCTGCCAGTCTTCATTCTCTCCTTTGAAATTCAGTGTCACATGCCTGGCTGGTTTAACTCTGTCCTTTGAGATTCAGTGTCACAGGCTTGGCTGCGTCGCTCCGTTCTTTGAGATTCAGTGTCAAAATCCTGGCTGGATTCCCTGTGTCCATTGAGAAACTGTCACAGGTCTGGCTGGATTCTCATTTTCCTTTCTGATTTAGTATCACAGGCCAGCCTGAATTCACTCTATCCTTTGCGATTCAGTGTCACAGGCCTGACTGGTTCACTGTGTCAATTGAATTCAATGTCACAGGCCTGGCTGTGTTGACTGTGCCCTTAGAGATTCAATATTGCTGGCCTGGCTGGGATCGCTCTCTCCTTTGAGCTTCAGTTTCTCAGGCCTTGCTGGGTTTAATCTGTCCTTTGTGATTCAGTGTCTCAGGCCTGGCTGTTTTCGCACTGTACTTTGGGATCGCGGGTCACAGGCCTGGCTGGGGTCACTCTGTCCTCTGACCATCGGTGTCGGGGATCTGGCTGGGTTCATTCTCTCCTTTGAGATTCAGTGTCACAGCCTGGCTGGATTCACTCTGTCCTTTGAGAGTCAGTGTCACAGGCCTGGCAGGATTCACTCTGTCCTTTGGGATTCAGTGTCAACGTCCTGGCTGGATTCACTGTGTGCTTTGAAAAACTGTCATAGGCCTGGCTGGGTTCACATTGTCCTTTCTGATTTATCGTCACAGGCCTGCCTGGATTCAATCTGTCCTTTGAGACTCAGTCTCACAGGCTCGGCTGGATTCACTGTGCCATTTGAGATTCCATCTCACAGGCCAGATTAGGTTCACTCTGTCCTTTGGGATTCAGTGTCACAAGCCTGGCTGGTTCATGGTGTCAATTGAATTCAATGTCACAGGCCTGGCTGGGTTTAATCTGTCCTTTGTGGTTCAGTGTCACAGGCCTGGCTGTGTTTGCACTGTACTTTGGCATCCAGTGTCACTTGCCTGGCTGGATTCACCCCCACTTCTTGCCCTCAAACAACCGCGCAACCTCAAGCAGACCATTGTCCGCAGCAAACTACCCAGCCTTCAGGAGAACAGTGACCACGACACCACACAACCCTGCCACAGCAACCTCTGCAAGACGTGCCGGATCATCGACACAGATGCCATAATCTCACGTGAGAACACCATCCACCAGGTACACGGTACATACTCTTGCAACTCAGCCAACGTTGTCTACCTGATACGCTGCAGGAAAGGATGTCCCGTGGCATGGAACTTTGGGGAAACTATGCAGACACTGCAAAAACGGATGGATGAACACCGCTCGACAATCACCAGGCAAGACTGTTCTCTTCCTGTTGGGGAGCACTTCAGCGGTCACGGGCATTCAGTCTCTGATATTCGGGTAAGCGTTCTCCAAGGCAGCCTTCACAACACACGGTGGCGCAGAGTCGCTCAGCAGAAACTGATAGCCAAGTTCCGCACACACGAGGATGGCCTAAACCGGGATATTGGGTTCATGTCTCATTATCTGTAACCCCCACAGTTGCCTGGACCTGCCGAATTTCACTGGCTGTCTTGTCTGGAGACAATACACATCTTTTTAGCCTGTCTTGATGCTCTCTCCACTCACATTGTTTTGTTTCTTAAAGACTTGATTTGCTGTAAGTATTCGCATTCCAACCATTATTCATGTAAATTGAGTTTATGTCTTTATATGCCCTGTTTGTGAACAGAATTCCCACTCACCTGAAGAAGGGGCTTGGAGCTCCGAAAGCTTGTGTGGCTTTTGCTACAAAATAAACCTGCTGGACTTTAACCTGGTGTTGTTAAACTTCTTACTGTGTTTACCCCAGTCCAACGCCGGCATCTCTACATCATGGATTCACTGTGCCATTTGAGAAAGTGTCACAGGCCTGGCTGGATTCACATTGTCCTTTCTGATTTAGTGTTCCAAGCCTGTCTGAATTCACTCTATCCTCTGCGACTCAGTGTCACAGGCCTGGCCGGTTCACTGTGTCAATTGAATTCAATGTCACAGGTCTGGCTGTGTTCACTGTGCCCTTTGAGATTCAATATCACAGGCCTGGCTGGAATCTATCTCTCCTTTGAGCTTCAGTTTCCCAGGCCTGGCTGGGTTCAATCTGTCCTTTGTGATACAATGTCACAGGCCTGGCTATGTTCGCACTGTAATTTGAGATCGAGTGTTACAGGCCTGGCTGGGTTCACTCTGTTCTTTCAAATTCTGTGTCCAATTCCTTGCTGAATTCACTGTGTCCTTTGAGAAACGGTCATACGCCTGGCTCGGTTCAATGTGTCCTTTGAGATTCAGTTACACAGGCCTGGCTGGATTCACTGTGTCCTTTGGGATTCAGTGCCACAGGCCGAGCTGTATTCACTCTGTCCCTTTAGATATAGTGCCACAGGCCTGATTGGGTTCCCTCTGTCCTTTGAGATTCAGTGTCACACGTCTGGCTGGGTTCACTGCATCCTTTGAGATCCAGTGACACATTTTTGGCTGGATTCACTGTGTCCTTTGAGAAAGAGTTTCACAAGCCTGGCGACTTTCACTCTGTCCTTTGAGATTCAGTGTTACTGGCACGGCTGGTTTCACTCTGTCCTCTGACCATGAGTGTCGGGGATCTGGCTGGGTTCACTCTCTCCTTTGAGAGTCAGTGTCACAGGCCTGGCAGGATTCACTCTGTCCTTTGGGATTCAGTGTCAAAGTCCTGGCTGGATTCACTGTGTCCTTTGAGAAACTGTCACAGGCCTGGCTGGATTCACATTGTCCTTTCAGATTTAGCGGCACAGGCCTGGCTGGATTCACATTGTCCTATCTGATTTCTTGTCACAGGCCTGGCTGGATTCATTGTGTCCTTTGAGATTCAGCGTCAAAGGCCGGATTGGGTTCTCTGTATTCTTTGAGATTCAGTGTCACAGTTCTGGCTAGATTCACTGTGCCTTTAAGAAAGAGTGCCACTGGCCTGGCTGCTTTCACTCTGTACTTTGGGATTCAGTGTCACAGACCTCATTGTGTTCACTGTGTCCTTTGAGTTTCAGTGTTACAGGCCTAGCTCGATTCACTCTGCCCTTCAAGTTTCAGTGTCACTGGACTGGCTGGGTTCACTCTGTCCTTTGACATTCAGTGTCAAAGACCTGACTGGATTCACTCTTTCCTTTGAGATTCAATGTCACAGGCCTTGCTGACTTCACTGTGTCCTTTTGAACATAGTGTCACAGGCTTTGCTGATTTCAATGTGCCCTTTGAAATACAGTGTCACAGGACTGGCAGGGTCCAGCCTGTCCTTTCAGAATCACTGTGACAGGCCTGGCAAGGTTCATTGTGTTCTTTGAGATTCAGTGGGACAGGCCTGGCTGGTCTCATTGCATCCTTTGAGATTCAGTGTCACAGACCTGGCTGCATTCAGATTGTCCTTTTAGATTCAGTGTCACGGGTTGGATGGGCTCACACTGCCCTTAAAGATTCAGTGTCACAGGCCTGCCTGGAAACACTCTGTCCTTTGTGATTCAGTGTTTCAGGCCTGGGTGGGTTCAGTCTCTCCTTTGCGATTCAGTGTCACAGTCCTGGCTGGTTCACTGTGTCAATTTAATTCAATGTCACAGGCCTGGCTGCGTTAACTGTGCCCTTTGAGATTCAATATCACAGGTCTGGCTGGGATCACTCTCTCTTTGAGCTTCAGTGTCACAGGCCTAGCTGGGTTCAATCTGCTCTTTGTGATTCAGTGTCACAGGCCTGGCTGTATTTGCACTGTACTTTGGGATCCAGTGTCACTGGCCTGACTGGTTTCATTCTGTTCATTGAGATTGAGTGGCAAAGTCCTGTCTGGATTCACTGTGTCCTTTGAGAAAGTGTCACTGGCCTAACTGGATTCACATTGTCCTTCCAGATTTAGTGCCACAGTCCTGGCAGGATTCACTCTTTTCTTTCAGTTTCTGTTTCGCACGCCTGGCTGGATTAATCGTGTCCTTTGAGATTCAGTTTCAAAGGCCTGATTGGGTTCACCCTGTTTTTTGAGCTTCTGTGTCACAGACCTGGCTGGATTCACTCTGTCCTTTGAGATTCAGTGTCACAGGCCTGGCTGGGTTCACTCTGTCCTTTGGGATTCAGTGCCACAGGCCTGGCTGGATTCGTTGTGTCCTTTGAGTTTCAGTGTCATCGGCCTGGCTGCTTTCACTCCATCCTCTGAGATTCAGTGTCACATGCCTGGCTCTATTCAATCCGTGCTTTGTGATTCAGTGTCACACGTCTGTTTGGGTTCAGTGTGTCCTTTGAGCTTCAGTGTCACAGGCCTGATTGGGTTCACTGTGTCCTTTGCGTTTCAGTGTCACAGGCCTGGCTGGATTCATTCTGTCCTTTGAGAAAGTGTGTCACAGACCTGGCTTCTATCACTCTGTCCTTTGAGATTCAGTGTCACAGGCCTGGCTGGGTTCGCTTTATACTTTGCGATTCAGTGTCACAGGCCTGACTGGGTTCACTCTGTCCTTTGAGATTTAGTGTCACAGGCCTGATTAGTTTCACTGTGTCCTTTGTGATTCAGTGTCACAGGTCTGGCTGGATTTACTCCAACCTTTAGCCAGGGAGTGGGTTGGCCCATTTAAGGACAAGGGAGGGAATCTATGCGTGGAGCAAGATGAAATGGGTGAGGTATTAACTGAGTACTTTGCGTCAGTATTCATCAAAGAGAAGGACTTTGTGGATGATGAGTCTGGGAAAGAATATGTAGATGGCTTAAGACATGTTGAGATCAAAAAGGAGGAGGTATTAGAGTTCTTAAGAAACATTAAGGTAGACAAGTCCCCAGGGCTTGATGGGATATACCCCAGAATACAGAAAGGGTCAAGCGCGGAAATGGCTGGGGCCTTGAGAGAAATTTTGGTATCCACGCTGGCTGCATGGCAGGTCAAAGTAAGAGTTTTAACAACAGCAGGATAAAGTCCAACAGGTTCATTTTGGAGCCCTGCTCCTTTGTCAGTTGGCATGGATATCTGCTCACAAACAAGGCACAAACAAGTTACAGAATACTGATTAGAATGCGAATCTTTACAGCTAATGAAGTCTTAAACATACAGACAATGTGAGTGCAGGGGAGGTCCCAGAGGAACGGAGAATAGCCAATGTTGTTCCTTTGTTAAAGGCGGGTAGCAAAAATATTCCAGGTAATTACTGTACTTTGTGATTCATAAGAACATAACAACATAAGAAATAGGAGCAGGAGTAGGCCATCTAGCCCCTCGAGCCTGCCCCGCCATTCCATAAGATCATGGTTGATCTGAAGTGGATCAGCTCCACTTACCCGCCTGATCCCTATAACCCCTAATTCCCTTACCAATCAGGAATCCATCTATCCGTGATTTAAACATATTCAACGAGGTAGCCTCCACCACTTCAGTGGGCAGAGAATTCCAGAGATTCACCACCCTCTGAGAGAAGAAGTTCCTCCTCAACTCTGTCCTAAACTGACCCCCCTTTATTTTGAGGCTGTGCCCTCTCGTTCTAGTTTCCTTTCTAAGTGGAAAGAATCTCTCCACCTCTACCTTATCCAGCCCCTTCATTATCTTACAGGTCTCTGGTATCAACCTGATTCAGATTCACAAGCCTGGCTGGGTTCGGACTGTAACTTGAGATTCAGTTCCACAGTTCGGGCTGTATTCGCACTGCACTTTGAGATTCAGTGTCACAGGCCTGGCTGAATTGACTCTGCCTTTGAGATTCGGTGTCACAGCACTAACTGGGTTCACTTTTTTTCATTTGAGATTCAGTGCCAAAGGCCCGGCTGGCTTCACTGTGTCATTTGAGATTCAGTTTCACAGGCTTGGCTGGTTCACAGTGTCCTTTGAGCTTCAGTGTCACAGGCCTTGCTGATATGACTCTGTTCTTTGGCTCTCAGTGTCTCAGGCCTGGCTGTCTTCCCTCTGTCCTTTTAGCTTCAGTGTGACAAGCCCGGCTGGATTCACTGTGTCGTTTGAGATTCAGTGCCATATGCCTGGCTGGGTTCAATTTTGACCATTGAAACTCAGTGTCACAGGCCTGGCTGGGTTAATTCATAGAGTCATAGAGGTTTACAGCATGGAAACAGGCCATTCGGCCCAACTTGTCCATGCCGACCTTTCTTTTTAAACCCCTAACTTAATTCCAATTGCCCGCACTTAGTCCATAATCCCTCTATACCCATCGTACCCATGTAACTATCTAAATGCTTTTTAAAAGTCAAAATTGTACCCACCTCTACTACTACCTCTGGCAGCTTGTTCCAGTCTCTGTTTACCCTCTTTGTGAAAAAAATGCCCCTCTGGACACTTTTGTATCTCTCCCCTCTCACCTTAAACCTATGCCCTCCAGTTTTAGACTCCCCTACATTTGGGAAAAGTGATTGACGATCGAGCTGATCTATGCCCCTCATTATTTTATAGACCTCTATAAGATCACCCCTCAGCCTTCTACGCTCCAGAGAAAAAAGTCCCAGTCTATCCAGCCTCTCCTTACAACGGAATCCATCAAGTCACGGTGGCATCCTCGTAAATCTTGCCTGCACTCTTTCCAGTGTAATAATATATTTTCTATAATAGTGTGACCAGAATTGCACACAGTACTCTAAGTGTGGCCTTACCAATGTCTTGTACAACTTCAACAAGACATTCCAACTCCTGTATTCAATGTTCTGACCAATGAAACCAAGCATGCCGAATGTCTTCTTCACCACTCTGCCAACCTTTGACTCCACTTTCAAGGAGCAATGATCATGTACCCCGAGGTCTCTTCGTTCTGCAACACTCCCCAATGCCCTACCATTAACTGAATAAGTCCTGCCCTGGTTCAGACTCACAAAATGCATCACCTCGCATTTGTCTAAATTAAACTCCATCTGCCATTCGTCAGCCCACTGGCCCAATTGATCAAGATCTTATTGCAATTGGAGATAACTTTCTTCACTGTCCACTCTGCCACCAATCGTAGTGTCATCTGCAAACTTACTAGTCATGCCTCCTATATTCTCATCCAAATAATTAATATAAATGACAAATAACAGTGGACCCAGCACTGATCCCTGAGGCATACCGCTGGTAAAAGGCCTCCAGTTTGAAAAATACATCTCTACAACCACCCTCTTGCTTCTGTCAAGAAGCCAATTTTGTATCCATTTTGTTACCTCACCCTGGATTCCGTGTGATTTAACCTTATGCAACAACCTACCATGCGGTACCTTGTCAAAAGTCTTGCTCAAGTCCATGCAGACAACAACAACTGCACGGCCCTCATGTATCCTTTTGATTACCCCTTCAAAAAACTCAATTAAATTTGAGAGATGATTTTCCAATCACAAAGCCACGCCGACTGTCCCGAATCAGTCCGTGCATCTCCAAATGCCTGTTGATCCTGTCTCTCAAAATACCTTCCAACAATTTACCCACCACAGATGTGAGGCTCAGTGGCCTGACGTTTCCAGGCTTTTCCCCGCAGTCCTTTTTAAACAAAGGCACAACATTTGCCACTCTCCAACCTTCAGGCACCTCACCCGTGACTATCGATGATTGAAACATCTCGGCTGGGGGACTCGCAATTTCCTCTCTAGCCTCCTCCAATGTCCTGGGATACACTTCATCAGGCCCCGGAGATCTATCGACCTTGATGCGCTTTAAGACTTCCAGCACCTCCTCTCTGTAATAGGTACACTCCTCAAGATATCACGACTAAATCCCCAAGTTCCCTGACATTCATGCTTTTGTCACGAGTAAATACTGATGAGACATATTCATTTGGGATCTCTCCCTTCTCTTGAGGATCCGCACATATTTGACCTTGTTGATCCTTAAGCAGCCCTACTCTCTCCCTTTTTACTCTTTTGCCCTTTCTGCATTTGTAGAAGCTCTTTGGATTCTCCTTTGCCTATCTTGTGTCTCTTTCTTGCCCTCCAAATTTCTCCCTTAACTCTCCTCCCACAAGCCCTATACTCTTCATGGGATTCAATTGATCCCAGCTGCCTGTGCATGTCATGTGCCTCTTTCTTCTTCTTGACCAGGGCCTCAATATCCCGAATCATCCAGGGTTCCCTACTTCTGCCAGCCTTGCCCTTCACACTAAGAGGAATGTGTTTACCCTGAACCCTGGTTAACACACTTATGAAAGCGTTCCACTTACAAGACGTCCCTTTGCCTTCCCACACCCTCCCCCAAGTATCTTTTGAAAGTTCCAGCCTGATGCCATCAAAATTGGCCTTGCCCCAATTTAGATTTTTAACGATTGGGCCACACCTATCATTTTGAATAGCTATCTTAAAACCAGTAGAATTATGGTCACTGATCCCAAAGTGATCCCTCACGAATACTTCTGTCATCTGCCCTTCATTATTTCAAAAGAGGAGGTCAAGTTTTGCCCCCTCTCTAATCGGGCCATCCACATATTGAAAAAGCAATTCCTTCTGAATACACTCAACACATTTCTCTCCATCCAACCCTCTAATACGATGGCTGTCCCAGTCAAAGTTGGTAAACTTAAAATCTTCTTCTATTACCGCCCTATTTTTCTTAGAGCTGTCTGTAATCTCCTTCCATATTTGCTCCTGAATTTCCCACCGACTATTTGGGGGCCTATAGTACAACCCTATCAATGTGATTCCCCTCTTCCTATTTCTCTGTTCTACCCACAAAGACTCAGTGGCCGAACCCTTGGATATGTCCCCACTCAGTACGGCCGTGATGCTTTCCCTAATCAAAAGTGCAACTCCCCCTTCTCTCTTACCTCCTGTTCTATCTTTCCAATAACATCTGTACCCTGGAACATTGAGTTGCCAGTCCTGTCCCTCCCTTAGCCATGTTTCAGTAATTGCTAGAATATTCCAGTCCCACGTACCCATCCATGACCTGAGTTCAGTGTCAGAGGCCTGGCTGCTTTCACTCTGTCCTTTGACATTGTGTCTCAGGACTGGCTATGTTCGCTGTGTCCTTTGAGATTCAGAGTCACAGCTCTGATTGGGTTCATTGTGCCCTTTTAGATTCAGTGTCACAGGCCTACCTTGGTTCCTGCTGTCCTTTGAGCTTCAGTGTCACAGGACCTTTTGGAATCACTCTGTCCTTTCAGATTCCATGTCACAGGCCTGGCTGGTGTCAATGTGTACTTTGTGATTCATTGCGAAGGGCCTGGCTGGGTTCAATGTTTCCTTTGAGATTAGGCGTCACAGGCTGGTCTGGGTTCACTCTCTCCTTCCAGATACAGTGCATCAGGCCTCGCTGTGTTCACTGTGTCCTTGGAGATTCCACATCAGAGGCCTGGTTAGGCTCACTCTGTCCTTTGAGATTCAGGGCCAGGTTTTACCATTTTCACTCTAAGTGCCGAATCTGGGAGTAATGCAGGTCCGAATTAGAAGTCTGCTTTCTGACGCCCCCATACGCTCCCAAGTATCTGCACTCCCATTCGCTCTGTGGGCCGGGTGTAGCGTGGCCGAAACGATCGGAGCTCTGAGCCGCGCATGAGCAGTTACAAAAAAAATTGAAAAAGCGCGCCCATGTCAGATCACTCCCGGGCTGCAGAAAGCGGAGAAAGCACCCAAGAGTGAAAAGCGGAGGCGGGGGTGTATCTCGGGGGGGGGGGGGGGGAGCTGGGGGCAGATGGATCTCTGGTGGAGGGGCAGATGGATCTCTGGTCTGGGGGGCAGTGGCGTGTCCGCTGCCACTCGACAGGCGATCGGTGGGGGAGAGGGGGCAGGGGTGGCGATCGGAATGAGTAGTGGGAGGGGTGGATAAGGGGGGCAGTGATGTGTGTGGGTACTGCTGTGGTGGATAAGGGACACAGACACATCACTGTCCCCCTTATCCACCGCCACTACCCTGACCGATCCCCACCCCTGTTCCCCCCCCCCCCACCGAACGCCCGCAGATTGGCTGCAGGCCCCCCTGTCCCCCTCCCCACCAGAGATCCATCTGCCCGGCCACCAGAGATCTATCTGCCCCTCACCAGAGACCCATCTTCTCTCCCGCCACCAGAGATCCATCTGCTCCCCCCACCAGAGGTCCATCTGCCTCCCCACCAGACATCCATCTGCACCCCCACCGGAGATCAATCTGTCCCCCCGACCAGAGATCCATCTGTCCCCCCCCCGCGAGATCCATCTGCCCCACCCCCGAGGTACATCTTACCCGCCTCCCTCCCCTCAAAGATCTGGCCTCTCTCCTCCACCACCCCCCCCCCCATGACAAATACCTGGCCTCACACCTCTTCACCCCCCCCGCCCGGACAACAATGTGGCTCACTCCGCCCCCCCCCCCCTACAACGATCTGGCTCACTGACCCCCCCCCCTCCCCCTTACAACGATCTGGTTCACTGACCCCCCCCCCCCGCCCCGCCAACCAGACGACGATCTGGCTCACTCCCCCCGCCATATACAACGATCTGGCTCACTCCACCCACCCCCCCAATGACGATCTGGCCTCACTCCCCCCCCTCCGCCCCCCCCCCCCCCGCGACAATGAACTTTCCTCACTCCACCACCCCCAGATAATGGTTTTGCCTCACTCCCCCTCCCCTCTAGAGGAACATCTGACCCGCCTCCTCCCCCCCACCAGGCAACGGTCAGCCCTCCGCCCCCCCCCCCCCCCGCCGAGAGATACATCCGTCCCGCCTCCTCCACCCCCCCCCCCCCACAACCAGACAATAATCTGACCTCACTCCCCTCCTCCCCCCTCCAAACAGAGAATGATCTGACCAGCCTCCCTCATTCCCCGCCCCCCCACCCCCAGCACTGATCTGAGCCAGAGAGCCGTTGGAAACTCTGAACGCGCTCCTCAGAGGCTGGAACACCCGGCACAGACTTTTATTAAGCAGGTCTGTTATGGCAAGGTCCATTCCTGGGCTTCGGCAAAGTGGCAATCTGGACGTATGCCGGTGCGGATCGCTGTAATGGCCTCACACCCGACTTTACAACGTTTTCGCCGCCGAAAACGGGCGCGAGGCAATGGTAAAATAGGGTCCTCAGTGTCACTTGCCTGGCTGGGTTTAATGTGTCCTTTGAGATACACTGTCACAAATGGGGAAGGTTACACTTTGTCCGTAGACATTCAGTGTCACAGGCCTGACTGTCTTCCCTCTGCCTTTGAGCTTCAGTGTCACAGGCCTGACTTGATTCACACTTTCTTGAGCTTCAGTACCACTGGCCCGGTTGGGTTCACTTTTTCTTGTGAGATTCAGTGCCAAAGGCACGGTTGGCTTCACTGTGTCATTTGAGATTCTGTGTCACAGGCTTGGCTGGTTCATGGTGTCCTTTAAGATTCATTCTCACAGGCCTGGCTGGACTCACTCTGACCTTTGGGATTTACTGTCACAGGCCTGGCTGTGTTCACTGTATCCTATGAGATTCAGTGCCACAGGCCTGTCTGGGTTCAGTCTGTCCTTTCAGATCCAGTGTCACAGGCCTGATTGGGTTCACTGTGTTCTTTGTGATTCTGTGTCACAGCCCTAGCTGGGTTCACTCTGTCCTTTCAGATTTCGTGTCACAGGCCTGGCTAGATTCACTTTGTCCTTTGAGATTCAGTGTCACAGGCCTGGCTGTTTTCACTCTGTCCTTTGACATTGTGTCACAAGCCTGGCTGGGTTCGATCTGTCCTTTGAGATTTAGTGTCACAAGCCTGATTGGGTTCACTGTGCCCTTTTGGATTTAGTGCCACAGGCCTGGTTTGGTTCCTGCTGTCCTTTGAGCTTCAGTGTTACAGGCCCCTCTGCAATCACTCTGTCCTTTCAGATTCAGTGTAAAGGCCTGGCTCGGTTCAGTCTGTCCTTTGAGAAACAGTGTCATAGGCCTGGCAGCATCACTGTATTTCGAGATTCAGTGTCACAGTTCTGGCTCGGCTCAGTCTGTCCTTTGACATTCAGCATCAAAGACCTGGCTGGATTCACTCTGTCCTTTGTGGTTCAGTGTCACTGGCCTGGTTGGGTTCTCTGTGACCTTTGAGATTCACTGTCACAGGCTTGGCTTGGTGCACTGTGTTGGTCGAGATTTTGTGCCACAAGCCTGGCTTGATTCACTGTGTCCTTTGAGATTCAGTGTCATGGGCTGTTTGGGTTCAATCTGTCCTTTCAGTGTCACATGCCTAGCTGATGTCAATGGGTATTTTGTGATTCATTGTTATGGGCCTGGCTGGGTTCAACATGTCCTTTCAGGTTGAGTGTCACAGGCCTGTTTGGATACACTGTGTCCTTTGACGTTCAGTGTCGTAAGCCTGGCTGGGTTCACTCTGTCCTTTGAGATTCAGAGTCACAGGCCTGTCTGGGTTTGCAATGTACTTTGAGTTTCTGTGTCACAGACCTGGCTGTGTTCGCACTGCACTTTGAGATTCAGTTCACAGCCCTGGCTGACTTCACTCTGTCCTTTGATTTTCAGTTGTCACAGCCATGGTTGGGTACACGTTATCATTTGAGATTCAGTGCCAAAGGTCCGACTGGTGTCACTCTCTCATTTGATATTCAGTGTCACAGGCCTGGCTGAGTTCATTTTGTCCTCTGAGATTCAGTGCCACAGGCCTGGCTGGGTTCACTGTGTCCTTTGAGGTTCAGTGTCACAGGCCTGGCTGGATTCACTGTGTCCTTTGAGAAACATTGTCACAGGCCTGGCTGGGTTCACTCTATTCTTTGAAATTCAGTGTCACAGGCCTGGTTGGATTCAGAATGTCCTTTCAGATTCAATGTTACTTGCCTGGCTTGATTCACTCTTTCCTTTGCGATTCAGTGCCAGAGGGCTGTTTGGTTTACTCTGCCCTTTGAGATTCAGTGTCACAAGCTGGCCGGGATTCACACTGTCCTTTCAGATTCACTGCGACAGGCCTGGCTGGATGTGCTGACCCTCTTTGTTCCTTGGAACTGAACGGAATTGGACATTTCCAGTTTTCCGACGGGGTGTGACCAATTTCTGTGGAGATAAAGATTTGCAGCAGCAGACAGATTTTCACCTTCCTCACCCTCTGGTTAAGCGGCTGTGTTGAGGTGACCTTATTTCATCATGTTGGGGGAAACTGATCTCTCTCTATTTCCTACCACCAATCTCATAAATCAAGCAAACATCACTGCACATTTAGTACTATATCTGACGTCTGTCTTCTTCTCACTGTGCATCAGGTAACACATTATCCTCACTCGGTACTCTTTCCACTCTTCCAGGTAAATATGTTATTCACTTGGAATATCACCACCAATCCAGTAGCATCACTGAGGTCGCCATTGATGTCACTAAACAACCAGGTTCTAACAATTTCCTGACTTGGATTATCAATAAGTATATCCAGAAACTTCGCTGAGCTCGGTCTTATTTTCATTGCACAATCGGACACATCATTTAATTTATTTTACCATGGCTGATATTACCTGATGTTTGCCAGTTCCATCCATCTGTCGTTGGAGATGCCAGCCTGAACCGTGGATAGATATTCTGTGATGTGGAGATGCGGACGTTGGACTGGGGTGAACACAGTAAGAAGTCTCACAACACCAGGTTAAAGTCCAAGAGGTTTATTTGGTAACAAATCCCATAAGCTTTCCGAAAGCTTACGGTATTTGCTATCAAATAAACCTGTTGGACTTTAACCTGGTGTTGTGAGACTTCTCACTGTGTAGATATTCTGTGGCAGGGAAGCACAACATTGAATCGGGAAAGTTGTTTGAAATCTGTGATTTATTGAGTTCCAAATTAGTGTCATTTCTTCAAAACACGAACTGTTCATGCCATCTATCATTTCAATTTAAATTAACTTTATTGTTGTCAGAACCCCTTCAGGCACAGAACTGAACGGTCTTGCAGTTCTATAAAGTGAGGTAAAGACATGAAACATTTCTTCCCTTTGGGGAGGGTTTTGAAACTTTAAACCTTATCCCACAATGTGGAGTGGAATCTTTGGATTACTTTTGCAGTACATTCATCGCACCGAGACTCGGAAAACTTTGGAATCATTAATTTCATCAGGCGGTGACTGCTTGGTAAATGTGCATATTCAAGATAAGGTCAATCATTTTACAGCTATAAAAGATATCAGCGCGTAGACAGTGTAAGAAAATGAGATTTTATAAGTGATTATTCACGCTATAAATGAATGATACATCTCGCTCGAGGGACCGAATTGACAACATCTGCACTTATTTTCTGTATACGTATGTTCAGATGTATCAGCGACTTCACCGCCATTAGCTCTAATCAACAATAAATATGTGACAGCACATGCAGAGACATTTTAGACCACATTCTGAACATATCAAATCGTCCATTTACATCGTTGTGCAAATTCCTATTGCTATTATTTAGCCAGGCACTTCATTCGCCTCGATACATTTTTCTGACATTCTGGATTACAGAAATAACCATATTTCTTGCTCTTGCACCGACGAAGATACATTACTGATGTTCAAATTAACGCTTAGTAATTTACTGCCCTCATTCATATTATTCCAACCCACCCAGCTGCATAGACCACTCAATGCGATTGAAATGACCCATTAGGCTACACATCTGGCTGTATAGATGGTGCGTTCTGAAATGGTCGAGCTGGTCATTCCTTTCCATCAAACCACAACAGACAGCAAACAGATGGACTGCAGTGGCTAATAAATTCGCACCACCCATTGCCCAAGTGCAATTTAATATGGACAATAAATGATAACCTCACCTGTGATACCGACATGCCAAGAATGAATAAAATGGATCACTGCTGCAGCATTGCACAAGGTCATAGCCTCGGGAATATGATCCTATCTTTCCTCGTTCCTTATATCTCAGTGAACATACGCAGAGCTGTGGAATAGAAAGTTACCATCCACAATTTCAGTCTGTTCCTCCACAGTCACCTTAGGTTTCTTTCAGTCCTGAATGCAAAATGTATTTTGAATAATACCAAAGATCTCAGGACAGAAGCACGATGTTAAATATTATCATTATTTACGAAAGTTGCTGTTTCACCATGACTGATCTGGCCTGATGTTTGCGAGTTAAATTGATTTCCGTTCATCTGCTGTTGCAGATGCCAGACTGAAAAGTGGATAGATATTCTGCGGCAGAGAGGAACAACATTGATTTGGGAAAGTTATTTAAAGACAATGAACTAATGAGCTCCAAATTAGTATCATTCCTTCAGGACACTAGCTACGCATGTCAACTGTTATTTCAATTTAAAATAACTTTATTGTCTTGATTGATCTGCGAGTTTTAAATGTAATCTAATCAATTTGTGAAAAGATATATGTTACTGAGTGTTGGAGAAGAAAGTTTTAATGCTGTTGCTCAGTTATTAGAATGAATGTTCTTCATTCTACAAACTGCATAACTGCATTAATTTACCGTTAAATTATATTTGCAGTTAGTTAAAAATCAGATTTACGTGTGTTTTCTCGTTACATTTAATGAAATCACAGAGTATCTTTCAACAATTACCGAGCCAAACTCGCCACAGAATTTCACATCTCAGTGCTTTTCATTCGATTCGTTATGTTCACCCAATCTGTGATGAAAATCGGCAACTACCTCTGCGACTTCAATTCCCCCTGCGAAAGGTTGACATACATATTCAAAATTGCTGCGAGGAATTTCAAAGTGTTCTTAAGTTGTATAGTGTTGCCCCATTGTCTATTACAGTCCGAGCAATCCCTTAGTAAAACTGGAGGGTTCTGCAAAACGAAACATGAATTTTCTGTCTGGAAACATCGACTTTAGATTTATAACTGGTCAAATACTTTGAGACAGCTATTAAGAAATACAGATGAATAGTGTCTGTGATCTCCTTTCATTCCTGGGATGTGGCACCGCTTTCAAGGCCAGCATCTTTTGCCATTGCTTATTTTTTATTGAAACAAATAACTTGCTGGCAATTTCAGAGAGCAGTAAAGAATCAGAAATATATTTTGACCAGACATGACAGGAATGGCAGACTTCCTTCGGCAAGGAACCAGATAGTTTGTTTATGACAGCAAATGGCAATTTGATCGTCATTATTACACAGACTCGGTTAAAATTCCTGACATTTGACGAATTGAATTTTAATTTCACTATTGACCAAGGCAGAATTTGAATCTCCATCCCTGCATTGGGGGAGTGGTCCATTGATATTAAAACTACTCTACAATCTCACACAGATATACCTCATGAATAAATATGCATTGATATTCAAGAATAGATTTGAACAACTTTCCGAACGAATGGCGTCTGTCACACAACATATTCATACCCAGTCACCATACTAACACACATGTCATTCCAATAAGCCTACTAATGCTCAATCTAATATTAGACACACTGATAGTTAATTTTGGAGTGAGTGGAGTATGAGAAAATTCAGGCAAATAACACTCTGCATTTGGCACTGCACTTGCACAATGAGAGTTATTAATGGAACGTTGTTCTGCAGCTGCAATGAATAGTTGTTTGGGAGATAATTAGATGGTGTCTTATATGCATAATATTTGCTCAAATTAACTTGGCAACTTAAATCTACCTCTGCGTTATAGCTTCTCAGGGATCATTCAATGAGGCAGTGCAGATGGTATATAAGCTCTCCTTTCCCTATCAGTGTTTCAAGGGCTTTGGTTAGCTGAACGTTTGTCATCAGCTCGTCATATGAGAGATCCTGGATAGTCCGAAGGTGCAATGAAAATTCTATATACTACTCAGTTTCGGATGTGTCCTCGAAGACGTTTCTGTGATGTGAAACATGAAATGTACATTTTTTTATTCATTTATAGGATTTTGAATTTATTGGATTGTCGAACATTTAGTTCACTTGCAAGATGGTGGTGGGCTGTCTTCCTGATTCGCTGCAGGCTCGAGTTGCAGGTAAAACCACACTGCTGATAGGGATCAGATTCCAGTATTTAAACAGTGAGGAAATTGCGATGTATTTCCAAGATAGGATGTTGAATGGCTTGAAGGGGAACGTCCAGATGCTGGTTATGTGGGAAAAGTACCACTGGGTCAGGCTTGAAGGTTTCAACAATACAGTTCTATTTTAACGAAGCTTCGTGGAGAAAAGGCACGAACAAGCAGCAAACCTTCTCTCAATGAGACAATAGAAGCCGTCCATCTGTATACCCTTCACACAATAGATGGACCGAACATCTAGCCATTATCACATCATTGTCATCAAGTAGGTGATCGATCGTTAACACATCGTAAGAGACAAATAGACAGGTACAGACATGAACATATTAACATCGCATTGTCTTATGAATGAATACATTCCGACGTCAGTGGCTATCAATGGTTTTTAGTTTCGGCCTATTCATATAGTAATTACAGTAATTGGTTTTCCTGCAGTTATGTATTCCCGATCCCACCTGTAGCTAATCTCATTATCTACTCCTATTGTCCTTATCCTTAAGCCCTGGCTGGTTTCCAGTAGGATTTGATTCCTGCATGTTTAACTTTGAATAGCTGTCTGTCCTTTGTGTTTTAATTTCAGGTGGCTGTCTGTACTGAAAGTCAGTGCCCAATTAATGTCTCTTTCCCAGGTGACTGTTTGTGTGCCAGGCAACCATCTTATGTCTACCCATATGTATATTTCTCCCAGTTCAGTCCCCACTTTTGGTCGGATTATGAGTTTCACTAATCCTTCGACCAACAATTTTTTCTATGTATAATTCTTTGTTCTTAAGAACATAAGAACATAAGAAATAGGAGCAGGAGTAGGCCACCTAGCCCCTCGAGCCTGCCCCGCCATTCAATAAGATCATGGCTGATCTGACGTGGATCAGTACCACTTACCCGCCTGATCCCCATAACCCTTAATTCCCTTACCGATCAGGAATCCATCCATCCGCGCTTTAAACATACTCAACGAGGTAGCCTCCACCACCTCAGTGGGCAGAGAATTCCAGAGATTCACCACCCTCTGGGAGAAGAAGTTCCTCCTCAACTCTGTCTTAAACCGACCCCCCTTTATTTTGAGGCTGTGTCCTCTAGTTTTAACTTCCTTACTAGGTGGACAGTTTACTTGCACTTGTGATGAACAGAAATGTCTGGATATAACCGCGGGAAGGCAGCTTATTTGTGAATAATGCAATGGAACTCACGTAAGCTCAGATAAATTGACATACCCATTTGATACTTAACAGGTGGTGGGATAAAACGGGGAGTCAAGTAAACCGAACAAATGGCAATACGAACAAATTCATAATCAAGACGCTAAATGTTACCCTTCTTTCCTTCTTCGTTTCTTCTGATGTCTTCGGGGATCTTCATCGGGGTTTCTTCTTCGATGTATACAGTGGCTCCTGTCACAATTCTCGTCACCATCACCTTGCAACAGACTTGTAGGCATCCAACAATGAGACAACAGACAGTTATAATTGAAATGAGTACGACCAATCCATATAATAAGTGAGATTCCCAGGACCCCCCCACTAGCCATTCCAGCCAATTACTTCCTTTTTGGGTCCCTGTCTGAAGCTATCAAGTTGTTCTCTGATGCTATTGATGACCTGTGTAATGTTATCGGACTAATTGTACTCACTCCCCCTTTTTGTGCTGACTGATAGCCCAGTGCGTATCGTGTCTGTTGTGCATATAATCTCAGTTCAGGCATTTCTCGGTTAACAGCCTCCAGTGCTTTTGAAGGGCTGTTTCCCAGGACTGTTTGTCCACAAACAGTATGATTCCTATTCTTTGCACTAATCCCTCCCCCCCCGCCCCCCCCCCCCACCCCCAGAGATAAGGCTCCAAGGAACCCATATCCCAGTGAGGATCACATTGTGCCGGGGGCTTCGCAGTCAGCGCAGAATTATTTGCTGATAGCCCGAGTTACTATTCTCCTCCGAATATGCCCCTTCTGAGGGCATGGAACAGTCAGTGGTCCGATTGTTTCGACTGCAAAACGGTTTGGGAGGTTTGGTGTTTCAGTCATGTAAATATCATTGAAACGGAACACATATCCCTTCTTAGCCCAGTAACATTTAGCGTCTTGATTATGAATTTGTTCGTATTGTCATTTGTTCGGTTTACTTGACTCCCCGTTTTATCCCAATACCAGGTAAGTATCAAGTGGGTATGTCAATTTATCTGAGCTTACGTGAGTTCCATTGCATTATTCACAAATAAGCTGCCTTCCCGCGGTTATATTCAGACATTTCTGTTCATCACAAGTGCAAGGAAACTGTCCCTTATTAACCCAGTAAGAAGTTTAACAACACCAGGTTAAAGTCCAACAGTTTTATTTGGTAGCAAAAGCCACACAAGCTTTCGGAGCTCTATTAAGAA
This sequence comes from Mustelus asterias, assembly GCF_964213995.1. Taxonomy (NCBI): domain Eukaryota; kingdom Metazoa; phylum Chordata; class Chondrichthyes; order Carcharhiniformes; family Triakidae; genus Mustelus; species Mustelus asterias. Next base: position 50,235,782 of record NC_135822.1, read on the forward strand.
ACAAAACAATGTGAGTGGAGAGAGCATCAAGACAGGCTAAAAAGATGTGTATTGTCTCCAGACAAGACAGCCAGTGAAACTCTGCAGGTCCATGCAACTGTGGGAGTTACAAATAGTGTGACATGAACCCAATATCCCGGTTGAGGCCGTCCTCGTGTGTGCGGAACTTGGCTATCAGTTTCTGCTCAGCGACTCTGCGCTGTCGTGTGTCGTGAAGGCCGCCTTGGAGAACGCTTACCCGATTCCTATTCTTTGCACTATTCCCGGCTTGGGTCACTGTCTGTGTGGTTTTTGCACATTCTCCTCGTGTCTGCGTGGGTTTCCTCCGGGTGCTCCGGTTTCCTCCCACAGTCCAAAGATGTGGCTTTTGCTACCAAATAAACCTGTTGGACTTGAACCTGGTGTTGTAAAACTTCTTACTGTGTTTACCCCAGTCCAACGCCAGGCATCTCCACATGCTTATTAACCCGACAATGTTGATCATTAGTATAAATGACAAATAACTGTGGACCCTTCACTGATCCCAGAGGCACACCGCTCGTCACAGGCCTCCACTTTGAAAAACAACCACCCTGTTAATGGATACAATTTTGTATCCATTTAGATACCTCACTCTAGATCCCGTGAGATTTAACCTTATGTAACACCCTATCATTCGGTACCTTTTCAAAGGCCTTGCTAAAGTCCAAGTGGACAACATCAGCCGGCACTGCCCTCCTCTACCTTCTTGGTTACTTCGTCAAAAAACTCAATCAAATTTGTGAGACATGATTTTCCACTCACAAAGCCATGCTGACTGTCCCTAATCTGTCCATGTGTCTCTAAATGCCTGTAGATTCTGTATTTCGAAGTACCTTCCAGCAACCTATCCACCACAGATATGAGGCTAAGTAGCCTGTAGTTCCCAGGCTTTTCCCAGCAGCCCCTTTTAAACAAAGGGACAATATTTGCCACTCTCCAATCTTCAGGCATCTCAGCTGTGACTATCGATGATGCAAATATCTCGGCGAGGGGACCCGCAATTTCCTCCCTAGTCCCCCACAATGTTCCAGGATACACTTCATCAGGTCCCGGCGATTTATCTATCTTGATGCACTTGAAGACTTCCAGCACCTCCTTATCTGTAATATGTACACTCCTCGGCACGGTAGCACACTGGATAGCACTGCTGCGTCACAGCTCGAAGGACCTGGATTCGATTCCCGGCTTGGGTCACTGTCTGTGTGTTTTTTGCACATTCTCCTCGTGTCTGCGTGGGTTTCCTCCGGGTGCTCCGGTTTCCTCCCACAGTCCAAAGATGTGCGGGTTGGGTTGATTGGCCATGCTAAAAACTGCCCTTCGTGTCCTGAGATGTGTAGGTTAGAGGGATTAGTGGGTAAATATGTAGGAATATGGGAGTAGGGCCTGGGTGGGATTGTGATAGGTGCAGACTCGATGGGCCGAATGGCCTCTTTCTTTACTGTAGGGTTTCTATGATTCTATGATTCTGTGATCAAGTCATCACTATTTATTTCCCCAAGTTCCCGAACATCCATGCTTTTCACACTAGTAAGTACTGATGAGAAATATTCATTTAGGATCTCACCCAGCTCTTGTGGATCCGCACAGAGCTGACCTTGTTGATCCTTAAGAGGCCCTGCTCTCCCCTGTCGGGTGAGGATTGCTCTCTGTGCCACATGCCAGTGAAGTGCGAAATATGGAAAGAGTGCATCTCAACACGTGGCTAAATAGCTGGTGTAAGATGGAGTGTATCAGATTGAACAGAGAACATAGAATATAGAACAGTACAGCACAGAACAGCCCCTTTGGCCCACGATGTTGTGCCGAGCTTTATTGAAACGAAGGTCAAGATATTCCAATCCCTATCACCCTATTGTGCTCCATGTGCCTATCCAATAACCGGTTTAATGTTCCTAAAGTTTCTGACTGCATTATCACTGCAGGCAGTCCATTCCACACCCCAACCACTCTCTGCGTAAAGAACCTATCTCTGATATCCTTCCTATATCTCCTAACATGAACCCTATAGTTATGCCCCCTTGTAATAGCTCCATCCACCCGAGGAAATAGTCTTTGAACGTTCACTCTATCTATCCACTTTATCATTTTATAAACCTCTATTAATTCTCCCCTCAGCCTCCTCCGCTCCAGAGAGAACAGCCCCAGCTCCCTCAACCTTTCCTCATAAGACCTACCCTCCAAACCACGCAGCATCCTGGTAAATCTCCTCTGCACTCTTTCCAGCGTTTCCACATCCTTCTTATAGTGAGATGACCAGAATCGCACACAATATTCCAAATGTGGTCTCACCAAGGTCCTGTACAGTTGCAGCACAACCCCACGGCTCTTAAACTCCAACCCCCTGTTAATAAAAGCAAACACACTATAGGCCTTCTTCACAGCTCTATCTACTTGAGTGGCAACCTTTAGATATATGTGGATTGGACCCTAAGATCTCTCTGTTCCTCCACAGTCTTCAGAACCCAAGCTTTGACCCTGTAATCCACATTTAATTTAGTCCTACCAAAATGAATCACCTCACATTTATCAGGGTTAAACTCCATTTGCCATTTTTCAGCACAGCTTTGCATCCTATCTATGTCTCTTTGCAGCCTACAACAACCCTCCACCTCATCAACTACTCCACCAATCTTGGTGTCATCAGCAAATTTACTGATCCACCCTTTAGCCCCCTCCTCTAAGTCATTAATAAAAATCACAAAGTGCAGAGGACCAAGTACTGATCCCTGTGGCACTCCGCTAGCAACCTGCCTCCAGTCCAAACATTTTCCATCCACCACCACCCTCTGTCTTCGATCAGGTTGCCAGTTACCTATCCAATCGGCCAACTTTCCATCTATCCCACACCTCCTCACTTTCATCATAAGCCGACCATGGGGGACCTTATCAAACGCCTTTACTAAAATCCATGTATATGACATCAACTGCCCTCCCTTCATCAACACACTGAGTTACATCCTCAAAAAATTCAATCAAATTTGTGAGGCACGACTTGCCCTTTACGAATCCGTGCTGACTATCCCAGATTAATCCGCATCTTTCTAAATGGTCGTAAATCCCATCCCGCAGGACCTTTTTCATCAATTTACCAACCACCGAAGTAAGACTAACCGGTCTATAATTACCAGGGTCATTTCTATTCCCTTTCATAAACAGAGGAAAAACATTCGCCCCTCTCCAGTCCTCTGGCACCATCCCCGTGGGCATTGAGGAAACAAAGTTCAAAGCCAAAAGCTCTGCAATCTCATCCCTTGCCTCCCAAAGAATCCTAGGATACATTTCACCAGGCCCAGGGGACTTACCGACCTTCAGTTTATTCAAAACTGCCAGTAAATCCTCCCTACGAACATCTATTTCCTCCAGCCTATTCGCCTGTAAAACCTTCTCTTCCTCAAAAACATGGCCCCTCTCCTTGGTGAACACTGAAGAAAAGTATTCATTCATCACCTCGCCTATCTCTACTGACTCCATTCACAAGTTCCCACTACTGTCCTTGACCGGCCCTAACCTCACCCTGGTCATTCTTTCCTTCCTGAGATAAGAGTAAAATGCCTTGGGGTTTTCCGTGATCCGACCCGACAAGGGCTTCTCATGTCCCCTTCTAGCTCTCCTAAACCCCTTTTTCAACTCATTCCTTGCTAACTTGTAACCCTCAATCGAGCCATCTGAACCTTGTTTCCTCATCCCCACATAAGCTTCCCTCTTCCTTTTCACAAGACATTCCACCTCTTTCGTGAACCATGGTTCCCTCACTCGGCCATTTCCTGCCTGCCTGACTGGGACATGCCGATCAAGGACACCCAGTATTTGTTCCTTGACAAAGTTCCACTTTTCATTAGTGCCTTTCCCTGACAGTTTCTGTTCCCATCTTATGCCCCCTAATTCTTGCTAATCGCATCATAATTACCTCTCCCCCAATTATAAACCTGGCCCTGCCTTTTGGCCCTCTCCCTCTCCATTGCAATAACAAAAGACACCGAATTGTGGTCACTTTCTCCAAAGTGCTCTCCCATAACCAAATCTATGACAAAGCCCGGTTCATTACCCAGTACCAAATCCAATGTGGCCTCACCTCTTGTCGGCCTATCCACATATTGTGTCAGGAAACCCTCCTGCACACACTGCAAAAAAACTGCCCCATCCGAACTATTTGACCTGCAAAGGTTCCAATCAATATTTGGAAAGTTAAACTCCCCCATGCCAACTACCCTGTGACCCCCACACCTATCCAAAATCTGCTTAGCAATTTCTTCCTCCACATCTCTGTTACTATTTGGGGGCCTATAGTAAAATCCTAACAACGTGACTGCTCCTTTCCTATTTCTCGCCTCTGCCCATGTTGCCTCAGTGTGCAGATCCCCCTCGAAGTGCCTTTCCACAGCCATTAAACTATCCTTGATTAACAATGGTACACTTCCACCTCTTTTACCAGCTTCCCTCCACTTACTGAAACATCTATACCACGGAACGTCCAACAACCATTCCTGTCCTTGTTCTACCTACGTCTCCGTGATGGCCACAACATCGTAGTCCCAAGTACTAATCCACACCCCAAGTTCATCTACCTTCTTCCGGATGCTCCTTGCATTGAAGTAGACACACTTCAACCCACCTTCCTGTTTACCGGTACCCATCTTTGACCTTGATATCTTCCCCAATACCTCACCACCCTCATCATTGACTTCCGGACTACAACTCCTTTCCCCACTCACCTGAAAAATTAGTTTAAACCCCCCTGAAGAGCCGTATCAAATTTCCCTCCCAGGATATTGGTGCCCCTCTGGTTCAGGTACACCCCGTCCTGTTTGTACAGGTCCCACCTTCCCTAGAATGTTTTCCAATTATTCACATATCTGAAACCATTGGGATCTCTTCCAGGCAGTTCGGACCTGGGCAAGAAGGAGAAGTTGCATCTACACTCGCGGGAGGGGGACATATATATTTTGGCTGAGAGGTTTGCCTGTGTCACATGGAATGATTTAAACTAGTTTGGAAACAAAGCAGAGTTGAATTCATTGAAGGTGAACTAGTGACTCAGAGGATCAGGTGGCAGGGTGTGGCTGCTGAGCAAAGAGGGCCAGTTGAAGGAAATGCATTTAATGCAAGATGTGGGACACATAAGGCAAATGAATGCAGAGCGTGGATTAGTGCTTGGTACGATGATGTCGTTGCCATTACGGATAATTGGTTCACAGAATGAAAGGATTGGCAGCTTAACATTGCAGGATACAATTCAGTAAGTCTGAAGGTACTGATGTATCAAGATAAGTATTGTCCTCAGGTGAAGATACTAAATTGGTGGAAGACGAATTACAACATTATTCGGCAGGAATTGAAGAATATAGATTGGGGCAGATGTTTGAGGGTAAATCAACATCTGGCAGATGGGAGACTTTCAAGTGTAAGATGATAGGAATTCAGGACCGGCACGTTACTGTGAGGATGAAGGATAAGTATGGCAACTTTCGGGAGCCTTGGATAACGAGAGATATTGTGAGGCTCGTCAAAAAGAAAAACGAAGAATTTGTCAAGGCCTGGAGGCTGGGAACACACGAAATAAGTGTGGAACGCAAGGAATGTGGAAATAAACCTAAGCAAACAGTCAGGAGCTGTAAAGGGGAACACGGAAAGTCATTGGCCGGCAGGATTAAGGATAATCCCAAGGCTTTTTACAAACATAAAGAGTTAAATGGTTAGCAGGGAGAGCATAGGTGCACTCAAAGGCAGGGGAGGGAATCGATGCACGGAGCCAGAAGAAATGGGCCGGGTATTAGATGAGTACTTTGCGTCAGCATTCACCAAAGCAAAGGGCTTGATGGATGATGAATCTCGGGAAGGGTGTATCAATTGTTTGGGGCGTGTCAAGATCAAAAAGGAGTAAGCATTGGGAATCTTGAAAACCATTAAGGTAGAAAAATCCCCAGGGCCTGATTGGATATGACTCAGAATAGTGAGAGAGGCAAGGGAGGAAATTGCTGAGGCCTTGGGAAAAGTATGTGTATCCTCACTTGCTACTGAGGAGGTCCCAGAGGATTGGAGAAGAGCCTATGATACCCCTTCACTTCAGAAGGATAGCAAGGATAATCCAGATCATTACAGGCCAGTGAGCCATACGTCAGTAGTGGGGAAATTATTGGAGAGAATACTGCGAGTCAGAACTTACTCCGACTTGGAAATAAATGGATGTATTAGCGGGAGGCTACATGGTTTTGTGAAGAGGATGTCTTGTCTCAATAATTTGATCGAGTTTTTCACGGAAGTGAGAAAGATAACTGATGAAATTAGGGCAATGGATGTTGCCTACATGGAATTCAGTCAGGCCTTTGACATGGTCCCTCATGGCAGATTGGTGCAAAAGGTGAAGTCGACAGGATCAGAGACGAGCTAGCAAGAGCGTTACAGCAGTGGCTGGGTCATAAAGATAGAGTGTAGCAGTGGAAGGGTACGTTTCTGAATGGAGGGATGTGACTCGTAGCTTTCCTCAGCGAGCAGTGCTGGGGCAATTGTTATTTGTAATATATATAAATGATTTGGAAGAATATGCAACTGGTTTGATTCGTAAGTTTGCAGATGACACCCAGTTTGATGGAATTGCGGACAGTGATGAGAACCATCAGGGGATGCCGCAGGATATAGTTCAGTTGGAAACGTGTGCAGAGAGATGGCACATGAAGTTTAATCCAGACAAACGTGAGGAAATACATCTTGAATCGTCCAATACCGAAGGGAAATATACATTAAATGGCAGAACCCTATTGATAGAGGGATCTGCGTGTAAAGGGACATGGGCCACTGGAAGTGGCAACGCAGTTGGAGAAGGTATTCAAGAAGCCATGCGGCATGCGTGCCTTCATCGGCCTTCATTGAGTTTAAAAATTTGCAAGTCATGTTGAGGCGCCAGAGAAACTTAGGCCGCACTTGGAATATAGTGTTCAATTCCATTCACAACACTACCAGAATAATGTCGAGGTTTTAGAGAGGGTACATAAATAATTGCCAGGATGCTGCCTCGTACGGAGGGCATTAGCTATGCGGAAAGTTTGGAGAAGCTTGGTTTGTTCTCACTGGAACGACGGACGTTGAGGAGCGACCTGATTGAAGTGCACAAGATTATGAGGGTCATGGATGGAGTGGATAGTCAGAAGATTCTTCCCAGTTCGGAAGATTCAATTATAAGCGGGCACAGGTTTAATGTGTGAGTGATAAGGTTGGAAGGAGATGTAGGAGGCAAGTTTTTTTTTCCACGGAGTTGGTGGGTTCCTGGATCTCGCTGCCGGAGGTAGTAGTGGAAGCAGACACCATAGTGACATTAAAGGGACGTCTTGACAAATACATCAAGAAGATGGAAATAAAAGGATATGGTCCCCGGAAGGGTAGGGGCGTTTACTTTAGATGGGAAGTATGGTCGGTGCAGGCTTCGAGGCCCAAAGGGCCTATTCCTGTGGTGTAATATTAATTGTTATTTGTTCATTCGAACTGACGTTATGTGCTCCAGAAATTGCACGAGCTGGTCCATTTCAAATACAATATAGGCATCCGCTGGGCATGTTGAAACTTGTTCCTGTATGTCTTGCCAACAAAATAAAAAAATAAAATTAAATAAACGAAGAATTGGCATTTCACGCATGACTGATTTATCAGTTTACTCTCAGACATCAGCAATTAGACGAAATGTCATTCCGACAATGCCCGCACGCGGCAGTCATGAACTATCTGCTCACTGATGGTCAGTCCAGAGAGTTTCAGGGACACTGTGTTCCATAATTAGTTCCCGCTAACTGTGATATTGAAAAAAAAACACTCTCAGAAGTTTCCAGATCTTTAACTGCACTTGACACAAAGATTAGGTTCAACGATATGGCATCAAGAAACCCGAGCAAAATTTGCAAATAAGCAGGAATCGGGGGAAAAAGTTAAATTTGGTTGGAGTCAGAGCCAAAAGAGTGTGGATATTGTTGACAGGAGAAAAAATCCCGAAGTTTTTCGGGTTGCACTGGTCCGGACTAAACAATGAAACCAATAATTCAAACAGCCAAATATAATTAATCAGAAAAGATGCTGAGTATTTGGCGTGTCAAATCTATTTGGTCACGACGTTAACCTGCCCAAAGAAATAGTCAATCAGATTCCGCATAAGCGGATAACTAATCTTATTTTTATTTTCTGATAGAAACCCGTTCCTGTGCATGAATGTTTCTCGTTTCTTACAAGCATATATGACCCGCAATGTTATCGATCCTGATTATAATCCATTCCTTGTTCGTTTCGAGATGAGCATACTCAGGATTGATCAGTGACTGTTGTCCAACCACGGAACCACACATCGGATTGTACATATTATATTCTGATTTACAAACCTGGGCAGCTTCAGTACAGTTACAAATCTGCTTATTACGAACCACTGAATGAATAGTATGTGCGTTTGATACGTCAATTTTTGAGAGGTGCGGCACATGTAATTTGCATGACACTCGAATTGAAATTGATGATTGGCAGTGCTGAAGTGTGCAGTTGCACAGCGTAATATAGGACTCGTGGCAGCATACATTTGCGTGAATGTACAACAGGCCCAGTCACTGCATAGCAGCAGCAGTAGTGTTTCAGTCATTATTCGATAAGTTGAGATACTTTGCCTTTGCGTGACAAATTGGGTGAGATTTGTACGTTTGCTCCGCTGAACCTGGCAATTGGTGACCCATTTCCGATTTTGTAATGGATAAAGTATTTTATGGTGTTGCAAAAATTTAAATGTTGATGAAGGTATAAAGAATACTCCAAAAGTACGAAGGGTTATATACATTATGAAGACTTGCAAACCACTGAAAATAATTATATAGTTTATAACGTATCGTGAAGAATTTTCAATTGAATCGTGAAGAATTATTCAATCATTATAAATGAACGCAAACTCTCAACAGAGGACTATAATACTTTTAAATATTCTTAAAGGTGTTGTCAAATGTTCAGAAATACATCTCGCAGATTTAATGGCTTAAAATATACGATAGAAAACCTGAAATGATGCACAGTGTCCAACAGGATAACAGTTATGGTTATTTGCGACAGATTACAAAGGAGTTCCACAATATGCAATTAATATTACAGGAGTTTGAAACTTTAGTAATAATGTGAAGCTTTAGAAAGTGCTGTGGAGCATTGGAAACGATAAAAGAGTTTTAGAAAATAATACGAAGCGTAAAACAACATTTCAAATATTTGACAAACATTATAAAAGATGGCAAAGTGTCATAAAGTATGACATATTCCTCCAACATTATAAAGAACTGCAAATTATCAGAAAAGTTTCATGATTTTTAAAAAAGAATTATCAAAATGAGAGTAGATCGAGGCCAAATTAAAGCCTCGCAAAGGATACCACTCTGGGGGAAAACTGAAAAGAAAGAAGGACCTGCCTCCAGGCATTACACAAATTGTCATCTAAATGATAAAGATTTCAAAAAGTGCTCAACATATTATAAAGCGTTATATAGAATGATAACCGATAATTAATGACGGTATATGCATACAACGTGCTACAAGGTGTAATACACTTCAAATAATTGAACATTAATATAAATTATAATGAAGCGTTAGAAAGTGTTGTGATGTGTTTTAATTTGTCAGCAGGGAAAATGAAGGCTTATGAATGAGCGCAATATGTTAGAAGGTTAAAGGATAGCACAACATATGAAACTAATTGTGTCTGGATATGTCTGCCATCTCGGCCCTTCCTCTATCTATTTTTATCACTGTGCTTCAGGTTTCTATGGAAGCCGAACTTGCTGTGACATATTTCCCTTTTTTTTCTCCCTGTCCAAGTGGTTTTGTATTTTTGCCATGTACAGTGGGTGATAGCTCCCACAGATATTCAAGAAAATTTCACCATTGTAACATGGCTTTTCCATACACCGTTCCTTTATTGATATCCCTCCCCCTTGCGAGGTAAGTGGCCCCAAGTAGCTGAATAAGAATATAGGTAGGCAAGACAGTCGAGAATGTCACCACAACCTCGTCTCTCCTCCCGTGATGGTGGTGCAGGATCTGCTCCATTGTGGCAGCTCCAATCACTGCAGCATCATTTTAAAACAGATCATGCACCCGCCTTGCCCATGTGCCATGCTGATAGACTTTCGGCTGTCACTCTAACAAATTGCTCCATGAGCAGGAAATGTGAAATAATCTGAGTCATTGCAACATGCTCTCAGTGCTTCAGTCGTTTTCCGTGTTTAATTAATTCAACAATTCTCTTAAAAGGATATTTTAGCACATTCTTTAGCTGTTCTCTGAACCTATTCCGATTCAATGCATAAATTCCAGTGTTTGTGCAGCAACTCAAGAGTTGCAACATGAAGCCCAATTTCTGTAATAAATTGTCAATCCACACAGATATAAGCCCCAGCCACCACATCCTGTTCGACACAGAAAAAAACCCCAGAAACATCGCCCATAACAGGGTGAAGTTTGCCGATATTACAAAAAGTAAAATGACAGATTTCCTCCGTTTCTCCATCTCTGGATCTCTGCGATTCCCTTCACTTTTGTGAGCGTGAAGTCTCATGCGGGCTCTGCTGGTCAGTAAAATGTATCTGACTGTGAAAAAATTGAGCAGCAGCATCAGAGCAAATGGGACACACGGGGTTAAAATTTGATGGAGGAACTTGATTGTTACCCAAACCCGAGATTTCCTAACGTCCATTGTTACATTGCAAAACCTGGGATCATTCCCCAAGAAACACTGAACCGTTAGCATAAAATACCAGAAAATATTTTTTTAGAGCAACTGAGCACAGTCACTGTTCCCAGGACCACAGCCACAGTTTTCTCAGTGCAATATTTACTTTTCAGCTTCTGACAGCAAATGGCCACAAATCGATCAAAGGTGAAAGTAACTGCGAACCAGACAGAACAATCAGTGGCTGCAAAAAGCAGGACAGCATGGATGTTACACACAGGGATTTTCAGCACGAAAAAAAAACCTGTTCACCATAGACAATGGGAATGTGTCTTAATATCAGATCGAGAATAATGACCAGTAAATCCGCCATTGCCATGGCCACGAGGTAATTAATAACACATTTGGAGAGGCCACACATTCCCTGGAACTTTAGTATGAACGTCACAATGATAACTGGTAGGAAGAAAAGCAAATATTGAAATTAAACCTCATATCCACCAATAGTTTCATTGCATTGTTAATGAAAGCCTTTCTTGAGACTAATAAATGAACTTTAACGTTAACTTTAGCTGCTCCCAGCCCACTTTGACCAATGCCCATGAACAAGAGACACGTCAGAATTTAGAGAGTGTGGAGACCCAGGCAGAGTTAGCGACAAAAAGGAACACTGGCAGAAATAACGGACTTTGTTTCTTTTGTCACGCAGGGATTAATGTTCTCAATAACCCTGCGCCCAGCCCTCTTGATGCTGGTTGCCACACTTCCATCGATTCTGCCAACTGTCCATGAAGGAACATGCCTCAAGTGCGAGAATGCATGTTGGGGACGAGTGGCACATGCCTGTCAGCAGTTTCCTGAAGTGTTCTCCAGGTAAAACTCGTATTGAAATCCCATATGTTGCTCATATCGAAAATTTAGATCCCAATTTGAAACCTGGCTTGATAGATCCTGACGTTGTTTGTTTTTAGAAACTGTGGAGTCCAGTTACTAAGCACGGTCACAAGAAACTTAGCACAGACGATAAACCGTTCACTGGATAATGCAAATTACATGTTTTGACCAGGCAAAACGTTTGGAAAGAATTAAAAAACATTAGGAAATTATTGCAATTCAACAGTTCATGTAATTTCAACAGTGCCCTTATAGAACCAAACCCAAAGGGATGTTTTGCCACACTCTCGATATGAAGGTTCCCTGTGTGTGTTCAGTTTCAAATAGTTTGCTCCAACTGGACAACCGTATCCACGTTGGATGTTTTTCTTCAGCTGGCATCCCTCCCTGAAACACCCAAAACCCACAATGTAAACTCCCGGATGCTTAAACTTCATTGAAGCAACTTGAATTTCCTGAACTCTGATCTCCCGAAGGCTCGTAGGTTAATTTGTTCTTAGAGAGTGGCAACATTTCGCACTTTTTTCCGAGTTTGCACACATTTACTGAAAGCCCATCTGTCCGTCTATTTGTTTTGTGGCCCCTGTCGCTAGATAATAGAGATGATGTGGAGATGCCGGCTTTGGACTCGGGTAAACACAGTAAGAAGTTTCACAACACCAGCTAAGGTCCAACATGTTTATTTGGTAGCAAAAGCCACAAGCTTTCGGAGCCTTAAGCCCCTCCTTCAGGTGCGTGAAGAAGGGGCGTAAGGCTCCGAAAGCTTGTGGCTTTTGCTACCAAATAAACCTGTTGGACTTTAACTTGGTGTTTTGACGCTAGATAATAGCTCAGTTTTTTTTTCTACCTTATCTCGGCAAGCCATCTCTTCAGTTCACGATTTGTAAAACCGCATTAAAATGCACATATAACGTCAGACCCTCCTGCAGGGCAACCAGTTCATCACAAAAAATGAAATGAAAGCGAGCTTTAACGGCCGGAATTTTCCGACCGTTCACGCCATTGGGATTTTACTATCCTGCTTCGCTGAACGGAGATTTGAGTTGTCACCAAATTATCCATCTTCGTTGCAGCAAGGAGCGTGGTGTTAACGTATGGTAAGATCACATCCGTCACAATTCTGAACACACAAAAGACAAATTGCGACCATTTATAGATGGACATGTTGTTCCAAAGAATTGTTTCCTTCAACTTCTATTTCTGTCTCCTGGGAGGATGCTGGTGCCGATTTTGTTTCCAATAACTAGAGGTAATTGGAACTGGACGCTGTCAAGAAACAGTGTCGGGGGCATCCCAGCAGTGTCACTGGAACTGCTGAGTACGATAAGAGCCCACTGTGTTCGAGGCAAGATAATAGCATGGACAGAAGGTAGGCTGACGAGTGGAAGGCAGAGTGAGGTTACAAAAAAATCATTTTCAGAATGGCAGCCAGTGACTCGTGGAATTCCGCAGGGATTAGTGTTTGGACTTTTTACTTTATACATCTGTGATCCAAATGAAATAACTGAGAACATTCTGGATAAGTTTGCAAATGACAGAAATATTGATAGAATGGCAGGTAGTACTGAAATGGTGGGGAGGTTGCAGAAGGACTTGGATAGGTTAGCGGAGTGAGCAAAGAAGTAGCAGAATGGAATCCTACATAGAGAAGTGTGAGGTCAGGCACTTTGGTGGGAAGAATAGCCACATACAATATTTTCTGAATGGGGTGAGAATTTAGTAAGGCAAAGAGACGTGGGATTCCAAATTCAGGATTCCCAGAAGGTTAACTCGCAGATTAGGTTGATATTTCAGAATACAAATACAATGCCAGCATTCATTTCGTGATGACTCGAATATAGGGATATAATGCAGAGGTTTTATACTGGTCTGGTCAGATCACATTTGGAATATTGAGCAATTTTGGACCACGTGTCGAAGGAAGGATGTGCTGACCATGGAGAGGGTCCAGAGGAGGATCACGAGAAGGATCCCGAGAATCAAGGAACTGATGTAGGAGGAGCTTGTGAGGGCTCAGTGTATGCACTTGACGGAGTTTAGAACTGGCAATACAGGTGGAGAATGTAGTCAAGAAGGCATATGGCGTGCTTGCCTTCATCGGCCGGGGTATTGAGTTGAAATATTGGCAAGTCATGTTGCAGATTTATAGAACCTTGGTTAGTCCACACTTGGATTATAGTATTCAATTCTGGTCGCCACACTACCAGAAGGATGTGGAGGCTTTGGAGAGGGTACAGGAAAGATTTACCAGGAGGGCATTAGCTATGGGGAGAGGTGGGGGAAACTTGGTTTGTTCCCACTGGAGCGACGGAGGTTGAGGGGAGACCTGATAGAATTCTACAAGATTATGAGAGGAATAGACAGAATAGATAGTCAGATGTTTTTTTTTCCCAGGGGGGAAGAGTCAATTACGAGGGGGAATAAGTTTAAGGTGGAAGGGGCAAGGTTTAAAGGAGTTGTGCGAGGCAGATTTTTTGCACAGAGAGTAGTGGGGGCCTGGAACTCGTTGCCGGGTGATGTAGTGGAAGCGGATACGGTAGTGACTTCTTAAGGGGCGTCTTGACAACTACATGACTAGGATGAGAATAGAGCGATATGGTCCCCGGAAGGATAGGGGGTTTTAGTTAATTCGGGCAACCTGGTCGGTGCAGGCTTGGAGGGCCGAAGGGCCTGTTCTGTGCTGTAATTTTCTTTGTTCTTTGTTCTTTGATAAGGTGGGACCTCATTGAAACTTACAGAATATAAAAAATGGAAGCTGATTCCATTAGTAGTAGAGACTAGGATCCGAGGGCACAACCTCAGAGTTTGCGGACAAGTCTTTTAAACTGTGATGCGGAGGCATTCATTCAGCCAGTGGCTGGTGAATCCATGGAACTCATTGCCACAGAAGACTGTGGAAGCCATTTTATCGAGTGCATTTAAGACAGAGATGGATATGTTCTGCTCCTATGCATTATGATCTTATTGTCCACTCACGTAAGGTGACTGGATGAAAGATTCCATTTTCGTTTGCATGAATGTGGGAGTCTTCTAGAGACTTCCTCTGGAGCGAAATGAGGCCCAACCAATAACTATGGACCGGGGAACCTGGCTGCAGCTGCTGAGGCGTTAGAATTTCATAAGACGAGGGGATCAATTTGAACTTTTCACCAGGGATTTCCTCCCTGCAACATCAGTAACCTCTCAAACTGTTCACTCTACCACAACTTCATCACTCAGTTATCTTTCAGTTACCTGGTGCCCCCGTCACTCAGGATTCACATCTCGCATTCACATAATTAGCAGTTCTCTCATGCACCGTCGCTGATATCAGCTGTACGTCCACACCACATTCCCTCCACACATTTCCATGTCTCCAACAATGGCAGTCAAATCGCCCCAAAGCACCACACGGCAATTGGTGACCTGATGTCTGAATTTTCAGTAAAATATAACCCATGGTCAGAGGCAGCGGCAGAAAACTGGTAGGTCTCAGCCAATTCTTCAGTCACTGATCCTCAAAGAGGAGATGAGCCTCTGCAAATGAGGCTGGCTGTGAGCCAATAGGATTTGGGGAAAAAAATCACCTGCTTGCTACTGCATTGGATGTTGCCCAAGTTCCAGATCCGTGGGCTATGCGCGTGCTATTTCCTTTTCACCTACAACTCTTCACCCTAATACTCCCTTCAGTTTTCATCCTTTCGAAATATCACAAAACACTGACGGTTTCAAAGTCAATTCAAGGAGGCAGAGAGAGAGAGAGAGAGAGAAACACACAAGCCCTCATTTTAAAGTCCCGTCATTTGGGCTTTCACAATCTGTAGCCACCTCAAACCTTGCAATTTCTGCCAATTAGAGATTCGCACTGAGTCAGCGCCTAGATGTGGTGAGCCACAAAGCACCAGGGCCCTTCAGCGGTAATGAATCGTTTTTGTGTCAACTCAGGGAGGGGCAAGATTAGGTAGAAGTTGTGCTATATAGAACCCATATGGACCAGGGCATGGGGAATGCACACCGTGCTGACTTTAACTTTGCTCAACCTGTCAGAGAATCACAGACAAAGATTGCGAATTTGTTCAGCTCTCAGTTGGCCCAGGGCAATGCATTGGTAGTCCGAGGTAAATGCTACGTTGAGGAGAAGTTGCGTGCATGTTGGGTGGAATTATTTGCTACTTCACTATAGTGTTGTATGATTTGATTGTCTTCCTTGTCCACTTTCTTCAGAGACATCAGTGTTCCATCGAGCAATTTATGTGTCTTCCTAATAGCCATGTTGTGAATGGTGCAGCACAAATACATTGACATGAACAACTGCTAAAGTGTCATTTGGAGGTTTCATTCACAGCAGCTCAGATAAGTGACCTACAATCAGAACCACGATGTTCATGTTCCATCCATTGCACTCGTGAGTCTTGGGTTATTTTCATCTGCTTTGTTGACAGAGGGCGAATGGCGAGAGAGGCGCTCCTTGTTAACCAAGTGTAGACTAGCTTTATCTCCAATAAAAACACTCTTTCCTTATGCACGAAATCCCAAATATTCTGGGAGGAGGTATGTTCTTGAGAATCAATGTATCATGCATTCTTCTTAGTGTGACTAATATTCACCAAGATTATGCACTGTGCACAGTCAGCCACCAACTATATATTCAGTGATGAAACTTGTATTAGTTCTCATCGCTCTCTTCGTTGTTCCAGGTGCTATGTAGAACCCTCAGGACTACAATCCTTAAAGGAACAGGACATCTTTCATTCAGCTGCCAGCTGTTGAGGAGAAATGAATGTATGCACTCCAAACATGCTCTACCAACTAGCCTTTGCTTCTACTTTCATTAGAACAAGACTGAACACATAACGGATGCGCTTTGGACCCAGTGAAGTTGAATGAAACCTGAATGGTGACTAACAGCGCCTTCACAATCCTTCAGTCTCAACTTGGTGCTGAATGAGTTGACATATATCAAAAACCTTACAGTTGTTGAATAGGATTCGCCTCACCCTCTGCTCTCGAGTTGTAGTAGTTTCTTGAAATTTTCAGGAAAGATAGGATGGGAAGATCAGAATAAAACCTCCCACACGGCGCACCTCCCAATGCCCCCCCCCCCCCGCCCCCCGCACTCCCGGCCTCTTGCCCTTCCCATATTTCCCCTCTCTCCAGCGGAATGCACAATCTCCACGCTTCCTGCGTAGTTGATTCACCAATGCCTATCTCCTACCTGCAAGTAAGTAGCCGTTCAGAGTAACATCGACGAATCCAAGCAGAACACCTGAACCAACTATACAATAACAAACACAGGTCAGAGACTACATGTGCCCCATACGTCAGCACAATATTTCTGTACCACTGTGACATCCACCGTTTAATTTCCTGAATGAAATTTTAACTGTACCATCTCCACTTAATTTTGTTGTAGAGACGCAAACTAACGAATACTTGTTCCTCCTCGCATGCAATCCAAAATTAAAAGGGAGTCTCAGCCACAACGGTCAACAAATGCAGGTTGCTGAGTGCTAGACTGAGGTGTTAACTGGATCTCGTGTCAGTAGCATACAATCAGTTATGTCTGACAGGGCCTGGGGTTTGCTGTGAGTGTCCTAAGTTTTGAATTGCCATAGCCAACTTTAGAGTTCACAGAGCAACAAATGAGAATTTCTGCAGCAGATATGCTGAGGCAGAACAGGCGATGGTCGATATTATGGAGATGGCAGCAAACAAGCTTACTGATGGAAAAGGGCGGTGAGGTCGCACAGACAATGATTGATCTAGTTCAGCCTCAAACATTATCCAGTGAGGGAAAGGCAGAAGCCGGATGTGTAACGGATTTTGTGGCCAGAATTGAAAACAATGGCATTTTTAAAAAACCTGAATTGAGACAAAAAGTAACACATTTAAATTTGCACAACATAATGAATCGTCAGATGGGAAGACTTACCAGGGACTCCAACCATAGCCAGAATTGGATAGTAAACCGCCTGCATAACCTCAAGTACAAATTTGA
This sequence comes from Mustelus asterias, assembly GCF_964213995.1. Classification (NCBI taxonomy): domain Eukaryota; kingdom Metazoa; phylum Chordata; class Chondrichthyes; order Carcharhiniformes; family Triakidae; genus Mustelus; species Mustelus asterias. Next base: position 50,253,346 of record NC_135822.1, read on the forward strand.
TCCGGTGAGCTAATGTTGTCCAAGTGTAATCTTTAGCAAGCAAGTACAGTGCCGAGGCAACGCCCCTGCCCATTCTTATAGAATTCCAGTCCAATCTGCTCAGATTCTGATGCATTCTTGTATTCTTCCAGTCCATTCTTCTCAGATTTTGATCGATTGCTCTGATCCACCCATCTATTCTGCTCATATCCTGATCTGTCATTGTAGCAATCCAGTCTATTTTGTTCTGATTATCCTCAATTGCTGCAATACTACAATAACTATCTCACCAATTCTGATATCTCTTCTCCCTTTATGCGGATTTTCTGATCCTGCAGTGTGCTGGAGGTAATGTTCGGGCTGGCAGTATGTAATTACAGGTTGCAAATTGCCTATTATTAATAGAAGAAGGAAAGTCTCTGGTGAGAACGATGTCGTGCATGCAGACTTCTGTTAATTACAGTCACTGAACAAACAGGTTCTATTAACTGCTCTCAAACCAATAGATTTTTAAACCACAATAAATTACCCATGATGTGGAGATGCTGGCGTTAGACTGGGGTGGATACAGGAAGAAATCTCACAACACCAGCTTTAAGGACAACAGGTTTATTTGTAATCACAAGCTTTCGGAGCAGTGTCCCTTCATCACTCACCTGGTAGAGTAAAATAGGGCACACAACCGGTTTGTATGGGAAATATAGTTTTCACGACTGCAGGCACAATGGAAAAGGGTGAGGCTCTGACCATGATCTTTCAGACGGTCTTTGCTGTGGGTTTGGTAAATAGGACGGGAGAGTTCTAAGAGGAAGAGGGAGAAATCCGAAGCTGTAAGGCAATTCTGCAACAAGAATCTGGACAATACCCATGCTTGGGTTGGCAACGAACACAAATGCCAGGCAATGATCGTTCACCAATAAACGACAATCTCAACACCGCCCCTTGACATTCAGCGATATTCGCATTATTGAATCCTTCACTTTCAATATCCTTGGGTTAAAATTGACCAGGAGCTAAACTGGACTCGCCACATCAATACAGTGGCTGAAAGAGCAGGTCAGAGGCTTGGGATACTGCTGCAAATAACTCACCTCCTGACTCCCGAAAGCCTGTCCATCATCGACAAGGCACACATCAGGAGTGTGATGGACTATGCCCATCTTGCCTGGATGGGTGCAGCTCCAACAACACTCAAGAAAAACTTGGACGTGTTCATGGATGAGAGGGGTGTGGAGGGATATGGTCCAAGTGCTGGTCAGTGGGACTAGGCAAAAAATGGTTCAGCACAGACAAGAAGGGCCAAAAGGCCTGTTCCTGAGCTGTACTTTTCTATGGTTCTATGGTTCTAAGAGGCTTTGCACCATCCTGGACAAAGCAGCCCGCCTGATTGGCTCCATATCCACAAACATCCACTCCCTCCACCTCTGACACTCAGTTGTAGCAGTGTGCACTATCTACCAGATGCACTCCAGCAATTCACCGATGAACCTTTGGACAGCTCCTTCGAAACCCGCGACCTCTTCCATCTGGAAGGACAAGTAGAGCAGATACATGGAAACGTCACCACGAGCAAGTTCACCTCCAAGCCAATCACCGTCCTGACTTGGAAATATTTCCCCATTCCTTCGCTGTCATTGGGTCAAAATCCTGAAATACCCTCCTTAACGGCATTGTGGGTCAACCAACGCAACATGGACTGCAACAATTCAAGAAGGCGGCTACACCACTACATTCACAAGGGCAACAAGGGTGGGCAATAAATGCTGGTCAGCCAGTGCCGCCCATGTCCGACGAATAAATAAAAAAAGTCGGCCGTGGACAAATTAATGGCTTATTCCGTTTCTGGATATTGTTCCCACAGTTTGCTATCTGATGCATGATTCTCCTTGATAACCTACCAATATGTGAGGGATCCACCAACAATCCCATTATCAAGAGCAATGCTTTCCATACGTTTTTTTGAGATGTGGAGAGTCAACATCAGGTGAATATAGAACGGATGTGCTTCATATGTACTGGGGGAACATTCTGAAGTTAATAATCACACAAGCTCGGTGTCGATTGGCTCTACAAAGGCAACAGTAAAAAAGCAGCATTTGGAATCAATATCTTCCCCAAACAATTTTTGTTAGTATTTATTTATCTGTATCAATCTCTGATAATCTATATTCTTAATCAGAGAGACTCATTTATTTCCTAATTGAGCTACTGAAAATTGAGCGTTTATTTTACTGCATCAAAAACTAGAATCATTCAGACAAGAAGGAAATCATTTTATTTTTCCTTTCTTCATTGGTTCTTTGAAAATCCTGCTGTATCCTCCCTCCCGAATCTCTTCCTTTTCCTCGCAGCATCATCATTATTTCTAATTTTTCAATTATTGATGCGATTTCTGCTTGAAAGTTACCACGAAATCTGTTTCAAGTGTGTTTTCAGGGAACACATTCCAGGGCACATCACCTCGGTGCATCAAATAAAAAAAGCTCACGTTCCAGCTCGTTATTTTGCCCCTTATGATCAAGTTCGTTCTGAATCTGTGTGTCTGTAAACTGTCCAACTGCCACCATTGGATACAAAGTTGGACAAGTTCCCTTCCTGGCATGGCTCCAATTATTCATCAACAGCAAATATTAAACAAATTACGTCACTGAGGCTTTTGTGATTTTGTTGCACGAAGTTGGCTTCTATTTGTCCCAAAATGGAACAATGATGATAAATTAACATGTGATTGTCCATACATAACTGTTGGATTTCTGGGTTTTGAGAGATACCACAGCACAATCTCCCTATGTTTTGATATAATTCAAGCCCTTCTGCGTGTTCCTTCTTCCAACACCGGTCACTCGCATTCCGACTTTGCCTCACTATCATTCCCTCCCTCATGCATAATATCTTTCCCTCTCTGCCCACACATTTGAATCCATTTAACATCCCCCTCTCACCTGTGTGAATTTCGGTTTTTTCCTTGTCTTCTCTCTCTGTTTCTAAATTTCAAATTTTGTCCGCTCTTTCCAGTTCTCCTCACATCTCCCTTGGCTTGTCCCTTTAACTTGCCCTATAGATCTGATCAGATAGTTATATCTTTCTCATTTTAAGATGACATTCGTATGGTAAATAGCATCTGAAATGTAACTGCCAATTTATCATTTGCCTCCCCCCGACATCCTTCAGAAAGTTGCAAGGAACGAACAGTCCATGAATGTGAACAACGGCGCTCTGCTTGTCTCTGGGAAGAATCGAGCAACGTTCAAATTGGGTGTTGCCAAATATCATTGGATTCTTTCATTAAATGTTGTGAAGTTTTGTGTGCTGTTGTGGGAAAGGCAGGTATTTGTTGCCCATCCCCATTTTCTCCTCGAGAAGCTGGTGGATAGCCGTTCTTTTGCACGAATATAGTTATGCCGTGTGGGTAGCATCAGAACATTGGGATGGAGGGTATCAATAGTAAATGAGCATTGAAATATTTCCAATCAGGATGTGTCTGGCTTGGTGAGTGAGACTGTTAATAATCACACAGGTTAAAAATCCACACAAGCTGAAAAACTGATCTTATTATTGGAGCCTTCACAGACAGACAGCAGGGTCATTATCATAGAAATCATAGAAATCATAGAAACCCTACAGTGCAGAAGGAGGCCATTCGGCCCATCGAGTCTGCACCGACCACAATCCCACCCAAGCCTACCCCTACATATTTACCTGCTAATCCCTCTAACCTATGCATCTCAGGACTCTTAAGGGGCAATTTTGTTTTTCACCTGGCCAATCAACCTAACCCGCACATCTTCGGACTGTGGGAGGAAACCGGAGCACCCGGAGGAAACCCACGCAGACACGAGGAGAATGTGCAAACTCCACACAGACAGTGACCCAAGCCGGGAATCGAACCCAGGTCCCTGGAGCTGTGAAGCAACAGTGCTAACCACGGTGCTACCGTGCCGCCCAAAACCAGAAATGTTTTTAGAACAATGGTTTCATGGCCATCATTAAACTTTTAATTCCAGGTTCCATTTTAATTGAATTCGAATTCCACCATCTGCCTTGGTGGGATTTGAACCTGGGTCCCCAGATCATTATCCTGGGTCTCTGGATTACCAGTCCAGCGACAATTACCCGATGCCACAACTTCCCCTTTAAGTCCCCTCATTAGTCTGGCAAAGCTCATAAATCAGACAAAGGTAACTGGAAAATCGGAGTCATCCACAGATACAGAAATGAGCTGTACTATGAAGTGTTATCATGAAACAAGCGTAAAGTGATTGTGTTTGGTTTATGCTAGCTACATGTAATCGATTTTGAAAACTATAACCGTCTTTGTATCTTGGAATACGCCACTCAGACCAGCAACAGGGATAGAAACATAGGAACATAGAAGATAGGAGGTCATTCGGCCATTTGAGCCTGCTCCGCCATTCATCACGATAATGCCTGGTCATCAAACTCAGTAACCTAAGAGCAATCATAGAAACCCCACAGTGCAGAAGGAGGCCATTCGGCCCATCGAGTCTGCACCGACCACAATCCCACCCAAGCCCTACCCCCACATATCTACCCGCTAATCCCTCTAACCTACACATCCCAGGACTCCAAGGGGCAATTTTTAACCTGGCCAATCAACCTAACCCGCACATCTTTGGACTGTGGGAGGAAACCGGAGCACCCGGAGGAAACCCACGCAGACACGAGGAGAATGTGCAAACTCCACACAGACAGTGACCCGAGCCGGGAATCGAACCCGGGACCCTGGAGCTGTGAAGCAGCAGTGCTAACCACTGTGCTACCGTGCTTTCACACCATAATCTCGTATTCCCTTCACCCCAAGTGCTGTATCTAGCCGCCTCTTGAATACAATGTTTTGGCATCAACTACTTCCTGTGACTTCCACAGGTTCACCACTCTTAGGTGAAGAAATGTCTCCTCCATCTCCATCACAGATGGTCCACTCTGAATCCTCACACTGTGACCTCTGGTTCTGCATTCCCCCACCATATAGAATATCCTCCCAGCATCTACCCTTCTCTCGTCCTTTCAGAATTTCATAAGCCTCTATGAGATTTCCCCTCATTCGCCTGAACTCCAGCAAAAAACAATCCTATCCTATATTAACAGGGGGTTGGAGTTTAAGAGCCATGGGGTTATGCTGCAACTGTACAGGACCTTGATGAGACCACATTTGGAATATTGTGCGCAGTTCTGGTCACCTCACTATAAGAAGGATGTGGAAGCACTGGAATGAGTGCAGAGGAGATTTACCAGGATGCTGCCTGGTTTGGGGGGTCGGTCTTATGAGGAAAGGTTGAGGGAGCTAGGGCTGTTCTCTGTAGAGCGGAGGAGGTTGTGGGGAGACTTAATAGAGGTTCATAAAATGATGAAGGGGATATAAAGAGTGAACGTTCAAAGACTATTTCCTCGGGTGGATGGAACTATTACAAGGGGGCATAAATATAGGGTTCATGGTGGGAGCTATAGGAAGGACGTCCGAGGTACGTTCTTTTCCCAGAGAGTGGTTGGGGTTTGGAATGGACTGCCTGCAGTGATAGTGGAGTCAGACACTTTAGGGACATTTAAGCGGTTATTGGATAGGCACATGGAGCACACCAGAATGATAGGGAGTTGGATAGCTTTATCTTGGTTTCAAATAAAGCTCGGCATAACATCGTGCGCAGAAGGGCCTGTTCTGTGCTGTACTGTTCTATGTACTATTTTTTATGTTCTATCCTACTCAATTTCTCCTCATGCATCGGTTCCACCAGAATTAGCCCAGTAATCATTCACTTCACTCCCTCGAGAACAAGAATATCCTTCCTCTGAAAAGGTGATTAAAACTGCACACAATAGGCGAGGCGTGGGCTCACCAAGGCCCTGTATAATTGTAACAACACGTCTCTGCTTCTGTACTGGAACCATCTCGCAATGAATGCCAACATGCCATTTGCCTTCTTTACCGCCAGCTGCACCTGCCTGTTACCTTCAGTGACTGGTCCACAAGGACACCCAGATCCCGCTGCACTTTCCCCTCTCCCAGTTTGACAGCCATGCGTTCTTGTTTTTGTAATCTGCCTTCTTGCTTTTGCTTCCAAAGTGAATAACCTCACATTTATCCAAATTATACTGCATCTGTCATTGATTTGCCCATTCACCCAAACTGTCCAGATCATTCTGAAGGATCTCTGCATCCTCGTAACAGTTCACCTTCCCATCCAACTTGGAACCGTCAGCAAATTTTGAGGTGATACATTTTGTACCCTCATCGAAATCATTAATATATCTTGTGAATGGCTGGGGTTCCAGCACAGATATCTGTGACTCTCCCCTAGTTACTGGGTGCCCATTTCAAAATGACCCATTATTTCATACTCTTTGTATCCTGTCTGCCAACCAGTTTTCTATCCATCTCAATACACTTTCCCCGGTCCCATGCTCTTTGATATTCTTTTCTGTGGGACTTCGTCAAACGCTTTCTGAAAGTCGAAGTATAGCACATCGACTGGTTCCGCCTTGTCAACTCTACCAGGTACATCTTCATAGAAATCATAGAAATCATGGAAACCCTACAGTGCAGAAGGAGGCCATTCGGCCCATCGAGTCTGCACCGACCACAATCCCACCCAGGCCCTACCCCCACATATTTACCCGCTAATCCCTCTAACCTACGCATCTCAGGGGCAATTTTAACCTGGCCAATCAACCTAACCCGCACATCTTTGGACTGTGGGAGGAAACCGGAGCACCCGGAGGAAACCCACGCAGACACGAGGAGAATGTGCAATCTCCACACAGACAGTGACCCGAGCCGGGAATCGAACTCGGGACCCTGGAGCTGTGAAGCAGCAGTGCTAACCACTGTGCTACCGTGCCGCCCTATTCAAAATTCAAAAATTCCAATAGATTTGTCAAGCACAATTTCCACTTCACAAATCCATATTGACTCTGTCTGATCCTGCCACTGCTTTCTAAACGTTCTGCTATAAAGTCATTGGGAATAGGTTGCAGAATGTTATGCTGACTGCTTTCTCTTTACCTCCCATTATGTATATTGGAGTGACATTAGGTACCCTCTGATATGCAGGGACTGTTCCAGAGTCTATCGACTCCTGGAAGATGATCATGGTGGGAGATATAGGATGGATATCAGAGGTAGGTTCTTTACGCAGAGAGTGGTTGGGGTGTGGAATGGACTGCCTGCAGTGATAGTGGAGTCAGACACTTTAGGAACATTTAAGCGGTTATTGGATAGGCACATGGAGCACACCAGGATGATAGGGAGTGGGATAGCTTGATCTTGGTTTCAGATAAAGCTCGGCACAACATCGTGGGCCGAAGGGCCTGTTCTGTGCTGTTCTGTTCTATGTTCTATGATCAACAATGCATCCACTGTTTCGAGAGCCACTTCCTTAAGTACACTGGGATGTAAATTATTAAGCCCTGGGCATTTGGCTGCCTCCAATCCCATCAATTTTCCCAGCACCACTTCTCTATAAATGTTGATCTCTCTCAGTCCTTCCCTCTCACTAAATCTTGCAATCTCCATCATTTCTTCCATTTGGTTTGTGTCCTCTTTTGTAAAGACAGAACCAAAGTATGTATTCAGTTGCTCGGCCATTTCTCCGTCCCCTATTCGACATTCTCCCGTTTCTGTCCGTAGGGGACCAATATTTCTCTCCACCGACCTCTTTGTTTGCTGCAGGAGCTGCTGGAGCTTTTTGCTGGTGTACCTGCTGGCGCCAGTTGATGCTGGAGCTGTTTGATTCTGTTTGCTGCTGGAGTTTTTTGCTGCAGCAGCAGGTGGAGATGTTTTTTGGAGCTCGTTGCTGCTGGAGTTGTTTTCTCCTGGAGTCTGATGCTGCTCTTTCTGCTAGAGCTGGTTAGAGTCACAGAGTCATAGAGTCATAGAGTCGAAGAGGTTTACAGCATGGAAACAGGCCCTTCGGCCCAACTTGTCCATGCCACACTTTTTTAAAATTCCAAAGCTAGTCCAAATTGCCTGAATTTGGCTCATCTTCCTCTATACCCATCTTACCCACGCAACTGTCTTGCTGCTGGTTTGCTGCTGTTTGCTGCTGGACGTTGTGTTGTTGCTTTTGTTGCACTATTCTGAATTTTGTTTGGAGCTGGGAAGATTCCAGCTGCTCTTTGGATAGAGACAGGGCGAGTAAAAATGAGACCTGTGGCCTACGGGCTCGAAGCTCAGAGCAGGAGGACGAAACAAAGGACTGAGCCTGGTCTTATTGTCTCGCATCTCCTTTTGAAGTTCGGTGACCACAGGAAAAGGGTGGAGTGAGGGGAAGTTTCCCGCGATTTCATTTACCAACTGCAAGTAAGAGTGGGGGGTGAAGTTGCTGGAAGACATTTCGATTGGACTCATAGCCAAGCTCTCCAGGACTGAAGAAGACCCAAGTCTTCCCAGCTGCTGAGCGAGGAACAACGTGTCCCACCCACCGCCCTGACGTGGAGCACTTGCATTTCGGTACCATTTTCCACAAGATTCCACTCTTCGCTCTTTTGGAACCATAGAATCTACAACATGGAGACAGGCCCTTCGGACCATACTGGTCCACGTCAACGAAAATGCCCAGACAAGCGAACCCAATTTGCCTGCATTTCGCCCATATCACTCTAAAGCTTTCCTATTCACGTATCTGTTCACATGCCTTTTAGATGTTTTCAGTGTTCCTGCGTCAACCACTTCCCCTGGTAGCTGTGTCTACATATGTCCCATGCTCAATGTAAAAAAGTTGCTCCTCAGGTTGCCAGTCATGCTTTCCCCCTTAACTTAAACCAATCCCCCCGCGTTCGCGATTCTGCAACACTGGGAAAGGGCAGAGTGCATCTTCCTAACCCAAGCCTCTCAGGATGTTATACACGTCTATAGGATCACACCTCAGTCTCCTCCGCTCCAAAGGAAATCATTCTAGTCTGCCCAGTCGCTCTCTTTAATTCAGTCCCTTGAGTCTCACCTTACTCCTTTCCTCCCAGCTACTTCCACAATTCAGAGAGAAAGTGTTTTCTTTTCAAATGATAACTCCAGTCCTCATTCTGATCGCTACCGAAAAAGAACAATCAAATGAGCTGGGCGTGGCATGACCAATATTGTGGCGCCACTACCTTCGCCTTTGGTGGGACCCTAAAGAGCTACTCGGAATGGCGGCCACTCGAGCACCCACTGCCCCACTACCCCGTTGCTGTTTACATCAATAACAAAAACCCAAGGAGGGAAGCGCCTCCCACCATGATTATACAGGGATGTGTCCGCCATTGTTGCGGCCTCTGAAATGTTTGGCGTGAAAATGTACTGCCTGCAGAACGAGTGGGTTGTCTAACTCGCCCTGGAAATGGGACTCAAGGTGGGCGGAAGCATCTTGGAAATGGATTCTTTAGAGGCGGCTGCCCACAGAATATGTGACACAATTTTCCGCCATTTGTTCCCAATGGGCACCTGCTCCCCCATTTCCATCTTTTCGGGGAGGTCCGTTTGGTCTGGGGAGGCGATCATTCGCCATGTATAATCCAAAATGCGGCAGTTATTTTTCCGCCTGGCAAAGGAGGAATGACGAGCAGGGAGTTTTCAAATTAACCCATATTGGAATCATCTACAAATCTTTTGGCCATAGGATGGTATGCGATGCCATTCCTGCTGGGAGGTGGGCCACGTCTGGAAGTACGGCCCCACCTTCAAAGCAGCAGCTACCTCCTTGGCTGCTGGTGGGGAAGGGGAAGAGCGTCCACGCAGCTGGAAAGTGCAGCAGAAGGCAAAAGGGGGAAATGGCAGCCCCTTATCCAACACACCCGAGACACCGACAACCAGCGTGGGGAATAAGAACACTTGCTGCCGAGCTACAAAACCAATTTCCCGACTCTTGACGCCCCATGTCATGTGCTGGGCCCGGCGTCGCTGCTGGGCGAGTCCACGGGTCCGACAGTGGTGAGGCACGTGACCCCAGGATCCCGAGGGTTCTCTGGCGGTTGTCCCTTTTGGAAGGGCTAGGAAAACCTCCCAATGGTGGGTGCAGCATTGCGGAGGGTTGGGCAACGGGGCACTCGATAGCACAACTGCAATCTCAGCCTACTGAGCAAGATGTCCCAGGGCCTGGTGAGAGCCCTAGCGCCTCATTCCTCCCGCTGCAATTATGTACGCGGGAAGTGTTTATTTTTAGAACCTCGGTGGGACTGCAACACAACCCAATCTTTGATTTCTCGCGGAGGGCCGCTCCCTCCCGCAACCCCTCTCTGGCCTCTCACTGAGCAACGCTGTTTTAGGACCAGATCTTTCTCCGGATTCGCCGGGTGTCTCGGTTTTTGGGGCAGAGCGTGTACCTGAGCTGATTCCACCCCCCCTGGCGCAGAGTCGCTGGAGGTACCCGCAGATGAGCTCTCTATCCTCGATCCTGTCAGTAAGATAGAAGCAGATGCTGGTGTAGTTGGCGGGTCTGTGCCTCTTCCCACACTCACTGTGGCAGGGGATTCAGACCCAAAAGGCGACTGTTGGAGGAGAATTGCTTCTCTGTTGCGGGCACGAGGGATGAGTTCTGAGACATTACCAGCGAGGCAGTAGATTCCTAATATCCCACATCAAGTCCTTCTTCATTCCCGCTGGTGAACGCCATGAATGTTTCCTAGAACTTTACGGTCGCTCAATTGGATTCATTTCTGTTGCTGCTGATCTAATCCATGTCGTCATTCTCCAAGGAGGCGGTGTATTCGGAGTGAAATGAGAGGTCACGGTTACAAGGATTCCTCGCTGGGCTCCAGCGGGTGTGGATGGAGCGCGGCTTGACACCCCCCCACCCCCCACACAACTACCCCCACTCCCTCTGAGCACTAAAATGCTGATTACATGGCAAGAAAACTATGCTTTTCAAATGAAGTTATCGATAGCCAGGCTCAGCGTCAACTGAGGCAGAGAGGCACAACACATCATAATGAACGACTCGGTTCTCCGGGATGGGCAGCATGCAATGTGCTTTCCACAGGATGCCCACACAAGTCCGCGAGATTAAGCCACATGTCTCTTGGGAATGACAGAAGTACCTATATTAACCACCACGCTGCTCAGATAAGTAGAGGAGAGGCTGAGCAGGACATCAGCAGTAGGGCAACGGATTGTAATCTGTTGCACCAAGACCCAGGCACCACTGGTGACATTAACCTGCTGGGTACAGTTGCTCCGGCCAACAAGCATGGTTCCGTTTCTTAACAAGCAGATAGATTCCCCCTTATTGTTTTTTCACAACATGCCTGATGGGGTTTTAAATGTCACTTTCCTTGTTCCATCATGGGTTCCATTCTGACTTAAAATCCCCTCTACCATTCCCGCAGTTGACAAAGGGATAGGGAATAAAGGAATAAATTTAGGGAATAAAGGACTTTCCCCACTTTCCTCCGTGCATGGGAATATATAAGCAGACCCAGAACTTGCTCAAATTTGACTGTCATGCATACAAATGGGACATATACATGAAAGTGTTCACGTGATGGCATCTGATTTTAGAGGATTGGTACAATGATCGCTTGGGTCAGCCAAATCTCCTGTTAACCTACTCATCCTCCCGAGCCTTCCGCTGATGCCGGGTACAGGTCCATCCCGGTCCCTCAGCTAAACACCGAAAATTCCAGATACACCAAGTTACATTGCATGGGAGACCCCAATCACCTTGCTCCTCCAACAGAGTTGGCAACATGGCATGGTTAAGGAATCCCGAGCAGCGTCCCTCAGGGTTACCTCCCAGGGACCTATTCCATGTGTCAGAAGGTTACAATGATGCTCTGTGATGCTCTATCCCCAAGTCGACACAATTCCATCTATATTTCCCCTCCCTAACTAGCAGGGCAAGGGTCGTGAGAAGAAGCAAGAACGTCATCCTATCACTTAACTAATAAACCACGCGACCGTTATACAATGGACCAAATGCTATACCGCCCACACGCAACTTTCTGCGAACCCATTCAGCTTGCTTGGCGGTCAACCGTCTCACATATCATTCTTCTCACGATCCTTGCCCTGCTAGTATTAAGCACACTACACAATTTTGACCTCGTAGGGTCCCTTCCATTTAGGGGTGAACCCAAGTTTGTCAAGTAGTGCTTTTACTAGGCCGCAACTTCCCTCCCATCAGGGAGCATTTCAAGCTTTCTCTCTCTCTGTGCCTCTTTGTTCCGGATTGTCTTTTACCAATTTGTGCATCCCTTTTTAGTTCCAAAACATATCTCCTGAATTCATCTTTTAGTGAACCTCCTTCATCACCCATTCTGTCATTAATTCATAAGAGGTTAATCCGGTTGTCCGGTTTGTGGCAGCCCAAAGCCTCATCAGTGTCGTGAGCAATATCTCTGTCCACATTATCCCGATGTCTGTCTGGCCTTACCTAGTACATTATACACTTAACAACACATTCCCCCTTCCATAGAAAGCTTAGTGTGAATTAAATAACACTTTACACTGGCTTTTTGGCTGCATTTGGACATCCATTCATTTGTATGTGATCTCATCAAAAGACATCGCATTCCCCATTAAAATCACATGCCATACAGCTCCAATCTTTATATGGTGTACTCTTACATTATATCTAATTTCATCATTTGTTTGTGTGCCAGCGCCGCACCACAGTCCTCCACAAAATGCCACTAACCTTCCTACAAAGAAGTGCATTCAAATACCGAGCACCAACATTTAGCAGCGTTGTGCAAGTTATTACATACTATGGATTTTCCTCTCGGGTCTATATGGCAGTGCGATAATGTATAATAAAAATAATCAAGCGGCAGTTATATCATGCCACTTTACACATCATAACTGTTCTATCCAAACCCATTTTAATTCAAGCCGTTTCCATTTTTAAACTAAGCTCCAGGTCAAAGCCCTGCACTCGAGGAAAACAACAGGTGCCAAATCAAAACCAAAGTAGGTACAATACATGCGAGTTAATTAATCAATGACATTCTGGTTTGATTTTAGCTGGCTAGATTTTAAGCTTTGCAGTATTTTATATTTGGAAAACCTTGAACAACAGACAGCACATAAACGGCAGTACATAATTTTAACCAGTTTATAGAATATTAAACTATTAGACATTCGTAAATCACTGTATCCTGCGGACCTTAATACGGAATTCTAAATGGGCAATTTGCATTGGCAACTGAGTGTTAATTGATTAATCTCCTGCTGGAACTTGGAATCAGCAGAATTACGATTCATTTCATTCAGCTAATATATTTCAAACTGACTCATAGACAGTAAATTTACCTCATTCTTTTGTTCTTACTTATGTACTTTTCCATAAAATCACGTATTGTCTTCTCCCAATTCTCAACTCACTCTCTCATAATCTTCACTTCAAGACAAAGGAGAGAACATATGGTTCTATCCAGGTTTAAATCATTTCTTAACAAAATTGAACACAGGTTTATTCAAAACTCAAATAGGATATTTCCAACGTCAATTTGTGGACTTCGATTTTGAAATTTCAATTTACTTTCCTATTTTATTCAAACTCTGTGTCAAATCCACGATTGTAAAACCACAACTAGGGGAAAACACCAAAGCAAACAACTTTCTTAAACACACACATCGACACACATGGAAGCTTCCAACATTCATTCAAACTTAACATCTTAATCTATGATGTAAGTAAAACATTCAGAAAAATACAGAAAGTTGATTCAGACAGTCGCTTTTATTCTTCTTTCTTCCAAACTGTAACTAAACTCGAAACAGAAGTAAATTCAAGAAATCTTATCACTTTAATCTTTAACAGTTTTAACACTTCCCCAGCTCCCCTGAGGCTAAACAAAGGTACAAGGCATAGAACATAGAACATAGAACATAGAACATTACAGCGCAGAACAGGCCCTTCGGCCCACGATGTTGCACCGACCAGTTAAAAAAAAAAACTGTGACCCTCCAACCTAAACCAATTTCTTTTCGTCCATGAACCTATCTACGGATCTCTTAAACGCCCCCAAACTAGGCGCATTTACTACTGATGCTGGCAGGGCATTCCAATCCCTCACCACCCTCTGGGTAAAGAACCTACCCCTGACATCGGTTCTATAACTACCCCCCCTCAATTTAAAGCCATGCCCCCTCGTGCTGGATTTCTCCATCAGAGGAAAAAGGCTATCACTATCCACCCTATCTAAACCTCTAATCATCTTATATGTTTCAATAAGATCCCCTCTTAGCCGCCGCCTTTCCAGCGAAAACAATCCCAAATCCCTCAGCCTCTCCTCATAGGATCTCCCCTCCATACCAGGCAACATCCTGGTAAACCTCCTCTGCACCCTCTCCAAAGCCTCCACATCCTTCCTCTAATGTGGGGACCAGAACTGCACACAGTACTCCAAGTGCGGCCGCACCAGAGTTGTGTACAGTTGCAACATAACGCTACGACTCCTAAATTCAATCCCCCTACCAATAAACGCCAAGACACCATATGCCTTCTTAACAACCTTATCTACTTGATTCCCAACTTTCAGGGATCTATGCACACATACACCTAGATCCCTCTGCTCCTCCACACTATTCAAAGTCCTCCCGTTAGCCCTATACTCAACACATCTGTTATTCCTACCAAAGTGAATTACCTCACACTTCTCCGCATTAAACTCCATCCGCCACCTCTCGGCCCAACTTTGCAACCTGTCTAAGTCTTTGCATTGCATTTTATTACCCACAATAAACACTCCACAAGACCAAACAGGCTGCAACAACTCCTGCTCTCATTCTAAAAGAACAACAAACGCCTACATTCGACTAGCAACCAGACCACACAAACACACTGAAATACAAAAACTAAGATCTCTCCTTTCCACCTCCTTGTATACCACTAGCCCGTTCTACCAATTCATCGTAACCTTGGGACATAATCACTCCCATTTTTAGGTTGTTTTGGTCAACTCTCGAGTGTTCATCCTTAAAAGCGTGGATGAACGCTCGATCTCCATGACCTGGGTTTCCTTGTCCTGAGCACTACTGTTATACCTGGAACAACCGTTCCCCGTATTCACAAGCTACTTCCCCTTTTAACTGTTTCGCTGTGGTTATTCTGCTCCATATAGTAGGAGCATTCCCTAACAATCTCTGAATTTCTAACTCAAACTGGGCGAATGGTGTCTGTTGGGCATCTATTTCTGATGTTCGTCCGACTACATGTGCCCACCGTCCCCCACAATAATCCTGTGCTCGAGGAACGGCGGGTCCACCTGATAACTGCATCCACGTACCCGCTTGACAGACTTCCCTTACCAGCTGGTGTACGTCTCTCTGGTGTTATAGGTGTCCTAACCAGATTGTGTCTAATTCTGCCCAAAATTCAGTGTTTGCCCTTCTAGGTTGTAATTTACCCAGAGAAGCCATTATCTGCTGTCTACCACCTTTGGCTGCACATCTGTTCCCCCTCGGGTTACTGGCGCTAAGTTGTGATCTAGTGCTTCCCAAACCTCTGGAAGAGCCGTCAGTCCCTGTTGTGTGGACTCATAAGGAGGGAGAGGAACGGATTCCCCTCTCCATTGCTTTTCTTCTAATACTTGGTCTTGTTTCTCCAGTTCCCTTACTCTGGACTCTAACTCCTGAATCATTTCTTTATCCTCACTCCACTTCTTAGTCGAGGCGACTACTTGCTCAATTCGTCCAGCGAACTGATTATTATCAATACTCCTATTTTCTTTGTCTTGTTTCTCTTTTCTTGTTCTCTATTGCATACTCCCAACAATTTGGTTTTTGCTTTGTCGTCAGCCCATTTCTTACCCGAGACTCAGACTTGTTCAATTAATCCGGCCAATTGGTGAACTGAGAGAACTCCAATTTTCATTGTTCTGTCTTTCTTTTCCTTTTCCAACTATTTTCGTTGTTGGTCTCGTAGGTGGGATGAATTCCTCCCCCCTTTTATTGCCTGTTTAATTAATTTATTCCGCTAAGTCATATATTTGTTTATCAGGGATTCCGGAGGTCCCCACTGTCTTTGTGATACCGCCATAATAAGATATGTTTTATACTCACTACCTGAAGCCTTCTATTCTTCCTTCTCACTCTCCCAGTCCTTGGCTGCTCTTATCAGAGTCCGGTGTTACCTGTCAGGGGTGATCAAATCCCTCCTTACCACCGCTTACACTGTTAAGCTTACACTATTAAGGTTTCACCGTTAAGCTGGCTTCTACTCCGGTGATCACTCAGACAGCCTCTCTAACTCACGTCCGAACATCATACCTCAGGCATCTATTTTTCCAGTCTTTATATCCACTTCAAAATCCTGGCCTCAGCGTGGACGATTTCCCCTCTTAATATTCGATCTAAGGCTGAGTATAAAAGACAAGTGATGCCTCCTTGGCCGTATGTGTTCAGTTCAGACATTTTTCACTCTCACCCTCTCTCATCACATATGATGACATCACTGTAGTTTGACTCACCCCACGAGGGTCAGAATTCTATTCCAGTACCCAGGTTGCAGTCATTCAACCTGAGCCCGCAAACAGATTCCCGGGTTTCGGCACCAATTCTTGTAGGTACAAAATACCTCTGAGACTAGTCTGAGTCAAAATACAGCAAGGCTTTATTCTCACAAGCATGTGGGAGAACCTGACCCCTGAAAGCGGAAGTCAACGTTCTCCCTTGGGATATTTATACAGCATGGCTTCTAATGCTCGTCACGAAGCGAACTTCAGACCAATCACGAATCAAAAGTACATTTACAGCCTCTGACCATGAAGCAGTGTTTGGTTTCCTGCTCTTCGTCGGTTTCTCCTTTGAAGTTACCGTCGCAATTGCAGCTGTCCCAGCGGGAAGTCATCCTATCAAACGGCCGTATCGCACTCCACATCATGTAGTTGCTTTCTTTCCTCAACCATCCACAAGCTTGTAGAAAAGGTAAGACTTTACAAATAACATTCAAATTGACTGTCTATCGTTATAAGAATAAAAGTTAAAGATTGAACAACTTGTACTGATGTCAGAAGCTGTACAAACCTGGGGAGATTAGCCACAATGAAGGTGTATGTTCGTGATTAATTCTAAGGACAAAGTTCAACCTTTTAGGTACAAAATACATTAACCCTTTCCCTTTAGGTATAAAATACATTAACTATTTCCCTTCTTCACTGGGGATGGACGATGTGGTGGTCCTGGAGGACAGTATTGTGACGAGGGACATGCCAATTTCATGGTGCTGGGCGATAAATGACCGGCTGCCCAAGGAGCGGGATCATCGCCAGCTTAGTTACTGACACCAGGTGTCCCTCCTCAGCACAGAATACAAAATATTTGCCAGGGCACTTTCATCATGCATTGGAACCGTGGCCGACCACATGGTCCACCCTAAGCAGTGCTCCCAAATCCGGGACTGCAACATTTGGGATAACATCCATCTGATCTGTGATCTAATCCATCATTCCCACAGGGCTGCTCTGCCGAACGCCTTCGTGCCTCTTGAGCAGTAGCAGGCATTCAAAAGGGTGGATCACGTGCATCTACTCTGGATTCTGTGGGCATTTGGGTTTGGGACACACTTTTGTACCCCGGTCCGATCACTGTACGGTCCCGAAGAGTGTCCCTTTAAGGTTAAAGGAAACCTGAAGGTACCCCTTCACCATGGGAGAGGAGTACGTCCGAGCAGCCAGTTTGTGTGACCAACTGTATTCAGTTTGCACGGAGCCTTTTCTGCACCTCTTGCGGAGGAGGTTGTCCGCTTAGACTCTGCACAGAACAGGTTTCAGAGTGATCCTTTTGGGATACGCTGATGACAGACTCTTTATGATCGCAGACCCGGGAAGCCAATTTCTGTGGTCCAGAGAGGGTCCTATGTCCGTGGTGGGGTGTGCGGAAGTGGGAGGATGTGAGTCTGTGGGCAGCAGAAAAGCCGTTTTACTGCTTTCTGCACGGATGCGCATTTGAGATCTCCAAGTTGAGCAGCCGGATTTTGGGCAAGAATAGGCCGCATCCCCTCGACCCACTGGGGAAAACAGAGTGAAGTTATTTTACTGCACAGCTTACCATTAGATTGGACTTGCGAACTCGCCGAAATAAGGGATCTGAAATTCTCCATTTTTGGACTTAGAATGAGTTTGGTAAGATCACGCCCTCTGTGAAGCTTGGTTAAGGTTGTTCTGTACATAATGGCGTGTTAAACGGAAGTTAAAGTTTAACAGCAGCCGAGATTTCAGCAGGGTCTATCAATCTTGAATAATGATAACGTCATCTAAAACCCACAAATATGATAACACAGTGAGCACTCCAATATTCCAGGAAGAGTGAAAGAGTATGGTGATGCTCTTCGTCATTTCCACCTGCCCATCCCTCTCTGACCCTCAACTTTCCATGAAGTGGAGATGCCGGCGTTGGACTGGGGTAAACACAGTAAGAAGTCTCACAACACCAGGTTAAAGTCCAACAGGTTAATTTGGTAACAAAAACCACTAGCTTTCGGAGCGCTGCTCCTTCGTCAGGTAAGTGGGAGTTCTGTTCACAAACAGGGCGTATCAAGACGCAAACTCACTTTAAAAAATAATGGTTGGAATGCAAGTCTTTACAGGTAATCATGTCTTAAAGGTGCAGACAATGTGAGTGGAGAGAGCGTAAAGCACAGTTTAAAGAGATGTGTATTGTCTCCAGGCAGGGCAGCCAGTGAGATTCTGCGAGTCCAGGAGGCAAGCTGTGGGAGTTACTGATAGTGTGCCATAAACCCAAGATCCCGGTTGAGGCTGTCCTCATGTGTGCGGAACTTGGCTATCAGTTTTTGCTCAGCGACTCTGCGCTGTCGTGTGTCCTGAAGGCCGCCTTGGAGAATGCTTACCCGAAGATCAGAGGCTGAATGGCCGTGAATGCTGAAGTGTTCCCCAACAGAATTAGAGCACTCCTGCCTGGTGATTGTCGAGCGGTGTCCATCCGTTGTCGTAGCATCTGCATTGTCTCCCCAATGTACCATGCCTCGGGACATCCTTTCCTGCAGCGCATCAGGCAGACAACTTTGGCCAAGTTGCAAGAGTATGTATTGTGTACCTGGTGTTCTCATGTGAGATGATGGCATCCGTCTCCACATCATTCGGAAACAAACCAGTAGTTTTGCATCAAGAACTTTTCCTCAGATTTATTCTTCAGATCCATGTTCAATTGTGTGAACATCAGTAGATATTCGTATTTATCAAAGGTATTCTGACATTAAATTCTGTTCCATGAAATTATAAAGTTCAATATTCCGCCCCCCCCCATCCCCCCACACCCCCAACCAAGCACTGAGCCCCACCTGGGGTAAATCAGAGCTAGCAACCTACACGCTTATCAGCCTGATGTATATTGTCGAGTGGATGATGCAAGGGAAAATATAAGATATTCTTTAAGATCACTGGGAAAAGGAAGAGACAGCTAGAAATTCACAACACACATTCTACAAAAAATAGATTGCGCTGGAGCTTTTTGAGAAAGTGAGTCTACCAGTGGATGAGGGAATCCAGTGGGCATTGTCACTCGAGACTGAAAAGATTCCTCACACAAGGTCACTTTGAGAGAATGTGGTTGTGTAAGTGGAAATTAGAAAGCCTGCATTTGGAATTGTCCTCAATGTCATAATTAAAACTTAAGTGATAAAAATACAACATAACTGGGCTTGCAAAATCTCACTAACTGTCCTGGCTGGAGACAATGCACATCTCTTTAACCTCTGCTTAACCCTATCTCCACTCACATTGTCTGTACCGTTAAGACTTGATTACCTGTAAAGACTCACATTCCAACCATTATTTTGTAAATTTCGTTTGTGTCTTTATATGCCCTGTTTGTGAACAGAACTCCCACTTACCTGACGAAGGAGCAGCGCTCCGAAAGCTGGTGGCTTTTGCTACCAACTAAACCTGTTGGACTTTAACCTGGTGTTGTGAGACTTCTTATTGTCTTCACCTTTCCATGCAGCCTTGCTAAACATGATACTTTGTCATATTAAAATGCTGGTTCTAATGCGCTAACTGAAACTGTTTGTTCAGTGTCTGTGAATAATGTCAGTCTCCATGGATCACTAAGGTGTTCCCTCTTCTATTTATAAAGGATTCTGTTCAGTGTGTTATAGCATAGAGTTAGCGGCAGCGTCAGCACCGGCACAAACAGGGATACGTGGCTGCAGGGAGAAGGGGAGGACAGATCTGAGACCAATGGACTGGAATGATCCAACAATGGATCAGAATCTGAGAACAACGAACTGTAATCTTCCAACAATGGATCAGAACCTGAAAATAATTCATCGGAACATTCCACCCCCACCAGCACCACCACCGCCACCTTTGGATTTCAGTGTAAATGGCAATTTTGCAGAGGGTCTTTTCTTCCTGTCGGGTGATAGATTTTATAGGCTATCATTATCATCGCAGATACGTTATGCACTCTTGTTCATTCAAGGATTTTACTTTCCCATCTTGGCTCTGATTGGTGTCCCTGGTAAGTCTCCCGGTGCAGTAATTAACTCTATAAATCTTATTTAAATCCATTCCTGATCTTATGATTTACTTTGCCTGCTACTTTTGTTATTATTGCTGTTATGGTTCCATATCCATTAATGAACGATACACAACATGGGAAACGCTGTCACTGTTTTTACTAGTTCAGATGAATTGCTCCCATTGTGGTATCTGGTATGTCTCTGGATTAGAGGTTATTTTGTAATCCATGTTTCATGTATTACTCTCTTTGTTATTTCAGTATTAGTGTCATGTACAGTGACGTCTGTTCCACTCCCAGTAGCTGTTCCCTAATCCACTGACTCCATTCCTGTACCTGTGGCAAGTTCAGACTCAATGCAACCTCTGTTAGTGCTTTGACTCTGAGTTGAGAACTGAACGAATATCCATTCCATCATTAATTCTGTCGACTGTCATTTCTGGAATATAATCCTCTGGCACCATCCAGCTTTCATTCTGAATTCCAGACACAATTATTCCAATACTTTGCTGAGAAGCCTCCCAGATTAAAACCTGCTGAAAAAAAGATAATTGGAAGCTGTGCTGCCCACTCCACACACTCAGCAGCTCCCATTTACCCATCATCCTTGTGCTCACTGGCCACTGTCACCAGCTGATCAGGGAAACCCTTAATTTTCTCGCTCTATAATGTCTATCTGTTCAATTTAGAAAGAGGCTGAAAAGATCCACTCCAGACAATCCCCCCATCCCGAGTCGTAAAACATGTCTCTCCCTGAGAGCAATATTTACTGCTACTGTCCCTTCCTTACCCATGATATGGAAATCTAGATACATAAGTGATGCAGCCACACTGCTGGTCAGTTCCAGTGTGTCGAATACATCTGGCCATGCTGGGCAGATATCCAGCTTGGGACTGGAATCTGAGGCAGGCCCTGAATGTGACATCTAAAAGCTGTTTCAAAAAATGTAACATTACCTGAATTTTGATATTCCGTTTCGTTTATGCAATGTCTCATCCAATGTGTCAGTGTCCCTTTTCCAAGGTCTCAACATTTGTTCCCTTTAAATATTTGTCCAATTCTCTGAAAAAAGTGATTTTAAGTCGCTCTGTGTCTTTTGCTTGTACTTTGCGCCCTGTACAATGATTAGTGACAGTGTGACAGCGCTCTGAACACAGCAAATCCTGCCGGTTCTGTTCCCCGTGTCTCGTGTGGAGCTCCAGGTTGCACGGGGGGCTTTAGCAGCTCTGGCACATGTCTGTGAAACGTGGGCTATCCCGTCCACTGAACACATGTGTTAGTCCCTCTCAACTCAACGTGTCTTCACCAACATCAGTAGCTCATTCCAGTGTTATCTAAGATTCTCAGGCATCACACTTTGCCGCTGATGGGCTTTTAAGTGACTCGTGTGATTGGAACGTTAGTGGAGGTGTTTTGGATTGGATTCAAAAGGTTATGCTGTGAGCTGCTGCATACCTTTAGGGAGGACAGGGGGTTTGTGTCCCAACACTGGATGATGTATGAGGACGTAGTTACAATGTACCTGGATCTGTGCCTTGACCGCCAAATGGAGAGGAGGCTGCAGAGAGGGGAAGCTCCATAACGAGGTAGAAGGATGGGCGTGGGTGGGGGGGGGGGGGGCGGAGGCGGTCTCTGTCCGACCCACCCCGGTATTCCGAGAAACTGTGGAATTATCGATAGTGTGTCTTCAATTTTTTCATGGTTTCTGGGCATCACTGGTTCGGCAATCATTTATCGTCTTTCCCTAATTGCCGTGCTGGAGTATCCCAGATGGTATTTAAATGACAATCATGTCTGCTATGTTGGGATTCGAACCTGGCTTCCACGAGCATTTTTCTCAGTAACTCACTGTAACTCAGTAACTCAGTAACAGCAATCTCACTGCACAGCATTTTGATTATATGTTTCTGTCTTTCATTTCTATCTTGCATCCCCCAGTTTTGTAATCCTTAGAAAGAGGATGTTTCTCAGGAGTAACAAGTTCTAATCCAACCACAGCAGGTGGTAGGACTTGCATTTTGCAAGTAACACGATTTGTAAGTACAATTCTCATAATAAGAGTAATCGGAAGTTCATGCAGGAGTAAGCCATTCTGCGCCTCCAGCATCCTCCCCCATTCAACACGAACTTGGCTGATCGCATCTCGGCCTCAAGTCCAATTCCCTGCCCAATCGCCATAGCCGTTCAGACCCTGCTTAATATATGCTGCCCCTATTCCTAAAACTGTGCCCCCTCAGCCAATGGAAACAGCTGCTTCCTATTTCCCTATCCATACGCCTCATAATTTAATAAACCTTAATCCTATGGTCCCTCAGCCTCTTCTGCTGTAGATAAAACAATTCAAGCTTATCCAGTGTCTCCTTATAGCTCAAATGCTTCATCCCAGAAAGCATCCTCGTAAATTTCATCTCATCTCTCTTCTTGTGCAATCACATCCGTCCTATAGTGAGGAGAATAAAACTGTACACAGTACTACAACCGTGGCCTAACGAACGCTCTGAACAACTCCAACGTAACCTTCTTGTGTGCATACTCTATGCGATGACTGACAAAAACTAGTGTCCCATGTGTTTACTTAACCAGCTATTTACATGCTCTGCAGCCTTAAGGGGTCTGTGCCTGAGTACCCCGAGATCCAGCTGTTCCTCTGAGTGTCCCTGTGTCCTGTCATTCAGTAAATAATTCCTTGTGTTGTTACTTCTTCCAAAGTGCATCATCACCCACTTTTTACAATCTACCACTGGCTGCCCATCTTACCAACCCATCTACAACTTCCTGCAATATACGATCTGAATGGGAACATAGGAATATATGAGTAGGAGCTGCAGTAGGCAAATTCACCTCTTCTAGCCTGTTCAGCCATTTAATTAGATCCTGGCTGAACTCTCCCTGTACTCAAATCCACCTCCCTATCGATTATTCATATCCCTTCTACACTTCCTTCTGAAAAGTATATCTATTTCCTTCTTGAACGATGTAATGAATCAGACTCCAACGGACTGTGGGGTAGCGAGTTGCACAAATTCAGCACCTCTGGGTGGAGGAGCTCCTCCTCATTTTAATTTTAAATCTGCCTCCTCTCAAACTATACCTGTGACCACTTGCTCTAGATTTCACCACAAAGGGGGGCATTTGATCCACAATTGCTTTTTGAATCCCTTTTAGCAATTTATGCAGCGCGATAAGAGCCACTCGTATCTTTCCGAACACCAGTGCATATAAACCCAAGCAGTTAAATATCTCCTCATGCCTTGCACGTTTCATCCCCGGAATCAGTCTCGTGAGCCTCTTGTGAACTGTCTTCAACGTCAGCAACTCTATCCTCAACTAAGGACACCACAAATGGACGCAGTTCTCCAGATGTGGGCCCAGAAACACACTAACAATTGTAACAATATTTCTCTACTTTAATGCTCCAATTCTTTTGCAAAAAGAAAGGCAGCATTCCATTGTGCCTTCTATTACATGCTATGCGGCATACAGACTTTCTGAGATGCATGAACAAAGACACCTACAGGCATTTTGAATCTGCTTTCCAGTTAGATAATAATTTTCCTTGTATCATTTCAGACAGAATGCATAACCTCACACTGATCCACATTAATATCCAACTGCCAAATTTTAATCCACTCTCCTTGCCTATCTATAATCATCTTTAAAATATTTTTATTCTCTTCGCTACCTGATTTGCAACCTATTTTAGTATCATCCAGAATTGTTGCTAAGATATATACTGCCGCTGCTTGCAGATCGTTTATATACATTGTAAACAGTGCGGTTTTTGGGGAACTCCACTCAGTAGCTTTCGCCTGCCAGAGAAGGACCTATTTATCCCGACTCTTCGCTTTATGTCAGTCAGCCAATCCGCAATCCAATCCAGTACTCTATCCACGATCTCACCTTCTGGATCAGTCTTTTATGAGATACCATGTCAAACGCCTTTTGGAAGTCCAGAAACACCAAGTCCAAAGATTCCCCACTATGCACCTTGCTAGTTATCTCTTCAAAGAAACTCAAGCAAGTTGTCAAGCATGACTTAACCTTCATACAAGTATACTGACAATGAGGGATTGAGCATTGTCTTTCCAAATGCGTAGTCATCACCTCCCTTGTGAGTGATTCCAGCAACTTCCCCACCACAGAGGTCGATCTATCCAGTCCATCGTTTCCTATATTTTGCCTCTCTCCATTTTTGAATCGGGGCATCACATTAACTTGTTGCGAATCCATAGGGATCTTCCCAGAATCTAAGGAATTTTGAAGTTTCAAAAACGTTTTATCCATTATCTCTGCTGCCACTTCCATTAATACCATAGACTGCAAGCCATCAGGAACGGCAGAATTGCTTGCCTTTAAATCCATTACTTTATTCAATACCTTGCCTCACGTAATGGTTATTGCATCAAGTCCCTCTGCAATGACTGCCGTTTTTGGGAAAATTTCATTATTCTTCATCCTGAAGACAGAGACAAAATACTGGTTTAATGGCTCTCCCACCTCTGTGTTCCCCGTTATTACCTCACCAGTATCGTCATCTAAAGGGTTAACTTTTTGTTCAAGGTACTCTCTTCCTCTTTATATACTGATAGAAGCTTTTGGGAACAGTGTTTATATTTTCTGCCAGTTTCCTTTCGTCGGTCGTCTTAGCTCTTTTGATATTGTATTTCGTAGCCCTTTGCTGAATCACAATGTTCTCCCAATCCTCCATCTTGCCACTAGATTTTGCAGTTTGGCATGTACTAGTATTTTTATGTCCTCTATGAATTTCTTGTTCAGCCATGAATCGTCTTCGTTTTATAATTCGTCTCCTGCTCAGGAATATTCTTTAATTAAGAGGTACTCAACATCCCCCTGAACATCCCCCTCTGTTTGTCAACTCTCCTGCACTGAATTGTTTGTGCCCAGGCTGCTTGCGCGAACTTTTTCCTCCAGCCTGCATAATCACCTCTACCAAACACGAAAATTCGACGATGGCACTTAAACTCCTCTCGATCAATCTGAATTAGAAATCCTCGCAAGTTGGTGCGATCACTCCTGCCAAGGGAATCCTTAATGACAAGACTATTTATCAACCCTTCTACATTGCATAATAGTAAACTAAAGAAGCCTGCTCCCTCGTATGTTGCATTGCATTTGGTGAGAAACAATCCGTCATACACCATAAAATCTCTCTCAAGACGACATTGGCCAATTTCATTAATCCAAAAATATATGTTTAAAATCATCCATGATTACCTTTGTGTTGTTAAAGTTAATTCATTAGTCTCAATTAAGGCTGACATTAACACTCCAATGAAGTGATTGTGTAATTTCTCGAGCCGCCACATTCCGGCGCCTTTTCAGATCAATGCAACTCAACGGCACGTCTTTTGGACGGTGGGAGGAAACCAGTGCACCCAAAGGAAACCCCAGGCAGACAAGTGGAGAATGTAAAACTCCATACTGACAGCGACCCAAGCCGGGAATCGAACCTCGATCCCCGGCACTGTGAGGCAACAGTGCGAACCACTCGGGCACCGTGCCGCCCCAATTATTGTTCTCCCAATTCATCATTATTTCTTTTTTAAACTATGTCCCATTTCGTAGATATCGCTCAGGTGCCTGCAAATTAGATCGACTAAGGAGTTTTTTTTTTTCAATTGATTTTATTTCCATCCACATTGATTCAACATGTTGTCCCTTAGTACCAGTGCCATTTCTTTATACAGTCGTGATGTCATCATCAAACAATAAAGCAAATATATCTTCGATAGACCGGTTAGTCTTACTTCGGTGTTTGGTAAATTGATGGAAAAGGTCCTTAGGGATGAGACTTACGACCATGAAGAAAGATGCAGATTAATCCGGGATAGTCAGCACGGATTCGTGAAGGGCAAGTCGTGTCTCACAAATGTAATTGAATTTTTTGAGGAGGTAACTAAGTGTGTTGATGAAGGTAGGGCAGTTGATGTCATATACATGGATTTTAGTCAGGCGTTTTATAAGGTTCCCCATGGTCGGCTTATGATGAAAGTAAGGAGGGGTGGGATAGAGGGAAAGTTGGCCGATTGGATAGGTAACTGGCTATCTGATCGAAGACAGAGGGTGGTGGTGGAGGGAAAATTGTCGGACTGGAGCCAGGTTGCGAGCGGAGTGCCACAGGGATCAGTGCTTGGTCCTCTGCTCTTTGTGATTTTTATTAATGACTTAGAGGAGGGGACTGAAGGGTGGATCAATAAATTTGCTGATGACACCAAGTTTGGTGGAGTAGTGGATGAGGTGAAGGGCTGTTGTAGGCTGCAAAGAGACATAGATAGGATGCAAAGCTGGGCTGGAAAATGGCAAATGGAGTTTAATCCTGATAAATGTGAGGTAATTCATTTTGGGAGGACTCATTTAAATGTGGATTACAGGGTCAAATGTAGGGTTCTGAGCACTGTGGAGGAACAGAGAGATCTTGGGGTCCATATCCACAGATCTCTAAAGGTTGCCAGTCAAGTGGATAGAGCTGTGAAGAAGGCCTATAGTGTGTTAGCTTTTATTAACAGGGGGTTGGAGTTTAAGAGCCGTGGGGTTATGCTGCAACTGTACAGGACCTTGGTGAGACCACATTTGGAATATTGTGTGCAGTTCTCGTCACCTCACTATAAGAAGGATGTGGAAGCGCTGGAAAGAAAGCAGAGGAGATTTACCAGGAATCTGCCAGGTTTGGAGGGTAGGTCTTATGAGGAAAGGTTGAGGGAGCTTGGGCTGTTCTCTCTGGAGCGGAGGAAGCTGAGGGGAGACTTAATAGAGGTTTATAAAATGATGAAGGGGATAGATAGAGTGAACGTTCAAAGACTATTTCCTCGGGTGGATGGAGCTATTACAAGGGAGCATAACTATAGGGTTCATGGTGGGAGTTACAGGAAGGATATCAGAGGTAGGGTGTTTTTGCAGAGAGTGGTTGGGGTGTGGAATGGACTGCCTGCAGTGATAGTGGAGTCAGACAATTTAGGAATATTGAAGCGGTTATTGGATAGGCACATGGAGCACACCAGGATGATAGGGAGTGGGATAGCTTGACCTTGGTTTCAGAGAAAGCTTGGCACAACATCGTGGGCCGAAGGGCCTGCTCTGTGCTATACTGTTCTATGTTTTCTATGTCTATGTCTATGTTCCATCGATGTGTGCATCTGTGAGAGAGATTGTGTTTGTGTCTCTGTGATTTCTGTCAATGTGTGAGTGTCCATGTTGTCACTGTCGATGAACATTGTGTGCGTATGGGAGATGTTGTCTGTCTCGTCATTGTTTCTGTCAATTTGTGTATGTGAGCGAGATTGTGTCTATTTAAATTGTCTCTATGTGTGTGTGTGTGTGTGTGTGAGAGAGAGAGATTGTGTGCTTGTCTCTGTTCATGTCAATGTTTGCATGTCGGGGGGAGGGGGGGTCCGCTGCCTGCCTGCGGTCGATCCCTCCTCCCCGCCGTAGGATCGAATCCCTCCTCCAGGAGTGGACTTGCGGCCATGCCATCACACAACACCTTCAGGATGAAGCGATTCCTTGCTAAGAAGATGAAGAAGAACCAACCGATTCCACAGTGGATCCGCATGAAAACCGGCAACAAGATCAGTACAACTCCAAGAGGAGACAGTGCAGATGGACGAAGCTGAGCCTCTAAAGGGATACACCATCACTCTTACACTACTAGCCACAGATTACACTTCCCTGCAGGGGCAAGTGAGCGGGAGAGATGGTTGTGACTGGTAGTGTACCAGTGATGGTGTATCCCTTTACAGGCCCAGCTTGCTCCTTCTCCAGTGTCTCCTCTTGAAGTTGTACTGATCTTGTCGCCGGTTTTCATGCGGATCCACTGTGGAATCGGCCAATTCTGTTTCATCTTCTTAGCAAGAAATCGTTTCATCCTGAAGGACTTGTGGGATGGCATGGCCGCACATCGACTCCGGGAGGCGGGATTCGTTCTTCTGGTGGGCAGGAGGGATCGCCCGCAGAGTGGTGGTGGACCCTCCTGCCCCCTCCCTCCCCACCGATTGGCCGCAGCCTGGCAGCGGACGCCCCCAACCAGCGGATGATCTGTGTTCCAACCCCCCCTACTCCCACTAACCCCCCAACCAGAGTATGATCTTGGTCCCGCCCCCCCTCCTCTTCCCACCCCCTCCCCTCCAAACAGTGGATGACCTGGGTCAGAGAGCCAGTGCAGGCTCTGACCCCGCTCTTCGGAAGCTGCAGCGACGACTTCAGACTTTTATTTTGCAGGTCACTTACAGCGGGCCAGAAGACGGTACAGTGGGATTTCGTGGTAGGGTTGGATGTGCGCTTCATTAAGTCAATTTAAATGCATGCAAATGCATTTAAATAGTCTGTCCGCCCGATTCCGACCCGCACCCCAATCGGGTGTCGGTAAAGCCGCAATCTGCTCGGAATCGGGTGCAGATCGCGTCATAGGCCCGATGCCCAACTTTACCGCGATTATGCGCCCGTTTTCGGGCGCGAAGCTTTGGTAAAATAGGGCCCATTGTGTGTGAATCCATATGTTCTCTCTTGATGTATGCGTCTGTTGGAGATTGTGTGTTTCTATATTGTCCCAGTCGATACGTGCGAGAAACGTTGTGTGTCTATGTTGTCCATACCGATGTGTGTGAGAAACGTTGTGTGTATCTATGTTGTCTGTATCGACATGTGCGCGTGTGAGAGGGAGAAATTGTGTGTGCCCATATTGTCTGTGTCGATGTGTATGTGTGCGAGTGAGAGTTATGTATCATTGTTTCTGAGTGTGCATAGTTCTTGGGGAGTTCCAGAAATCTTGAGTGTTCTTATGTTTGTGAGTGAGTTTGTGTCTGTATTGGAATGTGTTTGCTTCGATCAGCCAATCCAGCAGAGGCAGCAGAGTAACTTCACTGAGGAGCAGTCGGGGAGTAGTTGGCCGAGTCACCTCAAAAACATAATGGATAGAGCAAGAACTGCTGCAGGGAGTGTTGAGGTCCGAGACACAACATGAGTTTTTTCCTCACTCCTCCTGTGAGGAGGACAGAAAGCTAAAATAAAGGTGTGGTCTTGCACTGCTGCAGGAGTGGAGGATACAAGGGAACGTGTCCATTGGTAAGTAGAAATGTGGGGTAAGTGTTTAATCATTTTATCACTTGCTCTCTCCGAGGTAATTTCTGTGGTTTTCTGTTTATAATCGTTCTGATGGATCGTAACGAGGAGCAGAAAAGAAGGCCCTGAGAATATTAGATATAATCAGAAACAGGAATATTTCAAAAGTTTATTTTAATTGGGTAAGAAATGACAGGAGAAATCCCAGCAATCGTCTGATGTTCGCGCTCCATGAGAGAGGCTGGGAACATTTCCAGTACCCGGGGCCAGCACGGGTGCAGGAAGTGTCTCCAGCTGCACCTCCTGGAAGGATTAGTGTCAAGCGGCGGCTGTGGACAACATCCGCGAGGTCGAGAGCAATGTGCTCAGCAAGTATAGGTAGGAAGTCACACCGCAGGGTCTGAGTCCACAGGCAGAAGGGAATGGGGACCACCAGGCAGAACAAGAGTGCTCGGCAGCAGTGCTGGAATCCCCTGTAGCTATTCCCCTGCAAAACAGATATATGTTTTGAATACTGTTGAGCGGAATGTCCCTTCAGGGAAAACATCAAAACGCAAATCCGTTGCCTCACGGTTGGTTCTGCTGCAGAGGGGAAGAGTAAAAAGTGTGGGAATGCAATAGTTATAGGAGATTCATTTGTCAGGGGAATAGATAGGCGTTTCCTTGGCCGCAATCGAGACTCCAATATTGTATGTTGCCTCCCTGCTGATTGGTTCATGCATATTCCGGTGTGGCTGCAGGGCATTCTGAAGAGGAGGGCGAACAGTCGGTGTTCTTGGTACACTTTTCTACGAACGACATAGGTAAAGAAAAGATGAAATCCTAAAATCAGGATAATGGGATCCAGGGAACAAGTTCAAAATTAAGACCTCGAAGCTAGAGATCTCACGATTACTAGCAGTGAAATGTGCTCATCAGAGGAGAAACAACAAGTTAAACGGAATGAAAGCATGGCTGAAAATATGGTGTGAGGGGGAGTGTTTCAGATTCCTGGGGCATTGGAACTGACTCTGGGGAAGGTTGGATCTGTTCAAATTGGACAGGTAACACTTGGGCAGGTTCGGGACTGATATCATTGGTGGGTACTTGCTACTGTGGCTGGGGAGGGTTTAAACAAATATGGCAGGAGAACATTGCAAGGATTCAGAGCAGCGTGAATTAATAACAAGAGCAAAAAGCAAAAGTGGGCATAAGGAAAGTGATAAGGAGAACAATAAAGAGCCAGAGTGAGATAAGAACACAGAAAAACAATTGGAATGGAAACGAGGTGTCAGAACTGCACACTTAGTGCCTTAATGCTGGGAGCATTCAAAAAATTGATGAATTAGTTGTACAGATAAATGTGAACAGATGCGATATAGTTGGCATTACATCGACATTACTCCAAGTTTATCAAAGATTGAACCTAAACTTTGAGGACGATTCAGCGTTTAGGACCGTTGGACATAAAGGAAAACGTTGGAGAGTTGCATTTTTGATCAAATATTATATTGATACGATATTGAAGAAAAATATCAGCACAGATGATGTGGAATCTGTATAGGTCAAAGTTAGAGAAACAGAGGGCAAATAACATTGGTGGGTGTGGCAGACAGGCCACCAAATAGTAGTTGGAATGTTCAGAACAGCATTCGATAGAAAATGGGAAATGCATCTGTTAAAGGAACATCTGTGATTATGGGCGACTTCAATCTGCATATAGATTGGTAGAGTCAACTCAGTCACAGTGCAATATAGGAGGAAATTCTGGACTGCATTCCAGATGGCTAACTGGAGCAATACGGGGAGGAACCAACAAGGGAGCAGGCCATCTTGGACTGTGTGCTGTGTAATCGAGTTGCGAGATAAACCTTGGGGATGAGTGACCAATTTAAAATTCTTTGTCAAGGTGAATAGTGATGTAACTGATTCTGAGGCCAGTATCCTGCACCTCAATGAAGGTAATTATGATGGTATGGGGCACGAATTGACCATAATGGATTGGGAAGGAAACACTGTGGACAGCCAATGGCAGACATTTAAACAACGGATAAATGAACTCAAGAAGTTGTTTATTCCTGATTGGTGCTGGAGTGATAAGGCATTTGTGGACAAAACCGCGTCTAACCATGGAAATTAGAGACAGCGTCGGATTCAAGGTAGAAACACACAAATATGCAAGAAAAACACGAGGACCAGGAGCGGTTTAACTTTCAGTAAATGAGAACTAAGGGATTGATTAAGAAGGGAATATAGCGTCTCAAAGTAAGTAAGCTGGGAACATAAAACTGATGACAAACTCTTCTACAGGTATGCAAAGAGAAAATATTTGACAAAAATCGAATATAGGCCTCTCAGACTCAGAGTTGGGAGAATTCATAAAAGGAAATAAAGATATGGCCGAGGAATTAAATTCATTCAAAGAACAAAGAACAGTACAGCACAGGAAACAGGCCCTTCGGCCCTCCAAGCCTGTGCCGCTCCTTGGTCCAACTAGACCAATCGATGGTATCCCTCCATTCCCAGGCTGCTCATGCGACTATCCAGGTAAGTCATAAACGATGTCAGCGTGCCTGCCTCCACCACCCTACTTGGCAGCGCATTCCAGGCCCCCACCACCCTCTGTGTAAAAAAACGTCCCTCTGATATCTGAGTTATACTTCGCCCCTCTCAGCTTGAGCCCGTGACCCCTCGTGATCGTCACCTCCGACCTGGGAAAAAGCTTCCCACTGTTCACCCTATCTATACCCTTCATAATCTTGTACACGTCTATTAGATCTCCCCTCATTCTCCGTCTTTCCAAGGAGAACAACCCCAGTCTACCCAATCTCTCCTCATAGCTAAGACCCTCCATACCAGGCAACATCCTGGTAAACCTTCTCTGCACTCTCTCTAACGCCTCCACGTCCTTCTGGTAGTGCGGCCAGTATTCAGTCTTTACAAAGGAAGACATGAAAAATGTACCAGTTGTTCTGGGAGAGAGAAAAAAATGAAGAGCTGAGGGAAATCATCTGTCGTAGAGAAATGTTTTTTTGGGGGGAAATTGGTGGGATTGAAGGTGTATAAATATTCAGTTCCTGATAAGTTCCATACAAGAGAACTTAAGGAAGTGGAAATAGTATTCTGGTGGCTATTTTCCACAATTTTCTAAGCTCTCGGCTGGTTGCTACAGATTGGAGGGGAAATAATGTTAACCGCTATTGAAAAACCGAGGTTTGGGGAAAACAGGGAATTATACAGCAGTGACCTTAACCTCCGTACTGGAAAAGTTGGTGGAGTCCGTTATCATGAATGTCATAACTCAGCATTTGGAACGCAGTGGTATAATCAAATGAAGTCAGAATGGAAAATGCTGCTTCAAGAATCTATTGGAATTCTTTGCGCTTGTAACTATTGGAATTGATTGTGGAGAACCAAAATATGAGCATTATTTTAACTTCTGAAGGCTTTCGAAAACGTCTCAGATAACAGACTACTATGTCACGTTAAATCACATGGGATTGCAGGTAATGTCTTGAGAGCTGGGTCGCAGATAGGAAGGAGAGAGTTGGAAAAAATGGGTCTTTTTCTGATCAGTGAATAGTGGGGTTACAAATGGATCTGTGCTAGGGCCACAGCTCTTCACGTTGTATGTTATTGATTTGGAAGAGGGAACTGAATGTATTTCCTCCAAATCGGCAGATGGTACAAAGTCGGGTGCAGGGGTGACCTGTGAGGGGGATGCAGAGACGTTTCAACGTGATGTGGACGTGCTGAGTGTGTGACCATATGTATGGCAAATGCAGAGTAAAATGCAGATAAATGTACTTTGGTAGCAATAATAGGAGGACAGATTATTTCTTGAATGGGTGTAAATTGAAAGAGGTGGATTCTCAGCGAGACCTTGACGTCCTCGTGCATCAGTTGCTGAAAGTAAGCACGCAGTTACAGCAGGCCGTAAATAACTCAAATAGTATGTTGACCTTCAGAGCGAAAGCTTTTGAGTACAGGAATAGGGATGTTCTACAACAATTATAAAGGACGTTGGTGAGGCGACACCTGGAATATCATGTGCAGTCATGGTGTCCTTATCTGAGGAAAAAAGTCTTGCTATAGAAGGAGTTCAGCTGATGCGTGGGATAGCAGGGCTGTCATATGAGGCTAGGCTATGTCTCACCAAATCCCTTCATGATATCTCCTTGTCCCACTCTCTGTCCATTTCTGTGTGGAGTTTTCCCATTCTTCTTGTGTCTGCGTGGGTTTCCTCCGGGTGCTCCGGTTTCCACCCACAGTCCAAATATGTGCGGGTTAGGTTGATTGGCCATGCTTAAATTGCCCCTACGTATCCTGAGATGCGTAGGGTAGAGGGATTAGTGGCTAAAATATGTAGGGATATGGGGGTCGGGCCTGGGTGGGATTGTGGTCGGTGCAGACTCGATGGGCGGAATGGCCTCTTTCTGTATTGTACGGTTTCTATGCTTTGTATGATTTCTATTTCTATTTCGCAAAATGTGTCCGCTAACATTTATGCAGCGCCTGAAGACACTCACTTTACACAATCACCCCTTCCCCAATCTCATGCCATATCACACCCTTACAGCAATGTACACATGCTATGGAAATATAGATCCATAAATGGTCCAGCCACACTGCTGGTAAGTTCCAAAGTGTCTAGAATATCTCCCCATCCGGAAAGATATCAGGTCCGGGCTGGATCAAGTTTTGGACGGGAATGTGAGGCGGGATATGAATGTGATATCAACAATATATTTCAATCAAGCTAATCGTACCTGAATTTTAATTTTCTCCTTCTTATAATTGAATGTGTCCTCCAATGTGTCGCAATCCCTTTTCCTGGATATCTACAATTTGTTCTCTTTCGTCCGATTTCCTGATTCAAGTGAATTCATGTCCCTCTGTATCTTGGGCTTCCATTGTGTGCCCTGCAGAATGATTGGTGACAGTGTGACAGAGTTCTGAAAACAGGAAATTCTGAGGGTTCTTGTTATGTTGCCTCCCGTGAGGAGCTCCACCTTGGACAGGGTCTTCTACCAGCTCTGACACATGCCTGGCTATCCTGGGCATTGTCTGTCTACTGAACGCATGTGTTAGCCACTGTCAGCTCAATGTGTGTTTTTGAACACGAGGAAACTGCTCCAGTGTTATTTAAAATTTTGCAGGCATCAAAATTGCAGCTGAGTTTCTTTTGACTTAATCCTTGTTTGGAAAGGTGGTGGAGGTGTTGTGAATGGGTTTCTGGGGGTTGCGTTCTGAGCTGCTGCATACATTCACGGAGGACAAATGATCTGCTGACTGAACACTGGGCCAGGTATGGGGACTGTAAATAAGTGCCTCTGGCTCTGTGACATGGCCACCAAATGGAGTGAAGATTGCAGAGAGGGGAAGATTTGTGAAGCGTGACGAGGATGGGGGCTCTGTCATACCCACCCGGGGGTTCCCAAAATCTGTAGAATTATCACCAGACTTTCATTCGTTGATGGGACGTGGGTATCACTGGTTAGGCCACCATTACTGGTCCATCACAAATTGGCCTGTTAGAGTACCCGAGAGGACATTTCAGGATCAATCACATCTGCTATGGTAGGATTCGACTCCAGGTCCCACTGCATTGCACTGGGTTACTGGATAACTAGTCCAGTGACAATCGCACTGCACCGCATCCTCCTTACATGTTTCTGTCTTTCATATCAATCTTGCATCCCTGCCCCCGAAACTAGTAATCTGGGGAGAGAGGATATTTCTCTGGAGACACAGCCGCAAATTCAACCAGAGCAGG
This sequence comes from Mustelus asterias, assembly GCF_964213995.1. NCBI lineage: Eukaryota > Metazoa > Chordata > Chondrichthyes > Carcharhiniformes > Triakidae > Mustelus > Mustelus asterias. Next base: position 50,288,566 of record NC_135822.1, read on the forward strand.
TGGTGTGATTTGAGATGGATAAGAAACACAACTGGGAATTAATTAAATGTATAATCATGAAAATGAGGAGCAGACACATGTCATTTGGCCTCTCGAGCCTGCTCCCCATTTAATACGATCATGACTGAACTCGTCTCTGCCTCAACTCCACTTTCCTGTCCGTTCACTATAACTGCTCCAACCGCAAATCTGCTCCATGCTACTCTCAAACTACGCATCCTCGTGATTGACCCTCAAACAACAGGTTCAGTTGTTTTCTATTCATCCTTTCCATGCCCCTCATAATATATAAACCTCAATCCTGTCCGTCATCAGCCTTCTCTGCTATAGATGAAATAATACATGGAGATGCAACCTCTCCCTGTGGCTCAAATGCCATTCACCTGCTTTTCAGCCTTCAGGGATCTGCAAAAAAGTAACCAGAGATCCATCTGTTCGTTTGAGATTCTCAGTATCCTGCATTTCAGTAAATTTTCCTTTGCCTTGTTATTTCTTCCAAAGCGCATCATCGCACACTTATCAGGATTAAATGCCATCTGCCACTGTTCTTTCTACCTGGCCAACTCGTCTTTATCTTCCTGTAAGCTAGGAGCTTCATATGAACAAAGGAACAGAGGAATTAGGAGCTGAAGTAGGCAAATAAAGCCCTTAGAGCCTGTTCCGCCATTAAATCAGATCATGGTGGATCTCTCCCTTGTCTCAGATCCACCTCCTCACCTGTTCTGCACATTCCCTTCTGCCTTTTTATTGGAAATATACTTAACTCCTCTTGAAACCATTCAAAGATTTAGAATCCACTGTGCTGTGGCACACCGACAGCCACGAATTCACCACCATCTGTGAGATATAGTTCCTCCTCATCTCAGTTTTATGTCTTCCGGCCCTCAAACTACAACTGCGAACTCTTGTTCTAGAATGCACCATAACAGATAACATTTGGTCTACATTCACTTGATGAATCTCAGTTTGCATTTTATATCCTTTGGTCAGATCCCCCTTCGTCCTTCTAAACTCCAGCGAGTACTTGCCCAAACAGTTTAAACTCTCCTTATACGTCAAGCCCTTCATCTCCTGGGTCAATCTCGTGAACCTCCTCTGACCTCCAATGCCTCCATAGCCTTCCTCAGATAAGGAGACCAAAACTGGATACAATATTACACATATGGCCTCACCAACACCGTACACAATTGCAAAAACACTTCTCTGTGTTTATAATCAAGTCCTTTTTAAATGCATGCCAACAATCCATTTGCCTTATTTATTACATGCTGCATCTGCATACGGATTTCGTACGTTTCATGAACAAAGACATCCAGACGCCATTTGAATCTGCTTAGATAATAGTTTGCCTTACAGTTTTTCAGCCAAGATGGATATGCTCAGACTTAGCCACAATAAACTTCATGGACCAAATTTTAATCCACCCTCCTAGCCTATATCCCTCAGTAAAATCTTCACACTATCTTCACTGGCTGCTTTCCCACCTGCTTTAGCATCATCCACAATTTTTGTTATGTTGCACTCTGTCCCTGCTTGCAGATAATTTACATACATTGTAAACATTTGAGGACTTCCGAGAACTGACCACTGCGACACTGCACTAAGTGGATTTCGCCAGTTAGAGAATGGCCTATTTTTTCGGACACTCTGCATCTGTCAGTCAGCCAATCCGCAATCCAATCTAGTGCTCTTGCCCCATTCCCCTGCGATCAAACATTTTATATCACTCTTTTATGCGGCAACATGTCAAATGCGTTCTGTAAGTCTCGGTGTACCACAGTCACAGGTTACCCGCTATCAACGTTGATGGTCATGTCCTCTAACAACTCAAGCAAAATTTGTCAAGCATGGCTTAACCTTCAAAAAACCATGCAGGCAATGGTGGATTGAGCGCTATCTTTTCGAATGTTCTATCATCGACTCCTTGATGATTGTTTCCAGCAGCTTCCCCAACACTGAGGTCAAGCTAAGCAGCCAATAGTTTCCAATGCTTTTCCTCTCTCATTCTTTGGACAGGGGCGTCACTTTTGCGTTTTTCCAGTATACTGTGATATGACCATAATAGAAGGAATATTGGAATCTCAATACCAAGGTTTCCACTATCACTGCTGCCCCCTTCTTTAATAACTTATGGTGTCGGGCATCAGGTTCAGGAGAGCTATGTTACTTTAATCACATTACTTTATTTATAACCTTCTCCTGAGTGATAGGCATAGCACCCAAGTTCCACAGCATTAACTGCAGTTTATGGAACACATTCATTATTCTCTGCCGTGAGTATAGAGGATTCATATTTTGAAGATATATTGATTTTGTGCCATGGCTATATTTGCGGTCCCAATGATTACCATCAGTTTACTCTGGCTATTCCCTTCCTCTTTATATACTCATAGAAGCTTTCGGTGTCAGTGTTTATTTTTTCAGCTAGTTTCCTCTCGTAGTTCAACTGAGGTCTTTTGATTTCATTTGTCATAGCCTTTTCGTTAACCTTAATGTTTTCTCAACTCTCCAGCTTGCCACGAGCTTTAAAGTTTGGTGTGCCATAGTGTTTGCCTTTATGTCCTCTTTGACTTCCGTTTCTAGCCATGGAAAGGTTTCCTTCCTTTTATAATTCCACTTCCTCTCAGGAATCTACCTGAATCGAGAGATTTAGTAGAATTGTAGAGTGTCAGGTCACATCTGGAGCTTCGTGTGCATCTTATGTGTCCTTATCTGAAGAAAGATCTCTTTTCTGTAGAGGAAGTACCGAATCCAGGTGGATTCACGGGATGGCAGGCCTGTCATATGAGGAGAGACAAAATCAGTTAGTGTTATATTCAGTGGAATTTAGACGAGTGGGAGGGGTTTTCATAAACTTTTTATGAGATCCCCTCTCATATGAATGCTTCCATGGGAGTTTCTATGAGAGTTGTTCAATATCTCCCTGAGCATCCCCCATTGTCCCTCAACTGTACTATTCTTCAGTTATTCGTGCCCAATTCTCTTCCCTCAGACGTTTATAATAACCTATGTCCAACGTTAAAGCTCTTGCATGGCATTCTATCTTCCCACGCTCAATCTAATTATGTAATTCTAGCATGTTGTGATCACTCTTTTCAAGAGGATGTTTAACGACAAGACTATTTATCAAAGCATTTTTAATACTTAACACTAAATTTAAGGTAGCCTGCTACCTGGGTTTGTTCTGTCACGTATTGGCTTTAAGGGACAATCCCTCAGACACTCTATGAAATCTCCACCGAAGTTACCTTTGCCAATTTGATTAATCCAGTCAAGATGCATTTTAAAATTACCTATGATTACCAGTGTGCCCTTCTCACAAGTCCTCTTTTTTTTCCTGGATCGTACTACAGCCACTGTGTAAGCATTGCTCAGGGCCCTGCAAATTACTCCGAACAATGAGTTTTTCATGCGTTTTTATTTCCACCTTGAGCGACTCAACATTTAGCCCTCAGCACCAATGTCATTTTTTAATACAGCCCTGACGTCGTTTTTAACAAATAAAGCAACTACACCTCCTGTTCTATCGATGTGTTCGTGTTTGAGAGATTGCTTGTGTGCCTATATTGTCTCCGTCAATCTGATTGTGTGAGAGAGAATGTGTCTTTATTTCTAGATTGTAGCCCTCGTCGTGTGAGCAGAGTGTGTAAAAAATATTGTTTCTATTGGTGTGTGTGTGTAAGCCACATAGATTTTCTGTGTATTTATATTGTCTCTGTGTGTGTGTGTGAGAGAGAGAAAGATTGTGTGTGGGTCTGCATTGCCGTTAGCGAGGTGTGCGTTTGTGAGCAAGAGGGAATTTATGTGTCTATATTGTCTGTGGCGACGTGTGTGTCTGTGTGTGTGTGTGTGTGTGTGTGAGAGAGAGAGAGAGAGAGCGAGAGAGAGAGAGTTATGTATGAGTGTTTCTGAGTGTGCATGGTCCTGGTGGAGTTTCAGCATTTTGAAGATTCTTGAGTTTGCGTGTGAGTTTGTGTTTGAATGTGTTTGCTTCGATCACGAAATGTGTGTATTCAGATGTGTGTGTGTGTATATGTGTGTGTGTTTACGTGTGTGTATTTATGTTTTTGTGCATTGTGACGGTACCTTAACTTTAACAAATATATTTTGAAACACGTTCTCTGCAGCAATAGGCAGGCCCAGTCCCGTCTTCTTCGAAATCCTTTTATTGCTAACCAACTGGTTTAAATTGGGTTTTGTTCATTTTTACTCAGAACCTCATGTATTTCCTTGGATTTTTATGACCCTCAAGTGTCTGCGAAATGATGATTGACAGGTCAGAAGACTGGAGTTATTTCCTTTTCAGCATTGAGGTAGCGGCTGCTGTTGTGGTTCAGAAGTTGTCTGGACAATAGACCGAAAAGCAATGTTTCCGTGTTTCTCTCCCTGGTGTTGGAAATTCTGATGGCATGCTGGATGCAGGTCTTCTTGCCTTCCTGGAGTCAACATTCTGTTGTTGGTGGTTTCCAAACTATGAACTAGAGTGTCTCTGTCTCTTGAAGTGGTTTTCTCCGAAAAACTAATGCCCAACTATGTCTGCTGGAAGCGAGAATGCTGAGAATTCAGAATTTTAATTCTCCAACCAAAGAAATAAGTTGCAGCATCACCTGAGCAGTTTTATTTTTATGTGTTAAAACGTTGGCAGGTGTATGTTCATGCAGAGGTTTGTTTGGTTGGAACATTTCATATAGTTCTCAATGCTAGTGCAATATCATGGTAGATGTTCTTTTGTTTGTAATTGGTAAAGGTTATTCTGACATGTTTGCTGTATTTTTAAAATCATACATGAATTTGAACCTTACAGTAAGAAGTCTCATAAGAGGTCTTTAACCTAGTGTTGTAAGACTTCTTACTGTGCCCAACCCAGTCCAACGCCGGCATCTCCACATCATTTAATCATACATGAAGTGAAACATCTCATGCTTAACCTCGGCAAATTCAGATTGCAAAACGTATGATCGAGGCGGACTTCATAAGACACTGTGGAGTTTCTAAACTGGATTCTACCAATGCATGTGTGTGCATGCGTGTGTGTGTGTGTGTGTGTGTGTGTGTGTGCGCGCGCACGCGCGCGCGCATATGTGTATTTGTGTGTATCTGTGTCTGGTTGTGGTTCTGCGTGTGTGTGGGCATGTGGTTGTTTCTGTTTGCGTTTGTTTGTGTGTCCATATGCGAGGGTTTGTTTTTGAGCATACGTGTGTGAGTTTGAGTGGGTGTGAATGTGTTTGTTTGTGTGTGGGTGGATCGGTCGGTGTCATCCTGCGTGTGAATGTGTGTGTGTGTGTCTGAGTCTGTGAGTTTGTGTGTACGTTTATGCGAGTGTATGTGGGAATGTGTGTATTTGTGTATTAGTTTCGGAGTATTTGTTTTGTACATGGGAGTCTGTAAATGGTTGTATCTGAGTTTATGTTCGGCGTGTGTTCATGTGTGCATTAATATGTGTGTGTATGTGTGAGTACGCAAATTAAATTTATAATATATGGTAATCACTATTTGAATAATTTATGCAGCTCCTTGCCGACATATGGTGTGGGGTTGACAGCTCCAGTTAACCAGTTGCCGGAAAATTACGAAGGATATGGCCCCCAGCGCTGGACCCGTTAGACGGCCTCCACCTGAATCTCTCGCCCTGCTGTGCTGGTAAAGCAGCAGAGCCGGCTGGGAGAATCGTTAGTATGTGTTTTTCAATCTGGGAGACTGTGTTTTGTTCCGTGCCTTTGTCTGTTTGTGTTTGTGTGTGTGGGTTTGTGTTGATGTATCCCTCGGAGAATTTTTGTTTCTCGATTTGTATTTCTGCGTTTCTAGGAACGTTTGTGCGTGTGGGTGCGTGATGCTGCGTCTCTTGTCGAGTTTGGCTGTGTGGTTTTGTGGACGTGTGGATCTAGGAGAATTTGTGTGCGTATATTTCTTATTCCATGAGCATGGGAGACTTTGTGTGTGTGTGTATTTGCCGGTGTTTTTCAACACCACGTCACGCAAAAGGACAACTTATACCCCAACCTATGTTATGATGTTTTTCTTTATTTCTCTTCTTTACAGTGAACATAATCACAATTGTGACCCTGAAGAGTAGAAACTGTGGTCTGTCCAAGTGTGTCATTCGGTACCTGGTAGCTATGTCAGTGGGGGATCTACTGGTCATTATCCTCGACCTGATTTTCAGACACATTATCATTCTTTTTAAGGAGCAATTTTTATTCCTGTCATCCATCCCCGTGTGTAATGTCCACGCCATCCTGCTTTATTCAGCCACGGACTGTTCTGTCTGGTTCACTGTCGCTTTCACCTTTGATCGATTTGTGGCCATTTGCTGCTCGAAGCTGAAAAGTAAATATTGCAGCGAGACAACGGCCGCTGTGGTTCTGGGAACAGTGACGGCGCTGAGCTGTTTGAAGAACATTTTCTGGTATTTTATGTTAAAGGGTGAATATTCGCTGAGGAACGACCCCTGGTTTTGTGAAATCACAAGCAATGCAGTGCAATCTCTGGTCTGGGTAGCAATCGAGTTCCTCCACAACATTCTAACCCCGGGTGTGCCATTCGTCCTGATTCTGCTGTTAAATGTTTTCACCATCAGATACATTTTACTGAGCAGCAGAGCCCGCAGGAGACTGCGGGCTCACGTCAGTGTGGAGAATCCCAGAGACCCAGAGATGCAGAATCGAAGAAAATCCATAATTCTTCTGTTTGTTATCTCCGCCAATTTCATCATATTATGGTCAATTTTCATGGTGTATTCTATATCTAACCGGCTTTCGTGGTTGGGGTATGGTTACATAAAAATTCAAAGTTTCTTTCAGGAATTTGGCTTCATGCTGCAACTCCTGAGTTGCTGCACAAATACTGCAATTTACGCCGTGACACAGACTCAGTTCCGACAGCAGTTGAAAAATGTGCTTGGAATTCCCTTAAATACAATTCTTCAATCCATTAAACGTTGAGAGGAAGAACCAACCAAACGGCTTCTCTCACCTCTTATAGGACATTGAAACTGTAAATCAGCAACCACCCTCATACTGATTGGACAGAAGAAGGCTGGCTACTGCGGATGCTGGAACCTGAAAACTAAAGAGAAAATGTTGAAAAATCTCAGCAGATGATTCGAGTTCAGATGATCTTTGTCAAAGCTGTTCAGCTTTGTCAAACGGTCATCTGAATTCGAAACATCAGCCCTTTTCTCTCCTTACAGGCACTGCCAGATCTGCTGAGATTTCCCAGCATTTTCTTTTTTTTTTGTTTTGAACAGATGAAACACCACCCAGCAGCTCAGCTCTCCCAGTGGTCGCTCCAAATACCCATCATTCTGGTTCCTGATTCCGAAAGGACAGAAATGGCCCACCCACCATTCCTCCCCTCCTATTGGTTAGACAAAATGCTCTATCTTCGCAATCCCTCATTAGCCTCCGGGTCTGACTGCCCTATCAAGGTCCAGGCATCCTGTTCATAATTTTCTTCCCTCAAACAGATTGGATAATAATCTTCCAATCATAAGTAGCATATCAAGGTGGGGAGCATCCAAGGAATTGAGCTCACAAGGGTTGCACAGACAGATGTATTTCAACAGCTCCAGCCACATGTTGAGCGAGGCCAACTGATTGACTGAGCGAGGGAGGCCGACTGACCAAGCAACACGGCTGACTGACTGACCAAGCATGCAAGACCGGCTGACTGAGCGAGTGACGCTGAGTGTCCGAGAAAGCAAGCAAGGCCGGCTGACTGATCACCTGAGTGACTCCAACTAACAAACTGACCGAGCAAGCAAGGCAAACTGATCAACTGAGTGAGGTCTTCTCACTGAAGTATCGAGGCTGTTTGACTGCTCAATGGAGCAAGACCGAGTGATAGACCCAGGGAGGCCGACGACTGAGTAAGCCAGGCCAACTGACAAGTGTTCAAGGAAAGGGTGTTTTATTATTCAATCGATAGCCTTAATGACTATCGGCCAGTGGCTCTGAATATTTCATTCTCAAATGGTTCGAAAGGTTAGTCATGGCACGAATCAATTGTAGCCCCCCGGATTACCTGGATAAATTACAGTTTTATTACTGCCGCAAAAGGTCCACAGCAGAAGCCATTTTATGGGCCCTGCATTCAACCCTGGAACACCGAGATAACAAGGATATATGTCAAACGTCTATCTATTGACTACAGCTCAGCCTTCAATACTATTAATCCTACGAAACACATCTCCAAACTCTATGGCCTGGGCCTCGGCACCACCCTCTCCGACTCGATCCTGAGCTTCCTGACTCACAAACCACAATCAGTAAGGATCGGCAACAATGCCTCTCCATGATCATCCTCAACACCGGTGTTCCACAAGGCTGTGTTCTTCGTCCCCTACTATACTGCTTATGCACCTATTACTGTGTGGCCAAATTCTCCCCAATTCAATTTTCAAGTTTGCTGTCGACACCACGTTAGTGGGTCGGATCTCAAACAATGACGAGACAAAGGACAGGAATGAGATAGAGAATCTGCTGAACTGGTGCGGCAACAATAATCTCTCCCACAATTTCAACACAATGAAGGTGATTGTCATTGGCTTCAGGAAGCATGAAGGAGAACATACCCCTGTCTACCTCAATGGGGACGAAGTAGAAAGGGTCGAGAGCTTCATGTATTTAGGAGTTCATATCACTAACAGCCTGTCCTGTTCTCCCCATGCTTACACGATAGTTAAGAAAGCCCACCAACGCCTCTACTTTCTGAGAAGACAAAGGAAATTTGGCATGTCAGCTACGACTCACACCAACGTTTACAGATGCACCATAGAAAGCATTATTTCTGGTTGTTATAAAGCTTGGTATGGCTTCTGCTCTGCCCAAGACCACAAGGAACGACAAAAAGCCTGAATGTAGCCAAATCCATCACGCAAACGAGCCTCCCATCTATTGACTCTGTCTACACTTCCCGCTGCCTCGGCAAAGCAGCCAGCATAATTAAGAAAGCCACGCACCCGGACATTCTCTCTTCCAAATTATTCCTTCGGGAACAAGATAGAAAAGTCTGAGGTCACTAACCAACCGACTCAAGAACAGCTTATTCCCTGCTGTTGTCAGACGTTTGAATGGATTTACCATGCATTAAGTTGATCTTTCTCTACATCCTAGCAATGACTGTCACACTACATTCTACACTCTCTCGTTTCCTTCTCTACGAGCGGTATGTTTTGTCTCTATAGCGTGCAAGAAAAATACTTTTCACAGTATGTTAATAGATGTTACTATGATAAATCAAATTTTAAAAAATGAAAACAATCGTGCGCATGGGCATCACTGGCTCACCAGCATTTTTTGCCCATCCCTCGTTGCCAGAGAAGAGTTGAGAGTCAACCACATTGCTGTGCCTCTGGAGTCACATGCAGTGTTACCATATTAAATTGAAAATGAGAGATAACCTGATACAATCTGCATCTATTTCCATATCCAATGTTACAATGAATTGCAACTTGACCTTAGTATCTGTTGTCACAGAGATACATCAATTAACTGAATCTCATGTCCAATCCAGCAGGGAGGATCATCCGCCATCAACTTCAGCCTTCTGAAGAAATACACCAGTGATTCTTGATCATGGACTCTGGGCTCACAAGAAAAGCATAACCATTATTTTTTTGTTATTATGGTCCTGTTCTGAAACACGTTTTTTCATATATCCATCTTTTCTGTATAAATGAAAGAAAGGACAGTAATTTTCATAACTCTTGCCGTGTTTAATGTATCTGGAAAATAAACAAACCTTCTTATGTTTCCAGATCTCGAGCTGACTGCAGGGTTTTCCATTATGAGTTAGATCACTGCAAACTGAAGGTTTGTGGAAAACAGACGACCACATCTCAAGAGAGAATTTCGAAATCAAAAACCACTTTTTTAATGGGCGGGTGTTAAGAGGGGAAATCAGTGCTATTTAAATTAAACCCCTCTCTGCCCCTCGCACTTCTCATACAGTGTGCCCAGTGTCAATTGTAATGTGCCATCTGCTTATCATTTGAATTTGTTGTCGCACCAAAAACATGCAATTGCATATTTCAGGACAGAGCAACTGTTAAATGTCAGGCTAATCCCAATGCCTAATCCCAAAGAGACATTTCAATTAGCTGCCACAACAAGTTTGCAATGTGCATAAAATGATGAAACATCTTAAGTCACAATAAATAAATCTGATGATGTTATATATTAAAGGTCACAGCTTATTAAAAATTATATGCAACTCTTAAAACACAACCCGTGTAACCGTGTACCCGTGGTGACAAGAACTGTCAGGAAAAATTCAGACAATGCAAGACTCACGAAGCCATTGTTTCTGATCCAAAGACATAATTTTACTTAACCAGCAGCTACGAGCAGATCATCAGAGATTCCAGTCAGCTCTCAGATGGAGCAGCCAGGCCACGTCGAATAGATCTGAAGTTTATAATTCAAAACAGATGAATTAAAGCTTTTCTTATCAATCTTTCCCACTTTACATTCGCTTAAACTTTCCAAAATAATCCCTGTTATGCATCTCAGCTAATTGTATATTACCATCCGGCATAATTATATTTCATTCATAAATGATTCCAGAAGGCCACAAGTCTATAAGATATAGGAGCACAGTTAGGACATTCGGCCCATCGAGTCTGCACCACGATTCAATCATGCCTGATATGATTTTCATCCCATTCCCCTGCCTTCTCCCCGTAACAACTGATCCTACTATTGATCAAGAACATATTTGTTTCTGTCTGAAAGTCACTCAATGATCTGGCCTCCACAGCCCTCTGTGGCAATGAGTATCATACGGACACGTTGTTAATGTTTAATGTTAGACTGGGTTGCTGTTGTTTCCTCCTGGACCTGGTTGCTCCTGGAGCTGATTGCTGCTGGAGCTGTTTGCTGCTGGAGCCGGTTGCTGCTGGAGCTGTTTGCTGCTGGAGCTGTTTGCTGCTGGAGCTTCATCAGCTCGTTACTGCTGTTTGGTTGCTGGAAATGTTTGCTGCTGTTTGCTGCTGGAGCTGGTTGGTGTTCTTTACTCCTGGAGCTCTTTGCTTCTGCAGCTCTGTGCTCCAGGAGCTGTTTGCTCCTGGAGCTGGTTGCTGATGGAGTTATTTGCTGCTGAAGCTGGCTGCTGATGGAGTTGGTTTGTGCAGGAGCTGTTTGCTGCTGTTTGCTGCTGAAGCACGTTACTGCTATTTGCTATTGGAATTGGCTGCTGTAGTTTGCTGTTGCAGCTGGTCGTTGTTGGTTGCTGCTGGACTTAGTCACAGATGTTTGTCACTGAATGCGTTTGGTGCTGTTTGATGTTATTTGCTACTGGCGCCGGTTGCTGCAGTTTGCTACTGGAGCTTGTTTCTGCTGTTTGCTGCTGCAGAATTTTGCTGCAGTTTGCTGCTGGAGTTAGTTGCTACTGGAGCTGGTTGCTGCGCTTTGCTCCTGGAGCTGGTTGTTTTTGGTGCTCGTTGAAGCTGGTACTGGCTGTTGCTTGTTTGTGCTGACGTTGGTTGCTGCTTTTTGTTCCTGGAGCCGTTTTCTGCTGGAGCTGTTTGCTGTTGTTTGCTCCTGGAACCTGTTTCTGCTGTAGCTGGTTGCTGCTCGAGGTGGTTGCTGCTGTTTGTTGTTCATTGCTGCTGGAGGTGTTTTTTGTTAAAACTGGTTACTGCTGTTTGCTGCTGGAGCTGGTTGCTGCTTGTGCTGTTGGCTGCTGGATCTCCTGCTGTTGCTGTTGGTTGCTGCCGCTTATTGCTGGAAATGGTTGTCGCTGTTTGCAGCTGGAAATAATTGCTACTGGAGCATGTTTCTGCTGTATGCTGCTGGTTACTGCCCTCTGATGTTGAGGGTGGTTGTGGCTGTTTGCTGTTGGAGCTAGTGCTGGAGTTGGTTGCTGCTGGAGCTGTTTGCTGCTGGAGCTGGTGGCTGCTGGAGCTGCTGGAGCTGCTGGAGTTGGTTACTTTTGGAGTTGGTTGCTGCTGTTTAATGCTGGAGCTGGTTGTTGCTACTTGCTGCTGGAGCTCGTTTCTGCTGGTTACTGCTGGAGCTGGTTGCTGCTGCTTGATATTGGAGCCGCTTGTTGGTGTTTGCTTCTGGTGCTGGTTGCTTACTCACCTTTTGAAGCTGGTTTGTGCTTGGGGTGGTTGTTGATCTTTGCTGCTGGAACTGGTTGCTGCTGTTTGTTGCCGAAGTTGCTGGAGCTGTTGTTTATGTTTGCTGCTGGAGCTGGTTGCTGTTGGAGCTGGTTGCTGCTGGAGCTTGTTGCTGTTTGTACTGAAGGTTGGAAATAGAGTGGCCTGGTGAAAAGCGACCTGAGGCCGACCGGCTCGAAGGCCTCATAGGCAGAGAAATGCTGCAAGGAAGATGCGAACTAGCGGGGGCCTCAGGTAGGCAGGATCATGAGCTTTAATGCAGGAGGCAGAAGAAAAGGATTGAGCCTGGATTCGTTGTCACGTCTTCTCTCTTTGAATTTTGGTGACTGCAGAAAAGGAGGAGTGAGGCGGAGTTTCACACAATATCACTTACTAACTGCAAGTCAGGATGGAGGTGAAGCTGCTGGAAGGTTTTGCTATTGGACACATAGCCAAGCCCTAAAGGACTGACACCTAAATCCTTCAAACTGCTGAGCGAGGAATAACTTGTCCGCACCCACCACCCCAACACCACCCGTATCCCTCCTCAGCACCTGACCTGCTCACTTGAATCTTGGCACCATTTTCCTCACAATCCCGTCTTTCGCTCTCTTAGAATGATAGAATGTACGGCACGGAGACCGGCATTTTCGGCCCAAATTAATCCATGCCGAACAAAATGCCCGTCTAAGCTAATCCAATTTGCCTGCATTTGGTCCATCTCCCTCTAAACCTTTCCTCGCCATTAATCTGTCCAAATGCTTTTCAAATGTTGTCTATGTCCCTGCCTCAACCACTTCCTCTGGCAGCTCATTCCACATATGTACGACCCTCTGTGTAAAAAAGTTGCTCCTCAGGTTCCCATTAATTCTATCCCTTTTTAACGTAAAGGTATGCCGTCTCGTTCTAACATTCCACAACACTTGGAAAAAGCTGAGTGCATTCACCCTATCCATGCCTCTCGTGATCTGATGCACCGCTATGACATCACCCCTCAGTCTCCTACGCACAAAAGAAAAAAGTCTTAGCCTGTCCCATTTCTCCCTATAACATAGTCCTTTGGGTCTCTCTTTACTCATTTCCTCCCAGCTACTTTCATAACTTAGAGAGTTGGGTTTTTTTCAGCAACACCCCCGCCCCCAATACTTTTATATATGGAAAACACAACTAATTCAGGTGGGTGTAGAGCTACCCAGATTGTGGTGCTACGACATCCCTCGCCCCTGGGTTCCTCCGGGACTAGCTACGCGGGTCTTGAGGCTTCCTGAGTCCCCGCTGCTTCCATTACCCCATCGCCATTTACATTGATAATACAAAACTTGCTACACGCACACCACCATGATTGCAGAGGCATGTGTCCGTCCCTCCGCCATTGTTGCCTCTAAATCTTTCGGGATGGAAATTTACTTCCTGAAGACTGAACAGGTGGTCCACCTCTCCTTGGAAAAGAGGCCACGGTGGACAGGAACGTCATGGAGATGGACCCTTTGGTGGCCACCGCCCACAGATAAATGTGGTATAAGCTCCGCCATTTGTTCCTTCTGGGTTCCTGCTCTCCACCTCCATCCTTTGGGGGTGATCCGTTCCGAGGTGATGCCACTCCGCTCGATCAGGGGAGACTGCCATTCGCCATGTACACTTCAGCAAGCGCCAGGTACTGATGCGCCTGGAGAAGGAGGAATGCCAAGCGGTGATTTTTCAAATTTTCCAATGATGGAATCACAGACCACATCTTCCGGTCACGGGATGGCTGGTATGCCATGCCTTCCAGTAGGTGGGCCATGTCTGGAATTGCTGCCCCACCTCCAAAGATCAGCTATCCCCTTGTCTGCTAGTTGGAAGTGGGAAATGAGTCCAGGCGGCTGGAAAGTGCGACAGAAGTCAAAAAGGGGAAATTACATCCCCATACACATCCGAGACACCGTCCACCAGCACGGGGAATAAGAACACATAAGCCACAACATCAAATTCCCGGCTCGTGATGTCCCGCATCATGTGTTGGGCCCTGTGTCTCTCCTGGGCATGTCCCCGGGTCCGACTGTGATGGGGCACGTGACACCGGGGTCCCTGAAGGTGGTCTCACTTAAAAGGTTCGAGAAAACCGCCCAGCGGTTGGTGCAGCATGGAGGGGGTAGAGCAACCGGGACACCTGACAGCCCAACTGCAATAGCAGTCTTCTGGTCAGGATTCCCCGGGCCTGGTGAGAGCCCCTGGATCTCAATCCTCTCACTGCAATTATGTACCCAGGGGTGTTTATTTTTAGAACACCGGTGAGGCTTCAACAACCCCGCAATCTTTTAATTCTCGTGGAGGGAAGCCCCCTCCACACCTCCCACATCCCCTCACTGGCTATCACTGACCAACACTGTTTGAGCACCTGAGGTTTCTCCGGATTCACTGTGTGTTTCTGTTTCTTGGGCATAGCAGGAATCCGATCTGCTGCCAACCTTCTGGCGCTGAGTCACTGAAGGTACCCACAGACGAGCCCTCTGTCCTCCATCCTGGCGATAGGATCGAGGCAGATTCTGGTGTAGTTGGCGAGTCCTTGCCACCTTCCACACTCATTATGGCAGAGGAGTCAGAGCCAAAGTGTGACTTTCTGAAGGAGAACGCTGCTCTGTTGTGGGCATGAGGGATGAGTTGTAAGACATTATCAGCGAGGCATTGGATTTCCTAATATCCCACACCGAGTTCTCCTTTATTCCCCCTGGCAAACGCCAGGAATGATTACTGGAACATCACCGTCGCCGGCACAGTCAGTTCTGGTGCTGCTGGTCTGATCCGTGCGCACCCTCACCAAGGAGGCCCCAGATTCGGACTTGAACGATCAGCACCGCTTACAGGGTTTCCTCGCCGGGCTCCAGAGGGTTGGGAGGGGGCGCGGCATGCGCTCAGTGTTCCCTCTGAGCACTAAAATGCGTTGTCCATGACGGGAGAACTGCGCTTTTGAAATGAAGGCATTGAGAGCCCAGCCTCAGCATCAACTGTGGCAGAGAAGCACAATACATCTTCCCCAACATGTGGGAAGCATGCAGTGTGCTTTCCACAAGAAACCCACCAGCCTGGGAGATTGAGTCACATGCCCCTTGGTAGTGGCAGAGGATATCTACATTAACCATCTGGCATTTAATTCTAGCAGGGTGGCTAGCTTGTTGTCCCCACATTTTCAACCAGAAGAGCCTTTGTCAGGCTAATTGCTGCACTTGACAGTTCACGGACGGAGTGGGGGTTGGGGTGTGGTGCTTCACTTTGTAAACATCTATGCTCTAATCGCTGGGCCTAACATGTCGGTTAAAGTCTCATGCACGTGAGATGGCGGAGGAGATTCGCCCTTTTTGGATTCACTGGAAAAAAATACATGGAATCTGTCAGCAGCTCCGAACGCAACTGCCCGGCTATGGATCCCTTGTCGCTGCTCCAGGTAGCATCAGGGCCATTCGTGACAATATTACGCTGTTTGTTTTGTCCGGATCCATCCAGCGAGCATGTCCATAGAGATTTGTGTGAGAACCTGCCACTGTTCGGCCCGGAGGATGCCAGTAGGTGCAATGATGCTATCAGCCTGGAGCAGCAGACCGCTGCACTGCGCAACCTCACAAGTGGGAAATCCGTGGGGATGGAAGGGCGGACAGTGGCGTTCTTCAGGGCGATTTGTGACATCCTGGTGAAGGACCATGCGGTGGTCCTGGGAGAGGGTATTGTGACCAGGAAGATGCCCCTTGCATGGTAAAGGGCTGTAAATGCCCTGCTGCCCAAGAAGGGGGATCTTCGCCACCTAAAGAACTGGCGCCAGGTCTCCCTCCTCAGAACGGACCAAAAAATATTCGCCAGGGCATTTTCGTCACGCAATGGCACCGTGGTGAACAATATCCACCCTGGTCAGCCCTCCACCTTCTCGGCATTCACCATTCTGGATAATATTCATCTGGTCTGGGATCTGATCCGTCATTCCCAGAGGGCTGCTCTGACGAACGCCTTCGTGTCTCTTCATCAGGAGAAGTCATTTGACAGGGCAGATCACGAGTATCTGCTCTGAACTATGCGGGCATTTGGGTTCGGGACATAATTTGACGCCGGATTGAATTATGTGTGCTCCACAGAGTGTTCCATTAAGATTATGGATCCCTGACGGTGCCAATTTGCTTTGGGAGAGGAGTGCGGCAGAGCTGCCCCTTGATGATGCCCAGATGAATACTGTTTGCGTGGAGCCATTCCTGCGCTTCTTGCGAAGAAGGCTGTCGTGTTTGAGTCTGCGCAGACCAGGTGTCTGAGTGGTCCTGTCGGCTTGCGCTGGTGATGTACTCATCATGTTCACAGAGCACAGAGGATGAGCGAGTACCAGGCCGTGTCGTGTCGTCTGTGACATCCTCTGCCACGATCCACTGGGCCCAATGTTCTGGACTCCAGATGGGACCATGGAGAATAGAACAACTTACGGTGAGAGCTCAGGCTTTTGACCTGGAGCAGAACCAGCCGTATGTACTTCGGTGTCCATCTTTGCCCGGCTGTGGAACCCTGGCCTGCGATTTGGCAGGGGCTGGAGGCTCAGTTCACCAATCGCCTGAATCGCTGAACTGGACTGACCCAAGTGCGATTTCCCATAAGCAACCAGCTGAATGCCTCCATGTTGTGATACCAGCTGGTCAATTTGACCCCTGCCCCTGCTTTTGTCACAAACCTCCGGGAAAGCCTGAGAGACTTCTAACGGGACCAAAGATTGCAGTGGGTCGCTGCTGAGGTTCTGGATCTCCCAATAAGGTAGGGCTGTCAGGCAATGTTGTGCTTTCACAATCAGTTGGTGACCTTCGGTCTTCAGAAAGGGCAGCGATACCTCTACTTTAAGCCTCTTGCTCAATTGGTTGGATTGGCGATGTATCTCTTATTCCAGGAGGTACATGCGTGCGGCGGAATCCCGTCTGAGTTCCCGGCTGCTCGGACGGAATTTCACATTGGCCCTAAGCCCAGAACTTCGTTCCTGTTTCTGATACACCAAGGTTTGAGCCACTTCACGGAATTAGTTTCCTTGCCCTTTGCCACTGCACAGAGGAATTATCTCTCTGGGCTGCTCCTGCAAACATTCTACTACTGCTCCAGGTGGAGTTCGCTCGATGGACAAACCCTCACCGACGACATCATACACTTGGGGTAGAAGCTCGAGCACGCAGTAGATCCATATAATCATGAACTCCACCGATTCATGAGCTCCCTGGGCGGAGTGGGTCGTGGGAATGTGGATGACCTCCTTGTGAACTCATTCATTTGCCTGGCCAACCTTCCCTTCACCAAGTCCAGGCAGCGGATAACTGCTTGTTTCGTCCAGCCCCATTCCCCGCCCCTCGACCGCAGCTACATCAAGGTTGGGTGACCCCGGAGAAGGAGCATGCGGGGTTGTTTTGTTTTGTTTCCTGCAACAGAGGACACAAATGAGAGACATGTATCTGAGCAGCAGTTTCCAGGAGGTCAGGATCTTAAAGCCTGATGCCTGTGGATGTGGGCGAGGGGTACATTTTAGCGCCACATAGTGGAACGATGCAAACTAGGATGCACACATCCTTCCTGCACGAATGAGGTCATTGATATTTCGCCATCATTGATGTTCCATCCTCCGTGCTCGTTCACGTGCACTGACTACCACCTCAAGTGCCTCCCAAGCCGATCTACCTCCGCACCAATGACTCGATATCCGTCCAGGGGAAGAAAGTGCCCCTCCTCTCCTCCACCGCGTCAAAGACACTTTCCAGCTCTCCCTCAGAAAATATAGGTTCTGCTCTTCCAGTCGGCATCATTCTGCTGTGCCTGTATGTCTGTCCATCTTGCGGACATAGGTGGAGATCTCCCGTGTAAAGAGAGTTCAGCTGCTGGCAGTTTGGGTGAGTCACGCGCCCATTAATTCATTCCATTGAGACGACAATGCCTTTTGCATTGTTTTAACGACGAGTAAGCTAAGACAAGACTTGTAGGCGTGCTGATGGGGTAGTGGGTCATGTGCGACTGTTGTGATCGGGGTAAGAGGATGAGTGGAAGGCTCTGCAATCGTGGTGGTTGGGGGGCGGGGGCAGTGGAAGACTCTGAAATGGGGAAGGGGCATGAGGGGTGAGTGCGATACACTGAAATCGGGGAGAGGCGGACTGGGATAATCTGTGATTTCATGAAGGGGATGAGTGGGTACTCTGCACTCCGGGGAAAGGGGCTGAGGAGTGAGTGGCTAGATTCGGCAGTTGGGTGGTGGGGTAACTGTGATAATCTGCTATCGGGCAAGGATGATTGGAGTAGTCCGAAAATGTATGGGGTTTGTGGGAGACTCTGAAATTGGGGAGGAGGGAGTGGAAGACTCTGTAATGGGAGGAGAATGAGGGTGAGTGGGATACTCTAAAATCGGGAACAGGTGAGTGGAAGATTGTGTAATGAAGAGGGGAATGACGGGTGATTGGGATCGTCTGAAATCCGACAGGCTGAGTGGGAGTCTTTGAAATTTGGGAAAGGGAGTGGGAAACTCTACAATGAGTAATAATATTATAATTTTCTTTGCATAACACTGAGTGATAGTTCAACGTGAAGCGTCCTTCCAAGGTTGTTCTGTACATAACTGGGTGTTAAACAAAAGGTACAGCAGCCTGCATTTCAGTCATCTCTGACAATCCTGATTATGAAAACCTCATATCTATCCCACAACGATGATAACACAGGGACCGTTCCCATATCCAATCAAGATTAAAAGATTATGTTTAAAATGTCCTTCATTTCTACCTTTCCATTTCGACCTAACCCTCACCATCCCATGCACACCGGGTAAATGTGCTACTTTGTGATTTATGAAGTGCTGCATTGGATGGGGTAAACTGAAGCTGTTTGTTCAGTAACTGTGATTAATATCAGTATCCATGGATCCGGTCAGTATCACTGGAGGTCTTCCCTCTTCTGTTAATAAGGGATTCCATTCAGTGTGTTATCCCATAGAGTCAGTGGGAGCTCAACTCCGACACTAACGCAGATCAGCAGTTGCAGAGAGAGAGATATGAGGGATCAGAATCTAAGAACAATGGACTGCATTGCCCCAACAATGGATCAGAATCTGGAATCAATAGACTGGAACGTTACATCAATGGATCAGAATCTGGGAGCAATGAATCGGAACATTCCACCCCCACCACCACCACTACCGCATTTGGATTTTAGTCTCAATGGTAATTTTGCCGAGAGTCTTTACTTCCTGTCAGGTGATGGAGTTTAACAGCTATCATTATCATCGGGGATTCTCTATATACCATTGTTTATTCAAGGATGTTACGATCCCATCCTTGCTATTGTTGGTGTTCCTGGTAAGTCTAGTTGAATGGGTGGGCTTTTGTTCCTCCGCCTCACGGTTTGAGAAGAGCATCTGCGTATGTGTTTTTGTGTTCCTTTTTCTCCAGAAAAGTTTGTGTGTGTCGGTTTGTGTTTCTGTGTCTTTCGGAGAGTTTGTGTGTGTGTGTGTGTGTTTGTATTCCTGTGTCTCTGAGAAAGCATGTGTGTGCGTGTTTGTATTCTTGAGTCTCTAGGAGAATTTGTATGTGTGTGTATTAGTTCCTATGTCTCTGGGTGAATTTGTGCATGTGTCTGTGTTCCATATCTGTAGGAAGATTTGTGTGCATGTGTGTGCTTATGTCCCTGCGTCCCGCGGAGGGTTTGTGTGTGGATGTGAGTCCCTGCATGCGTTTATGTTCCTGCGTCTCCAGGAGTTTCTTTGCGTGTTTTTATGTTCGTGTGTCTATAGGAGAGTTTGTTTGGGTGTGTTTCTGTTCCTGAATCTCTGGGAGAGTTTGTGGGTGCGTGTTTGTGTTCCTGTGTCTCCAGTAGAGTTTGCGTTTGTGAGTGTGTTTCCTTTGTGTATAGGAGAGTTTTTGTATGTGTGTTTGTGTTTCTGTGTCCCTCGCAGTGTTTGTGTGTGGGGGTTTATGTACCTCCATTCCTACAGGAATTGGTGTGTGTGTATATATTTATTCCTAATTCTCTCGTAGTCTTCGTATCTGTGTGTTATTGTTCCTGTGTTTCTCGGGGTGTTTGTGTGTGTGTTATCTTCCTAACTTTGTAGGGAAATTTGTGAGCGTGTGTGAGTATGTGTTCCTGTGTCTTTCGGAGAGTTTCTGTTTGGGGTGTTTGTTCCTATGTGTATAGAAGGTTCTCTCTGTGTGTTTGTGTTTCTCTGTCTGTAGAAGAGTTTGTGTGTTTGTATTCCTGTGTGTCCCGGATTTGTTGTGTGTGTGTGTGTGTGTGGGGGGGGGGGGGGGTTGTTTTTGAGAGTCTCTAGAAACATGTGTATCAGTGGGTTTGTGCTCTGGATTCTCTAGTGAGTTTGAGTGTGTTTGCCTTTGTCAATTGGAGAGTTTGTGCGTGTGGGTTTGTGTTTGCCTGTGCATCAAGGGGATATTTTTTGTGTTTTTATATGTACTTGTGTCTCAAGAAAATTTTCTGTGCGTAGGTGTGTGTTCATGTCTCTGTCAGTCTATGATTCCAGAAGTGTTTGTCTGCGCGTGTTTGTGTCCCTATATCTCTCGGGGAGATTGTGTGTGTATGCGTGTGAGTTCCTGTGTCTCTGGGTAACATTGCATGTGTGTGTGTGTGAGAGAGAGTGAGAGGGAGAGAGAGTGCATTGAGTGTGTTTGTGTGCTGATGTGTGTGTGTGTGTGTGTGTGTGTGTGTCTGCGTGTGTGTGTGTTTCTGTGTCTCGAAGAGAGTTTGACTGGGTGGGGTGGTGTTCATCTGTCTCTAGGTTTGTGTGTGTGGGAAATGATCCCAGTGTCCGTTGGAGAATCTGTCTCTGTGTGCATTTGTGTTCCTGTTTCTCCAGGTAAATTGAATGTGCAGACGTGTGTTTCTGTGTCACTCGGAGAGTTTGTGCGTGTTTTTGTGTTCATTTACGTCCATAAGAGCTTACGTGTGTGAGTTTGTGTTTCTGTGTCTCTGGGGGAGTTTGTGTGTGTGTTTGTATCCCTGTCATTCTTGGAGACGTTGAATGCATGTCTTTGTATTCCCGTGTCTCGAGTAGAGTTTGTGGTCTCTCTATTTGCATTCCGTTTTTTTTTTAGGTTACCTCATGTGTACGGGTTGGCATTCCTGTGTCTCTGGGAGACTCTGTCTATATGTTTGTGTTCATATGTCTCTGAAGATTTTGTGTTTGTGGTTTTGTGCTGCAGTGTCTATGGACAGTGTGTGTGTGTGTGTGTGTGCGTGTGTGTTTTTGCGTTTCTTTGTCAACACCACCTCACTGAAAGTGGTACCATCTTCGCCATCCAACTGTTTGGTGAAAAATTCGAATCCATTAATGAAGGAAAATGATTCATACATGTGGTCTAGGCAACTATAAACAGATGAATCACTTCAATAATACAGAAAATGTATAAAGCAGGGCATAGGGAGTATAAAAGCTGTTTTCAACTTCAATTGGCAGGTCGGTTTAAGAAAGGTCCCAAGGCATTCTACACATTTATTCGGAACAAAGGGTAGCTAGAGGAAGAGTTGGCCCATTCAAGGACCACAGGAGGCAAATTAAGCGTAGAACCAAAATAAATGTGCGAAATAATTAATGAGCACTTTGCATCGATATGCATAAAGGAGATGGATGCATTGGCACATCGTTTGAACTTGTTTCGGAGTGATATATAAACATTATATAGCAAGTTATTATTGCGAGGCAAGAAATATTAGATGTATTAAAAAGCATTAAAGTCGACAAATCCCCAATGCCAAATGAAACCTATCCTAGATTGTTGAGTGAGACAAGAGAGGAAATTGCTGGGCCTCTCACAAAAATCTTTGATTGCTTTGGCCACAGGTGTGGTCCCAGAGTGGTGGAGGAGAGCCAAAGCTGTCCCGTTATTTAAGAAGGATGGCAAGGATAACCTGGGTAATTATTTACCAGTGAGCTTTACGTCAATGATGGAGAAATTGTTGGATAAATTGTTGGAGCTACGAAATACACACATTTGGAACTGAATGGCCTGATTAGCGACAGACAGCATGGTTTTCTGCCAGGGAAGTCATTTCTCACTAATTTGATTGAGTTTCTTGAGAACGTGACAAAAATGATTGTTGAGGGAGGGCCGTGAATGCTGTCGACATGGACGTTAGTCAAAATATGACAAGGTTTTTCATGGCATCAGGCACATCAGGTTAAATCACACGGGATCAAGTGTGAACTAGCTGGGTGGATTCAGATCTGGCTTGGCCAAAGAAGTCTCACAACACCAGGTTAAAGTCCAACAGGTTTAATTGATAGCACAAGCTTTCGGAGCGTTGCTCCTTCATCAAGGAGCAGCGCTCCGAAAGCTTGTGCTACTAAATAAACGTGTTGGACTTTAACCTGATTTTGTGAGACTTCTTACTTGGCCAGAGAAGACAGAGGTTAGTGGTGGAGGGACCTTACTATGATTGCTGGAGTTGCAGATAGTGGTTTTCAGAGAATACAGCAGGACATAGTTAGGCTGGAAAACTTGGCTGAAAAATGGCAGATGAAATGTAATCTGGACAAACGTGTGGCGATACACTTTGGAAGAACCAATTCTGGTGGGAGTTGTGAAATAAATGAGAATGAGAGAACTATCAGGAGCATAGACACACAGAGCGATCTGGGAGTGCAGGTCTATAGATCCTTAAAAGTGGTAGAACAGGTGAAAGAGTTGTTGAAGATAGCATTTGGCTTGCTTGCCTTCATCGAGCAGGACATCGAACATAAAAGTAAGCAAATTATGTTCCAGTTATCCAAAACGCTGGATAGTTCATATTTAGAGTACTGTGTCCATGTTCTGGTTGCCACGCTACCAGAAGGACGTACAGGCTTTGGAGGGAGTTCACAGCATTACCAAGATGTAGATTGGTGTGGAGGGAATTAGATATGAGGATAGATTCAACAAACCGGGATTGTTCTCCCTGAAAAGAGGCGACCTATTCGACGTTTATAGAATTATCACGGGCATTTATATAAGATGAACAGTTGGAAGCTTTTGCCCAGGGCAGAAATAACAATCACAAGGGGGCACAACTTCACGGTAAGATGGGAAATGTTCAGTACAGATGTGTGGGGGAAGTGCTTGACAAAGATGATGCTGGGGGCCTGGAATACACTGCCAAGTCAGATGGTTAAAGCAAACACGTGAGCGACATTTAAGACTGATCTGGATAGAGGCATGGACAGGCGGAGTCCAGAGGAATTCATGTGGATGGTCTCCATAGGTTAAAGTGATTGCCGCAGGCTTGGTGGGCTGAAAGGCCACTTCCTTTGCTGGACTGTTCTTTCTTCGTTGCCGTATGATTCTATTATTTATTTCTCTGCATCGCAGTGAACCTAATCGCAATTGTGAACCTGAAGAGCAGAAACTGTGGCCTGTCCAAATGTGTCATTCGGTACCTGATTGTCATGCACGTGGGGGACCTGCTGGTCATTATCCTCGACCTGATATTGAGCCACATTCCCATTGTTTATGGGGAACAGTTTTTATTCCTGTTGTCCATCCGCGTGTGTAATATCCACGCTGTCCTGCTTTATGCAGCCACTGACTGTTCTGTCTGGTCCACTGTCACTTTCACCTTTGATCGATTTGTGGCCATTTGCTGCTCAAAGATGAAAAGTAAATATTGCAGCGAGAAAACTGCAACTATGGTTCTGGGAACATTGAGTGTGCTGAGCTGCTTAAAGAACATTTCCTGGTATTTTATGTTAACCAGCAAATATTTGCTGTTGAACGAACCCTCATTTTGTGAAATGACAAGCAATGTTGTGGAATCTCAGGCTTGGGTAGAAATCCAGTTCCTCCACAACATTACAAACCCATGTGTCCCGTTTGTTCTGATTCTGCTGCTCAATGTTGTCACCGTCAGACACATTTTAGTGAGCAGCAGAGCTCGCAGGAGACTTTGAGCTCACAGCAGTTGGGAAAATCCCAGAGACCTCGAGATAGAGAGTTGAAGGAAATCCATTATTTTACTGTTTGTTATCTTAGCCAATTTCATCCTGTTATGGTCAATGTTTATGTTTTATCCTACATCTACCCGGCTTTGCTGGTTAGGGTATTTTACTGTATACTTTCCTTCTTACTTTCAGGAATCTGGCTTCAGGCTGCAGATCCTAAGCTGCTGCACTAACACTGCAATTTACACTGTGACACAGACTCAGTTCAGACAGCAGATGCAAAATGTGCTGAAATATCCCTTTACTACAATTCTTCAATTTATGAAACGCTGAGAGGAAATCCCACCCACACAACTTCTCTCTCTTCCTATTGGACAGTCAAACTGTAAAACACCAAACTGCCTTATATTGATTGGAAAGATGAAACACCATCCAGCAGCTCTGCTCAGCAAATGATCGCTCCACCTACCTACCATCGCAGTTCTTGACTCTTACTGGACAGAAATTGGCCACACTCCATTTCTCCTCTTCCATTCGTGAGCCTAATTGCCCACCGTCACAATCCCTCACCAACGTCCCCGTGTCTCTGCCCTCTCATTGGCCCATCAGCCTGTCTATCATCTTCATCCCTCGCACAGATTGGATACTAAAACTCCCAACAGGAATAGTGCATCTGGATGGGGGAGTGTCCTGCGATGTGAGGTCACAGGTCTTGCACAGGCAGGTGCAGTACAGCAGCTCCAGCCACATGCTGCAAAGCCAAGTGACTGACCGAGCGAGCGATGCCAAGTGAGCGATGAACGAGGTGCCTGACTGACGAAGGATGCAAGACCGACTGATTGAGCGAGTAAAGTTCATTGACCGAGCGAGCAAGCGAGCTCAACTGACTGACGATTGAGCGAGTCCAACTGACCAACCAACCAAGCGAGGCTGACTGACCAACAGAGCGAGCAAGGTCAACTGACCAAACGAGTGATAGAAGCATATAAAAACTACAGCACAAAACAGGCCCTTCGGCCCCACAAGTTGTGCCAAACATATCCCGACCTTCTAGGCCTACCTATAATCCTCCATCCTATTAAGTCCCATGTATTCATCCAGTAGTCTCTTAAAAGACCCTATTGTGTTTGCCACCACCACCACTGACGGCAGCCGATTCCACTCGCCCACCACCCTCTGTGTGAAAAACGTGCCCCCTACATCTCCCCTGTACCGACCTTAAACCCGTGTCTCTCGTAGCAGCCATTTCCACCCTGGGAAAAAGCCTCTGAGAGTCCACCCGATCAATGCCTCTCAACATCTTGTATACCTCTATTAGATCTCCTCTCATCCTACGTCTCTCCAAGGAGAAGAGACCGAGCTCACTCAGCCTATCCTCATAAGGCATGCCACTCAATCCAAGAAACATCCTTGTAAATCTCCTCGGCACCCTTTCAATGTTTTCCACATCCTTCCTGTAATGACGCGACCAGAACTGAGCACAGTACTCCAAGTGGGGTCTGACGAAGGTCTTATCTAGCTACATCATTATCCCCGGACTCCTAACTTCAATCCCTCGATTGATAAAGGCCACCACACCATACGCCTTCTTAACCACCTCCTCCACCTGCAGGGCCGATTTTAGAGTCCAATGGACCCGGACCCCAAGGTCCTTCTGATCCTCTACAGTACTAAGAGTCTTTCCCTTTATATTGTACTCCTTCATCCCATTTGACCTGCCAAAATGGACCACTATTCATTTATCTGGGTTGAAGTTCATCTGCAACTTCTCCGACCAGTCTTGCATCCTATCTATGTCCATCTGTAACTCCTGACATCCCTCCAGACTATCCACAACCCCACCAACCTTCGTGTCGTCGGCAAACTTACCAACCCATCCCTCCACTTCATCATCCAGGTCATTTATGAAAATGACAAACAGCAAGGGTGATGGAGGTCAACCTCACTCGCTCATTCAGTCAGACACTCGGGCTCAATTACTCGCTTGGTCTGTGCGCCTCACTTGCTCGGTCACTCTGCCTTGCTCACTCTCTCATGGAGTCAACTGTATTTTCTCGGTTGGCTTTACTATCAGTCTGGCTCAGTTGGTATGTCGGCCTCTTGTTATTCGGTCGGTCGGCATAACTCGCCCAGTTTGACAGTCTGCTTTGCTCGCTTGTTCAGTCAGTTTGTCTCAGTGGCTCAGTTGGATTGTCAGACTCACTCACTCTATCCGTTGGACCAATGGGCCGAGCGAGGCTGACTGACCGAGTGTTCAAGCAAGGCAGAGCAACTGAGCAACACCGACCGAAAAATGGACCAACCGATTGAGGCTGACTCACCGACAGACTGAGCAATTGAGGCTGACTGGCCAGTAAAATGATGGATTTCCATTAACCAAGTGAATGAGGCTGACAGAGCGACCAACTCAGTGAGGCAACAGACCAACGGATAGAGTGAGTGAGTCTGACAATCCAACTGAGCCACTGAGACAAACTGACTGAACAACCGAGCAAAGCAGACTGTCAAACTGGGCGAGTTATGCCGACCGACCGAATAACAAAGGCCGACAGACCAACTGAGCCAGACTGATAGTAAAGCCAACCGAGCAAGTACAGTTGACTCGATGACAGAGTGAGCAAGGAAGAGTGACCGAGCAAGTGAGGCGCACCGACCAAGCGAGTAATTGAGCCCGAGTGTCTGACTGAATGAGCTAGTGAGGCTGACTGAGAGAGAGTGTCTGACTGGATGACCGAACGAAGAACTGCGGGCAACAGACTGATCCAGTGAGCGAGGCCGACTGAACGCGTGAAGGAGCGATGCCAACTGGCCGACAGAGCGAGCAAGGCTGACTGACGAATTGAATGAGCGAGGTTGACTAACTAATCGAGCCAGCGAGGCTGAAAAATAAACCAGCTGAGCGAGACCGACTGACCAATCAACTGACTGAAAGCAAGTGACAGAGCGCAATGTAAGGCTGACTGACTGACCAAGCAAGCGAGGCCAACTTGCTGAAAGAATGAGCTATGCTGGCTGTCCGAGCAAACAATGGCGATTCACTGAGTGAGCAAGGCTGACTGACTTCGGAAGTGAGGCCGACTGACTGACCGAGCAAGGCTTACTGACCAAGCGAGCAATGTTCACTTACAGTGCGGGTGACCAAGGCCGACTGACTGATCGAGTAAGTCAAAATGACTGAGCGAGTCCGAATGACAAAGTGAGCGAGGCTGACCCACTGACCGAGTATGCAAGTTCGACTGACCGAATAAATGAATAAGGTGAACTGAACGAGGAGCAACTCCAATTGTCCAACCAAGCGTGTGAAGCTGACTGAATGACTGAGCGAGTAATGCAGACTGAATCAGGAGCGAGGCCGACTGATCGACTGACCGAGTGACGCTGAGTGTCCAAGTGAGCGAGAGAGGCTGAATGACCAACCTGCCGCTTGAGGCCGAATGACAGACTGATCGAGCGAGGCTGATAGTCAGAGCGAGCGCGGTGAGGTCGACTGCCTGATGGAGCAAACGAGGCCCACTGTTCGGCCAACTGAGTAAGGCTGAAAGACCGAGAAAGAAAGTCAGACTGACCGAACCAGCAAGGCTGACTGACCAAGCGAGTGAGGCCAATTGACTGACTGAACAAGCTAGGGCAACGGACCAATCGAGTGAGTAAGTCACAATGACCGAAAGAGTGAGGCCAATTCCACTCTGCAGTTATATGAGAACAACTGAAAAAAACTGCCATGCATATCTAGCATCTATTATCAACACGGTATCAAAACAAATATTAACATTGAATTCCAGGCAAAAACATAAAGCCCAATAAAGCAAATAAAGCAAGGACATTTGTAGAGGGCACCAAGATTATTGGAATAGTGGACAGTGAAGAAGGTTATCTAGGATTGCAACGGGATCTTGATAAATTGGGCGAGTGGGACCGTAGAATGTCTGATGGAGGTTAATTTAGATAAACGTGAGGTGATGCATTTTGGTAGATCGAATTGGGGCAGGGCGTGTTCACTCAACGGGAGCGTGTTAGGGCGAGATATACATCAAATAGTTCAAGGAATACAGGTGCATAGCTCGTTGAACGTGGAGTCGCAGGTAGCAAGGGTGGTGAAGAAGGCATTCAGCATTCTTCCTTTCATTGCCCTGTACATTAAATAAAGGCATTGGAACGTCTTGTTGCTGTTGTACAAGACATTATTAAGGCCACACATGCACTACTGCGTACAGTGCTGGTCTCTCTTTAATATAGACGGTATTTTATTGAACTAGGAAGAGTGCAGAGAAGAACTACTGGGATGCTGTCGGTACTTGATGGCTTGAGTTTTATGGAGAGGAGCGTTGGAGGCTTAGCGGTGAACTTGTAGAGGTCTGTAACATAATGACGGACTTATAAAAGGTAGGTAGCAAACATAATTTCCCAAAAGTAGGGGAGTCTCAAAATAGAGGGCATACGTTTAAGGTGAGCAGGGAGCGGGACAAAGGGTCCAGAGGGGCATTTTATTTCACTCAGAGGGCGGTGAGTGCCTGGAACAAGTTGTTAGAGGCAGTAGTAGAGGCGGGTTCAATTTTGTCTTTTAAAAAGTATTTAGACAGATACATGGATAAGATGGGGATAGAGGAATATGGGCTAAATGCGGGCAGCTGACACTGTTAAAAATTGGATGGCACGGACAAATTGGGCCGTTGGGCCTGTATCCATGCTGTAAACCTTTATGACTCGATAAAACATTAAGAAAAAAACACCTTAAGGCAGTTAAAAAAAGTTTATGAACTTTTAATGAAGGATTTTTATTAAGTAACCCCAGAATCTAAACCCGTCTTGAGGGCCCGTTGGTGGGATACACGAGGAGACCAGTATCGTCAAGAATTCTGACAATCCAAGACTCCCGACGCCAGTGTTTCTGAAGCAAAGGCTTTATTTAAACAGCCGCTGCTCGGATTACATCAGAGGGTCGAATCACCTCTCAGATGGAGCAGGCAGAGACCTTCAAATATTTCCGAAGTTTACAATTCAACACAGATCAATTCAAGGTGTCTTTCAATCATTCCCGCCTTGCATCAGCTTAAAATAAGTAATCTTTGTTATGCACATATCAATACAAATCCTGGCACGCACCTCTGTCAATTGCATTTTACCATCCAGCGTAATGATATCTAATTCGTCCATTAAATCCAGACTCCAATTCCAATCTTGGCTAAAGTGACTTCTCCGTGGTCAAGTTACCCTCGTCGCTCACCATCGGGGTCAAAGTGCATGTTCCCACCGCTCGTTGCCAAATGGGATGGACACGTGATCCCGCGTACAGACACACTTCCATCCTGGGTCCGGACAACGAATACACCGGTTCATGAAGTTGCAATATGTGTTCCCGCATAAGAAATTTTCTCATTTGAATTTTGCTAACTCTATGTTTCCCAGACTTTTACTCTGAAATAGTTATCTTTACCATTACACCTTGTGGTAACTTGCATTTGGCTAAGCGGACAGTGATTCAAACAATACTTGAAATATATTTAAAATATCAACATCTATGTATTAAATCTTAATTACTTGATTGAATCTCTTACTGCATTTAAATATGTGTAAAAGATTCTCTTGTCAGTTGATATTCTTGTTTTAAGAATCATTTATCACTTTTCTTGTTCTGCCAATGCCTTCGTGTCGAATGTTTAAAAAATCGTATTGACTTATTATTAGCAACCAGCATCAACCTTCCCTTCTGGGCACTGATTCGTCCAACATTAGGCCAGTAAATACAATAACTGAAATCCTAAGAAGTACTGCTTTGAACTAAGGCTGGGTGCTGGACTGGATGTGCTAAAAATGAGGGGATACTTATTCATGTAATCTGGACGACCTGCACGGGATCTATTACGATAAAGCCCCACTGTACCATAATCCGTTGGAAAACCTGATGCGTTTACCTAATGATTTCTAAAAAAAAACTACGTAATCTAATCCTACACAATTACATCTGGCACTGGATATAAGGGTATCCCTTCCTCAGCATACATAGGAATATATGAGTAAATCCATCATTTAGTTATAGAAACATAGAAACCCTACAGTGCAGAAGGAGGCCATTCGGCCCATCGAGTCTGCACCGACCACAATCCCACCCAGGCCCTACCCCCACATATTTACCCGCTAATCCCTCTAACCTACGCTTCTCAGGACTCTAAGGGGCAATTTTTAACCTGGCCAATCAACCTAACCTGCACATCTTTGGACTGTGGGAGGAAACCGAGCACCCGGAGGAAACCCACGCAGACACGAGGAGAATGTGCAAACTCCACACAGACAGTGACCCGAGCCGGGAATCGAACCCAGGACCCTGGAGCTGTGAAGCAGCAGTGCTAACCACTGTGCTACCGTGCCGCCTATGTGGGCAGATCTGGCATAAACATATGTAATATACAGTTAAGCATTAGTATGCAGTTCCTGATGGACTGTCTGTCTTAAATATATTATATGGCCTAGTGAATTATAGTTAGACTATTAATCGAGAAACTCAGCTAATGTTTTGGGGATCCAGGTTCCAATCCTGTCAAAGAAGATGGTGGAATTTTGGATTTTCGTCGCTGCAGGTTTGGAGGCCGAAGGGCCTGTTCCTGTGCTGTAATTTTCTTTGTTCTGAATTCTTAAATATAACAACAAAATAATAGAAAAAATTGCAATCATTATGATAATTATGAACTGTCAGTCGTAGTATCGTCGTTTGTATCAGCTTTTATAGCAGCTACTGGTCAAGATTAAAAACAAATAAAAAATCAATTACGTGTCAGCGTCACATGCACGTCACTTTTAATTTCAAGTCTGAAGCTTGACAACCCGCTCTGGGATTTGATATCTGATAGTCAGTGTTCTGTTGAAGCTACCTTGAAATTCTCATGCACACAATATTCTGTAAGTACAGAGTGTCCCGAAGGCCCTTAAATTCGTATCGCAGTAAGTGAATTGTTCCTAATTATTCTAATATTACTCTAATTTCTGGGTGTCATAATTTGATCAAATATAATAATGTTGCCTGAAAATCCAAACTATCCCGCTTATCAGTAATGCAGCTGCAATAGTTATCATGATCCCCTATTCTACTGCACCGTCACCCATCTGTACATTATACTTATTATTGGATTGCTCATTAAGATATGGTTTCAGTTGTGAACAGTGTCACCATCTTGGACTCTCCTCATCAATTGAGGCACATGTTCGTCCAGTGACAATCACAGTATAAGGCCACTCCCATCAGACCCCTAGCCCTTTTTGTCTGTTATGACGTTTACCATCACCTTATCCCCTGGCTTAGGAGTGTCTTCGTCTGGCAATTTCATCCAATCTCTATGTTATTGTTCAGGGATCAACTGCTTTTTCTGAGATCGTAAACGGTCCACTACATTTCTTATACACTGAAACAGTGCTCTCTGCCGGTTTCAATTTCTCCTCCCCACTTATCAAATCCTCTGGGTGGCGCATCGCCCGACCAGTTATCAGTTCAAAATGGGTTAACCATGTTCCTCGAATGGAGCAGCTCTCTGTTGTAAGAATGTTGCGGGCGAAACCTGTACCCAATCATTTCCTTCTTCCAAATGGCCTTGGCGAGAGTTACTGAGTTCTGGAGTTAATGAACTCTGTGGGTGGAAAGGTATGTGAAACGTCTGTCTCATTCCTAATATTCAGCAGACTTGTCTTGAAACTCTTCCAGTGGAACGACTTCCCTGATCTGAATCTAACTTAAGAGCCATTCCCCACCTTGGTATTATCTGATTTGCCAATGTCAAAGCTGCAGTTTTCGCTGCGGCATTTTTACAGGGAAATGCTTGAAGCCATTGAGTAAGCTGATCAATAATTACTAAACAGTCGGTTGTCCCTTTTGCTCGACGTGGTGGGCTTGTGAAATACATTTGCAGATATTTGCATGCTCCTTTCTGTCTTGGCTGGTTCCTCATCTGAACCCTACGGTGACCGCCAGGTTCCACTTGGGTACAGTGCAGATATATTTGACAGAATTTTGTTATCATTCCCCCCCTTGCCTTTGCAACTATTTCGTACCGAATTGGTCAATTTTACCTCTGTTTTTATGAGCAAATCCATGGAGTATTTTCAACGAGGTTTGCAGTATTGCTTCTGTTGCTATTATTTTTCCCTTCTCTTCTGCATGTACCACCTTGACATTTTTGTCTCCCTTGTTTTTCCCACTTCTGTTTCTCTTCCTCTGATGCTTACTCTACTTCACATCAATAGCTGTGACATCACTAACGTGTAATGCTGCCAGTCCTGCTGTTTATGGCCCTTCACTTTTCTTCTGACAAATTTCCGTGTCCTTCGAGGGGCCATGAACTGAGTCGCTGTGGGTGGAACTCAGAAACAGTAAGGGTGCAGTCACTATGCTGGGGGTGTACTACAGACCACCCAACAGCCCACGGGAAGTGGAGGAAAGTATATGTCAGGAGATTCTGGATAGGTGCAGAAAAAATAGGGTTGTTGGAGTGGGGGACTTTAATTTCCCTGGCACAGACTGGAAAGTGCTGAGAGCTGGGGGTCCGGACGGGGAGGAATTTGTAAAATGCGTACTGGAAGGTTCTTTGGAACAATATGTAGATAGCCCGACGAGAGAGGGGGCTATACTGGACCTAGTTCTGGGAAATGAGCCCGGTCTGGTCGTCAAAGTATCGGTAGGGGAACATGTGGCAAATAGTGACCACAACTCTGTTAACTTTAGGATAGTAATGGACAAGGATGAGTGCTGTCCTACGGGCAGGGTGCTAAATTGGTGGAAGGCTGACTATAGCCGGATTAGGCAGGAATTGGTGGATGTTGATTGGGAGAGGATGTTCGAGGGTAAGTCCGCGTCTGGCATGTGGGAGTCTTTTAAGGAACTATTGAAAAGGCTGCAGGTTAGGCATGTGCCTGTAAAAAGGAAAGATAGGAAAGGTATGATTCGAGAGCCGTGGATAACCAGGGAAATTGAGGATCTGATTAAAATGAAAAGGGAGGCGTACGTTAAGTCCAGGCAACTGAAAACAGATGGAGCTCTGGAGGAATACAGAGAGAGTAGGAAAGAACTCAAACGGGGAGTTTGAAGGGCAAAAAGAGGTCACGAGATGTTCTTGGCAGGCAGGATTCAGGAGAATCCTAAGGCATTCTATTCATACGTTAGGAAGAAGAGATTTGTCAGGGAGAAAATCGGACCTCTCAGGGACAAAGGAGGGGAATTATGCTTAGAACCCAAGGGAATAGGGGAGATCCTAAATGAATACTTTGCATCGGTATTCACGAAGGAGAGGGGCGTGTTAACCGGGAGTGTCTCGGAGGGAGGTGTTGACCCGTTAGAGAAAATCTCCATTACAAGAGAGGAAGTGTTAGGTTTTATAGGGAACATTAAAACTGACAAAGCCCCAGGGCCTGATGGCATCTATCCTCGACTGCTCAGGGAGACGAGAGATGAAATTGCTGGGCCTCTGACGGAAATCTTTGTCGCTTCTTTGGACACGGGTGAGGTCCCTGAGGACTGGAGGATAGCGAATGTGGTCCCGTTGTTTAAGAAGGGTAGCAGGGATAACCCAGGAAATTATAGGCCTGTGAGCTTGACGTCCGTGGTAGGGAAGTTGTTGGAGAGGATTCTTAGAGACAGGATCTATGTGCATTTAGAACGGAACAATCTCATTCGTGACAGACAGCATGGTTTTGTAAGAGGGAGGTCGTGCCTTACAAATTTGGTGGAGTTTTTTGAGGAAGTGACAAAAACGGTTGATGAAGGAAGGGCCTTGGATGTCGTCTATATGGATATCAGTAAGGCATTTGACAAAGTCCCACATGGCAGGTTGGTTAAGAAGGTTAAGGCTCATGGGATACAAGGAGAAGTGGCTAGATGGGTGGAGAACTCGCTTGGCCAGAGGAGACAGAGGGTAGTGGTCGAAGGATCTTTTTCCGGCTGGAGGTCTGTGACAGTGGTGTTCCACAGGGCTCTGTACTGGGACCTCTGCTATTTGTGATATATATAAATGAGTTGCAAGAAGGTGTAACTGGTGTAATCAGCAAGTGTGCGGATGACACGAAGATGGCTGGACTTGCGGATAGCGAAGAGCATATTCGGGCAATACAGCAGGATATAAATAGGCTGGAAATTTGGGCGGAGAGGTGGCAGATGGAGTTTAATCCGGATAAATGCGAAGTGATGCATTTTGGAAGAAATAATGTCGGGAGGAGTTATACAATAAATGGCAGAGTCATCAGGTCTATCGAAACACAGAGGGACCGAGGTGTGCAAGTCCACAAATCCTTGAAGGTGGCAACACAGGTGGAGAAGGTGGTGAAGAAGGCATATGGTATGCTTGCCTTTATAGGACGGGGTATAGAGTATACAAGCTGGAGTCTGATGATGCAGCTGTATAGAGCGCTGGGTAGGCCACATTTGGAGTACTGCATCCAGTTCTGGTCGCCGCACTACCAGAAGGACGTGGAGGCGTTAGAGAGAGTGCAGAGAAGGTTTACCAGGATGTTGCCTGGTATGGAGGGTCTTAGCTATGAGGAGAGATTGGGTAGACTGGGGTTGTTCTCCTTGGAAAGACGGAGAATGAGGGGAGATCTAATAGACGTGTACAAGATTATGAAGGGTATAGATAGGGTGAACGGTGGGAAGCTTTTTCCCAGGTCGGAGGTGACGATCACGAGGGGTCACGGGCTCAAGCTGAGAGGGGCGAAGTATAACTCAGACATCAGAGGGACGTTTTTTACACAGAGGGTGGTGGGGGGCTGGAATGCGCTGCCAAGTAGGATGGTGGAGGCAGGCACGCTGACATCGTTTAAGACTTACCTGGATAGTCGCATGAGCAGCCTGGGAATGGAGGAATACAAACGATTGGTCTAGTTGGACCAAGGAGCGGCACAGGCTTGGAGGGCCGAAGGGCCTGTTTCCTGTGCTGTACTGTTCTTTGTTCTTTGTTCTCAGCTTCCCTGTTTCAATGTTGGGCTTGCATCTTAATTTTCCTGTGTGCTTGCACTTTAAATACAGCTGCTTCTAAGGAGTTGCAAACTTCTTGGATTAGATCTCTAATCAAATGTTCATGCTGTACATGTCCACCACATCAGTTCATGAAACCTCGTCTGTCCCAAATTGTCATATAGTCATGCATTACCCCAAAAGCATGTCGACTGTCGGTATAGATGTTAACCCGTTTACTTGTGCCCAATTCTAAAGCTTTAGTTATTTCTATGAACTCTGTCACTTGTGTTGAATTAATCACTGCGATTGTTTTCCTGTAATCACTGTTCCTTTATAATTTGACAATGCCCACGCTGTACCGGGTTCACCACTGACATATTTTCTAGCCCCATCCAAATGGAGGTTCATTACCCATTTACTTGTGAATGGTTCTTCCACTAAATCTTCAGTTACTTCTTCAATCACTTCTATTACGCATTCATGCTCTGTTCCTTGCACTGTCATTCCTCCTTCAGGAATTTTCCTTATATCTCTGCTGATTTCTGGATGCTTGTCCCCTGCCAAAAGGTCCGATTTTCAACGTCTTGCTTCAGGAAATCATTTTACTTTGCTGCTTTTTGGACGATTGTGTGTGGACTGTGGAGAATTAATTTTCCCATCAGGATGAATGGGTCTGGAACACTTGCTATCAACGAGGCACATGTGAATGCTCCAATATGTCGATGCATACCCCTTGTATCTGAATATATTTGGGCGGTGAAGTATCCCACTGTTCTTAAACAGTCTCCATGTTGTTGAGTTATCACTGCCGCTTGGATTCCATAATTTTGCTGACAAAAAGTGTGAATTGGTCTTGTAAGATCTGGTAATCCTTATACAAGTGATTTTACCATGGTTTGTTTCAAATTGGAAAGGGCATGTGCTTCTTTCTCTCACCATAGAACCATGGAACCATAGAAAATTACAGCTCTGAAACAGAGGTTTTCGCCCTTCTTGTCTGTGCCGAACCATTTTTTGCCGAGTCCCACTGACCTGCACTTGGACCATATCCCTCCACACCCCTCTCATCCATGAACCCGTCCAAGTTTTTCTTAAATGTTGAAAGTGTGTTTACCACTTTATCCGGCAGCTCTTTCCAGACCCCCAGCTTTCTCTGCGTGAAGAAGCCCCCCCCCCCGCAAATATTCCCTTTAAACGTTTCTCCTTTCACCCTTAACACATGCCCTCTGGTTTTTTTTCTCCCCTCGCCTCAGTGGAAAAAGACTGCTTGCATTCACTCTCTATGTACCCATCAAAATCTTATACACCTCTATCAAATCTCCACTCATTCTTCTGCGCTCCAGGGACTAAAGTTCCAACCTTTTCAATCTCTTTCTGTAACTCAGCTTCTCAAGTCCCGGCAACATCCTTGTGAACCTTCTCTGCACTCTTTCAACCTTATTTACATCCTTTCTGTAACTAGGTGACCAAAACTGTACAGAATACTCTAAATTCGGCCTCACCAATGCCTTATATAACCTTGCCATAACACTCCAACTTTTATACTCGATACTCCGATTTATAAAGGCCAATGTACCAAAGGCACTCTTTACGACCCTATCCACATGTGACGTCACGTTTAGGGAATTCTGTACCTGTATTCCCAGATCCCTCTGTTCAGCGGCATTCTTCAGAGTCCTACCATTTACCCTATACGTTCTACATTGGTTTGTCCTTCCAAAGTGCAATATCTCACACTTGTCTGCGTTAAATTCCATTTGCCATTTTTAGCCCATTTTCGAGTTGGTCCAAATCCCTCTGCAAGCTTTGAAAACCTTCCTCACTGTCCACTACACCTCCAATCTTTGTATCATCAGCAAATTTGCTGATCCAATTTATCACATTGTCATCCAGATCATTGATATAGATGACAACCAACAATGGACCCAACATCGATCCCTGCGGCACACCACTAGTCACAGGCCTCCACTCAGAGAAACAATCCTCCACAACCAATCTCTGGCTTCTTCCATTGGAAGTCATGATGTGGAGGTGCCGGCTTTGGACTGGGGTGAATACAATAAGAAATCTCACAACACCAGGTTAAAGTCCAACAGGTTTATTTGGTCGCAAATACCATAAGCTTTCGGAGCACTGCTCCTTCGTCAGATGGAGTGGAAATGTGGTCTCAAACAGTGCAAACAGACACAAAATCAAGTTGCAGAATACTGATTAGAATGCGAATCCCTACAGCCAGCCAGGTCTTAAAGGTACAGACAATGTGGGTGGAGGGAACATTAAACACAGGTTAAAGAGATGTGTATTGTCTCCAGACAGAACAGCGAGTGAGATTCTGCAAGCCCAAGTGGGCAAGCTGTGGGGGTTACTGATAATGTGACATAAATCCAACATCCCGGTTTAGGCCGTCCTGATGTGTGCGGAACTTGGCTATCAGTTTCTGCTCAGCGACTCTGTGCTGTCGTGTGTCGTGCCAATCACCTTGGAGAACGCTTACCTGAAGATCCAAGGCTGAATGGCCGTGATTACTGAAGTGCTCCCCCACAGGAAGAGAACAGTCTTGCCTGGTGATTGTCGAGCGGTGTTCATTCATCCGTCTGCATGATTTCTCCAATTACCATGCCTCGGGACATCCTTTCCTGCAGCGTATCAGGTAGACAATGTTGGCCGAGTTGCAAGAGTAGGTACCGTGTACCTGGTAAATGGTGTTATCACATGAGATGATGGCATCCGTGTCGATCATTCGGCACGTCTTGCAGAGGTTTCTGTGGCAGGGTTGTGTGGTGTCGTGGTCACTGTTCTCCTGAAGGCTGGGTAGTTTGCTGCGGACAATGGTCTGTTTGAGGTTGTGTGGTTGTTTGAAGGCAAGACGTGGGGGTGTGGGGATGGCCTTGGCGTGATGTTCGTCTTCATCAATGACATGTTGAAGACTCCGAAGGAGATGCCGTAGCTTCTCCGCTCCGGGGAAGTACTGGACGACGAAGAGTACTCTGTCCACCGTGTCCCGTGTTTGTCTTCTGAGGAGGTCGGTGTGGTTTTTCGCTGTGGCGCGTCGGAACTGTTGATCGATGAGTCGAGCGCCATATCCTGTTCTTATGAGGGCATCTTTCAGCGTCTGGAGGTGTCTGTTGCGCTCCTCCTCATCCGAGCAGATCCTGTGTATTCGGAGGGCTTGTCCGTAGGGGATGGCTTCTTTAACGTGTTTCGGGTGGAAGCTGGAGAAGTGGAGCATCATGAGGTTATCCGTGGGCTTGCGGTACAGTGAGGTGCTGAGGTGACCGTCCCTAATGGAGATGCATGTGTCCAAGAATGCAACTGATTCCGGAGAGTAGTCCATGGTGAGTCTGAAGCTGGGATGGAACTTGTTGATGTCATCATATAGTTGTTTCAGTGATTGCTCAACTCCAAAGGAAGAAAATATCATCGAAGTATCTAGTGTATAGCATCGGTTGAAGGTCCTGTGCGGTGAAGAAGTCTTGTTCGAACCTGTGCATGAAGATGTTGGCATATTGAGGTGCGACTTTGTTCCCCATGGCTGTTCCGTGTGTCTGGATGAAGAACTGGTTGTTGAAGGTGAAGATATTGTGGTCCAGGATGAAGCGGATGAGTTGTAAAATTGCATCTCGAAACTGGCAGTTGACGGCATTGAGTACTGAGGCCGTTGCAGCAATGCCATCATCGTGGGGGATGCTGGTTTAGAGTGCCGAGACATCCAGTGTGACGAGGAGTGCTCCTGGTTCAACTGCTCCATGTGTGCTGAGTTTCTGTAGGAAGTCAGTCATGTCGTGACAAAAGCTGGGGGTTCTTTGTACAATGGGTTTCAAGATGCCCTCGACATATCCGGAGAGGTTCTTGCACAGGGTTCCATCGCCTGAAACGATGGGACGACCGGGTTTGTTTGCCTTGTGTATCTTTGGGAGGCAGTACAGATCTCCAACGCGTGGAGTACGTGGGTTGAGAGCACGGAGGGTGTTTTGAAGGTCCGGATCAAAGGTTTTGATCAGAGTGTTGAGTTGACGGGTGTGTCCTTTGGTCGGATCTGTGGGTAACTGTCTGTACTGTTCCTCGTTGTTCAGTTGTCGGTACACTTCTTTGCAGTAATCCGGCCTGTTCAGTATGACGATGGCCGCTCCTTTGTCTGCTGGTTTGATGACAATTTTGCGGTTGGTCTTGAGAGCGTGGATGGCGTTGCGTTGTGCTTGGGTGAGGTTCGCGGCTGTCTTGTGAGTACGGCTGATGAATTTGGTGTTGACGCACCTCCTGATGGCTTGGGCATACATGTCAAGTCGAGGGCAGCGGACTTCCGGAGGAGTCCAATTCGACTCTTTCCTCTTCGGTTGCACTGCGGACCTCTCTGCCTGCTGTTCCGGTTCATTGGCTGTCTCATTGTGTTCGCTGGTGGCCTTTTGGGGTTTGTGGAAGAACTCCCGCAGCCTCATTCGCCTGATGAATTCCTCTGTGTCCGCTGCGAGACTGATGGGATCTATTTTGGTAGTGGGACAGCCTTTAAGACCTGGTTGGCTGTAGGGATTCGCATTCTAATCAGTATTCTGCAACTTGATTTTGTGTCTGTTTGCACTGTTTGAGACTACATTTCCACTCCATCTGACGAAGGAGCAGTGCTCCGAAAGCTTACGGTATTTGCTACCAAATAAACCTGTTGGACTTTAACCTGGTGTTGTGAGACTTCTTACTGTGTTCTTCCATGCAGCCAATGTCTAATTCAATTTGCTTCCACCCCATGTATACCTCGCGACTGAACCATTCTGTTTTCTCACAGCTTTCTCTTCCTCCTTTCACCAAATCCTGCAACTGTCCGCATATTGCAAAATGGTTGTTCCTCCTCATTCTAAGGGTCCTATTACTTGTGTCATGCATTTGTGAAAAATTGCTGGAGTGTCATGGAATCTCTGTGGCAGACGGGATCAATGGTACTGCTAATTTCCAACTCTAAATACAAAGCTGTTCTCGTGTTCCGCAGCTACAGGGATTGACCAAAATCCACGAGCTGTGACTTGCACGCAAATATTGCCTGCTCTGTCTAACTGTGTTCAGGATGCTGGCAGGACTCGCCACAAGGGGTGCTCTCGAGTCGGGTAGCGATTCGGAGCTGTGGAATATCGATAGTTAATGGATAACTGTCATCCAGTTTCCTTACTGGCCAAACACGTGAATTAGTCTGAGAAGAGATCTCGGTTACTTTTGGCCTTCTCTTGGTTTACTTCCTTGGCTGCTTGGCCTCAGTCGACCCCTCTGGAATTGGGGATACATTGAAGTTGTTGCTACCCTTTCGGTGGGAACCTTTGGAATTTTTCCTCAACAGCTTCTATGTCGGCAAACTGCTTGTTAACTGTCTCTTTTCGAAGCCGATTCCTCATCATGGCTCCGAGAATTCGTGCAGCCATATCTGATGTTTTGCTGAATCTGGCCTTCTACCAAGAATTATGCTCAAGCTTGGAAGTGTCTGGATCATACCTTCTCTCTATCATTTTCCTGACTAATATACGGTGCTCCGTTACTATTGCCTGTTTTAATGAATTGTTTCTTGCCCTGGTCAAATCTGCATTCTCTGCCATACTCTGAAGACCACACGAGGGCGCTTTAAACTGTACAGTCACAGACTCTCTCTCTCTCTCTCTCTTCCTGTGAGAAGGCTTCCAGTTCTCGGCCAGACTCTGTACGATTTATATTCATTTTTATTTTCGATTCCCAGGCTTGTTTCTGGGAAATTCTCGAAAGCGGAACATTCAGTTCATGCTGAGAAAAACAATTATAACTACACTTTTGTTCTCGAACTCTTCTCCACTGCGGACTTTCCATCAACTTATTCACCCCAATGACTCAAAAATACTTTGCTTGAATGACGAGGCTAACCGTCGCCCACTCTAATAAACTTGAACCTCTTGCGTTGTTAGTGCGTGGCTTTTTGATCTGCTTTTGAACACTACCAGGATTCTATCCCTGGTCTGTCGGATTAAGTGCACTCAGCAAATTTACGTCTTCCCCCTACCACGTGGCACTCTCTCAGATCCGCTCACAGACAGGTAGTGAAATTCAATTACCACCCTCTCTGTTTTCAGTGCGTTTTCTTTACTCAGCCTTTGCGAACCCGAATATATGTTTGGGCAGGTCAACTCATGGTCCGACGACTTGATGTTTCTCTGCTTCAAACTTATCCGTGTGGTCATGTAAAAATACACAACCTCAGGAGGCAGGTCCCACCGTCAGAGCCCTGTAACTCCATCCCATCGCTCGTTCCCAAAAATACTGTTTGTGGGACGTGCCCCCTGTTGATTCCAGAGATGCCCAGTACTTTTAGGAAATCGTAGAGAATTTATAAGAATTAAAACTCTAAATATCTTTAGACAGTTGACAGAGCTATTGTTCTGAAGGATTTTGATGAAGTAAACTCAGAGCTTAAACCCCTCTTGAGGGCCTGTTGATGGGGTATCCGAGGTGACGAGCACTGTCACGAAATCTCAGCCAACACAAACCTCACGGAGTCAGTGTTTCTGAACTAAAGACATGACTTCATTTAACCAGCAGCTGCGAAGAGATCATCAGAGGTTTGAGACAGCTCTCAGCTGGAGCAGCTGGATCACTCCGAATAGGTCTTAAATTTGCAATTCAAAAACTGATCAATTATAGGCTTTCTTAGCAATGATTCACGCCTTATATTAGCTTACAATTACACATATTTAGGATGCAGATGTCAATAAAAAATCCCTGACATGCACCTCAGCCAATTGCATTTCACCATCCAACGTAATGATAACTCATTCATCCATCAAATCCCGACGTTATCTCCCATCTTCAC
Source organism: Mustelus asterias (assembly GCF_964213995.1). Taxonomy (NCBI): domain Eukaryota; kingdom Metazoa; phylum Chordata; class Chondrichthyes; order Carcharhiniformes; family Triakidae; genus Mustelus; species Mustelus asterias. The sequence goes on from NC_135822.1 coordinate 50,330,294, forward strand.
TGAAGTCACCAACCGCGTTGCCAGGTTACCCAAGATGCTGACTATAGTTGTCAAAGTGAATGGTCCAACTGGATCATTGACAAACTGGACAAACACGTGTACCCGCATCCGGGCACACTTCCATCCTGGGTCCGGACAATGAATGCAATAATTCATGAAGTTGCAATGTGTGTTCCAGGTTAAAAGAAAACATTGTGATACGAATTTTGTTAATTGTAAGTTTCCCAGGGTTTTGGCTCTGAAGTATTCGCCTTTACCAGCATACCTTGCGGCAACTTGTCTTTGGTTAATGAGAAGTATGATTCATAGACTACTTGAAATACATTTGAGGTATTAGCACAATTATTTTAATTCATAATTATTTGTTTAAATCTCTTACTGCATTTATATATTTGTAAACTGTTCTCTTGTTGGCTTATAACGCTGTTTAAATATTCAGTTAACACTTTGCTGGTTGTTCTGTCAGTGACATAATGTCTAATGTTTAAACATCTTATTAATTTATGAGAAGCACACCTTCTGGCCATTGTCGAGTCCAATACTAGGCGAGTAAATAAAAGAGCTTAAATTCTAAGAAGTAATTGGATGTTGATTTCTTCCTTCTTAAACTTGATCGTTAATATGAATACTACATTATTACGATATATATTACTATATTATTACGAATGTATGTAAGTGCATTTAAACATAATCCTCTCTAATGCTAAAATCACAAGAAAAGTAATATAATCTCATGCAGGTCCTTAGATAGATGTCTGACAATACAGCTTCTCATATGCTGGAGGAACGGTTGGAAATAAGGACATTTCCTTATCCACCCGGATCGACGCCACTGTTGATGCACCCCCTATGGATTTCACTGCATTTAATAATTTGTGTAAACGCAATGAACATTAAGATACCGACGGAAGATAAACACTATCCCTTGCATTTTGTCTTATTCCAAAGACCCCATCCAGCCAATTGCCCAGTTCCACAAGGCAAAGAATGTGTGTTGTTTACGTTTGTCGACTTCATTTCTAATGTGTGTGATCAAATTGGTTATGCTCTATGAAGTGTCAGACTTGTATGTGCACCACTTTGCTCCAATCAGGGCACATGTTCCACACTTAGCTGCCAAAATGAAGTCGAGTTCCATTTGACTCTGTAGCACAACATTGCGCATTGCAACCATCTGGGGCAGCGTTATACAAAGGAACCAGTCTATTCCCACATGGGGAAGTTGATCTCTCCCAGACGGAAGCCAATAAGAATGATACATATATGGGAACTAAATGTCTAAGTTAACACGACACTTTCCATTAAATAGATAGCCAAGGACATGTCTTGATCCCACGAATCCAATAAGGGCCAATAAGGTCAGATAACGGTGTTTCCCGATTGGAATATTGCAGGTCTGATCATTACTGGATGGAATCAGACAAATCCGTTTCGTTGCATTCACTGAGTGTTTACCTTGCTGGGTGCTGGACTTGGTGTGTTAAAAATAGATGAATACTTATTCATGTGATCGGGCCAACGTCTACAGGATCTATTTCTATAAAAGTCTACTCTATCACAATCCCTAGGACAACCTGATGCAACTATCTTAGGATCACTAAAAGACAGAGCCAGCTGATCCCACACAATTAGGTTTGACCATGATAAAGTCACTGTATGTAAGGTTATCCCTCCATTAGCATGTATCTGAATGTGTGAGCAAACCCAACATTTAGATATGTTGGCAGATCTAGCATAAGTGTATGCCATAGTGCAGATACATATTAGTATGCAGTTGCCGATGGGCTGTCTGTATTAAACATAGTAAATGTAACAACAAGAGTCGCAAAGTTTCCAATCATTATGATAGTTATGAAGTGACAGTCGCAATATTCTCTTTTGTATCTCCCAGCCACTGGTCATTATTGCAAAAAGAAAATTCAAAAATCCATTACAGAAAGGCATCACAAGCATGTCGCCTTTAATTGCACGTTTGAAGCTTGACAATCCATCTTGGAATTTGATAGCTGATAGTCAAAAATCTGTTGAAACTATCTTGAAATCTTCATGCACGCATTCTGTAAGTACAAGCAGAGTGGCACTAAGGGCCTTACTTTAGTATCCCTGGAACTAAATTATTTTTATTTCCTCTGTTCTGACATCATTCTAACTTCTGGGTGTCATAATTTGACCAAATCCAATATTTTCTTCTTAAAATCCAAATAATCCATGTGATCTGTAATGTGGCTGCTATAACCATGATGATCCCCTATTCTACTGGATCATCACCGATCTATATAATATAGTTATTACTGGATTGCTCATTCGGATATGGATTCAGTTGTGTCCAGTGTCGCCATCTTGGACAGTACTTCTCATCAATTAAGGCCCATGTTTGTCCGCTGACAATCACAGTAAACATCCCCTCCCATCTGACCCCTAGCCCTTTTTTGGCTGGCATGAGTTTTATCATTCTTTTCTCCCTTGGCTTAGATACTTTAAGAGTGTATTCCTCTGCCAATTTCATCAAGTCTCCATGTTGCTATTTTTTGACAGAATGTAAACCGTCTCGTAAATATCTCATATACTGAAACACTGCTTCTCGGCGAATTTCAAGTTCCCCTCCCCCTGTTATATCATCATCTGGGAGGCGCATTTCCCCGCCGTCATCAAACAAAAAGGATGAATCCTGTTCATCGGGATGGAGTAGCTCTCTGTCATGGTAGTATTGCTGGCAAAGCTTGGACCCAATTGTTTCCTTCTTCGAAGATGGCTTTGGCAAAACTTTTCTTCAGGTTTCAATGCATTCGTTCTACCATTCCTGAACTCTGTGGGTAGTATGGTATGCAAGACCTTTGTCTTAGCCCTTTCCTTTGGCAGACTTCCCTTAAAATACTTCCTGTGAAATGAGTTCCCTGGTCTGAGTCTGACTGAAGAGGAATTTCCATCCAGGTATTATCTCAAGCATAGAAATATAGAAGATTGGAGCAGGAGAAGGCCATATGGCCCAAAGAGCCTGCTCCGCCATTCATTACGATTATGGCTGATCATCCAACTCAAAAGCCTAATCCTGCTTTTTCCGCATAACATTTGATCCTTTTCGCCCCAAATGCGATATCCAGCTGCCTGTTGAACACATGTTTTGGCATCAACTGCTTTCTGTGCAATGAATGCCACAGGTTCACCAATCTTTCGGTGAAGAAACGTTTCCTCACCTCCGTCCCAAGTTGTCTAACCTCAATCCTCAGGCTGTGACCTCTGGTTCTGGACTCCCCCACGATCAGAAACATCCTCCCTGTATCTACCCTGTTCAGTTCTGTCTCTATGAAATCCCACCTCATTTGGCTGATCTCCAGCAAAAACCATTCCAACTGAGTCAATCTCTCCTCATACATCAATCCCGCCATCTCTGGAGTCTGCCTGATAAAAATTCGCTGCACTCCCTCAAGAGCAAGAACATCCTTCCTCAGAAAAGGAGACCAAAAATGCACACAATACTCTAGATGTGGCCTCATCAAGGCCCTGGATAATTGCAACAACACATCCCTGCTCCTTTAGTCTAAACCTTTCGCAATGATGGCCAACATGCCATTTGCCTTCTTTACCACCTGCCATTGCCTATCCACTGTTATCCCTTTAAGTAACTCTCCCCAGTCTATCAAGCGAACTCGCGCCTCATAGCGTCATAGTTTCCTTTATTAAGGTTCAGCAAACGAGACTCCAAATTAACTACTTCACTCTCCATCTTCATAAAAAATTCTATCATGTTGTAGTCACTCAACCCCAAGGGGTCTTGTGCAGATGTAATGGAAATGATTCGCTTCTCATTACACCATGCCCAGTCTAAAGTGGCCTACCCTCTAGTTGGTTGCTTCACATATTGGTCAGGAAAACCACACCGTACACACTCCAGTAATTCCTCCTCTACGGCATCGTAGTTAATGTGATTTGCCCAGTCAATGTGCACATTAAAATCACCCATGATTACTGATATTCGCTTAACACATGCCTCTCTAATTTCGTGTTTAATGCCATTCCCAACATCATCACTGCAGTTTGAGTGTCTATTTATGACACCCACGAATGTTTTTTTGTCTCTTGGTATTTCTCAAATCTACCATCCAGACTCCACATTATCAAAGCTAATATGCTTGCTCAACATTCTGCTAATTTCCTCTTTAACCAGAAGTGCCACTCCACCACTTTTTCCTTCATGCTTGTCCTTCCTAAATATTGAATATCCTGGGACATTCAATTCCCACCCCTGGTCATCCTGCAGCCATAACTCCGTAATGCCAATTGTATGGGACCTGTTTACATCTATCTAACCTATTAGTTCATCCACTTGATTGCAAATGTTATGTACATTAAGGCACATAGCCTTTAAGCTTGTTTTTTTAAACATTGTGTGCTTTTGTTCCACTATTTTTCTCTATCACGCTGTTTGAACATTGTCTTTGGTTTCTCTGCCTTTCACTTTTCTTATTCCCTTTTCTACCTTTTGGTTTTGTCCTTGCTCCTTCCTCCTCTGACTCCTTACATAAATTCCCAGCCCCTGGAATATTAGTTTAAACCCTCGCCAACTGCTCTTGCAAACAGTCTCCGTCGGACACCAGTACCAGACGTAAGTTAGTCCAAGTTGTACAGGTCCCTCCTCCGCCAGAACCGGTCCCAATGCACCAGGAATCTTAACCCCTTCCCCTTACACCATCTCTGCAGCCACATATTTATCCCATGTAGGCTGTCATTTCTATTCTGAATAGCATGTGGTACCGGTGGTATTCCTGAGATCACGAGCTTTGATTTCCGATGTCGTCAATATCGAAGCTACAGTTTTGGGTGTGGCATCTTTACAGAGTAATGCTTCAACCCATCGTGTAAACTGGTCGAGAATTACTAAACAATAACTCTTTCCTTTTGCACCAATACTGTTCCTCTGAAATCCATCTGTAAATATTCTCATTGCCCTTTAGGTCTTGGCTGGTTCCTCATCTTAAACCTGCAGTGAACGCGTGGTTCCACTTGGGCATGCTGCAGACATTTTCCACCGAATTTTGCTATCATTTCCAACCAGCCTTCGCACCAACTACAATTTTCCAATCGAATTGGGCATTTTGTCTCTGCTTGTATGAGCTAATTCATGGTATATTTTAAACACGGTTTGATGCATTGCTTCTGATGCCATTGTTTTCCCTTCTGTTCTCTCCATGGCATTTTGACCTTTCTTCCACCGCCGCCCCCCCCCCCCCCCCGCCGCCCCCGCCACCTTATTTTTCCCACTTCTGTGTCTCTTCCTCTGATGCTTTGTCTTGTATCTGCGTCACATCAATGTCTGTGATAATCTAATCACTAACCTGTAATGCTGCAATGCCTGCTGTTTGTATCCCTTCACAACTCCGTTCTAACAAATCTTTCACACGCAGGCCCGATCCCCGTAATAACTTGCATTTACCCTAGCCAGTCCCCCTGACACGAAGGGTCAATTTTGCATGGGCAACCAGCCTAACTTGTACATCTTTGGAATGTGGAAGGAAGCCGGAGAGCCCGGAGGAAGTTCATGCAGACACAGGGAGAATGTGAAAACTCCACACACGCAGTAACCAAAGCCAAGAATCGAACCCGGGAGCCAGGCGCTGTGAGGCAGCAGTGCTAACGATTGTGCCACTGTTCCGCCATGAATTACCCCAAAATCAGATCAATTATCTCTACAAATGTTATCTTGTTTTCTTGTGCCCCATTCTAAAGCTTTACTTAAAGCTATCAACGTTGCTTCTTGTGCTGAATTCCTCCCTGGTATTTGATCTCCTGCAATCACTGTTCTTTCATAATTTACTACTGTCCATGCAGTACAGGGTTCACATTTTCTCGTACCATCTACGTACAGGTTAATTACTCCTTCACCTGTGACTGGTTCTTCCGCTAAACCTTTCCTCACACCTTCATTCGCTTCTGTTGCACATTTATGCGCTGCTCCTTGCATTGTCAATCCTCCCACAGAATATTCTCTTGTATCTCTGCTGATGTCTATATTTGTGTCTCCTCGCATTAGATTTGCTTCCCATATTCAACGTCTTCCATCAGATACTCATTTTAATCGTCCTGATTCTAAAAACAGGACAATTGGGTGTGGACTATCGAGAATTATTTTTCCCAATCGCATGATTGGCTCTGAAACAGCCGCCCATGAGGCAGAGGCCAGTGCTCTCATACATCATGCATAATTCTGGAAACCGATTTTAGCTGGGTGGAGGAGTGCCCCACTGATATGAACCTGTCTCCTTGTTGTTGAGTTACCACTTTGGCTTGCATTGCATCATTTTCCTGACAAAAATTGCGAAACGGTTTAGTATGATCTGGTAATTCTAATGCAGGAGCTTTTACCATGCCTTGCTTTAAATTGGAAAAAGCCTGTGCTTCTTTCTCTCCCCATTCTATTCGCTTGCAGCTTGCCCTTCCTCCTTTCATCAAATCCTTTACGGGTTTTGCAACACTGCATAATTCTCCATAAAATTCCAGCGATAGTTTTGAAGTCCTAATACTTGTTTCAACGCCTTTTACAGTAAGTAGTCTTTTCACATACAGCATAGCTTTCCTTCGATCTTCTGGGATCTCTTTCTTACATTGGGATATAACATTTCCCAGGTATGTCTCCTGATCTTGTGCCAACTGAGATTTGCTGCGATTGGGTTTAAGACGAAATGTTTGAATTGATTGAATCACTCTCTGTATAGCTAAGCAATGTGTTATTGAACTGTCTGATGCTATGAAACGCTCGTCCACATATTGCAAACTGATGGTTCCTACGCATTCCAAGGGTTCAATTATCTGTGCCACGTACTGTTGAAAAATCGCTGGATTGTTATGGAGCCCCTGTGACAGATCGGTCCAAGAGTGGGCTGATTCCGAATTGCAAATGCGAATTTGGACTGGTGTTCTTCAGCTGCAGGAGTCGACCAAAATCCATTAATTATGTCTACCACTGTAAATATGGCCTGCTCTATTCCAACTCTGTTCAAGATGCTGGTAGGATTCGTCACAATGGGGTGCTTTAGCGATTCTGAGCTGTTTAATCGTTATTTAATCAAAAACTGCAATCTGGGGCCCGATTGTCCCATTGCGAGCCACAACTTTCCTGTCGGGTCGGGTTGGGAGATGCGCGTGTCAGCTATTTTTTGGGTTCCCCTCGAGTATTTACGACGAGCGCGCACCTCCCAAAAGGAAGAAAAAGGCACCACCGGGAACACGCAGAAGTCGGCGGAAAGTGAGGTAATTTTAATATGTTTTAAATGTAATTTAAATGCCATTTCAATGTGATTATCAATTCCGGGCCGGCCCCGATAGCATCTCCCACCTCGGCAGGAACACTTCATTCCAACGGGGTTCGTTGAACGAGCGGTAAACACCACCAGAGTGAAGGGGGGCAATCGGGGCCCCCCAGTGGATCAGGTGGCGGAAGGCGTTGCCCCCCTGGACATTGGTACCCGGGCAGTGCCAGCCTTTGCCCCCTGGCACTGCTCAAGGGGCAAATTGCCCATGCCCAGTGGTCACCTTGGCACTACCCACCAGGCATCGGACGGTGCCAAGGGATCGGGGCCAATTGTGGGCGGGGCCTAGCGACGATAAGTGGAAGTAGGGGGTCCCACTGCCACTCTGCATGAGGATCGGTCTCGGCTGGAGGGAGGCCAGCAATCGGGGTGGGCTGGGTGTGGTGGTCTGCTGGGGCACCTGCCTCCCAAGGAGGGGTCTGACTGCGTGGTCAGCGGGGGGGGGGATGGTCTGCCGGGTGAGGGGCGTAGTGGATCGCCGCAGCTGGGGGGGTGGGGAGCGTGGGCTGAGGGCGCTCCAGAACAGGGAGTTGGGGGTGTTCAGGGCTGGCCCGGGCATTGTTGTGAGGTCGGCGGTTGGGCCGTGCGGTTGGGGGTGGCTGGAGGGGAAGCACTGCAGTGGTTCTGAAATGGCCAACGATTGAGCTGGTCAGCAAAACGGGAGACTGACAGATCGGAACAAGTGCGCATGCACTCATTTCCGGAGCCGTCACGCTCTGACATGAATGGGCTATTAATGATATTCCCGATTGTGATCTCTGCATGAAAAGTGGGGAGATGCGAGTGAGAAGCTGCACTGAAAAGACAATCGTTACCTAGAACCGTTTTCCTACAAATTCAGCATATTGGGAGAAGCGCCCACCCCCCACACATCCCCACCACAGCCCCCCCCCCACCCCCCCTCCGCCCCCCCCTCCCCCCCCGCCCCCCCCCCCCTCCCCCCCCCCCCCCGCCTGGTTTCTTTACTTTCCAAATAGGTGAATTAGTCTCAAATGAGGTCTTGGTTTCTACTTGTTGCTTTTCAAAATGTGTTAAGATATTTTAAACTGCCTCCATCGCTTTTGCTTTCAGAGGTTTTTTTTTGTGGTTCTCTCAACAACTCGGTCTTAATCTCTCCAGTTACTCTTCGCAAACGTATGGTCTGATCAGTTGTCTGCAAATTTAATTCTGTTCACGATATAGATGCTCCGGTGTCTATAAACATAGTGCAGTTTTGGCCCCCTAACGCTGCTTCTACATACATTCAGGGATCTCCAATTGTCGTCCTTGGAGGTGCTAATTGTCATTTCTGACCCAACAACTTCGGTGTCTCAGCTGCTGTCATCTTCAGTATTGTCTGTAATGCTTGTTGTGTTCTTACGAGTTTTGGGTTTGAACTTTGATTGTTTCGTTTGTCCTTTTTGGATCCAGTCCTACTCTACCCCTTCCCCCTCGCCCCCTCCCCCCACAACCCACCCCAACCCCCCCGCCCCCCCAACCCCCTCCCCACCCCTTTTCACCCAACATTTCTTTTTTTCATATCATGGTCTACATTATGATGATTGTTGCATTATCTTCTGTTTCTCTGATTATGTTCTGTGGATCTGGCTCGGCAATCTTGATCAATATGTTGTTTCTTTCCACCCACAAATCATGTCCTAAACATTCTGGGCTATGGCTGACCAACTGGAGACATTTTGGAATGTTTCTGGTGATTTGTTTCTATCTTCATATCCCGATTCATAACGTCCCGGAAATTATTCCATATTGGAATGCCCATTACTGTGCAAACATGTTTGTTTTACTTCTGCAGCGAATAAAGACACAATGTCGGCTTTAAATAATTAAACTCTATTTCCTTTATTCTGTAGCTACTTAAAAAGCACTACATACTTATGATGCATCAACTTTATACTCACTATCTTTACTTTAGTCAACTTAAAGTTGATCCCCACTTGCAATTAAAACATGGCCCGAATTTGTTGTCTCATGAAATCAGTCCCTTGTTGTCTTCTTCCAGATGCTGTTCCTCCTTATCAGCTTGACCGCCGAGTTCTTCACACTGCCTTTCTGATCAAGCACTTTGTGTCGGCAGAATTAAACACCAAAGGTTCCTTGGTAACCAGGCAATGAATTGATCAGAAAACCCAATTTCATATTTCGATTATGCCAATCAAATAGAGCCAAGCAGTGGTATATGTCACTTTAGACCCCATAATGTCTAGGCCCTTTAAGTGCATATTGTTTACATTCCAATGCCCAGATAAGGAATACTGGCTCCAACGGTCTGTAAAGAACTCCTCGCTGCCAAGGACAAGCTGTTACATGTGACAACTTGCACCTGGTGTCCTTTGGCATGTTCCAGGCCAGCTCTGTCACAAGAAATCCCAATATAATGGAAAAACAACTTCAACCAAAAATCAGGTTTGCTTGATTGAAGCTCTTTCTGCCTCTTAAAAGTTAAATCTCTGCAGACCATTCAGCTACGGTCCCTCCTCTTGATCCTCGAAGCCACAGGGAAAATTGATCACACTCCCATGACCAAGTCCATTTGCAAGTGGCATTCAAACCTCAAGCCAACCAACTGAATTAATTCAAGTTGCACAATATCAATGTTACATTACATACATCACTTAATATATTACACATGACATTCTTTCTTATGCCAACATATTTCCTCATTCAACCGTTTGGTCATCTCTATTCTGCACTTGATAATGTTGATTGTTAACGATTAAATGCAACATGTTATACAAGATTAATCATACTGCTGCATGAGAAATTAATTGGTCGCAACGGTGAGTTTGCATGTCGGAACCCCAGTTGGAGAAATCGTACCACCAACTCGTTTCCTTTGCATTCTTAATATTCTGATCAATAGCTTCAGGAGCTTGTTTGACTTGAATGAACATTTGATAATCATTAATTAAGGGTATTCTAATGTATTCCACATGTTCAGGTAGTAGGTTGATAATAATACTATATTGACTAAAATATTCACCGAAAATGTCTTGTAGTCTATCTGCTTCATTTCATATTGATTCTTGTCTTTGGTTTATTTCAACCAATTCAATATAGCCTATTTTCACTGGTACTTGCGGAGTAACGCAAAAAGTAGTGTGAGTGATATTACAAGCCATAACTCCATACTGATAAGGGTCTAATGAGGAAGTAATGCAATATTCAAATTTTCCTCTTTAAGCCACTTCAGTAATGTCTATATGTAGACGCCTAACCTCCATTGTACAATTTAGATTATCATTAACTTTATACTCACACGAATCCTGTTGATTTGAATATATGGGATATTGACAAACATTTACTGTTTCCGATTGTTGGCATTTCCTGAAAGGAGTACCCACCAGATTTCCCTCTCATTCTACAACGAAAGATAAAACATGATCATCTCTCATCCACATACCATCCATAATGATACAAATGTTCTGAACCTCTATTCTTTCCATCCCACTGCATCCACTCGAATCAATGGAATCCGTATTGCTAATCATGAAGCTTTATGTAACATTCCACCTCAATAATCCTCAAACCAAACCTTAGTCAATTGTCAAAGCTGACATTGGGGCACATTAGGATCTGTTCGTCCATGAGTTAGATAATCTAACTGTACATTACTTATTCAGAAAGGAACATTCCCCTGATTTGCTCGTTCTAAATTCTCTCTAAGTTACTCTAACGTCCAGTTCCCATAAACAATACATAAGGTTATATTTTACTGTTTCCCATCATCAATTGTCTTGTATTTAATAATTTGGTTAATGGTTTTAGCATGCCCTTCGAACACAGTCACCATATATTCATCAGCACCCTGTAGGAACAACGATCCTAATGCAGCATTCTGATTATTATTAATTACCTCAGACATTAGTTGCTTAACCTGCTGCATTAGTGTTTGAAGTTTTATGTCCACATTTGCCGAAGCAAGGGTGTTAACCGTGGATGCTGCTTCACTAAAAGCAGTTGACGAATCATTAATTAACTCCCTCCTCTGGTGACATTTTGAATCATTAAACAATTCTTGCTCTTCATTTGTCATTTCTTGATTTGACAGCCTCTGTGTTAAATAAAAATATAATTCCCAAAGTTTAGAGGAACACCAATCAGGTAAATGTATTTTAGTGAAAACCAATACAAATGACATCAATTCATACCGAATATTGTCATACGATATCCTGTTTGTATCTGTTATTACTGACTCATTTTGAGGACAAAGCGTATTCACAGGACAATAATATGCCATCGATGGAGATGAGGTATTCGAGTAAAATTCAGTTTGAAATTCATGTGTGCAATTTACCAAACAAGGCACCGAAGAGGGAGGTTTAACTCTCCAACGTACTTGAGATTTATGATGATCCTTATCAGCATAACGAATCCCTTTGCAAAAACCCCATTCATGCTTATTAGGAATTTGTTTTGGAATTTGAATTCCGCCAATCTCATACAAACACAAAGAACAAAGAATAAAACAGGACAGGAACAGGCCCTTCGGCCCTCCAAGCCCGCGCCGATCCCTGGTCCAAACTAGACCATTCTTTTGTATCCCTCCACTCCCACTCCGTTCATGTGGCTATCGAGATAAGTCTTAAACGTTCCTGGTGTGTCTGCCTCCACCAACTTGCCCGGTAGCGCATTCCAGGCCCCCACCACCCTCTGTGTAAAATACGTCCTTCTGATATCCATGTTAAACTTCCCCCCTCCCACCCCCCCCCTCACTATGAACCTATCACCCCTCGTGAACGTCACCACCGATCTGGGAAAAAGCTTCCCACCGTTCACCATATCTATGCCTTTCTTAATTTTATACACCTCTATTAGGGCACCCTCATCCTCCGTCTTTCCAGTGAGAATAACCCCAGTTTACCCAATATCTCCTCATAACTAAGCCTTTCCATGCCAGGCAACATCCTGGTACACCTCCTCTTCACTCTCTCTAAAGCCTCCACGTCCTTCTGGTAGTGTGGCGACCAGAACTGTGTGCACCATTCCAAATGCGGCCGAATCAACGTTCTGTAGAACTGCAACATCAGACCCCGACTTTTATACTCTATTCCCCGTCCTATAAACGCAAGCATGCCATATGCCTTATTCACTACCTTCTCCACCTGAGACGTCACCTTCAAGAATCTGTGGGATCTATGGGTTCTACACAACGTTGTAAATCATACACAGTTGTCACTAAAAGATAATGCACGCAATGACAGAATTAGACCTGTTAATAACCGAAACATGGCACAATGGGTTTGATTGTGCCATTGTACAGCAAGCTCATATTTAAAAATGTATAGACACCCAATCAAAAACATTGCACCTGGATTCACCCATAAATATCCATCTTTAGGCTGTGCTGCATTGGAGGAGTAAAATATAAATATCTGAATTGTTCTTCATTATTTCTGTTGCGAGACACTGATTGCGATAAGAACAAAGAACAAAGAACAGTACAGCACAGGAAACAGGCCCTTCGGCCCTCCAGGCCTGTGCCGCTCCTTGGTCCAACTAGACCAATCGTTTGTATCCCTCCATTCCCAGGCTGCTCATGTGACTATCCAGGTAAGTCTTAAACGATGTCAGCGTGCCTGCCTCCAACACCCTACTTGGCAGCGCATTCCAAGCCCCCACCACCCTCTGTGTAAAAAACATCCCTCAAATGTCTGAGTTATACTTCGCCCCTCTCACCTTGAGCCCGTGACCCCTCGCGAACGTCACTTCTGATCTGGGAAAAAGCTTCCCACCGTTCACCCTATCTATCCCCTTCATAATATTGTACACCTCTATTAGATCTCCCCTCATTCTCCGTCTTTCCAGGGAGAACAACCCCAGTTTACCCAATCTGTCCTCATAGCTAAGACCCTCCATACCAGGCAACATCCTGGTAAACCTTCTCTGCACTCTCTCTAACGCCTCCACGTCCTTCTGGTAGTGCGGCGACCAGAACTGGATGCAGTACTCTAAATGTGGCCTAACCAGCGTTCTGTACAGCTGCATCATCAGGCTCCAGCTTTTATACTCTATACCCCATCCTATAAAGGCCAGTGGTTTTAGCTGGGGGAAGGGTAATTATGAGGCTATTAGGAGAGAATTAGGAAACATAGGTTGGACTAGGAGATTACAGGGACTGGGAACGTCCGACATGTGGAGTTTTTTCAAGGAGCAGCTACTGCGAGTCTGTGATAGGTATGTCCCTGTCAGGCAAGGAGGAATTGGTAGGGCTAGGGAACCGTGGTGCACCAAAAAAGTTTCTTTGTTGGTTAAAAAGAAAAAGGAGGCTTATGTTCGGATGAGACGTGAGCACTCGGGTAGTGCACTAGAAAGCTTTAGATTGGCTAAGAGGGAGTTGAAGAGCGAGCTTAGAAGGGCTAAAAGGGGACATGAGAAGACTTTGGCGGATAGGGTTAAAGAGAATCCTAAGGCGTTCTATAGGTATGTCAAGAACAGAAGGTTGGTTAGGGCAAGTTTAGGGCCAGTTATAGATGGCAGAGGGAAGTTATGTGTGGAACCGGAGGAGATTGGTGAGGCATTGAACCAATATTTCTCTTCGGTGTTCACGCAAGGGGACATGAATATAGCTGAGGAGGACACTGGGTTGCAAGGGAGTAGAATAGACAGTATTACAGTTGATAAGGAGGATGTGCAGGATATTCTGGAGGGTCTGAAAATAGATAAATCCCCTGGTCCGGATGGGATTTATCCAAGGATTCTCTGGGAGGCAAGAGAAGTGATTGCAGAGCCTCTGGCTCTGATCTTCAGGTCGTCGTTGGCCTCTGGTATAGTACCAGAAGATTGGAGGTTAGCGAATGTTGTCCCATTGTTTAAGAAGGGGAACAGAGACTTCCCCGGGAATTATAGACCGGTGAGTCTCACTTCTGTTGTCGGCAAGATGTTGGAAAAAATTATAAGGGATAGGATTTATAGTTATTTGGAGAGTAATGAATTGATAGGTGATAGTCAGCATGGTTTTGTGGCAGGTAGGTCGTGCCTTACTAACCTTATTGAGTTTTTTGAGAAAGTGACCAAGGAGGTGGATGGGGGCAAGGCAGTGGACGTGGTATATATGGATTTTAGTAAGGCGTTTGATAAGGTTCACCATGGTAGGCTTCTGCAGAAAATGCAGATGTATGGGATTGGGGGTGATCTAGGAAATTGGATCAGGAATTGGCTAGCGGATAGGAAACAGAGGGTGGTGGTTGATAGTAAATATTCATCATGGAGTGCGGTTACAAGTGGTGTACCTCAGGGATCTGTTTTGGGGCCACTGCTGTTTGTAATATTTATTAATGATCTGGATGAGGGTATAGTTGGGTGGATTAGCAAATTTGCTGATGACACCAAAGTCGGTGGTGTGGTAGACAGTGAGGAAGGGTGTCGTAGTTTGCAGGAAGACTTAGACAGGTTGCAAAGTTGGGCCGAGAGGTGGCGGATGGAGTTTAATGCGGAGAAGTGTGAGGTAATTCACTTTGGTAGGAATAACAGATGTGTTGAGTATAGGGCTAACGGGAGGACTTTGAATAGTGTGGAGGAGCAGAGGGATCTAGGTGTATGTGTGCATAGATCCCTGAAAGTTGGGAATCAAGTAGATAAGGTTGTTAAGAAGGCATATGGTGTCTTGGCGTTTATTGGTAGGGGGATTGAATTTAGGAGTCGTAGCGTTATGTTGCAACTGTACACAACTCTGGTGCGGCCGCACTTGGAGTACTGTGTGCAGTTCTGGTCCCCACATTACAGGAAGGATGTGGAGGCTTTGGAGAGGGTGCAGAGGAGGTTTACCAGGATGTTGCCTGGTATGGAGGGGAGATCCTATGAGGAGAGGCTGAGGGATTTGGGATTGTTTTCGCTGGAAAGGCGGCGGCTAAGAGGGGATCTTATTGAAACATATAAGATGATTAGAGGTTTAGATAGGGTGGATAGTGATAGCCTTTTTCCTCTGATGGAGAAATCCAGCACGAGGGGGCATGGCTTTAAATTGAGGGGGGGTAGTTATAGAACCGATGTCAGGGGTAGGTTCTTTACCCAGAGGGTGGTGAGGGATTGGAATGCCCTGCCAGCATCAGTAGTAAATGCGCCTAGTTTGGGGGCGTTTAAGAGATCCGTAGATAGGTTCATGGACGAAAAGAAATTGGTTTAGGTTGGAGGGTCACAGTTTTTTTTTTTAACTGGTCGGTGCAACATCGTGGGCCGAAGGGCCTGTTCTGCGCTGTAATGTTCTATGTTCTATACCATATGCCTTCTTCACCGCCTTCTCCACCTGTGTTGCCACCTTCAAGGATTTGTGGACTTGCACATCTAGGTCCCTCTGTGTTTCTATACTCCTGAAGACTCTGCCATTTATTGTATAACTCCTCCCTACATTATTTTTTCCAAAATGCATCACTTCACATTTATCCGGATTAAACTCCATCTGCCACCTCTCCGCCCAATTTTCCAGCCTATCTATATCCTGCTGTATTGCCCGACAATGCTCTTCGCTATCCGCAAGTCGAACCATCTTCGTGTCATCCGCAAACTTGCTGATTACACCAGTTGCACCTTCTTCCAAATCATTTATATGTATCACAAATAGCAGAGGTCCCATAACATTCAGCAAAATCAGAAGAACAATCCCCACGGAAGAAAAAAAATCCCCTGCAACTGATCAGGTTAATGCCTGCTGTTATGCACAGTTTATATTTGATCCAGTTCTTACTTAGAAACTTACATACCAATAGTTATGGATCCATATTCCTGTTGAAACAAAGAACAAAGGAGAAATAAAATTACAGCCCAATTCGGCCCTTCAAGCTGGCTCGAACCATGTTGCCCAACTGAATTAAAACGCCTTACCCTTCCGTAGACCATATCCCTTTACTCCATCCTATTCATGTATTTGTCAAGACGTCCCTTGAAACTCACTATCGTATTTGCTTCCACTCCCTCTCCTGACAGCGAGTTCGATACACCCACCGACCTCGTAGGTCTCCTCTAAACCTTGCCACTTCCACGTTAAAACGTTGCACTCGCGTAATTAACTCCTCCATCCTGAGAAAAAACATAATGACGATCCACTGTGTCCATGTACCCCATAATCTTGTAGACCTCTATCAGGTCGCCCCTCAAGCTCTGTTCGTTCCAGCCAAAACAAACCAAGTTTCTCCAACCTCTCCTCATAGCTAATGCCCTTCATACAAGGAAACATCGTGATAGCTCTTTGCTGTACCGTCTCCAAAGCCTCCAGAACCTTCTGGTAGTGTGGCTAGCAGAATTGAAAACTATACTTCAAGTGTGCCCTGACAAAGTCTTGCCATTTTTTAAAACTGAATGCCCCGGCCGATGAAGGCAAGTATGCCGTATGCCTTCTTGACTACCGTCTCCACCTGCATTGTCACTTTCAGTGACCTGGGTACCTGTACACCCAGCTCCCTCTGCCCATAAATACACTTAATGATTCTGCCACGGATATTTCCTATCTGTATTAGACCTTGCAGAATGTTTTACCTCTCATTTGTCCGGACTAAACTCCATCTGCCATCTCTCTGCCAAAGTCTCCAACCAATCTCTATGCTGCTGTATCCTCTAACGGCCCTCATTGCTATCCACAATAGAACAAACCTTGATGTCATCCACAAACTTACGAATCAAACCAGTTCTATTTTCCTTCAAATCATTTACATATGTTACAAACAGCAAAGATCCCAGCACTGATCCCTGAGGAACGCCACTTGTCACAGCCCTCCATTCAGAAACACACACTTCCACTGCTATCCTCTGTCTTCTGTGAATGATCCCTTTATGTACCATCTTGCCAGCTCATCTCTGATCCCGTGCGACTTCACCTTCTGTAACAGTCTGCCATGAGGGACCTTGTCAAAGGCTTAATGAAGTCCATGTAGAAAAGATCCACTGCCCTATCTCATCAAAAATCTTCGTCACTACCTCGAAAATCTCGATCAAGTTCTGAGGCATGACCTCCCATTCACAAAACCCTGTTGTCTCTCGCAAATATGCCTACTAATTTCCAAGTGGGGGTAAATCCTGTCTCGAAGAATCCCCTCCAATAATTTGCACAACACTAACGTAAGGCACTGTGACCTGTAATTATCTGGGTTATGCTTGCTACCCTTCCTAAACAAAGGAACAACACTGACAATTATCCAATCTTCTGGGACCACCCCTGTAGCCAGTGAGGATACAAAGATTTCTCGCAAGGCCTCAGCAATTTCCTTCCTTGCCTCTGTCAGTATTTTAGGGTCGATCCCATCAGCTCCTGGGGGCTTGTCTAACTTAATGTTTCTGAAGAACCCCAATACCGACTCTTGTTTGATGTCAACATGATCCGAACCATGTACACACCCTTCTCCAGACTCATCCTCCACCAAGTCTTTCTCTTTGGTGAATACTGACACAAAATACTCATTTAATACCTCGCCCATTTGCTCTGGCTTCTCGCGTAGCTCCCCTCCTCTGTTCCTGAGTGGGCTAACCCTCTCCCTTGCTACCCTCATGCTATTTATATATGTATAATGAGCCTTGCAAATTCCCTTAATCCTGCTTGCCAATGACTTTTCGTGACGCCTTTTAGCCGTCCTTACTCTTTGCTTCAGTTTCTTTCCACTTTTCCTTGTATTCCACACTTGCTTCGTGTGCTCCCAGCCTCCTAGCCTTGACAAATGATTCATTTTTTAATTTGACTAGGCTCACGATATCTCTCCTTATCAAATGTTCCTGAAACTTGCCATACTGATTCTTCGTCTTTACAGGAATGTGCCGGCGGTCCTGAATTCCTGTCAGCTTACAAATGAAAGCCTCCAACATGCCAGATGGTGATTTGCACTCAGGCATCTTCCCCCAATCTACATTCTTCAATTCCTGCCTAATATTATTGTAATTAGCCTTCCCCTAATTTAGCATTTCACTGGAGGACTACACTTATCTTTATTCATCAGTACCTTAAAGCTTACTGAATTGTGGGCACTGTTACCGAACTGCTTCCCGACTGAAATGTCGACCACCTGGCCATGCTCATTCTCCAATACCAGGATGACAATGGGATCTTTCCTGGTTTGACTATCTATATCCTGTTCAAGAAGGCCTCCTGGATACTCCTTACAATCTCTGTCCCATCTAGGCCCCGACCACTAAGTGAGTTCCAGTCAGTACAGGGGAAGTTAAAATCTCCCACCACAACAACCCTGTTACATTTGCACTTGACAAAATCTGCCTGCATACCTGCCCTCTATCTCGCGCTGGTTGTCGGGATGCCTATAGTAAACCACCAACAGTTTGATTACACGCTTCCTATTCGAGAGCTCTACCCATATTGTCTCACTGTATGAGCCCTTCAAGTTGTCCTCCCGCAGTACAGTTGTGATAATCTCCTTAACCAGTTGTGCAACTCCCCCACCCCTTTTACAACCCCCTCTATCCCGCCTGAAACATCTGTACCCTGGAACGGTGAGCTGCAAATCCTGACCGTCCCTTAATCAATTCTCCATAACGGCAACGACATCATTATGCCAAGTACTAATGCAAGCTTTAAGTTCATCAGCCTTACCAGTAACACGTCTCGCATTGAAACAAATGCACTTCAGCCCACCAGACCCTCTTTGATTAGCAACCACACCCTGCCTGCTCTTCCTCTGAGTCGTGCTGGCCCTACTCTCTCGTTTAGCTTCAGTTGATTCACGTTGCTTTTGTTCCCAACCCCCTGCCAAACTAGTTTATATACTGCCGTATGACACAAGCAATCCCCCGGCCAGAAAATGTATGCCTTCCTGTTAAAATGCTATCTGACCTTCTTTTACAGGACCCAACTGCCCCAGAAGAGATACCAATGCTCCAGATATCTGAAACTCCCCCTCCGACACCAACTGTTTAGCCACGTGTTCAGCTGTACTATCTCCCTATTTCTAGCCTCACTGGCACGTGGCACAGGGAGTAATCCTGAAATTACAAAACCAAGATGTCCTGCTTTTTAAACTTGTACATAAGTCCCCAGACTGCTACTGCAGGACCTCATTAATCTTCCTACCTGTGCCATTCATACCAATATGTACCACAAACTCTGTTTGCTTACCCTCTCCCTTCAGAATATTTTCTGCCCATTCAGTGACATCCTGGACACTGGCATCAGGGAGGCAACATACCATCCTGGAGAGTCTTTCACGTCCACAGAAGAGGCTATCTGGACACCTAACTATAGAGCCCCTTATAAATATTGCTCGAGTACACTTTGCCCGTCCCTGCTTTATCACAGAGGCTTGGCAGAATTGATTTCCGAATTGTGTCCCACGCACTCATGGTCAGGTCCACTGACGTCAAGCTGGTGTTCTTCTCTGACCACTGCCTCCGACTGTCACCGAGAGGAAAACCAGAAGTGGGCAGGGGGTCCTGGAAACTAAATGTAGAACTGTTGGTGCCAGAGATCCCGAGGAGATCAAACGGGTTAGCAGGGCTGGAGAACCGTGAAACCCTTCTTTGAGTCTAGATCACTCTGGTGAGAGAAAATCAAGGAGAACAACAAAAGGTTCTTCATCCATAAAGGGGTTCAGAAGGCCAGCGAGAGACGGGGGAAAATATCCCGACTCCAGAAAAGCATGCAGAATCTATTCCAACTGCAGTTGATGGGGTTCCATGTCAAGGAGGATCTACGAGATATGAAGAGCCAGCAAGCCTCGCACTTTGCCTCGAAGGCTTCCAAGGTCATGTTCCGATCTAGTGTCCGCTCCATGGAGCAGGATGAAACGTGCGCGCGTTTCGTCTTCCAAAAGGAGTACAGAAAGACCTCTGAGATCAGCAGCCTGAAGCAAGAAGGTGGTGCTGTAAATACATCGCAGTCTGACATTCTGAGGATCTGCAAATCCTTCTATTCTGGACTGTATCATCAGAAGCCAACAGACAGCATGGCTCCCAGTCCGCCCTGTCCTCTATCATGGAGGTCTTAGACGACGGCGAGCGGTAGAGCCTGGACAGACCGTTATCTTTGGATGAGCTGACAAAGGCAGCCAAATCTTTTCAGAAGGGTAAAACTCCCGGAAGCGACATCTTACCAGCTGAGTTTTCTTCTTCGTTGTGGGACTTGTCGGGCCTGGGCCTGCTGGAAATATACGAGATTACGCTTGTGGAAGGCACCATTTCAGAATCCATGAGGAAAGGCATCATTACCCTAATCTCAAGCAGAAGGGGGAAGGGAGGAAGGTAGAAAATGGCGACCCACTTCACTGTGGAATGTGGATTAGAAAATTCTAGCCAAGGGCATCGCCAACCGTGTCAAGTCTGCTCTGGAGTCCGTGCTCCATCCTGATCAAACCTGTGCTGTACCGGGCCGGATGATCTCTGATAGCCTCGCGCTACTCATGGATTCGCTTGCCTACGTGTAGGACAGACAGGTGGACACCTTCCTCATCAGCCTAGACCAGGAGAAGGCATTTGACAGAATATCGCACACCTACATGATGATTGTGCTCTCCAAAATGGGTTTTGGAAAGGTAATCCGCAATTGGATCCACACAGGTATCAGCAGCCCAATCTCAATTAATGGGTGGGAATCAGATAATTTTCAGATCAGGCCTGGAGTCAGGCAGGGCTGCTCTCTTTCCTCCGTCCTTTTTGTGTGTTGCATTGAACTCTTTGCCAAGTCCATCAGAAAGGACCCAGGCATTAAAGGGGTTACCATCCCAGGCAGCGGAGGCACGCAGGCCAAAGTCTCCCTGCACATGGATGATGTGGGTGCCTTCTGCTCGGTCATCAGTTCGCAGACTCCTCCAAGTCTGTGAGCAGTTTGAGCTGGCCTCGGGAGCCAAAGTCAACCGGCGGAAGAGCGAAGCGATGTTCTTCAGGAACAGAGAAGACCGATCCTTTGTCCCCTTCATCATCAGGGCTGACTACCTGAAGGTGCTGGGGATATGGTTTGTAGCAGTGGTGGCGTGCGCCAAAAACTGGGAAGAATGCATCGCCAAAGTTAGGCAGAAATTGGGCTTGTGGGAGAACCCTCCCTTTCCATCACCAGCCAAACCCTGGTTATCCGGTGTGAGGTACTGTCCGTTTTATTGTACATTGCGCAGGTCTGGTCTATCCCCAGATCCTGCGCAGCAGTAGTCAGCCAGGCAATCTTCAAATTTATCTGGAGATCGAACATGGATCGTGTCCAGAGGGAGGCGATTCATAAATCACTGGAGAATAGAGGGAGAAACGTTCCCAAATCCGCCCTCATCCTGATGGCCACCTTTGTGTGCGGATTCATCAAGCTGTGTGTAGATCCTCGGTATGCTAACACAAAATGTCACTATTTTTTGAGGTTCGACCTGTCCCAAGTGTTGCAGAGGTTCGGTCTGGCCACACTGCCGTGGAACACTCCAAGTAGTTCGACCGTACCGCTGCACCTGTCCTTCCACGAGAATCTGTTTCCAGAAATACACGTTGGACCACATGGCGATCAAGCAGTGGTCAGTGCGTAATGTCCTTGAGGCCCTGAGGGAGAAAGAGATGGTGGACCATGTCAGATGGTTCCCTGAACAGACTGTCAGTGTCATCTGGCAGAATGCCTCATCAGCAGGACTTTCAGAAAAGCACCAAGACCTGGCTTGGTGGTGGTGAGAAGGGCACTCCCGTCAGATCCTTCATGCATGCCCGAGGTCCCAACAACACCGCACGCTGCCCTCGAAGTGGCTGCGGCGGTGATGGGAGAGTCGCACAACTCCTTGTGGAATGTGCCTTTGCAAAGAACGTCTGGAGCGAGATGCAGTGGTATTTGTCCAGGTTCATCCCACGCAGCTCGATGACGTAGGACTCGGTGCTCGATGGGCTTTTCCAGGGACGCTCACCGCGACAAATATCAACTGCTGTTGGAGGGTCATCAACTCGGTGTTTGGTCCGCCCGAAACTTGGTGATCTTCGAGTGCAAGCATTTGTCCTCGACCGAGTGTTGCAGGCTGGCACATTGCAAGGTCCAGGGCTACGTGCTGAGGGACGCTCTCAAGCTTGGGGCAACCGCCGTAAAGGCACAATGGGAAAATGCCACTGTTAAAATCTTTCAATCAAGAAGACCGAGGGGCCAGTAACTACAAAAAAAACCCCTCGGACAGCGTAACTGTGTGCAACTCTGTAAAAACCAACAGCACACAGTGTAATGTGACGAATGTGTACAGTGCTGTTGAAGAGTGCAGTTGAACAGAGGGATCTGGGAATACAGGTACAGAATTCCCTAAAAGTGACGTCACAGGTGGATAGGGTCGGAAAGAGGGCCTTTGGTATATTGGCCTGTATAAATCGGAGTATCGAGTATAAAAGTTGGAGTGTTATGGTAAGGTTATATAAGGCATTGGTGATGCCAAATTTGGAGTATTGTGTACAGTTTTGGTCACCTAGTTACCGGAAGGATGTAAGTAAGATTGAAAGAGTGCAGAGAAGGTTCACAAGGATGTTGCCGGGACTTGAGAAGCTGAGTTACAGAGAGAGATTGAATAGGTTGGGACGTTATTCCCTGGAGCGTAGAAGATTGAGGGGAGATTTGATAGAGGTGTATAAGATTTTGATGGGGAAAGATAGAGTGAATGCAAGCAATCTTTTTCCGCTGAGGCTGGGGGAGAAAAAAACCAGAGGGCATGGGTTAAGGGTGAAAGGAGAAAAGTTTAAAGGGAATATTAGTGGGTGGGGGGGGGGGGGGGGGGCTTCTTCACGCAGAGAGTGGTGGGAGTGTGGAATGAGGTGCCGGATAAAGTGGTAAATGCTTTTAACATTTAAGAAAAACTTGGACGGGTTCATGGATGAGAGGGGTGTGGAGGGATATGGTCCAAGTGCAGGTCAGTGGGACGAGGCATAAAATGGTTCGGCACAGACAAGAAGGGCCAAAAGGCCTGTTTCTGAGCTGTAATTTTCTATGGTTCTATGGTTAACTGACCTGTAATGAATGTACTGTCCTGGAACAGAGCACCGTAAAGTATTGCAAATATGGCTGGGTTTTTATTTTCCACTGCTTGTAATTATTGGAAATGTCGTTTCTACAATGGTTTATTTCAGAGTATTTATAAATATAATATATTTTTGAAAGAAAAACATTTGCTGCTGTTGAAATGTGGGGAATTTCATTCTGCATAAAGCAGGATTCGTTCCAACAGAAAGTGGAAAAAACTTGAAACTGAATTCAGAAATTAGCAATACTTAGCCAGCGGGAAAATCCCAATTGAATTCTACTGGATCGACTCAACCACTCGGCCACGACTACACAGACAACTGTGCGTAAAATCACATTGATATCCACTCAAAACAGTTACAAGTGATACAAAGATGACACAAAGTGCTTCGGCATCACCCCAGATTAACTTCATCTTTCCTCCCTCTTTCCCTCTTTCCCACCCTCGCTCTCCCAACTCTCCTTTTCCATCTCTCTCTCTTCTCTCTTCCCCTCTCTCTCCCTCTCTCTGTTCCACGCTGCCGATCATACACTGAAATAGGGCGTCCAAATTCACGAGGATGATTTGCGCCGATTTAATCATGTATCGTTGAGGATAATTTAGGCCACGGTTATTCTCCTAACAACCGATTAAGATTTGACTGAAAATAGAATAATAAGCACCATTAAATAGAAAACAAAAACAGTGAGAAGTAAAACTTGCAATGAGTGAAAATGGATCTAGTGCAACTGCATTGAAATTTACGAATGCCATAAACAGCTACAAAGTGACCATTTGTGGTATTCGAACTGGAGGTGGTTTTTCAACAGTCGAGGTACATCCACGCAAAGAATTTAATGCCATTTCAGTTTCAAAATTGCTAAAGTTGTATTTCTTAGGTTGTTCAGAAGAGGACGGTCTAGCTTTCAAACAGGCTCTCCAAGGTAGTTTGATAACTGGCTTAAGATGGTTTTAGAAGCTCGGATCAGAGAGCATAATTGAGCTGTTATTGAATGTTGTTTTGGTCCATGTTGGCAATCTACATTGTAGTTGCATTTGGTGAGTGTGGGATCTGGGGATCTGAGTGAAGAGAGGACAGAGAGATGCTCCATTCATTTCCGACTTTTCCTCTGCAAGAAGAGCTGCTGAATTAGGACCTGGTAGGCATTCCGACAACCTTTAGAAAAATCTAAACCAGATGATGCAAAAGTGAAGGGATTACATTACAGATGAGTCACGACTACAACGGAATAAGCAATTTGGCCATGAGCAGTATGATCTCCGATCTGGGAAGGCAAGGACATTTCCAGTGTTTCGGGTGTATCCACTTGCCGGGAGAGTTTCTTGCTGCAACGACATGGAGCTGGAGCTGTGGCTGCAGTTACTGTGGAGTAGGCACAAGGATGGAACCTTAATGGATACCTGTGGACTGAGGTGGTCACACTACAAACAGAGACTTTCAAGGGGAGTAAAATAGCTACACAGCTGCGCTAGTATTTCCTCCAGTACTGCTCCTGTTCTAACACATTTTTCGGTTTTGGATAATGCAGGAGGATGTGTTTGTACAGGAGATTGTACCAAGCACAAAGTCCAAGGCAGCAGCAGTGGCTGAGCTCCAGAAGAGAGGGTGGAAGAGGCCGGCCAGTCTGAATGTCAGCTGACGTGAATAATTATCCCTCTGAATCAGTAAAATGCAGATATAATTGTCATAAACGCCCCACACCCTCCCCAACGTTCCCTTTGATCTGTCTCACCCCTTTGTGTGGGCTGGTGTCTTTTGGAAATTCTGGTGAACTGGTCGAGATTGGATATGGTGAGGTACTGTGGACCTCGACAGTGGGCTTGGCTGAAGGCTTGCATGCAGTCCTATGAAGATGAGAAGCTTGACTGTGACCTGGATTATCACCTATTTCGTGCAACCTTTGAGAGAAAGCCGCCCCCCACCCCTTCCCGTACTGATTGTATTGGTGATTCAGCCCAGTCGATATTTAGCTGCCTAAGAGATTTGCCCCCCAATAGTCCTGTCATTCCGTTATCTTTCCGTACTCTCAGTCCGAAGGTCCAGCGCCGCCAAAATGGTGATTGTCTGACAATGCAGGGCCTCTTCAATACTATACCTCCAGAAATTAGTTTATGAGGATTAGGCCCGTGATAATCCAGAAACATGTCATCCCTAAACATCCGAAGAGGTATAATGTGCAGATACTGACAATTCTGCACTTCACCGAAGACACCAAACTGCGCCATCCAGTGCAGAACTCTCGCTATCCTACCGCAGACAGTTCAGCCTGTCTGCACTTCTGAGATTCTGACAGTGCAATTCTCCATCATTGCCGCCCATCTGACAATGCAGCACTCCCTCAGCACTGTCCTTTCAACGGTAGAGTCACTTCACTGTTCTGACCCCGAGAAATGACCGATGCTAAAGTTCTGACCCGTTGACTGCATCAAATTATTTCAGCGCTGTGCCTCTTGGCAGAGTAACCCCTCATCAGTGTTAACAATGCGACAGGACAATGCTCATTCTGTACTGTCCATCGGCCATGCAGCTCTTCCGCAGTAATGACCTTCTAAATGTGCGTTGTTCACCAAATTACACTGTCGCTGCAGCAATCCCACGCTCCCTTTGCGATTTTCGTGAAAAAATGTCTGGCGTTCTATTTGCCGGCACTGCGACATGCGAGCATTCATTTCGCGGAGCGCCTTTTGACATTTTAGATCTCGTTTATTATTCTACCAGTGAAAATGCACTTTCGATCTCCGACAGTGTTCCTCTCCCTTTGGTATTGAAGCTTTGACTGAGCATATGTCCCTCTGTATCGATGCTCCAACAGTGCACTGCACTTTGGTCCTGAACGATGATATTTCGGAGATTCATCAATGCACTGCCTGGGCTGCTTTCCTTCTGCAATGACATACAACAGTGCAGTGACTTCTGTGTCCTGACGCTCGATTGGTGCAACGGTCCTGATGAACTGATACACCTAAACTGCGGAATTCATGAGTGCTGACAGTCCAAAACTGCAGCAGTCACGCGGTGCTGAAAATCCGACAGTGACGTTCTCCCACAATATCTTCTGTTTATGAGTTGTGACAGCCCTCAGTACTCGCCCTCAGACAGTGCAGCACAGGTGACTGACTGACCACACAACACTGTCACACTTCCTCCGTAGTAACCCCGACATTGCAGACGCATTCTCTGACAGAGCAGTACTCCTTCAGTGCAGACCCTATGCCAGTGTGGTGCTCCGACAGCACTTGGGCTCTCTCAGTATAACACACGCTCGATATTGACCGACGGAAATTATAATGTTCCTTTACAATTTGCCTCCTGACGGCGCTCTGCTCGTTCAGTATTGTACACTGCTCGGCCGAGAAATATACTTTCATTTTTTGCTATTTATTTAATTGCTCATCAGCTGGAGATGTCCCGAGTGTGACCACAATGTGCTCTTAAATACTCATTAACGTCAATAGGAAGGAAATGGTGATGGATGAAAGCAGTGACATGTTTGTTGTAAGTCCAGCTGAACGAGGGCTTGTTATGGGTTACTTTTGCTCTATCCGTTGTGCCATATATTCTCCTTCGGCTTTAATACGTCTTACATTCGGGATAAGGAAGCGGCACATAAGTATCTTAAGGTTGTTCACCATATTCTGAAAGTGTCATTCTGGTTTCTGCAGTTGTGATTGGCATATCCGGTTGAACACTGAGGCTCAAGTTGGTAGCTATCTACAGTTTTGCTTACGACAGCTGGGAAATGTGGATGATGGAAGGCAGGGTGGACGGAGGGTAATCTTTGATCCAGGGCAACATTTGGTTTGGTCGCGAAAACAAGAGAGTGCTGCACAGCAGGCAGGCATCATAGGAGGGTGGGTGGGCCTGAAAGTCTGGGCTGTTGCTGTCAATTTTGGCGTCTCGAGGTCGAATTGATTATTTTGTCTGGTCCAGGGATCCACCAGAATCACAGTCAGGTGGTTGATTCGGTATGGAAATTAAAACAGCCAGAGGATTTGCTTTAATTTGATACAGTATTGTCACTTATATTGAGATACAATGAAACATATGGTTTCTTGTGCGTTTGCGAGAGTCGGTATTCAATGTTCATATTGGGACACAGCTTGAAGTGCGAGTCACTCAATATTTGGTGAGCTCTATGTGTTTGACTGCCCCATAATGGTTAGAGATTTTGTTTGTGTGATCATTCCTCGAGCTGGTGAGTTCACATTTGTTCAGTTTGGTGCTGGTGACCCCATTTCCCGATTGATGAAGAGGTGTACTCGCGTACTACCGCTCAAGACCTTTGAGAATTTAGCGAGAGTCAAAGGGAATTGTGTGATTCCTCACCCAACCAATTGGCCGATAAGATCAAAATTTGGTCTGTAAAGAGAACTACCTCCATTATTCAGTTCTAACGTTGTGGACAATTTCATTCAGGAGGATAAGGAGAGGGAAGGAGTCAGAATGGACAATTCCATCATGAACGCGGTGGATCTAAGTCAGGTGGATCCCATTATGGCTGTGAATCGATGGAGGATCGCTTCATTAAGCATAATACCCCACATATTCCAAGTGCACTGAATCTAACACATCCATCCATCCCTCCAGCAGCAGCTGACCAGAATATCTGAGCGCATTACACCTCCCTCTGCCGATTTTAGAAGCTGAGTACAATGCTTCATTAGCAAGGATATCCTCGTCTCTGTCTACTACAGTGCAGGCCATATTATCCCCAAACTTCGCTGTGATCAGTGAACACAGTGCTGGAAACAGGGAGAAAACCAGAAAATGACTGATTCCCAGGCAGGATATTCTGGGGCCTGGAAAATTAAAAGGGAGCACAGGAAATAGAGGAATTTTACTCCAAAACTCTTGCATTGAACGTTTTCCATGAAAGGTCAGTGACGTTAATGCACGCAGGACTAAACACTGATAACTGGGAGAAGCGATATATTTCTAAACGCTGACAGCTTATGTGAGACAAAGATGTATTTAAGCTTGAACAAAGTGAGAATTACATTATTGTTTGATGTTAAGGTGCTGTGGAAAGGATTGAAGTGGGTCACTTGCATGGTGCTGACAGTGACAATAATGGGTCTGAATGCGTCTTCTGAACAAGACTACTTGTGATCGCGGTTGGTGTGGACCACAGTCAATTGGCGAACCAGAAAGGAAGAGAATTCTAAGCTTTTAACGTGGAACAGGACATTTATCAGAGCAGAGGTAATGGGTCCAGATCACCCAATTTTATGATTGCTAGTAATATTAGCAGCAGTATTATTAAAACAACCATCATAGAATCACTACAGTGCAGAAAGAGGCCATTCGGCCCATCGAGCTTGCATCACCAACAATCCCACCGTGGTTTTATCCCTGTTTCACCATATATTTAGCGTGGCAATCTGTCTGACACTAAGGGGTAATTCAGCAAGGCGAATCAATCTAAACGGACATCAATGCACTGTGGAATGAAAATGACGCACTCGCAGGGAACTCACGCAGGCACGGGAGAACTGTAAGCTCTACACAGTCACCCAGGGTCGCAATTGAACCTGGGTTCCTGGTGCTGTGAGGCAGCAGTGCTAACCACTGTCCCAGTGTGCCGCCCTAATAAAATGAATATCGTTCAATAATGTTGATGATGGCGACAACGACGACACGGATGATGACGAATAATATTATTAATTATAACAAAAATATTTCTATTAATACTAAGATTATTGTTTCCTGAGATACGAGAATCATGGCAAGTTGAGCAGTTGTTAAGCATCAATTATTGTGCTTAGAAAAGTGGTGGCGAGTTTCTTTCACCGCCTGCAGGCTAATGTCAGTTGCTAATAGATCCATAGTGCTGTTAGAAAATAATTAGATTGAATTTGGTCCATCAACATTGACTGAATGGTGATATGGATGAGTTTGAATGTTCTGGTTTGGACAGATCAGCGGAGGATCAGAATGAATCAGACATTCATAAAGCTTTGTTACTGGAAATGTTGAAAATGTGAGTCATTCTCGAAGATAAGTGAAATGCGAGTAAAAACAATTGCATTTGGAAATGTATATATGTATAGAGAGAGAGTGTGATTGCAGGCGATGTTGAAATTGAAGCTTCGGAAGGCAATGTCATTTGCGATTTTTTTTTGCATGTAATGTTGTTCTCGTATCGGCTGACATACATTGCCCATCGCTAACTGCCATTGAAAATGTGTTATGAACTGCTTTCTTGGAGCGCTGCAATCCATATGGAGCAGGAGCTGCTAGGGAGGCAGTTCCATGATTTTGACCGAGCATCATTGAAAGAACGGTGATAATTTTCCACCTCAGCATGGTGAGTGGCTGGGAAGGATAATGATTTGTCCAACTAGCTGATAGAGTTCGCTGTTTGGAAGGTGTTGTCGAAGTTACCAAGTTGAGTTGTTGCAGTGCATCTTTTAAACGCTGTGCACTGCAGGCAACGGGGCGGGATGACTGGTGAATTAATGTTCAATTTGATCGACGGTTTGTCACTCAAGCCAACCACTTCGTCATGGATGATGCCAATCTTTATCCAGGCTGTGCCAATTGGGATAGATTAGGAAAAGGGTTGTGCATGTTTGGTGGATGATGAGGTTTGTGGCATTCGCTTGCAAAGCTCCGAATAATATCAGCAATTGCAGGTTTTCGGGATGGATTGCTTGAGGTTAGCTGTTGGTTGCATGATCCAGGAGGAGATGGTTCGTGATGCCACCTCGTTTGTGTTCTTTTTCCATCTGCGAAAAGTCCTCACCCGACCAGCAATTTGCAACTCCATTTTCGCTAACTATATGGACAATAAGTTGTGGACATGGGACAGCAGAATCTAGAAAGTTAACAGGCAGAAAACAGCTTCAGAGAAGTGGAGCGGTATTTGCATATTCCCGCCTTAGTTTCCTCTCAGAAAAATGTAGCTGAATTGTTTGGTTTTACCACCATTTCCTGTATTTGTTCATGTGTAAAATGGCGGTTTCAGCTCATGCATATTTCTATTTTAATGGCTTACGCACCAAAGAATAGTCACAATTGACAGACCATAGTGCACGGGGGTTTCTGGAATAAATCAACACCAATGGATCACTGGATATAAATCCTATTGAATTAAATTGAAAAGCAGACATGGAAATTGAATCAGCATCTTCGCAACTGCCAGATCCCGAGTGTTAGGGACAGGGCTGGAATGCAACATCGTGTTGCGTTTAGTTGCTGGGGAAATGCAGAGGACCCTCCCTCTCTCCTCCCTGACGGTCGAGAGTACATTAAATGACGATGACGGAAACAAACCATGTATTTATCTGTCCTAATCTTTATTTAATGGTATAAAAAGGGAAGCTTTTACAAAATAAATTTCAAAAGCCCTTGAAAAAATTACAGATCAGATCTTGAATC
Source organism: Mustelus asterias (assembly GCF_964213995.1). Classification (NCBI taxonomy): domain Eukaryota; kingdom Metazoa; phylum Chordata; class Chondrichthyes; order Carcharhiniformes; family Triakidae; genus Mustelus; species Mustelus asterias. Next base: position 50,360,860 of record NC_135822.1, read on the forward strand.
ATAATAACGGTTCTATTGTACAATGCAATGCGATGTAACAGCTTTAAAATGGACAGTGCAATACTCGATATACATTCTAAGTTGGTTTTCATTGTTGACTGATCAAAGCATTTACACTTTCACGCAAAACAATGAGAGATATGCAAATTCCTAAAACACAGCATGAATTAATAGCCTATTGATACAAAAACAACAATTATATGTATATATATATATATATATATATATATATATATATATATATATATATATATACCTGGAGTTAAAGCATGTTCGACATGGTGATACTTGCGGAAAAGTTCAGGGGCGTCCTTTTATTTAATGCAGTGAGTCAAATATCTGAGGACGTCACATGCTAGATTTGTTGATGACTATGATCTGAAACGGTAAAAGAGAAATGAGTGAGAATTTCAATCATTTCCACAATCAGTTCATCACGTAACAAATAGTTATTTTTTTGTATTCCAATTCAACTGGCCGGTTAATCCTATCTAACACACACTGCACATTCTCTCCGATACTTTCAATGTAATGCACCACTGAAAATACTGCACGGAATCATGAAGCAGAAACCACGGGGTACAGGTCATATCCCGACACTGTGGCACTCGCATTGGAAAATGTCCTAGAAATACGGTTTAACAGTATAATGTCTTTGTGTAAACTTCGGAAATGAATGGTCACTGCCCATGGCGGTTATAAGCCCGGACAAGCGCCACAGATAACATTGCTGTTCTTGGCTGGCGTGGACGGAACCAGTAAGATGAGATCAATGTGGATCTATTGTACCCTGCGGGGGTAGACAGATTTTTGGAGAACATTGCGATTCCAGTAGGTGTTTTGTTTAATACAATTCTGTGTATTCGCGATAGGAACTAAAACCAAATGCCACATTATTTTTCATCGACATCACACCAGAGCGAGTATATTCCACACAAGACAGCGGGAGACTGCAGTAATAATCAGAGGTGATAATCCAATCAGAATGCACTCTCAGCATGGGACTCCATGAAGGGTAACATAAAATGACTGGGGTTTCCTCGGAGTATCCATGAAATGCTAAATTTCCATCTGAAGTCAAGTTTCTTCCTTAATTTAGCAATCAACTAAACATTGCGCTTTTGATTGGGTGAATTTTAAACGCAGGTTGAAAACAAGTTTTCACAGCTCCTCAACTGGAGCTAGTTGATTGGAATGCAGGAATAATCTAATTTCAGAAGCCATGAATTTCGGGCCAAAAAAGAAGGCTCCAGGTCTTGTCTGGAGTTTGACGAAACAGTGAGTTTCAAGAGCTGAGTTTGATTGAATGGTGTAATTTAATTTAAGGTTAATTTCAATCTAAATTTCAATCTATAGTCGGGATTTTTTTAATTAGTAAAAACAAAATAAGGGCTGCACGGTGACTCAGTGGTTAGCACTGCTGCCTCACAGCCCAAGGACCCCGGGATCAACTGATACCCGATCGTGTCAAGCTTGCACGTTCTCCTCCTGTCTTCGTCGATTTTCTGTGGGTGCTCCGGTTTCCTCCCACAGTCCAAAGATCTGCAGATTAGGTTGATAGGCCATGCTATATCGCCCCTAAATGTCAGGGGTCTCGCAGGGAAAATATATAGGGCTTGGCTCGGGGGTGGGGGGGGGGGCGGGGATAGTTGTTGTTGGTACAGTTTCGATGGGCCTTCAGTGTAGAAACATTCTCTCGCCATTCCGCTGCAAAGCAGATAGACTGATTTGCATACTGTTGGGGGAATGGCTTCTCATCGGAGTAACATCCCAGTTAATTGACTCCATTGCACGAAAAAGAAGCAGAAAGTGTGGGAATGCAATAGTTATAGGAGATTCAATTGTCAGGAAAATTGGAAGGCATTTATTTGGCCGGAAACGATACTCGAGGCTGGTATGTTGTGTCCCTGGTGCTCGGGTCAAGGATCTCTCAGAACTGTTGCAGGATATTCTGCAGGGTGCGCTGAACAGCCACTTGTCATGATATGCGTCGGTATTAACCAAATGGGATTTAAAAAAAAACATCAGATCCAAAAAGCCGAAAAGGGGAAGTTCGGAAGTAAATTTATTCCCTCAAATGTAGTAATTTCAGGACTGCTACCAGCTCCTCGTGTTCGTCAGAGTACACAGAGCCGGATATGTCAGCTGATTACATGACTGGGAAAGTTTTGCGAGGGTGACCGGTTTCAGGTTCCTGCGACATTGGGACCGGTTCTGGGGGAGGTGGCACCAGAATAAAATGAACCGGTTGCAGCTGGCCATGACTGGAAATGCTGTCTCATTGCTAGTATTTACTGATGTGTTTAGCAAGGGATAAAATGGAATGACAGATGGATGGGAATGCAGACTGTGTGACATAGGAAGGAGAAACACGAGAAACAGTAATAAAAAATAGAACAGTGTTGTGTCTTCTGGTTCTAGTTCTAGCTCTCAAAATGTTATTTCATATCGTAAGAGCCCATGGTGTTGGAAGTAGTACATTTGTATTGATAGAAAATTGGCTAATGGGCTGGACGCAAGAAGTGGTGATAGGGGGTTCTTTTTCAGTTTGGCGAGCTGTAACCAGTGGGGGTCCACAGCGATGACTGCTTGACGCAATTCTTTCGAACATATTTTAATAACTTGGAGGAAGGAAACAAATGTACTGGAGCCAAATTTAAAGGTCGTAGAAATTGGTAGAAAGACAAGTTTTGCGAGGGCTACAAATATTTTAAAAAGATATATTGATCGGTTGAGTGAGCAAAAGATTGGCACAGGGAATACAATAAGAAATTATTCTATTCAGAAAGGAAAACAAAACAATGTTGAATTATTTAATTGAAGAAAAACTGCCGAAAGCTAAATTACACAGTAAATTGGTGGTACTAATGACGGAATCATAGAAGAGCAGTACACAAAGATCTCAGGTAATCATGAGAGGTGATTTCATTCAAAAATAGGATTCATTTAGGGATTGGCAGGGTAAATGTTGAGAGGATGTTGCCCCTATTAAAGGTGCCAGCACCAGACTGTGTAGTCTCAGTATAAAGGGACACCAACCTAAGACTGAGGGGATATCTCCTCTCAGTGAGCTGTGAATCTTTGGAACTCATTTCCACAGAGAGCTGTGGAGGCAGAGTCCTTGTGCACATTTAAGGCTGAGATAGGTAGATTATTGATCAGTAAACGAATCGAGGGATACGGGGAAAGGGCAAGAGGGTCAATGTGATGACTGTCTGATCAGCCATGATCCACTGAAGGACGGACAAGGCTCGATGGGCTGAACAAAGAACAAAGAACAAAGAACAATACAGCACAGGAACAGGCCCTTCGGCCCTCCAAGCCCGCGCCGCTCCCCGGTCCAGGATTGAATCCTGAATCCAGGATCCCCGCCCAATTTTCCAGCCTATCTACATACCAATATCCTATCCACCGAGCTGTCCCTCACAGCTACGATGCTTTGTTCATTACAACCTATTAACTCACCCCCACCCCCCCTATTCCAGACCATGTGATCCCCAGGGAGAGGCGAAAACCCAGAGTGAAAAACCCCAGGGCCAATATGGGGAAAAAAAAATCTGGGAATTTCCTCTCCGACCCCCTGAGGCGATCGAAACGAGTCCAGGAGATCACAATGGCCCTGATCGGAAAATGCTTCCCAACGCTAGTCATTTCCACTTCCATGAACACCATATGAATTCCCTGCCCCCGAGACAGGTTCCCAACTATCCGCAGTCTCGCTCTGTACTGGCACCAGCAAGATGATCATAGAATGAAGCCTTGAAACGAGAAACAAGGACCAATTAGCCCGCGACGCTCCCTGGTCCAAACTAGACCACTCTTTTGTATCCCTCCATTCCCACTCCGGTCATATAGCTGTCTAGATAAGTCTTAAACGTTCCCAGTGTGTCCGCCTCCACCACCTTGCCCGGCAACACATTCCAGGCCCCCACGACCCTCTGTGTGAAATATGTCCTTCTGATATCTGTGTTAAACCTCCCCCCCTTCAAAGAACAAAGAACAAAGAACAGTACAGCACAGGAAACAGGCCTTCGGCCCTCCAAGCCTGTGCCGCTCCTTGGTCCAACTAGACCAATCGTTTGTATCCCTCCATTCCCAGGCTGCTCATGTGACTATCCAGGTAAGTCTTAAACGATGTCAGCGTGCCTGCCTCCACCACCCTACTTGGCAGCGCATTCCAGGCCCCCACCACCCTCTGTGTAAAAAACGTCCCTCTGATGTCTGAGTTATACTTCGCCCCTCTCAGCTTGAGCCCGTGACCCCTCGTGATCGTCACCTCCGACCTGGGAAAAAGCTTCCCACTGTTCACCCTATCTATACCCTTCATAATCTTGTATACCTCTATTAGATCTCCCCTCATTCTCCGTCTTTCCAAGGAGAACAACCCCAGTCTACCCAATCTCTCCTCATAGCTAAGACCCTCCATACCAGGCAACATCCTGGTAAACCTTCTCTGCACTCTCTCCAATGCCTCCACGTCCTTCTGGTAGTGCGGCGACCAGAACTGGACGCAGTACTCCAAATGCGGCTTAGCCAGCGTTCTATACAGCTGCATCATCAGACTCCAGCTTTTATACTCTATACCCCGTCCTATAAAGGCAAGCATACCATATGCCTTCTTCACCACCTTCTCCACCTGTGTTGCCACCTTCAAGGATTTGTGGACTTGCACACCTAGGTCCCTCTGTGTTTCTATACTCCTGATGACTCTGCCATTTATTGCATAACTCCTCCCTACATTATTTCTTCCAAAATGCATCACTTCGCATTTATCCGGATTAAATTCCATCTGCCACCTCTCCGCCCAATTTTCCAGCCTATCTATATCCTGCTGTATTGCCCGACAATGCTCTTCGCTATCCGCAATTCCAGCCATCTTTGTGTCATCCGCAAACTTGCTGATTACACTAGTTACACCTTCTTCCAAATCATTTATATATATCACAAATAGCAGAGGTCCCAGTACAGAGCCCTGCGGAACACCACTGGTCACAGACCTCCAGCCGGAAAAAGACCCTTCAACCACTACCCTCTGTCTCCTATGGCCAAGCCAGTTCTCCACCCATCGAGCCACTTCTCCTTGTATCCCATGAGCCTTAACCTTCTTAACCAACCTGCCATGTGGGACTTTGTCAAATGCCTTACTGAAATCCATATCGACGACATCCACGGCCCTTCCTTCACCTTTGAACGGCCTAATCCTGTTCTAATTTCTTATCCACTTATTATGGGCTGATTCCGATCGATTGTCTAAGAAACGGAACAATCAAAGACTTATCTCACCCAGAGTGCCGAGATCACCGCTGGAACTTGTCAAAGTGAAAATACCGTCAGAGCTCCGGTTCAGCAGCAAGTGCCCCCTCTGAGAGTCACTGGTTTCAGTCCCAGCACCGTCATAGTCTATCAAAACAGGAGCTGAGAGGTAAATGCATTTGAATTGAAATAAATTTGTAATGAAGAATAGAATCATATCCTTAAATGTCTATTTCCACAATAATTACGGGACAGAAAAAAATGTATCTCTTATGGTGTGGAGACCACTGAGTTTGGGCGCGAAGAGTAATTGAGCCAAATTTTGTCGTAGCATTTTCAACTTTCGTTGAAGTTTGTACCCTTTCCGGTGAGTCATCGATTCCAACAACCCGCACATATTTCACAGCCCAGAAAGGCTTCTGGGGAAACACATGGAACTTTTTTTTTAAACGTTAAACTTTAAAATGACTTTTTTTTTTAAAAAGAAAAGCAAGCGTTATTTAAATTGCTGCGAACTACAATAAGACATTGTTTCAGACTCAGAGTTTCTGTAACTGAAATCATTCTGCAATATCTGAGCTACTTGGCACTGTCATTTCATGGTGTGCACGTCATGGTGTACACGTTTGGAGATTTCAGAAGTTAGTTTAGATATTACAGAGTGAGACGGCTCGGAAGGAAATTGTAGGATGCGAATTTCGATTTACCCTGAATAGAGGAGAATTCCACTTCAGGATATTCTGACCCAGGATCCGTGTCTCCCAAACTGTGACTGGTGTAATATTCAATCGGATTGAAGGAGTCAATGCTTGAATAAACTGTTAAGTACAAACTAATTGGCTATTAGGCAAATTGTTTGCGGTTGAATCATTACGATTTCATCATGACAAAGGATGATTCAGAAACTCGAATTCGATATCACAACAACTTCATCGTCACTGTGCAAATGTCCTGACATTTGATCATGGCACCAATTTGGGAGAACAATCAGCAGACTGACTGCATTGGTTTCAGGTGAAAAACCAGCACAACCTTATTGGGGCAACTATGATTGGATTACTGATATTATTCTGGCTCTGAACATACCAGTCCTTTAGCAGACAATGTGTGAGATATGGAGAACAGGAAATAATGTTTAAAAAAACCTGTTACGGCTGGGTCAGTGGAGAGGGTGTTTTGATCCAGAATCCCTTCCCACTGCCATATTGTTTCCCTGCCCTTTATCGTCACAGATGATAATCCAGGGTGGAGGCGGAGAGATTCTTTCCACTTAGTAAGGAAGTTAAAACTAGAGGACACAGCCTCAAAATAAAGGGGGGTCGGTTTAAGACAGAGTTGAGGAGGAACTTCTTCTCCCAGAGGGTGGTGAATCTCTGGAATTCTCTGCCCACTGAGGTGGTGGAGGCTACCTCACTGAATATGTTTAAAGCGCGGATGGATGGATTCCTGATCGGTAAGGGAATTAAGGGTTATGGGGATCAGGCGGGTAAGTGGTACTGATCCACGTCAGATCAGCCATGATCTTATTGAATGGCGGGGCAGGCTCGAGGGGCGAGATGGCCTACTCCTGCTCCTATTTCTTATGTTCTTATGTTCTTATCAGTAGTGAAAATAAGTCATGGAAGTCGCAGGCAAGGCACAAGAAAAGAGAATAGTCTAAATAGAACATAGAACATAGAAAGTCACAGCACAAACAGGCCCTTCGGCCCACAAGTTGCGCCGATCACATCCCCACCTCTAGGCCTATCTATAGCCCTCAATCCCATTAAATCCCATGTACTCATCCAGAAGTCTCTTAAAAGACCCCAACGAGTTTGCCTCCACCACCACCGACGTCAGCCGATTCCACTCACCCACCACCCTCTGAGTGAAAAACTTACCCCTGACATCCCCCCTGTACCTACCCCCCAGCACCTTAAACCTGTGTCCTCTCGTAGCAACCATTTCAGCCCTTGGAAATAGCCTCTGAGAGTCCACCCTATCCAGACCCCTCAACATCTTGTAAACCTCTATCAGGTCACCTCTCATCCTTCGTCTCTCCAGGGAGAAGAGACCAAGCTCCCTCAACCTATCCTCATAAGGCATGCCCCCCAATCCAGGCAACATCCTTGTAAATCTCCTCTGCACCCTTTCAATGGCTTCAACATCTTTCCTGTAATGAGGTGACCAGAACTGCGCGCAGTACTCCAAGTGGGGTCTAACCAGGGTCCTATAAAGCTGCAGCATTATCTCCCGACTCCTAAACTCAATCCCTCGATTAATGAAGGCTAGTACGCCATACGCCTTCTTGACCGCATCCTCCACCTGCGAGGCCGATTTAAGAGTCCTATGGACCCGGACCCCAAGGTCCTTCTGATCCTCTACACTGCTAAGAATGGTACCCTTCATTTTATACTGCTGCTCCATCCCATTGGATCTGCCAAAATGGATCACTACACACTTATCCGGGTTGAAGTCCATCTGCCACTTCTCCGCCCAGTCTTGCATTCTATCTATGTCTCGCTGCAACTTCTGACATCCCTCCAAACTATCCACAACACCACCTACCTTGGTGTCGTCAGCAAACTTACCAACCCATCCCTCCACTTCCTCATCCAGGTCATTTATGAAAATGACAAACAGCAAGGGTCCCAGAACAGATCCCTGGGGCACTCCACTGGTCACTGACCTCCATGCAGAGAAAGACCCCTCCACAGCCACTCTCTGCCTTCTGCAGGCAAGCCAGTTCTGGATCCACAAGGCAACAGCCCCTTGGATCCCATGCCCTCTCACTTTCTCAAGAAGTCTTGCATGGGGGACCTTATCGAACGCTTTGCTGAAGTCCATATAGACCACATCCACCGCTCTTCCTTCGTCAATGTGCTTGGTCACATTTTCAAAGAACTCAACCAGGCTCGTAAGGCACGACCTGCCCCTGACAAAGCCGTGCTGACTACTTTTGATCATACTAAACTTCTCTAGATGATCATAAATCCTGTCTCTCAGGATCCTCTCCATCAACTTACCAACCACTGAGGTTAGACTCACCGGTCGGTAATTTCCCGGGCTGTCCCTGTTCCCTTTCTTGAATATAGGGACCACATCCGCAATCCTCCAATCCTCCGGAACCTCTCCCGTCTCCATCGACGATGCAAAGATCATCGCCAAAGGCTCCGCAATCTCCTCCCTCGCCTCCCACAGTAACCTGGGGTACATCCCATCCGGATCATTAATTTCATTCCGTTCAGCCATTCTGGATAAGACTTAGTCCTCAATACTGCTAACATTCTTGTAAATTGTTTTCAAACCGTTCCTGTCTCCTGTAGCCTTTCAACAACATCATGCTCAGAGACATGCAATCCACTCCACTATCTGGTTGATTTCTAACTTCACTTTAACCCTACATATTGAGTTTTTTTTAAATAAACGTCACATACTTTGTGGATGCTGGATATAGGAAAGAAAAACAGAAAATATTGGACAAAGTCAGCAGGTCTGGCATGAAGAAAAGTCATAGACACACAAAGTGTTGGACTTGTCTCTGCAGCCCTTCTGAGATGCCCAACATTTCTTTCTCTTTTGTTTACTTCAGAAATGAACTTTTGTGTTTGTTTTGGCTTCAGTGACCTTTTTTTAAACTTTGCATCGAATCATTTTTGGACCATTGCATATGAGTACATTTTATGAACTATGCTATTTATTTTGCACTGTAATAGGCAGAATTGCATTTCTTTATCACCGAGTTTTCATTTATCTGTTGCTTTTGTTGAGTTTCATTCTTCAATTGTATGACTATTATAGCAAGTATGTTAACATTTTCTTGTCATTTGCTTCAGTACTTGTCTGACCACCAAAATTTACTGCCACTGTTAAAATGTGATTACAAACCTTAACTAATTCCAATAAATCATAAGCGTGTGATCGCAGTACCCATTTGTACAGAACACCATTTCTAATCTTCTTCCGCCTGTAGAAACATTTACCCCACAATTACATAGATTATGACAGCAACCTGGTTCCAAGTTTAAGTTTGCCCCATGATTCTGTACACATGAATCAAACACTTATATATCGTGCAATTTACTGCCTGACTGATTCATCCACCTTTGGCGATGCATGTTTTAAGTGTAGTCGCTATTGCAATGTATGAACACAGAAGACATTTTGGGCACTGCAATATTCCACTGTAAATGACAACAAAGTAATAAAAAATGCATGAAACTTAATTTTGCGAATTTGCTCAAGGGGTAAGTATTGATCTGGTCAATCCTCAATAGAAGACATATTCGGCATGGATGATAGCTCCTATGAAATGTCACATCACCAATAGTACAGCACCGTCTCAGCACTGCAAATAGTGTCAGACTTGAACTACTTGTCCAAATTCTGCAATGGAACTTGGACCTGGAAACATTTGAGTTAGAGGCAAGATGGCCACCCACTGAACTGGAGCTGACAGGTATATTCTGATCCCATCCATTAGTGTTCTGAAGTGGTTGTTTCACAAACGAATTTTGGACAAATAGAAAAATGCATTTACGGTGTTCACCAGTTCAGGTCAGTTGTCAATTGTCCGACTTTCATGCTGTTAATTGTGTGAGTGAACCGGTCATGAAAAATGCACTGACTGTTCTTTACAGTTTTTGACTTGTACATATTTTTCCATCCTTATGTCGGAATTGGATTAATGTTCCTGCCAATAATGTTCAGTCGATTGATGTCTATTTTCCTACACAGTTTCCTTCTTCTTTTCTAATCATGATATCAATATTTGTTTTCCACAATGAGTCTCGAATTATATTCCTTAGATGTGATTTGGTGAAAAATTGCAATGGTGCCTTTGCGAGAACTTTCCTTGCTTTGAAAATGCATGGATGAAAAGTGATCTGAATACGTTTGGTGTATTTTGTTCATTTGTTTGTGATTCTACCATTCCTATTCAAATCTTCTGATGTTACGTGCTTAAGTGTTATCATAATACAAACTTCAACAAAAATATTGTTTAATATTTCTGCCATTTCAGCATTTTTGATTTCTATTAAAACTGTTCCGGACGAAAACATGTGAAGTTATTCTGAATAGCCAACCTTATTTCTGCTTCCATTGGATTTTGTGTTAATTCAATTAACACTCAATGATTCATTTATTTAATAGTCTTTGTCACCTTAATTAATTTTGTTCTCTCTCCTTCCCTGTTTGTCATCTCCCTTGCCCTTGTTTGCTGCCCGCATAGTCTAACACTCCCCCCTCCACCTCCCACCCCCGCTATCCTCTTTGTTTTGGCTGTGTGCCTATATACTTAATGGCTTGCATTCATTTTTCTTGTTATTCAATGACAATATATATTCTCGCTTCGGCTGAAAGTCATTTTAAAATTTTTAAGTGAAGCAAAAAAAAATCTGATTGCACTCCAGGCATTTTCCCAGACACCACTATTCCTGTAATTCGATTTCAGCAGTAATGTCTGGGATTGATTTATATGTTCGGTCAAACAGTGTATCTATTGTGTTTTACTTCTGAACCTTGATTGACGCAAGATGCAGCCCATTTGGAATTTCGAAACAACTGCTTTGCTTGCTATTTTTACACAAATGGCACAAAACCTCCTTCAACGATAATGGAGAGTGGGAATCTAATCAAATCCGTTAATAGTGTGAAGGGAAATGAGGCTTTGCGATATTTCTCCTCTTCCATTTGAACGATGAGGAAAATGGTGTTGTCAACCAATCAGTGCACTGACGGTTAAGGGAGGTAAACCTGAAGTGACCGTTTTCCATTGGAGCTTGGTTTTGAAATGAAATAAAAACACAAACCTGAAGCCTGGGACTGAGCGGAATCATTGCCATGCGAAATGTTATCTATTTCTTCATAAGTGCCTTGGTACAAACCAGAAGGTGGATCCCAGCCGTCAGTGGGAGGACCTGCTGCAGGGGGATTCAGGTTGTTAATATATTGCTACATTTACAATTAGAAATATAGTTCCCGACTGGTATTGATTTCACATCTCACTATTTGCTGAGGCCAGATTCGAACCAGGGTCCCGAGAGGTTTTCCTTATTTCCCTGGATCATGAATCAAGTGATGATATCTCTGCCTCCATCACAAGGATAACTGAGCCATTTTCAGACCAACGTCTGTCGGCGAATAAGATATCAATCAAGAACACACAGTGCGAGTTCAGATAGCGGCAGTACTTTTGTTTATCTGTTCAAGATAAGAGGGGACATGAGAAGTCCTTGGCGGGTCGGATCAAGGAAAACCCGAAGGCTTTTTACTCTTATGTGAGGAATAAAAGAATGACCAGGGCGAGGTTAGGGCCGGTCAAGGAAAGTTGTGGGAACTTGTGTATGGAGTCAGTAGAGATAGGAGAGGTGATGAATGAATACTTTTCTTCAGTGTTCACCAAGGAGAGCGGTCATGTTTTCGAGGAAGAGAAGGTGTTACAGGCTAATAGGCTGGAGGATATAGATGTTCGGAGGGAGGATGTCCTGGCAGTTTTGAATAAACTGAAGGTCGAAAAGTCCCCTGGGCCTGATGAAATGTATCCTAGGATTCTTTGGGAGGTAAGGGATGAGATTGCAGAGCCTTTGGCTTTGATCTTTGGGTCCTCACTGTCCACGGAGATGGTACAGTAAGAAGTCTCACGACACCAGGTTAAAGTCCAACATGTTTATTTGGTAGCAAATACCATAAGCTTTCGGAGCAATGCTCCTTCATCAAATGGAGTTGCACTCCATCTGACGAAGGAGCATTGCTCCGAAAGCTTATGGTATTTGCTACCAAATAAACCTGTTGGACGTTAACCTGGTGTTGTGAGACTTCTTACTGTGCTTACCCCAGTCCAACGCCGGCATCTCCACAACACGGAGATGGTACCAGAGGAATGGAGAATGGCGAATGTTGTTCCTCTGTTTAAGAAAGGGAATAGAAATGACCCTGGTAATTATAGACCGGTTAGTCTCACTTCGGTGGTTGGTAAATTGATGGAAAAGGTCCTAAGGCATGGAATTTACGACCATTTAGAAAGATGTGGATTAATCCGGGATAGGCAGCATTGATTCGTGAAGGGCAAGTCGTGCCTCACAAATTTCATTGAATTTTTTGAGGAGGTAACTAAGTGTGTTGATGAAGGGAGGGCAGTTGATGTCATATACATGGATTTTTAAGGCGTTTGATAAGGTCCCCCATGGTCGGCTTACGATGAAAGTGAGGAGGTGTGGGATAGAGGGAAAGTTGGCCGATTGGATAGGTAACTGGCTGTCTGATCGAAGACAGAGGGTGGTGGTGGATGGAAAATTTTCGGATTCGTGGCAGGTTGCTAGCGGAGTGCCACAGGGATCAGTGCTTGGTCCTCTGCTCTTTGTGATTTTATTAATGACTTAGAGGAGTGGGCTGGAGAGTGGATCAGTAAATTTACTGATGACACCAAGATAGGTGGAGTAGTGGATGAGGTGGAGCGCTGCTGTAGGCGACAAAGCGACATAGATAGGATGCAAAGCTGGGCTGGCAAATGGAGTTTAACCCTGATAAATGTGAGGCGATTCATTTTGGTAGGACTAATTAAAATGCGGATTACAGGGTCAAAGGTACGGTTCTGAAGACTGTGAAGGAACAGAGAGATCTTGGGGTCCATATCCACAGATCTCTAAACGTTGCCACTCAAGTGGATCGAGCTGTGAAGAAGACCTATAGTGTGTTAGCTTTTATTAACAGGGGGTTGGAGTTTAAGAGCCGTGGGGTTATGCTGCAACTGTACAGGACCTTGGTGAGACCTCATTTGGAATATTGTGTGCAGTTCTGGTCACCTCACTATAAGAAGGATGTGGAAGCGCTAGAAAGAGTGCAGAGGAGATTTACCAGGATGCTGCCTGGTTTGGAGGGTAGGTCTTATGAGGAAAGGTTGAGGGAGCTAGGGCTGTTCTCACTGGAGCGGAGGAGGCTGAGGGGAGACTTAATAGAAGTTTATAAAATGATGAAGGAGATAGATAGAGTGAACGTTCAAAGACTATTTCCTCGGGTGGATGGAGCTATATCAAGGGGGCATTACTATAGGGTTCGAGGTGGGAGATATAGGAAGGATATCAGAGGTAGGTTCTTTACGCAGAGAGTTGTTGGGGTGTGGAATGGACTGCCTGCAGTGATAGTGGAGTCAGACACTTTAGGAACATTTAAGCGGTAATTGGATAGGCACATGGAGCACACCAGGATGATAGGGAGTGGGATAGCTTGATCTTGGTTTCAGATAAAGCTCGGCACAACAACGTGGGCCGAAGGGCCTGTTCTATGCTGTACTGTTCTATGTTCTATGTTCTAAAAATAGTGGTACACAAGGCAATCCTTCATCAGATTCCTTTACCATGTTTTAATATCGACCACCAAGCATGGCCGAACAGGAACTTCTCCCGCTCCCACTGCCTGACATTGTTGCCTTGGAAGGACTTTGCTGTATTATTTTTAATATTTTGTTGGTCTGTAGTCTTGGGACCCGAAACTGAAACTTCTGGCTCAGAGCGAGGGACGCTGCTCACTGTGCATCCAGCATTGATCCTGCAATACTCCAGTATTGCCGATGCTGCGATGCAGAATTTCACTGACAGGCATGGAAATTCATTAAAAAAGTATCACATCACGTCTCAAACTGGATTGAATTCGGTTCGAGAGGTTAACATTGGACCTAACTCCAAAAGCATTGGTTTGCAAGCGATGATAAATGGAAATGAAATATTAGTTGCTAAATAATTACTGATCTCACAGTGCAAAGTGTTTGTATTCCAATGTTTGATCTATTCTTTCAAAAACACACCAACAACCTGTCTTGGGCCCCGCATGCCGGCACTATAGTTAAGAATGCCCACCAACACCTCTGCTTTCTCAGAAGACTAAGGACATTTGGCATGGCAGCTACGATTCTCATCACCTTTTACAGATGCACCATAGAAAGCATTATTTCTGGTTGTATCACAGCCTGGTATGGCTCCTGCTTTGCCCAAGACCGCAAGAAACTACAAAAGTTCGTGAATGTAGCCCAATCCATCACGAAAACCAGCCTCACATCCATTGACTCTGCCAACACTTCCCGCGGCCTCGGCAAAGCACCTAGCATAATTGAGGACCCCACACACCCCGGACATTCTCTCTTCCACCTTCTTCCTGGAAAAAGATACAAATGTCTGAGGTCACCTAACAACGGACTCAAGAACAGCTTCTTCCCTGTTTCTGTCAGACTTTTGAATGGACTTACCTTGCATTAAGTTGATATTTTTTTACACCCAAGCTATGCCTGTAACACTACATTCTGCACTCTCTCGTTTCCTTCTCTATGAACGGTATGTTTTGTCTGTATAGCGCGCAAGAAGCAATACTTTTCACTGTATGTTAATACGTGTGACAATAATAAATCAAATCAAATCAAAAAATGATTTCGAGTCTCAGGTACTAGTGGATGAACCAGAACTACAAATGTGGGTAACTCCCTCACTTAAATGTTATATTTCACTCCTTGCCAAATAGATCGGAAGAAACAATTGGCTGGATAATTTGTTTCTTACATGGACAGAAGTCAAACTGTGGGAAGTAGCGTAGAAGAGAATCCCCACAGGGGTTTGAAGCAGTTATTGGCGATTCAGCGTGGGTTCAGGGATATGATTCGAACATTACCTTTTATTGATGATTTCCTCTGCATTACTGCCAAAAGGGCGATTAACGCACAGATCAACAGGACACCGAGTGATATGCAAATCACCTGAGGGATGGAAGTGCTTTCATCTTCATGTCCTTGATGAAATATTCAAGAAAGTATTTGCATTTCAAATGTCCACATTGTTTTTTAATGCTTACATGATGATCAAACACATGATTATCATTAGCAATTTACAAAACTAAGCCAATGCCAATATGTCCAGATTGTGCATCTTAATATAAAGTTAACATGAATAATTAATGCTATTTATTAATGAGAAATACCTGAAGGTGTGGACGGGGAAGTTGGTAGTAAATCCGGACCTGCTGACGATATGGTAAAAGGGACACAATTATTTGGATTGTTGGTTAGGAAGACATCGGAAAACATGATTCAAATTCAGAAAACAAGGACCGACCACCGTCACGCAGCCCAAAACCACACCACTGAGTGGGACGCTTACCGGAGCAAATCACACTGGCATCTTCCTTATGATCACATTCAAACTGAGCTGAGGATGACGAAGGACAGTCAAACAAAATTGATTCGCTTCGGGTGCATTTCACCTCATCCAGCCAGATAGTACCGTTACCCTGGCCAAAAACAGCCCCTCCTGGGGCCATTAGAGCGGAACCACAGCCCAGCTGTCTGCAGACAACACTGGCATCGTTCATATCCCAGGAATCATCACACACCGTGCCCCAGGCTCTATTGCAGAATATCTCCACTCTCCCGGAGCAGTTGTTGTTACCTCCAGCCAAGCGCAAACTTTGCCCTAAATGTGTCAAAAAATATAGTTACTCGCCATAATTTAGCACAAGCGACGAATCAAATCGGAGAATGTGTTTTAATAAGGTTGAGAAAACACCTGATTCTCGCTTGCAGTCGTTTAGATTTTCCTGCTCTTGCTTTGGTGTATCTCCCCCTGTGGATCAGACAAACAAGCTGACTCCATGAGCTACCTCAATATTTCAAATCACACCTGCAAGCAAAATGATTGATTGTGTTACCTGAACAAACGACACCAGCATCTTCCCAATGATCACAATTGTGTTGGCCCCACGGGTCTGCCTGACATTGCCAAAGGGTCGACACGTGTGAAAGGCATTCGACCTCATCCAGCCAAATAGGGCCAGATCCTACTCCGAATAGCCCAGAGTAATAGTCAATGGAATCGAGTCTACCGCAGGATAACTGTTTACAGATCACTTCTGCATCATGCCAATCCAGTTCTTCCGAGCACACTGTTCCCTATGTCCCATTATAGAACACTTCCACTCTCCCCTCACAGCGATGTGATCCCTTCACTAAACGCAACTCTTTGTGCTCTGTCAATGAAATATAAAACATCCAGTTGGTTCAATGATCAATTCTGTATTCACAGTGCAATAATAACCATATGTTGCGTCAGTTGAATTCACAGTTTGGTGGTATTATTTTGCAATGGTCACAGAAAAAAACCCAGCTGAAATCAAACGATGTAATCAAGAATAAGCAACATTGAATTTCAATCGAAATATTTGTGCGATGGAAAAAGGAGAAGCTTTTTGTTCTAATTTGAAGAGAGTCTGGTGAATAGATCTCTGGATACATGTGACGTTTGAAGCGTTAAAGGTGCATTTACGTTCGAACTGAATGACAAAGAGACAGAAGGGAACGCATAAAAAAGGGTCGACCACTCAATTGGCAATATTTCGGTCCAGAACAAGTAACGCAGAGGGGCGTTTGGCCAAATCACCTTCGCAAGCGCTGTTCGCACGTAATTCAGGAATATATTTTATTATGAAGCTTCAGTTATAACTGCAGAAAATGGGATAGTTACCAGAGCACATGATGTTCACATCTTCTTTATGATTACAGTCGTGGTTACCCCACAATGCATGGGGACATTCCCAGAGAAATGATTCATTCCCAGAACATTGCAGCTCATCCAACCAAATTGGGTCTGCATCTGGTCCAGCCGAAGTAGGAAGAAGAACCCGCAAAGCGTTTCCGCAACCCAGCTGATTACAAACCACGTCAGCGTCTGCCAGATCCCAGGAGTCATCACAAACTGAACCCCATGTCCCATTGTGATAGATCTCCAATCGACCAGCACATCGGCTTCCACCATCAGAGAGCCTTAACTGCCTGTGTTCTAATAGAAAATGTAAACTGTCATATTATACTTTCAACATATTAACCTCATTGCTAAATTGAAACTATCGTATAATGTCGATCTAAATTATAACCTATATTTTAGCTGGCGTTGACAGGTAAATGAATCTATGCAGTAGGACACCTGTCTCATCTGACGCAAAATAATAAATGTCGAGCAGACATATATTTCTGATATTCGTAACACTCACACAAACGTTTTACAGATTGCACCTGACCCATTCTCTGCAGCATGATTAACTTTACCATATAATAGTGTAATTCTGCAAGTAAGTCGTTCCACAAACAATGGTCTAAGCAGACATTTTATGCTTTGCTTTTCACTGCATTTTCTTGCCGTGCATATTTCAAGAGAAACTATGTAGCTCTCCTTTATGTATCGGGACTAATCAGAAAATGCTGCAAATATCAAATAGCCAGACAGCATCTGAGGACAGTGAAATAGACTTAACCTTTCAGACAGTGATCTATAGTGGAAACTCACCCAGTTTGCTGCTAAACTGTCCAGAAGTCGCTTGTTTACTCAGTAAATCCAATGCAAAAACTATTCTGATGACCGTCTCATCCAAAAACATGAATGCAAGCAAAACATTTCTAAAGAAACGCGCGCATTCCAATTCAGCAGCTCGTACAGACCCGCACTCACTCCCACCCGATCCCTTCCTACACCACCACTCGTACTGGCTCTTTGATCTTCATTGGACTCTCTTCAGTCAATAAAAAAATTGGCTACAAAATATCATGATCATTTTCAAAGACATCAATGCTCTCCACCCCTGACCGCGCTCCACCACAGCCCACCGCACCACCCCAAGCGTTCATGATAACCAGCACCTATGCATCCAATTAAGGGCTTGGATTTCCTTCACACCTGACACTTTTTGCAGCAAGCCTTTATACACCGCTATTTAACGGTCATGACGCTGGCGAGAAGGACGCAAGTTTGGAATTACCACCTTAACCATCTCCCTTCTCTCCTTTCGTTGTTCTGCTGAAATTCACCCCTCTGGTCAATACATTGGTCCCTATTGCCGATACTGTCTTTATTTGTGTTGGTCTCAATTTACTGCCGGGAATTACCGAGAGATGAGCAAAATTGTTTAATGCATCAAATTAGTTCAAACCAACTTTTACGGGGTTTTTTTCTTCCGTGACATCCTGTTCTACACCCCGGCGTCACTGTCAAATATCTCATCTACGGGCTCCCCAGGAAGAAGTAAAGTATATTGTCCAGTTGACCAAGATTACATTGTTCCCTCAACGTTTCTGGGAAAGTGACCTTTTTATTCACCTGAGCACAGAACCCCGACGCCAATGCTGTCGCTGCGATGCGGGTTCAATGTGAATGTGCTGCAGTCCCGGAAATGCGATTCGTTTCCTTCACACCGGACATCATTCACCCACACAGGCCTTTCACCCTCTCCGTACTTTGAATTGTTATAGACGGCTTCCGCTTCGCCGCAGCCCAGCTGTCTACAGATTACGTTCGCGTCATTCAGTTCCCAGAGGCTGTCCTGCACTCTGCCCCAGCTGTGATTGTGGTAAATCTCCACGCGCCCATCACACCGACTTCCCCCATTCATCAATCTCAGTGACCAGTTTTCATCTAGGCGAAGAAAGACATTTAGAACAGTGGTTACAGTGCAGCAAATTATCCCGTATTGATGTCAGCTTTCACCAGTATATCTCCGTTTGTTGAAAGGTGAAGGATGTTACTGAGAGGCAGTTCAGCACAGTCAGGCAGGAGACTGAACAGCCAGAACTCCTCCTCTGTATCTAAAGTAAATGCATTGCTCAGCAGAGAGATAATACATATTTGCAGAACGCAGCAATGGGCTTGCATTTGGGCGGACAAATGTAGAAACATCCTCATTAATCCCAGCACCACGTGTTGGTGAGTGATTTAAATGGGATGCAATGGATGATTATCCAGAGGAGGAGATGGTGCCAGAGTTGGACATTCATTTCCTGCAATATGGGCAACACTTCTGTGAAAGTTTATCCTTGCATGCTGGGATATGCTGCAACCCAACACAGCAGGGAGAAAGGTTATTCTGGCTGTGGGATTATTTGTTCGAAATGATAATTTGACACACAAAAATCACTTTAAAAAATGTTAACTATTAAGAACACCAGCGAGATTTTTTCAGGAAAAACATATTTCAGAAGCTTTCTGGTGTTTTATATTGGGAGAAGGGAAAGGGGAAAGTTAATAATGGTAGGAAGGATGCTGTTATACACGTTGTTTTCCAAAGAACACAGAAAGGCCACGTTAGATATTTCACTGGTAAATTCGCGTCTGTGAAATGAAAGGGCAAATGTGAATTTGGCCCTTCGACAGGAAATAGTAATTCGCGGCGTCCTTAGGAGAATCTGTGAATACCTGCTGTACGTGAGATATGTTAAAGACATTGACTGTGGTGTGATGGGCAGGATTAAAATTTTGAAATGCCGCGCTGGTGATATGCACAGAGAAATGGCAGGGTCATCTGATGTAGAAAAATCGGAATTGACTCATATTGGTGGGAAGGAAGACAACGATTATTTTCCGCGACGTTTTTCACAACCGCTGGATGTCCCAAAGTCCGGAATAGTCATCAATGAGCATTGTGAATTACAGTTACTTTTGAAATGTAATAATCAAAATAGCGAGTTAGCACATACAGAACACCCGTATACAACACTGTGATACGTTTTGAGTTTATTTATCAGTGTCATCAATAGGCTTTCATCAGGAAAGACATAGTGTCTTATGTGATGCTGAGAAAGGGACAATACTAGTCTGGACAGTGGAGAACAATTCTCTTGAGTTACTTAATGTAATTCGGATGGGTTTTTGTTTTAACCTCCAGATTTCACGGCGACTTCAAAATCCCGAGGGTTCTACAAAAAAAAAGTGCACAGGAGAAAATGCTCTCATTGGTGGCAGTTTAGAGTGTGGGAAAGTCCTGGTAAGGGAGCGGGTCAGATTTAAAATAATTCACAAAATGCCAATCGTGACCGGATTCTAATCAGCTGCAGCAAGTGATCAGGTTTGAAAACGAATTGTGCGAGTATTTGGTTGGTGAAGGACAACGAAATATTTTCAGAGAATTGAACAATTATGTAAAGGGAAAAATAGTACAGGTCTGTGAGGATATGTGTGGATTGTGACTGGGTGAGGTTCATTTTCAATAAGTCTGCACAGGCTCGCGGGTCGAATGGCTTCTTTGATGACGACATCCAAGTTTTATTGTTCTATGAGTGTCTGCATTGACAGGACTCACCCGAGCAGATGACACTGGCATCATTTTCATGTGAGCAGGTAAACTCTTCCACGGATGAAACAGGACAATCCCTCAACCGGGACTCACTCCCATGGCATCTGTAGTTCTCCTTCCACACTGGGCCGTTTCCCTTCCCAAAGGCTGCACCTCTCGGGATTTTCTCTACCATTCCACACTGAAGATGCTCACAGACCACACTGGCGTCTTCTAAACCAAAGTAAGCATCACAGAGCGTCCCCCAGTGTTCTCTATGCAGCACTTCCACCCGGCCGGAGCACCTGTTCTTTCCACCAACCAGTCGGGGTTCGTGGCTTCCTATTTCAGATTAGAAAAACACACAGACCCAATTAATTTGTTCACTGCAGTCAACATAAACTCTTTTTTGTGTCAACGATAAAAAATATTACATCCATATCTGTTTATCCATATATATATATATATCCATTTCCCAAAATTGACAAATTATGACGTAAAAACGAATAACGTGATAAATGACGCTTTTAGGAATGTGCTTCGATGCAAAGCGGACAGTTCCCTGAAAAGAAAACTAATGGGAGATTGGAAGAATAAGATTACTTGGCGAAGCTGCAGTATAAATTAAAAAGGTGCACAAGGTGGATAAGCATTGTATTATGATTCAGTGTTATAAACGATATCCTCTGGACATCATTCTCGAGCAATATAGTTGAACTGAAAATACCGAAGGCACTTCAAATATTAGACAGCATCTCGGAATGGGTAATTAAGAAAATAAATGTCGTTCGAAAAAAATATAGTATCATTCCAGCGAATGTGCGGTTTATTAGCACGTTCTCCATGTTTTGAAAACATATTCATCTCTACATTTTATCCACTTGAGCTTTTCGTACAGTTACAACGCTGTTACTCTGAACTCTGCAGGATGATTGAAATATGACTCTCTTCATTTATTCTGTGCTCCATCCTCTTGAAAAAAACTTATTTTTAAAATTAACTTAAGAGATGTCGGTGCTGCTGACTGGGCCAGCATTTATTGCCCATCCCTAAACGGCTTTCCATGTAATTCAATGGTCCCTTGAGAGTCAACCACAATGCGATGCCAGACCAGGTAAGGATGGCAGATTTTATTCCCTAACTGACATTAGTGTACCAGCGTGGTTTTCAGGGCAATCGACACTTGTTTCGTGGACTTTTAGTTCCAGATCGTTTATTGAATTCAGATTTCACCGTCTACCTTGGTGTGATTCGAACTCAGGTCCCCAGATCCGGCCCTGGGTCTCTGGAATACATCTATGTCATTCATGGCTTGGAGGCAGAATACGAATACTTAATAGCTCGAAAGGGAATGCGATATCAAATGTTTAAAGGAAATCGATGACTGGCCTCAGCACTAAATCAACAACAATGATCTGCTCATTTCAGAAGATCAATAAAATAGAAACATAGAAACATAGAAAAACTACAGCACAAAACAGGCCTTTCTGCCCCACAAGTTGTGCCGAACATATCCCTACCTTTTAGGCCTACCTATAGCACTCCATCCTATTAAGTCGCATGTACTCATCCAGGTGTCTCATAAAAGACCCTGTTGATTTTGCCTCCACCACCACTGACGGCAGCCGATTCCATTGGCCCACCACCCTCTGTGTGAAAAACGTCCCCCTAATATTTCCCCTGTACCTACCCCCCAGCAACTTAAACCTGTGTCCTCTCGGAGCAGCCATTTCCAATCCATGACAAAGCCTCTGAGAGTCCACCCGATCTATGCCTCTCAACATCTTATATACCTCTATTCGGTCTCCTCTCATCCTACGTCTCTCCAAGGAGAAAAGACCGAATTCCCTCAGCCTATCCTCATAAGGCATGCCACTCAATCCAGGCAACATTCTTGTAAATCTCCTCTGCACACTTTCAATCTTTTCCACATCCTTCCTGTAATGAGGCGACCGGAATTGAGCACAGTACTCCAAGTGGGGTCTGACGAGGGTCTTATATAGCTGCATCATTATCCCCGGACTCCTAAACTCAATCCCTCGAATGATAAAGGCCAACACACCATCCGCCTTCTTAACCACCTCCTTCACCTGCGGGGCCGATTTTAGACTCCTATGGACCCGGACCCCAAGGTCCTTCTGATCCTCTACAGTGCTAAGAGTCTTTCCCTTTATATTGTATTCCTTCATCCCATTTGACCTGCCAAAATGGACCACTACGCATTTATCTGGGTTGAAGTCCATCTGCCACTTGTCCGCCCAGTCTTGCATCCTATCTATGTCCCTCTGTAACTTCTGACATCCCTCCAGACTATCCGCAACGGCACCAACCTTCATGTCGTCGGGAAACTTGCCAACCCATCCCTCCACTCCCTCATCCAATTCATTTATGAAAATGACAAACAGCAATGGTCCCAGAACAGATCCCTGGGGCACACCACTGGTGACCGACCGCCATTTAGAAAAAGACCCATCTATAACCACTCTCTGCCTCCTTTGGGCAAGCCATTTCTGGATCCACAGGGCAGCAGCCGCTTGGATCCCATGCCCTCTCACTTTTTCTCGAAGCCTTGCATGGGGGACCTTATCGAACGCCTTGCTAAAATCCATATAAACCACATCTACCGCTTTCCCTTCGTGGACGTTTCTAATTTACAAGTACGAGTAATTTGAAACGTTATTCCAGACTTACAACAAATGACAGTGAAATATGATGGCCTGCTAAATATGTGCATGTCAGAGAGAAAAAAGATTGCCACTTATTGGCTTGCTGAAACATTAATAAGGGAGTTTTCAAGTATGCTCAGCCTGCATTCACCGGAACAGATCACATTGACATCGTTCCGGTGGTTGCACTTGGACCGATTTACTGGAACAATGAGGCAGTTCGTTGAATTAAACAATTAAAGCTCTTTCATCAAGTTCACTATGAGTCCACTATTATTCTCTTCAGATGCCGTGTCCAGTCTTCCAGCGATTCATCTGGAACACTATTCACCACCCGCCCTGAAATTGAACGGACTGCTGGTTTATCTCGAAAAACCTGGGTATGACTGCCCACTACCACCTTGTGATGGGAACTATCCCCATGTGCTGCAGGCGGACACGAATCAAAGGACATTTGGTTTAATTTGCCCAGGGATTTTCTAACCGGTAGACACCGAAATGAACATCTTCATTTTGTTTCTCTTTTAGAGCTGAAACCGGTTGAGAAAGAACGTTCTCAAACGACTTCAACCAGAAATGAAACGATGGATCGCCGGATGTCTAAATGGTCATTAGCAAACAACACTCGAGTACCTATTGAGGGTTCATGTGCACAGGTCGCTAAGACATTAAGGCCAGATGCAAAACGTAATCAAAAATCCTCACGAATTTTAACATTTCTATTTAGACGGCTAGAATATGAAGGGGCAGAGTTTCTGCTTCAAGTTTCAGTAACTTTGCTCCGCCCATATCTGGAATGGAATAAACAATTCCGGGAACTGCATCCTTGAAAGGATCTCCTGTTCTGGACAATAGTCCAGGGAGAGTGTCCCAGGCTACTGGTTGCTGAATCTAGACAACATTTCCTTCTATCAGCTTACACTGTGTGAAATGTGCCTGAAGCTGCAGCAGCTTTAAATGTTAAAACAGCTAATCTTCCTTCATTTTAATCTGGAGAAAATATCAACTGCAACACATGTGTTTAAAATACAACCTCCTGAACAAATTGATCCAGCACAATTTATTCAAATGCAAGGGAACACTCTCCCAATAACATTTCTGATTTCTCCCCCTGACGGACTCGGAAGGTAAACTCGTCCGAAAAAAAACACGAGGGGAAATCATATAGGAACAGTTGGTATTCATCAGATTTAGGGTGTAAGAGGGAGATAAGTTTTCAAATAGTATCAAACATTTGAATAAGAGGCTTTACATGACAGTTACTACAACGGCACGCCTGGAGAGACAGGAGATATCCAGTCAGTCCCCTTTCACACAAAATCAGAAAATGTTGGAAGAATTCAGCAACTGTGGCAGAATTCGTGGCGAGCGAAGAATAGAGGGACTTTTCCAGTCCGAATGGCTTTCCTCCAGACACTTCTCATCCACGCTCCGCTCTTGGAACAACTTCAATCTGGCCAGTGATTGCTACTCTGAAAATAGCCGCAGTGACTGGATAAACGCTCTATGGCCTCCGCAATCAATAGTCAGTAAATGTCAAACACATGGACCGAGACACCCGGATTTAATTCAGCGACAGCCTCCAATTCTGACGGAGTGCCGAATGATCCGGACTTCCCTGAAATATACTTCCTAAATATACTTACATATAAAGCCAACCGATCAAAGCATGCCCGACCTTTTGAATCTGCACAGGCAAGATCGGGACACATTAACATTCCTGGATCTCCCTCCCCGCAAGTCTGTCCGCAACCCCCCAACAAAGTTACTTTGTTAAAAACTTAAATCCTGGTGTTAATGAAACAACGCCTCTATTGTCAGAACATTGAAATTGCTCACCACTCTCTTTACGACTGTGTACAGTCACAGAATACTTTATCCGCCCCTTCCCGGAGAGCAGGCTGTAGATGATGGACAGATTTGTTTTTTTTTACCTGAGCAAATCACACCGACATCACTGTAGTGCGGAAGGTCATAGTGACCCCATGGAACAGAGCGACATTCCCGCAGAGCGGTCTCGCTCCCTTTGCACTGAACACGTGACGTCACAATGGGTCCCGATCCTTTCCCAAAGTGAGCCCCGCCTGGTGCAGAGAGCGCGGTCCCGCAGCCCAGCTCCCCACACACAACATCGGCGTCCGGCTCATCCCAGAAATGATGATCCACAGTGCCCCACTGTCCCCTGTAGTGAATCTCCACTCTCCCAGCGCAGCGACTCTGCCCATTCGCCAGTCTCAGCTTCACCGCCTCTGTAAAATACAGAAATAAACCAACAGTTATTGGCCAGCTGATGCAGCAGGTCAGATAGGTATCACGTCAAGCATCGAGTATGTCCAGGATCTCAACAAACCCTGGGATAATATGAGACATTGCAAGTGGAAGCGGGAATATGGATTGACAGTGGGAAACATCCGCAAATCAGTTGGAAGTTGGAAGCATCATTCGGCTGCGTCAGGCAGGAGTGTCAATAGGTGTTTAATTGATTCAATCCACACAACTCAGGACTGTCATGGTCCGCAGTCCACCATACTGCCTGGACTAATATAGTGGAATCCCAATCTTAGTATGGATTTGATATCTGCCATCATTGTCGAACCAGGGCCGCCCTGCTGCAACCAGCCGAATTGGATAGTCAGGTAGTCTCCAGCCCATCCCGGGGCAGTAAGATGCGGCGAGTTTTCGGCGGAACCCTAATATACAGGCGGTGGAAGGGCCATAACATCGCATTGCATTTCACTGAAGGCTGGAAACTAGGGAAGTGAAAATGTATTTCTAAACGGCAGCGGGGCCACTTTGCCTCTCATCCTGCTCCTCAGGGATCTAATTTAATGTCGTTCTGAATTAGGGAGCAGCAGTTAAAGAATTCCAGGAAAACATGGCAAGCCAATTTTCCTTCACAAGTGTCAGTCAGACATTGAACCGAACCATTGAACGCAAAGATACTGAAATTGTCTCAGGGATTTGTCATTCAGTTGGATGGATTAGTGCAGTAAAATGTCAGATAATACCTTGGAGGGCGATTACCTGATGGATCAGCCTGGCCGTTCCCTGGTCTGCCTGAAATGAAATTTTGAAAATTAGTCTTTGCTGGAACACGAGATGAACAAAACTGCCAAAACCATACATCTCAAGTCAGCACCGAGTATCTGTGTTATTTCTTCACGATATGATTTGCAAGCACTTGATGTTAAAACGTTTTATTCAAATTACCACATCCGGGGTATGATGCCCGATGAATATCCTGGTCTCATTCCTTTTTTATATATATTTTTAACCGCGTGTTACCGTATTCCCAAACTGGGAGATTTTGTGTTTGTCAAATCTCCTAATCCCTTTTAGTTCCAATTTACATTATAGAATCAGCAGGGCAGTGATTCTTGTCTCCGGTTGGATTGCTGAAATTGCTAACGTGATACACAGAGTAACAATCAGAAAGTTGCTCGAATATCTCTGCACCACCTTCCACAATACGGAGAGTGCGTCATTTATTTCCAATGCAGACAATCCTCAGCTGTCCTTATTAACTCGTCGCAATCAATATCGCACAACTTCCACTTACTTTGTGCTCATTGCCAGAATTGTGGGATAATATTTCAATATTTACTCAAAATGTTCACAATCACTATGGTCCAACTGGAATTTCTGGATCCTCTTCACCCATTCCGTCTTTCTATCTTTTGCTCAACTTTTCAGCATTCAGTAATTCTCCCACTGAATCGCTGCCCAATTTGAAGAACAAAGAAAAGTACAGCACAGAAACAGACCCTTCGGTCCTTCAAGCCCCTGTCCATCATGATGCCCAACTAAAAAAAACATGCAGCCCTATTTCGGTCCGTATCCTTCTATTTCCTCCTTATTCATGTTCCCATCCAGATGCCTCTTAAATGTTGCTAATGTGCCTGTTTCCACCTCCTCCTCTGGCAGCGCGTTCCCGACAGGCTCTACTTTCTGAGCTTCTCTCACACATCTTAAACTTTCCCCCTCTCACCTTAAACCTGTACCCCCTTTCCTCCTGTAACAGATCACTAATGACAGTAACAAGGAATAAAATAGAAGGTGCTTGTCAGCAGCCTGATTTTCTGGACATACCATTCATGACCTGCATCATTTGTGTACCGTGTAGATGATACATAGCAGCAAATGACCAAGACTCATTCGAAAGTTCATTCCAAACCAGCGATCTCTAGCGCCTAGAAGTAAAAGAACAGACGTACGGCAATACCCTGAATTGCGCATTCCCTTCTAAGTCGGATACCATGCTGAGTTGGGACTATATCGGGGTTGCTTCATTCTCGTGTGAGGTCAATCCCTAATATAACTATGTTTGCAATAGTACATCGTACGCTGCAGCCAGGCAGCAAAAAAAGGCTCAGATATCTTTTCCTGAAGGCATCTGGCTACAGGCAATAAATGCTGCCATTGCCAGGGACACTGACTTCACAACAGATAAAATAATAATAAAAAGAGTGCAAAAGCCGTGGCTGAATAAGAACAAAGAACAAAGAAAATTACAGCACAGGAACAGGCCCTTCGGCCCTCCAAGCCTGCACTGACCATGCTGGCCGACGTAACTAAACCCCCCTACCCTTCCGGGGACCAAATCCTATTCATGTATTTGTCAAGACATCCATTAAAAACCACTACCATATGATGTTGCACTACCTCCCCCGGCAACGAGTTCCAGACTCGCTCTACTCTCTGTGTTAAAAGTCTGCCTTCTAAATCTCCTTTAAACCTTGCCCCTCGCACCTTAAACCTGAGCCACCGAGTAATTGACTGTTCCAGCTTTGGAAAAAGCTTCTGACGATCCACTCTGTCCATGCCTCTCGTAATCTTGAAGACTTCTATCAGGTCGCCCCTCAAAGTCCGTCGTTCCATGAGGGCAAGCGATGTTTCGAACAACCTCGCTTCATAGATAATGCCCTCAATACCAAGCAACATCCTGGCAAATATTTTCTGTACCCTCTCCAAAGCCTCCACATCCTTCTGGTAGTGTCGCGAGCAGAATGCAACACTATGTGCCAAGTGCGGCCTAATTAAGGTTCTATAAAGCTGCAACATGACTGCGCCAATTTTTAAACTCACTGCCCTGGACGATGAAGGCAAGCATGCCTTATGCCTTCTTAACTATTACAATTGGGGGAGGGGTAATTATGATGCGATTAGGCAAGAATTAGGGGGCATAAGTTGGGAACAGAAACTGTCAGAGAAAGGAACTAATGAAAAGTGGAATTTTTTCAAGGAACAAATACTGGATGTCCTTGATAGGTATGTTCCTGTCAGGCAGGGAGGGAACCATGGTTCACAAAAGAGGTGGAATGTCTTGTGAAAAGGAAGAGGGAAGCTGATGTAGGGATGAGGAAACAAGGTTCAGATGGCTTGATTGAGGGTTACAAGTTAGCAAGGAATGAGCTGAAAAAGGGGCTTAGGAGAGCTAGGAGGGGACATGAGAAGTCCTTGGCGGGTCGGATCAAGGAAAACCCCAAGGCTTTTTACTCTTATGTGAGGAATAAAAGAATGACCAGGGTGAGGTTAGGGCCGGTCAAGGACAGTAGTGGGAACTTGTGAATGGAGTCAGTAGAGATAGGCGAGGTGATGAATGAATACTTTTCTTCAGTGTTCACCAAGGAGAGGGGCCATGTTTTTGAGGAAGAGAAGGTGTTACAGGCTAATAGGCTGGAGGAAATAGATGTTCGGAGGGAGGATATCTTGGCAGTTTTGAATAAACTGAAGGTCGATAAGTCCCCTGGGCCTGATGAAATGTATCCTAGGATTCTTTGGGAGGCAAGGGATGAGATTGCAGAGCCTTTGGCGTTCATCTTTGGGTCCTCGTTGTCCACGGGGATGGTGCCAGAGGACTGGAGAATGGCGAATGTTGTTCCTCTGTTTAAGAAAGGGAATAGAAATGACCCTGGTAATTATAGACCGGTTAGTCTTACTTCGGTGGTTGGTAAATTGATGGAAAGGGTCCTTAGGGATGGGATTTACGACCATTTAGAAAGATGCGGATTAATCCGAGATAGTCAGCACGGATTCGTGAAGGCAAGTCGTGCCTCACAAATTTGATAGAATTTTTTGAGGAGGTAACTAAGTATGTTGATGAAGGTAGGGCAGTTGATGTCATATACATGGATTTTAGTAAGGCGTTTGATAAGGTCCCCCATGGTCGGCTTATGATGAAAGTGAGGAGGTGTGGGATAGAGGGAAAGTTGGCCGATTGGATAGGTAACTGGCTGTCTGACCGAAGACAGAGGGTGGTGGTCGATGGAAAATTTTCGGATTGGAGGCAGGTTGCTAGCGGTGTGCCGCAGGGATCAGTGCTTGGTCCTCTGCTCTTTGTGGTTTTTATTAATGACTTAGAGGAGGGGGCTGAAGGGTGGATCAGTAAATTTGCTGATGACACCAAGATTGGTGGAGTAGTGGATGAGGTGGAGGGCGTTGTAGGCTGCAAAGAGACATAGATAGGATGCAAAGCTGGGCTGAAAAATGGCAAATGGAGTTTAACCCTGATACATGTGAGGTGATTCATTTTGGTAGGACAAATTTAAATGTGGATTACAGGGTCAAAGGTAGGGTTCTGAAGACTGTGGAGGAACAGAGAGATCTTGGGGTCCATATCCACAGATCTCTAAAGGTTGCCAGTCAAGTGGATAGAGCTGTGAAGAAGGCCTATAGTGTGTTAGCTTTTATTAACAGGGGGTTGGAGTTTAAGAGCCGTGGGGTTATGCTGCAACTGTACAGGACCTTGGTGAGACCACATTTGGAATATTGTGTGCAGTTCTGGTCACCTCACTATAGGAAGGATGTGGAAGCGCTGGAAGGAGTGCAGAGGAGATTTACCAGGATGCTGCCTGGTTTGGAGGGTAGGTCATATGAGGAAAGGTTGAGGGAGCTTGGGCTGTTCTCTCTGGAGCGGAGGAGGCTGAGGGGAGACTTAATAGAGGTGTATAAAATGATGAAGGGGATAGATAGAGTGAACGTTCAAACACTATTTCCTCGGGTGGATGGAGCTATTACAAGGGGGCATAACTATAGGGTTCGTGGTGGGAGATACAGGACGGATATCAGAGGTAGGTTCTTTACGCAGAGAGTGGTTGGGGTGTGGAATGGACTGCCTGCAGTGATAGTGGAGTCAGACACTTTAGAAACATTTAAGCGGTTATTGGATAGGCACATGGAGCACACCAGGATGATAGGGAGTGGGATAGCTTGATCTTGGTTTCAGATAAAGCTCGGCACAACATCGTGGGCCGAAGGGCCTGTTCTGTGCTGTACTGTTCTATGTTCTATGTTCTATGTTCTATAACTACCTTCTCCACCTGCATTGCCACTTTCAGTGACCTGTGTGCCAGTACACCCAGATCCCTTTGCCTTCCAATACTCTGAAGGGTTCTGCCATTTACGGCCTATTTCCTAGACTTTCCAAAATGTATTACCTCACATTTGTCTGGATTAAACTCCATCTGCCATCTCTCCTCCCAAGTCTCCAACCGAGTTGTATCCTGTTGCATCCTCTGATGGTCTTCATCGCTATCCACAAATCCAACAACCTTTGTGGCGTCCGCAAACTTACAAATCAAACCAGTTACATTTTCCTCCAAATCATTGATATATATTACAAACAGCAAAGATCCCAGCAGTGATCCCTGAGGAATGTCACTTGTCACAGGCCTCCATTCAGAAACGCACCCTTCCACTACTCCGCTCTGTCTTCTTTGACCGAGCCAGTTTTATATCCACCTTGCCAGCTCACCTTTGCTCCCATGCGACATCACCTTATACACCAGTCTGCCATGAGGGACC
Source organism: Mustelus asterias (assembly GCF_964213995.1). Classification (NCBI taxonomy): domain Eukaryota; kingdom Metazoa; phylum Chordata; class Chondrichthyes; order Carcharhiniformes; family Triakidae; genus Mustelus; species Mustelus asterias. The sequence goes on from NC_135822.1 coordinate 50,391,636, forward strand.
TTGTCAAAGGCCTTTCTGAAGTCCATATGGACAACATCGACTGCCCCACCCTCAACAATCATCTTTGTCACTTCCTTGAAAAACTCGACCAAGTTCGTGAGACACAACCTCCCTTTCACAAAACCACGTTGCCTCTCACCGATACATCCACTTATTGCCAAGTAGGAATCAATCCCGTCTCGAAAACTCTTCTCCAATAATTTCCCTACCACTGATTTAAGGCTCACCGGCCTGTAATTAGCGGGATTATTCTTGCTACCGTTCTTAAACAAAGGAACAAGATTGGCTATTCTCCAATCCTCTGGGACCTCCCCTGTTGCAAGTGAGGATACAAAGATCTCTCTCAAGGCCCCAGCAATTTCCTCCCTTGCCTCTCTCAGTATTCTGGGGTATATTGCATCAGGCCCTGGGAATTTGTCTACCTTAATGTTTCTCAAGAACCCCAATAACTCCTCCTTTTTGATCTCAGCACGACTCAAACTGTCTACACACCCTTTCCCAGACTCATCATCCACCAAGTCCTCCTCTTTAGTGAATACTGACGCAACGTACTCATTTAATACTTCGCCAATTTCCTCTGGTTCCACGCATAGATTCCCTCCCTTGTCCTTGAGTGGGCTAATAGTCTCCCTGGCTATCCTCTTGCTCTCTCTCTCTATATATATAAAGTCGTGGGATTTTCTTTAATGCTGCTGGCTAATGCTTTTTCGTGAATCCCTTTAGGCCTTACTTAAGTTTATTTCTACTTTCCTTGTATTCCACACTTGCTTTGTATGCTCCAAGACTCCTAGCTTTGACTAGGCTCACAATATAGGTTATCAAGCTTTTTTTGAAAGAGATACAGAGACAAGGAGAGTTGGGTAATGTAAAATGTAGGCCCATTTAAAGATCACAAAACGCCATGAGCACAAAACAGTCAGGCAGCAAATATATCTCCCCATGACTGAGCATTCGATCGGTCAATAATATTTTATCCTAATCTATGAGACCTAACACGTAACAAATAAATATCAGTCTTACGAGTGGAATTAGTTGTATATCACAGTAATCGTACTTTAAAACCACCGTTAAACATTGGAACGATTTAGCTCACAGCAGAAAGGACAGATTATGAATCGCTCGTGGAACCACAATTTCCAAATGTATGGCCATACCGAATTAACACTTGCCTGATATAAGATATCACATTTAGAATATAAGCGAACACTTATCCAATATTTGCGAGACAGGGTGATGTTTTTCTTGGGCCTGGAGTTCGAAGCTAATGGTATAAAATGGTTCAAAACATTTTACAAGGAAATGGTGGAGCTCGCCTATCTGGAAGGAGTAACAGGTCTTCATAGCTCATTATACGCAACAGAGAGCTCAATGGATACTGAGAGTGTCTGGGAAGAGGCTGTCAAATATCCAGTGACTGATGCACAATGCTGATGTTAATGTATGGATTTGAAAGCTTTGTTTTAATTTCTAAATAACAATCAGAAATACTCATGCTGCTGCAAATTCGCCGAAGAATTCGGATTTTTCACTCTCCTATTATTTCGCTGGTGCGACTGATATTAAGTTTATTGCTTAATATGCCTGTTAAAGCAATGTTGGTCCCACCTAGATTTAGTATTTAACTTTTCAGTATTTACAGCCGTGTCCAATACTCCAACTCAAAATAATTTGTTTAACATTTGGCAGCTCACTGTACCACACGACGAGCATACACTATTCCGCTGAGAAATGTCTATCCCAAATCAGTGCACGCATTCCATTAGTAGCAACTGTAACTTTTACTGGGATTCTGCAAGCGTTTAATTCAAGTAGATTTCATTCGGCAATGCATGCTATTCGAACAGTGGCGGCGATCTACACCCAGACTGCGCTATTTAGCTAGAATTTCAGTTCATGTATGTTCCGTCTGCACAACAGACCCAGTGGGGTATATAATTCTACCTGCCGCCGTATCTGAGTTGGATTCCGTGGTAAATCTAAGTTTCTTATTCATTTGCTGCTGTTTTTGGAGACTAATGAACTGAAAATGCAACTTTGCTCAAAGTATGTTTTGATAAGTGTCGACAAGTTAATTAGCGATTTCGAAATTCACTTCATAAAACGCTAACTGGAGAATCAGTAGCAAGAAAAAAAATCAAGTTTCAATGAGATGAGTTTATTGAGCAACGGATTTATTGCATCGCAACATCACATTTGTTCTGCTTTCTTTTACAAGACATGTTCTTTTAAGCAACTGCAAAGTCCAAACAGTATTTTTAAGAATTTATTTCGCGGACTGTATGTCCTTTACTGCGTGAAGTGTTTGTTAACAGGGATGGGGCGCTTCTCTATCAGTTAAACAGCATTGGGATTAATAAACATTACCAAAGAGGCACATTGGGAAGCGAGTGAAATTGGACCAAGTCAACGACTTAAATCTCAACAAAACGACTGGGCCTGGAAGGAGATGAAAGAACAGGTCTCGATATACCAATGAAAACGACATGAGACAGAGAGAACATGAAAGCGTGAAATAGTTTTGAGAAAGAAAAATAATTAGAACGTGAAAAAATCAATGCATAGAAATATTAATTTAACGCATTCTGGTAATATTTCTGTAGAAGATATGAGGTAATTGAGCAGCAAACATCACAAAGCAAATCACGCATATTTAGCAAATTACATCATCAACATAACAACATAAGTATTGTCTTCATATTAATGAAATCAATCAATGACATTATTAATTGCTATTCATATTAATGTGTTAAAATGCATTATTCACAGACCTTGCACAACACTCCGAGGCTGAGGCATCTATTTTAAATGATTTGTTTGTTTTCTCTCTACACGGGTTTCAGATGGAAAATATACTGAGATATATCTAAGAGAAATATGTGTGGACGGTCCTCGCTAAAATTCTTCAATTTTTAAACGCAGCGAGTTGGCTTCCACTCAAACTCCTTTTCAGCAGATTCTAACGGCGACTGCTCTAATTTGTACCGACACAAATCAAGGAGTCCGAATAGAGGTTTTATAGTAATATGTTGTCGATGCACAAGCACGGCATTTCCATTCAATTTTGTATTTAAATCTCAGGTTGCCGTCAGTCTCGTCTGGGAAATTAAAACATGCATTAATCAGCTGTTCTATATTCTAAATATATTTGAAAGGAAATAATTAAAAAAGGAACAGCAAACCTAAATTATTCAGCAAATGAAACTTCTGCTAAATAAATTCGCAATTTCAATGCGCGCTTCATAACAATGAAGGACGCATTTGTATATATTACAGCCTTTTTCCTAAGTGGAGCGGAGAATCCAAAACACTGCTGGAAAAATATATACGTTTCCAGATTTGGATTTGACAATCCATTTTGATTTTCAACTCCAATTTATTTAGTCTGCACACGAATGTCAGTTCGACGGCGATTAACTACAACTTCCGTTGGACACTCGTAGACTCAGAGCAATATTCGGCCAAAGCGTTAGGCCCCTCGGTCCAGAGTGACTGTGCCGGGTGGAATAAAACCAATTCAGTCAAACCCAAATAGCCTGTCCTTGGCTCCTTTGTGCGTTCCAATACTTCACACGCATAAGCAAGTACATTTTCAGACGCTGAACTCGGCTCCTCTCATTGTAAATTGATCTACGTTAATATCCCATTATCTCGAGATGGCACTTATTATTCAAATAATCAACCTTTCCTTGCATAGGTCACCAACATTTTTATTACGAAAGATCAATATATCCGTGCATTTGTTACAATTTTATGTTAGTGAATTCTCAATAGACATCGGGATACTTTCAATCAATAATAACTCACAGTTGAGAAGCTGCAATGCAATTAGAGTCAGGAAGGAGCGCAGCATCGTCCCGACTGTCGGTTGCTGCGATCAGATTTGACTATTCACCGAGCTTTGTACACAGGTACCGGGCTGTCCTTCCAACAATTTCTGAAACACCAAACGTACCCGGAATGAATTCTTTGAGAACACTTGGTTCATAAAATAATGTTTCCTCCCGTCTGACGAATCGATGCTCCCATGTATGAATTGTAAATTGCCGTTTGATAAAAGATACCAATGACAGTTATATCCACCTCTTTGTCCTGTGCGGCTAATGAGGCCTACCGTTTGGAAAAGGAAGTGAGTCACCAACCCAGCATCGTGGAATCATCATATCTTACAGCACAGACACAGCGGCCTATCGCAGCTGCATGTCAGATCCATTAACTTTCCTCAAGAAATCTGTAACTAAGTGTATTACCGACAAATCTAATCAGGTGTTCAAGAATCCTGGGGAATCTGAATACAGCATGTATTCGCAACCTGATTGTCACATCTTCACAAGGGAAAAGTGAAGGATATTCACTCCAGCAACACTTCAATCAAAAATTTTAAATCTGTGTGTCTGTGTGATTGTGTGCATGTATGAATGTGTTCTCGTGAGGGTGCATGTGTCCATCTCTCGTTATATTTTTGGCTCGGTATTTGTAATTAAATTTCTAACTCTTTATATATCTCTCTTTCTCTCAGTGTTGCTATCTCCCTGTTTCTTGGACGGAGGTTCGTTATGCTGTACATAAGCAAAATAGCGGCGAACCTGGTGATATGAATTATCATAGAATCATAGAAACTCTACAGTGCAGAAAGAGGCCATCTGGTGCGTCGAGTCTTCCCCGACCACAATCCCACCCAGGCCCTGCCCCAATATCCCTACATATTTACCCGCTAAACGCTCTAACCTACCCATCTCAGGACACTAAGGCGAAATTTTAGCATGGCCGATGAAACTAACCCGCACATCTTTGGACTGTGGGAGGAAACCGGACCTCCCGGAGGAAACCCACGCGACACGAGGAGAATGTGCAAACTCAACACAGACAGTGACCCAAGCCGGGAAACGAACCCAGGTCCCAGATTATAAACATACAATGGAAAATGCTTGAATGAATTACCAGATCATGTAGCATGTTTGCAGGAAATCATGCAGCCTTTCATGCTAAGATGACTTTCATAAATAAACATAAACCAGAATCATTCGCAAAGAAATTTCTCCTGAAACAACTACTCTGTCCGATAGTGAGATGCAATTCTCCCCAGAAATGCAGCTGCCAGTGAAGGCTGAGTGATGTGTCCTTCTCCAGCTGAAAGTGGGGTTCATAACACAGATATCGGCAGCACAATCAAAATGTAGAATTTAAGTAGGAAATGGGTCATGTCGAAGCCCTCGGGAAAGTGCAAGGGAGATTTACGTGTAGTTTACCTGAGATGATAAATTTTAGACACAAGGAAAGCTCAGAGAAATTGAACTTACTCTCCTGAGAGCAGAGAATATTCCGAGGTGACCTTACTCAGGTGTTCCAAACTGAAAGGGTAAAGAAGGATATTCTGTTTCCACGAGTCGGTATATCCGGGACTGGGGTCACAATGTCATGATCATCTGAAAGAGAGTGAGGATTGAGATTAGGAGAATCTTCTTCACTTGAAGCGTTGTTGGGATTTGGAATGTGCTGCCTGGGAGAGGAGTGGAGGCGGATTCCAGAGAAGCTTTCAAAGAAGGGCTGCATACATAGTTGACAGTGAGTAATTAAGAGGGCTACAGAGATAGAGGTGGAGAATGGGATTGGCTACGGGAGCCGATGCAGACATGATGGGCAGAATGGTCCCACTCTGTGCTGCAGATTCTATGATTCCATGATTCAATTCCATAATCCGCATTTTAAATGTCATTTTAAACTTAGACACAACAACAGTGTGAGATTGAAATTCTCATTTATGTTTGAATAGTGTCGGATATTGCATTTTTAACTTATTGGCAACGTTGTTCCTGTTAAAAGTTGGGAGAAGGAAGGGTGGGAGATACTCTTTCATATACCAACACAAATAGAGGTTCCTGTGCCAAGCGATCAATCTGTAAGTTTGGAAACAGTTTTAATAATTGCATAACGAATTAAGAAAAATGAAATAAAGGCCTAACTGGTAAAACACGTTATCAACACATTATATGTGCATTGTTCCCAAAAGGATAAATTTATCTGCCATCGTGTTTTGCTTTGCACCTTGCCAAAATGTTAAAAGATGCTTGTCACTTGACGGTTTAACATGAGTTTGTGTGCTTGTAAAACAGAGATGTGAACAAGTTCTCCCATATGTTTAAATATCCTCCGCAGCATTGCTTAAAATATACCTGAGGTCCAATGAAAACGTTATAACAATGAGAGTAAAAGAAAGGACATCAACTTTGATCTCTTCACTCTGTTAGCATTCTCTTCACCTTCCAAAGATAATCTGGCCATATTAGTTTGGCATCATCAGCCCCACTCCACCGCACCATCACCCCAACCACTCGCCCTCTGCCGAACACAGACACAACCGCAAACCCCACTTGCCGTCAATACTAACGGCCTTTGCGATCATACTTTATAGAATACAAAGAAAAAAGAAAATTACAGCACAGGAACTGGAACTTTGGCCCTCCAAGCCTGCACCGACCAAGCTACCCGAATGAAATAAAACCCCCTACCCTTCCAGCGACAATATCCCTCCATTCTCATCGTATTCATGTATTTGTCCAGACGCCCGTTAAACGTCACGATCATATCTGCTTCACTACCTCACCCGGCAGCCAGTTCCAGGCACTCACCACCCTCTGTATAAAAAAACTTGCCTCGCACAACCCCTTTAAATCTTGCCCCTCGCACCTTAAAACTGTGCCCCCGAGTAATTGGCTCTTCCACCCTGGGAAAAAGCTTCTGACTATCCATTTTGTCCAGGCCCCTCATAATCTTCCACACTTCTATCAAGTGGCCCCTCAACCTCCGATTTTCCAAGTGAGAACAAAAGCAAGTTCTCCAACCTCTCCTCATGGCTAATGCCCTCCGTACCACGCAACATTCTGGTAAATCATTTCTGTACCCTCTCCAAAGTCTCCACATCCTCTGGTAGAATGCCGACCAGAATTGAACTCTATATTCCAAGTGTGGCCTAATTAAGGTTCTATAAATCTGCCATATGACTTGCCAATTTTTAATCTCAATGCTCTGGCCGATGAAGGCAAGCATTCTGTATGCTTTCTTGATCACCTTCTCCACCTACGTTGCCAGCTTCAGTGAACTGTGTACCTGTACACCCAAATCCCTCTACCTATAAATAATCTGAAGGATTCTGCCATTTACTGTATATTTCCAATCTGAATTAGACCTTCCAAAATGTATCACCTCATATCTGTTAGGATTAAACTCCATCTGCCATCTCTCCACACAAGTCTCCAACCGATCCTGCTGTAACTTCTGATGGTCCTCATCGCTATCCACAAATCCACCAACCTTTGTGTCATTCGCACCTGACTAATCGCACCAGTTACATTTTCCTCCAAATCATGTTTATACATTACAAACAACAAAGGTCACTGCACTGATCCCTGAGGAAGGCTACTTGTCACAGCACTCCATTTAGAAATGCAGCCTTCCAGTACTACTGCTTTGAACGAGCCAGTTGTGTATATACCTTGCCAGCTCACGTGTGATTACGTGCGACTTCACCATCTGTAACAATCTGCTATGAGGCACCTTGTCAAAGGCCTTACTGAAATCCATGTAGACAACATTACCTGCCCTACCCTCATCAATCATCGTCGTGATTTCCTCGAAAAACTCGATCAAGTTAGTGAGACACGGCCTCCCCTTCACAAAACCATGTTGCATCTCGCTAATACGTCCACTTATTTCCAATTGGGAGTAAATCCTGCCTTGAAGAATCCTTTCCAATAACTTCCCTACCACTGGCGTAAAGCCCACCGGCCTGCAATAACCCAGATTATCCTTGCTACCATTCTTAAACAAGGGAAAACAAGGGACCTCCCAGTGAGGATACAAATATTTCTCTCAAGGCCCCATCAATTTCCTTCCTTGCATCTCTCAGAATTCTGGGGTATATCCCCATCAGGCCTTGGGGACTTGACCAGCCTCCTTTTTGAACTTAACATGACTCAAACTATCTTCATACCTTCTGTAGACTCATCATCCGCCAAGTCCTTCTCCTTAGTGAATATTGGCACAAAGTACTAATTTAATACCTCATCCATTTCCTCTGGCTCCACGCATATATTTCCTCCCCTGTCCTTGTTTGGACCAACCCTCTCCCTGGCTACCCACTTGCTCTTTATATTCGCATAAAAAACCTTGGGATTTTCCTAAATCCTGCTGGCCAATGACTTTTCTCGACCCCTTAGAGCCTTCCTTACTCCTTGATTAAGTTATTTTTTTCTATTTTCCATGTCTTAAACACTTGCTTCGTGTTCCCAGCTTGCTGGACTTGACAAGTGCCTCCTTTTTCTCTTTGACTAGGCGCACATGAACTCTCGTAGTCCAAGGTTCCCAAATCTTGCCATGCTTAGCCTTCATCCTTACAGGAATGTGCCAATCCTGAATTCCTGTCAATTACACTTGAAGGCCTCCCACTTTCCAGATGTTTGCCCTTTAACATCTGCCCCCAATCAACATTCTTCAGTTCCTGCCTAATATTGCTGCAATTAGCCTTCCCCCAGTTTAGCACCTTCATTTGAGGAATACACTTATCTTTCTCCATTAGTACCTTAAAGCTGACTGATTTTGTGGTCACTGTTCCCAAACTGCTCCCCGACTGAAATGTCGACCATGTGACCGGGCTCATTCCCCAATACGAGGTCCACTCCTATCCCTTTCCTCGTTGGTCTCTGCATACTGTTTCAAGAAGCGCTCCTGGAAGCTCCTTACCATCTCTGCCCCATCCACGCCCCGAGCACCAGGTGAGTCACTGTCAATTTTGGGGAAGGTAAATCTCCCACCGCAAGAGCCCTGTTACTTTTACACCTTGCCAAAATCTGCCTACATATCTCTGCCTCTATCTCCCGCTGGCTGTTGGGCTGCCAATAGTAAACCCCTAACACTGTACCTGCACCCTTCCTATTACTGAGCTCGACACATATTGCCTCACTGTATGAGCCCTCTGTGGTGTCCTCCCGCAGTACAGCTGTGTACAGAATGTACAAGGGTACAGCATACAGAAGTGGCAATCCAGACTACAAAACTGTGAGCATGTTGACGGCCTTGTTCGGACGGGTGGTGTTGTGGCGATGGCGTTACTCAAGGTGAGATTTTCCAATGTTCTGTTCATCAGATGAAATACGCTTTCCGAGATGTTCTGTCGTATGAAGGTGCATTAGGGAATGGAGAGTGAGCAAGGGAGCAAATAAAAGGCAAGTTAAATGAATTGAGTGAATGGAAATTCGATAAGAGAAGAGGACATTGATTGCAAAAGAAGGGTTGGGGAAACAGCGTGGAAATTGGAATCACAGAAACCTACAGTGCTGAAGAAGGCCATTCGGACCATTGAATCTGCACCGAACACAATCCCAACCAGGCCCTACTCTCATTACTCCACATATTTATCCTGCTAATCCCCCTGACACTAGGGTCAATTTAGCACAGCCAATCAACCTAACCCGCACATTTTTTGGTCTATGGGAGGATACCAGAGAACCTGAAGGAGAGACACGCAGAGAATGTGCGAATTCCAGACAGACAGTGACCCGAGGCCGGAATTCAACCCGGGTCCTTGGCGCTGTGAAGCAGCAGTGCTAACCACTGTGCCACCGTGCCGCCTTGTTGATGAATGGCATTAACATGGAGCAAAGTTTGCGACGGAAATAGTTAATGTTGCTGCATGATCCACTTTGGAGTGTCAATTATACAAATGTGTCAGCACGGAACAGCAGAATGGAAAGGCATAGAGGCAGCGTGGAATGAAGATAGGTCAAAGAAATCCAGCATGAATTCAGGAAAGTAAGGATGTACTTTCCATGGTGAAAGCAATACATTATCAGCTTCATGGATTAAAGCAGAATCGAGCAGGTTGAATTGATGAGGAAGATGATAAGCTGAGCTGAGAGCGTTGGATGCGACGGCAGAAAATGAAAGGAATTTGACGCAGTCTTCCGTGAAGTTTTTCCCATGAATAGATGTGCTTGCAAGGATAGAAATCTGGCAGTGCAACTGCTGGAAAGGATTAGTCTCATTGATTTAATGAAATATTTTTAAAAATAGAGTTTTGGATCTTTAAAAAGCAAAACACATAAAATTATGACATAATCAAGTAAAATTCATGAACATTTGCTCAAAAAATAATGACAGAAATGTAGAAAATATTTTGCAGGATCAGATTCTATAGTTGTTCATCAAGCTATCACATGCTTTACTTTTCATGTCCTCCAATGCAACGTAATGAATGTTTTGTATGCATACAGCTGAAATTGCAAACCTCACGAATCTGTTTTGCATATCTAACACGGAAAGCCACCATTTGATGTTAGAGTTTGCGGCAGGGATTTCTCGGAAGGTTGATTTCAGAATGTATGCTCAGAACATGATCTCTGATTTCTGTCTTTATACTCAGGAATTTCACTACGATGATTCATAAGCAGTAGCACGTTTTAATTATGCAGCTGGGTGCTATCAATATTTATCCCACAGCTGTAAATGTCCTTGGAGTTTATTGTGACCAGACAATTCGCCTGTATAAGGTCTTTTAAGAGACTCCTGGATGAGTCCATGGAGCGTAATAGGCTGGAGGGTTATAGATATGTCTAGAAGGTAGGGATGTGTTCGGCACAACTTGTGGGCCGAAGGGCCTGTTTGTGCTGTAGTTTTTCTATGTTTCTATGTACAGTAATGTCGGGCTATACATCACGCAGCTCCCTGGCACCAAGCATTATCTGCCCCACAAATCAAATAGCCCAGTCTGAATGATCGATCTCTGCACAGATCAACAGATATTGGACAAATATGCTTGTTCAGCAAGATAAACCGATCAGCACTGACAAAGTGAACCAGCACCAATGACTGGCTCAGAGTCACACGGTCAGAATGTCACACAGTACGGAAGAGGCCCTGCAGCCATTTGTGTCTGCACCGATAAAATTACATTAATCGCTCTTCCCAGCACTTGGCCCAGAACCGTGCATAATTTGATCTTTCAGAATCTCATCCACGTTGCTTTTGATGGTTGTGAGGTTTTCTACCTCTTCACCCTCCCAGGTACTGAATTCCAGACTGCCATGACCTTCTGGATGACTCCACCCCCACACCACTCAGTTCCTCACCTTGAATGTTGTGCCCCATCGTCCTTTTCCCTTCAACTGAGAGGAACAGCCGCTTCATATCCACTATGTCCATACGCCTCATAATCTTGTACACCTCAATCAGCCCCCCCCCCCCCTTTCGCTTTCTCTGTTCTAACAAAAGCAACAAGAGGCTAACCGGCCTCTCTTCATTGTTCAAATGCTCCTGGTGTATCTCATCTACACATTGTCCATTGCAAACAAATCCTTCCTGTAGTGTGACGACCAGAACTGCACACAGTAACCCACTTGTGGCCTACACAATGTTTTGTACAGCTGCAATATAACCTCTCTCCCTAATAATCTCTGCCCCGCCGACAATTTTCCCAAATGCATTTTAAACTATCCTTTTCAAGTCGTCTGCTGCCTTCTAGGACCTATGTAGCAGGCCAGAACCATCCTAGGGTCTTGCAATTCGTTGAGTACTCCCTTGCCTTCCTAATCCTTTCAAAATGTATCAGCTCGCACTTCCCGGGGCTCAATCTGTTGCCGATTTGCCAATTTTACCAACTCGGCTATATCTTCGTGCAAAGTGAGACCTGCTTCCTCAGTACTAACCATTCTTCCAATCTTGGTATCATCCGTAATCAAACAGAATCATCCGTCGCCCCAACCCGACAAACAGACACACACACACACACACACACACACACACACACATAGTCCCACCCTAAATCATTGACATATGTCATGAACAATAAGGGAATTAACACTGATCCCTGTGGTACACCGGTGGACACCGGCCTCCAGTTCGACAAAGCGCATTCTACCACCACTTTCTGTGTCCTAACACTATCCTGGCTGCAGTCAGTTTTTGTGCACATTGTGTTTTACAGCGCGCAATGCCAATCGCAGAATGCAAAATGTATCACCCAATATTCCACAACTTCTTTAACTACTAACTGAAAACAAGATCTGACACATTCGGAAATATTCTATCCTGCCCTTCATACAGTTGGAAAAGAATGAAAACCATGATATGGAACATCTGATTACAACTTTTATTGCTATTTCCAAAGAACTAAAGCGCCCAGTTTAAAATTGTTTTAGACTTTAATTTGCTACTGCCATGATATCCAAATTGAATTTGTTTCTCGTCTATATTGTTTCCCCGGATTTTCTACAATCACCAACCAATTAAAATATTGAAATATGCCGAAGATTATTGTCTGTGATGCTGTACAGAAATAGCTAATTGATTTAATCTGCGTTCCAGACCATAAATCCACCAGACGCAGCAACTGAAGTCTGCCGTTTGGCCCATTGAATGTGCTCTGGCATTCGAAGAGATCATGCCTAATATGATATGATGATCCTCAAATGCACTTTCCTACCTGATCTCTATAAAACGTGATTCCCCTACGGACTAAAACTGTATGTATCACCGCCAAGAACGTGCTTACAGAGACGATAAGCAGTTAAGGGCTGTAGCGAGCTGTTGCTCTTCAAACGATATTCAATCTAAATATCAAGGAAATCACAAATTACTTCCCATATGTAACGCCTCTGTGAGGAAATCTTGGATAAAATTCTTCATTTAAAACACTCATTCTTTATTTGAACTTAATTACTTTTCGAACATACTGCAGAGGCCACCATTACATCTCTGAGCGATTTTGCTGCCTGCGCCCAGTTTAGAGTGACAGAGTATGTCGGGCCCATGTCGCTCAGAAATATTTCTTATCTACTGGACAAATGTAATTTTACTTTCACTGATAAACTTGACAGTCATTTGAGTTAATGTCTTTCCCGAGCCGCGTGCAGAGAAGGGAAGCCCACAAACATATTTGTTCCACAAAAGAAGAAATGATTCCTGAGAAGCTGAGCAATTGGTATTGAATTATACTTTGTGTCGTCCCAAAGCAGCTCGCAGTCTGCACAGCCTCCGAAAATTCGAGGTGCGCTTTCCTGTTTTGTTGAACCGACAGGAAACACCTGGCCTTGTGGTCAGGTCTCTGCTCTCATGTTAGTCGCTATTACGCTTGAACATTGACAGATTGCAATTGGACATTCGAACTTGTGCCGGGCAGTGCACTGGAACATGTAAAACTTCAAGTACCTTCATGAATTCGACAGCAGCATATGATAGAATGGTATCTAGAAATATTCCTACAGTTATCCGTGGACTCCAGGAATCGTGTGTAGCTAAACCTTATTAAATTTCACTTGTGTTCAACAACATGAAAATCAATAGTTGAGATTAAAACAATTGCCTGGGCTGCATAAATCAATAGATAACACATAGCCCTTTGCCACACTTCGATGCAGTGGACCCACCATTCAGCCCCATATCTATTATCCCTCAGTGCTTCCTCGGTGGACACAGCAGACCGGGTGCACAAGTTCACTTATAACGTTGAGATGAGAACAGATAAGAACTTGGGATAATGGATTGAGCTCCTCCTTTAGTGGCAAAATATCTTTACTGTTTTTGGTCAGTTTCAATGTGTTTCAGTTCTCAGAAATGTATCCAATCTATGAAATGATAAACAATAAACACGCGGTGATTTCCATATGGGTCATTTGGTTACGTTGGCATCCCTGGCTTCCTCTATTACTGAGAGAGTGGCTTGAGCACTGTCGTCACTTTGTGAAGAGATAAAGTCTTAAGCAGGTACTGGGTGCCATAGAAATTAGAGCTTCGGATATTGATATATTATCCAGGGTGGAGACTCATTATTCTACCACGTACAGGTAATTAAAGAAGGACTGTGTGTATAGAGTCTGTTTATGGAGGTTGAATTAACAAGCATTGGTTGCTCTTTGATATCATTAGCATTCATCTTTCCATTTGGCAGCACCTTCCTGCCGAACATACTTTTCCAGCTAAAATTTCTCACTTCCCACATCTCCCAGTAAAAATATATTGGTTATTTGACTGTTTGTTTGATCAGTGTCTAAATGTCTTGGTGAAGAATCTTAGTTACCTAAGTATTAACTAAAATCCCAACATACATGCATGAACCCCCATACCGGAACTCACAGGTTAACACTCAGTGATTGAACCATCGGATCCCTATTTTGCAGCAGGAGGTCATTCGACGCATCGAGCCTGATCTGGCTCTCCAACAGAGCATCTTACTCATGCTTCATCCCTGTAACTCCACATATTTATACCGCTAAAGCGGAGACACTGAGGGGCAATTAGTAATTGACCTAACCTGCCCACCTTTGCACTGTTTTGGAATGGTTCAGTTCCTTTGTACAAATGAACATTCAATGTCTCTCTCTGCTATCTACATCCTGACCACGATGTGGAGATGTCGGCGTTGGACTGGGGTGGGCACAGTAAGAAGTTTCACAACAGCAGGTAAATGTCCAACAAGTTTATTTCGTATCACGAGGTTTCGGAGCTCTGCTCTTTCATCGCTCACCTGATGAAGGAACAGCGCTCTGACAACTCGTGATACCAAATAAACCCGTTGGACTTTAATCTGGTGTTGTGAGACTTCTTACGATATCCCGCCCATTATTCACCAGGCAATTTTGCTATTTTGAACACTGCCAAATACCTATTGATCTCCTACTTGTCTTATGTATATCTAAAATGTGCAATGCTTCCTCTGAAAGTCCTGCAACATTTTCCTCTCTTGAAAACAGATCCAAATATTTTGTGATATAAATCTAACACCATCTACCCCGAAGAGATACTGTTCGTCTCAGCAGAAAATCGCAGCCAGCGTTCCTTTGCAGGCCGCATGATATATTTTTTAACATATTCACTCAGGTTCAATGTCAAGCTCAATCGCAAGACTGAGTTTAAATGCTTGACAATTAATTCGGTAAATACACACAATGCATTCACGTTGGATTCTGAGGTAAACAACCTCCTTATGAATCTTACACAAGAACACTGCTCCTCTCACATAGGTTTTGTATGCTGGCTTAAATTATGGCCTTTAACTGAAATTACAGATGCAGAATATTCTATGGAGATGTTCATTGCTATCTATCAGCCTGCGGAACATCAATGAGATTCCATCAGTGAATTCAGTGAGTTAACAAGTTCTTGGTCAAAGCCTGGTTTCTCGTCAACACATTACTAGTATGTCAGTTTCAGGACAGACTGAGCACCGATTTTCGCTAGATCATTTTAGCTGCTTGGATTTATTTTATGGTCATTGAGTCTGACCATCTTTGCAAAATTTACTAATTATTGTTAATTAGATCGTGGAATTTGTTCATTTTTTGCTCTTGCTGGATGTACATCTGTACTGGGACCTCTGCTATTTGTGACATATATAAATGATTTGGAAGAAGGTGTAACTGGTGTCATCAGCAAGTTTGCGGATGACACGAAGATGGCTGGACTTGCGGATAGTGATGAGCATTGTCGGGCAATACAGCACGATACAGATAGGCTGGAAAATTGGGCGGAGAGATGGCAGATGGAATTTAATCCAGGTCAATGCGAAGTGATCCATTTTGGAAGAAATAATGTAGGGAGGAGTTATACAATAAATGGCAGAGTCATCAAGAGCATAGAAACACAGAGGGACCTAGGTGTGCAAGTCCACAAATCCTTGAAGGTGGCAACACAGGTGGAGAATTTGGTGAAGAAGGCATATGGTATGCTTGTCTTTATAGGACGGTGTATAGAGTATAAAAGCTGGAGTCTGATGATGCAGCTGTATAGAACGCTGGTTAGGCCACATTTGGAGTACTGCGTCCAGTTCTGGTCGCCGCACTACCAGAAGGACGTGGAAGCGTTAGAGAGAGTGCAGAGAAGGTTTACCAGGATGTTGCCTCTCATGGAGGGTCTGAGCTATGAGGAGAGATTGGGTAAACTGGAGTTGTCTTCCCTGGAAAGACGGAGAATGAGGGGAGATCTAATAGAGGTGTGCAAGATTATGAAGGGGATAGATAGGGTGAACGGTGGGAAGCTTTTTCCCAGATCAGAAGTGACGATCACGAGGGGTCACGGGTCAAGGTGAGAGTGGCGAGGTATAACTCAGATATTAGAGGGATGTTTTTTACACAGAGAGTGGTGGGGGTCTGGAATGCGCTGCCAAGTAGGGTGGTGGAGGCAGTCACGCTGACATCTTTTAAGACTTAGCTGGATCGTCAGATGAGCAGCCTGGGAATGGAGGGATACAAACGATTGGTCTCGTTGGACCAAGGAGCGGCACAGGCTTGGAGGGCCGAAAGGCCTGTTTCCTGTGCTGTACTGTTCTTTGTCCTTTGTACATGCAAATTATTGGTAAATGTTGAAAACATCAGTTTTCAGGGAACTAGAAATAATTCAGAAGCCGAATCCACTTGGCGAGTCAAGGATTACTCAGCGACAGTCAGCAGGGTATTGTCAGAGGGAGATGATGCCGAATAAATGTGATGCATTTTTCAACAAGGTGATTGGATGCGTAGATGAGGGAAGTACCATAGAACCATAGACCAAGTACAATTGATATAACTTCTATGGATACCAGCAAACGCTTTGACAATTTACCACATTGCAGAATGATCAATACGATAAAAGTACATTGGATCCAGGTTAACTTGACAAGTTGGGTCACAATTGACTCACACTAGCATGTGTCTTAATGTTATCCTTTAATTGTCTTTCTTTTTTGCTTGCAGCTGTATGACACATAAACAACCAAGTTTTGACTTCATGTTACATCTCTAATGACGGGATGCAAGAAAAAAATAATCTTTTACGTTTTGATTTTAACAGTTTTTGGGCTACGTTTCTGGCGCGTGTTTCTTTTAAGGAATAATTAATGCTCCAGATCCCAAGATTACTGATGTGCTGTTAGTTGGGAGAAGGAATGCTGAGAATTGCTCTGCACTTCCAAAACAAGACTGCTGCATTTTCCTTCTCTCTTTGTTGGATCGGTCTGCTAAATGAGAGGAGATCTCTGAGGAAGAGAGAGTTCAAGGCTTCATTTAATTCGGGATCAGGAACTAGATGTTCGATAGTGTCCAAGATGAAATTTTAAAATTGAGATGCCAGAACAGGACGAGAGGGGAACCTAGCACCAAATTATTGATACAAATCAGAAAATGCTGGAAAATCTCAGCAAGCCGGACAGCATCTGCGGGGAGAGAATAGAGCCAACGTTTCGAGTCCAGATGACCCTTCGTCAGCTCCAGAAGATCTCAGCCGGTCTGACATCTCTGACGAAGGGTCATCTAGACACGAAACGTTGGCTGCATTCTCTCCCCCAGATGCTGCCAGACTTGCTGACATTTTACAGCATTTTCTGTTTTTGTTTCAGATTCTAGCATCCTCAGGATGTTGCTTTTACCAAATTAGTGGTCGGCAGCGTTTTGCGGAGGAAGCAGCTTCACCGCGCACAGAAGTGTCGTATTGTCAATTGAAATACATTTTCTTGGACCTCGATTAAAATTATCCAGTAATCATACATTTTCACAGCAAAATTAATTACATAATGTCTTGAAAGGTTGAGAGCATTAACTGTGTACATGCAGCAAAGCACGTCTGGCTCTGTATTTTCTGATATTGAAATCAATGACCGGCCTTCGCTGGTCTGTTAATGCTCACCTCAAGGAGTTTAGTGGGTTTTTTAATTAATGCCAAGAAAGTCCAGTCAGCTGACCAGAACTTCCCCTGAAATTCCATTCATTTTATTTTTTGACACATCCGGGAGATGTGGGAACTGATGGGTACTGACATCCCATCTTGAAGCGCCAAAGTCCAATTGCGCCCAGTTCTCATCAGAAGAATTGGAAACACAGCCGAACACCTACGATAGGATAAAGTGCAATATAAGCCAATAATCTAAGCAATGCAATCTATTGTAACTGAAGAATGACACTTTTTAAAGCTGCAGAGTCTGTTGTTTTCTATTTAAATCAGATTGCCTGTCAATTAACGGACCTAAGCTTCCGAATAGATGTTACTTCTTTCAAAAGCAGGGCAAACATCCTCAAATTGAACACACCCTGAGACTGAAAGAATTTTCCAACATCATGACAGGAGTTTCCCGATTACATTTATTTTATGCTAGATGCAAATAGGGCGTTGCAGCGTTGCCTGGAAGAAACACATTGAACTGGAAATTTTCGCTACAGATAATCCCAGATACTTTGAGTTTTGCCAGTAAATTGTGTCTTCACGACTAAAGTAATAATCAAGTTACTTTGAAAATAACCACCAATTATGCCCACCAGTGTGTTTACATACAGTATCCAGCCTCGCTTCATTACGGGCACATAGATTGAGGCTGCTTGCACTGTCCATCACGTGCTATTGATTTCATGTGGGGAGAACTGTGGAATAAGTCAGGAGTGCAAATAAATCCAAATAACAATGTAGCAAGAGGGGAGATGCTTGTTGCAAACCCAAAACAAGGCTGAGATGAAGTTGTTGCATTTAATGCAAGGACAAAATTTGCATTGAATAGTGCTCCCCCTTCTGTCCATCAGAAATACCACCATTTTCAATCTCCCGCAACCTCATTCGTGTTTGACAAAATGAAATTGCATGTGCTGGGGAATTTGTAACAGGAATACTTCCTCTGCTTAAGGACGGACGTATTTTGAATTTGTTATGAAAGAGCCATTGAGTAAAATAATGCATTTGAGTTCCTTTGAGTGTCTGAGCGGTTCTTTATGTTGAGTTTGCTCAATTTAATCTGTTTCCCAGGAAGAACAAAATGCAAAAAAAAGGCGGAATTTTCATGGGGGTGCAGTACTTCCGGTCCCGCTCCACACAGGAGCAAATCCCATTCTGGCTGGAAATTCTCACGGCTGCCGTCAGTGGTGGTGGAGGCAAACTCAATTGGGTCTTTTAAGAGACTCCTGGATGAGTACATGGGACTTAATAGGATGGAGGATTATAGGTAGGCAAAAAAGGTAGGGATATGTTCGGCACAACTTGTGGGGCCGAAGGGCCTGTTTTGTGCTGTAGTTTTTCTATGTTTCTAAAGCCATAATGGGATTTGCACCAGGGAGATCTGGGCGTCATTCAGGTACATAGCACCAGGTATCGCTGCCAGCGCGACATCCGAAGTCTTTCCCATCGGCGATGGCAGCGTCCATCAAGCGAGATTCACCAAGCTGAAAGATGCAATGGAATGCACCCCACGAATCATGCTGACCCGCCTAGATGTTCAGAGATCGGGTTACAAAGTTAAAAGGAGGTTCCCATCTCCACATGCGTTCATGGTCCCCTACCTCAGAAACCGAAATGTTGATATCCTCGGGATCAGGGGAGAACCAGCAACGAAGCCCCAGAGAGTCATCCTCCTCCAGTGCCCTGAAATAGCGAGTCACCCTCACACCATGCAGGCATGAGGGAACCCAATCCGACATCCCCCCTTTTCATCTCTCTTCCGCCGCATTCCCTTACTCAGACACTGTTGAACTCCCCTCAGGTCCCGTCCCACCTCACCTCCCTCACACTAAGACACCCTCAGTGTATCCCACAGCCGCAGTCTCGCCGCAGACCACCTCCCCAGCCTCCTTCATACTCAGCCTGACTGAAAAAAGCACAACCCCCTTCCACTCAGACCCTTCCAGTCCCCCTTAAGAATGCCTTCTTCATCAGACCCTCCCTCTGGCCTGCAACAAACACCAAATTCAGGTCTAAGGCTCGAAATCCTGCACTTATTAGTCACCCTTCTGAGTCTCCATTGTTGTCCACTCACTACAAGTCACAATTCTTCAGTGTGCTGGAATGTCCTCCCATTTTCTGAATGCGTACAGCTCCAACAACACTCAGGTCATCGAACCCAAGACAAAGCATTCCTCTTGATTGCTGTTACTGCAACAAATATTCAATTCCTCGAGCTGTGGTATCAGTGTGTACCATATACACGATGCCCTGCAGGAATTCACTCATGTTTCTTAAGCAAAATCTTCCAAACACACGATGTCAACTATCTGGACGAAAAATAGCAGCAGATAACTGGGAACACCAGCATCTGGAAGTTCCCCTTCAAGCCATTCAACATCCTGTTTTGGAAATACATCGCAATTTCCTCACTGTTTAAATCCTGGAATCTCCTCCCTATCAGCAGTCTGATTTACCTGCAACTCGAGTCTGCAGCGAGTCAGGAAGACAGCCCACCACCATCTTGGAAAGGGCATTATGCAAGCGAACCAAATGTTGGACAATGAAACAAATTCAAAATCCTATAAATGAATAAAAACATGTACATTTCATGTTTTACATCACGAGAAACGTCTTCGAGGACACATCCGAAACTGAGTAGTATATAGAATTTTCATTGCACCTTCGGGCTATCCAAATTCTCACATACGTTCATCTGCCAAACGTTCATCTAACTGAAGCCCTTCAAACACTAATAGGGAAAGGAAAGCTTATTTCTCATCCCCACTGCCTCATTGAATGATCCCTGAGAAGCTATAACGCAGAGGTAGATTTAAGTTGCCAATTTAATTTGAGCAAATATTATATATATAAGACACCATGTAATTATCTCCCAAATAACTATTCACTGCAGCTGCAGAACAACGTTCCATTAATAACTCTCATTGAGCGAGTGCAGTGGTACATGCAGGGTGTTATTTGCCTGAATTCTTTCGTACTCCACTCACTCCAAATTTAACTATCAGTGTGTCTAATATTAGATTGAGTATTAGTCGGCTTATTGGAATGAAATGTGTGTTAGAACGGTGACTGGGTATGAACATGTTGTGTGGCAGATGCCATTTGTTGGGAGAATTGTTCAGATCTATTCTTGAATATCAATGCATATTTATGCATGACGTATATCTGTGTGAGATTGTGGAGTAATTTTAACATCAATAGACCACTTCCCTAACGCAGGGATGGAGATTCAAATTCTGCCTCGGTCAATAGTGAAATTAAAATTCAATTCGTAAAATGGCAGGAATTTTAAAATAGTCTGTGTAATAATGACGATCAAATTGCCATCTGCTGTCATAAACAAACTATCTGTTTCCTTGCCGAAGGAAGTCTGCCATTCCTGTCATGTCAGGTCAAAATATACTTCTGATTCTTAACTGCCCACTGAAATTGCCAGCAAGTTATTTGTTTCAATAAAAATTAAGCAGTGGCAAAATATACTGGCCTTGACAGCGGTGCCACATCCCTGGAATGAAAGAAGATTACAGACACTATTCATCTGTATTTCTTGATAGCTGTCTCAAAGTATTTGACACGTTATAAATCTGAAGTCGATGTTTACAGACAGAAAATTCATGTTTCGTTTTGCAGAACCCTCGGACTGCAATAGACAATGGGGCAACACTATACAACTTAAGAACACTTTGAAATTCCTGACAGCAAATTTGAATATGTATGTCAACATTTTGCAGGGGGAATTGAAGTCGCAGAGGTAGTTGCCGATTTTCATATAACGATTCAGTTGAAAAGGACGGAGATGTGAAATTCCGTGGCGAATTTGGCTCGGGAATTGTTGAAAAATACTCTGTGATTTCATAAAACGTAACGAGAAAACACACGTAAATTTGATTATTTAACTAACTGCAACTATAATTTAATGGTAAATTAATACAGTTATGCAGGTTGTAGAATGTAGAATATTCATTCTAATAACTGAGCAACAGAATTAGAACTTTCTTCTCCAACACTCAGTCACATATATCTTACCACAAATTGATTAGATTAAATTTAAAACTAGCAGATCAATCAAGGCAATAAAGTTATCTTATCTGCTATTTGTAATATGTATAAATGGTTTGGAAGAAGGTGTGACTGCTGTTATCAGCAAGTTTGCGGATGACACGAGGTTGGCTGGACTTGCGGATAGCGATGAACATTGTCGGACAATACAGCAGGATATAGATAGGCTGGACAATTGGGCAGAGAAATGGCAGATGGAATTTAATCCAAATCAATGCGAAGTGATGCATTTTTGAAGAACTAATGGAGGGGGGAGTTATACAATAAATGGCAGAGCCATCAAGAGCATGGAAACAAAGAGCGACCTAGGTGTGCAAGTCCACAAATCCTAGAAGGTGGCAGCACAAGTGGAGAAGGTGGTGAAGAAGGCATATGGTATGCTTGCCTTTATAGGACGGGGTAGAGAGTATAAAAGCTGGAGTCTGATGTTGCAGCTGTATAGAACGGTGGTGAGGCCACATTTGGAGTACTGCGTCCAGTTCTCGTCGCTGCACTACCAGACAGACGTGGAGGCTTTAGAGAGAGTGCAGAGAAGGTTTACCAGGATGTTGCCTGGTATGGAGGGTTTTAGCTATGAGGAGAGATTGGGTAAACGTGGCTTGTTCTCCCTGGAAAGACGAAGAATGAGGTGAGACCTAATAGTGGTGTACAAAATTATGAAGGTTATAGATAGGGTGAACAGTGGGAAGCTTTTTCCCAGGTCGGAGGTGACGGGTTTTAGATGTTTCAGGAAGGACAGGGAGGGAGGCAAGAGAGGGGGGGGGGAGTGGCACTGTTGATCAGGGATAGTGTCACGGCTATAGAGAAGGTGGACGCCGTGGAGGGATTGACTACGGAGTCTCTGTGGGTGGAGGTTAGGAACAGGAAGGGGTCGGTAACGTTGCTGGGTGTTTTCCATAGGCCGCCCAATAGTAACAGAGATGTTGAGGAGCAGATGGGGAAACAGATCCTGGAGAGATGTAGGAATAACAGAGTTGTCGTGATGGGAGATTTTAATTTCCCAAACATAGATTGGAATATCCCTAGGGCTAGGGGTTTGGATGGAGAGGAGTTTGTTAGGTGTGTCCAGGAGAGTTTCCTGACACAGTATGTGGATAAGCCTACTAGAGGAGAGGCTGTACTTGATCTGGTGCTGGCTAATGAACCTGGACAGGTGGAGGATCTCTCGGTGGCTGAGCATCTTGGGGATAGCGATCATAATTCTATCTCCTTCACGATAGCATTGGAAAGAGATAGGATCAGGCAGGCAAGGAAAGTGTTTCTCTGGAGTAAAGGGAAATACAGTGTCATCAGGGAGGAAATTAGACGGGTAAATTGGAAGGAGGCATTCTTGGGGAAAAGTACCGAAGGAAAGTGGAGGATTTTCAAGGAATGTTTGTCTGGAGCTCTGCATGACAACGTTCCGATGAGACAGGGGGGTGTTGGTAGGGTACGGGAACCGTGGTGCACGAAGGTTGTGATGAACCTGGTGAATAAGAAAAGAGAGGCGTACAGAAGGTTCAGAGAGCTAGGAGGTGTTAAGGATTTAGAGGAGTATACGGGATGTAGGAAGGAGCTTAAGAAGGAAATTAGGAGAGCGAGAAGGTGTCATGAGAAGACCTTGGCGGGTAAGATTAAGGAGAATCCCAAGGCTTTCTACAAATATGTCAAGAGTAAAAGGATGAGATGTGAAGGCATATGACCCTTAAAAGGTGAAGGGGGAAAAGTTTGTGCGGAACCGTTAGAAATGGCGGAGGTGCTTAATGAATACTTTACCTCGGTATTCACGGTGGAAAGGGATCTGGGTGGTTGTACTGCTGGTTTGCGGTGGACAGAAAGGATCGAGCATGTGGACATAAAGAAAGAGGATGTGTTGGAACTATTGAATGGCATCAAGGTTGGTAAGTCGCCGGGACCGGATGGGATGTACCCCAGGTTACTGTGGGAGGCGAGGGAGGAGATTGCGGAGCCTTTGGCGATGATCTTTGCATCGTCGATGGAGACGGGAGAGGTTCCGGAGGATTGGAGGATTGCAGATGTGGTCCCTATATTCAAGAAAGGGAACAGTGACAGCCCGGGAAATTACCGACCAGTGAGTCTAACCTCAGTGGTTGGTAAGTTGATGGAGAGGATCCTGAGATACAGGATTTATGATCATCTAGAGAAGTTTAGTATGATCAAAAGTAGTCAGCACGGCTTTGTCAAGGGTAGGTCGTGCCTTACGAGCCTGGTTGAGTTCTTTGAAAATGTGACCAAACACATTGATGAAGGAAGAGCGGTGGATGTGGTCTATATGGACTTCAGCAAGGCGTTCGATAAGGTCCCCCATGCAAGACTTCTTGAGAAAGTGAGAGGGCATGGGATCCAAGGGGCTGTTGCCTTGTGGATCCAGAACTGGCTTGCCTGCAGAAGGCAGAGAGTGGCTGTGGAGGGGTCTTTCTCTGCATGGAGGTCAGTGACCAGTGGAGTGCCCCACGGATCTGTTCTGGGACCCTTGCTGTTTGTCATTTTCATAAATGACCTGGATGAGGAAGTGGAGGGTTGGTTTGGTAAGTTTGCTGACGACACCAAGGTAGGTGGTGTTGTGGATAGTTTGGAGGGATGTCAGAAGTTGCAGCGAGACATAGATAGAATGCAAGTCTGGGCGGAGAAGTGGCAGATGGACTTCAACCCGGATAAGTGTGTAGTGATCCATTTTGGCAGATCCAATGGGATGAAGCAGCAGTATAATATGAAGGGTACCATTCTTAGCAGTGTAGAGGATCAGAAGGACCTTGGGGTCCGGGTCCATAGGACTCTTAAACCGGCCTCGCAGGTGGAGGATGCGGTCAAGAAGGCGTACGGCGTACTGGCCTTCATTAATCGAGGGATTGAGTTTAGGAGTCGGGAGATAATGCTGCAGCTTTTTAGGACCCTGGTTAGACCCCACTTGGAGTACTGCGCGCAGTTCTGGTCACCTCATTACAGGAAAGATGTTGAAGCCATTGAAAGGGTGCAGAGGAGATTTACAAGGATGTTGCCTGGATTGGGGGGCATGCCTTATGAGGATAGGTTGAGGGAGCTTGGTCTCTTCTCCCTGGAGAGACGAAGGATGAGAGGTGACCTGATAGAGGTTTACAAGATGTTGAGAGGTCTGGATAGGGTAGACTCTCAGAGGCTATTTCCAAGGGCTGAAATGGTTGCTACGAGAGGACACAGGTTTAAGGTGCTGGGGGGTAGGTACAGAGGAGATGTCAGGGGTAAGTTTTTCACTCAGAGGGTGGTGGGTGAGTGGAATCGGCTGACGTCGGTGGTGGTGGAGGCAAACTCGTTGGGGTCTTTTAAGAGACTTCTGGATGAGTACATGGGATTTAATGGGATTGAGGGCTATAGATAGGCCTAGAGGTGGGGATGTGATCGGCGCAACTTGTGGGCCGAAGGGCCTGTTTGTGCTGTGGCTTTCCATGTTCTATATATGTTCTATAAGAGGGAGCACGGGCTCAAGTTGAGAGGGGCGAGGTTTCACTCAGATATCAGAGGGACGTTTTTTTACACAGAGAGTGGTGGGGGCCTGGAATGCGCTGCCAAGTAGGGTGGCGGAGGCAGACACGCTGCCATCTTTTAAGACTTACCTGGATAGTCACATGAGCATTCTGGAAATGGAGGAATACAAACGAATGGTCTAGTTGGACCAATGAGCGGCACAGGCATGGAGGGCCGAAGGGCCTGTTTCCTGTGCTGTACTGTTCTTTGTTCTTTGTTCTTTATTTTAAATTGAAATAATAGTTGACATGAAAAGCTAGTGTCCTGAAGGAATGATACTAATTCGGAGCTCAATAATTCAATGTCTTTAAACAACTTTCCCAAATCAATGTTCTGCCTCTCTGCCGCAGAATATCTGTCCACTTTTCAGGCTGGCATCTGCAACGACAGATGAATGGAAATCAATTTAACTGGCAGACATCAGGTCACATCAGTCATGGTGAAACAGAAACTTTCATAAATAATGGTAATATTTAACATCATGCTTCTGTCCTGAGATCTTTGGTATTATTCAAAATACATTATAGATTTCGTATTCAAAGAAACCTAAGGTGACTGTGGAGGAACAGACTGAAATTGTGGATGCTAACTTTCTATTCCACAGCTCTGCGTATGCTCATTGAGATATAAGGAAAGAGGAAAGACAGGATCATATTCCCGAGGCTATGGCCTTGTGCAATGCTGCAGCAGTGATCCATTTTATTCATTCTTGGCATGTCGGTATCACACGTAAGGTTCTCATTTATTGTCCATATTAAATTGCACTTGGGCAATGGGTGGTGAGAATTCATTAGCCACTGCAGTCCATCTGTTTGTTGTCTGGTGTGGTTTGATGGAAAGGAATGACCAGCTCGACCATTTCAGAACGCACCATCTATACAGCCAGATGTCTGGAGCTAGATGGGTCATTACAATCGCATTGAGTGGTCAATGCAGCTGGGTGAGTCGGAATAATATGAATGAGGGAAGTAAATTACAAAGCGTTCACTTGAACATCAGTAATGTATCTTCGTCGGTGCAAGAGCAATAAATATGGTTATTTATGTAATCCGGAATGTCAGAAAAATGTATCGAAGCGAGTGAAGTGCCTTGCTAAATAATAGCAATAGGAATTTGTTCAACGATGTAAATGGGCGATTTGATATGTTAAGAATGTGGTCTAAAATGTCTCTGCATGTGCTGTCACATATTTATAGTGTATTATCGCCAATGGGAGTGAAGTCACTGATTCATCTGGACATACGTATACAGAAAATAAGTGCAGATATTGTCAATTCGGTCCCTCGAGCGAGATGCATCATTCAATTATAAAATCTAATTTTCTTACACTGTCTATACGCTGATTTATTTTATAGCTGTAAAATGATTGAACTTATCTTGAATATACACATTTACCAAGCAGTCACCGCCTGATGAAATTAATGATTCCAAAGTGTTCCCAGTCTCGGTGCGATGAATGTACTCCAAGAGCAATCCAAAGATTCCGCTCCATATTGTGGGATTAGGTTTAAAGTTTCTATACCCTCCCCAAAGGGAAGAAATGTGTCATGTCTTTACCTCGCCTTACAGAACTGCAAGACCGTTCAGTTCTGTGCCTGAATGGGTACTGACAACAATAAAGTGAATTTAAAATGAACTAATAGATGATATGAATAGTGAGTGTTTTGAAGAAATGACACAAATTTTGATCTCAATAAGTCACACATTTCAAACAATTTTCCCGATTCAATGTTTTGCTTCCCTGCCACAGAATATCTATCCACTTTTCAGGCTGGCATCTGCAACTACAGATGGATGGTATTTCAAATTGACTGGTTAACATCAGATAATATCCGCCATGGTGATATAAATTAAATGATGTGTCCGATTGTGTAATGAAAATAAGACCGAGCTCAGCGAAGTTTCTGGATATCCGGATTGATGATCCAAGTCAGGAAATTGTTAGAACCTGGTTGTTTAGTGACATGAATGGCGATCTCAGTGATGTTACTGGATTGGTGGTGATATTCCGAGTGAATAACTGATTTACCTGGAAGAGTGGAAAGAGTACCATGTGAGGATAATGTGTTAGAACATAGAACAGTACAGCACAGAACAGGCCCTTCGGCCCACGATGTTGGCCGAGCTTTATCTGAAACCAAGATCAAGCTATCCCACGCCCTATCATCCTGGTGTGCTCCATGTGAATATCCAATAACGGCTTAAATGTTCCTAAAGTGTCTGAATCCACTATCACTGCAGGCAGTCCATTCCACACCCAAACCACTCTGTGCATAAAGAACCTACCTCTGATATCCTTCCTGTATCTCCCACCACGAACCCTATAGTTATGCCCCCTTGTAATAGCTCCATCCAGCCGAGGAAATAGTCTTTGAACGTTCACTCTATCTATCCCCTTCATCATTTTATAAACCTCTATTACCTCTCTCCTCAGCCTCCTCCGCTCCAGAGAGAACAGCCCTAGCTCTCTCAAACTTTCCTCATAATACCTACCCTCCAAACCAGGCAGCATCCTGGTAAATCTCCTCTGCACTCCTTCCAGCGCTTCCACATCCTTCTTATAGTGAGGTGACCAGAACTACACACAATATTCCAAATGTGGTCTCATCAAGGTCCTGTACAGTTGCAGCATAACCCCACGGCTCTTAAACTCCAACCCCCTGTTAATAAAAGCTAACACACTATAGGCCTTCTTCACAGCTCTATCCACTTGAGTGGCAAGCTTTAGAGATCTGTGGATATAGACCCAAAGATCTCTCTGTTCCTCCACAGTCTTCAGAACCCTACTTTTGACCCTGTAATACACATTTTAATTAGTCTACCAAAATGAATCACCTCACATTTATCAGGGTTAAACTCCATTTGCCATTTTTCAGCCCAGCTTTGCATCCTATCTATGTCTCGTTGCAACCTACAACAGCCCTCCACCTCATCCACTAGTCCACCAATCTTGGTGTCATCAGTAAATTTGCTGATCCACCCTTCAGCCCCCTCCTCTAAGTCATTCATAAAAATCACAAAGAGCAGAGGACCAAGCACTGATGCCTGAGGCACTCCGCAAGCAACCTGCCTCCAATCCCAAAATCTTCCATCCACCACCACCCTCTGTCTTCGATTAGACAGCCAGTTACCTATCCAGTCGGCCAACATTCCCTCTATCCCACACCTCCTCACTTTCATCGTAAGCCGACCATGTAGAAACCTTATCAAATGCATTACTAAAATCCATATATATGACATCAACTGCCCTACCTTCATCAACACACTTCGTTACCTCCTCAAAAAATTCAATCAAATTTGTGAGGCACGACTTGCCCTTCACGAATCTGTGCTGACTATCCCGGATTCATCCGCATCTTTCTAAATGATCGTAAATCCCATCCCTAAGGACCTTTTCTATCAATTTACCAACCACCGAAGTAAGACTAACCGGTCTATAATTTCCAGGGTCATTTCTATTCCCTTTCTTAAACAGAGGAACAACATTCGCCATTCTCCAGTCCTCTGGCACCATCCCCGTGGACAGCAAGGACCCAAAGATCAAAGCCAAAGGCTCTGCAATCTCATCCCTTGCCTCCCACAGAATCCTAGGATATATTTCATCAGGCCCAGGGGACTTATCGACCTTCAGTTTATACAAAACTGCCAGGACATCCTCCCTCCGAACATCTATTTCCTCCAGCCTAATAGTCTGTAACACCTTCTCTTCCTCAAAAACATGTCCCCTCTCCTTGGTGAACACTGAAGAAAAGTATTCATTCATCACCTCGCCTATCTCTACTGACTCCATACTCAAGTTCCCACCACTGTCCTTGACTGGCCCTAACCTCACCCTGGTCATTCTTTTATTCCTCACATAAGAGTAAAAGGCCTTGGGCTTTTCCTTGATCCGAACCGCCAAGGACTTCTCATGTCCCACATCAGGTGTTACCTGATGCACAGTGAGAATAAGACAGAGGTCAGATGGAGCACTAAATGTGCAGTGATGTCGGCTTGATTTGTGAGATTGGTAGTAGGAAATAGAGAGAGATCAGTGTTCCCCAACATGATGAAATAAGGTCACCTCAACACAACCACTTAACCAGAGGGTGAGGAAGCTGAAAATCTGTCTGCTGCTGCAAATCTTTATCTGCACAGAAATTGGTCACAACCCCGTCGGAAAACCGAAAATGTCCAATTCCGTTCAGTTCCAAGGAACAAAAAGGGTCTGCACATCCAGCCAAGCCTGTCACAGTGAATCTGAAAGGACAGTGTGAATCCCGGCCAGCCTGTGACACTGAATCTCAAAGGGCAGAGTAAACCCAGACTGCCCTGTGGCACTGAATCTCAAAGGAAAGAGTGAATCAAGCCAGGCAAGTGACACTGAATCTGAAAGTACATTCTGAACGCAACCAGGCCTGTGACACTGAATCTCAAAGAACAGAGTGAACCCAGCCAGGCCTGTGACAATGTTTCTCAAAGGTCACAGTGAATCCCGCCAGGCCTGTGACACTAAATCTCAAAGGACACAGTGAACACAGCCAGGCCTGTGACAATGTTTCTCAAAGGATACAGTGAATCCAGCCACACCTGTGACACTGAATCTCAATGGACACAGTGAAAACAGCCAGACCTGTGACACTGAATCTCAAAGGACAAAGTGAATCTAGCCAGGCCTGTGACACTGAATCTGAAAGGACAGAGTGAACCCAGCCAGGGCTGTGACACAAAATCTCAAAGAACACAGTGAACCCAATCAGGTCTGTGACACTGAATCTGAAAGGGCAGACTGAATCCAGACAGGCCTATGGCACTAAATCTCATAGGATACAGTGAACACAGCCAGGCCTGTGACAGTAAATCCCAAATGACAGAGTGTGTCCTGCCAGGCCTATGAGAATGAATCTTAAAGGACACAGTGAACCAGCCAAGACTGTGACACTGAATCTCAAATAATACAGTAAAGCCAACCATGCCTTTGGCACTGAATCTCACAAGAAAAAGTGAACCCAACCAGGCCTGTGACACTGAAGCTCAAAGGCAGAGGGAACACAGTCAGGCCTGTGACACTGAATGTCTCCGGACAGAGTGTAACCTTCCCGATCTGTGACAATGTATCTCAAAGGACACATTGAACCCAGCCAGGCAAGTTACAATGAGGGCCCTATTTTACCTCGCGCCCGTTTTCAGTTGCGAAAACATCGTAAAGTCGGGTGTGAGGCCATTAAAGCGATCTGCACCCGCATCCGTGCAGATCGCCACTTTGCATGCATTTAAATTGAACTAATGAACTGCCCGCCCAACTTTAACAGCATTTCCCCTTTACCACCATGTTTGCCAGTCTGGAACCGCGCTGGAACGGACCTGCTTAATAAATGTCTGAGTCGGGTGCTTCAGCCTCTGAGCAGCACATTCAGTGTTTCCAACGGCTCTCTGGCTCAGATCAGTGGTGTGGGGGGAGGTGGGGGGCTGGGGGGGAGGCGGGAGGGCGGGCGAGGGAGGCTGGTCAGATCATTCTGTGGTTGGAGGGGGGAGGAGGGGAATGAGGTCAGATCATCGTCTGGTTGGGGGGGGGGGGGGATGGAGGTGGAGGAGGCGGGGCAGATGTGTCTCTGGCGGCGGGGGGAGGGCTGATCGTTGTCTAGTGGTGCGGGGGAGGGGCGGGGGGGAAGGAGGCGGGTCAGATGTTCCTCTTTAGGGGAGGGGGAGTGAGTCCAGACCATTCTCTGGGGTTGGGGAAGTGAGGGGAGATTGTTGTCGCGTGGGGGGGGGGAGGGGGAGGGGGGCGGCGGTAGTGAGACCAGATCGTCATCTGGGGGGAGGCGGCGGGGGGGGGGGGGGCGGAGGCGGCGGGGGGGGGGGGGGGGTTGGAGTGAGCCAGATCGTTGTATATGGGAGTGGCGGGGGGGGGGGAGCAAGATCGTCGTCTGGTGGGGGGGGCCGGCGGAGGTGGGAGCCAGATCGTTGTATGGGTGGGCGGGGGAGGGCAGTGAGCCGGATTGTTGTACAGCGGGGAATGGTGTGAGGCCGGATCGTTGTCATGGGGGGGGGGGAGGGTGGAGGAGTGAGACCAGATCATTGGGGGGAGGGAGGAGGCAGGCGGGTAAGATGTATCTCAGTTTTGGGGCAGATGGATCTCTGGTGGGGGGGGGGGGCAGATAGATCTGTGGTGGGGTCAGATGGATCTCTGGGGCCGGGGGAAGATGGATCTCTGGTGGGCACCGATGGATCTCTTGTGGGGGCAGATGGATCTCTGGTGGGGTGGGCAGACGCATCTCTGGTGGGGGGGGCAAATGGATCTCTGGTGGCTGGGCAGATGAATCTCTGGTACCGATGGGGGAGGGGGGGTGGGGGTGGGGGGGGGGCAGGGGTTTCCGCTGTCACTCTGCGGGCGATCGGTGGGAGGGAGGGGGACAAGGGTGGGTATTCGTCTGCATAGTGGGGGATGGATAAGGGATGCAAACACATCACTGCCCCCCTTATCCACCCCCGCCACTACCCAGACCGATCGCCCCCCCTGCCCCTCTCCCCCCACCAATCGCCCGCAGAGTGGCAGCGGACACCCCCATGCGCCCCCCCCCCCACCAGAGACCCATCTGCCCCTCCACCAGATTTCCATCTGCCCGCCCACCAGAGTTCCAGCTGCCCCCCGCTCGCTGCCCGCCCCCCCCCCCCCCCCGAGATACACCCCTGCTTCCGCTTTTCGTTTCTGGGTGCTTTCTCCACTTTCTGCGGCCCGGGAGTGATCTGACACGGGCGCACTTTTTCATTTTTTTTCTAACTGCGCACGCGCAGTTCAGAGCTCCGATCGTTTCGGCCGTGGTACGCCCCGCCCACAGCGCGAATGGGACTGGAGATGCTTGAGAACGTATGGGTGCGCTTGAAAGCAGCTTTCTAATTCGTATCTACATTACACCCAGATTCGACACTTAGAGTGAAAATGGTAAAATCAGGCCCTGAATCTCAATGGACAGAGTGAACCCAACCAAGCCTGTGATGTGGAATCTCCAAGGACACAGTGAACACAGCGAGGCCTGTTGCACTGAATCTGGAAGGAGAGAGTGAACCCAGAGAAGCCTGTGACGCTGAATCTCAAAGGACACATTGAACTCAGCCAGACCCATAGCAATGAATCAAAAAGTACACATTTACACCAGCCAGGCCTGTGAAATTGAATCTGAAAGGACAGAGTGATCCCAACAGGCCCTGTGACTCTGAAGCTCAATGGACAGCAGGAACCAAGCCAGGCCTGTGATACTGAATCTAAAAGGGCACAATGAACCCAATGAGGCCTATCACACTGAATCTCAAAGGACATAGCGAACCTAGTCAGTCCTCAGACACAATGTCAAAGGACAGAGTGAAAACAGCCAAGCTTGTGACACTGAACTCACGTCATGGATGCATACGTGGGACTGGAATATTGTAGCAACTACTGAAACATGGCTAACGGAGGGACAGGACTGGCAGCTCAATTTTCCAGGGTACAGATGCTATTGGAAAGATAGAACAGGAGATAAGAGAGGAGGGGGAGTTGCACTTTTGATTAGGGAAAGCATCACGGCTGTGCTGAGAGGGGATATATCCGAGGGTTCGGCCACTGGGTCTCTGTGGGTAGAACAGAGAAATAAGAAGAGGGGAATCACATTGATAGGGTTGTACTATAGGCCACCAAATAGTCGGCGGGAAATTGAGGAGCAAATATGTAAGGAGATTACAGACAGCTCCAAGAAAAATAGGGTGGTAACATCCGAAGATTTTAACTTTCCCAACATTGACTGGGACACCCATCGTGTTGGAGGGTTGGATGGAGAGAAATGTGTTGAGTGTATTCAGAAGGAATTGCTCATTCAGTATGTGGATGGCCCGACTAGAGAGGGGGCAAAACTTGACCTCCTCTTGTGAAATAAAGAAGGGTAGGTGACAGAAGTGTTCATGAGGGATCACTTTGGGATCAGTGACCATAATTCTACTGGTTTTAAGATAGCGATGGAAAATGATAGGTGTAGCCCAAGAGTTAAAATTCTAAATTGGGGCAAGGCCAATTTTGATGGCATCAGGCTGGACCTTTCAAAAGTTAAATGGGGGAGTCTGTGGGAAGGCAAAAGGACGTCTGGTAAGTGGCACGCTTTCAAAAGTGTGTTAACCAGGGTTCAGGGTAAACACATTCCTCTTAGTGTGAAGGGCAAGGCTGGCAGAAGTAGGGAACCCTGGATGATACGGGACATTGAGGCCCGGGTCAAGAAGAAAAAAGAGGCACATGAAATGCAGAGGATCAATTGAATCCCGTGAAGAGTATCGGGGTGGTGGGAGTAGAGTTAAGGGAGAAATTGGGAGGGCAAAAATGAGACACAAGATTGTTTTGGCAGATAAGGCAAAGGAGAATCCAAAGAGCTTCGACAAATACAGAAAGGGCAAAATAGTAATACGGGAGAGAATAGGGCCTCTTAAGGATCAACAAGGTCATCTATGTGTGGATCCACAAGAGATGGGTGAGATCCTAAATGAATATTCCTCATCAGTATTTACTCTTGAGAAAAGCATGGATCTTATGGAACTTGGGGAATTAGTAGTGATGTCTTGAGGTGTGTACCATTACAGGGAGGAGGTGCTGGAAGTCTTAAAGTGCATCAGGGTCAGTAAATCTCCGGGACCTGATGAAGTGTATCCCAGGACATCGTAGGAGGCGAGAGAGGAAATTGTGGGTCCCCCAGCCGAGATATTTCAATCAACGATAGTCACGGGTGAGGTGTCTGAAGATTGGAGAGTGGCAAATGTTATGCGCTTTTTAAAATGGGCTGCAGGGAAAAGCCTGGGAACTACAGGCCAGTGAGCCTCACATATGTGGTGGGTAAATTGTTGGAAGGTATTTTGAGAGACAGGATCAACAGGCATTTAGAGACACACGGACTGATTACGGACAGTCAGCATGGCGTTGTGAGTGGAAAATCATGTGTCACAAAGTTAATTGAGTTTTCTGAAGGAGTAACCAAGAGGGTAGATGAGGGCCGTGCAGTTGATGTTGTCTGCATGGACTTTAGCAAGACCTTTGACAAGGTACCACATGGTAGGTTGTTGCATAAGGTAAAATCACACGGAATCCAGGGTGAGGTAACAAAATGGATACAAAATTGGCTTCTTGAAAGAAGCCAGAGGGTGGTTGGAGAGATGTATTTCTCAAACTGGAGGCCTGTGAACAGCGGTGTGCTTCAGGGGTCAGCGCTGGGTCCACTGTTATTTGTCATTTATATTAATGATTTGGATGAGATTATAGGAGGCATTGTTTGGAAGTTTACAGATGACACTAAGATTGGTGCCATAGCGGAGAGTGAAGAAAGTTCTCCCCAATTGCAACGGGATCTTGATCAATTGGGCCAATGGGGCCGACAAATGGCAGATGGAGTTTTGTTTAGACAAATGTGACGTGATGCATTTTGGTAGATTGAACCATGGCAGGGGAGTTGGGGAGTGTGACATAACGAAAAGATCTCGGGGTACATGTTCATTGCTCCTTGAAAGTGGAGTCGCAGGTTGGCAGAGTGCTGAAGAAGGCATTCGGCATGCTTGGTTTCATCGGTCAGAACATTAAATACAGGAGTTGGAATGTCTTGTTGAAGCTGTACAAAACATTGGTAAGGCCACACTTGGAGTACTGTGTGCAATTCTGGTCACCCTATTATCGAAAGGATATTATTACTCTAGAAAGAGTGCAGAAAAGATTTAGTAGGATGCCACCGGGACATGATGGATTCAGTTATAAGGAGAGGCTGGATAGACTGGGACTTTTTTCTCTGGAGCGTAGAAGGCTTGGGGTGATCTTATAGAGGTATATAAAATAATGAGGGGCATAGATCAGCTAGATAGTCAATCACTTTTCCCAAATGTGGGGGAGTCTGAAACTAGAGGGCAGAGGTTTAAGGTGAGAGGGGAGAGATACAAAAGTGTCCAGTGGGGCATTTCTTTCCACACAGAATGTAAAGAGTGACTGGAACAAGCTGCCAGAGGTAGAAGTAGAGGCAGGTACAATTTTGTCTTTCAAAAAGCATTCAGATAGTTACATGGGTACGATGGGTATAGAGGGATATGGGCCAAGTGCGGGCAATTGCGATTAGCTTAGGGGTTTAAAAAAAAAGATCGGCATGGACAAGTTGGGCTGAAGGGCCGGTTTCCATGCTGTAAAGCTTTATGACTCTATGAATGAACCCAGCCAGGCCTGTGACGCTGAGTCTCAATGGACAAAATTGAACCCAGCCACGCATGTGGCACGGAATCTCAGAAGAAAGAGTGAATCCAGCCGGGCTTGTCACACTGAAGCTAAAAGGACAGAGGGAAGACAGCCAGGCCTGAGATACTGATGGCAAAAGAACAGAGTGATATCAGCAAGGCCTGTGACACTGAAGCTCAAAGGACTCTGTGAACCAGCCAAGCCTGTGATACTGAATCTCAAATGACACAGTGAAGCCAGCCGGGCCTTTGGGACTGAATATCAAATGAAATAGTGAACCCAGTTAGTCCTGTGACACTGAATCTCAAAGACAGAGTCAATTCATCCGGGCCTGTGACTCCGAATCTCAAAGTGTAGTGCGATCACAGACAGACCTGTGGAACTGAATCCCAAGTTACAGTACGAACCGAGCCAGGCTTGTGAATCTGAATCACAAAGTACAGTAATTACCTGGATTATTTTTGCAACCCTTCTTGAACAAATGAACAACATTGGCTATTCTCGAATCCTCTGGGACCTCCCCTGCACTCACATTGTCTGTATCTTGAAGACTTGATCAGCTGTAAAGATTCACATTCTCATCAGTATTCTGTAACTTGATTTTGTGTCTCTGTGCCTTGTTTGTGAGCAGATATCCACGCCAACTGACGAAGGAGCAGGGCTCCGAAAGCTAATGGCATTTGCTACCAAATAAACCTGTTGGTCTTTAACCTGGTGTTGTTAAAACTCTTTCTGTGACCTGCCATGCAGCCAGTGTGGATACAAAGATTTCTCTCAAGGCCCCAGCAATTTCCACCCTTGACTCTCTCAGTATTCTGGGGTATATCCCATCAAGCCCTGGGGACTTGTCTACCTTACTTTTTCTCAAGAAACCCAAAACCCCCTCCTTTTTGATCTCAACATGAATTAAGCCATCTACATATCCTTTCCCAGACTCATCATCCACAAAGTCCTTCTCTTTGGTGAATACCGACGCAAAGTACTCAGTTAATACCTCATCCATTTCATCTGGCTCCACACAGACTCCCGCCCTTGTCCTTAAATGGGCCAACCCTCTCCCTGGCAAAAGACGGAGTAAATTCAGCCAGACCTGTGACACTGAATATCAAAGAACACAGTGAAACCAATCAGGCCTGTGACACTGAATCTCAAAGGACAGAGTGAACGCAAACAGCCCGTGACACAGAATCCCAAAGGACAGAGTGAACCAAGCCAGGCCTGTGGTATTGAATTTTAAAGGACAGAGTGAATCAAGTCAGGCCTGTGACACTGAATCTCAAAGGACAGAGTGAGTCAAGTCAGGCCTGTCACACTCAATCTCAAAGGACAGAGGGAACACAAACAGAACGTGACACAGGGACCCAAAAGCCTTTACTTTTGCAGTCGTATTTTAAGTTTAAACTGAAAACTGGAAGTGGGCTGCTAAGGAGTCTGGGAAGGGTTTTTATATTAACTTTAAAAGTCAGTTACCTGGGAGGTTCCCCCTCATTGTTCCACTGGAGCACTCTGAGTGGGAGTGATTGGAGGCAGCAGTGCTGGTGAGAGATTATTTGAATTGTTTATTTATTTAATTAGTCAGCTTGTGTGTGTTTTTTTTGGCGTTTACTTTTGCAGTAGTATTTTAAGTTTAAAGTGAAAACTGGAAATGGGCTGCTAAGGAGTCTGGGAAGGGTTTTTTTAAGCGCGTGAAGTATAAAAGGTAGGCTGCAGTTTACAGCGGGCAGCGTTGGGAGCGGGCAGTGGAGTGCGTGGGAAGCAGAGTGTGAGCTATAAGGCTTTGGCTCACAGGGCTTAGGCAGAAAGGGCGAGCAGGGGTGAGTTTAATTAATTTTTGCTGTTTCTACCTGGTACTGGCAAGGTATCTAGAGGGGATGGGTGTGCAGGCAGTGCTATGTTCCTCTTGCACTATGTTTGAGGTGAGGGACGACGACAGTGTCCCTGCTGATTACACCTGTGGGAAGTGCACCCATCTGCAGCTCCTCCAAAACCATGTTAGGGACCTGGAGCTGGACTTGGATGAATTTAGGATCATTAGGGACGCAGAGGTGGCCATAGACAGAAGCTTTAGGAATACAGTTACTCCGAGGAATGAAAACAGATGGGTGATGGTGAGAGGGGCTGTGTGGAAGCAGTCCGTGCAGGGATCCCCGGTGGTCGTTCCCCTTAGCAACAAGTATTCCGCTTTGGACACGGTCGAGGGGGATGAAATACCAGTGGTGAGCCGCAGTGAGAGAATCTCCAGCACTGTGTCCATCTTTGTGGCTCGGGAGGGTAAGGTGCAGAGCGGGAGGGCAATAGTTATTGGGGACTCGTTAGTTAGAGGAATCGATAGGAGATTCTGTGGCAGCAAAAGAGACTCACAGATGGTATGTTGCCTACCGGATGCCAAAGTCCATGACGTCTCAGACCATGTTTTCCGGATTCTGAAGGGGGAGGGGAAACAGTCACAAGTCGCGGTACACATTGGTACCAATGACATAGGTAAGAGAAGGGACGGGGATTTAAAGCAGGAAGTTCTGGAGCTGGGCTGGAAGCTGAGAGCCAAGACAAAACATGTGGTCATCTCTGGTACGTTGCTGGTGCCACGTGATAGCGAGTTCAGGAACAGGCAGAGAGTTCAGTTAAACATGTGTTTGCAACGATGGTGTAGGAGGGAGGGTTTCAGATACGTGGATAATTGGAACACATTCTGGGGAAGGTGCGACCTGTACAAAGAGGACGGGGTGCACCTGAACCAGAGGGGCACCAATATCCAGGGAGGGAAATTTGTTACGGCTCTTCAGGGGGGTTTAAACTAATTTGTCAGGGGAGTGGGAAAAGGAGTTGTAGTCCAGAAGTCAGTGAGGGTGGTGAGGTATTGGGGAAGGTATCAGGGTCAAGGGTGGGTACCGGTAGAAAGGAAGGTGGGTTGAAGTGTGTCTACTTCAATGCAAGGAGCATCCGGAACAAGGTAGATGAACTTGGGGCGTGGATTGGGACTTGGGACTATAATGTTGTGGCCATTATGGAGACGTGGGTAGAACAAGAACAGGAATGGTCGTTGAACGTTCTGGGGTATAGATGTTTCACTAAGTGTAGGGAAGCTGGTAAAAGAGGTGGAGGAGTGGCATTGTTAATCAAGGATAGTTTACCGGCTGCGGAAAGGCACTTCGAGGGGGATCTGCACACTGAGGTAATATGGGCTGAGGTTAGGAATAGGAAAGGAGCGGTCACGTTGTGAGGAGTTTACTATAGGCCCCCAAATAGTAATAGAGATGTGGAGGAAGAAATTGCTAAGCAGAGTATGGATATGTGTGGGGGGCACAGGGTAGTTGTCATGGGGGACTTTAAATTTCCTAATATTGATTGGAACCTTTGTAGGTCAAATAGTTCGGATGGGGCAGTTTTTGTGCAGTGTGTGCAGGAGGCTTTCCTGACACAATATGTGGATAGGCCGACAAGAGGTGAGACCACATTGGATTTGGTACTGGGAAATGAACCGGGCCAAGTATTAGATTTGGTTGTGGGAGAGCACGTTGGAGATAGTGACCACAATTCGGTGTCTTTTGTTATTGCAATGGAGAGGGATAGGGCCGTACGGCAGGGCAGGGTTTACAATTGGGGGAGAGGTAATTATGATGCGATTAGGCAAGAATTAGGGGGCATAAGTAGGGAACAGAAACTGTCAGAGAAAGGAACTAAAGAAAAGTGGAACGTTTTCAAGGAACAAATACTGGATGTCCTTGATAGGTATGTCCCTGTCAGACAGGGAGGAAATGGCCGAGTGAGGGAACCATGGTTCACGAAAGTGGTGGAATGTCTTGTGAAAAGGAAGAGGGAAGTTAATGGAGGGATGAGGAAACAAGGTTCAGATGGCTCGATTGAGGGTTACAAGTTTGCAGGGAATGAGCTGAAAAAGGGGCTTAGGAGAGCTGGGAGGGGACACGAGATGTCCTTGGAGGTCGGATCAAGGAAAACCCCAAGGCTTTTTACTCTTATGTGAGGAATAAAAGAATGACCAGGGTGAGTTTAGGGCCGGTCAAGGATAGTCGTGGGAACTTGAGTATGGAGTCAGTAGAGATAGGCGAGGTGATGAATGAATACTTTTCTTCAGTGTTCATCAAGGAGAGGGGCCTTGTTTTTGAGGATGAGAAGGTGTTACAGGCTAATAGACTGGAGGAAATAGATGTTTGGAGGGAGGATGTCCAGGCAGTTTTGAATAAACTGAAGGTCGATAAGTCCCCTGGGCCTGATGAAATGTATCCTATGATTCTTTGGGAGGCAAGGGATGAGATTGCAGAGCCTTTGGCTTTGATCTTTGGGTCCTCGCTGTCCACGGGGATGGTGCCAGAGGACTGGAGAATGGGGAAAGTTGTTCCTCTGTTTAAGA
The DNA here is from genome assembly GCF_964213995.1 of Mustelus asterias. Lineage (NCBI taxonomy): Eukaryota > Metazoa > Chordata > Chondrichthyes > Carcharhiniformes > Triakidae > Mustelus > Mustelus asterias. Next base: position 50,431,445 of record NC_135822.1, read on the forward strand.
AAGGGAATAGAAATGACCCTGGTAATTATAGACTGGTTAGTCTTACTTCGGTGGTTGGTAAATTGATGGAAAAGGCCCTTAGAGATGGGATTTACGACCATTTAGAAAGATGCGGATTAATCCGGGATAGTCAGCACGGATTCGTGAAGGGCAAGTTGTGCCTCACAAATTTGATTGAATTTTTTGAGGAGGTAACTAAGTGTGTTGATGAAGGTAGGGCAGTTGATGTCATATACATGGATTTTAGTAAGGCGTTTGATAAGGTCCCCCATGGTCGGCTTATGATGAAAGTGAGGAGGTGTGGGATAGAGGGGAAGTTGGCCGATTGGATAGGTAACTGGCTGTCTGATCGAAGACAGAGGGTGGTGGTGGATGGAAAATTTGCGGATTGGAGGCAGGTTGCTAGCGGAGTGCCACAGGGATCAGTGCTTGGTCCTCTGCTCTTTGTGATTTTTATTAATGACTTAGAGGAGGGGGCTGAAGGGTTGATCAATAAATTTGCTGATGACACCAAGATTGGAGCAGTAGTGGATGAGGTGGAGGCTGTTGTAGGCTGCAAAGAGACATAGATAGGATGCAAAGCTGGGCTGAAAAATGGCAAATGGAGTTTAACCCTGATAAATGTGAGGTGATTCATTTTGGTAGAACTCATTTAAATGTGGATTATCGGGTCAAAGGTAGGGTTCTGAAGACTGTGGAGGAACAGAGAGATATTGGGGTCCATATCCACAGATCTCTAAAAGTTGCCACTCAAGTGGATAGAGCTGTGAAGAAGGCCTATAGTGTGTTAGCTTTTATTAACAGGGGGTTGGAGTTTAAGAACCGTGGGGTTATGCTGCAAGTGTACAGGAACTTGGTGAGACCACATTTGGAATATTGTGTGCAGTTCTGGTCACCCCACTATAAGAAGGATGTGAAAGCGCTGGAAAGAGTGCAGAGGAGATTTACCAGGATGCTGCCTGGTTTGGAGGGTAGGTCTTATGAGGAAAGGTTGAGGGAGCTAGGGCTGTTCTCTCGAGAGCGGAGGAGGCTGAGGGGCGACTTAATCGAGGTTTATAAAATGATGAAGGGGATAGATAGAGTGAACGTTCAAAGACTATTTCCTCGGGTGGATGGAGCTATTACAAGGGGGCATAACTATAGTGTTCGTGGTGGGAGATGTAGGAAGGATATTAGAGGTAGGTTCTTTATGTAAGAGTGGTTGGGATGTGGAGTGGACTGCCTGCAGTGATAGTGGAGTCAGACACTTTAGGAACATTTAAGCGGTTATTGGATAGGCACATGGAGCACACCAGGATGATAGGGAGTGGGATAGCTTAATCTTGGTTTCAGATAAAGCTCGGCACAACGTCGTGGGCCGAAGGGCTTGTACTGTGCTGTACTGTTCTATGTTCTATATTCTAACCCATCCAGCCCGTGACACTGAATCCCAAAGAACGCAGTTAACACAGCCCAGAATGTAACACTGATTCTCAAAGGACAGAGTGTACCCAGCCAGTCCTGAGACACTGAATCTCAAAGGGCACAGTGAACACAGCCATAGACGATGAAACTAAATCAGGAACGACAAAGTGATTCCAGCCAGACCTTTGGCAGGAAATATCAAATAACAGAGTGAACCTCGCCAGGAGATGACTCTGGATCCCAAAGTACAGTGCAAACACATCCAGGACTGTGATGCTGATTCACAAAGGACAGATTAAACCTTGACCGGTCGGTGACAATGAATCTCAAAGGACACAGTGAACACAGCCATGCCTGTGACATCGAATTCATTGACAATGTGAACCAGGCAGGCCTGTGACACTGAATCTCGAAGGACACAGTGAACCTAGCCAGGACTTTGACACTGAATATCAAAGAACAGACTGAACACAGCCAGGCCTGTGACACTGGATCCCAAAGTACAGTGCGAACACAGCCAAGCAAATGACACTGAATCACAAAAGACAGATTGAACCCAGCCAGGCCTGTGATGCTGAAACAAAAAGCACAGAGTGAATGCAGGCAGGCCTGTGACACTGAATCTGGAAGGACAATGTGAATCCAGCCAGGCCTGTGACACTCTGACCGAAAGTATAGAGGGAACCCAGCCAGGCCTTTGACACTGGAGCTCAAAGAACACAGTAAACACAGCCAGGACTGTGACACTGATTCTCAAAGGATACATCGAAATCAGCCAAGCCTGTGACAATAAATCTGAAGGGAAACAGTGAATTCAGCCAGGCCTCTGACACTGAATCTCAAAGGATGAATGAACCCAGCCAGGTCTTTGACACTGAATGCCAAAGGATGTAGTGAACCCAGTCAGTCCAGTGACACTGAAACCTGAAGGACAGAGTAAATCCAGCCAGTACTGTGACACTGAATCTCGAGGGAACAGTAATCCCAGCCAGGCCTGTGAGAATGAAGCTCAAAGGACACAGTGAACCCAACGGACAGGGTGAACTCAGCCAGGCCTGTGACACTGAATCACAAAGGACAGATTGAATCCAGCCAGGCTGTTATACTGAATCTCAAAGGACAGACTGAACCCAATCAGGCCTCTGACACTGAAATGGCACAGTGAATCCAGCCGAGCCGGTAAGACAGAGTCTTAAAGGACAGATTGAATCCAGCCAGGCCTGTGACACCATAAAGGAAAATGTGAATCAGCCAGGCCTGTGATAGTTTCTCAAAGGACACAATGAATCCAGCCAGGACTTTAACACTGAATCCCAAAAGGCAGAATGAATCCAGCCATGCCTGTGACACTAAATATCAAAGGACAGAGTGAATTCAGCCAGACCTGTGACACTGAATGCTAAATGATGAAATGTAGCCAGCCAGGCCTGTGACACTGAATCTCAAAGGACACAGTAAACAAAGCCAGGCCTGTGACATTGATGACAGCACAAAACAGGCCCTTCGGCCCCACAAGTTGTGCCAAACATGTCCCTATCTTTTAGGCCTACCTTTAACCCTCCATCCTATTAAGCCTCATGTAGTCATCGAGGAGTCTCTTAAAATACCCTATTGAGTTCGCCTCCACAACGACTGATGGCAGCCGATCCCACTCGCCCACCAAACTCTGTGTGAAAAACTTCCCCCTAACATTTCCCCTGTACCTACCCCCCAGCATCTTAAAACTGTGTCCTCTCATAGCAGCCACTTCCACCCTGGGAAAAAAAGCCTCTGAGAGCCCACCCGATATATGCCTCTCAACATCTTATATACCTCTATTAGGTCTCCTCTCATCCTACGTCTCTCCAAGGAGAAAAGACCAAGCTCCCTCAGCCTATCCTCATAAGGCATGCCACTCAATCCAGGCAACATTCTTGTAAATCGCCTCTCCACCCTTTCAATCTTTTCCGCATCCTTCCTGTAATGAGGCGACCAGAACTGAGGACAGTACTCCAAGTGGGTTCTGACGAGGGTCTTATATAGCTGCATCATTATCCCCGGACTCCTAAACTCAATCCCTCGGTTAATAAAGGCCAGCACACCATACGCCCTCCGAACGACTTCCTCCACCTGCGGGGCTGATTTTAGAGTCCTATGGACCCGGATCCCAAGGTCCTTCTAATCCTCTACCGTACTAAGAGTCTTTCCCTTTATATTGTACTCCTTCATCCCATTTGACCTGCCAAAATGGACCACTACGCATTTATCTGGGTTGAAGTCCATGTGCCACTTCTCCGCCCAGTCTTGCATCCTATCTATGTCCCTCTGTAACTTCTGACATCCCTCCAGACTATCCACAACCCCACCAACCTTCGTGTCATCGGCAAACTTACCAACCCATCCCTCCACTTCCTCATCCAGGTCATTTATGAAAATGACAAACAGCAAGGGTCCCAGAACAGATCCCTGGGACACACCAGGGATGGCCGACCTCCAATTAGAAAAATACCCATCTATACATACTCTCTGCCTCCTTTGGGGAAGCACAGTAAGAAGTCTCACAACACCAGGTTGAAGATCAACAGGTTTATTTGGTAGCAAATACCATTAACTTTCGGAGCTTCCTGTTCCTCCGTCACTACCATCCTTTGGGCAAGCCAATTCTGGATCCACAGGGCACCAGCCCCTTGGATCCCACGCCCTCTCACTTTTACTGGAAGCCTTGCATTGGGGACCTTCTCGAACGCCTTGCTAAAATCCATAAAAACCACATCTACCGCTTTCCCTTCGTCAATGTGTTTAGCCACATTTTCGAAGAACTCCACCAGGCTCGTAAGGCACGATCTGCCGTTGACAAAGCCATGCTGAGTATTCTTGAGCATACTAAACCTCTCTAAATGCTCATAAATCTTGTCCCTCAGGATCTTCTCCATCAGCTTACCAACCACTGATGTTAGACTCACCGGTCGGTATTTTCCTGGGCTATCCCTATTCCCCTTCTTGAAAATAGGAACCATATCCGCAATCCTCCAATACTCCGGCACCTCTCCTGTCTCCATCGACGACGCAAAGATCATCGCCAGATGCTCTGCCATCTCTTCCCTCATCTCCCAAAGTAACCTGTGGTACATCCCATCCGGACCCGGCGACTTATCTATCTTGATGCCATTCAAAGATTCCAGCACAACCTCTTTCTTAAAGTCCACATACTCAATCTTTTCAGCCCACCGCAACCCCACAGTAGATACACCCATGTCCTTCTCCTCTGTGAAAACCGAGGCAAAATACTCATTAAGCACATCTGCCATTTCTACTGGTTCCGTTTCCCGCCTTCCCCTTTGAAAGGCCCTATTCCTTCACACCTCATCCTTTTACTCTTCACATATTTATAGAACGCCTTAGGGTTTTCCTTCATTCTACTTGATAAGGCCTTCTCCTTATCCCTTCTGGCTCTCCTAATTTCCTTCTTTGTTCCTTTCCTTCAAGCCGTATACTCATCTAGATCCCTATCTTCCCCAAGCTCTCTGAACCTTTAGTACGCTTTCCTTTTCTTCTCAACTAGGTCTCACACAGCTTTCGTGCACCACGGTTCCTTTAACCTACCTACTCCTCCCTGTCTGCTCGGAACATTGTCCTGTAGAACCCTAGACAAACATTCCTTGAAAAACTGCCACCTCTCTTCAGTAGATTTCCCCGAGAATACCTCCTTCCAATTTACTCCTCTAATTTGCTGCTTGATGTCTTCATATTTCCCCTTAGTCCATATAAACGCTTTCCTAGCTTGCTTGATCCTCTCTTTTTCGAATGCAAGCATAAAGGAGATAGAGTTATGATCGCTAACCCCAAGATGCTCTCCCACAGAGATCTGACACCTGTCCAGGCTCATTGGTCAGCATCAGATCAAGTACAGCCTCTCCTCTTGTAGGCTTGTCAACCCTCCTGAACACACGTAACAAACTGCTCCCCATGCAATCCCCTTACCCGAGGGATATTCCAATCTATGTTTGGGAAATTAAAGTCTTCCATCACAACAACTCTGCGATTACTGCATCTCTCCAGGATCTGTTTCCCTATCCGCTCCTCCACCTCCCTGTTACTATTGGGCGGCCTATAGAAAAAACCCAGCGAAGTGATCGACCCCTTCCCACTCCGAACTTCTACCCACAGAGATTCTGTAGACAATCCCTCCACAGCATACACCTTCTCTACAGCTGTGACACTATCCCTGATCAACAGTGCCACTCGACCCCGTCTCTTGCCACCCTCCTTGTCCTTCCTGAAACATCTGAATCCCGGCACCTGTAGTATCCAGTCCTGTCCCTGAGACATCCAAGTCTCTGTAATGGCCACCACATCACACTTCCAGGCATCGATCCATGCTCTGAGCTCATCCCCTTTATTCACTCTACTCCTGGCATTATAATAAACATATCTCAATGCTTTGGCCTGAGCTCTCCCCTTCTCTATCCCCCATCCATCCTCCCTCTTGCACCGTCCATAGCCCTTCTCTGTTTGCATGCTAACTTCCTCCCTCCCAGTCACCTTGTCTCGATCCCCTCCCCCCAACCTATCTATTTAAACTCTCCCCAGTAGCCCAGTAGTATCTCAAAGAACACATTGAACCCAGCCCTACCTGTGATACTAAATCAGAAAGGACAAAGTGAATCCAGCCTGGCCTGTGTCCCTTTCTCTAAGGACACAGTGAATACAGCCAGGCCTTTGACACTGAATCACAAAGAACAGAGTAAACCCAGCCAGGCCGGTGACACTGAATCCCAAAGGATAGAGTGAATCCACCCAGGCCTGTGACAGTGAATCACAAAGGATAGACTGAAGCCAGCCAGGCATGTGACATGGAATCCCAAAGGATAGAGTGAATCCAGCCAGTCCTTTGGCACTGAATCCGAAAAGAGAGAGTGAACCTACCCAGGCCTGTGACACTGAAGCTCAAAGGACACTCTGAATCCAGCCAGGCCTGTGACACTCAATCTCAATGGATGCAATGACCCCAGCCAGGCCTGTAACACGGAATCTCAAAGGACACAGCTAAATCAACCAGGCACGTGATACTGAATTTCAAAGGAGAGAGTCTCCAGACCTGGTCAGATTTCTGACACTGAAGGTCAGAGGCCTGAGTGAACCCAGCCAGGTCAGTGACATTGAATCTCAAAGGTCACAGTGAACCAGCCAGGCCTGTGACACTGAAACACAAAGGATAGCATGATTCAGGCAGGCCTGTGACTCTAAATCAGAAAGGACACAGAGAATCCAGCCAGGCCTGTCCCACTGGATCTCCAAGGACACAGTGAATCCAGCCAGGACTTTGACACTGAATCTCAAAGGACAGATTGAACCGAACCAGGCCTCTTACACTGAATCACAAAGGACAGAGTGAATCCAGCCAGGCCTGTGACACTCTGACTCAAAGTATGGAGGGAACCCAGCCAGGCCTGAGATACTGAAGCTCAAAGGACAGAGGGAACCAAGCCTGTACTGGGAAACTGAATCTCAAAGAACACATTAAACACAGCCAGGACTGGGACACTGTTTCTCAATGGACAGAATGCGCCCAGTCAGGCCTGTGACACTGTATCTCAAAGGATTCATCGAAATCAGCCGAGCCTGAGACACTTAATCGAAAGGGACACAGTGAATTCAGTCAGGTCTCTGACACTGAATGCCAAAGAATGGAGTGAACCCAGCCAGTCCAGTGACACTGAACCAGAAGGACAGACAGAATCCAGCCAGTGATGTGACACTGACTTTCGAGGGAACTGTGGTGGACCTCAGTTGTGCCTTTGTCCTATATGGACGACCATTGTGTGTGCTTGTCATACCTGGACACATCCCCTTCCAGTTTGGTTCCTCCCCTTGGCACCTAGTATTAAGGTGGCTGTCTCCTCCCCCTTGTTCAGTCCAGGTTGGTTATTTGTTGGGATCTGCTCCTGATTCTGTTGTGAATAAAAGCCTACACTTGTATTGGCACACCGGTAGTCTTTCGCCTTATTGATAGCGCATCAGGAACAGTGATCCCATCCAGGCCTGTGACACTGAATCCCAAATGAGGGAGTAAACCAAGCCAGGACTGTGGCACTGAGTCCGAAAGGACAGAGTGAACCCAACCAGGCCTGTGAAACTGAATTGCAAATGACAGACTGAAACCAGCCAGACCTGTGACTCTGATTCCCAAAGTATACAGTGAATCCACCGAGGCTTTCAACACTGAATCTCAAAGGATCGAGTGAATCCAGCCAGGCCTGTGACACTGAATCCCAAAGGATAGATTGAATCCAGCCAGGCCTGCGACACTGAATCTCGAAGGACAGAATGAACCCAGCCAGGCCTGTGACACTGAATCCCAAAGGATGAAGTGAATCCAGCCAGGATTGAGAGACTGAATCCCAAAAGACAGAGCGAATCCAGCCAGGCTGTGACACTGAATATCAAAGTACAGAGTGAACCCAATCAGGCCTGTGACACTGGATCCAAAATGATAGAGTAAATCCAGATGGCCTGTGGCACTGAGTCCCAAAGCACAGAGTGAACCCAGCCAGGACTGTGACACTGAAGCTCAAAGGATAGAGGGAACCAAGCCTGTACTGTGGCACAGAATCTCAAAGAACATATTAAACACAGCCAGGACTGTGACACTGCTTCTCAAAGGACAGAGTGCACCCAGCCAGGCCTGTGACACTGTAACTCAAAGGATACATCGAACTCAGCCAAGTCTGTAACACTGAATCTAAAGGGGCACAGTGAATTCAGCCAGGCCTCTAACACTGAATCTCAAAGGACGAATTAATCCAGCCAGGTCTCTGATTATTACTGCCAAAGAATGGAGTGAAACCAGCCAGTCCAGTGACACAGAAACCTGAAGGACAGAGAGATCCAGCCAGTACTGTGACACTGAATCTCGATGGAACAGTGATCCCAGCCAGGCCTGTGATATTGAATCCCAAATGAGAGAGGAAATCCAGCCAGGCCTGTGACACTGAAGCTCAAAGGACCCAGTGAGCCCAGCCAGGCCTGTGACAATTAATCACAAAGGATGGAGTCAACCCAGCCAGTCATGTGACACTGATTCCCAAAGTATAGAGTGAATCCACCCAGTCCTGCGTCACTGAATCTCAAAGGATAGAGTGAACTCAGCCAGGCCTGTGCCACTGAATCCCAAAGGATAGATTAAATCCAGCCAGGCCTGTGGCATTACAGCCCAAAGGACAGAGTGAACCGAGCTAGGCATGTGACAGAGAATCCCAGAGGATAGAGTGAATCCAGCCAGACCTGAAACACTGAATCTTGAAGGATAGAGTGAATCCAGCCAGGCTTGTGGCACTGAAGCTCAAAGGAGAAAGTGGACCCAGCCAGGCCTATGACACTGAATCCCAAAGGACAGAGTGAACCCAGCAGGGCCTGTGACGCTGAATCCCAAAGGATAGAATGAATCCAGTGAGGCCTGTGATAATGAATATCAAAGGACAGAGTGAATCCAGCCAGGCCTGTGACACTGAATATCAAAGTACAGAATGAACCCAATCAGGCCTGTGACACTGAATCTCAAATGGCATGGCGAATCCAGGCGAGCCTGTGACACAGAGTCTCAAACAAAAGATTGAATCCAGCCACGGCTGTGACACTGAATCTGGAAGGACAATGTGAATCCAAACAGGCCTTGGAAAATGAATGAAAAAAAACAGAGTGAAACCAGCCAGGCATGTGACACTGAATCCCAAAGGACACAGTGAATCCAGCCAGGCCTGTGACACTCGATCTCAATGGATACAGTGATCCCAGCCAGCCTGTGACATTGAATCTCAAAGGACAGAGCTAAACAACCAGGCATGTGACACTGAATCACAAAGGACAGATTGAATCCAGCCAGGCCTGTGAAACTGAATCTGGAAGGACATTGTGAATCCAGCCAGGCCTGTAGCACTGAATCTCAAAGGACAGAGCTAAACCAACCAGGCATGTGACACCGAATTTCAAAGGAGAGAGTCTCCAGATCTGGTCAGATCTCTGACACTGAATGTCAGAGGCCAGAGTGAACCAAGCCGGGTCTGTGACATTGAATTCCAAAGGATAGTACGAATTCAGGCAGGCCTGTCACACTAAATCAGAAAGGACAAAGGGAATCCTGCCAGGTCTATGCCACTGGATATCAAAGTACAGAGTGAACACAGCCAGGCCTGTGGCACTGGATCCCAAAGTACAGTGTGAACACAGCCAAGCCTGTGACACTGAATCACAAGGGACAAATTGGACCGAGCTAGGTCTGTGACGCTGTATCATTTAGGACAGAGGGAACCAAGCCTACACTGTGACACTGAATCTCAAAGAACACAGTAAACACAACCAGGATTGTGACAATGATTCTCAAAGGACAGAGTGCACCCAGCCAGGCCTGTGACACTGTAACTCAAAGCATACATCGAAATCAGCCAAGCCTGTGACACTGAATCTAAAAGGAGCCAGTGAATTCAGCCAGGCCTCTGACTCTAAATGCCAAAGAATGGAGTGAACCCAGCCAGTCCAGAGAGTCTGAATCCTGAAGGACAGAGTGAATCCAGCCAGTATTGCGACACTGAATCTCAAAGGAGAGAGTGAACCCACCCAGGCCTGTGACACTCGATCTCAATGGATACAATGATCCCAGCCAGGATTGTGACACTGAATCACAAAGGACAGAGTAAATCCAGCCAGGCGGCGACACTGAGTCTCAAAGGGCAGAGTGAACCCAATCAGGCCTGTGACACTGAATCTCAAATGGCACAGTGAATCCAGCCGAGCCTGTGACACAGAGTCTCAAACAATGGATTGAATCCAGCCAGGCCACTAAATAAGAAAGGACAATGTGAATCCAAACCGGCCTGCGAAAATGAATCTCAAATGACACAGTGAAACCAGCCAGGCATGTGAGACTGAATCCCAAAGGATGCAGTGAATCCAGCCAGGCCTGTGACACTCAATCTCAATGGATATGGTGATCACAGCTAGGCCTGTGATACTGAATTTCAAAGGAGAGAGTCTCCCGATCTGGTTAGAACTCTGACGCTGAAGGTCAGAGGGCAGAGTCAACCCAGCCAGGTCTGTGACATTGAATCTCAAAGGACACAGTGAACAAGCCAGGCCTGTAACACTGAATCACAAAGGATAGTATGAATTCAGGCAGACCTGTGACAAAAAATCAGAAAGGGCACAGTGAATCCTGCCAGGACTGTGACACTGAATCACAAAGGATAGTATGAATTCAGGCAGACCTGTGACAAAAAATCAGAAAGGGCACAGTGAATCCTGCCAGGACTGTGACACTGAATCACAAAGGATAGTATGAATTCAGGCAGGCCTGTGACAAAAAATCAGAAAGGGCACAGTGAATCCTGCCAGGACTGTGACACTGAATCACAAAGGATAGTATGAATTCAGGCAGGCCTATTACACTAAATCAGAAAGGACAATGTGCATCCAAACCGGTCTGGGAAACCGAATCTCAAAGGACGGACTGAATCCAGCCAGGCCTGTGACACTGAATCCCAAAGGACAGAGTGAATCCAGCCAGGCCTATGACACTGAAGCTCGAAGGATAGAGGGACCGAAGCCTGGACTGTGACACTGAATCTCAAAGAACACATTAAACGCAGTCAGGTCTCTGACACTGATTCTCAAACGACAGAGAGCACCCAGCTAGGCCTGTGACACTGCATCACAAAGGGGAGATTAAATCCAGCCAGGCCTGTGGCATTGAATCCCAAAGGACAGAGTGAACGCAGGCAGGCCTGTGACAATGAATCCCAAAGGATAGAGTGAATTCAGCCAGGCCTGCGACACTGAATCCCAAAGGATGGAGTGAATCCAGCCAGGATTGTGACACTAAATCCCAAAGGACAGAGTTAATCCAGCCAGGCCTGTGACACTGAATCACAAAGGACACAGTGAATCCAACCAGGATTTTGATGCTAAATATCAAAGGACAGGGTGAACACAGCCAGGCCTGTGACACTGGATCCCAAAGTAGAGTGTGAACACAGCCAAGCCTTTGACACTGAAACACAAAGGACAGATTGAACCGAGCTAGGCTTGTGACGCTGAGTCACAAAGGACAGAGTGAATCCAGCCAGTGCTGTGACACTGACTCTCGAGGGATCAGTGATCCCAGCCAGGCCTGTGATACTCTGACTCAAAGTATAGAGGGATCCCAGCCAGGCCTGTGACACTGAAGCTCAAAGGACAGAGGGAACCAAGCCTGTGCTGTGACACTGAATGTCAAAGAAAACATTAAACACAGCCGGACTGGGACACTGATTCTCAAAGGACAGAATGCACCCAGCCAGGCCTGTGACACTGTATTCTCAAATAATACATCGAAATTAGCCAAGCCTGTGACACTGAATCTCAAGGGACACAGTAAATTCATTCAGGCCTCTGACTATGAATCTCAAAAGATGGATGAATCCAGCCAGGTCTCTGACACTGAATGCCAAAGTATGGAGTGAATCCAGCCAGGCCTGTGACACTGAATCTCAATGGACAGGGTGAACCAAGCCAGGCCTCTGACACTGAATCACAAAGGACAGAGTGAAACCAGCCAGGCCTGTGACACTGAATATCAAAGGACAGAGTGAATCCAGCGAGGCTGTTGCACTGAATCTCAAAGGACAGAGTGAACCCAATCAGGCCTGTGACACTGAATCTCAAATGACACAGTGAATCCAGCCGAGCCTGTGAGACAGAGTATCAAAGGACTGATTGAATCCAGCCAGGCCTCTGACACTATAAAGGGCACGACGGTAGCACATTGGTTCGCACTGCTGCTTCTCAGCTCCAGGGACCTGGGTTCGACCCCGGCTTGGGTCACTGTCTGTGTGGAGTTTGCACATTCTCCTCGTGTCGGCGTGGGTTTCCTCCGGGTGCTCCGGTTTCCTCCCACAGTCCAAAGATGTGCGGGTTAGGTTGATTGACCATGCTAAAATTGCCCCTTAATATCCCCAGATGCGTAGGTTAGAGGGATTACCGAGTAAATGTGTAGGAATATAGGAATAGGGCCAGGGTGGGATTGTGGTCGGTGCAGACTCGATGGGCCGAATGGCCTCTTTCTGTGCTGTAGAGTTTCTATGATTTCTATGAAAATGTGAATGCAGCCAGGCCTGTGACACCGAATATCAAAGGACAGAGTGAATCCAGCAGGCCTGTGACACAGAATCTGAAAGGACAGAGTGAAAGCAGCCAGGCCTGTGACACTCTTTCTCAAAGGACACAGTGGATCCAGCCAGGCCTGTGACACTAGATCTCAAAGGACACCATGAACACAGCCAGGCCTGTGACATTGAATCTCAAAGATCAGAGTGAAACCAGCCAGGCATGTGACACAATCTCAAAGGATCGAATGAATCGAGCCAGATCTCTGACACTGTTTGTCAAAGGACACAGTGAACCAAACTAGGCCAGTGCCACTGAATCTCAAAGGACAGAATGAAAGCAGCCATACTTGTGACACTCTTTCTCAATGGACACAATGAATCCAACCAGACCTGTGGCAATGAATCTCAAATGATGAAACGAAGCCAGCCAGGCCTGTGACACTGAATCTCAAAGGACACAGTGAACAAAGCCAGGCCTGTGACATTGATTCTCAAAGGGCAGTGTGTACCCTGCCAAGCCTGTGACCCTGTATCTCAAAGGACACATTGAATCCAGCTGAGCCCATGGCCCTGAACCCAAAGGACACAGTGAAGCTAGCCAGGCCTGTGACATTGAATCTCAATGGACAGAGTGAATGCAGCCAGGCCTGTGACACTGAATGTCAATTGGCAGAGTCAGTCAAGCCCGGCCTGTGCCACTGTATCTCAAAGAACACATTGAACCCAGCCCTACCTCTGATACTAAATCAGAAAGGAAAATGTGAATCCAGCCAGGCCTGTGCCACTTTCTCTAAGGACACAGTGAATCCAATCCAGGACTTTGACACTGAATCTCAAAGAACAGCGTGAAACCAGCCAGGCCTGTGACACTGGATCCCAAAGCACAGTGCAAACACAGCCAGGCCTGAGACACTGAATCACAAAGGACAGATTAAACCCATCCTCCTGTGACACTAAATCAGAAAGGACAATGAGAATCCAGCCACGCCTGTGACACAGAAAGTCAAAGGAAAGAGTCAATCCAGCCAGAACGTTGACAATGAATCACAATGGACACAGTGATTCTAGAAAGGCCTGTGACACTTTCTCAAAGGACACAGTGAATCCAGCCAGGCCTGTGAAACTGAATATCAAAGTACAGAGTGACCACACCCAGGCCTGTGACACTGATTCACAATGGACAGATTGAACCCAGCCTGGCCTGTAACACTGAATTACAAAGGACACAGTGAAGCCAGCCAGTCCTCTGACATTGAATTCAATTGACGCAGTGAACCAGACAGGCATGTGACAGTGAATCTCAAAAGGTGAAATTAATCCAGCCAGGCCTGTCACATTGAATCTCAATGGACACAGTTAACTCAGCCAGGCCTGCGACACTATTTCTCAAGGGAAACAGTAAAGCCAACCAGGCCTGTGACACCGACGCTCAAATGACACAATGAATCCAGCCAGAACTGTGACACTGAATCTCAAAGGACACAATGAATCCAGCCAGGCCTGTGACGCTAGATCCGAAAGGATAATGTGAATCCAGCCAGGCCTTTGACATTTTCTCAAAGGACACAGTGAATCCAGCCAGGACTTGGACACTGAATCTCAAAGAATAGAGTGAACACAGCCATGCATGTGACACTGGATCCCAAGGTACAGTGCGAAAACAGCCAGGCCTGTTACTTTGAATCACAAGGAGCGATTGAACACAGCAGGCCTGTGACATTGAATTCAACTGACACAGTGAACCAGCCAGGGGTGTGACACTGAATCGCAAAGAAGAGAGTGATCCCAGCCAAGCCTTTGACATTGAATCTCAAAGGGCACAGGGAACACAGCCAGGCCTGTGACATTGAATTCAACTGACGCAATGAACCAGCCAGGCCTGTGACACTGGATCTCAAATGGCAGAGTAAATCCAGCCGGCCGTGTGACACTCTTCCTCAAAGAACTGAATGAATCCAGCCAGGCCTGTGACACAGAATATCAAAGAACAGAGTGAATCCAGGGAGGATGTGACACCAAATCTCAATGGAGAGAGTGAACCCAATCAGACGAGTGACACTGAATCTCAAATGGCAGAGTAAATCAAGCTTGGCAATGTGGTACTCTTTCTCAAAGGACACAGTGAATCCAGCCAGGCCTGTGACACTGGATCTCAAAGGACACAGTGAACACAGCCAGGCATGGGACACTGAATCTCAAAGGACAGAGTGAAACCAGCCAGGCATGTGACACTGAATCTCAAAGGCGTGAGAGAACCCAGCCAGTTCTCTAACACTGAAGGCCAGAAGAAGAACAAAAAATAAAGAACAATACAGCACAGGAACTGGCCCTTCGGCCCTCCAAGCCTGCATCGCTCCCTGGTCCAAACTAGACCATTCTTTTGTATCCCTCCATTCCCACTCCATTCATGTGGCTATCTAGAATAGTCTTAAATGTTCCCAGTGTACCCACCTCCACCACCTTGCCTGACAGCGCATTCCAGGCCCCCACCACCCTCTCTGTAAAATATGTCCTCCTGATATCCGTGTTAAACCTTCCCCCCTCAACTTGAACCTATGACCCCTCGTGAACGTCACCACTGACCTGGGAAAAAGCTTCCCACCGTTCACCCTATCTATGCTTTTCATAATTTTATACACCCCTATTAGGTCTCCCCTCCTTCGTCTTTCCAGTGAGAACAACCCCAGTTTACCCAATCTCTCCTCATAACTAAGCCCCTCCATACCAGGCAACAACCTGGTAAACTTCCTCTGCACTCTCTCTAAAGCCTCCGCGTCCTTCTGGTAGTGTGGCAACCAGAACTGGACGCAGTATTTGAAATGCGGCCGAACCAACGTTCTATACATCTGCAACATCAGACCCCAACTTTCATACTCTATGCCCTGTCCTATCAAGGCAAGCATGCCATATGCCTTCTTCACCACCTTCTCCACCTGTGATGTCACCTTCAAGGATCTGTGGACTTGCACACCCAGGTCATTCTGCGTATCTACACCCTTTATGGTTCTGCCATTTATTGTATAGCTCCCCCCCTACATTAGCTTTTCCAAAATGCATCACTTCTCATTTATCTGGATTGAACTCCATCTGCCATTTCTTTGCCCAAATTTCCAGCCTATTTCTATCCATCTGTCGCCTCACACTATCCAGCCAATTTCTTGTCTTCTGCAAACTTACTGATCACCCCAGTTACACCTTCTTCCAGATCATTTATGTAAATCACAAACAGCCGAGGTCCCAATACAGAGCCCGCGGGACACCACGAGTCACAGGCCTCCAGCGGAAAAAGACCCTTCCACTACCATCCTCTCTCTTCTGTGACCAAGCCAGTTCTCCATCTAGCCACCTCCCCCTTTATCCCATGAAATCCAACTTTTTGCACCAACCTACTATGAGGTACTTTGTCAAACGCTTTACTGAAGTCCATATAGACGACATCCACGGCCCTTCCCTCGTCAACCATTCTGGTCACTTCTGCAAAAAACTCCACCAGGTTAGTAAGGCATGACCTCCCTCTCCCAAAACCATGCTGACTATCGTTAATGACTCATTCCTTTCTAAATGCGCATACATCCTATCTCTAAGAATCCTCTCCAACATCTTCCCTACCACGGACGTCAAGCTCAGCGGCCGATATTGCCCGGGTTATCCTTCCTACCCTTCTTAAATAATGGGACCTCATTAGCTATCCTCCAATCCTCTGGGACCTCACCTGTGTCCAGTGACGAGACAAAGATTTGCGTCAGAGGCCAAGCGATTTCATCTCTCGTCTCCCTGAGCAGCCTTGGATAGATTCCATCAGGCCTTGGGGATTTGTCTGTCTTTATATTCTCTAAAAAACCTAACACTTCTTCCCTTGTAATGGAGATTTTCTCTAACGGTTCAACACTCCCCTCCGAGACACTACCAGTCAACACATCCCCCTCCTTTGTGAATACCGACGCAAAGTATTCATTTAGGATCTCCCCTACTTCTTTGGGCGCTAAGCATAATTCCCCACTCTTGTCCCTGAGTGGTCCGATATTTTCCCTGACAAGCCTTTTGTTCCCAACGTATGAATAAAATGCCTTTGGATTCTCCTTAATCCTGTCTGCCAAGGACATTTCGTGACCCCTTTTTGCCCTACGAATTCCTCATTTGAGTTCTTTCCTACTTTCTTTGTATTCCTCCAGAGCTCCCTCCGTTTTTAGCTGCCTGGACCGAACGTACGCCTCTCTTTTCTTTTTGACCAGTCCATCAATTTCCTTAATTATCCATGCTTCTTGAATCCTACACTTCCGATCCTTCTTTTTTACAGGCACATGCCTGTCCTGCAGTCCCAACAACTGTTCCTTAAAAGACTCCCACATGCCAGATGTGGATTTACCCTCAAACAGCCTCTCCCAATCAACAGCTGCAAATTTCTGCCTAATCCCACTAAAGTTAGCCTTCCCCCAATCCAACACCTTACCCTTGGGACACCACTCATCCTTTTCCATCGCTAAGCAGAGGACAGAGTGAACCCAGCAAGGCCAGTGACACTGGAACTCAAAGGACAGATTGAAAGCAGCCAGGTTTGTGACACTCTTTCTCAAAGGGCACTCTGAATCCAGCCAGGCCTGTGACACTGGAACTCAAAGAACACAGTGAACATAACCAGGCATGGGGCACGGAATCTCAAAGGACACACTGAACATAGCCAGGCATGTGACACTGAATCTCACAGAAAAGAATGAATCCAGCCAGAACTCTGAAACTGTATGTCAAAGGACACAGAGAACCGAACCAGGCCAGTGACACTGAATGTCAAAGGACAGAGTGAAAGCAGCCAGGCTTGTGACACTCTTTCTCAAAGGACACAGATAACCCAGCCAGGCCTGAGACACTGAAGCTCAAAGGACACAGTGAACCCAGCCAGGCCTGTGACATTCAATATCAAAGGATGAAATGAACCCTGCCAAGCCTGTGACCCTGAATCACAAAGGACGGCGGGAACCAAATCGCCTGTGGCACTGAATCTAAAGGGATAGAGTGCATACAGCCAGGCCTCGAGCATTGAATCTCAAAGTGAGGCCTGTGACATTGATTCTCAAAGGACAGTGTGTACCCAGCCAGGCCGGTGATTCTGTATCTCAAAGGACACATTGAATTTGGCGAGTCTCATGACCCTAAATCCCAAAGAACACAGTGAATCTTGCCAGGCCTGTGACACTGAATCTGAAAGAACACAGTGAACCCAAACAGGCCTGTGACACTGAATCACAAAGGACTGAGTGAAAAGCAGCAGGCCTGTGACACTGAATCTCAAAGGACAGAATGAATCAAGCCAGTCCTGTGACACTCTACCTCAAAGGGCACATTGAACCCAGCCAGACCTGTGACACTAAATCAGAAAGGACAATGTGAATCCCGCCAGGCCCGTGACGGTATCTCAAAGGACACAGTAAATCCAGCCAGGAGTTTGACACTGAATCTCAAAGAACACAGTGAATGCAGGCAGGCCTGTGACATTGAATCGCAAGGGATAGTGTGAATCCAGGCATGCCTGTGACACTGATTCTGAAAGAATAGAGTGAACCCATGCAACCCGTGACACTGAATCTCAAAGGAAAGATTGAACGCACCCAGACCTGTGACACTGAATCTCAATGGACAGAGTAAAAGCAGCCAGGTTTGTGACTCTATTCCTCAAAGGACCCAATGAATCCAGCCAGGCCTGTGACACCAAATCTGAAAGGACAATGTGCATCCAGCCATGCCTGTGACAGTTTCTCAGAGGACACAGTGATTCCAGCCAGGACTTGGACACTGAATTTCAAAGAACAGAGTGAACCCAGACAGGCTTGTGACACTGGAACCCAAAGTGCAGTGCGAACGCAGCCATGAATTTGACACTGACTCAAAAAGGAGAGAATGAACTCAGCCAGGCCTGTGTCACTGAATCCCAAAGGATAGAGTAAATCCGGCCAGGCCTGTGACACTGAAGCTCAAAGAAAACAGTGAACCCAGCCAGGCCTGTGACACTGAATCGCAAGGGACAGAGTGAATCCAACATGGCCTGCGACACTGAAGCTCAAAGAACTCAGTAAATCTAGCCAGAGCTGTGTCACTGAATCTCAAAGGACACAATGAATCCAGCCAGGCCTGTGACCCCAAATCAGAAAGTACAATGTGGATCCAGCCAGGCCTGTGGCAGTTTCTCAAAGGACACAGTGAATCCAGCCAGGAATTTGACACTGAATCTCAAAGAACAGAGTGAACCCAGCCAGGCATGTGACACTGGAACCCAAAGTACAGTGCGAACACAGCCAGCACTGTGACGCTGAATCACAATGGAGAGATTGAACCGAGCCAGCCCTATGACACTGAATCCATAAGACCATAAGACCAGGATTTCCTGTTGGTTATCCTATCAATGTAGGAGCTTGGGTGGTACATTATGTTCAGACACTATTCATGTAGTGTAGATCCATCCAATGCCAAATAGATTAAGGATGTCTTCATGCCCCCTCCCCCAACACTTTCACATACAAGCATACTTCTCACTTTAATCAGAACATCCCAACATCAAGCAGCTCCACTGGGGAAAAGGAGCAGGCTGAGGGGAGACAATAAGAGCAGCCAATCCTGCGTTCAACAGGGAACACATCTGCTCAAAGCACCAAGGTGATGCCGTCACAGTCGAGAGGTACGCTTGCAAAAAGCCTCTAAAAGCAGATCTGAGCAGCTGCTGCTCAATACTCGTCTCGAAACCACTCTCACAATCGGAAAAAACTTTACAAAAACAAAAAAAATTAAGTACGTGCAGAAACTGCGTGATAGAAATATCCCAAAGGATAGAGCAAATCCAGCCAGGCCTGTGGCACTGAATCCCAAAGGACAGAGTGAAACCAGCCAGGCCTGTGACACTGAAGCTCAAAGGACACAGTGAACCCAGCCAACTGTGACACTGAATCACAACGGACAGATTGAACCCAGCCTGGCCTGTGACACTGAATTACAAAGGAAAAGTGATCCCAGCCAGTCCTGTGGCATTGAATTCAATTGACACAGTGAACCCGACAGGCATGTGACACTGAATCTCAAAGGACGAAATTAATCCAGCCAGGCCTGTCACATTGAATCTCAAAGGACAGAGTGAAAGCAGCCAGGTTTGTGACACTCTTTCTCAAACGACACAGGGAATCCAGCCAGGCCTGTGACACTGAATCTCAAAGGACAGGTTAAACGCAGCCACATTTGTGACACTCTTTCTCAAAGGACACTGTGAATCCAGGCAGGCCTGTGACGCTGATTCGCAAAGAACAGAGTGAACCCATTCAGCCCGTGACACTGAATCTCAAAGAACACAATGAATCCAGCCAGGCCTGTGACACCAAATCAGAAAGGACAACGTGAATCCAGCGAGGCCTGTGACACTAAATCAGAAAAGACAACGTGAATCCAGCCAGGCCTGTGACACCAAATCTGAATGGACAATGTGAATCCGGAAAGGCGTGTGACAGTTTCTCAAAGGACATAGTGAATCCATCCAGGACTTTGACACTGAATCTCAAAGAACAGAGTGAACCCAGCCAGGCATGTGACACTGGATCCCAAAGTACAGTGCGAATACAGACAGGACTGTGACACTGAATCTCAAAGGGGAGAGTGAACTCAGCCAGATTTCTCACACTGAATTTCAGAGGACCGAGTGAACACAGCCAGTTCAGTGACACTGAGTCTCAAAGGACAGAGTGAAAGCAGCCAGGCATGTGACACTATTTCTCAAAGGACGCAGAGAATCCAGCCAGGCTTGTAACACTGTATCACAAAGGATGGAGTGAATACAGACAGGGAAGGGACACTGAATCCCAAAGGATAGAGTGAACCCAGCCAGGCCTGTGAAACTGAATCTCGAAGGATAGAGTGAATCATGCCTGGCCTGTGACACTGAATCTCAAAGGACGCAATGAACCCAACCAGGCCTGTGACGCTGAATCTCAAAGTGCACATTGAACCCAGACAAGCCTGTGACACTGAGTCGCAAAGGACAGAGTAAACCCAGCCAGGCTGTGACACTCTTTGTGAAAGGACACATTGAATTCAGCCAGGCCTGTGACACTGAATCTGAAAGGACAAAGTGAATTTAGCCAGGACTGTGACATGTATCTCAAAAAAAAACATTTTCAGGGACAATGCAAAATGGACAGTTCCAGAAAAGGAGGGGAGCTGCCTGAAATCAAAGCAACGCACAATGGAATTAAAATGTGAATATCGGGATCAATAATTCAGCCCAGTCGTTGCGTTGCCGAGCGGACACGGGCAGCGTCAACTGTGCCCCTGGACACCACGTGCTCCCTCTCCAGGGACACCTGGCTGCAAATATAGCCGCTGCAGAGGGACCGGCAGTCAGGGTGGATGACCCCCTTGACCGTCCGCTGCCTGGACCTACTGATGACATGATTCGCTTGGCCGACACTGAATCTCAAAGGACAGAGTGAACCCAGCCAGGCCTGTGACCCTGAATTCAAAGGACAGAGTGGACTCAGCCAGGCCTGTGACACTGAATCTCCAAAACACAATGAACCCTGCCAGGCCTGTGAAATGGGATCTCAAAGGACACAGTGGACAGAGCCCGGACTGTGACTTTGAATGTCAAGTGACAATGTGAACCAGCCAGTCCAGTGACATGAAGCTCAAAGTACACAGTGATCCCAATTAGGCCTGTGACACTGAATCTCAAAGGACGGAGTGAATACATGCCGGCCTGTAACACTGAAGCTCAAAGGACACATTATATCAAGTCAGGCCTGTGACACTGAATATCAATGGACACAGTGAAACCAAGCAAGCTTGTGACACTGAGTCTCAAAGGACACAGTGAAGCCAGCCCGGCCTTTGGCACTGAATCTCAATGGACATTGTGAACACAACGAGGCCTGTGACACTGAATCTTAAAGTGAAGTTCGAACCCACTCAGGCCTGTGAAACTGAATCTCAAAGTATAGATTGACCCCAGCCAGGCCAGTGTCAGTGAATCACAAATGACAGAGTGAAAACATCCAGGCCTGTGACAATGCATCTCAAAGGAAACAGTGAGCCCAGTCAGGCTTGTGACAATGAATCTGAATGAATAGAGTGAACCCAGCCAGGCCTGTGGCACTGAATCTCAAAGGACAGATTGAATCCAGCCAGGCCTGAGGCTGTGAATGTCAAAAGACACAGTGTAACCAGCCAGGCCTGTGACACTGAATCTGAATGGATAGAGACAATCCAGCCAGGCCTGTGACACTGAATCTCAAAGGACAGAGTGTGCCAAGCCAGGCCTGAGACACTAAATCGCACAGGAGAGAGTGAATCCAGTCAGGCCTGCGACACTAAATCTCAAAGGACAAAGTGAACCCAGCCAGGCCTGTGGCACTGAATCTCAATGGACAGTGTGAACACAGCCATGCCTGTGACACTGAATCTCACAGGACAGAGTGAATCCAGCGGGCCTGTGACACCAAATCTCAAAGGACACAATGATCCTAGTGGGCCTGTGATACTGATTCTCAAAGGACTGAGTGAACCCACCCAGGCCTGAGACACTAAATCTCACAGGACAGAGTGAATCCAGCGGGCCTGTGATACCAAATCTCAAAGGACACAATGATCCCAGCGGGCCTGTGAGACTGAAACTCAAAGGACTGGTTGAATCCTGCCCGGCTTGTGACACTGAATCTGAAAGGGCAATGTGAATTCAGCCCATCTTGAGACACTGAATCTCAAAGTACAGTGCGAACAAAGCCAGGCCAGGGACACTGAATCTCAAAGATTAGAGTGATTCCAGCCAGGCCGATGACACTGATTCTCAAAAGGAAGAGTGTACCCATTCAGCCTGGGGCAGTGAATCTCAAAGGACACATTGAACCCAGCCAGGCCTGTGGCATTGAAACTCAATGGACAGAATGAATCCAACCAGGCCTGAGATGCTGAATCTCAAAGTACACATTGAACCCAGCCAGGCCTGTTACACTGAATCTGAAAGGACACAGTGAACCCAGGCAGGCCTGTGACATTGAATCCAATTGACACAGTGAACCAGCCAGGGCTGTGACTTTGAACCTCAAATAATGCAATGTATCCAGCCTGACCCGGTGCTGAATCTCAAAGGACAGAGTGAACACAGCCAGGCCTGTGACACTGAATCAGAAAAGACAGAGTGAGCCCAATCAGGCCTGTGACACAGAATGTCAAAGAACAGAGTGAATCCAGTCAGTCCAGTGACACTCTGTCTCAAAGGACACAACAAACTCCACCAGGCCTGAGACCCTGAATCACAGAGGGCACAGTGGACTCAACCATGCTTTTGACACTGAATCTCAAAGGACACAGTTAATCCAGCCAGGCCTGTGACACGGAATGTCAAATGACAGAATGAAACAGCCAGGCCTGTGACACTGAACCTCAAAGGAAACCGTGAACCTATCCAGGCCTGTGACACTGATTCTCAAAGGACACAGAGAATACAGCCAGGCTTGTGACACTGAGTCTGAAAGGACACAATGAACCCATCCAGGCCTGTGACACTAAATCTCAAAAGACACAGTGAAGCCAGCCCGGCCTTTCGCACTGAATCTCAAAGGACACAGTAAACCCAATGAGGCCAAAGGTGTGTAAATTAGTTGGATTGGCCATGCTACATTGCCACTTAGTGACCCGGGATGTGTAGGTTAGATGGATTAGTGGGTTAATATGTAGGGATGTGGGGATAGGGCCTGGGTGGGATTGTTGTTGGTGCAGACTCGATGGGTCGAATGGCCTCTTTCTGCACGGTAATGTTTCGATGGTTTCTATGGAGGCCTTTGACACTGAATCTCAAAGAGCACAGTGAACTCAGCCAAGCCTGTGACACAGAAGCTGAAAGGCCATAGTGAAGCCTGTCTGGCCTTTGGCACTGAATCCCAAAGGACACAGTGGAACCAACAAGACCTGTGACACTGAATCTCAAAGAACAGAGTGAATCCAGCCAGGTCTGTGACACTGAATCGCGAAATGCAGTGCAAACACAGCCAGGCCTGTGACACTGAATCTCAGGGTACTGTGTGAACACAGCCAGGCCTGTGACAATGGATCTCAAAGGACACATTGAACCCAGCCAGGCCTGTGGCACTGAATCACAAAGGACAGAGTGAACCCCGCCAGGCTTGTACACTGAATATCAAAGGACCGTGCAAACCCAGTCAGGCCTTTGGCACTGAATCTTAAAGTGCAGTGCGAACCCAGTCAGGCCGATGACACTGAATCACAAAAGACAGAGTGAACCGAGTGAGGCCTGTGAGACTGAATCTCAATGGACAGAGTGAACCCAGCCTGGCCTGTGACACTGAAACTCAAAGGACACATTGAACCAAGCCAGGCATGTGGCACTGAATTTCAAAAGACAGAGTGATCCCTGCTTGGCATGTGACACTGAATTTCAGAAACTCAGTGAACCCAGCCGGGCTTGAAACGCTGAAGCTCAAAAACTGAGTGAATCCAGCCAAGCCTGTGACACGGAATCTCAAAGGACACAGTGAACCCAGCCAGGCCAGCGAGACTGAAGCTCAAAGGACACAGTTTATCCAGCCAGGCCTGTGACACTGAATCTCAAAGGACACAGTGAACATGAGGACATAAGGCCTTGGAGCAGGAGTTGGGCATCTGGCCCTTCGAACCTGCTCCATCAGTCAATAAGATTATGGCTGATCTTTTTTGTGAACTCAGCTCCACTTACCCGCCCGCTCAACATAACCCTTAAATCCTTTCCTGTTCTAAAAATTATCTATCCTTGCCTTAAAAACATTGAATGCGGTCGCCTCAACTGCTTCATTGGGCAGGGATTTCCGCAGATTCACAACCCTTCGTGTGAAGAAGTTCCTCCTCAACTCAGTCCTAAATCTGCTCCCCCTTATTTTGAGGCCATGCCCCCTCGTTCTCGTTTCACCCACCAGTGGAAACAACTTGCCTGCTTCTATCTTATCTATTTCCTTCATAATGTTATATGTTTCAATAAGATCTCCCCTCATTCTACTGAATTCCAATGAGTATAGCTCCAGTCACTCAGTCTCTCCTCATAAGCCAACCCTTTCAACTCCGGAATGCAGATTACAGGGTCAAAGGTAGGATTCTGAGGAACGCGGAGGAACAGAGAGATCTTGGGGTTCATATCCACAGATCTCTGAAGGTTGCCACTCAAGTAAGTAGAGCAGTTAAGAAGGCCTATGGTGTGTTAGCGTTTATAAATAGGGGGTTTGAGTTTAAGAGCCGTTGGGTTATACTACAACTGGACAGGACCTTGGTGAGACCACATTTGGAATATTGTGTGCAGTTCTGGTCACCTCACTATCAGGAGGATGTGGAAGCACTGGGAAGAGTGCAAAGGAGATTTACCAGAACACTGCCTGGTTTGGAGGATAGGTCTTATGAGGAAAGGGTGAGGGAGCTCCGGCTTTTCTCTTTAGAGTGGAGGTGGTTGAGACGCGACTTAATAGAGGTTTATTAGATGATGAGGGGGATAGATAGAGTGGACATTCAGAGACAATTTCCTCGGGTGGATGTAGCTGTTACTAGAGGGCATAACTGTAAGGTTCGTGGTGGAAGATATAGGAGGGATGTACGTGGTAGGTTTGACACTCAGTGAGTGGTTGGGGTGTGGAATGGACTGTCGGCTGTGATAGTGGAGTCGGACATTGTAGGAACTTTCAAGCGGTTATTGGATAGGCATATGGAGCACACTAGAATGATAGGGAGAGGGATAGCTTGATCTTGGTTTTGGAAAAGGTTCATAGAAACATAGAAAAACTACAGCACAAACAGGCCCTTCGGCCCCACAAGTTGTGCCGAACATATCCCTACCTTCTAGGTCTACCTATAACCCTCCCACCTGTTAAGTCCAATGTACACATCCAGGACTCTCTTGAAAGTCCCGATTGAGTTAGCCTCCACCACCACGGACGGCAGCAGATTCCACTCGCCCACCACCCTGTGTGTGAAAAACTCCCCCCTAACATTTCCCCTGTACCTACCCCGTAGCACCTGAAGCCTTTGTCCTCTCGTAGCAGCCGTTTCCATCCTGGGAAAAAGACTCAGAGTCCACCCGATCTACGCCTCTCAACATCTTATATACCTCTATTAGGTCTCCTCTCATCGGCACAACCTCGTGGGCCGAAGGGCCTGTACTGTACATGCTGCAATGTTCTATGTTCTATGTTCGAACTTTATAGTCGGGAAAAATTCAGATTTCTCTGGATTCAGGTCAGTTCTCTCGGAATATAATCAAGTCCTCCAAAGCCTTTAAGATAACGAATTCAATATAGTTTGAGTGAAGAGTAAATAAAAGTCAAAGTATAAATAGAAAATCATTGAGTTACAATAATCCTTAATTTAGAATAATCAAATCATCATACATAGAACTCATACATCAAGACAATTAAGTCTCCTCGTTCATGATGTGAGGAGCATATTACTGCAATTAAATTATTTCTACGTGAAATTCAGTTCCACTGTTATATTATACCGTTGAGTAAAACTGTTCAGTACCTAATGTCGCCACCACTTCAGATAGGTCATCAATTTCATTTTACCATTAATCTTCACCTGACTGATAAGTTCACTTCCATCTATCTCTCCGAATGCAGTATTACTTCTGATCACCTCCACGCTATCACTTTCTTCATCATAGACTCACTTTTATATTTTCAGTTTCTTATCCTCTCTACCATCTTTTCTTTCTCTCCGACACACATTCGCTCTCTCTCCATGGACCTTTCTCCCCCCATCTTCTATTTCGCACCCAGCATATTTATCTCACTCTCCCCTCAGGCTCCATACTATTCCATAACTGCACCTATCCCTCTCTCTCCCTAAGTCTCTCCTCGCCTCTCGTCAATCTGCCTGTATCTCACCCAAATTCTATTGCCCGAAATCTCTCAGAATATCTCTTCCCCAATCTCACTCATTTTATGAAATACCACGGTCTCCTCCTTAAGCTGTATATCACTCCCACCTCTGACGCAGCTCCCTCGATCTCCGTAAACCCTGCCAATATTTCCTCAATTTTGCATTCTGCCCTTCTCTCTCGCTCTCTCTCCCAAGCGACATTCTCTAACGCTTGTACTGCAATAGCCAATGCACCTTTTCTCGGTTTCCCTTCAAGTCGCTCTCTCGAAATCTACCTACCTACCTCCCAACCTCACTCTTTCCCTCTGCCCTTCACTTTCTCATTCTTTATCACTTTCTGCCGAACGTTTCTCTGTAATAATTTAACTCTCCTCCTTGCTCCCAGTCTCTCTCAACATTTCTCTATCTCTTCCTCAGCACCCTTATACATCTCTGTTCGACTCTACTTTTCCCTCTGTCTCATTCGTGCAATTGCATGTGTCCCGAAGTGCGAGTCTCTCTCTCTCCCACAGCCTCTCATTCTACCTCATGCTCTCTCCATGCCCAAGTCTTATTGTCTTCGCGTCTGTTTCTACAATTATATCTCCCCAGCCCCCGAGACACCCCCAAAGGCTCTCTCTCTGAGTCTTTTGATTCAACTCTCGTCCCTCCTCTTTTGATCTCTCCCCGTTGCAAGGTTCCAACTTTTTCTCCACCCAAAGCCCACCTTCCGTCTCTCAGTTGCTCTCAGCGCCTCTATCTGTCGAAACCACGCACCTTCCTGTCTCTCTCTGTCTCGCTCCTTATCCACTCAGTTTCTCTCTCTCAATCTTTCCATTCCATGACATTTTGGATATTGGACAACATGTTCAGAAAGAGCTGAAAAGCTGCATGTGCCCTCTCTGACTGTCGTCAATCGCAGTAAATAAGTTCTTGGAGGGATTTAGTGTTCCCGTTCAGAGGGAGGCTTTTGAGAGTTAATTGGACGAAGTAGAAGTCTGTGAAGGAAGCAAGCTTGCTGACGAGTCCACATGCCCTGGCGGAGGTCGGGTTCGTTTGTGTTCTCTAATTTCCTGAGGGAGATGTGAGTCTTCAAATGATCTCTATGATTAGAAAAAGCAACTGGAAAGCGGTGATATACTCATTGATTGGCTAAAGAGGAATTGAATCAACATCAAGACATTTTAATTCACAAAGCATGACTTTGTGTCACGAGGTGAAGTTCCCTGATTGCTTAGTCACAAGTCATGGCTTCCTGGATGGTTCCGGCGACTCTTACTCATCTGCCAGTGCTTCATGGTTGGTTCAGATGGCAGTCTCCAGGGAGAACAAAGAATAAAACAGCACAGGAACAGGCCCTTCGGCCCTCCAAGCCCGTGCCGCTCCCTGGTCCAAACTAGACCATTCTTTTGTATCCCTCCATTCCCACTCCGTTCATATGGCTATCTAGATAAGTCTTAAACGTTCCCAGTGTGTCCGCCTCCACCACCTTGCCTGGCAGCGCATTCCAGACCCTCACCACCCTCTGTGTAAAATATGTCCTTCTGATATCTGTGTTAAACCTCCCCCCCCCCCACCCCCCTTCACCTTGAACCTATGACCCCTCGTGAACGTCACCACCGACCTGGGGAAAACCTTCCCACCGTTCACCCTATCTATGCCTTTCATAATTTTATACACCTCTATTACGTCTCCCCTCATCCTCCGTCTTTCCAGTGAGAACAACCCCAGTTTACCCAATCTCTCCTCGTAACTAAGCCCCTCCATACCAGGCAACATCCTGGTAAACCTCCTCTGCACTCTCTCCAAAGCCTCCACGTCCTTCTGGTAGTGTGGCGACCAGAACTGGACGCAGTATTCCAAATGCGGCCGAACCAATGTTCTATCCATCTACAACATCAGACCCCAACTTTTATACTCTATGCCCCGTCCTATAAAGGCAAGCATGCCATATGCCTTCTTCACCACCTTCTCCACCTGTGACGTCACCTTCAAGGATCTGTGGACTTGCACACTCAGGTCCCTCTGCGTATCTACGCCCTTTA
This sequence comes from Mustelus asterias, assembly GCF_964213995.1. Lineage (NCBI taxonomy): Eukaryota > Metazoa > Chordata > Chondrichthyes > Carcharhiniformes > Triakidae > Mustelus > Mustelus asterias. The sequence continues at coordinate 50,459,874 of NC_135822.1, forward strand.
TGGTTCTGCCATTTATCGTATAGCTCCTCCCTACATTATGTCTACCAAAATGCATCACTTTGCATTGATCAGGATTGAACTCCATCTGCCATTTCATTGCCCAAATTTCCAGCCTATCTATATCCTTCTGTAGCTTCTGACAATGCTCCTCACTATCTGCAAGTCCTGGCAATTTCGTTTCGTCCGCAAACTTACTGATCACCCCAGTTACACATTCTTCCTGATCGTTTATATAAATCACAAAAAGCAGATGTCCCTAAACAGATGGTGGATTGACTGATGATGCTCCCTGATTGGCTGAGACCACTGTGAGTAACGACGTGGAGTTGTCTGATTTGCAGAGGCAACCGTCAGTCACTATTTACAGATAATTCATTGATTGGTGCCCATGAATCGACATCTCATCGCATCCAATACTTTACAAACTCAATGTCCAGTGTCTATTTTTAGTTTATAGATAAAATTCCCATTGATTGTGTGAAATATCTATGAGCAGCCACATAGCACTTCTCAGTTCTTTAGTTTATTCATTAATCTAATAATTACTGTGAAAGTATGCTTACTACAATTATTGAGTTGTTCTCTCATCTTGGAGGGAGTTACCCCATAAATCAATGTGTTCATGCAGCTGCTAAAAATCTGCAACATGTATCCCGCTTGTTGAAATGTGTACCAAAATATGTGGAGGACGTATCAGAGAGATATCTTCCAAAGCTTAAATTAAAAAAAAATGTATAACATACGCCAACCACAGGAGTATAAAGTTACCAGATATGGTGAAAAGCTAAATCATAGACTTCCATCTGTTATCCATTACTGGGTCACTGCGATTCTGTCCCTTACCTTTAGATCTCAGTTCCTTACGGACTCGACAGGTGACCAAAAGTTATCTGACTGTCAGGGCATTGATGAGGATAATTAAACCAAATAGGTGCAATGGGGTTAACAACTTTCAAAACTGCTCAAATGCCACCCACCCTGCTTCATTTAACTAGTTTTGCTTTTGTTGGCAGCCCCACGGTAAATTGTTGATTATCACAACATGCTCAAATATAAAGTATATTGGAATCTTTTTTTTCAAACAGAGCAGAATGCCAGTTGTTGCAGGAACCAGGGCCGCAGTTTTCCAAGTGCAATTTTTTGTTTTCAGCTTCAGGCAACAAATGGCCACAAATCAATCAAAGGAGAAAGTCACAATGAACCAGAGAGAACAGTCGATGGCTGCATTAATCAATACTTTTTTTTGAACTCTACACACAGAGCAGATGCGCATGAAATTTCTTGCGAAATAATATAAACTAACATATTTTTCTATGCCAACAATAACAATGACCACTTTATCCAAACTTGCTATGGCCACCGGGTATCGAGTTGTGCAGATAGAGAGGCCACATCGTCCCCTGGACAGGGTCGCCATTCTCAGTGATTTCACTATAATGTGGAGAATGAGGAAGACATAGGAAATTTTCACCAAATATTCAAAAACAAGATGGTAGCAATGTTAATCGGTGAATTGGGCGTGTATTAGAGAATTGAAATTTATAAATTGGACAAAAGAGGATCAGTAGGATCTTGGGGTCCGGGTTCACAGGACTCTAAAATCGGCCCCGCAGGTGGAGGAGGTGGTTCAGAAGGTGTATGGTGTGCTCGCCTTTATCAATCGAGGGATTGAGTTTAGGAGTCCGGGTATAATGATGCAGCTATATAAGACCCTCGTCAGAACCCACTTGGAGTACTGTCCTCAGTTCTGGTCGCCTCATTACAGGAAGGATGTGGAAAAGATTGAATGGGTGCAGAGGTGATTTACAAGGATGTTGCCTGGATTGAGTGGCATGCCTTATGATGATAGGCTGAGGGAACTCGGTATTTTCTCCTTGGAGAGACGTTGGACGAGAGGAGACCTACTAGAGGTATCTAAGCTGTTGAGAGGCATAGATTGGGTGGACTCTCAGAGTCTTTTCCCCGGGGTGGAAATGGCTGCTACGAGAGGACACAGTTTTAAGGTGCTGGGGGGTGGGTACAGGGGAGATGTTAGGGGGAAGTTTTTCACACAGAGGGTGGTGGGCGATTGGAATCGGCTGACGTCAGTGGTGGTGGAGGCAAACTCAACAGGGTATTTTAAGAGACTCCTGGATGAGTACATGGGACTTCATAGGGTGGAGGGTTATAGGTAGGCCTAAAAGGTAGGGATATGTTCGGCACAACCTGTGGGGCTGTAGTTGTGCTGTAGTTTTTCTATGTTTCTAAATGTAAATCCTCATCATCGAACCGAAAACCAAACGAAAGCTCGCCCACTCAGTTGGGACGTGCTGAAACACGACCCCAAATGTAGGATGCCAAGATGAACACTTTAAAGAGGCTGGAAGTCCCCGATGTTTTGTGCTTTAAAGATTAAAATCTGACAGTGTGCATTTCCATAACATGCATTACAGGACACAGAATGACAGGTTGGAAAGGGAAAAATTACATCCAATATCCACGCACTCCCCCCCAACAACTGCCATCAAATGCCACTCCAAAAGACACACAGGCACATACATTTGTTGACAAATACACATACACACACTCTCAAAATCACACGCACATTCAAAGTTCACTCTCTCTCTCTCTCTCTCTCACACACACACATACACACATTCACATACAAAAACACACATACAAATGCAAATTCAAACTCGCATACACACACACACAGATGCACACTCACACACACTCACATACACATACACACACACACAAATACACATACTCACAAATACATACTCACACACAGATACACACACTCACACGCACTCAAACTCTCTCTCTCACCCACACACACACAAACAATCACACACACCCACACATATAGACACACGCAGGCATACACAAACAAGCACAGGCTCTCTCACACACAAACACACATACAATATTCGATCATTGAACAACTCAGAGACTACTGCCATCAATAGATCCTCTTTTTATTCGGACCCTCCAATTTTTGGATCGAGTTGACTATTCTTCCCAACTAGCCCAAAGATTGTAACAATTACAGCAAGGGACAGTCCACATGACTGATTGCGAATTCGAATCTGACGCTTGAATATATGAAGCCCGGCCCCTTATCAAAAATTTACAGGATTATCGCCAACACATTGACAATTCTTCCTCAAGGGCAGACCCATTTCCAGTTCAAATGCAATTCCAGAATTGGACCCTCATCCAATCCGATGTCAGCCGGAAAGTCGCTTCCACAGTGATGAGAGTCCTGCTGGAATAGACATACATTCTCTTCCCCACTAAGTAAATCAATCCCCCATGATTCAGAATGCCAAATGAGACTGGAGAATGGATCGCTCAAATCCCCACAGCAGAAGATCCTTTTCCAAACATTCAGGACGCTTTCCCCTGGATGACATCCTCTCAGAATTCGACTCCCGCAGCATTAGAACTACAGCATATCAGAAACAGATGCGCGTGTGGACAAGACAACCCTCAGAATAGACCCACTCAGGATCGGATCTTCAACTTTCGAACAATGAACCATGAGGCTCAGAACGCACTCAGATTGAGATCCCTCTCTGCAGAACCTAAAACTCAATGTGTAAAGAGCAATTTACTACTATAGGCTCACGTGTGCCTCACAGAGCACAGAGAATTATGTTGCACTCTGGATCATACACCCCGGAGTACAGGGCCCATATCGGGACTGGGGGCTTCCATTTTCTGGATCCCACCTCAGAATTCACTCGTGAATAGAAGGCTTCGATTTCCACTTTTTCAGAATCAGCATCTATCAACAGAAGAAATGTAAATGAACAGAGAAAAATAACAGAGTGGGAAGGGTGTGGAAAACAGGAACACATTTGACCTCTGGCTGCGAAAAGTGCTGAAGGATGGTTTTAACGCTCTCGGAGTTTGCAACAGCCTGCATGTCTTGTATCAATATCGATTCTGCCACCCCAAATATAGACCATAATTGCTGCTCTCTCATTTACCCTGTTGTAGCCATCACACATCACCCTGACACAGGAAGAAGCAGCAAGTACAAGATCAACTCTTAATGTCTCAAGTTTGCTTGAATGTAGTTTTGATTTGGAGTGAAATTGAAATACTTAAGTTCAATATATACCGCTGTTCTTGATGGAGCCTCTGTGGGACAGTGCCGGTGTCGAGAGCAAAGAGATTTCACTGCAACAAGGTTGTAGGTTTGAAGTGAATAAAGCTTGGAAGATTAGAGACACATTTTACATAATGAACATTGGAGATCAGTAATCTGGCCACGCAATCAGCATTTGGACCGTTCCGAATGTGCAAGGGACTCAATTTTGAATTGCAAATAAATTTATTGAATTGTGAGAAGTTGATGCAAATCATTGTTTCAACTTGAAACACTGTCTGCAACCCTGAAATGTAGAAAATGTTGTGATACAATCGTCCTTGTAGTATTTGTTTTCCGGAATGAGAGAAGCAGGTGTTTGGTGTGAATGAGTCCTGGAAGGAGGCTGAAGAAGGAGATGCTCATTAATAGGCATTTAACTGAATGCAGGACAACATTAAATTAGAGATGCTCGGAGATTTTTACATCATGTTCACTCCTGAGCTAAGAATGTACAGATGCGACTTTATCCGAACTTGGATCTAAACAATGAACGTTTTGCTGGTTGTACACTAAAATATGTCAGCAAATGCACCAGCCTGATTTAATTTGGAAACAGACATAAATAGATGATTGCATTCGATGCGTTTAATATCAAACTTGTAACAATTGAAAACTCTTGAATTAATCATGTATTATAAGTGGTCGATCATCGTGTGGCCATTCGTTAGGTTACAGAATTTGCGTATCGGCGGCAGACTGAAATGCATTCAAGCGGCGCAGTGGTTTGCACTGTGACATCACTCCGACCAGGGACCCGGGATCCCTGTGACTGGGTTTTCTTCAGGTCCATCCGTTCCCACTCAGTCCAAAGATGTGCAGGCTGAGTGGATTCGACCGGCTAAGTTGCCACTTGGTGTCCAAGGATGTGTCGGTTAGGATGACTAGCAATGAAAAATGTGCTGGGTTACGGGAATTGGGTGGAGGGGAGTCTATGGATGTGATACTCTTTCATTGCAACAACAATGGGCTGGATGGCTTCTTCCTGAATTGCAGGGATTCTACACTCTGGCATTGCCAGCTCAATTAATTGAACATGTATTGCTATTCCCACCTCTATAAAACAAGAGATGAAAAGAGCATCTGCAAATTCCACGAATGAAGAAGGGGAGAATATAGTCAGTATGGTGAATTTAGCTGGATGACACATATCTATGAGAATAACGATTTGAACGTTGATGTCGTGTAATCCAATGAGACGACAAGTTAACCTGATAATCGTAGTCCAAGCAAACCCCCAAAACATAGCAGAGGAAATACCAACGGGGGGAATGTCCTGCCTTCTCCCAGATGTCTCAATATTCACAGCAGAGCGAATTAAGGGCAGAGGAACAATGAATGCATTTCAGAGTCACTGATCTGGAAGCCGCATCACCGGCGAGACAAGTGCAACATGAATTGACGCCCTTAGAGTTATTGGAACAGAGATTTCGGGGAAGTAAGGAAGGAGATAATACACCCAGCAAAATAATAGGATTCGGGTGTTTCTATTGTATATTCGTGGGTGACGAATCCTGAGAATGTCTGCATACAGCACTCCCTCTTTCAGTGAGGGAGTGCTGCTCGGGCTGCAGTGGAGAGTGACAGTTGGTGTCTCAGTGAGGGAGTGCTGCTCGGGCTGCAGTGGAGAGTGACAGTTGGTGTCTCAGTGAGGGAATGCTGCTCGGGCTGCAGTGGAGAGTGACAGTTGGTGTCTCACTGTGGGAGTGCTGCTCGGGCTGCAGTGGAGAGTGACAGTTGGTGTCTCAGTGAGGGAGTGCTGCTCGGGCTGCAGTAGAGTGTGACAGTTGGTGTCTCAGTGAGGGAGTGTTGCTCGGGCTGCAGTGGAGAGTGACAGTTGGTGTCTCAGTGTGGGAGTGCTGCTCGGGCTGCAGTAGAGTGTGACAGTTGGTGTCTCAGTGAGGGAGTGTTGCTCGGGCTGCAGTGGAGAGTGACAGTTGGTGTCTCACTGAGGGAGTGTTGCTCGGGCTGCAGTGGAGAGTGACAGTTGGGGAAGTGTGGGGAAGTTTTTTGTTTTCTTTTTTTCTTGCTGGTAATGGCTTCAGGGATGGCAGTTCAGGCAGTATGCTGCATCTCCTGTGGGATGTATGTGGTGAGGAAATCCAGTAGTGTTTCAGGAGATTTTAGTTGTAAGAAGTGCATTAGATTGCAGCTTCTGGAGGAGCGTGTAAAGGAGCTGGAGGGGGAGGTAGAGGAACTCCGCATAATTCGGGAGGCGGAGGTGGAAGTTGATAGGAGTTATAGAGAAATAGTAACTCCTAGAAATGAGGCTTGGGTCAATGCCAGGAGGAGGGGTAAGAAGCAATCGGGAAGACAATCCCCTGGGGCGGTTCCCCTCCATAATAGGTTTTCGGTGCTGGAGGCTACAGTTGAGGAGGAATCAACTGAGCATAGAGAGCAGATCTCTGGGGGTGAGCCGAGTGAGAAAGCTCAGGTGGTTAGGGGCTGTAAAAGACTGGGCCTTGTGATTGGGGACTCCACAATTAAGGAGACAGATAGGAGGGTCGGAACTAAAGGTAGGGACTCAGGGTTGGTGTGTTGCCTACCAGGGGCTGGGGTCCGGGATGTGTCTGACAGGGTATTCAGGACTCTTAGGGGGGAGGGAGATAAACCACAAGTTATTGTACATGTGGGGACACACGACATAGGGAGGATAGGGGAAGGGGATATTAGGCAGGGATTTATGGAGTTGGGGTGGAAACTAAAGGCCAAGACTGACAGAGTGGTTATCTCTGGACTCTTGCCTGTACCACGGGATAGTTTAGAGAGGAATAGGGAGAGGGAAGGTTTGAATTCATGGCTGAGGGGATGGTGCAGGAGGGAGGGGTTCAGGTACTTAAGCAATTGGGGCTCGTACTGGGGAAGGTGTGACCTCTATGAGAAGGATGGTCTACACCTTAATCAGAAGGGGACCAATATCCTGGGGGGTAAATTTGCTAAGGCCATGCAGGGAGGTTTAAACTGATTCGGGGGGGGGGGGGGGAGGGATCCTGAGTAGTGGGGCTGAAAGTGAGGGATGCATGGATGGGGACTGCAATGCACGGCATTGCAGAGGTGGGGTGGAGCAGGGTTTGAAATGTGTATACTTCAATGCCAGGAGTATTCGCAATAAAGTGGGTGAACTTGCAGCGTGGATCAGTACCTGGGACTTCGATGTTGTGGCTATTTCAGAGACATGGATAGAGCAGGGGCAGGAATGGATGCTGCAGGTCCCGGGGTTCAAATGTTTTAGTCGAAGTAGGGAAGGAGGTAGAAGAGGGGGAGGGGTAGCATTATTGGTCAGAGATTGTATCACAGTGTCAGAGAGGAGGTTTGATGAGGACTTATCTGTTGAGGTAGTATGGGCGGAGATTAGAAATAGGAGAGGAGAGGTCACCCTGTTGGGAGTCTTTTATAGACCTCCTAAAAGTTCTAGAGAGGTTGAGGAAAGGATTGCGGAGTCAATCCTGCTTAGGAGTGAAAGTAATAGGGCAATTGTAATGGGGGATTTTAACTTGACTAATATTGACTGGAATTGTTATAGCTCTAGCTCGTTAGAGGGGTCAGTTTTTGTTCAAAGCGTGCAGGAAGGTTTTTTGACTCAGTATGTAGACAGGCCAACTAGAGGTGAGGCTATATTGGATCTGGTGCTGGGAAATGAGCCAGACCAGGTGCTAGACTTGGAAGTTGGTGTGCATTTTGGTGATAGTGACCACAATTCGGTTACGTTCACCTTAGTGATGGAAAGGGATAGGCATGAACCTCGGGCCAATGGTTTTAGCTGGGGGAAGGGTAATTATGAGGCTATTAGGAGAGAATTAGGAAACATAGGTTGGACTAGGAGATTACAGGGACTGGGAACGTCCGACATGTGGAGTTTTTTCAAGGAGCAGCTACTGCGAGTCTGTGATAGGTATGTCCCTGTCAGGCAAGGAGGAATTGGTAGGGCTAGGGAACCGTGGTGCACCAAAAAAGTTTATTTGTTGGTTAAAAAGAAAAAGGAGGCTTATGTTCGGATGAGACGTGAGCACTCGGGTAGTGCACTAGAAAGCTTTAGATTGGCTAAGAGGGAGTTGAAGAGCGAGCTTAGAAGGGCTAAAAGGGGACATGAGAAGACTTTGGCGGATAGGGTTAAAGAGAATCCTAAGGCGTTCTATAGGTATGTCAAGAACAGAAGGTTGGTTAGGGCAAGTTTAGGGCCAGTTATAGATGGCAGAGGGAAGTTATGTGTGGAACCGGAGGAGATTGGTGAAGCATTGAACCAATATTTCTCTTCGGTGTTCACGCAAGGGGACATGAATATAGCTGAGGAGGACACTGGGTTGCAAGGGAGTAGAATAGACAGTATTACAGTTGATAAGGAGGATGTGCAGGATATTCTGGAGGGTCTGAAAATAGATAAATCCCCTGGTCCGGATGGGATTTATCCAAGGATTCTCTGGGAGGCAAGAGAAGTGATTGCAGAGCCTCTGGCTCTGATCTTCAGGTCGTCGTTGGCCTCTGGTATAGTACCAGAAGATTGGAGGTTAGCGAATGTTGTCCCATTGTTTAAGAAGGGGAACAGAGACTTCCCCGGGAATTATAGACCGGTGAGTCTCACTTCTGTTGTCGGCAAGATGTTGGAAAAAATTATAAGGGATAGGATTTATAGTTATTTGGAGAGTAATGAATTGATAGGTGATAGTCAGCATGGTTTTGTGGCAGGTAGGTCGTGCCTTACTAACCTTATTGAGTTTTTTGAGAAAGTGACCAAGGAGGTGGATGGGGGCAAGGCAGTGGACGTGGTATATATGGATTTTAGTAAGGCGTTTGATAAGGTTCACCATGGTAGGCTTCTGCAGAAAATGCAGATGTATGGGATTGGGGGTGATCTAGGAAATTGGATCAGGAATTGGCTAGCGGATAGGAAACAGAGGGTGGTGGTTGATAGTAAATATTCATCATGGAGTGCGGTTACAAGTGGTGTACCTCAGGGATCTGTTTTGGGGCCACTGCTGTTTGTAATATTTATTAATGATCTGGATGAGGGTATAGTTGGGTGGATTAGCAAATTTGCTGATGACACCAAAGTCGGTGGTGTGGTAGACAGTGAGGAAGGGTGTCGTAGTTTGCAGGAAGACTTAGACAGGTTGCAAAGTTGGGCCGAGAGGTGGCGGATGGAGTTTAATGCGGAGAAGTGTGAGGTAATTCACTTTGGTAGGAATAACAGATGTGTTGAGTATAGGGCTAACGGGAGGACTTTGAATAGTGTGGAGGAGCAGAGGGATCTAGGTGTATGTGTGCATAGATCCCTGAAAGTTGGGAATCAAGTAGATAAGGTTGTTAAGAAGGCATATGGTGTCTTGGCGTTTATTGGTAGGGGGATTGAATTTAGGAGTCGTAGCGTTATGTTGCAACTGTACACAACTCTGGTGCGGCCGCACTTGGAGTACTGTGTGCAGTTCTGGTCCCCACATTACAGGAAGGATGTGGAGGCTTTGGAGAGGGTGCAGAGGAGGTTTACCAGGATGTTGCCTGGTATGGAGGGGAGATCCTATGAGGAGAGGCTGAGGGATTTGGGATTGTTTTCGCTGGAAAGGCGGCGGCTAAGAGGGGATCTTATTGAAACATATAAGATGATTAGAGGTTTAGATAGGGTGGATAGTGATAGCCTTTTTCCTCTGATGGAGAAATCCAGCACGAGGGGGCATGGCTTTAAATTGAGGGGGGGTAGTTATAGAACCGATGTCAGGGGTAGGTTCTTTACCCAGAGGGTGGTGAGGGATTGGAATGCCCTGCCAGCATCAGTAGTAAATGCGCCTAGTTTGGGGGCGTTTAAGAGATCCGTAGATAGGTTCATGGACGAAAAGAAATTGGTTTAGGTTGGAGGGTCACAGTTTTTTTTTTTAACTGGTCGGTGCAACATCGTGGGCCGAAGGGCCTGTTCTGCGCTGTAATGTTCTATGTTCTATGTTCTATGTTCTATACTTAAGAGTGAAAGATTCATCGAATGTCGATGCGAAGACCAGGCTGGTGCCAAATAGAATCAGTTTCGTTGGAAATCCGTAGGTCAACGCAACAGCAGGAAATTGCACCAACATTTTCATTAACGTACAGAGGAATATCTGAACATTTCGGAGAAATAATCTCCAGGAGTCCTACACAACATACCTACACAATCATGCATTTTTAAAAAAAAAGTAGCTTGTCCATACACAGGCTTCCTCGGTGAGAAAATATAAATGCTGAATGCCGTGAAGTAAAAACCTCCAAACAGCTTTACCTTCAGGCAGTTTCCCTTGGATTAGTCAGGATGAGGAAGCTGTCATAGTTTGCATTCCCAAGCCGGCGGTGGCATGGACGAGTCAAGCTGCAGCGACAACAAACCATGAATTGTCTAACATCATCACTCTGGCCTGCGAATGTCCCAGCAATAGTTTATGATGGGATACTGGCCGAGACAAATTCTGCAGCAAAGCTCCGAGCTCAGAAGGAAGGACGTCATTCGTGTTGGAGGAACGTCACGTGGAATGGACAATTGGATGAGGATTTATAAACCAGGTAAGGGAGACATTTGGGACGGGCGAACGTAAACTATCAAATAATTCTGAATAAATTCAACCCAGAAAGGTAAGAGTCAGATATTTGATAAGATGATCAAAAAGAAGAGAGAAGAGCTCCAAAGTAAATTGACCAGTTGCACGTGAGTGTTCGGAGAATTAATGGACGCAAAAATAGAATAGAAAGTCAAAACATCATCAAACATAGTCCAAAATGTCGTAACTGTCTGTTTCTATTTACTTATTAAATGAAAAACAATTAGAAATTATAAATTAGATTACGAATAAAGTGCACAATTTTTCTGAATGCCTTTGGTCAGTTACAGCATAACAGCCTGTGACCAACTTCAGGCCAAGTGATGTCATGGACAGGCAGCCTTGTGGACACCAAGTTGTTGCAGAAACAAGACACATGGAGTAGTTGTTAATGAGAATTCCGGGGGAGGCACGGCAAAACACATGTTGGCAGTGCTGCCTCAGAGCGGCAGGGACTCGGGTTTAATATCGACATTAGGTGACTGTGTGGAATCTGCACATTGGTCGGTATATCTCTATTCCTCCCTATTCATGTACCCATCCAGCTGCCTCTTTAGAGTTGATAATGTGCCTGTTTTCACCACCTCCTCTGGCAGCAAATTTTAGGCACCCACCACTCGCTGTGTGAATAACGTTCCCCGCACATCTCTCTTAAACATTCCCCCTCTCACCCTGAACCTGTGCCCACTTTTAACTGAAACTGCCACCCTTGGAAAAAGCCTCTGACTATCCACCCTATCTATGCCTCTCGTGATTTTGTACACCTCGATCAGATCTCCATTCGGCCTCCGTGTTTCCAGCGAAAACAATCCTAGTTTATTAAGCCTCTCCTCATGGAGACCAGGCAACATACTGGTGACCCTCCCTTGCACTCTCTCCAAAGCTTCCACGTCCTTCTCGTACAATTTCATGCAATATTCCAAATGCGGCCTGAACAAGTTTTTATATAGCTGACGCGTGATTCTCCATTTCCAGTACTCAATGCCCCAGCTGCTGAAAGCAAGCATCCCTTATGCCTTATTGTGCCCTCAAAGACAAACATGTTTCTCAGAATTAACCACAGGGATGATTGAAGCAGCCCATTCTCTAAATTGCACAGGCCTTATTATGCTCACATTTCCAAGGCATCTTAGTTCAGTTTCCACCTCTTCCAACTTGGAGTTAGGTGCTTGTCTGTTTCTAAAATTCCTAGATATAGCAGCAGCGTTAACATAGATCTGGGCCTTGGCTCCATCCGTTTTCCCGAGGCCGTCGTGAAAAACTCCAGGGATCTCTTGATAGCTTTGTACAGTTACCCTGCGCCTCGCCTGAATATGTCCTAACACGTGAGCGAACTCGAATCAGCTGCACTCAATCTCGATGTACCACAGTGAGTGAGTGATAAGCTGCTTACTTTGTAGAAAGCACTCCAGTGCCTTTTATTTATTCAGCTTGCTGCGTGCACATCATTAGTTGGATCTTCATGTCTTCCGCACTCAGATATTGGAAGACATGAAGGTCCAACTACTGATACGCTTATAGGCCTGTTCGCCAATACTGTGGTCTGTGGCACCCATAACCACCTTCAGTTCAAGGCCATTTAATAGTAATCCCAACATTGTCACGGCAACATTTGTCGTTACAATACGATTCTATTGAAGTGTCCTTGGTTCAGCAAAATGTCATACCTGCATGGTGCTCTCAGATGCTAGCTTTGGCTTCCTTCCGATGCATAACAAATTGCCCCGTTTCTGAAATACCATTTCGGCTTTGTCGTTTGACAGCGCCTGCAGTAATCATTCATCTCGCAACGACACCACTCTAGTAAGTTTCTTAATAATCTTGTTCTTGCCACTGCGGTTACTTGAGTGTGTGGTGGTGAGGTTCGGTTTTGAATGGGGCCCTTTTAATAGATAACGGACATAAGCAATCTCCACTGAGGGTTGTTTGCATGAAGTACCTCCCGCTAGTTGGAGGACACTGCTGCCTGATGCTGCTTGGAGCTGCTGAGCCCCTTTTCCCGTGTTCTCAAGTGACAAGACTTTCTCAGTGGATTCTTCATGTCAGTTTGGGTTTTGCCAACAGCTTCTTTTGGATGGTTATGTCTTCTATGCCACATACCAATTGACCCACAATACTTCATGAAGAAGTCATCCTATTTTTCAGTGTACAGTGAGTTTCCGCAACTTGGTCAAGAACTCAGTGGAAGATTTCCGAGGGAACGCCAGTCATGTGGATGTGATGGAGCTGGAGTATTTCACGGTACTTCGGTTTGGAGAGGTTTTTTTCAAGAGGCCTGCCGTTCATTAATAGTTTTTCAGTCAGGGGCATGCGGATAGGTCAGATTTATTATTACACTGAATGTTGGGGCCCTGCATGCCCTTAAAAATGTCACTTGCTGATTTTTGTCTCCTTCAATGTTGTGGCCATGGAATAAGTAATGGATGCAGTGTACTGTACCCAATCTTCCCCAATGGTGTCCTCGGGTTGAAGTTACCCATGAAGGGAGAGAATGACTTTTTTCTTACCGGGGAATTGCTTGATGTTCGGAGGTTGTCCACAAGAAAAGATGGAGGAAAAATATTTTTCTCATCTCCAATGTGGAAATTCAGAGCTAACCAGTTTCCCCTGACCAACACCCGTAATTGTTTCGCAGGAAAAGGCCACATCCGCGGTCTTCACCTCGGGACCTGCACCTCCAGTCTGGGTAAAGTTATAAGCTAAAATACCCCGGTGTCTGCTTCCCATTGGCCGAGCCTCCGACCGCTCAATGAAGCAACTCGGACTCCAGGAAGCCCACGGTTAGGTCTCTTGATGGGTTCTGTGGCCATAACAGTTACAGTGTTGTTTCTGCTTTTCTATTGCGCCTGGGCCACAACAATGAAGTTCAGAGAAAATATTGACCCAGCGAACATTTGATGTGTTCTTGAGGGACAGAGAATTTTACTCAGTAAATCAGATATGAAAGTCCAGCTCAGCTGAACGTGGATGCAGTCGATTGAAATACTCCAAATATTTTGATCCAGTGTCTTACACTACAATTTCTGTTGGTCTCTCTCATACATATATTATTATGTTAAATTGGAGTGCAATCATGCCAAAATTTCAGTGGAATACATTTGTACCAGTAGAATCGGGTGAAATCATAATGGGCAGAAAGTGATGGCAGACCAGGTGAACACATATTTTGGATCTGCCTTCACTAAGGAGGACACCAATAAGCTTCCAGAAATACTGGGTGCTTCAGGTGCCGGGTTTTAGATGTTTCAGGAAGGACAGGGAGGGAGGCAAGAGAGGGGGGGGGGAGTGGCACTGTTGATCAGGGATAGTGTCACGGCTGTAGAGAAGGTGGACGCCGTGGAGGGATTGACTACGGAGTCTCTGTGGGTGGAGGTTAGGAACAGGAAGGGGTCGGTAACGTTGCTGGGTGTTTTCTATAGGCCGCCCAATAGTAACAGAGATGTTGAGGAGCAGATGGGGAAACAGATCCTGGAGAGATGTAGGAATAACAGAGTTGTCGTGATGGGAGATTTTAATTTCCCAAACATAGATTGGAATATCCCTAGGGCTAGGGGTTTGGATGGAGAGGAGTTTGTTAGGTGTGTCCAGGAGAGTTTCCTGACACAGTATGTGGATAAGCCTACTAGAGGAGAGGCTGTACTTGATCTGGTGCTGGCTAATGAACCTGGACAGGTGGAGGATCTCTCGGTGGCTGAGCATCTTGGGGATAGCGATCATAATTCTATCTCCTTCACGATAGCATTGGAAAGAGATAGGATCAGGCAGGCTAGGAAAGTGTTTCTCTGGAGTAAAGGGAAATACAGTGTCATCAGGGAGGAAATTAGACGGGTAAATTGGAAGGAGGCATTCTTGGGGAAAAGTACCGAAGGAAAGTGGAGGATTTTCAAGGAATGTTTGTCTGGAGCTCTGCATGACAACGTTCCGATGAGACAGGGGGGTGTTGGTAGGGTACGGGAACCGTGGTGCACGAAGGTTGTGATGAACCTGGTGAATAAGAAAAGAGAGGCGTACAGAAGGTTCAGAGAGCTAGGAGGTGTTAAGGATTTAGAGGAGTATACGGGATGTAGGAAGGAGCTTAAGAAGGAAATTAGGAGAGCGAGAAGGTGTCATGAGAAGACCTTGGCGGGTAAGATTAAGGAGAATCCCAAGGCTTTCTACAAATATGTCAAGAGTAAAAGGATGAGATGTGAAGGCATATGACCCTCAAAAGGTGAAGGGGGAAAAGTTTGTGCGGAACCGTTAGAAATGGCGGAGGTGCTTAATGAATACTTTACCTCGGTATTCACGGTGGAAAGGGATCTGGGTGGTTGTACTGCTGGTTTGCGGTGGACAGAAAGGATCGAGCATGTGGACATAAAGAAAGAGGATGTGTTGGAACTATTGAATGGCATCAAGGTTGGTAAGTCGCCGGGACCGGATGGGATGTACCCCAGGTTACTGTGGGAGGCGAGGGAGGAGATTGCGGAGCCTTTGGCGATGATCTTTGCATCGTCGATGGAGACGGGAGAGGTTCCGGAGGATTGGAGGATTGCAGATGTGGTCCCTATATTCAAGAAAGGGAACAGTGACAGCCCGGGAAATTACCGACCAGTGAGTCTAACCTCAGTGGTTGGTAAGTTGATGGAGAGGATCCTGAGAGACAGGATTTATGATCATCTAGAGAAGTTTAGTATGATCAAAAGTAGTCAGCACGGCTTTGTCAAGGGCAGGTCGTGCCTTACGAGCCTGGTTGAGTTCTTTGAAAATGTGACCAAACACATTGATGAAGGAAGAGCGGTGGATGTGGTCTATATGGACTTCAGCAAGGCGTTCGATAAGGTCCCCCATGCAAGACTTCTTGAGAAAGTGAGAGGGCATGGGATCCAAGTGGCTGGTGCCTTGTGGATCCAGAACTGGCTTGCCTGCAGAAGGCAGAGAGTGGCTGTGGAGGGGTCATTCTCTGCATGGAGGTCAGTGACCAGTGGAGTGCCCCAGGGATCTGTTCTGGGACCCTTGCTGTTTGTCATTTTCATAAATGACCTGGATGAGGAAGTGGAGGGATGGGTTGGTAAGTTTGCTGACGACACCAAGGTAGGTGGTGTTGTGGATAGTTTGGAGGGATGTCAGAAGTTGCAGCGAGACATAGATAGAATGCAAGACTGGGCGGAGAAGTGGCAGATGGACTTCAACCCGGATAAGTGTGTAGTGATCCATTTTGGCAGATCCAATGGGATGAAGCAGCAGTATAATATGAAGGGTACCATTCTTAGCAGTGTAGAGGATCAGAAGGACCTTGGGGTCCGGGTCCATAGGACTCTTAAATCGGCCTCGCAGGTGGAGGATGCTGTCAAGAAGGCGTACAGCGTACTAGCCTTCATTAATCGAGGGATTGAGTTTAGGAGTCGGGAGATAATGCTGCAGCTTTATAGGACCCTGGTTAGACCCCACTTGGAGTACTGCGCGCAGTTCTGGTCACCTCATTACAGGAAAGATGTTGAAGCCATTGAAAGGGTGCAGAGGAGATTTAAGGATGTTAACATTCAAGGATGTTGCCTGGATTGGGGGCCATGCCTTCTGAGGATAGGTTGAGGGAGCTTGGTCTCTTCTCCCTGGAGAGACGAAGGATGAGAGGTGACCTGATAGAGGTTTACAAGATGTTGAGAGGTCTGGATAGGGTAGACTCTCAGAGGCTATTTCCAAGGGCTGAAATGGTTGCTACGAGAGGACACAGGTTTAAGGTGCTGGGGGGTAGGTACAGAGGAGATGTCAGGGGTAAGTTTTTCACTCAGAGGGTGGTGGGTGAGTGGAATCGGCTGACGTCGGTGGTGGTGGAGGCAAACTCGTTGGGGTCTTTTAAGAGACTTCTGGATGAGTACATGGGATTTAATGGGATTGAGGGCTATAGATAGGCCTAGAGGTAGGGATATGATCAGCGCAACTTGTGGGCCGAAGGGCCTGTTTGTGCTGTGGCTTTCTATAAAATACTAGGGGCCAGAGAGGCTCGCATGAAGGAGGATCTTAAGGAAATCCTTATTAGTCAGGGAACTGTATTGGGTTAATTGCTGAGATTAAAACCCGATAAGTCCACCGGGACTCATGCACTGCATTCTAGAGTGCTCAAGAGACTGGCCCCAGAAATAGGATACGCAATGGTGATAATGTTCCAATATTTTATATGCTCTGGAAGATTTCCAGTTGATTGGACGGTCGCTAATGTAACCCCACTTTTTTTTAAAGGAGGGAGAGCGAAAACGGTGAATTATAGACCGGTTAGCCTGACTTCGGTGGTGGAGTCAGTGCTGGAGTCAATTATTAAGGACATAGTAACTCCGCATTTGAAAGGCGGTGACAGGATTGGCCCAAGTCAGTATGGTTCACTGAAGGGAAATTGTGCTTGACAAATCTTCTCAAATTGAGGTGAAGGGCTGTTGTCGGCAGTTATCCATGAATATAATAAATGTTAGTTACAAAAGTAACAAATATCTTTGTTTGAACTAGGAGACTCTATAAGTTAGTGAGATTTGTTTTCATTTTGTTTTCGGTTTATGGAGGGAGATAAAATAAAGTCGCAAAATGCATAAATGACGATGATTGTTGGCGCAGACGTTCTATGCATGTGATATTGTTAACTTCTTACTCCTTCTTGTCCCATTCACCGAAATTAATGCAATCCCCTTCTGTTGCTTCCGATTTCTTTGGATTTCTATATGCCCGTCCATATGAAGGCTGATCCATATTCATTGTCAATGTAGGCTCCGGGCATCTGAGTGCTCGTCTACATCCCAGTGAAGTGTCTCCCGAGCCCGAGCACACAACAAACGGAACATAAACTTCAGAACCAATGGGCGTGGCAGCAGATAATAATCTCCATATGGCATAATATACGAACACTGTCACGATTGCAAAATTATTTTACTTCCGCATCTGTCTCCACAGTGGCATTGTTTGAAATCTATGTACCTACTTTGCAATTCCAGTCTGTATGTGCAGATCAATACAGTAATTTGTCCCTGTCACTAAAGGTCATGGGCTGAATCAGCGCCATCACTGAATGCTGGAGCCCATCTACTGAGTCATAGAGGTTTCCAGCATGGAAACAGGCCCTTCGGCCCAACGTGACCATGCCGTCCCTTCTTTTTATAGACCTATGCTAGTCCCAATTGCCGGAATTTGGCTCATATCCCTCTGTAGCCATTTTACTCATGTAACTGTCATAGTGATTTTTAAAAGACAAAATTGTACCTCCCTCTACTACTACTTCTGGCAGCTTGTTCCAGACACTCACCACCCTCTGTGTGAAACATTTGCCCCTCTGGATACTTTGCCAACTCTCCCCTCTCACCTTAAACCTATGCCGTCTAGTTTCAGACTCCGCTGCCTTTGGGAAACAAATATTGACTCTCTACCTTATCTATGTCCCTTATTATTTTATAGATCTCTATAAGATCACCCCTCAGCCTTCTATGCTCCAGAGAAAAAAGTCCCAGTCTATCCAGCCTCTCCTTATAACTCAAACCATCAAGTCCAGGTGGCATCCCAGTAAATCGTCTCTGCACTCTTTCTTGTTTAATAATATTTTCTGTAATAGGCTGAACTGAACTGGACACAGTATTCCATTTGTGGCCTTATCAATGTCGAGTACAACTTCAACAAGTTGTACCAACTGCTGTATTCAATGTTCTAACCAATGAAACCAAGCATGCTGAATTCCTTCTTCACCACTCTGTTCACCTGTGACACCACTTTCAAGGAGCTATCAACCTGTACCCCGAGATCCCATTACTCTCTGTCTCTTTCTAACGCCCTATCATCAATTGAGTAAGTCCTGCCCTGGTTCAATCTACAAATATGCATCACCTCACATTTTCTAAACTAAACTCCATCTGCCATTCGTCAGCCCACTGGCCCAATTGATCAACATCCCGTTAGAGTCCGAGATAACCTTCTTCACTGTCCACTATGCTACCGATCTTTGTGTCATCTGCAAACATCTGCAAACATGCCTCCTATATTCTCCTCCAATTCATTAATATAAGATACAAATAACAGTGGACGCAGCGCTGTTCCCAGAGGCACACCGTCGGTCACAGGCCTCCAGTGTGGAAAACAACCCTCTACAAACACCCCCTGGCTTCTGTCGTCAAATCAATTTTGTATCCATTTAGCTACGTCACCCAAAATCCTGTGAGATTTATCCTTATGCAACAACCTACCATTCAGTACCTTGTCAAAGGCCTTGCTAAAGCCCATGTAGACAACATGAAATGCACTGCCCTCATTAACCTTCTTGGTTGCCTCTTGAAAAAACTCAATCAAATTTGTGAGACATGATTTGCCACTCACACAGCCATTCTGAATGTCCCTAATCAGTCCTTCCGTCTCTAAATGCCTGTAGATCCTGTCTCTCAAAATACCTTCCAAGAACTTATCTGCCGCAGATGGCTGGCTCACTGGTTTGTAGTTCCCAGGCTTTTCCCTGCAGCCCTTTTTCAACAAAGGCACAATATTTGCCACTGTCCAATCTTCAGGCAGGTCACCTGCGGCGATCAATGATTCAAATATCTCTGCTGGAGTCGCGCTATTTCCTCCCTAACCTCCCACTTCATTCGGTCCCGAGGATTTACCTAACTCGATGCGCTTTAAGACTTCCAGCACCTCCTTCTCTGTAATATGTACGCTCAAGTCATCACTATTTATTTCCTTAAGTTCCCTAACATCCATGCGTCTCTCAAACAGTAAAGACTGATGAGAAATATTCATTTAGGATTTCACCCATCTCTTGTGGATCCACACATAGATGGCGCTGTTGATCCTTAAGAGGCCCTCCTCTCTCCCTTGTTATTCTTTTGCCATTTATGTATTTGTCGAAGCTCTTTGGAATCTCCTTTGCCTTATCTGCCAAAACAATCTCGTCTTTTTGCCCTCCTGATTTATTTCTTAACTCTACCCCTGCACCCCTTATACTCTATTGAAAGGATTCACTTGATCCCAGCTGCCTATGCATGTCATGTACTTCCTTCCACTTGACCAGGGCCTCAATATCCCGAGTCATCCAGGGCTTCCTACTTCTGCCAGCCTTTTCTCCAATCTATGTTTACCCTGAACTCTGGTTAGCGCACTTTTGAAAGCCTCGCATTTACTAGACGTCCGTTTACTTTCCCACAGATTCCCCGAATTAACTTTTGAAAGTTCCTGCCTGATACCATCAAAATTGGCCTTGCCCCAATTTAGAATTTGAACTTTTGGGCCAGACCTACCAATGCTGTCGGGCTCGTTCACAGTAAAGCCATTCTGTGCATGACCGCTGTGCATTTCAAAAGTGTTGGCCAACATAGGGGTTTGAACTTTTTTTTATGGAACAAATTGTCCTGATAAACCTCGTCCTCCCTGATGTCCCCCAGTTTCTGAAACATTTGACAATATTTGTGGAATTTGCAGGCGCCTGGCAAAGATATTTTTATCCCCTATGGAAAATCATTTTACAATTTTCAACATACACTGCACTTCATGACTGTACAAGGAATATCGAGCATAATTTATTGATTTGAGCAATTAAACCTGTCACTCTATCAGTAAAGAAATAAATCGGAGACAAACGTGCCATATTCAAAATTTCCAGAGACAAAGCAAAAATAATAGGAAATAAGCAGCACTTTTGCACCAAGTTTCAGCGTGCAACAAATTGCTGAATTAGCACTCAGTTCAGGAAAGCGTGGCTTGCAAGTCACAGCCCCCTCCCTCATCAAAATTCGTTTTTAACTTGAGAGGAAACTGATGTGGCTTGTGCCAGATAAGGTGAGTCTTGGATCTGACAATCGATTCAAATGAGGATAAATGGTGGGATGTTAATCATTAGCATGAAAACCTTAATTGTCTCCTTGGATAAAATGGCAGTTTGTAGAGGTGGATATCTTTGCATTTACATGTAGCCTATATATAATATATTAGTGATAGTTATAGATATTGGTATATATGAATCATCCACTAACTGTCAGAAATATAATTCCTTAAATGTTCATACCATCAACAAAAACATGCCTCATACGGATTACAACAATTTTGCTTCCCCGCAGGGAAGTAAATAAATTAATTCATCAAGGGGACAAATACATTTTCAATAAAAATAATTTGTCACGTACATATTGTCGGCGAGGGAATATTATTTTTTTTAGGCACTCAAAACTGTCAATACTCTAAGCCACAGCCCATAACAATAAAGTAAGAGTTTTTCATAAATGCTTGTTTCGTTGACTTCACAGGGAGAGCAAATGCTTTATTTCAACAGATAAAAACATGTAAGTTCATTACATTTACCTGATTAAGGATAGGTCATTGTACCGATTCTGAATCTCTGTAGTAAATTGATAGTTGTATGTATATGGGGCTTGATATTGTGGGGAAAAAAAACAGGTTTTGTTTTCGATCCTATCCTCACTTATGTAATATCTCGATGAGGATACAGGGATATGTGAGCACATAAATCAATTATTTCCTAAACTTCCTTTGTGTCACCATGTAAATGGCTGTGTTTGTACAGGAGCTCAGAAGCTGAAGCATCATGCCAACCTCTTGGAATGTTACCGAAATATTATATAATCTATGATTAAAGATTCTTATAATTCGATAATATAAAACGTATGCAATAGTCGTCATCCACAGAAGAATGAAACTGCTAGATCTTGCAAAAAGTAAAACTATGGATCTCCTGCGACTCTCGAGCTTGGGGTCATTTTGATGCTTAACGTTCCTGTGGTCTCTGAGATTCCCTCGGGACCGACTTGCCACGAAAATGTGTCTGAGAGTAAGAGCATTGAAAAGCGAAATCAAAAGGAATGGCAGAAAGGGAGTTAGCAATTGTCCAATCCAAGAAAATGCGATCCATGGGAGTAGAATATAAAAGTTTAAAGATAGATGGCAGCCTCTCGGAATGCTGGCTGTGTGATGGTGAGGCCCATACATTAAAGGCCAGGGGATGTTCTTCAAGCAGAAAAAGAGACTCACTGTGGTTATAACCATAGTTGCAATTTTTCCCATGCAATATTTTGTCTTGAGCTTCTGACAACAAAATGCCACAAAACGGTCAAAAGTGACAGCGACGGTTAACCAGACAGCAGCAAGAGATAGAAAGACAATGAAGCTGCACACAGGGGTATAAAGCAGGAAAGTGTTCCACCACTAAAATAATGCTATCCGATGTAATATTGCATTGCACTTGACCACCACGAGATCCGCCATCGCCATGGCCAACAAATAGCGGGTGATTCATTTTGAGAGCCCGCAGTTTCTCCGATACAGAATTAGAATCGCCACCAAATTCACTGTGAATAAAAGCACATGACAAATTATACAGTGTTAAATTTCACGGAATAGCAATGAAGCAACAGCTATCAGAAGATCAACGTTAAATGTTTGCCTCGTTGTGTGATGTCCAGCTATCACTGACATTCAAAACGTTGGATGCTCAAAATCTCCTTTCTTTCTCTCCCCTGTGGAAATATTTAGCATAGACCAAGATAGGCAATGCATTTGATCAGAAGAGATGACAACAGCAACGTCAGACATTTTCCGGGAAAGGAAATATCAAAGATGATTTAAAAAAAAACAAACAGCTGAACCGAGCTTGGTTTCAAGCAATGAATGGAAATGACAAAAATGCAGTGCCATTATCCGAGACGGAATACAACGTTTAAAGAAGCGATAAATGGACAATGATGTTGATATCATTGAGTTTATAAAATAATGTACCGTCGAGAATAAAGTGGGCTGTGAAAGACGTTCAAATCAATGTTATGCCGAAAGACCAGGCCATAAATACCAGAGATGAAATGCCTGTTTAGAAAGATAACAAAGCAAAATAATGGCAGTTTAAAACGTTCAAAAGAACAATGAAAACATGGTGCAGTGATGTTGAGAGCACCGAAAACAGCAATAAGAACGAGACAGCAGCAAATTTGACAAGGTGAGGGAACCAGACAATACGAAGAATATACCAACATGTGAGAGCATCCATCCCACACATCATTGAACCTGAGTCCACAAGAAGACAGAACAATCTATCAACGCAGAAGGGAAGAAAATATATAAAAGGCAAACACAAATAAAATCAAACGTTGGTTGAAAAAAAGAAGCTTGAGGAGGCAATTTCCAAACAAGTACATGACGGAGATTTGGACGTAAATGAAATAATTAACCAGGAACTGGGAGTGTAGGAATGGAGATGATTTACGTAATACATACGGCCGACTTTCTGTAAATAACATACCAGTCACCCCAGCTGTTGCGAGAATGGGGTAACACACAGTCTCTATCTGCATAATTATTCTCCGTCCCATTTTCTGGTGTTGCAGAATCCTAGTTCAGGGTGATTGATCCAACTGTTAAAATGAGACAGTGGATAGAAATTTATGATGTATTTACAGTTGATCTAATCCCCAAGGTTGGTTATAGATTGCATCCCTGAAGGCATTACTTAAAGGCTGTTGAACAAACAAGTTACATTTTATACATCCATTATCAGAACAGGTCTCACTAAGCAAAACGGAACATATCGATAAGTGTGAATCACTGCTGGGGACAAGTTGACACATACTAATTCCATTCTACTCTCAAAGATCCAACTTCACCTGAGGTAATAACATAAAGGTGAGAAAGAAGATCAGCCTTAATATTTATACGAAGTTATAGAATTGTTGAACTGCCTATTTCCCTGGCAATCTTTGACTTTCGTTTCCTTGGCTCAGACATTTTCTCACCCGGTTGGACATTGCCTTCTCTCGGTTAATTGTTCTTATTTTTCTTTGTCCTTTAGCATAGCCAATATTAAGGTTAAGATAAAAAAAAAAATCCATCGTCCCTGAAATGATCTCCGACGGATACTTTGATCAACTTGGTCCACATTATTTCTAAGGATGAACTTTGGCTGTTTTTGCACTGCAAAAGTCCTGTTCCAGAATACTTGCATGAACTCTTCTTTTCAATCTGCGAATATTTCAATCCATATTGGGGGATTCAAATTCAAACATTCTAAGCAATCTATTTTTTTAGTATTGCTTTCCAACTTCTGTTCAGCTGTGTTCTACTACAAAGTTGTCAACAGTACGTCTATTTTAGACCAATAGAGCGAGCACAGCATTTGCATATTCCATTAGTGTCTTTACTCGGTTTTCTCATTGGCAGTTCTGAGTTTGCCTTTCTCTCCAGAACTGTTCACAAGTAAGTGTTGCCAGCACTCTCCCTTCCTTCCTTTCCTATATTTCCCCAATACCGGGTGTTCAGGAAGGTAAAACACCCGGCCATTTCCTGAATTGAGTCATTTGTCTATTGCAGCAACAACATTATATTTCCAAAAGGCAATCTATGCCTCCAACTCCATGAAGAGCTCTCAGTGCATTTATATGCCCCTGCAATGAATGGTATTCCGTCTTTATTAGGTGTCCATTCTGCTGAGCCCTGCTATGAACGCGCTACAACTTACTACAGTGTTATCTATCTCCCCAGCAGTCTCTGTATTTGGGAAATAGGCTCGGATATTTCCATTTGGACCCCACACCTCTGTGTAAATTGTTTAGATATTTTTCCTAATTGTGTATCATCTTGAAAGCAGACAATTAGATCACGGTTCTTCCAAAGGCATAACAGCGAAGGAAAAATCAATGCTGAAGTCAATGGGAACTGGGGGTGGAGGTTTGGGGGCAATCACCTCACGATAGTGTAATACATAGCTGAAATATATATTTGTTTGTGGTATGCCGAGCTTATTCAGCTCAGTTTCGTGGTACATATCTCCCCATGAGTTTGCAGAGTCTGTTTTCAGTGCTGCCAGGTTTGTTTAATTCACCAGTGTCCTTTATAGTGCAACAATGTCGAGAGTGTTTCTCACTGTGATCTGTTGTTCAATGCCCAGCTCCGCTCTCAACTCCTCGGTTACATAAGCAGTCCCGCCTCCAAAATAAAATCAGGGTTGCACTGATAATTGGCAAGTAGCGTTCTCATCCCCCATAACAACATGGAAAATTACAGCTCAGAAACAGGCCTTTTGGCCCTTCTTGTCTGTGCCGAAACATTTTTTGCCTAGTCCCACTGACCTGCACTCGGACCATATCCCTCCACACCCCTCTCATTCATGAACCCATCCAAGTTTTTCTTAAATGTTTAAAGCATTTACCACTTTATCCGGCAGCTCATTCCACACTCCCACCACTCTCTGCGTGAAGAAGCCCCCCGCCCCCTAATATTCCCTTTAAACTTTTCTCGTTTCACCCTTAACCCATGCCCTCTGGTTTTTTTCACAACTAGCCTCAGCGGAAAAAGCCTGCTTGCATTCACTCTATCTATACCTATCTATACCCATCAAAGTCTTATACACCTCTATTACATCTCCCCTCAATCTTCTGCGCTCCAGGCATTAAAGTCGCAACCTATTCAATCTCTCTCTGTAACTCAGCTTCTCATGTCCCGGCAACATGCTTCTGAACCTGCTCTGCACTCTTTCAACCTTATTTACATCCTTCCTGTAACTAGGTGACCACAGCTGTACACAATACACCAAATTCGGCCTCACTAATGCCTTATATAACCTTACCATAACACTCCAACTTGTATACTCCGACTGATAAAGGCAAATGTACCAAAGGCACTCTTTACGACCCTATCCACCTGTGACGTCACTTTTAGGGAATTTTGTACCTGTATTCCCAGATCCCTCAGTTCAGCTGCACTCTTCAGAGTCCTACCATTTACCCTGTACGTTCTGCACACTGCATTCAATTGTTCAATGCTTGGCAACCCAATTGCCAAGCATTGAACATTTCCAGCAAAGTAAATTCTCCTCGTGATCCTTCGCTTTAATGGTTTTATCATCGTTCAACCTCCCGTTATTAACAGCCGGAGGTTCCTATGAAATGGGGCCAAGTTATAAATTATGTGAGTGCAAAACATGATCAGAGGCTGTGAATTCTTTGAAATGTAACTCAAATCCAGAAGCAAAAGGAGTGTGATGGAAAACGTGCCACGCTCAAAAGTAATTTCTGATGCAAACACTCTCAACAAAGTCGACACCATCCAGGGGAACGCAGGAAGTTTGATTGACACCCCAACAATCAGCTTAATAATTCAGTCCCACCAGCATTGATCCAAAGGTGCAGCCCGAACTTTCAAGAAAAACATGCGTGGAAACAACTCACCAAGTTTTCAGCAATGGTATCTTCCAGCCCGGCAAACAGTAACAGCAATAAGGCCAAGGATGGAAGATGCACTTCATGATGATGGATGTCAGAGCCGCAGGGTTGAAGTCATTAAGGCACGTTGCCTTGCATTTCTTTGGTACAGCGATGATGGTCACCTTCTTGAAGCAGATAGGGACCTCATTTCGGAGTAAGTAAATGTTGAAGATGTCTGCTAAAATCTTTCAGCTGCTCCGTTCTAAACTGGAATAAATATTTTGTTTCAGGCATGTGCACATGGTGACGGTTAGTGATAAGCACAGTGACATTTTTTAACTGAAGATTCAGCCAAAATGTAACTAAGCCATCGGACTGCTGTATAATAAGGCAAGTCACCAAACTCCGAATCAGTCTCTTTCAGTAAATCACGAAACTTGGGATGATGAAGCCCGTGAGATCGAACGAAATTCACTGTTGAAACAACAGGTTTCAGAACGCAAGACATATCCACATATTTTGCAGAATGCTTGTTGATGGATAACGCAATGCAGAAACATGGGCTTTCAGAATCGACCAACTTCAAAAGCTTTTGTGATTTGTCCCACCAAACCTTTCTTCACCCCAAACATGTTCTTTTCTCCAACAATTGTCACGCATTGCAGATTATTCCACTCCAGGTTATATCCTAACACCGTTTTTTGCAATTCTTTGAATATGTCTTCTCCAGTTACTGTGCTGTGCATGCTATGCACTGATGCTAATTCTTGTGTCACATTAAATTCACTATCGACCCCAGGATGAATACTTGGAGTTGTGATGTGTCAGGCACATCAGTCAATTCATCAAGTGCGAGAAAATACAAATGAATATTTCTTGCTTTGTCTGCAATTTGATGAAGTATATTGCTTCCTATATCCTCAATTCTACGAGCAACAGTATTTGGCACAAGACTGATGATTTTGAACAGATTTGCTTTTTCTGTGCTTCACTCTTCCACTGCTTCCATTCTAAACTCTTTGATGAGATCTCCATCGGTGAATGGCTTTCCTCTTTTAGCCAAAACATAAGCTCGTTTGTAACTGGCCCCGGCTAAAGCTTCATTTTCAGTTATCTTCGGCGTTAAAAAAAAGCTTGTTGGGAAAGCAACCTGCGGTGCATTGATTCAAATTTTTACCAACGCTGTGTTCCTGTGAATTGGGAATAACTTGATTCATGTTTGATCTCATAGTGTCGACGTACATTGCACTCCTACAAAACTCCAACTATTTCGTTGCACATGACACACAAGGCTTTATCACCTGCTTGTACAAAGAAGTACTTTACGCCCCATTCTTCATTAAACAGGCGGCACTCACTGTCCACTTTTCTTTTCTTTCTTCCTTCCATAACTGAATTGGCCTGAATTGCCGCCATCATTGTCATTGTTCTCGCTCACTTCAGACAGATGGAACTTAGGTATTGGATAAAACAGCTGTCACTCAGTCAATGCAGAGCTGCAAATGGATAACAGATGTCTCAACTGCTGATTCGTTTATTGAACTGTCAGTCACAGGATGGCAACTCTGATTGTAAAATAGGCCGATAAAGAGGGCGGGGACTTCCATGGGTCCATCAGACACTGCGCAGAGCGGCAGCAAATGTCCGGCGTGTGGTTTCCATCCCCCCGTCGGGATCCTGAGTCAGCGGCAGGTTTCCGGACGTGGGTGTGTTTCGGCAGCGGGAATCCCGTCCCGCCCCACTGGCTGCGGGCCAGATGTCGTCCGCTGTGGGCCGGATGTGGTAGCGGGCCGTAGTTTGGAGGCCCGTGCTCTGAATGAATGAGATTTCACTTTGATTGACTTTCTTACAATTTGTTGTGAACATTTTAATCATCTATGTAAATGATTGTTTTGAAGCGTTGGCAATGTGAACGTTTCTACAGCTAATCGTCTTGGATGTTGGCAGCAATTTCCTCGCCTCACCAGAGAGCAAATATGAATGGCGAACAGATTAATGGACACGTATGATAGCATTGCATATGTGC
Organism: Mustelus asterias; assembly: GCF_964213995.1. Lineage (NCBI taxonomy): Eukaryota > Metazoa > Chordata > Chondrichthyes > Carcharhiniformes > Triakidae > Mustelus > Mustelus asterias. The sequence continues at coordinate 50,487,729 of NC_135822.1, forward strand.
ACAATATACGTTCTAATGCTAAGCGTTGTACTGAAGTAGTTTCACATAATTTGCATTACGAATATAATTAATGTCACTTTCGATCAGAGTAACACAGCAGTGCAGAAATAGGTCATTCCGCCCATCGTGCATGAGCTGAACACAATCCGATCCAGACTCCACGTATTTACCCTGCCAAACAATCAATTTAACACACACATTTTTGGATATGGGAGAAAACCGGAGCACCTGGAGTAAACAGACGCAGATATGGGGAGACCGTGCATAGTCCACAAAGACAGTCACCCAAGGACAAAATTTAACTCGGATCCCTGGCACTGTGAGGCAGCAGTGCTAATGACAGTGTTACCGTCACAAATTATCTGTCATTCGATCTGCAATAATTCTTACCACGGAAGGCTTCCCTCTACAATTGTGTTCATAAAATAGGCCTTCTCTCAGCACTCATGAGAGCATTGTGAATGGAACTCAAAGATCATTCAGAGAAGGTTGGAATGTGCACGGGATGCAGATTTAATTTTATGCTTAAACTGGAACGGTGTTACTTCCGACATTCTGTTATTTTTGGCATTACCTTGTCCAGGTATTTATTCCTCAGTCAGGTTTCAAAGTTTAATATGTTCGTCAATTTAATTCAAGAGGTGTGGAAGATAAGTTGACATAATCATAGAAATCATAGAAACCCTACAGTGCAGAAGGAGGCCATTCGGCCCAACGAGTCTGCACCGACCACAATCCCACCCACGCCCTACCCCCACATATTTACCCGCTAATCCCTCTAACCTACGCATCCCAGGACTCTAAGGGGCAATTTTTAACCTGGCCAATCAACCTAACCCGCACATCTTTGGACTGTGGGAGGAAACCGGAGCACCCGGAGAAAACCCACGCAGAGACGAGGAGAATGTGCAAACTCCACACAGACAGTGACCCGAGCCGGGAATCGAACCTGGGACTCTGGAGCTGTGAAGCAGCAATGCTAACCACTGTGCTACCGTGCCGCCCTGCATTATTATGTTTTTTCAATCTACATGCGATGCTACCTCAATATTTTGCGAGATATTAGCAGAGTAGACATTTATTATGAGCTGAATGTCACATCTTCATGATTATATCATCCAGGGATGTTCGATCCTTCGAAGGTGGCATAGTGGCACAGTGATTACCACTGTTGTCTCACAGCTCCAGGGACCTAAGTTCCGTTCTTGGATTTTTTTCGCTGTCTGCGTGGAGTTTGCACATTCTCCCCATGTCCCGATGTTTCAGTTTCCTCCCACAGTCCACAGACATGCAGGTTAGGTGCATTGGCCCTGCTAACTAGTATTGGACTCAAGGCACAGAATCATTGAATAGACTACATGATGACATCAACAAGTTATGTCCCTCCATGAAGCTCGCCGTGGACTACTCTCCAGAATTGGTTGCATTCTTAGACACACGCATCTCAATCAAAGATGGCCACCTCAGCACTTCACTCTGCCGCAAGCCCACGGATAACCTCACGATGCTGCACTTCTCCAGCTTCCAACTTAAACACGTAAAAGAAGATATCCCCTATGGACAAGACCTCCCTATACGCATAATTGCTCAGATGAGGAAGAACGCAACAGACACCTGGAGTAGCTGAAAGGCGCCCTCCTGCGAACGGGATATGGTGCTCGAAATATCGATCAACAGTCCTGATGTGTCACATCGAAAATCCACACCGATTGCCTTGGACGCCAACCATGGGACAACCACAGACAGAGTAACCTTCGTCGTCCAGTGCTTCTGTGGAGAGGAGAAGCTACGACAGCCCTCAACATGTCTTCGATGAACACGAACATTTTGCCAAGGCCACCGCCACGACTTGCCTTCAAACAACCGCACAACCTCAAACAGACCATTGTCCGCAGCAATCTACCGAGCCTTTAGGAGAACAGCGAGCACGACACCGCACAAATCTGCCATGGCAAACTCTGCAAGATGTCCCAAGTCATCGAGACGGATACCACCATCACAGGTGAGAACACCACCTATCAGATACATGGTACATACCCATGCGACTCGGTCAATGTAGTCCACCTCACACATTGCAGGAAAGTATGTCCCGAGCCATGATACATCGGCGAGACCATGCAGACGCTACGACAATGGATGAACGGACACAACGTGGCAATCACCAGGCAGGACTATTCCCTTCCTGTCGGGGAACACTTCAGCAGTCAAGGGAATTCAGCTTCTGATTCGTCAGGTAGGCGTTCTCCAAGGTGGCCTTAAACATACATGATACTGCAGAATCGCCGAGCAGAAACTGATAGCCAAGTCCCGCACGCATGAGGACAGCCTCAACCGGGATCTTGTGTTTTTGTCACACTAGATGGATTTCCCATCATTTAACCTGGGCTTGCAAAATCCTATTAATGATCCTGACTTGAGACAATCCAGACATCTTTCACCTGTGATTACCCCTCTCTTCACTCGCATTGTCTGTACCTGTAAAGATTGGATTGCCTGTAAAGATCCGCATTCCAAAAATTATGTTGCAATTGAGTCTCCATCTATATATATTCTGTGTTTTTGAGCCCACCTCTCCACTCACCTGATGAAGGAGCAGCGCTTTGGAAGCTCGTGATACCTGTTGGACTTTAAACTGGTGTTGTGAGACTTCTTACTGTGAGCACCTCAATCCAACGCCGACATCTCCACATCATGCTAAATTAATGCTGTGGGATGCGTGGGTTAGGCTGATTAGTGGAGTAAATATGTGGGGTTGCGGTACCCCAAGGTGGGATAGTTCGTGCTTTAGACCAGGGGTCTCCAAACGAGTGCCGATTGGCCACATCCGGCCCCCAGCAGGCGACATCTGGCCCGCAGCCAGTGGGGCGGGACGGGATTTCCACTGCCGAAAACACTCCCGCGTCCGGAACCCCGCCGCTGACTCACGATCCGGACGCGGGGTCGGAAACCACAGGCCGGACATTTGCTGCCACTCCACGCGCTGTCTGATGGACCCATGGGAATCGCCGCCCTCTTTACTAGACTATTGTCCAATCAGAGCTGCCGTCCTGTGACTGACAGTTCATTAAACGAATGAGCAAATGAGACATATGTTATGCAATTGCCGCTCTGCATTGACTCAGTGACAGCTGTTTTATCCAATCCGTAAGCTCCATCTGTCTGAAATGAGCGAGAACAATGACAATGACGGCGGCAATTCAGACCAGTTCAGTTATGGAAGGAAAAATGAAAAGAAAAGTGTGCAGTGAGTGCCCCCTGTTTAATGAAGAATGGGGTGTAAAGTCTTTCTTTGTGCAAGCAGTTGGTAAAGTCTTGTGTGTCATGTGCAACGAAACAGTTGCAGTTTTGAAGGAGTACAATGTACTTCGACACTATGAGACCAAACATGAACCAATTTATTCCCAATTCACAGGAACACAGCGTTGGGAAAAAATTGAATCAGTGCAACGCAGGTTGCTTTCCCAACAAGCTTTCTTTACGCAGACGATAACTGAAAATGAAGATTTAACCAGGGCCAGTTGCAAACTAACTTATGTTTTGGCGAAAAGAGGAAAGCCATTCACCGATGGAGATCTCATCAAAGAGTGCAGAATGGAAGCTTTGGAAGAGTTATGCCCAGAAAAAGCAAATCTGTTCAAAATCATCAGTCTTGCGCCAAATGCTGTTGCTCGTAGAATTGAGGATATAGGATGCAATATATATCATCAAATTGCAGACAAAGCAATAAATTTTCATTTGTATTCTCTCGCACTTGATGAATTGACTGATGTGTGTGACACATCACAACTCCTAGTATTCATCTGTGGCATCGACGGTGAATTTAATGTGGCACAAGAATGAACATCAGAGCATCGCATGCAAAGCACAGTAAGTGGAGAAGAGATCTTCAAAGAATTGCAAAAAACTGTGTTGGAATATAACCTGGAGTGAAATAAACTGCAATGCGTAACAATTGTTGGAGGAAAGAACATGTCAGGGGTGAAGAAAGGTTTGGTGGGACAAATCACAAAAGCTTTTGAGCTTTGGTGAATTTTCAAAGCCCATGTTTCTGCATTGCATTATCCATCAACATGCATTGTGCAAACATATGTGGATATGTCTTGCGTTCTGAAACCTGTTGTTTCAACAGTGAATTTCATTCGATCTCAGGGGCTTCATCATCGCAAGTTGCGTGATTTTCTGAAAGAAACTGATTCAGAGTTTGGTGACTTTCCTTATTATACAGCAGTCGATGGCTTAGTTGTGGAAAGGTTCTGTCACAGTTCTTTCAGCTCAGAGAGCAAATTGACTCATTTCTCACAGAGAAGAATCGATCCGAACCACTTTTACCAAATACTGACTTGCTTTGGAAATTGGCATTTTTTGCGCATGTGACAGGCCATATGAATCAATTGAATCTGAAGTTGCAAGGTGAAACAAATTTGATTTGTGATCTGTTCGCGCATGTCAAGGCATTCAGGACAAAACTGATGCTATTTCAAGGACAGCTGAAAGTTCATAACTTGGTTCATTTTCCATGTTGTGAAAAATTTCATGAAGAAAATGAAGCAGAATTTCCTTCTTCATTTGCAACAGAAATCATGAAGGTCTTGCAAAAAACAATTTCGGGAAAGATTTTCTGATCTTGATGGAAACACAGATGAAATAAAGCTGTTTCAAAATCCATTTGGCTGTAATTTTGAAATACTCCCAATTCCGTTTCGAATTGAAATTATTGATCTCTAATCAGATGACATGTTGAAAGACAAGTATAAAGAAGGAAATCTGATCCAATTTTATATATCTTTGCAGCCTGAATAGTTTCCAAATTTGAAGCGATTTGCTTGCGGATTTGTATCAGTTTTTGGTACAACGGACCTGTGTGAACAAACATTTTCAAAAATTAAGTATGTCAAGTCCAAATATTGACCAAATGTATCTGATGTGCATTTGAAATCCATTCTAATAATTGGCTCCTCAAGCTTGAAACCTCAGTTCAGCAATATTTTGAAATTAAAAAAGTAGTTCCATCATTCCCATTAATCTAGTGCAAAACTTCCTGATTTGTTTGCTACGATTGAAAACTCCAATTGCCAGAATTGTGTAGAAAGATGCTGACTGAATTTATTTTTGTTCAACCTTTATTAATGGTTCAAGTTTATTTTTAATTTCCTTGCTTTCTTTCACTGAAGTTCTTTCTTGGGGCGTGTTTATTTTTCTTATTGTGTGCCACTACTGCGTGCTGGGCGGTCTGAGTGTAGCAGTTCCACGCCTAACCTCATCATTCATTGACAGTTAAACAATAGCAGCTATGTTCTGGAAAAACTGCAATAAACGGCAGTTGAATATACTTATTTCATGCACATATTCGAAATGACACCAGTCACATCGATCGTCTCCAACAATGTATCAAATTACTCAAAAGGGTGAGTCTGACAGAATTTGCCCTCAACAGTTTTGATCAGCATGCCAGAAATTGTGGTCTGTCCAGTTGCGAGCATGAACACATTCAGTAATATTTTGGAAGAATGAAGTTGTCTACATAAGGTTACCTTTGAGTAAAATTATGTATTATTTATTAACTTCTGTGCTGAGGCACCACACCCATATTCAAGAAGGAACAAAAAGATTATACCCGGCGACTCCAAAACTTAATCCATCCCTGTTCAAGGCAGATCTCATCCATTCCAAGCAGACTGGCTCCATATTATACATGAGCACACCCTGAAGGATTTGGGTGGAAAGGGTGAATTGAACCTGTTTGCTAATTGACTGTAATTAATGCCGGTCTCCATGGATCTTAATTGCATGACAGGATATTGTCTCTCGTGTCTATATAAGCAATGTACTTGAAAGTATTTTACCCATAGTATCAGCGGGAGTATTGAGTTCCAGAATCAGCCCCCATCAGCAGCTTCAGCGTGAGGGGGAGGAGAGTGCAAAACCCGAGAACCATGGATTGGAATGTCCCAAACTTGGGTCCAATTCTGAGAGCAATAGATTGGAATGCTACAACAATGGACAGGGATATATCATATTGGGTGGATCAAATTACTTACTGCAGTTTATACTATTATTCTTGTTCGTTTCGGAAAATCCGGTATGCACTCTATGTTATTCAACACATTTACTATCCTATCCTCGCTATTATCGGTGTGCCAGGTAAGCCAGTTTGCCTAGTTATAAGTTATATATACCACCTTGATCTATGTCGCTGTTATAGCTGTTACTTGAGTGAAGGAACTGAATGTATGTTTGGTCAGTTTTTGATTGACATGACATTATGCAGGGAAACAATGTTCAGGTGAACGTAAAGAGCTTGGAAATGGCAGAGGCAGGTTAAGCGTGTTTTCAAAAATATCCTGCCAGATGAACTTTATAGAAGATGACTGGCAACCATTTAAAATAGTAAGAAGTTTAACAACACCAGGTTAAAGTCCAACAGGTTTATTTGGTAGCAAAAGCCACACAAGCTTTCGGAGCTCTAAGCCCCTTCTTCAGGTGAGTGAGAATTCTGTTCACAAACAGAGCTTATAAAGACACAGACTCAATTTACATGAATAATGGTTGGAATGCGAATACTTACAACTGATCAAGTCTTTAAGAAACAAAACAATGTGAATGGAGAGAGCATCAAGACAGGCTAAAAAGATGTGTATTGTCTCCAGACAAGACAGCCAGTGAAACTCTGCAGGTCCACGCAACTGTGGGAGTTACAAATAGTGTGACATGAACCCAATATCTCGGTTGAGGCCGTCCTCGTGTGTGCGGAACTTGGCTATCAGTTTCTGCTCAGCGACTCTGCGCTGTCGTGTGTCGCGATAGCCAACTTCTTACTGTGTTTACCCCAGTTCAACGCCGGCATCTCCACATCATGACAACCTTTTAAAATGGCAGAGTGCTCACAACACTGAATTACTCACAGAAATGGGTATCCCTGCAGATAAATCTCAGGATAATATAACTTGCAACACATATAAACTGAAAAGGGAGGGAAATGATCCGTTGCTGTTTATTACACGAAGAATTGGCTTGAGTAGGATTTATTTTGTATGGTATTGGTGAGATATGTTCAGTAGTTTGGTGTGCAGTTTCGGATGATATCTAAAAAAATGTAAAAATTACATTGAAAACCATTCAAGGAGTCTTCACTCCATCGAGGAAGGGTTTACCTGAGCGGAGCTTTTTGAGCAGTTGGACTGAATTATTTGCAATTTCGATGAATCAGAATTAATAATTTGATTTATTCAGGTTGCTGAAGTGATTCACAGGATTGGGTCGGAATCTGAGAACAATAGATTGGAATATTACAACAACGGACAGGGATATATCTTATCGGGTGGATAAAATTTTCCATCCAATATGAGGATATGTATCTTCTTGTGACATAATTGAACTCGAGGACATGAGAGCCAAACGTTGCTCTGAGCAAAAAGGAAACTTAGGTGGAAAGTAGATTTCATGAAATTGCGGAGCAGGATTGAGGAGCTGACTGGCAGAATTATTTTACAAGAGAGTTCATTGAAGCAGAAACGCTCAAATCATGACTGAGGCACCTTCGTCTGCTGCTCAGGCGCAATAACTTGCAAGGCTACAGTCCAGGTGCAAGCTGATGGGAAATGAATTAGTGGTTAGTTTATTTTTTGTGGTTTTGAGCTGGTGCGGACAGAATGGGCTGAATAAATGGCCGATGTCAGAACAGGAATGTGTCCATATTTCTATGTTTCTATGGAAATAAAGAGTCCAAGAATCCCATTCCAACCATTGTTGATTAGCATGAAATAAAACATCTCGTTGATGGTTGTCTTTTCAAAAAGGAAACCTGCTATAATTACATGGTCTGCCAAACATGTTACTCGTGGTCCACAGCATTGCCGTTTTCTTATAAAGCGTTCTGGAATTCCAGTCACAGCAAGAACATGAGCAAATAATCGACACATAAAATCCCTCAGACCTGCAGGTTATTATTCGTCTTGCCATATCAATATGGGAAAAACAAAGTCATCTTCTTCAGCTGTAAGCACCAAAAACATTCAGTTTTCGGTGGCTGCATTCATTTCTCTGGTCAATACCCCAGGCTGCACCAGACCGTTTATAACATGGACGGTATTCTAGCGTCATACCATATGAACAACTATAGGTATCTGACTCGCACCTCCATTCAATTACACTTTATGTCTGTGGAACTGCTGTATAAACCTTATGCTTTTCACCAATACAGACTCAACTAGGTCAATTCTCAGCTGAGAACCCTCGAAATACAAAAGCTGAATTTCAAACCTTCAGCACAATAACTCCTCCTTTTCATCCATTGTCCGGCTGTTCTCACCCCTGATTCATTCCCGGTCCGGCAGCTTTTTCAAAACAATTTTCTCCGTGAACTCGTTCAATCCAATACTCCCATTCCACTGATCACTGATGACTTTCCTGCAAATTCTCTTCATCCTTGAATTAATCTGGTCCCAATTTCAAGTGGTCAAAAAAATTTCTCTCACATGTCTTTCTTCTCTCTCGAACCAATAATTTGAAGACCGTTGTGTCCCTGTTTTGGAGTTACTAAGCAGGGAAGTTAAATTTGTTATTCACGAAATCAGTCTGCCGTGTGGACATGTCCATCCTGGATAGGCTGTTTCTCGAGCGTTCTCGAAGGGGCCAGGTGATCAAAAAGCGGTATGGCAATGTCTTCTGTTCAATCTGTTACAAACAGTTTGACAGAACATTAACAAGTTAGATATGTTTCATGTGATGCAAACTACTGGTCAAGGACAGGTTGCCTCCGTATTGAGGAATGATCCCAACAAAGCACAGCGTTTCCATCACCCACCTTCCTTTTGCTCATGAGTCAATCACAAGGTGCCTCAAAAACAAGCCTGACACTATCCTCAACAGACACCAATTTCCGCTGACGCGTTGACATGTGCTTCTATACTGTCTTCTCCACCACGCACTAAATGCCTGCGTTAATCACTCATGCTGAACTTCAGGAACACCAATGATTAGTTTAAAATATTTAGCATCCAACTAACATCTTTTGAAGTCATTGCGTCATTGTAAAGTTTGTGGAGGTGCTGGAAATGAAATTCTCTGCAGCTCTGGATTCGCGAGTGGAGAGGGAAAAGCTGTTTCCTTGAAATCTGTTCGTATTATACTCCTTGTTCTTCACCGGCACATCTGGCTGTCCCTTCCATGGACATCAAACTCTCTATCCCAGGTCTGGCCATCACATCATTTTAAAACCCGTCTCTGCTGATCACACACTGCACATCGGCCGAAACTCGCCCTCCCCTGTCATGCACAGATCTTCGCCTCCGACTTTCAGACATCTGTATCTCAGGCCGCCCCCCCTTGCATGTAATCCTCAGCTGAAGAATTTTAGTCATTTCAACCATGTCTAATTTGCACCATTTGACAGTAATTGCAGTTTCCTTTACCTGTTGGATAAAACAATTTCAATTCATTAAAGTTTACAGGTTTATGTATTTGCGACACAAGTAGGTTTCCATTAACACTGCAATACAGTTCCTGTGAAACAATTTGACAGGCTTAAGCATTTGCAAATCCACAGAAGTCTTCTTCAAATGAACACTGGGGCTAATTATTATCTGATTACATTTCATTCACAGTCAACAATGTAACGATTGTAATCCTATCTCGTGGAAAGTGCGGGCTCTCCAAGTGTGTTACTCGATACCTGGTGGCCATGTCAGTGTCGGATCTGCTGCTCATCATCCTCGACTTGATATTCAGACACATTCCAATAGTTTTTAAGGACAGTTTTCTTTTCTTGAAGTCTATCCCTGTGTGCAATATCCACGCCGTTCTGCTTTATGCAGCCACTGACTGTTCTGTGTGGTTCACCGTCACTTTCACTTTTGATCGGTGCGTGGCTATTTGTAGCCAAACGCTGAAAGTTAAATATTGCACTGAGAAAACGGCAGCTGTGGTTCTGGGAACAGTGACTCTGCTCAGCTGCATGAAGAACATTTTCTGGTATTTTATGTTATCAGGTTTATACATCATGAAAAATAATCCCAAATTTTGTTACATGGAAATTGAGAATATGTTCTCATTTGCCTGGGTGACGATTCAATTCCTCCATAACATTTTCACCCCTGGGGTCCCATTCGTCCTGATACTGCTGCTGAATGTTTTCACTGTGAGACACATTCTGGTGAGCAGCAGAGCCCGCAGGAGACTCCGGGCTCACAGCGATGGAGAGAGTTCCAAAGACCCAGAAATGGATAGTCGACGGAAATCCATGATTTTACTATTTGTAATCTCGGGAAACTTCGTATTGTTATGGTCAACTCTCATGGTGTATTCTATATGGCACCCTGTGTATGGAATCGATCCTCGTAAGGTTGCATACATGCACCCTTTTGTTCTGGAATTGAGCTTCATGTTGCAGCTTCTGAGTTGCTGTACGAACACCTTCATTTATGCCGTGACTCAGGTTAAATTCAGAGAGCAGTTAGCGTTGTTATTGAAATATCACATGACTTCAATGAGTCAATTAATCTATAATTCCAATAAATGAATTAATGTCACTTATAAAAACTTTTTTTTACTTCACACTTCAGTTCAGACATTTGCAATCGAGCAGTGGGAGCTTTCTGGTCGATTACAAATCGTGAAAGGGTGATGCTGAAAAGGTATGAGTGTAGGGAAGACACTGTGTCCATTGAGATGAAGTGTAGTAGAGGATTACGGGAAAATTATGTTGGATCACCACGGAGCAGAGGACTGGTCAAAAGTTTTGCATTTTAAGAATGGAACAGGCCAAGATTGTAGCCCATTCTGTTCAATGAATGATATTCAAGACTTTAATATGTCTCGCACAGACTAGACCAACAGAATGCCCTTCCCTACAAAAATTTGTTAAACATTGGCCACTTCACGTACTCATTACACACTCTCTCCAAACAAATGGATGCCGATCTCTCCCCCTTTCCCTATTTTGATGTTTTTTAATGGTCCCTGAACCATCTTGAACCTTTATTGCCCCACATCTTACATGCGGACGCCAAGATGAAAGAAAAACTGTTGTTTGATATTAACTTATTAAATAATGAATGTGACAAACTCGGTGAACAGATGAAAATCGATGGCTGTCGTTTATATGGACTCCCAGGAGCCTCTTGATAAAGTCCCCTGTGACATTAGTGTACCTTTAAAATATATATTTTTTTCAAAACCATGTTCTCTGCAGCTCTCACAATTTTGCTTATCTCACTGTTGCCGGCCTGCTGGAAAAGTCATTTTATTGCTCCTCCAGCGGCTTCAATGGGGATCGGTTATTTAGCTTGTTTATTTTGATACCGGGTATGTTTTATGATGCTGCATTGTTCGAAGGAAGATCATGTCTTTGGATATTTTTTTGTTTTCTTCCACGTGAATTTAAGGTTTCATTTTTTGTGCAAGACTGCAGCAGGTCAGATGGGACATCAAACCACAAATAAGTCTCTCTGTCTCTGGTATTGGGAATTCTGCTGGTTCGTTGAAAGCAAGAATCCCGCTCTTCCTGGAGTAGAATACCTGCTGTTTTTGGCTTGACCAGAGTCTACCCATGGTGTCTGGGAAGCTGTTCTGACTTCAAACTGCTCTGAGCGTATCTGAAGGGCTGCAAGAAGATACACATAAAAGTTATAAACTTCCCTTCGGCAATATTCCAGAGAATAAACCGAAACATTGAAATGTTATTCTGCTCTAAGAACATAGATCCGACCCTTAATCCTGCTTTGACAGTATTTCTCTCTGGTAGGGTAATCCTCATTTCTCCCTTCCACATTTTTAAAGGAATATCTTGTGTCTTGGAACAAATTTTATGCAGTTCTGGAATTTTGTGAGAGTGAACGAGAATCCAGGATGGTAGTCTGCCTCCCTGGTGCCGGGATACTGGATGTCTCCGAGAGGGTAGGAAACATATTTAAAAAGGAAGGTAGTCAAACGGATGTGATTATACACATTGGTGAAAGTGATGTAGGTAGGAAGAGCAGGGGGGTCATACGAGAGAAATTCAGGGAGTTGGGTGCTAGGCTAAAAAGTAAGGCCTCCAGGGTAGCAATCTCTGGGCTGCTCCCGGTGTCTAGTGCAAGTGAGACTCGGAACAGGGAGATTCTACAGTTGAACGCGTGGGTAAAGGACTGGTGCAAGAGGGAGGGTTTTAAATTCATAGATAACTGGGAAATCTTCAAGTCAGGATGGCAACTGTACAGAAAGGATGGGTTACACCTTAACTGGAAGGGAGCAATTATCCTGGCTGGGAGTTTTGCGAGAGTGTTTCGGCAGGATTTAAATTAGTGTGGCAGGGGGGTGGGGAACAAAACAGTCGGTCAGTAAATACTGAGGCTGGGGTTGAGCTGGGGGCCAGGGCAAGGCTAGCTAAGAAGAGGAGCACTCTGGAGGAGGATGACCTGAGTAGGCGTGGAAGTCTGGAGTGCATCTGCTTCAATGCGAGGAGCGTAACGGGTAAAACAGACGAACGTAGGGCCTTAATGCTTATGCGGAATTTGGATGTGGTTGCGGTGACGGAAACTTGGTTAAAAGAAGGACAGGACTGGCATCTGGATATTCCGGGGTATAAGTGTTTTAGGCGAGACAGAGACGGGGCTAAAAAAGGTGGGGGAGTAGCGATATTAGTTAAGGAGCATATTACCGCGTTGCAGAGGGTCGACAACATAGAGCGGTCATGTACTGAGTCGCTGCGGGTGGAACTCAGAAACAGTAAGGGTGCAGTCACTATGCTGGGGGTGTACTACAGACCACCCAACAGCCCACGGGAAGTGGAGGAAAGTATATGTCAGGAGATTCTGGATAGGTGCAGAAAAAATAGGGTTGTTGTAGTGGTGGACTTTAATTTCCCTGGCACAGACTGTAAAATGCTTAGAGCTGGGGGTCCGGACGGGGAGGAATTTATAAAATGGGTACTGGAAGGTTCTTTGGAACAGTATGTACATAGCCCTAGGAGAGAGGGGGCTATACTGGACCTAGTTCTGGGAAATGAGCCCGGTCTGGTCGTCAAAGTTTCGGTAGGGGAACATGTGGCAAACAGTGACCACAACTCTGTTAACTTTAGGATAGTAATGGACAAGGATGAGTGCTGTCCTACGGGCAGTGTGCTAAATTGGGGGAAGGCTAACTATAGCCGGATTAGGCAGGAATTGGTGGATGTTGATTGGGAGAGGATGTTCGAGGGTAAGTCCGCGTCTGGCATGTGGGAGTCTTTTAAGGAACTATTGATAAGGCTGCAGGATAGGCATGTGCCTGTAAAAAGGAAAGATAGGAAAGGTAGGATTCGCGAGCCATGGATAACCAGGGAAATTGAGGATCTGATTAAAATGAAAAGGGAGGCGTACGTTAAGTCCAGGCAACAGAAAACAGATGGAGCTCTGGTGGAATACAGAGAGAGTAGGAAAGAACTCAAACGGGGATTTGGAAGGGCAAAAAGAGATCACGAGATGTTCTTGGCAGGCAGGATTAAGGAGAATCCTAAGGCATTCTATTCATACGTTAGGAACAAAAGAGGTGTCAGGGAGAAAATCGGACCTCTCAGGGACAAAGGAGGGGAATTATGCTGAGAACCCAAGGGAAAAGGGGAGATCCAAATTAATATTTTGCATCGGTATTCACGAAGGAGAGGGGCGTGTTAACCGGGAGTGTCTCGGAGGGAGGTGTTGACCCGTTAGAGAAAATCTCCTTTACAATAGAAGAAGTGTTAGGTTTTTTAGGGAACATTAAAACTGACAAAGCCCCAGGGCCTGATGGCATCTATCCTCGACTGCTCAGGGAGACATAGAAATCATAGAAACCCTACAGTACAGAAAGAGGCCATTCGACCCACCGAGTCTGCACCGACCACAATCCCACCCAGGCCCTACCCCCATATCCCTACATATTTACCCACTCATCCACGCATCCCAGGACACTAAGGGACAATTTTTAGCATGGCCAATCACCAAAACCTGCACATCTTTGGACTATGGGAGGAAACCGGAACACACATGGGGAATATGTGCAAACTCCACACAGACAGTGACCCGACCCAGGAATCGAACCCAGGCCCCTGGAGCTGTGAAGCAGCAATGCTAACCACTATGCTACCGTGCCGCAGATGGAGTTTAATCCGGATAAATGCGAAGTGATGCATTTTGGAAGAAATAATGTAGGGAGGAGTTATACAATAAATGGTAGAGTCATCAGGAGTATAGAAACACAGAGGGACCTAGGTGTGCAAGTCCACAAATCCTTGAAGGTGGCAACACAGGTGGAGAAGGTGGTGAAGAAGGCATATCGTATGCTTGCCTTTATAGGACGGGGTATAGAGTATAAAAGCTGGAGTCTGATGATGCAGCTGTACAGAACGCTGGTTAGGACACATTTTGAGTACTGCGTACAGTTCTGGTCGCCGCACTACCAGAAGGACGTGGAGGCGTTAGAGAGAGTGCAGAGAAGGTTTACCAGGATGGTGCCTGGTATGGAGGGTCTCAGCGATGAGGAGAGATTCGGTAAACTGGGGTTGTTCTTCCTGGAAAGACGGAGAAAGAGGGGAGATCTAATAGATGTGGTACAAGATTATGAAGGGGATAGATAGGGTGAACGGTGGGAAGCTTTTTCCCAGATCAGAATTGACGTTCACGAGGGGTCACGGGCTCAAGGTGAGAGTGGCGAAGTATAACTCAGATGTTAGAGGGATGTTTTTTGCACAGAGGGTGGCGGGGGCTTGGAATGCGCTGCCAAGTAGCGTGGTGGAGGCAGGCACGCTGACATCGTTTAAGACTTACCTGGATAGTCACATGAGCAGCCTGGGAATGGAGGGATACAAACGATTGGTCTAGTTGTACCAAGGAGCGGCACAGGCTTGGAGGGCCAAAGGGCCTGTTTCCTGTGCTGTACTGTTCTTTTTTTCTTTGTGAACATTTCTCGGTGACCTCCACCACACCATGTTTCGACAGCCGATCTGCATCTGCAGCTAATCAACAATAGTTTACACACCAAATGCACTTTACAGCAAATCCAGAGGTTTTGTTTTAAAGAAGGAAATAGAGCTCATGTGAATTAGTCACATTGTAGTTTTACGGTGATCGTCTGCACATTGTTGACGGTAAATTAATTACGTGTCAATTAATATCCTTCACTCCCTCAAGTTCATTGATTTCTCTTTCTTGTCGAATTGTAATGATATTCATTGACCCATTTTGATCCATTTCTTCACCAACATTGCTTGTAGCACCTTAAACTAATTAGCTTTACCCAGATTCCTTCATGCCAATGAAAACATGATTGGCTTAATTTTAAAATGTACATTTCCTCTTCGAGTATGCCTCTTTCAAGCATAGCATACAAATCTATAGTGCTCTGATCCGCAGTCGAACTTTGACTATGAGGTTACGATTAACCCCCACACATTTCTCAAATATAAATCTTTCATTGCTTCATATGCCGTTGGATGCACAATTTAATACGCGAGGAAACAAAAGTGAAAGTATTCCAAAGCCACAATTCCAAGTCCAATTTAGGCAATTAGAATTGTTCAGTTCGTATGAACTTCGTTGTCTGCAAAACACATCTTATTTGGATTATTTACAATCCCCAATAATGTGTAATTTCATGTTCTGATGAATGGTGCAACTTGTTTAAAACTGATTTGACCAGACCTGTGGGCATCATTAACAAGGGCAACATGTTTTGTCCATGACGAAATCTCTATTAGGATATGGTTTTGTGAAGCATTTTTAAATCGCTGGAGTCCTTGTTGGCAAATTCCCCCATCATACAGTTCAGAAGACAATTTGTTATAGTTCAGAAACTCCGAAGTGCTTCATGAAGTCCTCCTGAAACATACGTTTTGCAATTTGATTTGGGTCGGATCAGCATAAGATGTTTCACTTCCAGTATGATTCAAGTGGCCCACTGGGGAGCTTTTATAAAACGAAGTTTATTTAAGAGGGATCACATATCGCAATGACATTTATCAATTCCAAGCAAGAAAAAAACATTGCATTGTGTAACCGTGAACAACGATATGAAATGTTCCAACCAAACAAACCTCATTGAAGCATACCCCTGCCATATGCTAAGAACAGAAACTATGACTGGTCACATGATGCTGGAATTTATTCGTTTGGATGGAGAATTTAAACTTTTACTCCTCAGCCTTGTCACCTCCAGCAGATCTCGAGGTAGAGATAATGCCACAGGTGGCCTCTCGCTTTTAGCCAGCGAACCAGTGCAGGAGACAGAATTCTCACTCCAGGAAGGCAAGAAGGCCTGTTTCCAGCTGGCCAGCAGAATATATAACGCCAGGGAGAGAAAACCTGTCTGCGTTTTGAAAACCAAGACAGCTTCTGAATCTGAAACCAAACTGAAAGTGAATCCTGGGCAGACACCACCTGACCTTGACTTGTCAATCAATCTTCCCCCGTAACAATTCAAAAGTCCATAAAGGACACTGCATGAATTGCTGCGGAAAAAAAAAAACATTCAAACAATTGAAGCAGCAATAACCGCTTGTGTAAGCAGACAACCCATGCCATAATGAAACCAAAAGGTCTGCTTCCAAACTACATACGTGATTTTTTAAAAAAGTATTTGAGAAACACCAGCGTCACAAATTATAAGGCTTTCTTACGACGACAGTGCAGGAAAGGTGATGTTATTCCGAGTTAGCTTGGGGCAGAACTTGACTGTTGCAGTGCTGCCACTCCTCGCCTCTCTTGTCCTCCAACTTGCTAAGGTCCCTATTTTGGAAGGAAATGTCAAAGCAGTATTGAGTAATTTCCACAGTGCAGGTAGTACATATTTCTCAGACCATGCTTTTCATGTGTGAGAAGCGATTGTTTACTGTGGGAGATGGGGCGGCAGTTAGCATGATACCTTTTCTTGCGAGCTGTTGAGACCCTTGAGCTGTTGGAGCTGCGTTCGTTCAGGCAAGTAGCAATGATCTCATCAGACTCTTGACTTTTGCCTTCGAATAAGATTTGGATGTTGTGCAAGAGGTTTTGGAAGCATATGATCTTGTTGGATGTGGAATTATATTTAAAATAACGATACCTGGGCCTCAGGGTTTAAATTATCAGGAAACATTAGAACAACTCGGCACGTTTTGTTTCTCGAATTTAGAAGAATAAGGGATGATCTGATCGAAATTTTCAAGATATTAGCTGGAATTGACAAGGTAAATACAAATTATTTCAACTGGCTGGATATTCAAGAACCAGGGAGCACAGACTCCATACGAGGGCTGGAACGTTCAAGAGAGTTCTTTGGAAACACTTCCGCACACAAAGGATGAAACGTTGTTTGAAACTTTGGTCCACATGTGGCAGTTGATGCCAGGTTGGTTTGTAATTTTAAAGCTGAGATAGTTATTTTTTGTTCCGCAAAGATATTAAGGAATCGGCGCGAAAGACAGCTACATGGCCAAGGTCAAACTCAATGTCAGAATAAGTCGAAATTCTGGTTGGTATACCCCTTTCACTATGTTCCTATGTACCTATTTATGCGCCACATAATTCTGAGCTACCAATCCGCTCTTGACGTCACATTATTTGCAAGGATGACCCATTTCAGTTTCTGGACAAGGACATAACACATCATTTTAAATCAGAGCGGATCATAAACTTAATTGCACCATCACATCATGATCATGACTCTTCGCAATCTATAACCTTCTACTTCAAAGTCCTGAACTGCTCAGTTTTTTTTTCCTTGCGATATACTTTGGAGGTTATACCTTCCTGGTTTCCTATCGGTCTGTATTCTCGAAACATCTGCATTTGGGATAACTTGTTTCACCTCCTAAACATCTTTCTCGGAATGCAGTTAAAACAAAACTATTCATCGCTGCTTTTGCCACTTCTTGAACAATGTTATACTGGGTGGTTTGTGCTGATGACGAAAGTTTATGTTATTTTGTTTTAACAATTATCCTGTCTGCATAGCGTTATCCCCAATACATAATTAAGATTATATTTTCTGTCTATTGCGATCGATCTCGACTTTTCTTGCCCAAATCATTATATTGACATGATCATAGAATGATAGAAACCCTACAGTACAGAAAGAGGCCATTCGGCACATCGAGACTGCACTGACCACAGATTCCCACCCAGGCCCTACCCCCATATCCCTACATATTTTATCCGCTAATCCCTCGAAGCTACACATCCCAGGACACTAAGGGGCAATTTTTTTAGTATGGCCAATCAACCTAACCCGCACATCTTTGGATTGTGGGAGGAAACCGGAGCACCCGGAGGAAACCCACGCAGACACGAGGAGAATGTGCAAACTCCACACCGACACAGACAACTCCACACAGACAAAGCTTAATGATATTAAGCTTTTTTGAATATCTCATTCTCAGTGCATTATATTTTATTTTAAAGACTTGTCCAAGACCTATTGATAGTGTTTAAAATAGGAAATTAGATCCAATCCCGTTTCAGTGCAGCTCTCCCCAACAGAATAGTTCACTTTTTTCTGAGAATACTGGCCACTGCCTGTGTATTTATTTGTGTTATTAGTAACAAGTAGGCTTACATTAACACTGCAATGAATTTAATGGGAAAATCCCCCATCGTCACACTCCAGCCCCTGTTCGGGTACTCTGCGGGAGAAATTAGCATGGCCGATCCACCTAACCAGCACATTTCTCGGATTGTGGGAGTCGACCAGATGACACAGAAGAAACTCGCAGAGACAAGGGGAGAACATGAAAACTCCTCCCAGACAGTGATCAAAGCCGGGACTCAAACTCGTGTCCCTGGCGCTTTGAGGCAGCAGTGCTGACCACTGTGCCACCAGACCACCCAGATTCACATTCTTACGAAGTGATCCTTTCAGCCTGTGCTAAAGTGCTAAACTCTACGTCAATTGGCACATGACTCAGAATCATACCTCCAGAGGAACTGCATTTTAATGTTGATCAGAATGCCACAAAATTCCTGAGCAAACCAATTTGCAATTTTCCAATACGTTGCCAGTTCCTTCGTGAACGTCGACAATAACTTCACCCATCGCTTCCCACCAAACATTCATTACAGGTAAAGGGGCTCTGTCGGTCTTCACACTTGGAGAATCAAAATACATTTGGTAATCCATCGCACAGTTTCAGAGAACAATTTTCATTCCCATGGTAATGTAGTGCCTTTTCTGAAGAACAAAGACCAAAGAACGTAGGCCACAGGAACAGGCCCTTCAGCCCCCGAGCATTCGCCGATCCGTTGTCTACCTAGACCAACAGCCTGTATCTCTCCATCCCCCGCCTGTTCATGTGCTTTTCCAGATCAGTCTTAAATGTTGCGAACATATCTGCCTCAATCACCTCACTTGGCAATGCATTCCGGGCCCAGCACCATCTGTCTAAAATTCCTCCCCTGCAAATCTCGACTGAATCTTTCCCCTCTTTCCTTAAGCATGTACCCCTTTGTATTTGTCATTTCTGTCCTGGGGAAAAAATCTTTCAACACTTCACATCATCTAGGCCCCTCATAATTTTATAAACTTCTATCAGATCATCCCTCAGCCTCGATCTTTCCAGGGAGAACAATCCCAGATTATTCAATCTTTCCTCATAGCTAATACTCTCCATACCAGGCAACAACCTGGTAAAACTTTTCTGATCTCCCTCCAAAGCCACCACATCCCTCTGTTTGTGTGGCGACTAGAATTGGACACAGTATTCCAAATGTGGCCGAACAAATGTTTTATATAACTGTAGCATAATTTGCAAATTTCTCTATCCAATACCCGGCCGATGAAAACTAGCATCCCATATGCTTTCTTCACCAGCTTCCCAACCTGTGCTGCCATTAAGGATCTACACACCGCTACTCCGAGAGCCCGCTGTGTGTCTATGCTCCTGATGGTTCTGCCATTTATTTTATATCTCCGCATCGCATTTACCTAAATTAAATTTCAACTGCAATTTATCCGCACAATTTTCCAGTTCATTTATATCCTGCTGTATAATCGGACAACCTTAAGCACTCCAGCAATCGTAACATCATCCACAAACTTGTTAATCAGACCAGTTACGTTATCTTCCAATCATTTATACATATTGCAAACAACAGAATTCCGAGCACTGATCCCTGCGGCATGCTCCTCGTTACAGACGTTCATTCAGATAAACACTTTTCCACTGCCAACCTCGGCCTTACTTGACCAAGGTCATTTCTGAATCAATCTAGCTAGTTCACCCTTGATTCCGTGTTTCTAACCTTTTGTACCAACCAATCATGAGGATCCTTGTCAAATGCTTTATTAAAGGCCATCTACACAACTTTCACGGCCCTTCCCTCATCAATCATTTTTGTCACTTCCACAAAAAACTCAATCAAAGTGTGGAGACATGCCCTCCCTCTTACAAGACCATGCTGTCTGTCATTAATAAGACCATTCAGTTCCAAATGTGCATTGATCCTATCCCGAGGAATCTTCTTCAACAATTTCACTATCACTGGCGACAAGCTAACTGGCCGATATTTACCCGAGTTATCCATGCTACCCTTCAGAATTAACACAACAACGATGGCGATTTTCTAATCCTCTGGGATCTCACCTGTGCCAATGAGCAAATAAAGAATTCTATTAGACGCCCATTAATTTCCTCATTAGTCTCCCTCCATAATCACGGATAGATGGCATCTGGCGCTGGGGATTGTCTATCTTAATGTTTTTTTTTAAGATACCTAACATTTGCTCCGTCATAATGGTGACTTGCTCGAGAGGGTTTACATACCAGTCCGAGACACCATCAATTGACGTGTCCCTCTTTGTCAATACCGATGCAATGTACTCAATAAGGATCTCACACACTTCCTTTGGTTCTATGCATAATTTCCCTCCTTTCTCTTTGAGTCGACCAATTATTTTCCTGACTACCCTCTTGTTGCAAATATATGTATAAAATGCCTTGGTGGTTTCCTTAATCCTGCCTGCCCAGGGAATGTCATGACTCCTTTTTTCCCTCCTCACTCGTTCTTTGACTTCTTTTCTACTTTCCCAGTATTCTTCAAGTGCTTCATCTGTCTTTAGTCGCCGAGACCATATGTACGTATCCTTTTTCTTTTTGACTAGACTCGCAATTTCCCTGGTCATCGACGGATCCCGATTCCAGACTTTCCTGCCCTTCCTTTTCACAGGCATATGCCTGTCCTGCCCTCCCATCAACTGCTCCTTAACAGACTCCCGCATGCCAGAAGTGGATTAATCCCCAAACCGCATCTCCCAAACAACAGCTTCCAAATCCTGCCTAATCCGGTTTTAGTTAGCCTTTCCCCATTTTAGTACCCTATCCCGAGGACAATCCTTATCCTTTGCCACGAATATCCGAAAACGTAAGGAATTGTGGTCACTGTTCGCCAGGTGTTTCCCCGTACTATTTGATGAACTTGTCGGACTTATTCTCTCGCACCAGGTCCACTATATCCCCCTCTCTAGTCTGACTATCTACATGTTGCTCAAACAAATCTTCCTGAAAACACTTAACAAATTGCGTGCCATCTGGGCCCCTCGCCCTAAAGGAGTTCCAGTTAAGACTTGGAAAATTAAAGTCTGCCACTATAACAGCCGTATTATTTCTACATCTGTCCAGAATCTCCTTACACATCCGTTCTTCAGCTTCCCGTGGGTTGTTGAAAGGCCTGCAGTATACCCTCATCATAGCGTCTATCGTCTTCCCATTTTTGAGCTGTACCCACAGTGTCTCTTTACATGATTCTGCTAAGGTGTACTCTCTCTGTACCGCTGTAATATTTTCCACAACCAGAACTGCAACCCCGACCTAATTTTCCTTCCCCTCTGTCTCGCCGAAAACAACTATATCCCGAAGCATATAACTGCCAGTCCTGTCGGTTTCAACTGAAGAAAGCTATCTCCATCAGTATTTGTCTGGGTGTCCATTATCAATATTAATTTTATAATTCAATATTTGTTTTAGTAACTGTATTTGTCTGATGCAATTCAGTAACTTGTCACAAGATATTCCCATGGGTAGTTTATGAAATCCAACTAGAAAAATATTCACAGTTTAAATATTATTAAATTGTGAAGTTGATTGTTCATTTAATATCCAGCTTTAGTGCAGGTTATCAATTTACTATGCCAAAATGGTTCAGCAGGCAATTTTAACACTTATTTGCATTTCATAATATTTTATTAGGTTAAATATTTGCTCTCAATTTATTCCCCTTTGCCGTTCCAAGAGTAGAACTGAACAATACAATGTACGTTTTCCAGCTCTGTATTTTATCAAGCATAATATCGAAACAAACAATAAAATTATACCCCAGGCAATAATATCAAGCACAATAAATCAATCAATTGCTATGTTATGCCCACGTGTCTTAATGATCATGCACAATGTAACAAGAAACTGAAAATGAATTCAACTGTGTGTGTCGAGCAAATTCAACATATCGTGTTAATTATATGTCATTGCCCCGTCTAGAACTTCACATCTCTATGCTAACACTGGAATACAAATCACTTCAACTCTATATTGGCTATCAAGCTGGGTTGGAATTCAGTGCAAATAAAGAAGCAGTAACACATTGTTACCATTCCCGATTTGAGAATCACAGATTATCTAATTCATAGAAATCCTACAGTGCAGAAGGAGGCCATTCGGCCCATCGAGTCTGCACCGACCACAATCCCACCCCACATATTTACCCGCTAATCCCTCTAACCTATGCATCCAGGACTCGAAGGGGCAATTTGTAACCTGGCCAATCAACCTAACCCGCACATCTTTGGACTGTGGGAGGAAACCGGAGCACCCGGAGGAAACCCACGCAGACACGAGGAGAATGTGCAAACTCCACACAGACAGTGACCCAAGCTGGGAATCGAACCCGGGACCCTGGAGCTGTGAAGCAGCAGTGCTAACCACTGTGCTACCGTGCCGCCCCTCGTGCACATACATTTTATCATATCCAATGACAAAGTAATTGAAGCTTGACTTTGTAACTTGCTGTCACAGAAATCCATCAATAAACTGAAACTTATGTCTGCCTGGAAGACAGGATCGCCCTCCAACAATTTCAGCCTACTGCCCTCTGACGGAGCACACCATTGGATCGGTGACTCTGGATTCCATGCTCATGGAAAATTATAATCATTACGTTTGTTGTTGCTGTGAGCTTCCCTGTGCCGCTTTCTTTGACTTTGCCATCTTTTTGTTCTATTAATGCAAAAAATCCGGAGTTGTCACAACTCGTACCATATTTCCTGCATATGGACAATAATCAAATCCTCCTATTTTCTCCTATAACGAGTTTGATGTGTGGATTTCATATAGAATTAAATCACTGAAAACTGGCAGGTTATGGAAAACGCACGGCAAGACATAATGGAAGAATTCAGAATACAAAAACACATTTCTTCCACTGACGGATGGTGTGAGGCGAAATCAGTGCTGTTCAAAATTAAGTACTTCCTGTCCCTCACATTTGCCAAAAGGAGAACTTTTTATCGTTTCTGATGTAGATCCTGATTGTCATTTGATTCGGTTGTGATAGCGAGAAAGAACAATGTCAATCTTTACGACACAACACTTGGCAAATGTGAGGCTACCCAAATCCCAAAGGAAAAGTTGAATCAACTGCGACAACGCGATTGAAATCTGTCAAAATGAGAAGTGACTTAAAGTCACGGGAAGTAAATCTCTTACCAATTATGATGATTTTATACATTAAAGTAATGCGTTTACTAAAATGAAAAAAATGACGATAGCAATTAAAACAGTTAACAGTACAAACAATTAACAGTACAAACAGTTCCTGAAATATTTTTGATAAAACAAGCTCAGAGTTAATACCCCTCTTGATAGCCCATGATTACAATTGTTCAATCTATGACAAACTCCAGTAATGTAACCATTGCTCCACTCTGACAGTGGCAGTAAGGTGGTGTTCACAGCTCTGGCTTCAACACGCACAGACATATTCGAGATCTCATAGGCAAACCCCAACGTCTTCAGTCTCACTTGAAATATTCTCCCCTTTGATTTTCCTCTATTATTTGTACAATTTTAACAGTTTTTACCACTGTGGATTTACATTTTCCCATTAATTTAAGGCTACTGTTATGAACCCAAGCGATGCTTCAGTTTGAGCACATCCCAAAACGCAGAGGATACCTTGCCACACTGCTTCTTATTATTTATATGGTGTATCTGGCAGATAATATTTTTGATTCATGTATATTGAAGGAGATTGATTCAAAGCGAATGGAAGGCACATGTATCTGGTAAGAAAAGTGTACAACTGAGTTTTCCTCACCATTGTACGTCAGAGTTTATTGAAGAGGACAGGCTGCACTTCGCCCGAGGACTCTGTGATAATCTCTCCCTGTGACTCGCTGGGAAAATAAAAGTTACATCTTTAAACTGAGACATTGGCTTTATAAGAACAAAGAACAATACAGCACAGGAACAGGCCCTTCGGCCCTCCAAGCCCGTGCCACTCCCTGGTCCAAACTAGACCATTCTTTTGTATCCCTCCATTCCCACTCCGTTCATATAGCTGTCTAGATAAGTCTTAAACGTTCCCAGTGTGTCCGCCTCCACCACCTTGCCTGGCAGCGCATTCCAGGCCCCCACCACCTTATGTGTAAAATATGTCCTTCTGATATCTGTGTTAAACCTCCCCCCCTTCACCTTGAACCTACGACCCCTCGTAAACGTCACCACCGACCTGGGGAAAAGCTTCCCACCGTTCACTCTATCTATGCCTTTCATAATTTTATTCACCACTATTAAGTCTCCCCTCATCCTCCGTCTTTCCAGGGAGAACAACCCCAGTTTACCCAATCTCTCCTCATACCTATACCCCTCCATACCAGGCAACATCCTGGTAAACCTCCTCTGTACTCTCTCCAAAGCCTCCAAGTCCTTCTGGTACCGTGGCGACCAGAACTGGACGCAGTATTCCAAATGCGGCCGAACCAACGTTCTATACATTTGCAACATCAGACCCCAAATTTTATACTCTATTCCCCGTCCTCTGAAGGCAAGCATGCCATATGCCTTCTTCACCACCTTCTCCACCTGTGACGTCACCTTCAAGGATCTGTGGACTTGCACACTCAGGTCCCTCTACGTATCGACACCCTTTATGGTTCTGCCATTTATCGTATAGCTCCTCCCTACATTATTTCTACCAAAATGCATCACTTTGCATTGATCAGGATTGAACTCCATCTGCCATTTCTTTGCCCAAATTTCCAGCCTATCTATTTCCTTCTGTAGCTTCTGACAATGCTCCTCACTATCTGCAAGTCCTGCCAATTGTGTGTCATCCGCAAACTTACTGATTACCCCAGTTACACCTTCTTCCAGATCGTTTTTATGAATCACAAACAGCAGAGAACCCAATACAGAGCCCACTAGTCACAGGCCTCCAGCCGGAAAAACACCCTTCCACTACCACCCTCTGGCTTCTCTGACCAAACCAGTTCTCCACCCATCTAGCCACCTCCCCCTTTATCCCATGAGATCCAACCTTTTTCACCAGCCTACCATGAGGGACTTTGTCAAACGCTTTACTAAAGTCCATATAGACGACATCCATGGCCCTTCCCTCGTCAACCATTTTGGTCACTTCTTCAAAAAACTCCACCAGTTTAGTGAGGCATGACCTCCCTCTAACAAAACCATGCTGACGATCGTTAATGAGTTTATTCCTTTCTAAATGCGCATACATTCTATCTCTACGAATCTTCTCCCACAACTTCCCCACCACGGACGTCAATCACACCGGCCTATAAATACCCGGGTTATTCTTCCTACCCTTCTTAAATAACGGGACCACATTAGCTTTCCTCCAATCCTCTGGGACCTCACCTGCGTCCAGTGACGAGACAACGATTTGCGTCAGAGGCCCAGCGATTTCATCTCTCGTCTCCCTGAGCAGCCTTGGATAGATTCCAGCAGGCCCTGGGGATTTGTCAGTCTTTATATTCTCTAACAAACCTAACACTTCCTCCCTTGTAATGGAGATTTTCTCCAACGGTTCAACACTCCCCTTCGAGACACTCCCAGTCAACACATCCCTCTCCTTTGTGAATACCGACGCAAAGTATTCATTTCGGATCTCCCCTACTTCTTTGGGCTCCAAGCATAATTCCCCACTTTTGTCCCTGAGAGGTCCGATTTTTTCCCTGACAACCCTTTTGTTCCTAACGTATGAATAAAATGCCTTGGGATTCTCCTTATTCCTGTCTGCCAAGGACCTTTCGTGACCCCTTTGTGCCTTTCTAATTCCCCGTTTGAGTTCTTTCCTACTTCCTTTGTACTCCTTCAGAGCTCCCTCCGTTTTTAGCTGCCTGGAACTAACATATGCCTCTCTTTTCTTTTTGACCAGTCCCTCAATTTCCCTGGTTATCCACGGTTCTCGAATCCTACCCTTCCTATCCTTCTTTTTTACAGGCTCATTCCTGTCCTGTAGCTCTAACAACTGATCCTTAAACGACTCCCACATGCCAGATGTGGATTTACCCTCAAACAGGAATATCTTTAGAAAGTAAATGTACTTTATTGCCTTCTCCAGTTTTGGCCTCCAAATTGGATATGTCACTTTTAAAATAAAATAGTTAACTTCAAGTCGCACCCCTTATCATCTTTTTTGGCAAATCCTTATTCGTGCTCCTTCCCTGTCATTACATTTGATCTCTGTATATTCTCACCTCCTTTATTTATTTACTAACCTTTGTAATCTACTGTCGAACTAAATTAACCAGTCACACTCATATAAGCTTCTTCCAATTATGTGATCGTATGACAATGACATTGAAAAAAAAAGAGATGAATACTTCTATTTTCCTCCCATATAACATGGCTCGGTGCAGGTAACACGGTTCTTTTTCTGGAACATCAGCAGTCCAGCTGATAGAGATAATCCTCTTGTGCTGTTCGGTCAGGAGGTTCGATACTCAGAAGCAGTGACAGTGAGCTGTCATGTGGTGTTCAGAGTTTGATGAGATGGGAGTTGAGTTACTGCCACCAAAACCGCAACCTCATCTCACACTTGTAGCCATTCTGTTTATCTGGCTCAAACAATTCAGTTTCCTCGCAATGTTGACCCTCAATACATTGAAATATGTGATTCGGTAAAATAGAAATCTCAGTAAGAGAGAAGTGCATTGTGAATATTGTAGAAGGAAAGACTGAGATTGACACAAAGAGAGTAAATCAACTAATGATAAATTCTACAGATTTGTACACAGGCAGTTGAAAGCACGGAGGACAATGACCCAGGGAAGGGAATGGGAGAAGAGCGAGGGCAGCATTGCAACAAGATCATGATCTCATTATGTTATGTGAGAGCAGAAGGAAGCGACAATATTTGGCAGGGGCGACGATTTGGACAGATGTGAACAAAATGATTGTGTGGCTTTTGCTACCAAATAAACCTGTTGGACTTTAACTTGGTGTTGTTAAACTTCTTACTGTGTTTACCCCAGTCCAACGCCGGCATCTCCACAACAAAATGATTGCCATTTCAAAATGGATGCATTCCTGAAACTGGAATCAAAGTAGTTCAGGCAGCACAGTGGTACCTTGTAGAGCAGGGCACATCAACATCATGTGGGATGGACTCAGATTTACACATTGCAGCTGAGATTCTGGAAAGAAGAAGTTGTATATACCGCTTTGCAAAATAAAAATACAGACGCTTCCATTAATTCTGACGTACAATATGTTCAAAGTGCGATATAAATTTATGGGATTTTAACTTCCCGGGACATGGAGCTTTTCCCCTTGAGAATTGGAAGAAAATGAGCACAGACTCATCATATCCAAGGTCCTAAGAAGATTGACACCATCATAACAGTTTTCTGCAACGACCGCTAGGAATGTAGGTGTCTGGAACTTTGTGCATAGTCCTCCATCCCGGAAAACTGAAAATCCAGGGAATGGGGCTAAACCCAGGGCCATTTCATGGCAGCGTTGCAACAAATGAAATGTTGTTTTTTACATTCTCGGGAGGATATCGATTGGAGTCATATAGTGTTTACCGCTATTCTGCTACAAACACTAACTCTAAACCAATGCTTCCTGTCTTTCATAATATCATTACCACACTCTTTCAGTCCGAGTGTGATACTAAACGGTTACTGTGCAGTGTAGAGAGCAAGATAAACTACTGGGCTTGCAAGAACGGCAGAGAAACAGCTCATGGAAGCAAACTGGCAAAACAAGATAACCACAGGCTCTAGCTTGCTGCGCATGGCTGGGTTGCGAGTTTACTTTAGTACGTGACAATGTTCTCTTTTGAACTAACAGATAGCGTATCTTAAATACATTATCCTTTTGTTCTGATGGGTGGGAGTTGTTCCTGGTAAATGCGTATTTGAATAGGATGTTCTTTTTCGTGCAGCAATTCTTGTAACTCCTCGTTTTTGATTGAATCGGGTGATGTATGCTGAAGTCTAGACGTTTTTGTTTGAATCAGGTGATGTGTGCTTAAGTCTCGTTTGAAATCACATCCAACTGATGTAATAGTAAAACTGTATGAAAGGGGTCAGACGTGTTACTCCGGGCGCTTTTTGCCAGCTGACTTCCAGCACTGAGTTGAAGTTGAGCAGCAAAGATTAGCCAGCCTACCTATGTCGGACAAATAAAGAACTTTGATTCTGACAACGGTTGGTGTTTGCCTTTGTATCAAGTACGAAGGAGTTTCGTGAAAAACGAACATAACAAGCAGGGTTCCAACATTTCGAGACGTCCTCCGAGGTGGACTGAATAAGCGATCGTCTGGATGTCGGTAACGTGAATCGGACGGGCCCACAAGGTAAAATTAATCTGGGTCTCTCTCAATGAACTAATACTCAGTCGACCCATCATCCCCCGAGGCCCTGTATTGACGCAACCCAGAGATGACTTACGTCCTTGAACACTGACTAGTCCTTCACCGGGTTGTTCGAGTCTCCCATTTGGCCTGGTGGTTCGAGTCCCCAGGTTTATTTGGTAAGATGCCGGGTGGTTCGAATCCCCCAGTTAGCCTGGTGGGTCGAGTCCCCAGGTTTATTTGGTCAGACACTGGGTTGTTCGAGTCTTCCGGTTGGCCTGGTGGTTCAAGTCCCCAGGTTTATTTGGTCAGACATTGGGTGGTTAAAGTCCCCCAGTTCGCCTGGTGGTTCGAGTCCCCAGGATTATTTGGTAAGACACCGGGCGGTTCGAGTACCCTGGTTGGCCTGGTGGTTCGAGCACCCAGGTTTATTTGGTAAGACAGCGGGCGGCTCGAGCCCCCGGTGGCCTGATGGTTCGAGTCCCCAGGTTGATTTGGTAAGACACCGGGCGGTTCGAGTCTCCCGGTTGGCCTGGTGGTTCGAGTCCTCTCGTTTATTCGGTAAGGTAACGGATGATCGAGTTCCCCATTTACCTTCGGGTTCGAGTCCCTAGGTCGGTAACACAATTGAGGTTCGAGTCCTCTGAAGTAATCTTGTCTGTAACTAATTAAAAAATGTGTCAGACACTTGATCAGTCAGGGGACGGAAAACCCTTCTACACCCTCTGTCTTCAGCTTCCGGCTGAGGAGCAAAATTAAGGCGACTGTCGGGTTGCCTGAATAAAAAAATGGGAAATGAAAATTGGCCGTTCGGGGGAACCTGGGATCTGGGGTTGTGTATTAAAGTGGAAGAGGCTATTTGGAAATAAAATGCCGGAAGTAAATGAAAAGTATTAATGTCCCTCTGGAGAAAGAAAGCTAATGAACTAACTGAGAAGTCATAACTGCCCAGTTGGGAGGACAATGCACGTCCAAGGGGGAATAAGTGAATATGATAATGAGGGTCAACCCAAATCCTGGGATGTTTTGAAATGGGAATGTGAAAACTACGAGAAGCAGAAAGGAGATAGAGCAGAACAAGAGAGGTTAAGCAACAAAGATAGAGATAAGAAAAAAGGATTCGAAAGACAGACCGAACAAAGAAAGCATAAGAAACGTGAGGTACCTCCTGACTTATCTGGCTTGCCGATGTTGCTCGAAACAAATGACACCGATGACCAAGATGATGATTGGAGCCTCTACCCAACTGCTCCCTTCGGCCCACCCACGCCATTGGCACCGGCACCACTTGCCCCGCACACCGTTCCTCTGGCTTATAGTCCACCAGTAGTTAATCTCCGGTCGCCACCGGCACCACCGCCGGCACCGGGCTTCGCATGATTCTCTTGCTTTTTGAATAAGGTCTCATCCCGGGACATGTACGAAAGGAAAGAACCCAAACAAGCCCGGTCCCTTGCAAATGATGCAGAGGGCGAGACACGACACAAATGATGATGATGACTTTGACGACTCAAATACAGACACTGACGCAGACGATCCCATCTGGCAGGGATCAACCGAAGCAAACCCCCCACGAATGGCCCCCGGACGGAGACGCACTCCAGGGCTTTCTCACCCTCCCAATATACCGTTCCCCAACGGAACAGTCCCCAATACTGTGGCAGGACCCGACGCTCCAGGAGCCCAACGAACCATCCAGGTGAACACTCCTCGGAAACCGCAGGAGATGTGTCTAATCGTATCACATGCCCCAAATCGCAGCTGTCCCGAAGACTTCACTGAATATATTGTTTGCACCATCCCGATGTGTCAGGCCACCGCACATGACCTTTTGGTCTCTGTTGTATGGCCGTGACATGCAGTGAATGTGCAAGGTCGAAGAACCACCTGGAACATCAGGGTTGGACTGCTTTTTCTGCAGCAATAGATTAACCATAACCACAGGTCACTCAGATTGGTGAAGCTCTTAAGCGGACCCTGCAGCAACCCATTGACGTAACGACGGTCCTCGAATGTAAATACAAACCTGGCGAAGATGGCCCTGGTTCTTGGGACCGGTTTTGCTCCAGATACGTCACCTTTGCGGGAGATGCGGCTTATAACCGAGGAGAAGCCTCAAAGCAATTTAATGCTCTTCTGTATCCCTGAGACCCTGGCAAGTGCCTTCGGAACTAACAATATGGACTGGCCAGACAATACCACGCTCCAAATGCGAAGAGCTTTAACGTATTATTGGAAATCTGTTAAAGAGTATAAACACACGAAGGTTAAACATGAGATGGTACCACGCCCTCCTCGGCGACCGGGACCCCGCCCTGACAACCAGGCATATCAGATGGAGCCCCAATATTGCGTTCCCAGATGGGTAGACAACTACGGTGTGGGCTACCTCACCCACCCCAATGGCCACAGTGCACCCCAATTCGGCACAATCTTTGCGCCGCTCCCTCAGGCTGCTGCCTCACCTGCAAGTGGAGGACCTCCCTGCACGAGACAGAGATGCTTCAACTGCGGGGATATGGATCACTGGAGGAGAGATTGTCTGCATCCCCGCCCACCGGACCCGCAGGGACCCCGGGGAAGGAGACAACCATACTCCACCTCCAATCCCTTCTCAGGTTGACTATCCCCTCATAACATGCCAGTTTTGTGTAACAATCGGGGAGACGTGCCATTGGTGGAGCTAATAGTCAAGGGCTGCTCCATCCCTTTTATGATAGATGCAGGTGCCACCACCTCTACCATATAGGGGAATATGCGTTTTCCCTTTCAAACTTTTAAGATAGTCTCAGTGGCTTTTTGGGGACAGGAAAATGCCTATCCCCTCACTGAACCCCTGACTGTAGAGTTTGGGGAATCAACCTCTCAGGCCGGGATCTCTTCTCCCTGACACGTTGAAATTGTTTGTCTGGACGATGGTATCATCCTGCAGTCACACGCTATCGGACGTCAGTTTCTGCAATTTCATCCACCACAGTGTGGGCAGTAAACCCTTAATCCCAGGATTTTACACCTCCCTTGCAGGTCCTTACCCCTCAGGTCACCCTCTGTTATGAACCCACCGGCACCTCCACAGAACTCGCCGCCATCTATGCCCCTTATATTGACTCATGCATACGTATTACAGTTATGGGTTTTATCGAAGGTGAAGAAGGCACTGCCTCCCTTGTCCACGTTTGGCCCCATCTGTGGCACCAGTCAGAATTGATGTCACCACATATCACCCCAAATGTTATCCCAGGCTTCCGAGCCAAGTCTCTCAGTTTTCCCGCCAATGCCGCTTTACTCAGGCGGACCCTTCCATCAAAGTACAGTCTCAGCAATTAAAGATCTCTGAAAGTTTTTCAAGGATCCTTTCACAGTCCATGGGCCGCTACAGCATCACTGCCCGCCATCAAATCCCTCACTTGAGCCTCCTTGTTCTCTATGGTCTGCCTCCAAACATGAGGTTGGCCTCACCAGTGTTTCTCCTGTAGTAGTTCAGGTAGATCCGTCCGCCCAACCTCCTTCCATTCCCCAGTATCCCTTGAAACCCGAGGCCAAGGAAGGTGTCAGCTCACTTATTCTTTCCTTCGTGCAACAAGGCACCTCGGTGCCGTGCCAATCCCCGTGTAACACAACCATTCTCTCGGTTCCAAAGCTTCGTCGAAGTGAGTGGCGTTTAATACAGGACCTCCGTCAAATTAACAAGAGTATGAAACCCTTACATCCCATCGTCCCCAATCCCGCCACCATCCTCAGTCATATCCCCCCTGACTCCTGCGTTTTTACTCCAGTGGACCTTCAACATGTTTTCTTTGCTATCCCCGAAGCACAAGAATCCCAGTATTTGTTTGCGTTTACGTTTCAAGGAGAAAAATATACCTGGACCAGACTACCCCAAGGTTTTGTCCATTCCCCGACCCTCTTCCCGCAAATATTGCACCGACAATTACGGAGTCTCGAGTTAATGGATGGGTCCACAGTCATCCAATATGTTGATGATATTCTCCTGGCCAGACCCTCTGAATCCCCTAATGTTGCGAATACTAATCGGCTTCTTAACACTCTCCATTCCTGGGGTTATGTGGTCCCAGCCACCAAGGTGAAACGCACTCAGCAACATATCCAATTCCTTGGCACTCTCCTTAGTGCTTCGGAACGTTTCCTGACACCCGATCGAATTCACCCTATTCTGATGACACCACTTCTCACATCCCCCAAAACAGGTGAGAACCTTTATATGACTGGTGAATGATTGTCGGCAATGGCTCCCTAATGTTACTTTCTTTACCAAGCTGCTAACCCCTTTTGCCTCCTCTAAGGCAGCGAAAACTTTATCTTCCCTCCTCCTGCATTGCAAGTCTTCAGTGACCTGGCATCTGCTCCTGCTCGAGGGCACCCGCTCTACGATCGGCCTTTTCAGTGATATGTGAGCGTTATTGAAGGCTGTGCCACGGGAGTCCTCACACAGACCCATGGTGACCGCCGACGACACGTCGCTTCTCACTCCAACCGCCTCGACTCAGTTGCTATGGGTCCCCCACTATGCTCACAGGTCCTCCGTGCCATCCACTCACTGTTAAACGCGGATGCTAATATTAATCTTCACCAGCTACTCACAATCTTTACCTCACATGCGGTTGTTGCTCTACTCACCTCCCATCAAACTCAACATCTCACGCAGGCACGATTAAGTTGATATGAAGTTGCCCTCCTCAACAACCCACGCCTGACGTTTTCCTTTTGCTCCACCGTCAATTCAGCTATTTTTCTGACTGCCTCACCGGAACAGCTCCCCGATCCACCGCATGATTCCCACCTCAGGAACCATTTTCTGACGACCCCTCACCCCGACCTGAGTGATGTCCCTTTGTCCTCACCGGACCACACATTTTATGTTGACGGATGCTCATCTGTTTCCCCAGGAGGGAAGCCCCTCTCTGGCTACGTCGTAGAAAACACGACAGCGGTTTTAGAATCGGCACCCTTTGAGCGCCCCCCCCCCAACCCCCATCGATTTCAGCCCAAAACGCAGAATTGATTGCCCTGGCTCGGGCTTGCACCCTGGCGGCTGGCCGTTCTGCTAACATCTCTGCTGATTCTTGCTACTCCTTTGGCGTTACCCATGATTTTGGTCAGTTATGGTCCCAGCGAGGTTTCTTTACCTCCTCGGGTTCCCCAATCCAAAAGTCCCTTTTTGGTCAGAAACTACTACAGGCTATCCTTCTCCCTACAAAACTCGCTGTCATTAAATGTGCAGCCCACACATCGGGCTCGTCATTGATCACTAAGGGTAATGCCCTGCCTGATCGTGCGGCCAAGGCCGCTGCCGCCTCTGGCGCTACAGTCGCGGCGTCCACGAATAAGCAGGCAATAAATAGCTCACCTCCTTTGAACACACCGGGCATGCCAGATATAGCCACGATTCAGCGCTTACAGGGGGGCGCACCTGCTTCGGAACAAGACCGTTGGAAGACACATGGATGTTCGCATGCTGCGTCAACAGG
Source organism: Mustelus asterias (assembly GCF_964213995.1). Taxonomy (NCBI): domain Eukaryota; kingdom Metazoa; phylum Chordata; class Chondrichthyes; order Carcharhiniformes; family Triakidae; genus Mustelus; species Mustelus asterias. The sequence goes on from NC_135822.1 coordinate 50,521,993, forward strand.
CCTCTGGGTCACTCCAGACAGCCAAGTTTGTGTACCTGATACATTCTTACCTTTATTGCTTAATTGCTTGCACTCAGATACGCACCACGGCAAGGAGGGTATGTGTGGATTTTTGCTCCATATTATGTAATGTTTGATATGTCGATAGAATAATGTCGGCCATTGTATCAGGTGTCCACAAGTTTGCATCCCCTTGCCAGGTGGCCCATTTGATTGCATCCACTTAGTTTTTATAGAATTACCGCTTGTACATTGCTACAAATATTGTCTTCTGATTGCTGATGGGTTTAGCCATTGGATCGAGGCGTTTCCCACCACCAATAACAAAGCCTCGACAGTAGTGAAATTATTATTGACAGAAATTATACCCCGATTTGGCATACCCCAACAGATTAGCTCGGACAATGGTCCTCAATTTGTCAGGAAAAATAATCAGCAACAATTCTACTGTGCCGACCTCCTCCAGGCAGCAAGAATAGTGGAAAGAGCTAATGGAGCCCTTAAAGCCAAGCTTGCCAAACTAATCTCTGAACCCGTTCGAAATTGGCTAAAGGTCTTACCCTTGGCCCTCTCCCACATGGGAATAACAGTCCACTCTACCACTGATCTAACGCTTGCTGAAATAGTCTATGGTAGGCCAAGTAGAAAGCCCTGGGATGCAAATACGAGCCCGCACACGCAGATAGATTTACACGTTTTGGGTGACAAAATGAAGAAGTACTTCCACCAGCTAACATCGTCATTTATGTTTCTGCATTCACAGGTAAGTGCATCTTTGGACCAAACGAGCAGACGGAGCCAGATCCCGATACACAGACCGAATTCGTTGGACCCCAGATTGGAGAACTAGTACCAGTAAAGAACTGGGGTCGGCCCAAACTTGGGTCACGTTGGAAAGGACCGTTCCAGGTTCTCCTCCAGATACCACCTGCTGTCAAGGTTAAAGGTCAACCTCGCTGGATGTATCTGAGTGACTGATGAACCATGAAGTTTATTCTCATCATCCTCAGCCTTTCGGCTATCCCTCTGATAAGAGGACGACCAATCCAATGGAAAAGAAGTCTGGGAAATTGACTAACCAATGGACATTTGCATTCTCATACTTTTCTGTACATGTCTTATCTGTATGCATTGCAGTCAAAACTGAGTAAGTTTTGTTTATGTTCTCATATTCCTACTCATACAAAAGGAGGGATCACCATGTTCCCCATCCCCTTATCCACACAGGAAACTATAGGATGGATGTTGCATCAAAACGGGACTGAATGTGGGAGACGAAGCGGGTCCCAGACTATCGGAGATAACAACTAAGTAGATTTTACGGGAGACGTTTCTACTCTGAGAACTGCTGGGATTAAGTTGACGTCCTTTATTCATAGCTTCAAACCCAAATATAATAGGTCGGACTCCCTACCCCATTTTCTTGTCATGAATCAGCAGAGTGGATGCGAATGTATCATCTGCAATGGGACTAAGCCGGCAGGCCGTAGTAGCTGTACCCAGATTTTCAATGTCACAGAGGGCCACCAAAGGGACATGCTGAAAATTGAGTGCTCTAACGGTACTGCCCAACGAAGGATGGATGCCAAACTACCGAGCGACATGACTGCGCATAATAGTACCTACTTCGTCTGCGGACACAATGTCTATCCATGGCTCCCTTGGGATGGGCAGGATATTGCTTTCTAGTGTATGTGGTCCCCTATATCCGACATTATGACTCGCTACGCCTCCACCCCAAGGTACACATTTTGAGATCAAAACGGGCTATCGCAGAAACCCAGCGGTTTTGGATGATAGCCTTTCCTCTCTACGGTACAGTCAATGCTGCCCGACAACTGATCAGCATTGCCTCAGCTCTCGAGAAAATAGCCAATGACACAGCAGACATTCTGGAAAGTGTGGGCACAGCGATATCTGAGCTACTGGCAGAAGCGATACCCATCCGAACGGTAGCCCTTCAAAAACGAATCGCTTTGGACTATTTACTGCATGAATCAGGAGGCACCTGCACTCTGGTGGGAACAGAGTGTTGCACCTATATCCCAGATTCCTCCGGAAATATAACAATCCAAGCTAATCACAGTAGAGAGACAGCAGATAAGATCAGAACAGAAGGTGAAAAATTCAATCATTACAACCCCCCTTGATGGTGGCCGTTTGATAACATATTTGGAGACTGGGGAGGAATGTGAGTACACCTGGGACTCATTATTTCGGTCGTGTTGGTCATTTTATTTCTTCTGAAATGCCTATGTAATTATTTGTCCCGTTCTTCCAATGGTCCCCTGTAAAACGATTTACGAATTATTCATCATGGAATGATGGAAGGAGGGAATGAGATATTAAAGAGTTAATGTCCACTGTAAATAGGTAAACTATTGGGCTTGCAAGAACGGCAGAGAAACAGCTCGTGGGAGCAAACTGACAAAACAAGATAACCACAGGCTCCAGCTTGCTGGGCACGGCTGGGGTGCGAGTTTAGCTAAGTACATGACAACGTTCTCTTTTGCGCTAACAGATAACGTATCTTAAAGAGAGTATGCTTATGTTCTGATGGGTGGGGATTGTTACGAGTAAATGCATATTTGAATAGATTGTTCTTTCTGATGCAGCAATTCCTGTAACTACTCGTTTTTGATTGAATCGAGTGATGTATGCTTAAGTCTAGGCGTTTTTGATTGAATCAGGTGATCTGTGCTTAAGTCTCGTTTGAAATCACATCGACCAAATGCAATAGTAAAACTGTATGAAGGTGGCCGGACTTGTTACTCCGGTCGCATTTTGCTCGCTGACTTCCAGGACTGAGTGGAAGTTCGGCAGCAAATATTAGCCAGCCTACATATGTAGGACAAATAAACAACTTTGATTCTGACGACGGTTGGTGTTTGCCTTTGTATCAAGGACGGAAGATCTCGTGAAAAACGAACAGAAGACGAGCGCATGAAATATTTTTCATGTAATATCCTCCGCGAAGACTAAATAATCGTTGACCTGTTGCTACTCTGCATTTGCCGCACCCCTTTTAAATAGGTTAATTCAATCACTTTCCCACAAATCATCAATTCGAATGCAAACTCATTTTGTGTTGCAGAAGTTAACCCTGTTTCTCTATCAAATGATTATGCAGATCTGTTTTTAGTTTATTGTTGGTGCATTGTTTGATATCCTTTGCATTTGTTCCATCTATTATCAGGAGTGACCATACCATAATGGATGTTATTAGCTCAGTTGGCAGATTATGTGTTGTGATATCTAATTTACCATCCAGCTTTGTTGGACTAAGTACCAAACACTTCTTTTTGCCATCTGGAAAATAACACAATTATATCTGTACTCCATTTCTGACTATCTACCCAATCCTGTATTCATGCTCGTATGTCACCCGCTGCAACAGGAGCTCTCCATTTGTTTCTGAAATGTTGACGTGGTTTCGTTCAATTGTCCTCTGGAAGTCTAAATGGAGCAAAACCATTGCTTACCCTGCATACATTTTGAGAGCTACTTCGTCAAGGTTAATCGTTTTCCGCAAAATTTCTGGAGTTCCTTGAAGATATAGCAAGCAGAGTAAGTAATGTGCATCCTGCATATGCAGTAAACCTGGACTTCCAGAAGAAATGTTATAAGGTGCTGCACAAATGTTCAATGCACAAGATAAGTCCCCACAGAGTTGAAATAACATATTGCTTGGGTTGAGGATTGGCTTACCATCTGAATACAGAAAGCGTGGATGAATGTGTATTTTTCTGATTCGTAAACTGTAATTAGTGGGATGCCACAAGTTTCGGTCCTTGGTCCAACCTATTTTCAATCTACATTACTGACGTGGATGCAAGAATGGAACGCAACACAGCCACATTTACGGACGATAGTAAAATTACTGAAAAACAAGTTCCAATAAGAAAACCAAACCAACATATAATTGGATATGGATAGGTTAGATGAGGAGGAAAAAAATTGGCAGATAGAATTTAACGTGGATATGTGTGAAGATTACCAAATGTGATCGGAACGATTAAAGGGCATCGTATCTTCTAAATTGAGAGAAACATCAAAAGCTTCAATGCAGAGGATGTGGGCAGCATGCAAGTGCAGCAGGTAATAAGGAAGGCAAATTGAATTTTTGCCTTCATTGCTGAGGAAAAGTATTGTTAAAGGAGTGACGTTTTGCTGCAACTGTGAGGGCATTGTTGAGATCGCATCTACAGTGAGGTGCACAGTTTTGCTCCCCTTCCGTCATGAATTTGGGATGTACACATGGAACAGTTGAGTTGCTGGACTCTGGGATGCAGTCCTGGATTTCTAAAGAAAAAGGAAGCAGATTAGTCCTATACTCGATGCAGTAGCGAAGAGCCACACACATAAAAAGATAAATTGGATTGACAGGGGAGAGATAGAGCGAATTTATCCCCTTGTTTCACATTCTAGAATTAGAGGCCATAGTTTTAGGCTAAGTGGTGTCAGATTTAAAAGATAAATATGAGCAATCACTTCATTGAAAGGGTTGTGAATCTGGAATGATCTACCCCGACGTGATGTGGAGGCCAGAACAATTACAGAATCGCACAGTGTAGACGAGGGCCTTCGGCCCATCGAGTCTGCACCGACGCATGAAAGGCCCTCACCTTCCCGATTAATCCCACTTGCCAGCACTTGGCCATGAGCCATGAAAGTTTTGGCGTGTCAAGTACTCATCCAGGTACTTTTCAAAGGGTGTCATGCGTCTCCACCACAATCCCAGGCAGTATATTTCAGACAGTCACAAACCTCTGAGTTAAAAAGCTTTTCCTCATATCCCCCCTCAACCTCCCACCACTTACCTTTACCGTATGTCCCCTCGTAACGGACCCTTAAATTAAGGGGAACAGCTGCTCCCAATCGAGCCTTTCCGCGCCCCTCATAATCTTGTAACATTGAATCAGGTTGACCCTCAGTCTTCTCCGCTGCAGAGAAAAAATACCCAAGCCTATCCAACCTCTCTTTGTAACATAAATATTCCATCTCAGGCAGCATCCGGGTGAATCACCTTTGCACCCCCCGCAGTGCCTTCACGTCATTCCTCAAATTTGGCCAACAGAAATGCACACAGTATTCTTGCTGTGGCTTCCCCAAAGTTCTATACAACTCCATCATGATCTCTCTGCTTTCGTAATCTTTACCCCGATTGTTTACGGCGAGTGTGCCACATGCCTTTTTCACCACCCGATGAACCTGCCTTTCCGACTTCAGGGATCTATGGACAATCGGAACCGCCCGGTGTCAGACCTTTCACAGTACAATTCTTTGGCAAATTGCTCCGTCCAAAGTGCATCACCTCACACTTTTCAGGGTTAAATTTCATTCATCACTTTTCAGCCCATTTGACCATCTCGCCTCGAGCTTCTTGTAATTCAAGACATTCAAATTCACTGTTAACCAACTGGCTAATCTTTGTGTCATCGACAAACTTATTGGACCGACCACCCCCACCCCGCCCCCCCCCCCACCCCTGTCGCCAGCCCCCCCACCACCCCGCCCCAACACACACACACGCATAGTCATCAATGTCATTTACAGAAATGACGAACAATAGGGAGTCCAGCACGGATCCCTGTGGTATGCTACTGGTCACTGGCATCCAGCCACTAAAGCAGTCATCTGTCACGAGCCTCTGTCTCTTGCTTGCGAAGCCAATTATGATTCGACCTTATCAGATCACACTCTATCCTCTGTGCATCGGCCTTCTTAATCAGTCTCTCAGTGGGACGTTGTCAAAGGCTTTGCTGAAATCCATTTAAACCACACAAATCGCACTAGCCTACTCCACACACTTGGTTACATGGTCAAAACATTCAACCAAATTTGTGAGGCATAACCTCCTCTGAATAAACCGTGCTGACTATCCCTGATCAAACCTTCCCTTTCCAACTGGAGATAGTTTCTCTACTTTATAATCTTCTCCAATAGTTTCCCAACCACAGGCATGAGACCCCCTAAATAACACATTCCGTTTTATTAGGGATGAAAGATGTTGAGCTAATACATTTGTATTTTTCGTATTCCCGATTCCCTCCTTTCTTGAATAGTTGCATGGTATTGTCTGTTTTGCAAGCTAATATTTTAAGAATCGACCAAAATTTGCAAAATCATGAAAAAATCAATCTTGCCCATCCCAAATGAGATGCATTCTTGAATATTCAAGGACCAGTCGATGTCACCCTTAAGACCTGCCCCCGTGAGGGATTAAGGTTTTACATATCAACATTTCATTTAGTTCTATGTTTTTCTTCTGTTTGTTCTGCCCAGCCTTCTGCAGAAAGGACAATGGAGAATCCAAAGATTCAGGGAATCGTGATGAGGTGAGGTGACTGAGAGCGAGGCGATTAGCCTGCAAATTGAGAAGGATTGTACACAGTGTGAGAGGGAGAATAGACGGGTGATGGCGAAGGGGAGAGCTCAGACCAAAGGTTTGTGATGCGTCTTTTTTAACGGCAGGAGCCCAGTTAAAAAAGTGGATGTGCACAAAGTGTGGATCGATGCTTGGAAGTGTGATGTTGTGGCCATTACAGAGACTTGGGGACCGGGACAGGACTAGATACTTCAGGTGCCGGGTTTCAGATGTTTCAGAATGGTCCGATTGGGAGGCAAAAGGGGTCGGGGGGGGGGGGGTGGCACTGCTGATCAGGGATAGTGTCACAGCTGTAGAGAAGGTGGAAGCCGTGGAGGGGTTGTCTACGGAGTCTCTGTGGATGGAAGTTCGGAGCGGGAAGGGGTCGATAACGTTGCTGGGTGTTTTCTTCAGGCCGCCCACTGGTAACAGGGATGTTAAGGAGCAGATAGGAAAACAGATCCTGGAGAGATGTAGGAATAACAGGGTTCTCGTGGTGGGAGACTTTGATTTCCCAAACATCGATTGGAATAGCCGTCGGGTAAGGGGTTTGGATGGGGAGGAGTTTGTTAGGTGTGTTCAGGAGGGTTTCCTGACACAGCATGTGGATAAGCCTACAAGAGGAGAGGCTGTACTCGATCTGGTACTGGCAAATGAGCCTGGACAGGTGTCGGATCTCTCAGTGGGGGAGCATCTTAGGCATAGTGATCAGAACTCAATCCCCTACACGCTAGCATTGGAAAGAGATTGGATCAGGCAAGCGAGGAAAGTGTTTAGCTGGAGTAAGGGGAAATATGAAGCTATCAGCCCGGATATTAGAGGCATAAATTGGAAGGAGGAATTCTCGAGGAAAACTACTGAAGTGAGGTGGCAGATTTTCAAGGAATGTTTGTCTGGAGTTCTGCATGACAACGTTCCGATGGGAGTTGTTGATAGGTTACGGGAACCGTGGTGCACGAAAGCTGCGCTCAACCTTGTGAGGAAGTAAAGGAAAGCGTACAAAAGTTTCAGAGAGCTAGGCGACGAAGGGGATCTAGATGAGTATACAACTTGTAGGCAGAGACTTAAGAAAGAAATTAGCAGAGCCAGAAGGAGTCACGAGAAGGCGTTGGCAGGTAAGGTTAAGGAGAACCCTAAGGCGTTCTATAAATATGTGAACAGTAAAAAGATGAGACGTGAAGGAATAGGACCTATCAATGGTGAAGGTGAGAAAGTCTGCACAGAAGCGGAAGAAATAGCAAAGGTGCTTAATGAATATTTTATCCCGGTACTCACGGTGGAAAAATAACTGGGTGGTTGTGCAACAGGAATAAGGCGGACTGAAAAGATTGAGTATGTGGACATTAAGAAAGAGGATGTGTTGGAAATTTTGAATCGCATCAAGACAGATCAGTCACCGGGACGGGATGGGATGTAACCCAGGTTACTGTGCGAGGCGATGATCTTTGCGTCGTCGTTGGAGACGGGAGAGGTTCCGGAGGATTGGAGGATTGTGGATGTGTTTCCTATTTTCAAGAAAGTGAATAGGGATAGCCCAGGAAATTACCAACCGGTGAGTCTAACCTCAGTGGTTGGTAAGTTGATGGAGAAGATCCTGAGGGACAGGATTTATGAACATTTCGAGAAGTTTAGTATGCTCAAAAGTAGTCAGCACGGCTTTGTCAAAGGCAAATCGTGCCTTACGAGCCTGCTGGAGTTCTTTGAAAATGTGACTAAACACATTGACGAAGGAAAAGCGGTAGATGTGGTTTACATGGACTTCAGCAAGGCGTTCGCTCAGATCCCCCATGCAAGACTTCTTGAGAAAGTGAGAGGGAATGGGATCCAAGGGGCTGTTGCCTTGCGGATTCAGAACTGGCCTGCCTATAGAAGGCAGGGAGTGGTTGAAGACGTGTCTTTTTCTGAATGGAGGTCGGTCACCAGTGGAGTGCCCCAGGGAACTGTTCTGGGACCCTTGCTGTTTGGCATTTTCATAAATGAGCTGGATGACGAAGTGGAGGGATGGGTTGGTAAGTTTGCTGACGACACGAAGGTTGGTGGTGTTGTGAATAGGTTGGAGGGATGTCAGAAGCTGCAGCGTGATATAGATAGGATGCAAGACTGGGCGTAGAAGTGGCAGATGGACTTCAACCCGGATAAATGTGTAGTGGTCCAGTTTTGTAGGTCAAATGGGATGAAGGAGTATAATATCAAGGGTAAGACACATAGCACTGCTGACGATTAAAAGGACCTTGGGGTCCGGGTCCATAGGACTCTTAAATCGGCCTCCCAGGTCGAGGAGGTGGTTAAGAAGTCGGATGGTGTGCTGGCCTTCATCAATCAAGGGATTGTGTTTCGGAGTCGGGAGATAATGATGCAGCTTCATAAGACCCTCGTCAGACCCGACTTGGAGTACTGTGCTCAGTTCTGGTCGCCTCATTACAGGAGGGTTTTGGAAATGATTGAAAGGTTGCAGAGAATATTTACAAGGATGTTGCCTGGATTGGTTGGCATGCCTTATGAGGATAGGCTGAGGGAGCTCGGTCTTTTCTCCTTGGAGAGATGAAGGATGAGAGGTGACCTGATAGAGGTGGACAGGATGTTGAGAGGTATAGATCGGGTGGATTCTCGGAGGCTTTCTCCCAGGGCTGAAATGGCTGCAACGAGAGGACACAGGTATAAGGTGTTGGGGAGTAGGTACAGAGGAGATGTAAGGGGTAAGTTTTTCACTCAGAGGTTGATGGGTGAGTGGAATCGGCTGCCGTCAGTGGTGGTGGAGGCAAACTCGATAGGGTCTTTCAAGAGATTTCTGGATGGTTACATGGGACTTAATAGGATTCAGGGTTTTAGGTAAGCCTATTTTTAAGCCTTGGTATCTAGGAACATGACTGGCACAAATTGTGGGCCCACGGGCCTGTTTGTGCTGCATTTTTTCTATGTTCTATGACAAATAAAATGATCTATGCAAAAGGAATTAATGGACAGAAGTTCCCTGCCTACTAAAGCGAAACAAGACAAAGAAGATGGAAGTAATGTTAATACATCGGTTAGCTGGACTAATTGAGCAAGTAGCCGCCTCTACTAAAAGGTGGACTGAAAATAAAGAATATATTAGAGAGTTAGAATCCGGAGTAAGGGAACTGGAGAAAGAAAAGCATGTTTTGGAAGAAAAGCAATGGAGAGGAGAAACTGTTCCTCTACCTCCTAATGAGTACACACAACAGGGACCAAACGCTCCTCCAGAGGAGTGGGAAGCGCTAGAACATAACTTCGCGCAAGTAACCCGAGGGGGAACAGATGTGCAGTCAAAAGCAAATTATAAACCCTTCACTCAGTTTAAACCAGAGATTCAGAGGGTATTAGGGAATGTTCCCACTAACTGGAGCAGAATCACCACAACAAAACAGTTAAGAGGGGAATAATGCACGTAAAAGAGGGATCAGTGTATGAAATAATGAGGGAAACCCGTCAACTTGGGAAATGTTTAAGTGGGAATGTGAGAAGTACGAGAAGGACAAAAGCGAGATTGCAGAAGAAGAGAGACTGCAAAGGAAAGACGAGACCGAGAAAAAGGGATTAGAACGGCAAGCCTAACAAAGGAAAGATAAAAAACCGGTGTCTCTGGCTTGCCAATGTGGTTCCAAAATACTGATACGGGTGAACAGGAGGAGGATTGCTGGAATAGACCCAGTGTCGCTGTAAAGACAGAAGGGACTCAAATCAGGTTGAATTGGTTGGTCTGAAGCGTGACAGACCAAAGAGGGGAGTAAAGGGTTAAAATAAACAAGCAGTCTGTGTACATGACTCTGTATGGCGCAGAGAAAGAGAGAGAAAGGATGTAATTTGTGCGCTCGAGAGCCTCATGCTGTGGAATAGGGTATAGCAGATCAAAGTGAATTGCTTCCCTGTGTGCGAGTTTAATAAATTACTTTCCCCCAGTTGAAATTTTACGATAGTGCAATTGAGAGCAGGAGCTGTTGAAGCCTGGACTGTTTGTTAGAAGCAGTGGATGCAGTCCTTTGCATCTTGGTTTAGCCTCGGGGGGGGGGGGGGGGGGGGAGTGTTAAAACTGTTACAGATTAAAGTGAAAAGATTTCTTGAATTTATTTCTGTTTGGAGTTTAATTACATTTTGGAAGACAGAAGAATAAAAGCGACCGCCTTAGTTAACGCTCTGTATTGTTTTTGAATGTTTTACTTTCTTTAATGTTTTCATGTTAAGAAAGGATTCAAACCTTAGAAGGACCACGTGCTCTTTCCTTGTCTTGAAATCGAAATTATAAGAGAGTTAGTTGAGAAGTTAGAAAAAAATAATAAGTATTTTTGTGGAAAAGTAGAAAAGCTGGAACAAAAGAATGAGGTGAATATCTTGTCTATGAGTCAGTTGAAAGTATATCAAGTTAGTGAAATGAATCGTTGTTCTGATTACTCCAAGTTCCAGGAGGAGATTAATCAATAAAAACCTCAGTTGTCAATGCAGATAAGGATGTTGTCGTTTAGTATTTTTAATCTGCATTTGTTGCCAAACATTGCAAAACATTGAAACACCATGAATTGTTGGAACTTGTGTTGCTATCAACTGGCCATCAGTCCTTTAACTAGTTCTAAATAACATTTGGAAATTTAAGGCTTGTATTGTTTTGTTTCGTTAACATGCAGCACATCGTCCAACATTGATGATAGCTCTGACGAGCACATCCAAAGGAAAACCTGACTACAGTGCTAACTTCTGGAGACCAACACCAATGCAAATTACCCAGTTAAAATGCAGTATTAGGTTCACAGAATATAGTGATTTACGAACGTCTAATGGTTTAGTATTCTGTAACTGGTTAAAATTATGTACTGCCGTTGGAATTTCATGTGCCATCTGTTGTTCAAGGCTTGCCAAATTTGAAAACACTGCAAAGCTTAAAACGGAGCCAATTAATAATCAAACCAAAACGTTTCTAATCAATTAACTAGTATGTATTGGACCTACTTTGATTTTGATTTGGCACCTGTTATTTTCCGAGAGTACAGAGGTTTTGTTCTGGAGCTCAGTTTAAAAATAGAAACAACTTAAATTAAAAGGGTTTGGATCTCAAAGTTATGATGTGGAAAGCAGCATGATATAACTGCTGCTCGATTATTGTACAATATAAGCACTGCCATTATTTATTTACTATATATTGTGTGTTGATGCAAGCATAATTCTGGAGGAGAAAAGGCTATTTATTCCAAGCTAAATGTTGGTGCTTGACAATTGAATGCACTTCTTTGTAGGTGAGGTAGTGGAATTTTCTGAAGTTCTGTCATGCGGCGCTTGCAAGCAAACAAATGATCAAATTAGATATAATGTAAGAATACATCAAATACAGAGCGGAGCTGTATGGCATATGATTTTAATGGGGAAAGCGATGTATTTTGATAGGATTATATACAAATGAATGGATGTCCAGCCAGCCAACAGGCCACTGCAAAGTGTTATTTGATTCACACTGAGCGTTCTATGGAGGGGGGACATTTAATTAAATGTATAATGCACTGCTTTAAGCCATACAAGCATCGGGAAAAAATGTGGACAGAGGTACTGCCCACCATACTAATGAGATTAAGGGTTACCACAAACCGGACAATCGGATTAATCCCTTATGAACTAATGACAGGACGGACGAAGCAATTACCAGAAAGCATCATAACAGGTGGGACACATGTCGGTCCACTAAAAGATAAAATCAGGAGATATGTTTTGGAACAAAGCGCCCAACAAAAAGGGATGCGCAAATTGGTTAAAGACAATGAGAAAATAAGAGATGCGGAGAGAGAGATTGAAATGCTAAGTGACGTCCCAACACCGGGACATCCTGGTGAAAACACTACCTGACAAGCTGGGGTTTGCATTGAAATGGAATGCGCCATATGACGTTGTAATTAGTGGAGACACCTGTGCCTGTATAGACATAAGAGGGTAAGGTATATGGAAACATTAGACACAGTTGAAATAATATGCTGGAACTAATTGGAAAAATATGTGATATATTTCAATTGCAGATATAAACAGACAACGACTGACCTCCAAGCAAGCTGAACGGGTTCGCGGGAAGTGGAGCGTGGGCGGTATCGCCTTTGAAACAGTGTATAACGGTTGCTCGGATTATTAGTAAGTGATCGGATGCGTCTCATGCTGCTTCTAACGACCGTGGCCCTGTCAGCCACAGAGGGAGTGTAGAGATGGAATTGTGAGGATTTAGGGATGAAGCACAGTGATCATCTCTGTCACGTTGACTCTGTCTATTGTGTGAACACCTTTGTGTATATGTATTATGTGTATGCATCACAATCGATTGCGAGCAAGTGCTGGGTCTGTTCATACATTCCCACGCACGGAGGAAAGGGAGGAAATCCTTTATTCCCTATCCCTTTATCAACTCCGGAAATGTTAGAATGGATTTTAGATCAGAATTGAAGCCAGAAAGGGGCAAGGAAACTGACATTTAACACCCCATCGGGTACCACCATGCAGGGTACGTTTAATATCAGCAACAGTGATGTTGTTTTAGAGCGAGGGGACGGAGGGTGCACTTTATCGACCTTCAAGAAACGTTACCAACCCAGCTGTGACAGATCAGACTCCCCACCCTCCTTCGTTGTAAAAAATCAACAAAGGGGATCTATCTGCCTGACAAGAAATGCAACCATACCTGTTGGCCATAGCTAATGTATATAGCAGGTTAATGTCCCTAACGTCGCTTGGGCCATAGTACAACAGGTCACAATCCAGTGCCCCACAACCTCCTCCGCTTATGTAAGCGGGATGACTGCATATAATGATAATTATTTTGTCTGTGGAAACAATGCCGATCCGTGGCTTCCCTGGAATTGGGCAGGATCGTGTTAGTTGGCATATGTGGTGCCCTATATTCACCATTACACTAACTTATGGGACCACCCCGAGATATACCTGCTTAGGGCTAAGCGAGCCATTAGTGAGACAGAACGATTCTTCATGATAGCCTACCCGCTTTATGGGACGGCAAAGGCAGCAAAGGAACTTATACGGATGGCCTCGACCCGAGAGAAAATTGCAAATGAAGCCAAAGATGGGTTCGAGGAGGTGAGCACAGCCATCTCTGAAATATCAGCAGAGGTCGCAGCTATTCGGACTGTGGCATTACAGAACGGGTTGGCACTCGATTATGTGCGAGCCTCCCAAGGAGGAACATGTGCTATAAATGCTATAAACATGTGCTATAAGGCTCCAAATGCTGTCCGTATATTCCCGATGCTTCGAACAATAGAACTCGCTTGGCAGATCATATTAAACACGTGGCGAAAACAATACAGGATGAGGGGAACCAATGTCAAAATTATAACCCTCTGGGATGGATGAGGCAAGGGTTTGGGTTGTGGGGTGCATACCTGATGCATGGATTGATTGCATTAATTGTAATTGTAATTGCCTGCTGTGCTTGTATGGCATTATTGAACACCTGTTGTAAAACAGTAACAGCGCGGATTATGCTAGGTGCAAGTGTATAGGCAGAGGGGGCAGACCTCCTGACAATGGATCGAGGCCCATATGCTGTTAACATTTGGTTCTGAATTGGTCATGGGGCCATGTTTGGACCTGGTGCGACCAAAAGGGGAGAATGAAGATGGGAATGAGTTCATGAACTTTGGATTACTTAGAGATTTGTGAGAAGCATTGTAGAGCTTGTTTTCGTGTTTGTAGAGCTTGTTTTCGTGTATCCAAACAGATAAGCTGCTGTGTACAAGCTCATGATTTTTCCCAGATAATTGTGTTCAGGAATGTGGCTAACCCAACTAGTAGAAGCTGGGCTAGAATCCATTTTATGTTCTTTTGTATGATGTACTTTGCTATTTAACATGGTGGAGCTTACATGCATGCCTTCTGTGATCGTATGATAGATTCATATATATTCATTACATACCATTCACCTTGCTGATATAATTTGTTATATAGGCCCTGTATTTCAATCTAACTTGTTAGTGCAAACTTATAATCTAAACAAACCACAGGTGTCCACATCGAGGCGACAAAACAGCCAGCCTTGAGAAGGCCACAATTACACAGACTACATGAAGGACAGAATCGCTGAGGCTGCAATAAACAGGAGAAAATGCGGACGTGACCTGGGGTGAAAATATATGTATAAATGTTTGTTCATAACCTGTATTAGGTGAGAAGTCTGGAGAACGTGTTAGGAATCGGAGTTCTCCCACAAGCCTGTGAAAATAAACCACTATACTTTGACTCACGTCTGGCCTCAGAGGTATTATTTACCGACAATACATGCTTTAATTCTCTATGACTCTATGACTCGATTAACATGTGGACTCTTGGTTTACCATATCCGTTATCTCCTACCAATCTCTGAACACAATTTTCATTAGTGTTATCCTACTCTCTTAGCTTGTCTTCTCCATTAAAACTATCCAGCTTTCACTCTCTCCACCCCTTTATATTATTCCACAAAGTCTCTCCACTCACCCTTCCAACCCCCTCCAACGCATCAATTACAATTCATTCATGCCAATTCTTCACAATTCTCCTCTACTCCCCACAACTCGGCCCTCCTTTGCTTCCTCCCCTCTCGACCACACTGGTTTATCACTTCTGCCTCCTCCACTTCCTTTTCCTCCCAGCCAATCTTCAATTTCCAAACAACCACTTTTCCCTTTCCAACAGTTTCCCCGCTTTATCCAATCTTCATCCATCCCGCCCCTTTCCTTTCTTCTCATCTAATGATGTCCCATCTCCTGCCGTTCTGCTTGATTCTTATTACTCCACCCTCGTATCTTCTTCATTAGCGTTGTTTTCTATTACAAATTAATGCTGAATATTTCTGGTGGTGCTTGGAATTATTTTGTGTTTTGGAATTTGGAAGTAGATTTGATAGAGTACTGGATTTTGGAACTGTTCATCACCCAATGGCCGGTGAATCAACAGAGGCTGTGACAACCTGCAGATAAAGGGCTTTTTTTCAAAGAAGTTCCAAATAGCTCCGCATCATACTGAATTAATTGTGCAGCGTTCTTCTATAAATGTCAGTACTAATGATTGGAAATGCAAAATATGTGTAAAAGTGAGGATCAATGAGGAGGCTGGTAAAAGACGTCAACGGACATGAACAGATATGCAGAGGTCAGATAATATTTAAAGTGGGGCAATACAGCCTGATGTAATTACTCAACAGACTGAAAATAGGCAAGATATATACCAATGGTGCGGAATTAAACTGCTGTTTCTGATATAAAAGTGATATGCATTTTGTAAACTACAGCTTGTCATTAGATGAAAAGTTTACACATTACCGGATATTCAGTTTGTTAAGTATTGTGTTCAATGATATAGACTACAATTTGCGACGAATATCAAGTTTTTCAGTTCACACCAGAGATTCACTCGGGAGTCCATTTCTTGGAACTGCCTGAAAGGTTTTGAGTCTTATCCTTGAACCACAGAAGATGGAACAAGAAAGTTAATCAAAATGATATCGATTTGACACGGGGTCGGGGTGGGACAGATATATTGGCAGAAATTGATTGCAATGCAGGTTGGTTATCAATGCACCTTGATTTGATACAATAATTATGTGTTGCACAAAGACAAACATATATTACAGTGTATGTAATTGGATGAAAATATTTAGCGTATTTGAATCGACTGCTGTTCACGTGCCTGAACTTTTACATCTGATTATTCTCGAAAAAAACATTTATTTTACCTCAAAACTCCCCCCCCCGCCCCCACCAATCCCAATCTAATTGTGAAATCCGTTTCTCCATCATTTTTCACCTGCTGACGACTCCAATGTGCCCCATGATGTGTTTCATTCTCTAAACTCGCGTCATCTTTAACTCAGTAAAAACATCTGCCTGCCTCTCCCACTTTAAACAAAGGTTCATTGGGTGACTATTTTCACTGAGATACGTTGATGCTCCCCAGACCCAATGGGAAAAATCACCATCTAACTGTTATGACGACTACATGATTCATCATTATATCTAGCCGTGGCATTCGTGGAGCACAGCCTGAGTTATTGAATAAGTGCAGCCTCGCCCAATGGGAAGCAGCCTGCTCGAAGCCTGTAATTTTACCCGGATCATTTTTGTAGGTCCCGAGGTGAAGACTATCTGACTGCAAGACGGAGGATCAGCCTTTCCCTTTTGTACAAAATAAAGGGCGTTGCTGATGGGAAATTTATTGTTAGCTGAATTACTGCGTCAGCAACGAGGCGATGTTCTTTTTCCTCCATCGTTTATCCCAAAGACAACCCCGGAACATCAAGACTCTCTCCGCTAAGAAAAAGCAATTGCGCCTCTTTTTGGGAAAGTCCTGCTCTTTATACCAGCGGGGAAGACTGGGCCCAAATTCCTGAGTGCATGTGTTACTTCTTCCATGCTGACGACATTGAAGGCGATGGATAGAAAACATTATATGGTTAATAGAATGCAGGGCCCCGATATTCACCAAAATAAGGAGATTGACCGATTTTTTGCCACTGATCCAAAAACGTTAAAATTACTTGTAGACCTGGTAACAAAAAAAAAACACACCACGCCCCAACGCCCCCAGTAATTCTCCAGGGATATCGCTTCATCATAGCTGTCAGGAGCCCTGTGGAATCTATCAATGAGTGTTTGGCTCGATGCTGAATCGAGCTGAACACTGCGAATTTAGATCGCCTCTTAATGAAATGTTGCAGGACATATTGATATGCAGCATAAATGACATCCATCCCCAAGAAGCTGTTGGCAGAACCCATTGTTTTGTTTTTGGAGCTGGAGAGAGACTGAGTCCAGTTTGGGTGAAGTGGTAGTTACAGAAATGAAAGATGAAGGAGATGAAGATGTGATGTGATGGGAGGGCGGAAATAGGGAATTGGTCACGCAGGTGAGTGATATTTTGGTGGAGGGCAGGTTGGTCGAAATGTTTCGGGAATAGATGCTCTCTTCCAGATGTTTCAGTGGGTCAGGAATATGAGATGGCGAGAATCACAATATGATGGAAAATGGAAAGGTGTTCTGATGGAAACCTTAACATAATTTGAGAAAGAGCATAAAATATTTTAATTGGCTGACTGCAATTTGATTAACAAGGAAGTTAATGGTTCTGGGAAACAGGCTGGAAAGTGGAGCTGATGTCACAATCTGATCAGTCATGATCTAATCGAATAATTGAGCTGGGTGGAGCGGCAGATTGACAGACTCCTGCTCGCATTGTTTATGACATTATTACCAGCTGCAACAGCACTGCTGCCCTCACAGCGCAACAGACCTGGGTTCAATTCCAGCCTTGACTGATTGTCTATGCCGAGTTTGCACGTTGTCCCCGTGCCAGCCTCTGTTTCCTCCAAGTGTTCATGTTTCCCCTCAGTTCGAGATGAGCGGGTTAGGTTGACTGGCCATGTAAAATTGGTCCTTAATGTCAGGGAGATTAGGTGCAATAATGGAGATATTGCCTGGTGCAGTTGTTGTCGATGCAGGATTGATGGTCTGAATGGCCTCCTTCTGCACTGTAAGGATTCTATTCTATGTTTCTATGAACAATTATGTTGTTTGTCGAATTCTATACCCTCCGCATTGCAGCTGGTAATAAACATCTCATTTTTATTACCAATATGTAACCAGACCTTACACTGGAGCTGGCCATCGAATCACGGACTGATGTCAGACTGGGAAATCTGCTCCTTAGCAGTGACACAATGCTACCAGTTATTTCTATACTTCACACATCCATTCTCAGGCAGATGCCTATTTGGTCCATTGGATTACCACGCAAAATAATTCACAAATCAAGATTATGGAAAAGAAATGTTATTGAATCGGGCGACCAAAAATGGAAATCCTAAACATGAAAAATTCACAAGCCCAATGATCTCCTCAACTCACGTTGAAATAGCTGATTATATTTCATCATCGTTCCTCTGTGCAGATGTTTATTCACAAAGAAAACATGACGTTTGATGCATATATATCTTTCTGCATTCTCTCACATTAGTTAATGCTTTAGATGTCTTCACTTGTTCGCTCCCTGAATGTAATACATTATCAAAAATATATCTACATTGTCACATTTGTTGCAGATTCGCAAGAACCTCGCGAGAAGTTTGCCTCCTCGAAAGACGTTTCTGAATATGTATTTCAACAGGTTCATATCAATAAATGAAATTAGTAAAATGGTTTTGCAGTTGAATGATTTTGTATCGACAACTTCTTCCCTGCTGCCATCAGACTTATGAACAGACCTACTTCGCACTTAGGTGATCTTTCTCTTCACCCGAGCTATGACTGTAATGCTACATTCTGCACTCTTCCATTTCCTTCCTTATGAACGGTATGCTTTGTCTGTATAGCGTGCAGGAAACAATACTTTTCACTGTATACTAATAGATGTGACAATAATAAATCAAGTCAAATCAAAAGATGAAATTTTAAATATAGCCCAGTACCAATGATAATTTCTTAACATTTGAATTTATTTTAATATAGTTCTGCGTAATCGAGCTAAATTATCCCAGCATTTCTGGACAAATGTGAGGGAACGCATTTTGGAAGGTCGAATGCAGATAGGAAATATACGTAAATGGCAGAACTACTTAAGAGCATTGATCGGCAGAGGGATATGATGCACAGGTACACAGATCACTGAAAGTGGCAACGCAGGTTGAAAAGGTAGCAAGAAGGCAAACGGCACGCTTGCCTTCATCGGCCGGGGCATTGAGTTTAAAAATTGGCAGGTTATCTTAGTTAGGCCGCACTTAGACTATAGTGTTCAATTCTGTTTGCGACTATACCAGCAGGATGTGAAGGCTTTGGAGAGGTTACAGAAATGCTTTACCAGGATGTTGCGTGGTATGGAGGGCATTAACTATGAGGCACGGTTGGAAAAACTTGGTTTGTTCTCACTGGAACGACGGGGGTTGGGGGGCGACCTGATAGAAGTCTACAAGATTATGAGGGGCATGGACAGAGTGGGTAGTCAGAAGCTTTTTTCTAGGGTGGACGTGTCAATTACTAGGGGGCATAGGCAATAAGGTGCGAGGGGAAAGGTTTAAATGGGATGTGTGTGGCAAGTGTTTTACATAGAGGAGGGTGGGTGTCTGGAACTCGCTGTTGAGTGAGGTAGTGGAAGTAGATACGATAGTGACATTCAAGGGGCGTCTTGACAAATACATGAATAGGATGGGAGTAGAAGGATACGGTCCTCGGAAGGATATAGGGTTTTAGTCCAATCGGGCAGGAGGAACGGTACAGGCTTGGATGATGGAAGTGCCTGTTCCTGTGCTGTAATTGTCTTTGTTCTTTTTCCTGTCTGTCGATGCTTTTAACACGTTTGTTTCCACCATCGTCCTGCAACACCTCCTATTATCAATCCCATGGGTAGGACCTGTCCTGTTGGATCACATTCATCTTTATCATTTATTGTCCTAAAGTCCCGATCAATGATCTTTCATCCTTTTTCGCGGTTTCCTGCAGTATCTCTTTTCAGACACTTCCATTTCACTTCCGAACACATACTGCCGCAGACAGGAGGGAGAAAAGTGAACTCCGTTCCGCTAAGTGAAATCAGAAACTCTGGGTTGGAGCCACACCCCAGGACTTGATGGCCATTGAAGCTGCTTACATCATGCGACCAAGAAAATGAAGTGTCAACTTGGAAAATCTTTCCACAGGCCAGTGTGCAGATGTAAGAGTGGGAGAGACTCCTGCACAGACAGGCTCGATGTGGAGTGACGCTCCTGAATCTATAATCCTCAGCAGGCAAACGACTGATCTGTTCCACCAATAATTAGCTCTGGAAAAAGGCGCAAGTCTGCCTATCACCGTTGATCAACGTGGAAGAGAAGAGAAAGGGATGCGAATGCTGTAAGTATCACACAGCAAACTCCGTTCATCATTACCTGGAAAGGCTAATCTCTGTCGAAATCATTCCCCAGGGTACGTTTTTTTAGACAACCTCACACATATTCACAATGAATGCAGAGGTTTTACAACGAAAGATAACACCAATAAAAGAAACAGAGATAAATATAAGCTTGACATTTCCAAAGTCCGAGAGCTCCAGTTCCAAGGAGTATCGGTCTGGTAAAGTTCCTGTCTGGAAGCAGCAACTCCAAAATCCTTGAAACGAATGATGAGTTAAGGCATGGGACTGAAATACAGAGACCGCTTGGCAGGCGGGGGTCAGAGTTTGTTCAAATCATGCAGGATTGAAGGAGTTCAGAGAGTGTTCACCACTTCTTAGAACCACGATTTGCTGGAGATCTTTCTGGTTTGTTTTAAATCTCATTTTATTCTGAGCTGTCGTTTGCGGAAGAAGCAAATGGGATTTGGGGACATTTTGTCACACATCCAGTTGTTCAGTTCGGAAATAAACTGCTTGGAAGTTTGTTGGAGGCAGGTTCCACCGTTTGAATCAAAGGAACAGTCGGTGTTAATTTGAAGAGAAATAACGTGCACATTTGTGGGGAAAATGCAAGGAAATGGCACACAGTCCTGATGGTCATTTCGAGAGTTGGTGTACGCACGTTGGGCCAATGGCCTCCTTCTGCACCGTAAGCTTTCTGTGATTCTGTGATTTAGCTATGCATTCGGACCTGAAAGCTGCTACCATTCAAACTGATTTCCAACAGAACTAACGCCAAAATAAACAGAAATTCTGTAGAACCTGCTCAGCACTGATGACATTGGCATGGATGGTGATGGAAGTTTCAGGGATAGCCATGTGCACGATATGGTCAACACTGGTCAACCAAGTACTTGAATCTGATTGAAAAAAAAACAGAATCTTGATGCCACTAATGCCACCTCTACAAGATCACCTCAACATCCAACTTGTGTATGAACAATCTGATATAGACAGATCTTCCCATCTTGCCACTCTGACATGTGCCAATGCCAAACATTCTTCCTGGAGTTGGAAATTCTGTCTAAGCATTCCGCATACTCCTCATGTGAAACCTGGGCTGGGATTTTGCTGTGGCAAAGAATAAACAGCGGGTAAAGTTGGAAGAGAAATGTCACAGTGTGAAGTTATTGACATCAATGTTGAGTTCACACTGAATCGGAAGGTGAGATGCTGCTCCTCCAGTTTGCGTTGTGCTTCACGGGAAATTGCAGACGCTCAAGTACAGACATGTGGACGTGAGAGCAGCGTGTTGAGTCAAAATGGCAGCAACAGGAGGGTCACGGATATACTTCACGACTGAGCAAACGTCTGCCACAATGTGGGCACCTTATTTGTGTTTAGTCTCCCCCATGTGAGACCACACAGGGAACAGCGAGTAGAGTTGCCCCAAAGACACTTATCCTGCCACACCCTACAACCAACCCTCACACACTCCGCTGCCTCGGCCAAAGGGCCATCTGTCACATGTTCTTCATACTCTCAGTTTTGCTTGCACTGAGCGCTGATCTTTGATTTCCTATGAATACATTCTGCTACCTTTCTGCTCTGCAACCAGTAGCAACCTTCTTCAGTCCTGATTCCTACCATTAACACCCATTTTTCTTGCGTCCATGACATCTTTGTCAACCTCCACTCAGCTCCATCCTTTCTTGGACGTTCAATTCTACTTAACCTTCACCACCCCAACCACATGATTTCATCCATAACAGCTCTACTGCTCTTCTGCTTCAAATGTGAACTCTGTTCCGCTGACCAATTTGCTGCTGGACCTTATCCAACCAGAGTTCATTCAACTATTTTTATTCTGAAGGTCATAGAGTCATAGAGGTTTACAGCATGGAAAGAGGCCCTTCGGACCAACTTGTCCATGTCACCCTTTTTTAAACCCCAAAGCCAACCCCAATTGCCTGCATTTGGCCCATATCCCAACACATCCATCTTACCCAGGAAACTGCCTAAATTATTTTTAAAAGACAAAATTTTACCCGCTTCTACTACGACATCTGACAGCTTGGTCCAGACACTCACCACCCTCTGTGAAAAAAAATGTCCCTCTGGGCACTTTTGCATCTCCCCCCCCCCCTCACCTTAAAACGAATGCTCTCTAGTTTTAGACTCCCCTATCTTTGGGAAAGGATCTTGACTATCTAGTTGATCTGTGCCCCTCATTATTTTAAAGACCTCTATGACATCACCCTTCAGCCTTCTACGCTCCAAAGAAAAAGGTCCCAGTCTATACAAACACTCCTTATCTGTTTCAAACCATCCAGTCCCAGAAGCCTCCTGGTAAATATTTTCTGCCCTCTTTCTAGTTTAATAATATCCTTTCTATAATAGTGTGACCAGAATTGTACACAATAATCCAAGTGTGGCCTTACCAATGTCTTGCAGAACTTCAACAAGACGTCCTAACTCCTGTATCCAATGTTCTGGCCAATAAAACCAAGCATTCTGGATGCCTTCATCACCACTCTGCCCACCAGTGACTCCACTTTCAAGGAGCCAACAACATGTAGCCCTCGATGTCTTTATTCTGTAACTCTGCCCAAAGCCCGATCATTAACAGACTAAGTGCTGCCCTGGTTCAATCTACCAAAAAATGCATCTCCTCGCATTTTTCTAAATTAAACGCCATCTGCAATTCGTCAGCCCACTTGCCCAATTGATCATGATCCCGTTGCAATGGGAGATAACATTCTTCACTGTCCACTATGCCACCAATCTTGGTGGCATCTGCAAACTTACCATGCCTCCATATTCTCACCCAAATCCTTAATACAAATGACAAATAACAGTGGACAGCACTGATACCTAAGGCACACCGCTGGTTACAGGCCTCCAGTTTGAAAAACAACCCTGTACAACCACCCTCTGGCTCCTGCCAAGGGGCGAATTTTGAATCCACTCAGCTCCCTCACCTTGCTTCCCGTGAGATTCAACCTGATACAACAACCTACCATTCGGTCGGTAGCAGAATGTATTAATAGGAAATCAAAGGTGAGCGCACAGTGCAAGCAAAACAGAGAGTGTGAAGAACATGTGACAGATTGTCGAAGGCCTTACTAAAGTCCATGTACTTCACTGCCCTCATCTAACTTCTTGGTTACCCCTTCAAAAACCGCAATCAAAAATTGTGAGACATGATTTTCCACTCACAAAGCCATGCGGACTGTCCCTAATCAATCCTTGCGTCTCTAAATGCCTGAAGATCATGTCTCTCAACAGACCTTCCAACAATTTATCCACCACAGATGTGGGGCTCACAGACCTGTAGTTCCCAAGCTGTTCCTTGAAGCCCTTTTTAAACAATAGCACAACATTTATCACCCTCCAATCTTCAGGCATCTCATCCGTGACTATCGATGATTCAAATAACTCTGCTCGGGGACCCGCAATTTCCTCCCTGGCTTCCCACAATGTCCTGTGATACATTTCATCAGGTCCCGGGGATTTATCTACTTTGATGCGCTTTAAGATTTCCAGCACCTCTTTGTCTGTAATATGTACAATCCTCAAGACATCATTATTTATTTCCCCGGTTCCCTTACATCCATGCATTTCCCAACTGTAAATACTGATGAGAAGTATTCATTTAGGAGCTCACCCATATCTTGAGGATTCGCACAGAGGAGACCTTGTTGATCCTTAAAAGGCCATATTCTCTCCCTAGTTACTAAGTTGCCCTTCATGTATTTGGAGAAGCTCTTTGGATTTGTCTTTGCCTTATCTGCCAAAACAATCCCACGTCCCCTTTTTGCCCTCCAGATTTCTCTATACTCCTACACCCCCTATATTCTTCAAGGGATTCACTTGATCCCAGCTGCCTGTGCATGTCAAGTGGGTTCTTCTTCTTTTTGACCAGGGCATCAAGATCCCGAGTCATACAGGGTACCTACTTTTGCCAGACTTGCCCTTCATTCTAAGAGGAATGTGCTTACACTGAGCCCTGGTTAACACACTTTTGAAAGCCTCCCACTTACCACACTTCCCATTACCTTCTCACAGACTCTCCCAATTAACTTCTGAGTGTTCCTGCCTGATACCATCAAAACTGTCGTTGCCCCAATTTAGATTTTTAACTTTTGGGACAGACCTTTCACTCTCCATCGCTATCTTAAAACTAATAGAATTACGTTCACGTCCCAAAGTGAACCCTCACTAACACTTCTGTCACCTCCCTTCCATATTTCCCAGGAGGAGGTCAGGTTTTGCCCCCTCTCTTGTTGAGCCATCCACATACTGAATGAGAAATTCCTCTTGATACACTCAAAAACTTTCTCTCCGTCCAACTCTCTAATACTATAGCTGTCCCAGTCAATTTTGGGAAAGTTAAAATCCCCGACTATTACCATCCGATTTTTCTTAGAGCTCTCTGAGGCCATTCCCACACCCCCACTTCTTGCCTTGCACAACCTCAAACAGACCATTGTCCGCAGCAAACTACCCAGCCGAAAGCACAACAGTGACAACGACACGACACAACCATGCCACAGCAACCTCTGCAAGTTGTGCCGGATCATCGACACGGATGCCAACATCTCACGTGAGAACACCATCTACCAGGTACACGGTACTTACTCTTGCAACTCGGCCAACGCTGTCAACCTGATGCTCTGCAGGAGAGGATGTCCCGAGGCGTGGTACTTTGGGGAAACCATGCAGACGCAACGGCAATGGAAGAATGAACACTGCTCGACAATCACCAGGCAAGACTTTTCCCTTCCTGTGGGGGAGCACTGCAGCGTGTCACGGGCATTCGGCGTCTGATCTTTGGCTAAGCGTTCTCCAAGGCGACATTCACGATACACGACAGCGCAGAGTCGCTGAGCAGAAACTGAAAGGCAAGTTCCGCACACCTAAGGACGGTCTCAACCGGGATCTTGGGTTCATGCCACACTATTGTTAACCCCCACAGCATGCCTCCTGGACTTGTAGAAATTCATTGGCTGTCCTTTAACCCGTGCCTAATGCTTCCTCCACTCACACTGTCTTTCTCTTTAAGACCTGATTAGCTGTAAAGATTCGCATTCTAATCAGTACTCTGCAACTTGACTTTCTGTCTCTGTATGCCCTGTTTGTGTTCAGATATCCACTCCATCTGACGAAGGAGCAGCGCTCCGAAAGCAAATGGCATTTGCAACCAAATACACCTGCTGGACTTTAACCTGGTGTTGTTAAAACTCTTACTGTGTTCATCTGCCTTGCCCGTCAGGCCTGTTTAAATTCAAATAAATGCAGTTTAATCTGGACTTCCCTTGCCCTCTGTTGGTTTTTTGACTGATCGGTCTTGTACTAGGATTACTGCCACTGCCTTTACTGCTTCTTGTGCTCTCTTTAACGTCTGCGCTGTCTTCAACATTCTCTTATGTCTCCCTCCTGCTTTGGATCCCACCTCCCTTCCAAACTACTTTAAACCCTTCCGAATGGCTTTTGCAAATCGTCCCGCCAGGATGTTAGTCCCCCTGTAGTTTAGACGTAACGTGACCTCTTGAACAGGTCACCCCACCCCAGAAAAGAACCCAATGATCCAAAAACCCAAATCCCTGTCCCTTGCACCAGCTCTCAAGCCACGCATTCATCTGCCTAATCTTCCTATTCCTACTCTCGCGAGCACGCGGCACCGGTTGTTATCCAGAAATTGCTACCTTCGAGGTCCTGCACTTTAACCTTCTGCCTAACTCTCGATATTTACACTTCAGGACCTCATCCCTTTTCTTACCTGTTTTATTAGTACCAATATGTATCACGAACTCTGGCTGCTTCCCCTCCCCCTTAAAAATGTCGTCCAATCGCTCAGAGACTTCCTTGACGCTTGCACCAGGGAGGAAACACAGCAACCTGCAGCCTCGATTGCGGCCACAGAAACGCCTGTCTGTGGCTCTAACTAGCGATACCCCTATTACCACTGCTCGCTTGCTCTTTGCCCGACCCTGCTCTGCAGCAGAACCAGGTGTCGTGCCACTGGCCTGGCTGCTGATGGTATCTCCCCCTGACACGCTATCCCCCGCAACATTATCCAAAACTGCAATGCTGTTTGAAAGGGGAATAGCCACAGGAGACATCCGCATGACCTGCCTGCCTCTCTTGGCGGTCACGCATCTACCTGTCTGAACTTTTGGTGTGACAACCTCCCTGTAACTAGTTTCTATCACGCTCTCTGCTTCCTGTATGCTCCGCAGTGCATCCACCTGCCGCTCCAACTGAACAATGCGGTCTGTTAGGGGCTGCAGCTGGACACACTTCCTGCAGTTAAAGTTGTCAGGGAGATTAGATTGTATTCTGCCTTTCTTCAACTTCCATTCACGGAACTTCATCAAAATCATTGAATTACCTCACACTAAGTTCCAAATAATTTAATATTCTCTCTGATATAAACTGTTTGTCGAGCCAGCAGCTCACTGGCACAAGGTGACAGCAGTATATACAATATATAAAATGCACTGCAACAGCTGGAAAAGTCCTATAAATTCCAAGCACACAAAGTCTATCACCTGGAAGGACAAGGGAAGGAAATGCATCGGAAAACCATCGCCTTCACTTTACCTTCCAACCTGTGCATTTTACTGTCTTGGACAACATAATATCCCTTCCACTGAGTCAGAAGCCTGGAATCCACTGACAATCAGTGGGGATGTATTGACAGCGGTACAAGGAATGGTTTACAATCACATTCTCAAGGACAGAGAGGGTTGATAATAAGTATTGGCCTTATGATTGAGGCTCACACATAAGCAAGAAAACTGATCCAAACCTCAGGCAATGTTCCACTGGCGTGATAACGCAAGCTCATTGACGCAGTGTGTCTTGACCTCATCATCTCCATACTGGCATTTACAAGAAGTTCACTCGCTTCTTCAGTGAGATTAATGCCAATATTTTCCAGCTCAAGTGCAAGCGGAGAGGATAATTAATTGATCAAGCAAAGGCTGTTTCAAACAGGATCTGGTAAATTCTTAATCATCCACATTTATTTGTTACCTAAATGCGTTGAAACCATCACAGTGCGTGACACCTTTTAATATGACATCTCACTCCAGTTGCGTTGCACATTCCGTTTTGATTCTTCTATCTCGTAAAATTTCAGCCTCCCACTTCAACGAATTGTCCATCTTTAAACACCTCTGTGCCACAAAGCTGTCGATAACATATGATCAAACATTAACCACTACAGAGGAACACATAGAGGCGAGCAGTCGCATTGATCTTAGTTGTGTCCATTCCTCTCTTTCATCTGTTTTGAATCGATCAACAGCGTTCTGCACAAATTAATAACCGACTTCACTAACAATTGACTCAAATACTGTGCCTTTCAGGAAAACAGATATTCTTTCGGAATATTCCAAACTGGCACGTAGCTGCTGGTCAGACCAAACAAAGTAGCTGCTATAAATGCTCTTTAAAAATGTCGCAGGATGGTCTGCAATATGTTGCTGATGACAGTGAAACACGTCTGGGAAGAGAAATAAATCCTCAAGGAGGGAAGTGTCCTTCATTGAGCCACTACTGGGAAATATCCGATAATGACCGTGGCTGCAAAGACGAGACTTTTCTGACAACTTATTCTCATTCCAAATCCTTTTCAGAATCGTATCACAAAGTCTCCTCACAGAGAGAAAACGCATGGTAAATACCACTGAGCTCAACCAAGTGCTTTCCGTGGCGTGTGAAATGGGGCTCCTTTCGACTGTTACAGAGATAAATACAGCAATCCCAAAAGGAGTTCGACTGTGATTTGTTTTCTGCCTTTCAATGATTTATGACTTGCTCTCACCGCTAAACAGATGTAGGTTGACAGGCATTAGAAAAAATATGCCAGTTCACTGAAGTTGCAATTCTCAGAACTATTATCCCAAATTTAAAACTCAATAGGCTGTGCGTAATTTCGCGTTGAAACAACGGCCGTGGGTTTGGCATACTGAGCGTCTGGCTTTCAAATGACAGCAAGTTCCACAGACTTCAAAACATCAAACCTGGGAAAGAGTGACATTTTAAAATATTTTGACTGACAAGTCTGAACAAATCTTGATTGTAAAATGCAAATTCTTTTCAACTGAAATTGGGGTGACGTTAAATGTACCCACATCATATGAAAGTAAACGTTTTTACATGGGATTGCATCAGGTTTCCGATGATGAGAAAGCTTGCAGTTTGAGATTTGCTTGGTGCAGAATATATTCATCATTGCAACAAAGGAGAACGCAGCTGTAGCAAAGCAGGTTTATGAAGATGGAAGCATTCAGACAACACTGCAGAAGATGAATTCTTATAGCTTGCTGAAAAGCTGAATTCTTATAGCTTGCTGAAAAGCTGAATCTTCGAACTTGCAAATCCGAGAGATCTGAAGTGACCAAAATTGTGCGATCCATCAGCAAACAAGTAGAATTATCCACTTAATGCAAATAACTGTTGTTCATCTTAAGATGTGCAATCGTCTGAGACCGGTTATCTCAGATGTTCAGAGTTTGGTCCTAACCAGATTAGAGAGTAAAGCCCGCTGCACGTTGTCCCACCAAACATTCCCAGCGCTGGAACAGCACGCGGTTAGATAGAAGGTAAGTCTCCCTCTGCAATGCCACATTAATCACTCACAGAACAGGTACAGCACGAGGTCACATACAGAGGAAAGCTCCATAAACACTGCCCCATTAATCACAACCTGGACAGGTAAAACACAGGGTTTGATAAGCTTAAAGCTCCCTCTGCATTGTTCTCATCAATCACTCCCAGTACAGGTACAGCACGGGGTTAGTTCGAAAGAAAAGCTCTGCATCAGAGATGTCTTAGTCCTTCGTGGATGTTGGATAAAAGGTGTTATGATGAGAAGACAAGCATACACAGGAATAATTATTAGTTCAATTGGTTAACAAATGCAGTTAGATTGTCATCTTCAGTGTACCTGATGAATCAGTCTGGAGATAGTGCAGCTGAGACCACAGTCCCTACGATAAAAATGCAACTGATGAAATCGGTGCCACATTATTGGTCTTGCCTCCAATTTAAATTCACTCGTGGTGACACTGAACTATATTTAGTTCTTCAATATAACTGGCAATTTTTCCACACGACTTGACTGGTAATTTCTCCAGTTTGACAACACTGGTTCCAGATTGTTGATATCTCGTTCCCAGGCAATTCCCAACTATAATGACATCAATGATGCGCAGGAGATTGACCTTCTGGAGTATGAGCTCCCTGATTGAGGTAATGATTGCCTTCCCAATCAAGGAGTCTCACCTGCATATATAATAAGGAGTGTGAGGGCTCCTGACATGCTATGAACATTTATAGCAAACCAGGAATCTATCTTAGTTCCACTACATCAGCTCTAAAATCGGGTCAAGCTTGGGAATGGTCCACCCGTCAAGACCTGTTTTTTAAAAGAATGAAGCAACAGCTGTCATCGTCGAGTGCCACAGCATACCCCAGTCCTAGAAAATACTTTGAGCTAACCTGTGATGCAGCTCTGCATGGCATTGGGATGGTATTAGCACATGGATGGCCAAATGAAAGGAACATCAATATAAAACTGCCTCCTGGACATTTGCCAGAGCACATAGAACGTACGTTCACAATGATACTGAAGGGTTGGTGATAATATTTGGAGTAAAATAAAATCCATCCATACATTTCTTTGTGGGCATTTGTGATTGTCACCAATCACTAGGTAATACTGTGAGTATTCAGAGAGGACAAAACGGTGCCACCAATAGCATCAGCCTGTGTTCAGCCGAGGGATATATTATTAGCCCACTACAACTATCAGTTGAAATACCGGCCGGGAGGTCACGTGACAAACGCAGAGGCCATCAGTAGCCTGCTTTAGCAGATACACCGCTGATGGTACCAAAAGTAGAAGAGACGGTAATGACCATGACATTTCTGGATATCGGTCCTGTGGCCGCATATGACATAGAAATTTGGTTGCAAAAGATCTGGTCCTCTCAAAAGTTAAACAATTCGTGCTGATCTGAGAAATGGAGAGACCCGTACATCCCAATTTCCACCCTTATTAGAACAGAAGAGAGCAGCTCACTGTAGAAAATGGAATACTGCTCCGTGTGGCACGATTGGTTGTTCCATGACAGGGCTGGTGCTCCACACTGGCTGAGCTACGTCACAGGAGTGTCCACGATGAAAATGCTGGCCAGGAGCTATGCTGAATGGCCGGGAATGGACAGGGACATTGCGGCACTTGAGAGTTGTTGCCAGCAATGCCAACAAGGACAAGCGTTGCCACCAGCAGCTCCCCTACACCCGTGTAAATGCCATGGTGGGCCATGGACTGCGCTCTGCATAGATCATGCAGGCCCATTCATCGGTTCGATGTCTCTAGTCATATTGGAGACCGATTCCAAGTGGATGGGCGTTCATAGGGTGCACCCGGTGCCCACAACGGTAACGGTAGAGAAACGTTCCATCCCCTTTTACAGGCGTGAGATCTCGGAGCTGCTGATCTCTGACAATGGGACATCCTTCTTCCAACCAGGACGTCACCAGGTTCATGGAGTTCAATGGGATTCGACATATCAGAATGCACCTTACCATCAATCATCGCACAGTCTCATGGAGAGAGGGGTACATATTTTAAATGTTACTTTAAAGAAAGCAGCCTCAATAGACACCAAACTCTCCCAATCGGACAAAACTCTGACACCACGATGGGAATAGTGCCCACGGAATTGGTCATGGGCAGATTACTCCACTTTTGATCTTACAGAACTGGTGGGACAAGGGTGAAAACGTAGCTAGACGTCCAAAGCGGAGGCCATGGCAACAGCAGCCGTGAGAGGCAGTTGGAGGCAGGTGAAAAAGTACTGGCACAAACATGACGCCGCATGGCTATAGTTGTGTCTAAGAGGGGGCCCGGCATCCATTAAAGTTCCCGTCGGTGAGGCCATCCATTAAAAAAATCTGGACCAGGTGTGGGACTGAAAAGCGCAGTTCATCCCAGAGCCAACTTTGCCCAGCCGGCGAGCACCGAAGTGTACTCCCAGACCGGGCTCTCCATCATTCATATTTAGGAATATGGAGTCAGAAATGAACACTACAGATGATGCCAGGACTACTCCTTTGCCTCCTGAGGAATGGAGTGAACCAGCACTCCGGCACTCACATTGTCAGAGAGGAGTGACTGTTCGATGTATGCCACCCATTTCATACACTCCACTGGCGGAACTGGACCAGTGCTGAAACGTCACAAGGAACGCATGACGGGCGTGAACCACTGAGGTTATTTGTTCTTAAGGTGGGAGGGGTGTAATGACCTCAATGAGGCACATGAGGTTTGTCTCTTGGTGCACCAGCTCTCTGATTGATTTAATGATTGTCTGCTCACTCAGGGAGTCTCACCTGTATATATGTCGAGGATTGTCAGGGCGACTGAAAATCTGGATTCTGACTTTGTACCTGAAACACTTTTAAGAGTGGAACTGAGATTGTAAATAAAGGGAACCTGGTGAAGGGACAGCGGCCTCTGAGTAATTATTTCAACAACCAGACCTGACCCGTGATCCTGAGCAATGCAAAGTTGCAATTTTGCAAAATGATAGCAGGTGATTCCAATGTGCAGGTAAAACATAAACTTGCTTCAACAGAACATCCGCCAAGCCCCTATCCTCTTTAGATCCACGCATTTACCCCGATATCTCCGTAATACACACACCTTGGGACAGACACTAAGGCACAATATGGAATGGCCAATCCACCAAACCAGCTCATATTTGGACTCTGGGGGAAAGCTGTCGGAAACCCACACAGAAATGGAGAACTTACAAACTCCACACAGTCAGCCAATGCCATAATCGGAACTGGGACCGTGACGCTGTAAGGCTGACAATATGAGGGATAAGGCCTCACCAATCAGTGCATAATTCAGGCATAACATCCTTATTCGATGTTAAATCCCTCTGATAATTAAACATATTTCTCCATTAGACTTTTTACCCACTTTCTGAGCCTGTGAGCTAACGTATTGTAACTTATGCACTGGAAGACCTAGATCCCTCTGCAACTTGGAATTCTGCAGCTGTTCTTCGTCTAAGTAATATTCCCTTTTTGATTCTTCCAGCCAAAGTGAAGAATTTCACACTTTCCTATCTCACTCTCCACCTCCAGATTGTGCACACTCAGACAACGTATCTAGATTCATATTCAGTATCCTCATGTCCCCCTCGCGACATATTATCTTCCATATCTTTGTGTCAAATGCGAATCTAGAAATCCAATCTTCATTGTTCTCAATTAAATCATCGATATAAGTTGGAAAAATGTAATGTGCCAGCACAGACTTCTGACAGAATGCTAGAATCAAATTTGTGATTGAAAAATCTGAATATGTCCATTATAATATAAGGACAAACAGGATACTACGAAAAACATAACCGAGGCAGCATCGCTTTGTGATGCGGAAAATGGGACATAGAAATGTCTTGATGCTCAATGAGGTTATAAGAATTAACGTGGCCTGAAGGAGAATCACTCGATGATTGTATTTTTTTTTCATAAATACATTCAAAAACATGCCAGATAAAATGTTGCTCACAACACTGGGGGTAATCTGTCTGCTCACAACACTGGTGGGAATACATTGGCAGCGAGAGAGGATACAACATCTACCAGGAAACGGGAAAACTGCATAACAGCTCTCCAATTAGGACGATAAAACTATTGTTTTGCCGCTGTGATCAAATAAGGGGCCTTAAGCATTCAGAAGGTCGGTATGTGATCTATGTTTTAGATGATGAGGTCATGTGTATTGCACACAGTCATGTTCGCACTAACAAAGTGACGAAGCGAAATATGAGGAGGGCAGAGGGGATGTGAAACGTGCAAGGGAACGTGCGGGAAATGTCATATTTAGTACAATCTGGGACAATTGTAGATCATACACTTTGTCAGGAAGAACAGAAACACAGGCTGTTATTTAAAAACAGAGGGACTACATAAAACTGCAGTGGAGAAGAAATTGTTTTTTCACACGTGGATCATGAAATGTAATATTACATATACATCAAGAAGATGAATGTTGACCCTTACTCAAATAGGATTGCAGCTCACATCAAGGTAACTCCTGCTATAATTGGCGACTGCATTGGTGAGACCACATCCAGAGTTTCTGCGGGTACTTTATCACACTTGCATAGTAATGAACTTGCATGGGAGACAGTTCATAGAATATTTACCAGACTAATTCCAGGGATGACAGAGTTGTCGTCTGAGAATAAACTGAGCAATTTGTGCCCATACCAATGGAGTTTAGATGAAAGAGAGCTAATTTTACTGACACACATCAGATTCTGACAGGGATTGATTTTTTCAATATGATAGGATATTGCCATTTACGGGACAATCAAGAATTATGGGAAACTGTTCCATAATAAGTTGAGAAAACATCAGTTTCTTGTGGATAAAAGTATAGATTCAGAATGTCAATTTACCAATGATGAAGATTAACAAGTCCAATGGGTGAATTGGGGAAAGAACAGTTAGGTACGCAAACACACTCTGATGTGGAACAGGCTGACCAGTGTGCGCTGAATTGGGTATGGTGGCTGAGAGAATTCACGCCCAAACAACTACAGATGTGACCGATGTTCCTTGTTGGAAAATGACCATATTTGAATGAATGCAGCTTCAAGTTAACACACATGAGTAATGACGTGGAACGTTTTTCCAACTGTAAAACAGTGCTAAAAATAATTCAGAACAACAAGGAGTTAACACAGCTGGCGTCATCTGTTTGTTCAAACATAATGTTGTCACGTCAAAACCCGGTGGACTTTGCGCAGAGTATAAGTCAAAGACTTAATGAAAACACCTCAACGTTTATCACAGGCAGATTTCCACCAGTGCAGAGTAATAGACTGCTTTACGAAAAAAAATGCATCTTCCGATACAAATGGCGAGGAAAATACTCTATACGGCCCTTGCTGCCGTTGGTGTTCCTGGTAAGTCACAAATCCATTGCAATTGTGTAAATACATGTGAGAGCCAGTGCCCCGTTTAATCTGTTTGATGAACCGCATGCTGTTTCATGTTTTATACGCTGATGAGCTGCGGGCCGTTGTGCAGATATCTGTGATATTTTCCCAATGGTTTAACTCTGGTACCTGCACGGAAAATAAATCCGTGGTCACAATACTGATCAATTATGAAGCCATTATTTTTTCAGAATCAGTGCCGACTGTTGAATGAGACATCAGTGAAAGTGCTAGTTTCTGAGGGAAGCTAATAATACGGATATATGTGATTGTATGTTAGATTGTCACTAACTGTAGGGGGACTCCTGACCACAGTGACCATGTAAAACCTGGACTCTCAGTCACTGGGAAATTTGGAAATGTAACCGTGTCTGTGAAGAGAGAAGAAAATAACGTTTCTATTTCAATCTTACTTTTCTTCGTAAGTAGAGAGAGAGAGAGGAGTGATGGTCTCTGAACTTAAAGCTTCATCCTCCTCAGTTTGAGAAGTGAGACAAGGATGACATTCTACTGCAGACACTGACAGGCGAGTGCGGTGCTGGATGTGTCCTCATTCACTTCAGACCACAATGCACGGCGTCATGTACTGGCTAGATGATGTAAGATAAACAGTGATGCTGCTGCGAATCAGGGAACGGGGTTCCTCGTCGATATTTTTCATTCCATCATCACCACAACAGGAACAGATTGTTTGGATTATCACAGTGTTGTTTGTGGGAGTGTAATGCGATGAGTTTGCTCAACAGAACAGGGTAACTATTGGGGAGGAGAGAAATGCAGAGTCAAGATTGTGGTTTTCAATTACCAGGGAAGAGTGAGGAATGGCAGCGGGAGCAAGGGCCACACGTAGATCTATCAGGGAGAAAATAGATCCAAAGCCTGGGTCAGGACCACTCACTGAACTGGAAAGAGCGGCAAGAGGAATCCAGAGCAGTTTCAGAGCGTTAAATTAATAAATAATTCGTGTCATCGTAACAAAGTCAGGACTTAACTGGCCGATGATACGTTTTTCTTAGAGATGGTGAGGGAATAGATGATGAGATTACCTGTTATTTAAATGGTCTTTTAAAACTATTGAAGATTATTAGCACTGGAAATTAGATCATTGATAGTTCTAACGTTATTATTGCAACATGATAGGTTATTTGACAATGTGGTTCATTTTGATTAGGCTTATTGATTCTGTGGGAATGCATTGCTATCCGTACGAGTTATAGATATCAGAAAGGTTATTGATAATGTGGGTTGTTCTATTAGTTGGGTTTATTAATATGAGAAAATATTATTTACATTGAAAATGCAATATTATTAGTAATTACGGTTAGTATTAGTAATGTTAAACTGATGCATTTTAATATACTGGCAGGAGAAACGACAGGCAAATAATGGGCCGTCATCATGTTCGATCCCAGTCAATGTATATTCTCAGTAAATGCAGAGGGAGATGAACAATTCCAGAGCTCACTGGATAATCTGAGAGCCAGGAATGAATAAGAATCAGAAAATGTGGGCATAAAGCAGCTGACAGGTAGATAATGCGACAAAGAGTCAGTTTGAACACGGAAGGTTGAGAGGGAGTGTGGAAAAAATAAAAATAAAGAATCTACGGGAGACCCGGAGGAAATTATTGCTGCTTAATAAAAATGAATCTCAAAATTTTCGGTTCATATTGCAATAGTAATAGGATGAAGGGGACGAATTGGGGGAAATGATTTATGGTTGAAGATACAGCTTAGAGTTACCAACAAATTCGTTAGGATCATTAGGGAGGCAGAGGTGGCCACAGACAGAAGCTTTGTGGATAGAGTTCCCCAAAGAAAGGAAAATAGGTGGGTGACAGTGAGAGGGGTTGGGAGGAAGCAGTCAGCGCAGGGATCCCCCGTGGTCGTTCCCCTTAGCAACAAGTATTCCGCTTTGGATGCAGTTGAGGGGGACGACATACAAGTGGTGAGCCGCAGTGAGCAGATCTCCAGCACTGTGTCCGTCCCTGTTGTTCGGGAGGGTAAGGGGGAGAGCGGGAGGGCAATAGTTATTGGGGACTCGTTAGTTAGAGGGATAGATAGGAGGTTCTGTTGCAGCAAAAGAGACTCATGGATGGCATGTTGCCTACCGGATGCCAGGGTCCGTGACGTCTCGGACCTTGTTTTCCGGATTCTGAACGGGGTGGGGGAACAGTCACAAGTCGTGGTACACACTGGTACCAACGACATAGGTGAGAGAAGAGATGGGGATTTAAAACAGGAATTTAGGGAGCTGGTCTGGAAGTTCAGAGCCAAGACAAAACATGTGGTCACCTCTGGTACGTTGCCGGTGCCACATAATAGTGAGCTGAGGAACAAGGATAGAGTGCAGTTAAACAGATGGTTGCAGGGATGGTGGAGGAGGGCGGGTTTCAGATACGTGGATAATTGAAACACATTCTGGGGAAGATGGGACCTCCACAAACAGGACGGGGTGCACCTGAACCAGAGGGGCAACAATATCCTGGGAGGGAAATTTGCTACGGCTCTTCAGGGGGGTTTAATCTAATTTGTCAGGGGGGTGGAAAAAGGAGTTGTAGTCCGGAAGTCAGTGTTGAGGTTAGTGAGGTATTGGGGAAGGTATCAAAGTCAAGGGTGGGTACCAGTAGACAGGAAGGTGGGTTGGAGTGTGTCTACGTCAATGCAAGGAGCATCCGGAACAAGGTATATGAACTTGGGGCGTGGATTGGTACTTGGGACGACGATGTTGTGGCCATTACGGAAACATGGGTAGAACAAGGACAGGAATGGTTTTGGACGTTCCGGGGTATAGATGTTTCAGTAAGTGAAGGGAAGCTGGTGAAAGAGGTGGAGGAGTAGCATTGTGGCTTGGGTCAATGCCAGGAGGAGGGGTAAGAAGCAATCGGGAAGACAATCCCCTGGGGCGGTTCCCCTCCATAATAGGTTTTCGGTGCTGGAGGCTACAGTTGAGGAGGAATCAACTGAGCATAGAGAGCAGATCTCTGGGGGTGAGCCGAGTGAGAAAGCTCAGGTGGTTAGGGGCTGTAAAAGACTGGGCCTTGTGATTGGGGACTCCACAATTAAGGGGACAGATAGGAGGGTCGGAACTAAAGGTAGGGACTCAGGGTTGGTGTGTTGCCTACCAGGGGCTGGGGTCCGGGATGTGTCTGACAGGGTATTCAGGACTCTTAGGGGGGAGGGAGATAAACCACAAGTTATTGTACATGTGGGGACACACGACATAGGGAGGATAGGGGAAGGGGATATTAGGCAGGGATTTATGGAGTTGGGGTGGAAACTAAAGGCCAAGACTGACAGAGTGGTTATCTCTGGACTCTTGCCTGTACCACGGGATAGTTTAGAGAGGAATAGAGAGAGGGAAGGTTTGAATTCATGGCTGAAGGGATGGTGCAGGAGGGAGGGGTTCAGGTACTTAAGCAATTGGGGCTCGTACTGGGGAAGGTGTGACCTCTATGAGAAGGATGGTCTACACCTTAATCAGAAGGGGACCAATATCCTGGGGGGTAAATTTGCTAAGGCCATGCAGGGAGGTTTAAACTGATTCGGGGGGGGGGGGAGGGATCCTGAGTAGTGGGGCTGAAAGTGAGGGATGCATGGATGGGGACTGCAATGCACGGCATTGCAGAGGTGGGGTGGAGCAGGGTTTGAAATGTGTATACTTCAATGCCAGGAGTATTCGCAATAAAGTGGGTGAACTTGCAGCGTGGATCAGTACCTGGGACTTCGATGTTGTGGCTATTTCAGAGACATGGATAGAGCAGGGGCAGGAATGGATGCTGCAGGTCCCGGGGTTCAAATGTTTTAGTCGAAGTAGGGAAGGAGGTAGAAGAGGGGGAGGGGTAGCATTATTGGTCAGAGATTGTATCACAGTGTCAGAGAGGAGGTTTGATGAGGACTTATCTGTTGAGGTAGTATGGGCGGAGATTAGAAATAGGAGAGGAGAGGTCACCCTGTTGGGAGTCTTTTATAGACCTCCTAAAAGTTCTAGAGAGGTTGAGGAAAGGATTGCGGAGTCAATCCTGCTTAGGAGTGAAAGTAATAGGGCAATTGTTATGGGGGATTTTAACTTGACTAATATTGACTGGAATTGTTATAGCTCTAGCTCGTTAGAGGGGTCAGTTTTTGTTCAAAGCGTGCAGGAAGGTTTTTTGACTCAGTATGTAGACAGGCCAACTAGAGGTGAGGCTATATTGGATCTGGTGCTGGGAAATGAGCCAGACCAGGTGCTAGACTTGGAAGTTGGTGTGCATTTTGGTGATAGTGACCACAATTCGGTTACGTTCACCTTAGTGATGGAAAGGGATAGGCATGAACCTCGGGCCAGTGGTTTTAGCTGGGGGAAGGGTAATTATGAGGCTATTAGGAGAGAATTAGGAAACATAGGTTGGACTCGGAGATTACAGGGACTGGGAACGTCCGACATGTGG
The DNA here is from genome assembly GCF_964213995.1 of Mustelus asterias. Taxonomy (NCBI): domain Eukaryota; kingdom Metazoa; phylum Chordata; class Chondrichthyes; order Carcharhiniformes; family Triakidae; genus Mustelus; species Mustelus asterias. The sequence goes on from NC_135822.1 coordinate 50,560,664, forward strand.
AGTTTTTTCAAGGAGCAGCTACTGCGAGTCTGTGATAGGTATGTCCCTGTCAGGCAAGGAGGAATTGGTAGGGCTAGGGAACCGTGGTGCACCAAAAAAGTTTCTTTGTTGGTTAAAAAGAAAAAGGAGGCTTATGTTCGGATGAGACGTGAGCACTCGGGTAGTGCACTAGAAAGCTTTAGATTGGCTAAGAGGGAGTTGAAGAGCGAGCTTAGAAGGGCTAAAAGGGGACATGAGAAGACTTTGGCGGATAGGGTTAAAGAGAATCCTAAGGCGTTCTATAGGGATGTCAAGAACAGAAGGTTGGTTAGGGCAAGTTTAGGGCCAGTTATAGATGGCAGAGGGAAGTTATGTGTGGAACCGGAGGAGATTGGTGAAGCATTGAACCAATATTTCTCTTCGGTGTTCACGCAAGGGGACATGAATATAGCTGAGGAGGACACTGGGTTGCAAGGGAGTAGAATAGACAGTATTACAGTTGATAAGGAGGATGTGCAGGATATTCTGGAGGGTCTGAAAATAGATAAATCCCCTGGTCCGGATGGGATTTATCCAAGGATTCTCTGGGAGGCAAGAGAAGTGATTGCAGAGCCTCTGGCTCTGATCTTCAGGTCGTCGTTGGCCTCTGGTATAGTACCAGAAGATTGGAGGTTAGCGAATGTTGTCCCATTGTTTAAGAAGGGGAACAGAGACTTCCCCGGGAATTATAGACCGGTGAGTCTCACTTCTGTTGTCGGCAAGATGTTGGAAAAAATTATAAGGGATAGGATTTATAGTTATTTGGAGAGTAATGAATTGATAGGTGATAGTCAGCATGGTTTTGTGGCAGGTAGGTCGTGCCTTACTAACCTTATTGAGTTTTTTGAGAAAGTGACCAAGGAGGTGGATGGGGGCAAGGCAGTGGACGTGGTATATATGGATTTTAGTAAGGCGTTTGATAAGGTTCACCATGGTAGGCTTCTGCAGAAAATGCAGATGTATGGGATTGGGGGTGATCTAGGAAATTGGATCAGGAATTGGCTAGCGGATAGGAAACAGAGGGTGGTGGTTGATAGTAAATATTCATCATGGAGTGCGGTTACAAGTGGTGTACCTCAGGGATCTGTTTTGGGGCCACTGCTGTTTGTAATATTTATTAATGATCTGGATGAGGGTATAGTTGGGTGGATTAGCAAATTTGCTGATGACACCAAAGTCGGTGGTGTGGTAGACAGTGAGGAAGGGTGTCGTAGTTTGCAGGAAGACTTAGACAGGTTGCAAAGTTGGGCCGAGAGGTGGCGGATGGAGTTTAATGCGGAGAAGTGTGAGGTAATTCACTTTGGTAGGAATAACAGATGTGTTGAGTATAGGGCTAACGGGAGGACTTTGAATAGTGTGGAGGAGCAGAGGGATCTAGGTGTATGTGTGCATAGATCCCTGAAAGTTGGGAATCAAGTAGATAAGGTTGTTAAGAAGGCATATGGTGTCTTGGCGTTTATTGGTAGGGGGATTGAATTTAGGAGTCGTAGCGTTATGTTGCAACTGTACACAACTCTGGTGCGGCCGCACTTGGAGTACTGTGTGCAGTTCTGGTCCCCACATTACAGGAAGGATGTGGAGGCTTTGGAGAGGGTGCAGAGGAGGTTTACCAGGATGTTGCCTGGTATGGAGGGGAGATCCTATGAGGAGAGGCTGAGGGATTTGGGATTGTTTTCGCTGGAAAGGCGGCGGCTAAGAGGGGATCTTATTGAAACATATAAGATGATTAGAGGTTTAGATAGGGTGGATAGTGATAGCCTTTTTCCTCTGATGGAGAAATCCAGCACGAGGGGGCATGGCTTTAAATTGAGGGGGGGTAGTTATAGAACCGATGTCAGGGGTAGGTTCTTTACCCAGAGGGTGGTGAGGGATTGGAATGCCCTGCCAGCATCAGTAGTAAATGCGCCTAGTTTGGGGGCGTTTAAGAGATCCGTAGATAGGTTCATGGACGAAAAGAAATTGGTTTAGGTTGGAGGGTCACAGTTTTTTTTTTTTTTAACTGGTCGGTGCAACATCGTGGGCCGAAGGGCCTGTTCTGCGCTGTAATGTTCTATGTTCTATGTTCTATTGTTAATCAAGTATCGTTTAATGGCTGCGGAAAGGCACTTCGAGGGGGATCGGCATACTGAGGTAATATGGCCTGAAGTTAGGAATAGGAAAGGAGCGGTCACGTTGTTAGGAGTTTACTATAGGCCCCCAAATAGTAATAGAGATGTGGAGGAAGAAATTGCTAAGCAGATTAAGGATAGGTGTGGGGGTCACAGGGTAGTTGTCATGGGGGACTTTAACTTTCCAAATATTGATTGGAACCTTTGTAGGTCGAATATTTCGAATGGGGCAGTTTTTGTGCAGTGTGTGCAGGAGGGTTTCCTGACACAATACGTGCATAGGCCGACAAGAGGTGGGGCCACATTGGTCTTGGTACTGGGAAATGAACGGGGCTCAGTGTTAGATTTGGTTGTGGGAGAGCAGTTTGGAGATAGTGACCACAATTCGGTGTCTTTTGTTACTGCAATGGAGAGGGATAGGGCCATACGGCAGGGCAAGTTTTATAATTGGGGGAGAGGTAATTATGATGCGATTCGGCAAGATTTAGGGGGCACAAAATGGGAACAGAAACTGTCAGGGAAAGGCACGAATGAAAAGTGGAACTTTTTCAAGGAACAAATACTTTGTGTCCTTGATAAGTATGTCCCTGTCAGGCCGGCAGGAAATGGCCGAATGAGGGAACCATTGTTCAAAAAAGAGGTGGAATGCCTTGTAAAAAGGAAGAGGGAAGCTGATATAGGGATGACGAAACAAGGTTCAGATGGCTCGATTGATGGTTCCAAGTTAGCAAGGAATGAGCTGAAAAAGTGGCTTTGGAGGGCGAGGAGGGGCATGAGAAGTCCTTGGCGGGTCGGATCAAGGAAGACCCCAAGGCTTTTTACTCTTATGTGAGGAAAAAAAGAATGACCAGGGTGAGGTTAGGGCCGGTCAAGGACAGTCGTGGGAACTTGTGTATGGAGTCAGTAGAGATAGAAGAGGTGATGAATGAATACTATTCTTCAGTATTCACCAAGGAGAGAGGCCATGTTTTTGAGGAAGAGAAGGAGTTACAGGCTAATAGGCTGGAGGAAGTAAGTGTTCAGAGGGAGGATGTACCAGCGGTTTTCAATAAACTGAAGGTCGATAAGTCCCCTGGGCCTGATGAAATATATTCTAGGATTCTTTGGGAGGCAAGGGATTAGATTGCAGAGCCTTTGGCTTTGATCTTTGGGCCCTCACTGTCCACGGGGATGGTGCCAGGGGACTGGAGATTGGCGAATGTTGTTCCTCTGTTTAAGAAAGGGAATAAAAATGACCCTGGTAATTACAGGCCGATTAGTCTTACTTCGGTGGTTGGTCAGTTGATGGAAAAGATCCTTAGGGATGGGATTTACGATCTTTAGAAAAATGCGGATTAATGCGGGATAGTCAGCACGGATTCATGAAGGGCAAATCATGCCTCACAAATTTGATAGAATTTTTTGAGGAGGTAACTCAGTGTGTTGATGAAGGTAGGGCAGTCGATGTCATATACATGGATTTTGGTCAGTTGTTTGATAAGGTCCCACATAGTCGGCTTATGATGAAAGTACGGAGGGGTGGGAAAGAGGGAAAGTTGGCCGATTGAATAGGTAACTGGCTATCTGATCGAAGACAGAGGTTGGTCGTGGATGGAAAATTTTCGGACTGGAGGCAGGTTGCTAGCGGAGTGCCACAGGGATCAGTGCTTGGTCCTCTGCTATTTGTGGTTTTTATCAATGACTTAGAGGAGGGGGCTGAAGGGTGGATCAGTAAATTTGCTGATGACACCAAAATAGGTGGAGAAGTGGATGAGGTGGAGGGCTGTTGTAGACTGCAAAGAGACATAGATAGGATGCAAAGCTGGGCTGAAAAATTGTAGATGGAGTTTAACTCTGACAAATGTGAGGTGATTCATTTTGGTAGGACAAATTTAAATGGGGAATGCAGGGTCACAGGTAGGGATCCGAAGACTGTGGAGGAACAGAGAGATCTTGGGGTCCATATCCACAGATCGCTGAAGTTTGCTACTCAAGTGGATAGAGCTGTGAAGAAGGCGTATAGTGTGTTAGCTTTTATTTACAAGAGGTTTGAGTTTAAGAGCCGTGGGGATTTGCTGCAACTTTACAGGACCTTGGTGAGACCACATTTGGAATATTGTGTCCAGTTCTGTTCACCTCACTTTAAGAAGGATGTGGAAGCCCTCGAAAGAGTGCAAAGGAGATTTACCAGGAAGCTGCCTGGTTTGGAGTGTAGGCCTTATGAGAAATGGTTGAGGCAGCTCGGGCTGTTTTCTCTGGAGCGGAGGAGGTTGAGGGGAGACTTAATAGAGGTTTATAAAATGATTAAGGGAATGGTTAGAGTGAACGATCAAAGACTATTTCCTCGGGTGGATGGAGCTATTGTTACAAGGGGGCATAACTTTAGGGTTCATGGTGGGAGATATAGGAAGGATGTCCGAGGTAGGTTCTTTACTCAGAGAGTGGTTGGGGTGTGGAATGGACCGCCTGCAGTGATAGTGAAGTCAGACACTTTGGGAACATTTAAGCGGTTATTGGATCGGCACATGGAGCACACCTGGTTGATAGGGAGTGGGATAGCTTGATCTTGATATCAGATAAAGCTCGGCATAACATCGTGGGCCGAAGGGATTGTTCTGTGCTGTACTGTTCTTTGTTCTATGATCAAATGGCGATGTATCATTCCCATTGAGAAGGGGAGAAGGGCATTCCCAAGTAAGGAAAAGTTACAATTCATCCTACGGACCGGACTCTCGTGTCTTCAATTTGAAATTTAATTGGTGAATCTCTGTTTCTCTCTGTTCAAGAACGTTGCATGCTAATACATGAGGAGCAACTGGGCTTTCACAACAAATGCTGGCCTAATCAGGGGCGGGTCCACGACATGTATTGATATGCTAATAATAGTTGTTGTGTAATTTCTCTGCTCTGTTCCCTTCTCTCTCTATAGTTAATTTAGTGGCGATTCTGGTCCTGCTTCGCGGGAAGTGTGGTCTCTCCAGCTGCATCACTCGCTACCTGGTGGCAATGGCAACAGGGGATCTGATGTTCATTATCACTGATATAATACTGTGGCGGTTCCGTATTTATTATTACCCACTCTGTTTCCTGCACTTGACCCCTGTGTGCAGTGTTGCCGGTGTCCTTCGCAAAGCATCTGTAGATTGTTCTGTCTGGTTCACCATCATGTTTTCGTTTGATCGATTTATCGCCATTTGCTCCCAGAAACTGAAAGCTAAATATTGCACCAATAAAACTACAGCTGTTGTTCTTGCAACGACCACCATCCTGCTCTGTGTGAAAAACGTCCCCAGGTATTTTAGATATAAACCTAGTAGAATAATCAACAATGTATCGTGGTACTGTTCTATCAAGATAAGCTACTACACTGACCCGAGATGGGAGGGGTACACAACATTTTCAATGGTGTTAACACCATTAATGCCATTTGCTGTAATTTTGATACTGAACACTCTGATTGTTCGTGTCATTTTAATGGCCAGCCGAGCTCGCAAGTCATTAAAGGGTCAAGGCAAGGGAAGCAAACACAGTGACCCTGAGTTGGAGATGAGGAACAAGTCTATTATTTTACTCTTTGCCATATCCAGTAACTTCCTAATTCTGTGGTTCTTATATGTTTTATGTTTGCTTAATGTGCCAGAACTATTTTTCAAAGGTCTTGATTACAATATTTTTGATTCACTCGCCTATTTGTTGCGGGATTTAAGCTGCTGCACAAACACCTTCATTTATGTAGCGACTCAGCCTAAATTCAGAGCAGAGTTAAAGAGAATGCTGAAATACCAACTTGTGTCGTTGTTCGGGAGATTTTATAAAACAATACGATAGTGCAACCCCCAAAATCCTGTGTATAACGTACAGGAGCAAAACTCACAGGCCTGCCCTGTGAGTAGCAATATGAGAAATATCAAGGTAAAAAGGAGCAAGATGTGTCGGCGGGTTGAGGTGAGGGAATGTGCCTCTGGATTGAATTGCCTTAGAAAGGTGTGAGCGGCCCAGAGAATGCGCGAGAGTGGGCAGGCCAGAGTTGTACTGCTCAAAGGAGGTCAGACAGGGCGAGGGGAAGGCAGTGAAAGAAAATAAGTGAACATGACATAAGCCAGCATAAAGAGATCAGAAACAGAGTCACAGTGCCCATGGAGGGTTGGAAGTGCAAACAGCAGGAATATTCTGTCCTCCACATCCACTTTTTGTATTCTCAGCATCTCACAGAGAAAGGAATAAAATAGCTTGCCAGAGCATACCGTTGCACCGAATGGATATCATGTCATGCGAATTGCTCTTCATCCTCAAGATCAACAACATTATATTATTTATAAAAGTATAAATACGAATTTTTGGAAGATTCATTTTTCCTGAGGTTGTTTTTCAATTTATTTCCACGCGTCATTACAAGCCGAAAATCCCCTCCCGACCACCCGTGTGCCACATCACTCCGGCTTGTCGGTGTCACATCCCATATTCTATTTGTTTCTTTTACTCTCTCACTCTCTCTGTCTCTCTATTTCATCAGAAATTAAGAAAAAAAGAACATAAGAACAGTACATATTCACTCCATTTCTCTCTCACTGTGTCCCTCTGTTTCTCCTTCACTCTCGCTCCCTGTGTCTCTTTCTCACTCTTTCTCTATGGCTTTCTTTCTCACTCTCTCTTTCTCTCTCTCTCTCACTTATCTATGCGTTTCTTCCTCCGTCACTCTCTTTCTTCCTCCGTCACATCTTTCTGTGGCTCCGTTTTTTCCTTGTTGCCACACTCCCACACTCTCTCCATGCCTTACTTCTTTTTCGCGTGCCTCTGTCTCTTTGTCACTTTCTCGTTCCGTTCCTCTCTTATTCATCTCTCTCTCACCCACACACTCACACTGTCTTTCGCTTTCTCTTTGCGTTCCCCTCTTTCTCACTTTCTCTTGCTCTATTTTTGCTCTCTGTGTACCTTCTCTCTCACTCTCTCCCTTTGCCTCACTCTGATTTTCTCTGTGCCTCGCTCTCTGCTCTCTGTGTGCATCCCTCTCTCTGTCTCTTCCTGTTCCTCGCTTACTCTCTCTCTCACACACACACACACACACACGCAGAAACAGATCCCTCCTGTTACCATTTTGATTCTAAGTGCTGGGCAGATTTGAATCTGGGACTGTTTTAGATCTGACTTTTAGACCCCTTCTCTGGTGCCCCCATACGCTCTCTGCCTGAAAAAGAATATTCGATTCCGAAGGGCGCTGCACAAGCCTGTAGGCGGGGCTTTGCACTCCCCAAACGCTGCTTCTCCGATCGGCGCTTCCAACTGTGCATGCTCACCAAAAATAAAATGATAGAATCCTGCTGCCCGAACACATCGCGGCCGGGACGGATGCTTAGTCCGCCTGGCCTTCACAGACTTTGCCCCACCGCCACAATATTACGAAGCCACCAACCCCGCCCCCCAACCCCCCTCCCCCCGCCACCCAGACCGATGGCGGCCCCTTCCCTCCAACGATCTCAGGCAGAGGCGCAGCGAATTCCCCCTTCCCCCTCACTCATCACAGACAGAGGGGCAGCGGACACCCCTTTCCCCTCACTCATCACAGGCACAGTGGCAGCGGACCACCCTTCCCCCCAACGATCTCAGGCAGACTGGCAGACTGATTCACCCTCCCCCTCCACCCTATAAATATCAGGCAGGGTGATCCCCCTCACCCCCACCCCGGACCACCACGCACAAGGCTCCGATTTCCTCCGCACTCCGATGTCTGTGTGACACCTCCCTCTCTCTCCACTGTCCACAATCGTTGAGGCACTGATCAACCATGCACCTTCCTCCCCATCAGCACACCTGCAAGTGTTCCCTTGCCTCCTCTCCCCCCCCCCCCCGCCCACGATGCTAACAAGCAAACTGCGTGTAACTTGCTGGAATGTTCTGCTAAACTGCCTGCAGCTGATCTGCCCTAACATCTACATTAAAAACTCAAGAATGGCCAGGCAGGCAGGCATTCCTGCAGTAAAAGTGTGCACAACCAGCCCCCGATTTTCTGAGGGAAACGGGGGAGACGACAGGATGCAGCAGAGGCGAGGGGGGAACACCGTCTTCCAATAGGAGAATGCAGACCAAGTGGGGCTGATGGAAATGCAGCCTGGGAAGACGTCGCCACCTTTGCCAGTGCCAGGGCGACACAGCAACCACCCCCCCTCCCCCCGTCGCCCCGCCCCCTCCCCCACAAACCGGGAAACAGTGCTGGAGAAAGGTCAATGACCTCATCCCTTCAGCAAAGGTGAGTGCCGAACCCTATCTTGCATCTTCCCTCATGTCTACCACATATCTTCCCATCCAAAGCACCCTGCATGCTTCCAGCTCCTGATCCCCACAATATCTCCTTCGTTTCCCCCCAGTGAGCCTCACTGTGCTCGCCCTCTAAAGGCCACCACTTGATACTGTGAAGGAGTCACGCCACCATTTTTTTCACGGCTCCTTCTGTCTCCAGCAGAGAAGACCGATCACAACACCCGTGAGAGGGCGAGGACAGGGGGTGGTAAGACCTCTGGGTCCTCACGTCCGTTATGGAGCGGGTGCCGGAGCCCTGAAGGGAAAGGGAGATGCGAGCTGTCAGGACAGCATGGTCAGGCTGCCATCAAGACGTGAGCATCTGTCATTTCTTCACTCACTTTGAGGCAACTTTTCGGGGGCACGAGTTTCGGGTGTGAGGGGCAAGGTTGAAAGGAGATATACGACACACGCTTATTTGCACAGAGAGGGTAGTCGGTGCCTGGAACTCGCTTCCGGGAAGGTCGTGGATGCAGATTTTTTTTTTTCAAAAATATACTTTATTCATAAAAAAACTCTCAAATGGGCCAGTGCAAAACGACAGATCCAAAAATTAAAAGCAGTTTTAAAAAAGTCATTTTTACATTACGACAAGATACCCATTTACACGACATTACGTTTCAAAACTTAAAACTATGTACACACATCAGATTTTACTGTGTGCTGTTATTTTTCAGTTTAGAACACAGTTACGCAGGCCGAGGGTATTCTGCAGTTACCGGCCCCTCGGTCTGCCTCGGTTGAAAGGCTTTACACTGTGGCCTTTCCCCATTGTGCCTTTGCAGCGGCTGGCTCAATCTTGAGCACGTCCCTCAGCACATCGTCCTGGACCTTGGAATGTGCCAGTCTGAAACACTCGGTCGAGGACAAATCTTTTAACTGAATCAGCAAGTTTCGGGTGGACAAAAGTGCCTCCTTCACCGTGTTGATGACCCTCCAAGATTAATTGATATTTCTCTCGGTGTGCATCCCCGGAAGAGGCCCGTAGAGCACAGAGTCCTGCATCATCGACCAGCTCGGGACAAACCTCGATAAATGCCACTGCATCTCACTCCAAACCTTCTTTGCAAAGTCACATTTCACAGGGAGGTGTGCGACCGCCTCATCACCCCCGCAGCCGGTTCGAGGGCAGCATGAGGTGATGTTGAGACGTCGAGCGTGCAGAAAGGATCTGATGAGGAGTGCCCTTCTCACCGCCAGCAAAGCCAGGTCTTGGTGCTTGTTTGTGAGTTCTGGTGATGAGGCGTTCTGCCAGATGACACTGACCGTCTGCTCAGGGAACCGTCCGACAGGATCCGCCATCTCCTTTTCTCTGAGGGCCTCAAGGACGTGACGTGCTGACCACTGCTTGATCGCCATGTGGTCAAATGTGTGTTTGTGGAAACAGTTCTCCACGAAGGACAGGTGCTGCGGTACGGTCCAACTACTTGGAGCCTTCCACGGCAGTGTGGCCACACCCATCCTCCACTATACTTGGGACAGGTAGGACCTCAAAAATGAGTGGCCCTTGCTGTTAGTGTACCGAGGACCTACATACAGCTTGATGCAGCCAGACACAAAGATGGCCATCAGGATGAGGGTGGCGTTGGGAACGTTTTTCCCTCCGTTCTCTGGAGATTTGTGCATCGCTTCCCTCCGGACACGATCCATCTTTGATCTCCAGATAAATTTGAAGATTGCCGGGGTCACTGCTCCTGCGCAGGATTAGGGGATAGGCCAGACATGCACCACGTACAACGACACGGATAGTACCTCGCACCGGACGACCACATTTTATCCGGTGATAGAGAGGGAACGCTGCTCCCAGAAGCCCAATTTTTGCCTGGCTTTGGCGATACGCTCTTCCCACTTTTTGGCGCATGCCCCTGCGCTCAAAACCATATCCCCAGCAACTTAACGTAATCAGTCCTGACGGTGAAGGGGACAAAGGATCTGTCAGTCCAGTCCCCAATGAACATGGCCTCGCTCTTAACACGGTTAACTTTGGCTCCCGAGGCCAGCTCGAACTGCTCACAGACTTGGAGCAGCCTGCGAACAGACGAGGGGTCCGAGCAGAAGACAGCCACGTCATCCATGTTGAAGGCGGCTTTGACCTGCATGCCTCCGCTGCCTGGGATTGTAACCCCTTTGATGCCTCGGTCGCTTCTGAGGGCCTCGGTGAAAGGTTCAATGCAACACACAAAAAGTACGGAGGAGAGAGGGCAGCCCTGCCTGACTCCAGGCCTGATCTGAAACCTAACTGATTCCCACCCGTTGACTGAAACTGCGCTACTGATGTCTGTGTAGAGCAGTGGGATCCAATTGCGGATTCCCTCCCCAAAGCCCATTTTGGAGAGCCCATCCATCATGCAGCTGTGCGATTTCTGTCAAACGCCTAAGCTGATGACAGTAAGAACTTTAACAACACCAGGTTCAAGTCCAACAGGTTTATTTGGTAACAAATGCCACTTGCTTTCGGAACAGGCTGTCCCTTCATCAGGTGGAGTGGAGAAACGCTCACAAACAGGGCCAACAGAGACACAAACTCAATTTACAGAATAATGATTGTAATGCAGTCTTTACAGATAATCAATTCTTAAAAGTACAAACGATGAGAATGGAGGGAGTATTAAGCACAGGTTAAAGAGATGTGTATTGTCTCTAGACAGGATGTCTCCAGACATCTAGGCTGATGAGGCAGGTATCCAACTGCCTGTCCTGCACGTAGGCGATCGTATCCCTGAGTAACGCGAGGCTATCAGAGATCTTCCTGCAGGGTACAGCACAGGTTTGATCAGGATGGATCACAGACCCCAGAGCGGACTTGTCCCGTTTGGCGATGACCTTTGCCAGAATGTTATACTCCACGTTCAACAGTGAAATGGGTCACCAATTTCTAATTTCTTCCCTTTCACCCTTCTGCTTGTAGATGAGGGTAATGATGCCATTCCTCATGGATTCAGACATGCTGCCTTCCAGAAGCATACTCTCATATACTTCCAGGAGGTCCGCACCCATCAATTCCCAGAACGCCGAGTAAAACTCAGCCTGTAAGCCATCGCTACCGGGAGTTTTACCCTTCTGAAAGGACTCAACGGCCTTTGTCAGCTCATCCAGTGATACCGATCTGTCCAGGCTCTCCCGCTCGCCGTTGTTCAAGACCTACGTGATAGACGACAGGAAAGACTGGGACGCCGTGCTGTCTGTTGGCTTCAGGTCATACAATCCAGCACAGAAGTATTTGCAGATCCTCAGAATGTCAGACTGCGATGACCTTGCAGAGCCATCTTCTTCCTTCAGGCTGCTGATCACAGAGGGTTCTCTGTGCACCTCCTGGAAGAAGAAACGTGAGCACGTTTCATCCTGCTCCACGGAGTGGATCCTGGATTGGAAGATGACCTTGGAGTCCTCCGAGGCAAAGAGCGAGGCTTGCTGACTCTTTACCTCCCAGAGATCCTCATTGACATCAACCCCCATCGACTGCATTTGGAGTAGCTCCTGCATGCTTTTCCGGAGTCGGGACATTTCACCCCATCTCTTCCTGGCCTTCTGAACCAACTCTGCGGATGAAGCACCTCTTGATGTTGTCCTTGATTGTTTCCCACCAGAACGAAGGAGACTCAAAGAAGGGTTTCATGGTTCTCCAACCATGGTAAACCCTTTTGAGTTCCTCAAGGTTCTCTGGGGTCATCTGTTCAACACCTGGACTTGCAGAATTTCACTAGCTGTTCTGTCTGGAGACAATACACATCTCTTTAACCCTTTCATCGTGCCTGTCAGAACGACCCATCATCAGCTTCCAAGAAAAACGCCTTTACCAGTGCCCGCAGGACAGTCCAGAATAAACTGCGTTTAGCGCAGGATGACTGACTGAGCGCCAAGGCCGATGAAATACGGGGATACGCTGACAAAACGATCTGAAACGGTTGTATGAAGCCCTCAACACTCTCTACGGACGCCAATCTATCGGAAGTTCCCCTCTCCTGAATACAGATGGTACAACTCTCACTGCAGAGAAGGCTCAGATCTTGCCGGGATGGACTGAACACTTTGAAGCCGTCCTCAATCAACCGTCATCAATTAACGATGGGGCGATAGACAGGATTCCCCAGGTCGATATCAACAGCGCCATGGATGACCCATCGGTAGTAGCCCAAGTCACGAAAGGTATCATTCAGCTATCCAGTGGCAAAGCCCCAGGGGCAGACGCCATACCCGCAGAGATCTCGAGCAGCTCACCGAGTTGTTCCAGTCCTTTTGGAATAAAGGATCCATTCCTCAGGAACTTAAAGATGCTTCCATCGTACACCTCTACAAGAGGAAGGGCAATCAGCAAGTATGCGACAACCACCGAGGAATCTCGCTGCTCTCTATCGCCGGAAAAACCCACGCAAGAGACCTTCTAAATCGTCTGGTCACTCATCTGGAGCTGGGCCTGCTTCCAGAGTCACAGTTTGGCTTCCGCTAAGGTCGCGGGACTATTGACATGATTTTTGCCGTGCGCTAACTTCAGGAGAAGTGTCAGCAGCAGAATCGCGAACTCTACCCAACCTTTGTTGACCTCGCGAAGCCTTCGACACTGTCAGCCGACAAGACCTGCGGAGGATCATGTCAAAGTTCAGCTGCCCCCCCCCCCCCCCCCCCGCCCCCCCCCCGCAATTCATTCAGATGGTACGCCAGTTCCATGAAGGCATGATGGCCAGAGTACTGGACGGCGGAGAATCCTCTAAGGCATACCCAGTCACCAATGGGGTCAAACAGGGCTGTGTGCTCGCAGCCACACTGTTCAGCATGCTGTTTACTGCCATGCTGAATGATGCCTTCCAGGACCGTGGTGCTGGAATCAGCCTCAAATACAGAGTGGATGGGAAGCTATTCAATCTGAGGAGACTTCAAGCTGTTTCCAAAGTGAATGAGACTGTTCTGAGAGACGTCCTCTTTTCCGGTGACTGCGCCCTGTATACTGGCTCAGAGCCAGAGATGCAAGTCAGTATGGACAAATTTTCGACGGCTTGTGACAATTTTGGACTGACCATCAACATGAACAAGACCGAAGTCATGCACCAGCCTGTTCGTCATGCACAGTACATCGAACCCATAATCACAAGCAACGGGCAGAAACTACAGGCAGTGGACCAGTTCACTTATCTTGGCAGCACCCTCTCCCGAGCAGCGACTATTGATACAGAAGTTAACTGCAGAATAGCAAAGGCAAGTTCTGCTTTCGGTCGACTGCACTCCACTGTATGGGAACTTCGAGGTATCAGCCCAGCCACAAAACTGAAGGTCTACAGCGCCGTGGTACACATTCCCCTCCTTTATGCCTGTGAAACTTGAACTGTGTTTGGAAGGCATGCAAGAAAGCTCAATCATTTCCACATGACTTGTCTTCGCAGAATATTACGCACCAGATGGCAAGACAAAGTACCAGACACTGACGTTCTCTCAAGAGTAAGTCTACCGTCAGTGCACACAGTGCTGATGAGAGCACAGACCCGGCGGGCAAGTCATGTCATCCGTATGCCAGACGACCGCATACCCAAGCAGCTCCTTTTTGGGGAACTCTCTGCTGGAAGACACTCGTGTGGTGGGCTGAAGAACATAAGAACATAAGAAGACAAGAAATAGTAGCAGGATTAGGCCATCTAGCCCCTCGAGCCTGCCCCGCCATTCAATAAGATCATGGCTGATCTGATAGTGGTTTAGTTCCACTTCCCCGCACGCTCCCCATAACCCTTAATTCCCATATTGATCAGAAATATATCTTCCTGTGACTTAAACATATTTCACGAGGTAGTCTCCACTGCTTCAATGGGCAGAGAATTCCAGAGATTCACTACCCTCTGAGAGAAGAAGTTCCTCCTCAACTCTGTCCTAAACTGACTCCCCTTATTTTGAGGCTATGTCCTCTAGTTCTTGTTTCCTTTCTATGTGGAAAGAATCTCTCTGCCTCTACCTTGTTGAACCCCTTCATTACCGTATATGTCTCTGGAAGATCTCCCCTGAACCTTCTAAACTCTAACGAGTGCAGGCGCAATCTACTCAATGTCTCCTCATAAGCCAACCCCTTCATCTCCGGTATCAACCTGGTGAACCTTCTCTGTACTCCCTCCAAGGCCAATACATCCTTCCACAAATAAGCGGACCAAAACTGCACACAGTACTCCAGTTGCGGCCTCACCAGTACCTTGTACAATTGCAGCAAGACCTCCCTGCTTTTATACTCCATCCCCTTTGCGATAAAGGCCAACATTCCATTTGCCTTGCTGCACCTGCAAACTGAGTTTTTGCGATTCATGCACAAGGACCCACAGGTCCCTCTGCACAGAAGCATGTTGTAATTTTTCACCATTTAAATAAGAGTCCATTTTACGATTATTCCTTTCAAAGTGGATAACCTCACACTTGTCAACGTTATACTTCATCTGCCAGATCCTCGCCCACTCACTTAACATATCCAAGTCTCTCTGCAGACTTTCCGCATCCTCCACGCAATTCGCTTTCCCACTCATCTTTGTATCATCCGCAAACTTTGTTTCCCTACACTCAGTCCTCTCCTCAAGATCGTATATGGATATGGTAAACAGTTGGGGCCCCAGCACCCATCCCTACGGCACGCCACGAGTCACCAACTGCCAACCAGAAAAGCACCCATTTATTCCAACTCTCTGCTTCCTGTTGGATAGCCAATCCTCAATCCACGCTAACACTTTACCCCCAACTCCGTGTACCCTAATCTTCTGCAGCAACCTTTTGTAAGGCACCTTATCGAATGCCTTCTGGAAATCCAAAGACACCACATCCACCGGTTCCCCTCTGTCAACCGCACTCGTTCCATCTTCATAAAAATCCAGTAAATTCGTCAAACACGACTTTCCCTTCATGAATCCATGCTGTGTCTGCTTGATCGAACCATTTTTTTTTTCCAGGTGTCCAGCTATTTATTCTTTAATGATGGATTTCAAAAATTTGCCAACTACGAATGTTAAGCTAACCGCCCTGTAGTTACCCGCCTTTTGTCTACCTCCTTCTTTAAACAGGGTCATCACATTAGCTATTTTCCAATCAGCCGGCACTCCCCCAGAGTCCAGCGAATTTTGATAAATTACAACCAACGCATCCGCTATTACGTCTGCCATTTCTTTCAGTACCCTGGGATGGATTCCATCCGGGCCCGGGGACGTGTCTATCTTTAGTCCCGTTAGCCTACCAAGCACTACCTCTTTAGTGACGGTAATCATTTTAAGGACCTTACCCCCTACAGTCCACGACCATCAATTTTTGGTCAGCTATTTGTGTCCTCTACCGTGAAGACCGACACAAAAAACTTGTTTAAGGCCGCGGCCATTTCCTCGTTTCCTATTGTGAAATCCCCTTTCTCGTCTTCTAAGGGTCCAACATTTTTTTGTGGTACTCTTTTCCTTTTTATATATTTGTAAAAACCTTCACTATCAGTTTTCATATTTGGTGCTGGTTTAGTTTCAAAATCTATTTTTTCTTTCTTTATCGCTTTCTTCATAGTTCTTTGTTGTTCTTTAAAGCTTTCCCAATGTTCTAATTCCCCACTAGTTTTGACCACTGTGTACGCATCGGTTTTTAATTTAATACTCTCCTTTATTTCCTCAGTTATCCACGGCTGGTTATCCCTTTTCTTACATTCCTTCTTTATCACAGGAATATATTTTTGCTGAGTACTGAGAAAACTCTCCTTAAAAATCCACCACTGTTGCTCAGCTGTCCTACCAACTGGTCTGTGCTCCCAGTCTACATTAGCCAATTCTGCCCTCATCCTATTGTACTCCCCTCGGTTCAAGCAGAGGACACTGGTTTGGGACCCTACTTTCTCTCCCTCCATTTGTATTAGAAATTCAACCATATTGTGATCAAATATTCGAAGAGGATCCCTCACAAGCAGATCATTAAGTTTACCTGTCTCATTAAATAGGACCAGATCCAAGATACCTCGCTCCCTCGTAGGTTCTGTAACATACTGTTCGATGAATCTATCCCGACAGCATTCTAAGAACTCTTCCTCGAGTCCACCGTGTCCGACTTAAGTCAACCAATCAATATGCAGGTTAAAATTCCCTATGATTATTGCTGTTCCGTTTCTGCACACACCCATTATTTGCTGTTAATAACCCGACCCACCTGAAAGTTATTATTTGGGGGCCTATAGACCATGCCCACCAGTGACTTTCTCCCCTTACTCTTCCTTCTCTCCACCCACAACGATTCCACATTCTGCTCCTTCTTGCTTCTTTCGTCTCTCACTACCGCCCTGAAGTTATCTTTAATTAATAGAGCTACCCCACCTCCTTTTCCTTCCTGTCTATCTGTCTATCCTTCCGAAATGTCTGATACCCCTGGATATTCAGTTCCCAGTCCTGGTCACCCTGCAACCACGTTTCTGTAATGGCTACTAGATCATACCCATTTGTACAGATTTGTGCGTTCATATTGAAATGTTACAAAGACACATTCAAGGCCTCCATGAAGTCGCTTGACATAGACACAACCACCTGGGAAGCACTGGCATAAAACCGCCCTACCTGACTCTACCTCATCCACAGGGGCTGTCAAACTTACGAAGCAAGATGCAATGCTGAATCACAACTTAAGCGTGAGCTGCGCAAGTCCAGAGCCACCAGCGCAATAACTGTAGTGCCTACACAAGTCTGCCCAATATGTGCCAGGACCTTTCGTGCCCGAACTGGCCTGATCAGTCATCTTCGGACACACTGCATCCAGCCTCAAAATGACTAATGGTGTCGAGGTCCTTATCGACGATGATGGACGAACAACAACTGTGTTCGACATTTCTAACGGCTTCTGGTCCATCCCAGTTAGGAATGAAGACCAGGACAAGTTTGCCTTTACATTTAAAGGGCAACGAA
This sequence comes from Mustelus asterias, assembly GCF_964213995.1. Classification (NCBI taxonomy): domain Eukaryota; kingdom Metazoa; phylum Chordata; class Chondrichthyes; order Carcharhiniformes; family Triakidae; genus Mustelus; species Mustelus asterias. Next base: position 50,577,939 of record NC_135822.1, read on the forward strand.
ACAGATGGAGCTGCCTCCCTCTGGGTTTTCACAACAGCTAGAGTATTTTCCATCAGTGTAAGGCAGGAGGGCTGTTTAGAAGTGTTCAGCGAACCCCTCCGACTAATACAGTATGTGGATGATGTGCTGCTATTCATTGATATCAGTGAAGAGCACGACCCCTCAGTAAATGAATTACTGGAGTTTCTGAGGAAACGTGCTTTAAAGGTCAACCCCAAGAAAGCACGGATAGGATTGGGAGGGGTGAAGTTCTTGGGACTGCCAATTAGGGCAGGAGAGAGCGCAATAGATGAGGCACGGAGAAAGGCAGTGCAGGAGCTCCCTGTCCCAATCAACGTAAGGGGTGGGGGAGAGGGGACAGATCTTTCCTAGGTATCACAGACTACAGTAGGGATTTTATAGAGGACGATGCAGCGACAGCAGCTCTTCTGCTCAGACTCCTACACAAAGGACTTGAGTGGGAATGGGATGGGAAGTGTGAAGCAGCCTTTGCCCGTTTATAGTCACAGAGGTTTCCAGCATGGAAAGGGGCACTTTGGCAGCCAACTTGTCCATGCCAACCTTTTTTTTAAACGCCTAAGCTGGTCCCAATTGCCCGGATTTGGTTCATATCGCTCGATACCCATCTTGCCCATGTAAATGTCAAAATGCTTTTTAAAATGCAAAATTGTACCCGCCTCCACCACTGTCGCTGGGAGCTTCTTCCAGACAATCTGTGGGAAAACATTCCCCCTCTGGACACTTTTGTATCTTTCTCCTCTCACCTTAAACCTGTCCTCCAGTTTTAGACTCCCCTACCTTTGGGAAAATATATTGACTGTCAAGCTGATCTATGCTCCTCATTATTTTGTAGACCTCTAAAAGATCACCCCTCAGCATTCTACGTTCCAGAGAACAAAATCCCAGTCTATCCAGCCTCTCCTTATAATTCAAACCATCAAGTCTTGGGAACATCCCAGTAAATCTTTTCTGCACTCTTTCTAGTTTAATAATATGATTTCTATAATAGGGTGACCAGAACTGTACACAGTATTCCAGTGTGCCTTGTACAGCTTCAAAGACACGTCCCCACTCCTGTAAACAATGTTCGGACCAATTAAACCAGGCATGCTGAATGCCTTGTTCATCAAGCTGTCAACTTTCAAGGAGCTATGAACATGTACCCCTGGATCTCTCTGACTTGTAAGTCTGCCCAACGCCCTAACATTAACTGTTGGAGTCCTGCGCTGTTCCAATCTACTAAAATGCATCACCTCGCATGATTCTACATTAAACTCCATCTGCCATTCGTCAGCCACTGGCCCAATTGATCAAGGGGAAAGCTCGGGTGATAGAGTGCACCCCGGTGTATGTGCACCTTCACAATAAGTAGTCATGTCTGGGTACTGCTGGGGGACAGCCCACCTGAGGGAAGCAGCAGTGGCCGGAGCAGAGTCCGGCCCTGTAACTCAGAGGGCAAAGGAAAGGAGGGGGAAGGCAGTATTAATCGGGGACTCAACAGTAAGGGGGTCGGACAGGCGTTTTTGTGGAGGCAGACGGGAGTCTCGGATGCTGTTCTGCCTCCCTGGTGCCGGGATCCGGGATGTCTCTGATCGCGTCCCAGATATCCTGAGGTTGGACAGAGAGGAGCCAGAGGTCGTCGAACATATTGGTAACGCTGACAGCGGTAGGAAGAGGGAAGGGACATGAAGAGAATATAGGGAGTTAGGTAGACAGTTGGGAAGGAGGAATGCAAAGGTAGTAATCTCAGGATTGCTGCCTGTGCCATAGGAAAGTGAAAGCAGGAATGGAGTGAGATAGAGGATGAATGTATGGCTGGCTGAGGGACTGGAGCAGGGAGCAGGGATATATGATCCTGGGTCATTGGGACCACTTTAGGGGCAAGTGTGTCCTGTACAAAAAAGATGGGTGGCACTTGAATCCCAGGGGGACCAATATCCTGGCAGGAAGGTTGGCTAAGGCTACTGGGGAGAGTTTAAACTCGGAATGTTGATGGGAGGGAATCGTGATGAGTGACTGACAGTGAGGAGGTGAGCCCGCAAATAGAGAAGGATTGTCGACAGTGTAAGAGGGAGAATAGACGGGTGATAGAGAAGTGGAGAGCTCAGACCAACGGTTGAGATGTTTCCATTTTAATGCCACGAGTGTAGTGAATAAAGTGGATGAGCTTAGAGGGTGGATCGAAGCTTGGAAGTGTGATGTGGTGGCCATGACAGAGAGTTGGGGACAGGGACAGGACTGGATACTTCAGGTGCCGGCTTTCAGATGTTTCAGAAAGGACAGAGAGGGAGGCAAAGGGGGGGGGGGGTGGTGGCACTGCTGATCAGGGATAGTGTCACAGCTATAGAGAAGGTGGAAGCCGTGGACGGATTGTCTACGGAGTCTCTGTGGGTGGAAGTTCGGAGCATGAAGGGATCAATAACTTTGCTGGGTGTTTTCTACAGGCCACCCACTAGTAACAGGGATGTTGAGGAGCAGATAGGGAAACAGATCCTGGAGAGATGTAGTAATAACAGGGTTGTCGTGATGGGAGACTTTGATTTCCCAAACATCGATTGGAATATCCCTGGGGTAAGGGGTTTGGATGGGAGGAGTTCTTGGTGTGTTCAGGAGGGTTTCCTGACACAGCATGTGGATAAGCCTACAAGAGGAGAGGCTGTAATCGATCTAGTACTGGCGAATGAGCCTGGACAGGTGTCGGATCTCTCGGTGGGGGAGCATCTTGGGGATAGTGATCACAACTCTACCTCCTTTATGCTAGCATTGGAAAGAGATAAGATCAGGCAAGCTAGGAAAATGTGTATCTGGAGTAAGGGGAAATAGGAAGCCATCAGGCAGGAGATTAGAGGCGTAAATTGGAAGGAGGCATTCTCGAGGACAAGTACCGAAGTAAGGTGGCAGATTTTCAAAAAATGTTTGTCTGGAGTTCTGCATGACAACGTTCCGATGAGAAAGGGAGGTTTTGGTAGGTTACGAGAACCGTGATGCACGGAAGCTGCGCTGAACCTAGTCAAAAAGAACAGGAAAGTGTACAAAAGCTTCAGAGAGCTAGGCTTTGATAGGGATCGAGTTGAGTATACGGCTTGGAGGAAGGGACTTAAGAAAGAAATTAGAAGAGCCAGAAGGGGTCAGGAGAAGGCCTTGGCAGGTAAGATTGAGGAGAACCCTAAGGCGTTCTATAAACATGTGAAGAGTAAAAGGATGAGATGTAAAGATATAGGACCTATAAAATGTGAAGGTGAGAAAGTCCGTACAGATCCGGAAGAAATAGCAGAGGTGCTAAATGAATATTTTACCTCGGTATTCACGGTGGAAAAATACCTGGGTGGTTGCACCACAAGTTTGAGACGGATTGAAAAGATTGAGTATGCGGACATTAAGAAAGAGGATGTGTTGGAAATTTTGAATCGCATCAAGACAGATCAGTCGCCGTGACCGGATGGGATGTACCCCAGGTTACTGTGGGAGGCGAGGAAAGAGATTGCAGAGCCTCTGGCGATGATCTTTGCGTCGTCGTTGGAGACGGGAGAGGTTCCGGAGTATTGGAGGATTGCGGATGTGGTTCCTATTACTGTGTTTACCCCAGTCCAACGCCAGCATCTCCACGTCTTGCCTGCAGAAGGCAGAGAGTGGTTGTAGATGGGTCTTTTTTCTGAATGGAGATCGGTCACCAATGGAGTGCCCCGGGGATCTGTTCTGGGACCCTTGCTGTTTGTCATTTTCATAAATGACCTGGATGAGTAATTGGAAGGATGGGTCGGTAAGTTTGCCGACGACACGAAGTTTGGTGGTGTTGTGGACAGCTTGGAGGGATGTCAGAAGCTGCAGCGTGATACAGATAGGATGCAAGACTGGGCAGTGAAGTGGCAGATGGACTTCAACCCGGCTAAATGTGTCGTCGTCCATTTTGGCAGGTCAAATGGGATGAAGGAGTATAATATCAAGGGTAAGACACTGAGCAGTGTGAAGGATCAGAAGGACTTTGGGGTCCGGGTCCATAGGACTCTTAAATCGGCCTCGTAGGTAGAGGAGGTGGCTAAGAAGGCGTATGGTGTGCTGGCCTTCATCAATCGAGGGATTGAGTTTAGGAGTCGGGAGATAATGATGTAACTTTATAAGACCCTCGTCAGACCCCACTTGGAGTACTGTGCTCAGTTCTGCTCGCCTCATTACAGGACGGATGTAGAAATGATTGAAAGGGTGCAGAGAAGATTCACATAGATTTTGCCTGGATTGGCTGGCATGCCTTATGAGTATAGGTTGAGGGAGCTCGGTCTTTTCTCCTTGGAGAGACGGAGGATGAGAGGTGACCTGATAGAGGTGTACAAGATGTTGAGAGGTATTGATTGGGTGGATTCTCGGAGGCTTTTTCCCTCGGATGAAATGGCTGCTACGAGAGGACACAGGTTTAAGGTGCTGGGGAGTAGGTACAGAGGAGATGTCGGGGTAAGTTTTTCACTCAGAGTTGGTGGGTGTGTGGAATCGGCTGCCGTCAGTGGTGGTGGAGGCAAACTGGATAGGGTCTTTTAAGAGACTTCTGGATGAGTACATGGGACTCAATAGAATTGAGGGTTATAGGTAAGCCTATGTATAAGCCGATGTCGGTAGCGACATGACCGGTGCAACTTGTGGGCCGAAGGGCCTGTTTGTGCTGTATTATTTCTATGTTCTCTCTGTTCTAAGATCCCGTTGCAATCCGAGATAACTGACTTCACTCTCCAATATGCCATCAATCCTGGTGTCATCTGCTAACTTACTAACCATGCCTCCTATATTTTCATCCAAATCATTCATTTAAATGACAAATAACAGTGGACCCAGCATTGATCTCTGAGGCACACCGCTGGTCACAGGCCTCCAGGTTGAAATACAAATCTCTACAACCTCTCTCTGGCTTCTGTCAAGAAGCCAATTTCTGATCCGTTTAGGTACCTCACCCTGGATCCCGTGAGACTTAATCTTATGCAATAACCTACCATGTGATACCTTGTAAAGGCCTTGCTAGAGTCCATGTAGACAACATCAACTGCATTGCCCTCATCTCTCTTCTTGGTTACCCCTTCAAAAAACTCAATCTAATTTGTGAGACATGATTTTCTACATAGAAAGCCATGCTGACTATCCTTAATCAGTCTGTCTAAACGTCTGTAGATCCAGTCTCTCAGAATACCTTCCATCAAATTCCCCAGCACAGATGTGAGGCTCACTGGCCTGTAATTCCCAGGCTTTTGGCTGCAGCCCTTTTTAAACAAAGGCACAACATTTGCCATTCTCCAGTCTTCAGGCACTTCACCCATTACTATGGATGATTCAAATACCTCTGCGAGGCGACCCGCAATTTCCTTCCTCGCCTCCCACAATGTCCTGGGATGCACTTCTTCAGGTCCCGGGGATTAAACTACCTTGTTGCACTTTAAGACTTCCAGCACCTCTTTCTCTGTAATATGTACACTCCTCAAGACATCACTCTTTATTTCCCCTATTTCCCTAACAATCATGGTTTTCTCAACAGTAAATACTAATGAGGTTAAAACAGGATCTGCAGAAAGCACCAGCCCTGGGAGTGATTGAAGCAAGAGGGGAAATTTTCCTGGAGGTGGAAGCCAGTAGTGACAGCCTGAGTGCAGTGTTGCTCCAGGAACGACACCGCCAGCTGAGGCCAGTAGTGTACTCCTCCAGGGCCCTCACAGAGGCAGAGAGGGGGTATTTCAACTGGGAGTGCCACTTGCTAGTCACCCACTGGGCAGTAAAAAGGGGACAGGTTTTGATAAGAATGTCCCCCATCACTATTATTACACAACACATCCCGACCCCAAATGTTGTCCGATGGGAGAATAAAAGATGGGACAGTGAGCAATGCTAGGATCACTCACTGGACTCCCCTCCTTTCCCAAATGGCACTACAAGTTAAAGGTCTATTCGAACCGAAGTTCACAGCCAAATTAACCTCGCCAGTGGAGCCGCATCAATGCTTGGTGGAGGGGGTATTGGACGTTGATTTTGGACTTAGGGCAGGATTGCATCTCACAGGCCATGAAATCCATGTTGATATGTCAAGCTCAGTATCTGCGGGTACAGGAATCACGGGCTGAGGAATATGGGACGCCGAGACGGACGTAGCCTTAGCTCTTACAATTTCCCCTACTTTAAGTGCTCAGGAGGCTGATTTGACAGCTGTAATGTATGTGGTCACTCACCCCGAGATTTTTTCCCACCCCATACACGATTTGCTGGAACAGTATGTTTTTCTGTAATTCGTGTACCGAGTACCGAGCCACCTGGTCCCGCCAAGAGGAACACCTCCTCGGACGGGAAGCCTTCATCAACCAAACCCCTGCCAGAGAGCATCATAGGAGCGGTAGTAGAGGAAGGAGACGGTACATTCACAAGGTCAAAGCACACTCTAAACTGAGCCAAGGGCCATGGGGATTCAGTGGGTAGACCACTTGTCAAAAGAGGGAGCAAGGACCGGTATGGCCTGGGACCCCTACGAGGAGGGTCAGGTAGCAACCATCAGGGAAAAGCCTGGGGAAAAAGGGAGCGGTGAAGTGGTTTTCGCCACAGTCCAGGCGCAGGATGCCATCCTGAAGGCTACCTTGGCTGCTATTTGTTAACAGGAGAAAGCCGAGGATCCGTATGGAGCTGCAGGCTTAGTCATCCAGGAGGACATGCTATTAAAAGGAGATAATTGGATAGTACCGTCCCTGAACCGTAAATAATTCCTGAAACTAGCCCTCGAGGGTCAAGGGGCCGGTCATCCCGGGCCAGAAACCACCTGGCAATAGGTGGATAGTGTAGAATGGTGGCCAGGCCTCAGGGCAGACGTCTGCGACTTCTGTGCGGGCTGTCTGGTTTGTGCACCAACCACCCGGATCCCCAGAAAAGAAGATTTCCAAGGGTCATATCAGGAGGGTGGAGGGAGCATGGCAGTCGATCGAGATTGACTACATCAGAGCCTTATCAACCGCCCAAGGGGGTTACAAGCACTGTTTAGTACTAGTCGAAGTATTTTCCAAATGCGTGGAAGCCGTTCCCTGCCAAACAGTCACCGCAGTGGGCACAGCAACAATCCTGGTGAGGGAAGTATTCTCCAGGTGAGAGCTCCCACAGGTTGTAGAATCTGACCAGGGGAGCCACTTCACATGACAAGTAATGCAGCCTAACCTTAAAGTGCTGGGTGTAAAAACCAAATGGGATGCGACATATAATCTCCATTCATCAGGTCCTCGAGAACGTTTCAACCGCACAGTTAAAGAACGATTGTGAAAAGAGAGGTGACTCACCTACACTTTGGGTGGAGGTTTGATCTTTGGTACGAATGGGGATTGGAGCCAGTCAGTGCAGAAGCACAGGGTATTCTCCCCACCAAACTATGACTGGTTGAGTCATGAGAACTCATGTGCATGTAATGATCCCAGACCTGACGGAAGGACAGCTCAGAGAAGTCAATCGGGACCAGTTTGCTCAAAGACTGTTGGAGCAGCTCAGACAAATCCACTGGCAGGCTGCCAGAAATATGGGGGGTCCAGCACCGCAGAAATAAACTATTACTGGAGCCCCGCACCCATCACGAGTGGGCAGTGGGTGATCAGGTCATGGTTTGGAGTTGTGCCTGAGTACGACCTTTTGAACCTTTGTTTGCCTGTCCGTACAGCAGAGTGGACAAAGCAAATCCAATGGTCCTGCGATACAACTTCCCCGCAGGGTAAAGTCGTTCCACATCAAGCAGTCTAAACCCAAAAGAGGGCAGGTAAAAGTAAACGAAAGGTATGGAAACGGGAGCAGGATAATGAGGAGTCTCCTGTGGATATGGAGATGGGGAGCCAGCCCTGCCGTCCTACAGCCCGAGATTGCCCGTTGGTGCTGCAAGGTAGTCCGAGGGTTAGATGGAGAATCTAAAGAGTTTTAGTACTGGCTGCAAGTTCTTGCAGTAAAACTGACCCCAGCCTCCCACAAGCAGGGAGGGAAAACTGCCATAGGAAGAAAGGTACAACATCCATTGAGGAATTCGGGTGTAGTAGGTAAAAAATACATCTGACGCTGGTGTGAGTCAAAAGAGAGTAGGCTTTATTCTCACAAGCTTGCGGGAGAACTTGACCTCTTGAAAGCGGAAGCCAAAGTTCTCCCTGAACACAGAAAAGTTGGGATATATATACATTATGGCACCCAGCACCAGTCACGACACAAACACTGGTCTGCCCATGAATCAAAGTCCACACAACAGTCCTTGATCATGAAGCAGCAGTTCGCTGGCAGCTGTAGTCACGATACAGTCTTAGGTTTCCTGCTCTTCCACGGCCCTTCCTTCGAAGTTACCTGCACAATTGTTGGTGGCCCAGCGGGAGTCCTCCTTAAAACGGCCGTTATCATGCTCCACATCTTGTAATTGCCTTCCTTCCTCAAACCACACACAAGCTTGTAGAAAAGGGAATACTTTACAAACATTGCATTCATATTTACCTCGTCATGTGTTGGAAGGTTACCATAGACAGAACCATCGTTACATAGATACTTGCGATGCTCTGTCCCCAAGTCTACACAATTCCACCTATACTTCCCCTCCATGATTAGCAGGGCAAGGGTTGTGAGAAGCAGCAAGAAACTCATTCTATCACTTAACTAATAACCCGCACAACCGTTATACAATGGTCCAAAGGCTATACCGCCCGTGCACAACTTTGCGCGAACCCGTTCAGCTTGCTTGGAGGTCAACCATCTCACATATCTGAATTAAGCACACTACACAATTTTAACTTCATAGTGGCCCTTTCATTCAGGGGCGAACCTTGGTTTCAAGTAATGTTTTTACTTGGATGCAACTTCCCGCCCGTCAGGGAGCATTTCAAGCTCTCTCTCTCTCTATGTGTCTCTTTGTTCCTGATTGTCTTTTAACAATTTGCGCATCCCTTTTAGTTGGGTGCTTAGTTCCAAAACATATCCCCTGAATTAATCGTTTAGTGAACCTACATCATCGCCCATTCTGTCATTATTTCATAAGAGGTTAATCAAGTTGTCCAGTTTGTGGTAACTGCTAATCTCATCAGTATAGTGGGCAATATCTCTGTCCACAATTTCCTGATATCTGTATGGCTTCAGCTCGTACATTTAATGACACCCCCCCCCCCCCGCCCCCCCCTCCTTCCATAGGATGCTTAGTGTGAATTAAATAACATTTTACACTGGCTTTTCGGCTGCAGCTGGACATCCATTCATTTGTGTATAATCTCATCAGAAAACATCGCATTCCCCACATTCCAACAGTTCCAATCTGTATATAATGTACCCCGACATTATCTCTAATCATTTGTATGGCGAGGAAAACAGGAGGATCCTACAGAATTATGTTTTATCAATACACAACATGCAATATATAAGTATATTACACGCAATTGGTGAAGGCTTTTCAGGATTTGAATTTATTTTCGGATCGATTTAGCAGTGCTATACTGTATAATAAAAATAATCAAGCGGCAGTTGTATCATACCACTTTACACAGCAAAACCGTAATATCCAAACCCTTTTTAATTCAAGACGTTTCCAATTTTAAACTGAGCTCCAGATCAAACCTCCCGGCACTTGCGGAAAACAACAGGCGCCAAATCAAAACCAAAGTAGGTACAATACTACTCGTTAACTAATCAGAAACATTTTGGTTTGATTTCAACTGGCTAGATTTTAAGCTTGACAGTGCTCAATATTTGGCAAACTTTGAACAATAGATAGCACATAAAATTCCAACGGCAGTACATAATTTTCACCAGGCTACAGAATATTAAACTATCAGACATCTGGAAGGGCAATTTGCACTGGCTACTAAGTTGTAATTGATCAAGCTCCTGCTGGAACTTAAAATAAGCAGAATTACAATTCATTTCATTTAACTTAAAAATTTTTAAACTGACTCGGAGACAGAACATTTACCTCATTCTTTTGTTCTTGCTTATCTACTTTTCCATGAAATTACTTAATTTCTTCCCCCATTTCTCAACTAACTCTCTCATAATCTTCCCTTTCAGACAATGGAGAGAGCACATGGTTCCCTCCAAGGTTTAAATCCTTTCTTAACAAAATCCAAACACAGGTTTAATCAAAATTCAAATTGGCTATTTCCAACTACAATTTATTAACTTCGAGTTTGAAATTTCAATTTAATTTCCAATTTTATTTAAACTCTGTATCAAACCCAATGTTGTAAAATCACGGCAGGGAAGATCATCAAAACAAACAACTCTGTTAAACACACATAGACACACATGGAAACTTCCAACACTCATTCAAACTTAACATCTTAAACTGAGATGTCGGTAAAACATTCAAAAGAATACAGAAATTGGATTAAGACAGTCAGTTTTATTCTTCTTTCTTCCAAACTGTAATTACACTCAAAACAGCAGTAAATTCAAGAAATCTTATCCCTTTATCTTTAACAGTTTCCACACCTCCCCAGTTCCCCTCAGGCTAAACTAAGGTACAAGCATTGCATTTATTACCCGTAATAAATACTCGACAAGAACAAACAAAGGCTTCAACAATTCCTGCTCTAAATCTAATGCAAGAACAACCACCTACATTCGACGAGCAACCAGATCACACACACACTGAAGTACGAAAACTAAGATCTCTCCTATCCACCTCGAGATGTGCCATTAGCCCATTATACCAACTCATCATAGTTCGGGGTACTGAGAATTCCCATTTTAAGGATTTTTTGGTGAAAACTAAATAATTCATCCATAAAAGCCTGGATGAACGCTCGATCTCCTCGACCTGAGTTTCTTTGTCCTGACCATTCCTGATATACCTGGAACAACCATCCCCCATATTCACAAGCTCCTTCCCGTTTTAGCTGTTTCGTTGTGATCATTCTGCTCCAGTTATCATAGAAACCCTACAGTGCAGAAAGAGGCCATTTGGCCCATCGGGTCTGCACCGACCACAATCCCATCCAGGCCCTACCCCCTTATCCCTACATATTTGCCCGCTATTCCCTCTAACCTACTCATCTCAGGACACTAAGGGGCAATTTTGGCATGGCCAATCAACCTAACCTAAGTTAGTTGGAGCATTCCTTACCACTCTCAGAATTTCTACCTTAAACTGGGCGAAGGGTGTCTGTTGGGCATAATCCTGTGCTGGAGGAGCGGCAGGTCCACCTGCTACCTGTCTCCACTTACCCACTGGATAATTTGCCCCGACCAGCTCGTGTACGTCTCTCAGGTGTAATAGGTGTCCGACCCAGATTGTGTCTAATTCTTCCCAGAAATTAGTGTTTGCGCTTCGAGGTTGTAATTTACCCATGGAAGCCATTATCTGCTGCCTCTCACCTGGGGTGAATGGTTCATAATTTACTTTTGGCTGCGCATCTGTGCCCCCTTTGGTTGTTGGCAGGAAGCTGTCTTCTAGCGCTTCCCATTCCTATGGAAGAGCGTTTAGTCCCTGTTGTGTGGACTCATAAGGAGGTAGAGGAACGGTTTCCCCTCTCCATTGCTTTTGCTCTAATACTTGGTTTTGTTTCTACAGTTCCCTTACTCTTGATTCTAACTCCCTAACCCTTTCTTTATCCTCACTCCACTTCTTAGTGGAGGCGACTACTTGCTCAATTAGTCCAGCTAACTGATGTATTTACACTCCTCCTATTTTCTTTGTCATGCTTCTCTTTTCTTTATCCAATCACTTATGCTGTTGCCCCAGAGGGTAGGATAAGTTCCACCCCACTTTTCTCATATGTTTAATGAATTTGTTCCTCTTCGTCATTGACTCAGTTATCAGAGATTCCAGAGGACCCCATTGTATTTGTGAGCCCGCCATACTACAGATAAGTTTTATACTCACCACCTGGAGCCTTCTATTCTTCCTTCCCGCTCTACCACTCCGAGGTCGCTCTTATCGGAGTCCGGTGTTACCTGTCAGGGGTGATCAATTCCCTCTTTACCACTGCTTACACTATTAAGCTTACACTATTAAGCTTACACTATTAAGCTTACACTATTAAGCCGGCTTCTACTCTGGTGATCACTGAGACAGTCTCTCTTTCTCACTCACGTCTGAACATCATACCTCAGGCACCTTTTTTCCCCAGTCTTTACACTCACTTCAGAATCCATAACAGACAAATGCCTCCTTTCCGTATGTGTTCAGTTCAGCCATCTTTCACTCTTACACTCTCTCATCACATATGATCAGCCCACTGTAGTTTGACTCACCCTATTCGGTTCAGAACTCTATTCCAGTAAGCAGGTTGTAGCCATTCAACCTGAGCCCGCAAACAGAGTCCACGCAAACAGATCCTGGGGTGTCTCCCGGGTTTCGGAACCAATTGTAATCGGTGAAAAATACCTCTGAGGCAGGTATGAGTCAAAATAGTGTCGGCTTTATTCTCAAAAGCTTGCGGGAGAACTTGACCCCTTGAAAGCGAAAGCCAAAGTTCTTCATGAACACAGAAAAGTGGGGATATATATATATATATATATATATATATATATACATTATGGCTCCCAGCACCAGTCACGCCACAAACACTGGTCTGGTCGTGAATCAAAGTCCATAGAACAGTCCTTGATCACGAAGCAGCAGTTCGCTGGCAGCTGTAGTCACGATACAGTCTTAGGATGCCTGCTCTTCCATGGCCCTTTGATGTTTCCGGCACAGTTGTCGCTGGCCCAGCGGGAGTCCTCCTTTAAACGGCTGTTATCATGCTCCACATCTTGTAATTGCCTTCCTTCCTCAAACCACACACAAACTTGTAGAAAAGCTAAGACTTTGCAAACATTACATTCATATTTAGCTGTCTGTCCTGATAAGAATGAAGTTAAAGAATGAAACCATGAATAAATAACTTATATTCATGCCAGAAGCAGTATAAACAAGGGGATTTAGCCATAATGAAGGGTCATGCTTGTGATACATTGTAAGTACAAATTTCAACCTTTTAGGTACAAAATATAGTAACCCTTTCCCTTTAGGTACAAAATACATTGAGTACAAAAAACATTAACCCTTTCCCTTCCTCAAGGGGGACCAGAAGTGTCACCCCTGGTGTGGGAACCTCTAGCTCGAAGAAGGAGCAGTAGGCTAAAAAAGCCTAAAGTAGTGTGGTCCCCAGTGCTTCTGACACCTGGTGCTGGGACCAGACCCAAAAGACCGAGGGGTGAGAGGGGTAACACAGGAAAATAAACAGTCAGGTTACTGTATGGTACTGAAGGGGGCGGGGGGGGGCAGTCTGTACGTGGGACACATCGGAATCCCAAGAGCTAGTAATGAAAGACGGGGAAAGTGGCAATCAGACCCCACAGAAAGGAGATTCCAGGCCAGCAGGGCGCGGCAAGCCAGACGACTGGCCTCGTCTGAGTGAAAACAGGATTTAAACTGGCCACCCGAAGTCGGGTGGCATTTTATACAGCGTTCCCTGGAGGGAATGATTTCAGTATATTCTTTAAATAAGGTGCGGGTGCGTTTTGGGATAAAGGGTCGTTTGAATTTGGGAGGCAAGGTTGTTTTTGACTGTTTTGCAGCATGGAACTGATAAACTCGACAATGTGGTGATACTGGCAGCCTGTCTGGGAATCTACACCGGACGTCGTGGTGACACTGAGGAGTCCCTGGTCTCCGAGTGCTCGGGGGGCAGGCCACCCCTTATGACGAGCAGGTAGGGGAACCCAATCGCGAACGGCCTAACCAGTTGCACCCATGAGGGGAGATGGCCTGGATGGCTGGAATCGAACTCCACCAGATCCTCCAGCCATGAGAGCTTCACTGATGGAGAAGTAGCGGTTCCCTGTTCCGAAATCAAAGTGATGACTGCCAGGTTGAGGGTGACGGAGGGCAGGACGGTGTGTTTAACTTATAAAGGGAACGTACCCCTTGGGAGATGGTGGTGGCTAAGGAAACTCAGCCCAGACATGAAGGACCTGTCCTCGCAATGGGTACGATTAGACAATGTCACTTACCGTACAATCACGGGATCAACAGGAGGGTTCACAGTATTTTGGGAGAAATGGTGCGCGGGTGACCAGGGCTGTATTTGTGTTTGTGGCCGTCTGTCATGGCATGTCCCGAAAGGGCATCGTTTACGTTCATAAGGTGGTGGCAGGACCCCGGGGATGGTACAGATTGTGATCGTAATAGTGAACGATGCGTAGCCCCCCCCCCCCCCCCCACCCCTCCCCCCACGCCCTCACCCAGTCAGGAATGTCAGTAAAAGCCACCGAACTGCTGGTTCAGGTGAAGAAGCACCTACCCACAGCCCCACCGAACGATCGTCACAACTGTCCGCCCACCACGAAGGGACCTGCGAGTGGCTTAATATCAGTCCTGACCAAGAAGTTATTGTACCGGGGATGCATTACGCGGTGGCCGCAATAATTTTAAATTTAATGGAAGTACAGTTACCTGCATGGTGTCCTCGCAAAACAGAATTGTTACATCAAGCCTTATTAAGAGAAATGTTCCACATATTCTACAATTTAAATTTTGGTGATCTTATTGTTAGTGATCTGTATAAATTGATGTATGATTTGGCTGAGGAACCGGAGAGGCAGCGGCGAGGGGTTGTTAATGATGGGTTCACGGCTTTTAACCCTTGAATATCCATGATAATCAGCATGGATGATGTTGAACTGGCTCTGCAGATTAACGAATTAAAAAAGCCAGCTCAGAAATGTGTTGGGAGATGAAAACACTGTGGTGGGCTTGGGGTTGCTCGAAGAGGCACTGAACCCTTTACATCTAAAAGAAATCATAGCACAGTTGGAGACCCATGCTAAAATGATAAATGAACTGATTAGAGAAGATCGGAATGCATTCGATCAAGTTGCCCAGAATGAGGTTAGTGTACTGTATGGGGCTTCGTTGCTGGGGGAGGGACGAAACAATCTGGAAGATTTGAGACAGGGGCAGATCCCCTCATGGATCAGCAACCAGCATCGAACAGCATTATACCCTGTCAACAGGACATTGAGTCCCTGCCAGCCTCGTGTGGCCTCAGAAAAATACCCAGCTCCAGTTGAATGTGGGAAGTCAAACCACACAATTATGGGGGTGGTCGTAAGAATGCCGGTGATGGGATCATCCACGCAGCCAGAACCCCTGTACCGGGTTGAGAATGTGGGAGTCATTCGAGGGGGCGTGCATGTTTGTTACAGAAAGGTCACGCCATACGTCAGTGTGGGAGCACACTGTGACAGGCACCGAACTCTCCGGTTGTCAGAGCAGGGAAGCACAAGTGATGCTGTGTTCCCAACACATGAATGCTGATGCAGGAACTCAGAGCGGGTTCAAGACTGCTGGGGCAGGGTCTATACATTGTACAAAGGAAGCGATGGCCACCAGCCACGTCCTGCCACAGGCTGCACACATAGAGAGTGGACCCTACTGTGTCAGCACCCGTGCCCAGTGGTATCAGAACGGACCACAGTAGTCGGGCCCGATACTACACAGCAGTTTCTGTTTTAAACCCAGGACGGAAGTTCATGTAGCACACCAACGAATAGTACCCAGCCCAGAACCTTCTTCAATTCACATCACGATGCGTTAAAATTTCACCAATTGACAAGAATACGTTGCTCACTTTGATTATGAAATGCCCCCCTTCAAGGAAAAGCTCACAGTCACGGAAACATTTCTACACACTGGTACAAAAGGACATCAACATAGCAAAGGATATAGAAAATATTAAGACACCAGATTGGTGGGACTTTGAGGAGTGGGTGTTAATCCCAGTCTGGATCCGAATCGCCTCCCATTTATTAGTTGTCTGCCAATTGTTAATTATAAATATATTTGTTCATAGCAAAATGCAGATTCCAGTGGCTGGAAAGCAGCGAAACTTCAAAAAATCTTCAACCAAGCCACACAGAAAGCTCAGCCTCTATTAAATAAACTTTGTCAATTTCCCAGCTGTGGACAATGCCAGTCTACAACATCCATTTATCAATGTAACTCACGGACATTACCCCCTAATGAAACCTGCCCTACCTGTGTATATTGTTTCAAGAAGGAACTGTTATTCCGTTTGATTATCATTTTAGATTAGAAGGGGTCATTGGGGCTACGATTTCTGAAGCTGATGGAGTAGCTCGTCATTTTTCATGATTCAGTCTGATCAGGATCTGATTGTCTCAAAGGGGCATCTGTAAGATGTAGCAAATCCATCACTTGGATGAACACCATAGGATACACGGACATTATATTAAACCTGATACAACATGGCCAGTTTCAAGGGGAACAACGGACATTTTAAAGGCAGCATTATTTTAAAAGTTACATTCAAGCTAAATGGCTGCAAACCAGACATCGGAATATATAACCCCACCAGCTCATCCAAGGATGAACAAAGGGGGCCATGAGTCGTGGCAAAGCTATCAGACAAGATTGTGCAGAGAGGTGTCGATAGCCCTGACCAACTGCAGGAGAGACAATGGAAATGGTAATGGGTTTTACCCCAGCTGTATAGAATTGTGCGTGCACCAATGGGAAAACATTCAGCAGTTCCAGGAAACCACCTTGGGACACTTAGCAGCACATCAGATACCTGCTGAAACATTGTGAGCTCTTTGTCATTGAAACTGATCAAATCAGTTTCATCCTGCACGCACTTTGCACCCCATTGTTTTGAAACTGACCGATGGGATTTGGCAGCCAATTTGATTCAGGAAACTGCCTTTTAAAAATATTGAACTCTGGCCAAAAGACAGAAGGAGGAGAGGTGGTTGACCTTCCAGCAGTTAACTCGGAAAGGCGTTCTGTGAAGTTCGGTGCAAGAGAGTCGTGTAAAGTGGGAAAGGAGTGAATTCAGGCGTCCAGCCAGGCAATTACTTCGGAGCAGAGGAAAGAACACGGAAGATCCAGCAGCAAGGACTTTTGCTTTTAAAACGATCCGAGGAGTGGTGAGCACATTCTCTCAGTCTTCAGAAATCCCCCATTTGGGAAAAGGTTTAGGAGGGGTCTCAGATTCTGTTTTTTTTGTGTAAATCGTGTAATGCTGAAAATTTACGTTGTGCCGTTAGAATTTTCATTCCAGAGCATATTATTGTAGTGTCTGTGTTTTATTGACTGAGTTTGCTTGGAGTTATTCTTGAATAAATTGTTTTTAAATTAAGTTTGACTCGTCTCGCTCTCTCTCATCGCCCATCTTGGTGAGTCACTAAAAAGCCAGAACATAATTCGGGGGTACAGAACCTTAAATGGGCCGAGTACTTTGAAACTGCTCACTCAAGGGGATCTACTGGTTAGGAATAAACAGTAGACCCTCTCTCTCTCTCTCGTGAAGCTGGCCCATTGTGGCACTTCTGGGTTGTATTTTACGACCTACAAGAAAGAGACACACGGTCGCAGGTGGCAGCCAGGATAACCCGTGTAGCATAAGGGTGAGTTCACTGGTCAGGAACAAACAGTTAATCTTTTTCTCTCTCTCTTGCGAAGCTGTCCCAGAGTGACACTTCCGGGTTGTGGATTGAACACCAGCAGTCGAGAGAAACCCACAGTTATCCGTGGCATCCGTGACCAGTTTGTGTGGAGAGTAAAAGGACCTTTACAGTGGTGGCAAAGTGTTTCAGGGCTGAAGCAGCAATCCGACGCTGCCTCAGATCCCTGACCACGACTGGATGACATCGGTGGTGTTATGTAGCCCTGGGTTGGTGCCGGGGTTGAAGGCCGGTCTCCGCGTTGGACGTTGTTGTTGCTATCGGTGTCCTCGTTTCTGTTTTCTGGGGTCAGGGGAGTCTTAGCCGCACTGCTGCTTCCGTTGATTGGATATTCCCCAGCTGTTTCGTTGTGGGTGGTCTGTGCCTGCTGTGCCACATTTCTGCTCAGCCTCTTGGTGCTCCATCGGCTGCCAGCTTGTTTTTCTTCATCTGAGGAGGCGTTGCCACTGCAGGCTCTCGCTGCGAGTGATTTCCTTTCGCCGGTCTTTTCCCTGGAGGTTATGTCCGACCAGGGCCTTTTGGGATCTCCGCTCTCCTGCTCCATGGACTCTGCACCCTCTGCTGGTAGTGCGGATGTATCATCGTGCTGTGCTGGGGAATCCACATTTGCGTCAGAAGCTTTCTCTCTGCTCGCTTCTTTTGTGGTGGATTTCTTGTTCTCAGAGGACGGTTGCTCCCATAAGCCCAATTTCTGCCTTACTTTGGCGATGCGCACTTCCAGGTTTTTGGCGCATGCCCCCACCGCTACAAACCATATCCCCAGCACCTTAGGGTAGACTGCACTGATGGTGAAGGGGACAAAGGATCTGTCAGCACAATTCCCGGAGAACATGGCTTTGCTCTTGCCCTGGTTCACTTTGGCTCCGGAGGCCAGTTCGTACTGCTCACAGACTTGGAAGAGCCTGGGAGACAATACACATTTTTTTAGCCTGTCCTGATGCTCTCTCCACTCACGTTGTTTGTATCTGAAACACAGACGCAGATGCCGGATCAGAGCAGAAGACAACCACGTCATCCATGTACAGGGAGACTTTGACCTGCGTGCCTCCGCTGCCTGAGATGGTAACCCCTTTGATGCCTGGATCATTCTGATGGACTCGGCAAAGTGTTTAATGCAACACACAAAAAGGACGGAGAAGAGAGGGCAGCCCTGCCTGACTCCAGACCTGATCTGAAACCTAACTGATTCCCACACGTTGATTGAAACTGTGCTACTGAAGTCTGAGTGGAGCAGTTGGATCCTACTGTGCATTCCCTCCTCAGAGCCCATTTTGGAGAGCACATCCATCATGTAGCTGTGCGATATTCTGTCAAACGCCTTCTCCTGGTCGAGGCTGATGAGGCAGGTAACCACTTGCCTTTCCTGCATGTTGGCGATTGTATCCCTGAGTAGCGCGAGGATATCAGAGATCTTCCTGCCGGGTACAGCACTGATTTGATCAGGATGGATCACTGACCCCAGAGCAGACTTTACCCGTTTGGCGATTACCTTGGCCAGAATTTTGTAGTCCACGTTCAGCATTGATATGGGTCCCCAATTTCTAATGTCTTCTCTTTCCCCATTCTGCTTGTAGATGAGGGTAATGATGCCTTTCCTCTTGGATTCTGACATGCTGCCTTCCAGAAGCATACTCTCGTATACTTTCAGCAGGTCTGGGCCCGTCAAATCGCACAACGCCGAGTAAAACGCAGCCGCAAAAGAAGCTGGCACGGATAAAGTTTCTGACACAAAGGATTCCCCAGCACAGCAGGATGACAGATCCGGCCCACCAGTAGAGGGCGCAGGACAATGGAGCAGGAGAGTTTCCGGGAGATTTACCCTTCTGAAAAGACTCGACGGCCTTTGTCAGCTCATCCAGAGATACCTGTCTGTCCAGGCTCTCCCGCTCGCCGTCGCCTTAGACCTGCGTGATAGACGAAAGGAAAGACTGGGAGGTCGTGCTGTCTGTTGTCTTCAGGTCATACAGTCCGGCATAGAAGGATTTGCAGATCCTCAGAATGTCAGACTGCGATGAGCCTTCAGAGCCATCTTCTTCCTTCAGGCTGCTGATCACAGAGGTTTCTCTGTGCAACTTCTGGAAGAAGAAACGCGAGCACTTTTCATCCTGGTCCACGGAGCGGACCCTCGATCGGAAGATAACCTTGGAGGCCTCCGAGGCAAAGAGCGAAGCTTGCCTGCTCTTCCCCTCCCAGAGATCCTCCTTGACATCAACCCCCATCGAGTGCAGTTTGAGTAGCTCCTGCATGCTTTTCTGGAGTCGGGACATTTCCCCATCCCCCCCCCCCCCCCGCCCCCGTCTCTCCCCGGCCTTCTGAACCCCTTTGCGGATGAAGCAAATTTTGATGTTCTCCATGATTGTTTCCCACCAGAGCGATGGAGAGTCAAGAAGGATTTCACGGTTCTCCAAGCCTGGTAAAGTTCCTCGAGGTTCTCTGGGTTCAACAATTCTACATTTAACTTCCAGGACCCCCTGCCCAATTTCCGGTTTTCCTACCTGGCAGTCGGCCAGCAGGAGGCAGTGGTCAGAGAAGAACACCAGCTTGCCGTCGGTGTACCTGACCGTGAGTGCGCGGGATACAAACATGAAATCAATCCTGGAGCTGACAAACCGTCTGGCCAAGACCACGTGTATCGACGCTGCGCTCCCTCTGCAGGGTTGATGAAGATATCTTGCAGCTTGGCATCTTTGACTGTTTCCAGCAGGAGTCTGGTTTTAGCGTCCAGTTTGTTTTCGGCCCTGCTCGATCGCCTGGCCGTGTGGATGATACAGTTAAAGTCCCCACAAGGAATGACTGGCCTGGAGGTGGTGAGCAGCAGTGGTAGCTGATGAAAGACTGCCAGTTGTTCCCCACTCTGGGACAGGGCGTACACGTTTATTAACGGTAGTGGAGTGTACTTTTTCAGTGTGTTTACAACAAGGAGGCGCCTGCCCACCACCCCCTTTAACTTTGGAGATGTTGAATCAAGACCCCCACCCCCTCCCCGCAGCAGAATATCTAGGCCTGAGGAATGTGAGACATTTCCTCCTGACGAGATCGATGATTCCTGGGACCATTGCCTGCAATAGCTGAGATACAGTACGGCACACTCCTGTGGAAACAGCAGATCAGCCTTGACAGTGGCAAGGGAACCAAAGTCACACATCACATAGTGGATTTGACACTGCGGTGTGATCTTTATCCCCATTTCAACATGATTTGTTGCTTGCCAGACCTGTTATCTTTGACGGTTCCAGTCCTTTGGTCTGCTT
This sequence comes from Mustelus asterias, assembly GCF_964213995.1. Taxonomy (NCBI): domain Eukaryota; kingdom Metazoa; phylum Chordata; class Chondrichthyes; order Carcharhiniformes; family Triakidae; genus Mustelus; species Mustelus asterias. Next base: position 50,598,611 of record NC_135822.1, read on the forward strand.
TGGCATGCCCAGAGCATCGGCAAATTGTTGAACTTCGGATGGGCTGACTAAACTGTCGTGGAACCACCCCCGTCCACCCCTTCCCCCCACTCCACCCTCGGAGCTGCTCCATCCAGGTGGTGACACCTCCTCTGTAGGAAACATCTTTCCTGTGGATCCGCCTCCAGGAGCGTTGCTTCTCCCGAACTTCCCGGAGCTGGGATGAGCTGTGTTCCTCATTTTGGGATTGGAGTTGGGGCGTGTTGGTCACCTCATTGTTTGCAATGTTCGGGAGCTTGGGTATCTCCTCCTGGAACTCCTTGGCGTTTTTCCTCTTCTGTTGCAATGTTGAGTGTAATGTTCGAAGTTAGTGTTGTAAAATTAATTTTTAAATTGTAAAATACTAAGAGGAGAAAGCATTTCACGCTCTGTTTGAACAATCGTGTATTTTTTGTTTTGTTTAGAGAGTTAAAAGATATGCAGGAGTATGCATTACGCAGAGAACATAGAGTGAAACATTGTATCACAAGGCTAGGCTGCCAAGACAACAGCATGTTTTTGAATTTCAACCAATCATTTTAAACTGGCCAATAACAGCAGCTTATCAGATTTGAATTTGATGTTTTGGCAACCTTTAAACCAATCCATATTGGGGATCTTGATGTGTCATCAGGAGTATAAGAGCACAGCTCCTACCTCCAGAAAGTCAGACAGCCTTTGCCACAGCTCAGAGACTGAGAGAGAGAGAGAGAGAGAGACAGCCAGTGTAACAGCCACATTCATGCCTTAAAAGAGAGCCTCATCGGAATCGTGAAGATAGTAGGAATCAATAAAGAAGACAGAAGATTCCAGAAGATGACAAACTGATTGAAATTTTGAGAGTGACTAAAAATTCTATTTTGCTGTTAATTAGTGAGAATTGGATTCATCTAAACAACATTCCGTTAGAGTAGTGTTTTGTTCGGTTTGTTAATGGTTTTAGTTAACCTGTTCACTGCTGGTTAGACAAATAAAGTGTTGCTTATTGATTTTACAGAGGGAGTCTCAGATAGGTTTCACAAACATGGCTTATATAGACAAAGACACAAATCTGCTTCTCGACTCACCTGATCAAGGAGCAGTGATCCGAAAACTCGTGATTCCAAACAAACCTGTTGAACTTTAACCTTCTGTTGTGAGACTTCTTACTGTGCCCACCTCAGTCCAACGCCGGCATCCCTTTGAGGAGGTGACAAGGAAGTTAGATAAAGGAGATCTGGTGGACATGATTATTTAGATTTGCAGAAGGCCTTTGACAAGGTGCCGCACAAGAGACTGTTAAATAAGTTAAGTGCCCATGGTGCCAAGGGCAAGATCCTGGCATGGATACGGGTTGGTTGAGTGGCAAGGGCAGAGATTGGGGATAAAGGGATATTTTTGAGGATGGCAGCTGGTGACTCGTGTTGTGCGTCAGGGGTCAGTGCTGGGACCACAACTTTTCACCATATACGTTAACGATTTGGAGGAAGGAACTGAATGCACTGTTGCTAGGTTTGCAAAATATACAAAGATATGTGGAGGGATAGGTACTGTTGAGGAAGCAGGGGGGCTGCAGAAGGACTTGGACAGATTAGGAGAGTGGGCAAAGAAGTGGCAGATGGAATATAATGTGGAAAAATGTGAGGTTATGCACTTTGGAAGGAGGAAAGCAGGCATAGGCTATTTTCTAAATGGGAAAATGCTGAGGAAATCAGAAACACAGCGGGACTTGGGAGTCATTGTTCAAGATTCTCTTAAGGCCAATGTGAAGTTTCAGTCGGCAGTTAGGAAGGCAAATGCAGTGTTTGCATTCATGTCGAGAGGGCTAGAATACAAGAGAAGGGATGTACTTCTGAGGCTGTATAAGGCTCTGGTCAGATCCCATTTGGAGTATTGTGAGAAGTTTTGGGCCCCATATCTACGGATCTAAGGAAGGATGTGCTGGCCTTGGAAAGGGACCAGAGGAGCTTTACAAGAATGATCCCTGGCATGAAGAGCTTGTTCTTTGAGGAACGGTTGAGGACTCTGTGTCTGTACACGTTGGAGTTTAGAAGGATGAGGGGGGATCATATTGAAACTTACAGGATACTGCAAGGCCTGGATAGAACAACGAACAAAGACAATTGCAGCACAGGAACAGGCCCTTCGGCCCTCCAAGTCTGCGCCGAAGATGCTACCCGACTGAACTAAAACACCTTACCTATCCTTCCAGGGACCATATCCCTCTATAGCACAAAGAAATATCCCTCTAAGGAACAAAGAAAGAGTGGACGTGGAGAAGATGTTTCCATTATTTGGAAAAATTGGAACCAGAGGGCACAACCTCAGCCTAAACGGACGATCCTTTAGAACAGAGATGAGAAGGACTTTCTGCAGCCAGAGAGTGGTGAATCTGTGGAACTCTTTGCCGCAGTAGGCTGTGGAGGCCAGGTCATTGAGTGTCTTTAAAACAGGGATAGATAGGTTCTTGATGAATAAGAGGATCAGGGATTATGGTAAAAAGGCAAGAGAATGGGGATGAGAAAAATATCAGCCATGATTGAATGGAGGAGCAGACTCGATGGGCAGAGTCACCTATTTCTGCTCCTGTGTCTTATGGCCTTATGTTATAATCTCCACCTGATGCATCAATAAAATCACGTTTTGGGGCAGGCCCAATATAAATGACTAGCTCCTTCACACAGATTGCAGCTCTCAGTCTGCATGCAGTGTCAAACTGGTGAAGCTACAAAACTGGACTACTTGCATGCCAAACGACAAACGACATTCAATTCTCACCCCTGGTCATCCAGCAGCCATGTATCCGTAATGCCAATTGTATCGTACCTGTTTACATCTATCTGCCCTATTAGTTCATCCACTTTGTTGCAACTGTTCTGTACATTAAGGCACATAGCCTTTCAGCTTGTTTTTTTAAACATGGTTAGCCTTTGTTTCACAATTTTTCTCGATCACGCTGTTTGAAATTTGTCTTTGGTTTCTCTGCCTATCACTTTTCTTATTCCCTTTTCTGCCTTTTGTTTTTGTCCTTGCTCCTTCCTTCTCTGTCTCCTTACATAAGTCCCCAGCCCCTGGCATATTATTTTAAACCCTCCCCAACTGCTCTTACAAACAGTGTCCCTCGGACATCAGTACCAGACGTAAGTTAGTCCAATTTGTACAGTTCCCTCCTCCGCCTGAACCGGTCCCAATCCACCCGGAATCTGAAACCCCTTCTCCTTACACCATTTCTGCAGGCACATATTTATCCCATGAAGCCTGTCATTTCTACTCTGACTAGCATGTGGTACCGGGAGTAATCCTGATTGACGTCCGATGTCGCCAATATCGAAGCTACAATTTCGGGTGTGGCATCTTTACAGAGAAATGCTTCAACCCATCGTGTAAACTGGTCAAGAATTCCTAAATAATAACTCTTCCCTTTTGCACTAATACTGGTCCTCTGAAATGCATCTGTAAATATTTTCATTGTCCTTTAGGTCTTGGCTGGCTCCCCATCTTAAACCTGCAGTGAATGCGTGGTTCCACTTGGGCATGCTGCAGACATTTTCCACAGACTTTTGCTATCATTTCCACCCAGCCTTCACACGACCAACAATTTTCCAATCGAATTGGTCATTTTGTGTCTGCTTGTGTGAGCTAATTCATGGTACATATTAAACACAGTTTGATGCATTGCTTCTGATGCCACTGTTTTCCCTTCTTTTCTCCATGTGCCATTTTGACCTTTCTTCCAACGCCCTTGTTTTTTCCCACTTCTGTTTCTCTTCCTCTGATGCTTTGTCTTGTATCTGCTGCACATCAATGTCTGTGATAATCTAATCACTAACTTGTAATGCTGCAATGCCTGTTGTTTGTATCCCTTCACAACTCTGTTCTATCCCTATCCCTGTAATAATATACATTTGCCCTAGCCAGTCCCCCTGACACTCAGGGTCAATTTTGCATGGACAATCAGCCTAACGTTTACATCTTTGGAATGTGGAAGGAAGCCGGAGAGCCCGGAGGAAGATCATGCAGACACAGGGAGAATGTGCAAACTGAACACACACAGTGACCAAAGCCGGGAATCGAACCCATGACCCAAGCGCTGTGAGGCAGCAGTGCTAACGATTGTGCCACCGTGCCGCCATGAATTACCCCAAAATCAGATCAACGATCTGTACAAATGTTATCTCGTTTTCTTGTGTCCCATTCTAAAGCTTTACTTAAAGCTATCAACTCTGGTTCCTGTGCTGAATTCCTCCCTGGTATTTGATCTCCTGCAATCACTGTTCCTTCATAATTTACTACTGTCCATGCAGTACAGGGTTCACATTTTCTAGCACCATCTACGTACAGGTTAATTAATCCTTCACCTGTGAGTGGTTCTTCCGCTAAGCCTTTACTTACACCTTCATTCGCTGCTGTTGCACATTTATGCGCTGCTCCTTGCATTGTTCATCCTCCCACAGAATAGTCTCTTGTATCTCTGCTGATGTCTATATTTGTGTCTCCTCTCATTCGATTTCGAGAATTATTTTTCCCATTAGGATGATTGGCTCTGAAACGCTTACCGTCCATGAGGCAGAGGCCAGTGCTCTCATACATCATGCATAATTCTGGAAACTGACCCGAGCTGGGTGGAGGAGTGCCCCACTGATATGAACCTGTCTCCGTGTTGTTGAGTTACCACTGTGGCTTGCATTGCATCATTTTCCTGACAAAAATTGCGAAACGGTTTAGTATGATCTGGTAATTCTAATGCAGGAGCTTTTACCATGGCTTGCATGAAATTGGAAAAACCTGTGCTTCTTTCTCTCCCCATTCTATTCTCTTGCAGCTTGCCCTTCCTCCTTTAATCAAATCCTTTACGGGTTTTGCAAACACTACATAATTCTCCACAAAATTCCTGCGATAGTTGAAAGTTCGAATACTTCGTTCACTCCTTTCACAGTAAGTAGTCTTTTCACACACAGAATAGCTTTCCTTCGATCTTCTGGGATCTCTTTCTTACGTTCGAACATAACATGACGCAGTTATGTCACCTGATTTTGTGCCAACTGAGCTTTGCTGCGATTGGGTTCAAGACGAAATATTTGAATTGCTTGAATCACTCTCTGTATAGCTAAGCAATGTTTTATTGAACTGCCTGATGCTATGAAAAGTTCGTCCACATATTGCAAAATGGTGGTTCCTACGCATTCTAAGGGGTCAATTATCTGTGCCATGTATTGGCGAAAAATTGCTGGACTGTGATGGAACCCGTGTGACAGATCGGTCCAAGAGTGCGGCTGATTCCCAACTGCAAATGCGAGCTTGTACTGGTGTTCGCCAGCAACAGGAGTTGATCAAAATCCATTCATTATGTCTACCACTGTAAATAGAGCCTGTTCTGTTGCAACTGTGTTCAAGATGCTGGCAGGATTCATCACTATGGGTGCTCTAGAATCGGGATGCGATTCAGAGCTGTGTAATCGATAATTAATCAAAAACTGCAATCTGGGGCCCGATTGTCCCATTGCGACCCGCAACATTTCTGTCAGGTCGGGTTGGGAGATGCGCGTGTCAGCCATTTTTTGGTTTCCCCTCGTGTATTTACGACTAGCGCGCACCTCCCAAATGGAAGAAAAAGGCACCACCGGGAACACAAGGAGGTCGGCGGAAAGTGAGGTAATTTGAATATGATTTAAATGTAATTTAAATGACATTGCAATGTGATTATCCATTCCGGGCCGGTCCCGATAGCATCTCCCACCTCCCCAGGAATATCTCATTCCAACGGGGTTTATAATAGCTCCCCACGTTCGCTGAACTGGCGTGAAACACCACCAGAGTGAAGGAGGGCAATCGGCGCCCCCGCAGTGGATCAAGTGGTGGAGCCGGCGCCCCCTGGCACTGCTCAAGGGGCAAATGGCCCATGCCCAGGGGGAACCTTGGCACTGCCCACCAGGCATTGAACGGTGCCAAGGGATCGGGGCGTATTTTGGGCGGGGCCTAGCGACGATAAGTGGAGTTCGGGGGCAACTGCCACTCTGCATGGGGATTGTTCTCGGCTGGAGGGATGCCAGCAATCGGGGTGGGCTGGGTGGGGTGGTCTGCTGGGGGGGTCTGCCTCCCAAGGTGCGGTCTGACTCCGGGAGGGTGAGCGGGCGGGGGGGGGGGGCGGAGGGGGTGGGATGGTATGCGGGTGAGGGGCGTGGGTGGATCACTACAGCTGGGGTGGTGGGGGCGTGGGCTGGGGGCGCTCCAGAGCAGGGAGTGGCGGGGGGAGTGTTTAGGCCTGGACCGGGAATTGTTGTGAGGTCGGCGATTGGGCCGTGCTGATGGGGGTGGTTGGAGGGGCAGCACTGCAGTGGTTCTGAGCTGGCCAGCGATTCAGCTGGTCGGCAAACCGGAAGACTGACAGATCAGGACCACAGCACATGCACAGAGTTCCGGAGCTGTCACGTTCTTCGGTGAATGTGCCCCGCCCCCGGGTTATTCATGATATTCCTGATTGTGACCTCTGCATGAAGAGTGGGGAGATGCGAGTGAGAAGCTGCACTGAAAAGACAATCGTTATTCAGAACAGTTTTCCCACAAATTCAGCATTTGTGGGAGAATCGCCCCCCTCCCCCGCACCCGCCACCCATCCCTGATTTCTTTACTTTCCAAACAGGTGAATCGTCTCAAACGAGGTCTTGGTTTCTACTTGTTGCTTTTGAAAGTCCGTAATGATATTTTAAACTGCCTCCACCGCTTTTGGTTTGGGAGGATATTGTCCTTGTGGGGGGTGAACACATTCCGGGAATTGTTATCAGGGGAACATCTAAAAACCCACAATCCTATTTGCGTTCCACCCAAACCTAAGGGTCGGTGGAGCCAAATTTCGCCACATCGTTCAACTTTCCAAATTCTGTTGGAGCTATTCTGGAGACATTGCAGCCTTTCTTCAGGCACCATCAGTTTTGCTTTTCTGATCAGCGCCACCTGATGTTACCTGCCTTGGTGTCGATTATAGCTCCCGATTGTTCTAATTGGACTATTCCTAATATACTCCCTTCCTCCGTTAAATATATCCAAATGTGGACCAGTTCCTCTTTACCCTCAATCTTCAGCATATTAGGTTCACACAACAACTCGGTCTTAAACCGTCCAGTTACTCCTTGCAAACGTATGGTCTGATCAGTTGTCTGCAAATTTAATTCTGTTATCGATATAGATGCTCCGGTGTCTATTAACATGATGCAGTTTTCGCCACCTAACACTGCTTCTACATGCATTAGGGGATCTCTGCTTGTCGTCCTCGGAGCTGCTAATTGTCATTTCTGTCCTAACAACTTCGGTGTCTCAGCTGCTGTCATCTTCAGTATTGGCTGTCATGCTTGCTGTGTTCTTACGAGTTTTTGGTTTTGAATTTTGATTGTTTAGTTTGTCCATTTTGGATCCAGTCCTACACTACCCCTCCCCCCCCCCCCCCCCCGTCCCACCCAACCACCCCCCCCCCCCCCACCACCTCCTCCCCACCCCTTTTCGCCCAACATTTCTTTTTTCATATCATGGTCCACATTATGATGATTGTTGCATGATCTTCTGTTCTCTGATTATGTTCTGTGGACCTGGCTCGGCAATCTTGATCAATATGTTCTTTCTTTCCGCACACAAATCATCTTCTAAGAATTCTGGTCGACGGTTGATCAACGGGAGATATTTTGGAATGTTTCTGGAGATTTGTTTCTATCTTCATATCCCGATTCATAACGTCCCGAAAATTATTCCCTATAGGAATACCCATTACCGTACAAACCTGTTTGTTTTATCTCTGGAGCAAATAACGACACAATGTCGGCTTTAAATAATTAAACTCATTTCCTTTATTCTGTAGCTACTTAAAAAGCACTATATACTTGTGATGCGTAAACTTTATCCTCACTATCTATTACTTTACTCAACTTAAAGTTGATTTCCATTGCAATTAAAACATAGCCAGGATTTGTTGCCTCATGAAATCAGTCCCTTGTTATCTTCTTCCAGATGCTGTCCCTCCTTATGAGCTTGATTGCCGAGTTCTTCACACTGCCTTTCTGAACAAGCTCTTTGTTTCAGCAGAATTAAACACCAAACGTTCCTTGATAACCAGGCAATGAATTGATCAGAAATCCAAATTTCATCTTTCGATTATGCCAAACAAATAGAGCCAAGCAGTGGTATTTGTCAGTTTCGACCCCACAATGTCGAGGTCCTTTAAGTGCATTTTGTTTACATTCCAATGCCCAGATAAGGAAAACTGGCTTCAAAGCTCTGTGAAGAACTCCTCCCTGACAAGGACAAGCTGTTACATGTGACACCTTGCACCTTGTGTCCTTTGGCATGTTCCAGGCCAGCTCTGTCACAAGAAATCCCAGTATAATGGAAAAACAACTTTAACTAAAAATCAACTTTGCTTGATTGAAGATCTTTCTGCATATTAACAGTTAAATCTCCGCAGACCATTCAGCCATGGCCCCTCCTCTTGATCCTCGACGCCACAGGGAAAATTGATTACTCTCCCATGACCAAATCCATTTGCAAGTGGAATTCAAACCTCAAGCCAAGCAACTAAATTAATTCAAGTTGCACAATATCAATGTTACATTGCATACATCATTTATTATATTACACATGACACTATTTCTAATGCCACCATATTTCCTCATTCAACCGTTTGGTCATCTCTATTTTGCACGTGATAATCTTTCTTGTTAACAATTAAATGCAACAAATTACACAAGATTAATAATACTGCAGCAGAAGAAATTGACTGGGCCAAGGATGAGTTTGCATGTCGGAACCCCAGTTGGAGAAATATTCTGATCAATAGCTTCAGGAACTTGTTTCACTTGAATGTAAATTTGACAAGCATTAATTAAGGGTGTTCTAATGTATTCCAAATGTTCAGGTAGTAGGTTGATAATAGTATTATATTTACCAAAATATTCACCGAAAACATCTTGTAGTCTATCTGTTTCATTTAATATTGATTCTTGTCTTTGGTTTATTTCAACCAATTCAATATAGCCTATTTTCACTGGTATTTGCGTATTAACACAAAACCTAGTGTGAGTGATATTACAAGCCATAACTCTATGCAGATAAGGGTCTAATGATGAAGTAATGCAATGTCCATCTTTTCCTCTTTAAGGCACTTCAGTAATGTCTATATGTAGACGCCTAAACTCCATTGTACAATTTAGATTATCATTAACTTTAAACTCACACGAATCCTGTTGATTTGAATATATGGGATATTGACAAACATTTACTGTTTCCGATTGTTGGCATTTCCTTAAGGTAGTACCCACCAGATTTCCCTCTCATTCTACAACGAAAGATAAAACATTATCATCTCTCATCCACATACCATCCATAATGATACAAATGTTCTGAACCTCTGATTCTTTCCATCCCACTGCATCCACTGGAATCATTGGAATCCGTATTGCTAATCATGAAGCTTTATTTCACATTCCACCTCAATAATCCTCAAACCAAACCTTAGTCAATTGTCAAAGCTGACGTTGGGGCACATTAGGATGTGTTCGTCCATGAGTTAGATAATCTAACTGTAGATTACTTATTCAGAAAGGAACATTCCCCTCATTTGCTTGTTCAAATTCTCTCTCAGTTACTCGAACGTCCAGTTCCCATAAACACGACATAAGGTTATATTTTACTGTTTCTCATAATCAATTGCCTTGCTTTAATAATTTGATTAAAGATTTTAGCATGCCCTTCTAACATAGTCACCATATATTCATTCACGCCCTGTAGGAACAACAATCCGAATGCCGGATTCTGATTATGATTAATTACTTCAGCCATTAATTGCTTAACCTGCCGCGTTAATGTTTGATGTTTAATGACCACATTTGCCGAAGCAGGAGTGTTAACCGTGGACATTGCTTCACTAAAAACAGTTGCCGGATCATTCAGTAACTGCCTCCTCTGGTGACCTTTTGAATCATTAAACAATTCTTGCTCTTCATTTGTCATTTCTTGATTTGACAACCTCCGTGTTAAATAAAAATAAAATTCCCAAACATTAGAGGGACACCAATCAGGTAAATGTATTTTAGTCAAACCCAGTACAAATGCCATCAATTCACACCGAATATTGTCGTACAATATCCTGTTTGTATCTGTTATTACTGACTCATTTTGAGGACAAACTGCATTCACAGCACAAGAATATGCCATCGATGGAGATGAGGCAGTCGACTAAAATTCAGTTTCAAATTCATGTGTGTAATTTACCAAAGAAGGCACCGAAGAGGTAGGTTTAACTCTCCAACGTACTTGATGTTTAAGATGATCCTTATCTGCATAATGAATCCCTTTGCACCCCACTCATGCTTATTAGGAATTTGTTTTGGAATTTGAATTCCACCGATGTCATCTTGGGATATATAGGTTCTACACTACATTGGAAATCATACACCGTTGTCACTGAAATATGTTACACGCAGTGACAGAATTAAACCTGTTCATAGCCGAAACATGGCACAATGGATTTGATTGTACCATTGTATAGCAAGCTCACATTTGAAAATGTATAGACACCGAATGAAATACATTGCATCTCGATTCACCCATAAATATCACCTTCACACTGTGCTGCATTGGAAAAGTAAAACCTAAATCGCTGAATTGTTCTTCATTATGTCTGTTGTGAGATATTGATTGTGATGACCCCAAATCATTCAGCAAAATCAGAAGAGCATCCCCACGGAAGAAAAACAAATCCCCTGCAACTGATCAGGATAATACCTGCTGTTATGCGCAGTTTATATTTGATCCTGTTCTTACTTAGAAACCTAAATACCAATAGTTATGTATCCATCTTCCTGTTGAAACAAAGAACAAAGAAAAAGAAAATTACAGTATTAATTCAGCAATGCCTGTGACACGAATTCAGAAAGGACACAGTGAATCCTGCCAGGCCTGTGCCACTGGATCTCAATGGACACAGTGAATCCAGCCAGGACTTTGACACTAAATATCAAAGAACAGAGTGAACACAGCCAGGCCTGTGACACTGGATCCCAAAGTACAGTGCGAACACAGCCAAGCCTGTGACACTGAATCACAAAGGACAGATTCAACAGAGCCAGGCCTGTGACGCTGAATCACAAAGGACAGAGTGAATCCAGCCAGGCCTGTGACACACTAACTCAAAATATAGAGGGAACCCAGCCAGGCCTGTGACACTGAATCTCAAAGAACACATTAAACACAGCCAGGACTGTTACACTGATTCACAAAGGACAGAGTGCACCCAGCCAGGCATGTGACACTGTATCTCAAAGGATACATCGAAATCAGCTAAGCCTGTGTCACTGAATCTAAAGGGACACAGTGAATTCAGCCAGGCCTCTAACACTGAAGCTCTAACGACGATTGAATCCAGCCAGGTCTCTGACTCTGAATGCTAAAGAATGGAGCGAACTGACACGGAAACATGAAGGATAGAGTGAATCCAGCCAGTACTGTGATACCGAATCTCGAGGGATTTCTGATCCCAGCCGGGACTGTGACACTGAATCCCAAATGATAGAGTAAACTCAGCCAGTCGTGTGGCACGGAACCCAAAGGAAAGAGTGAACCCAGCCCGGCCTGTCACAATGACACTAAAAGGACACAGCGAACCAAGCCAGGCCTGTGAAACTGAATCCCAAAGGACAGAGTGAACCCAGCCAGGCCTGTGACACTGATTCCCGAAGTATATATTGAATCCACCCAGGCCTGCGACACTGAATCTGAAAGGATAGAGTGAACCAAGCCAGGCCTGTGCCACTGAATCCCAAAGGATAGAATGAATCCAAACAGGCCTGCGACACTGAATCTCAATTAAAGACAGAACCCAGCCGGGCCTGTGACACTGAATCCCAAAGGATGGAGTGAATCCAGCCAGGATTGTGACTCTGAATCCCAAAGGGCAGAGTGAATCCAGCCAGGCCTGTGATAACGAATGTTAAAACACAGAGCGAGCCCTGCCAGGCTGTGACACTGAGTCTCAAAGGGCAGTGTGAACCCAGCCAGGCCTGTGACACTGAATATCAAAGTACAGTTTGAACCCAATCAGGCCTGTGACACTGAACCTCAAATGGCACAGTGAATCCAACTGTGCCTGTGACACAGAGTCTCAAAGGACGGATTGAATCCAGCCAGGCCTGTGACACTAAATCAGAAAGTACAATCTGAATCCAAACAGGCGTGGGATAATGAATCTGAAAGGACAGACTGAAACCAGCCAGACATGTGAGTCTGAATCCCAAAGGACACAGTGACTCCAGCCAGGCATGTGACACTCGATCTCAATGGATACAGTGATGCCAGCCAGGCCTGTGACACTGAACCTCAAAGGACAGAGTTAAACCAACAAGGCATGTGACACTGAATTTCAAAGGAGAGAGCCTCCAATTCTGGTCAGATCTCGGACACTGAACTTCAGAGGCCAGTGTCAACCCAGCAAGGTGTATGACATTGAATCTCAAAGGACACAGTGAACCAGCCAGGCCTGTGACACTGAATCACAAAGGATAGTATGAATTCAGAGAGGCCTGTGACAATAAATCAGAAAGGACACAGTGAATCCTGCCAGGCCTGTGCCACTGGATCTCAAAGGACACAGTGAATCCAGCCAGGACTTTTACACTAAATATCAATGAACAGAGTGAACATGGCCATGCCTGTCACACTGGATCCCAAAGTACAGTGCGAACACAGCCAAGCCTGTGGCACTGAATCACAAAGGACAGATTGAACCGAGCCAGGCCTGTGATGCTGAATCACAAAGGACAGAGTGAATCCAGCCAGGCCTGTGACATTGTATCGAGATGGACACTGAGAATCCAGCCAGGCCTGTGACACTCCGCCCTAATATATAGAGGGAACCCAGCCAGGCCTGTGAGACTGAAGTTCGAAGGACAGAGGGAACCACGCCTGTACTGTGTCACTGAATCTAAAAGAACACATGAAACACAGCCAGGACTGTGACACTGATTCTCAAAGGACAGAGGACACCCAGCCAGGCCTGTGACACTGTGTCTCAAAAGATACATCGAAATCAGCCAAGCCTGTGTCACTGAATCTAAAGGGACACAGTGAATTCAGCCAGGCCTCTGACAATGAAGCTCAAAGGGCAATTGAATCCAGCCAGGTCTCTGACTCTGAATGCCAAAGAATGAAGTGAATCCAGCCAATCCAGTGACACTGAATCCTGAAGGACAGAGTGAATCCAGCTAGTACTGTGACAGTGAATCTCGAGGGAATAGTGATCCCAGCCAGGCCTGTGACACTGAATCCCAAATGGTAGAGTAAACCCAGCCAGGCATGTGGCACTGAATCCCAAAGTACAGTGTGAACCCAGTCAGGCCTGTGACACTGATTCCCAAGTATAGAGTGAATCCACCCAGGCATGCGACACTGAATCTCAAAGGACAGAGTGAACCCAGCCGGGCCTGTGCCACTGGATCTCAAAGGACACAGTGAATCCAGCCAGGACTTTGACACTAAGTATGAAAGAACAGAGTGAACACAGCCAGGCCAATGGCACTGAATCACAAAGGATAGGTTGAACCGAGCCAGGCCTGTGACGTTGAATTACAAAGGACAGAGTGAATCCAGCCAGGCCTGTAACACTGAATCTAGAAGGACAATGTGAATCCAGCCAGGCCTGTGACACTCCGACTCAAAGTATAGAATGAACCCAACCAGGCCTGTGTCACTGAAGTAAAAGACAGAGGGAACCAAGCCTGTACTGTGACACTGAATCTCAAAGAAAACATTAAACACAGCCAGGACTACGACACTGATTCTCAAAGAACAGAATGCACCCATCCAGGCCTGTGACACAGTATCTCAAAGGATACATCAAAATCAGCCAATCCTCTGACACTGAATCTCAAGGGACACAGTGAATTCAGCCAGGCCTCTGACACTGAATCTCAAAGGATGAATGAAACCAGCCAGGTCTCTGACTCTGAATGCAAAAGAATGGAGTGAACCCAGTGAGTCCAGTGAGACTGAAACCTGAAGGACAGAGTGAATCCAGCCAGTACTGTGACACAGAATCTAGAGGGAACAGTGATCCAGCCAGGCCTGTGACACTGAATCCCAAATGATAGATTAAACCCAGCCAGGCCTACGGCACTGAATCTCAAAGGACACAGTGAAGCCAGCCAGGCCTGTGACACTGAATCCCAAAGCACAGAGTGAACCCAGTCAGGCCTGTGACACTGTTCCCCAAAGTATAGATTTAATCCACCCAGGCCTGCGACACTGAATCAGAAAGGATAGAGTGAACGAAGCGAGGCCTGTGCCACTGAATACCAAAGGATAGAATGAATCCAGCCAGGCCTGCGACACTGAATCTCAATTAAAGAGTGAACCCAGCCAAGCCTGTGACACTGAATCTGAAAGGATGGAGTCAATCCAGCCAGGATTGTGACTCTGAATCCCAAAGGGCAGAGTGAATCCAGCCAGGCCTGTGATAATGAATGTCAAAGCACAGAGCGAGTCCTGCCAGGCTGTGACACTGGGTCTCAAAGGGCAGTGTGAACCCAGCCAGGCCTGTGACACTGAATATCAAACTACAGTTTGAACCCAATCAGGCCTGTGACCCTGAATCTCAAATGGGACAGTGAATCCAACCGCGCCTGTGACACACAGTCTCAAAGGACAGTTTGAATCCAGCCAGGCCTGTGACACTGAATCTGGAAGGACAATGTGAATCCAGCTAGGAGTGTGACACTGAAGCTCAAAGAACAGAGGGAACCAAGCCTGCACTGTGACACTGAATCTCAAAGAACACATTAAACACAGCCAGGACTGGGACAATGTATCTCAAAGCATAGAATGAATCCAGCCAGGCCTGCGACACTGAATCTCAAAGGACAGAGTGAAGACAGCGAGGAGTGTGACATGGAGTCCCAAAGGACAGAGTGAATCCAGCCAGGCCTGTGATAATGAATATCAAAGGAGAGAGCGAATCCGGCCAGGCTGTGACACAGAGTCTCAAAGGGCAGCATGAACACTGCCCGGTTGGTGAAACAGAATATCGACGTACAGAGTGAACACAATCAGGCATGTGACACTGAATCTCAAATGGCACAGTGAATCCAGCCGAGCCTGTGACACAGAGTCTCAAAGGACAGGGTTTAACCAACCAGGCATGTGACACTGAATTTCAAAGGAGCGAATCTCGAGATCTGGTCAGATCACTGACACTGAAGGTCAGAGGCCACAGAAAACCCAGCCAGGTCCGTGACATTGAATCATAAAGGACAGATTTAACCGAGCCAGGCCTGTGACGCTGAATCTCAAAGGACGAATGCATCCAGCCAGGTGTCTCACACTGAGTGCCAAAGAATGGTGTGACCCCAGTCATGCCTGAGACACTGAATCCCAAAGGATAGATTAAATCCAGCCAGGCCTGTGGCATTGAATCCCAAAGGATAGGTTGATTCCAGTCAGGCCTGGGACACTGAATCCCAAAGGATAGGTAGATTCCAGTCAGGCCTGGGACACTGAATCCCAAAGGATAGGTTGATTCCAGTCAGGCCTGGGACACTGAATCTGGAAGGACAATGTGAATCCAAACAGGCCTGTGATAATGAATATCAAAGGACAGATCGAATCCAGCCAGGCTGTGACACGGAGTCTCAATGGGCAGTGTGAAAACAGCCAGGCATATGACACTGACTATCAAAGTACAGAGTGAACCAAATCAGGCCTGTGACCATGAAACTCAAATGGCACATTGAATCCAGCCGTGCCTGTGACACAGAGTCTGAAAGGACAGATTGAATCCAGCCAGGCCTGTGACACTGAATTTCAAAGGAGAGAGTCTCCTGATCTGGTCAGATCTCGGACACTGAACTTCAGAGGCCAGAGTGACCCCAGCCAGGCCTGTGATAATGAATGTCAAAGCACAGAGCGAGTCCTGCCAGGCTGTGACACTGGGTCTCAAAGGGCAGTGTGAACCCAGCCAGGCCTGTGACACTGAATATCAAAGTACAGTTTGAACCCAATCAGGCCTGTGACCCTGAATCTCAAATGGGACACTGAATCCAAACGCGCCTGTGACACAGAGTCTCAAAGGACAGTTTGAATCCAGCCAGGCATGTGACACTAATTCAGAAAGTACAATCTGAATCATAACAGGTCTGGGATAATGAATCTGAAAGGACAGACTGAAACCAGCCAGACATGTGAGACTGAATCCCAAAGGACACAGTGAATCCAGCCAGGCCTGTGACACTCGATTTCAATGGATACAGTGATACCAGCCAGGCCTGTGACACTGAACCTCAAAGGACAGAGTTAAACCAACCAGGCATGTGACACTGAATTTCAAAGGAGCGAGTCTCCAGATCTGGTCAGCTCTCGGACACTGAACTTCAGAGGCCAGAGTCAACCCAGCAAGGTGTATGACATTGAATCTCAAAGGACACAGTGAACCAGCCAGGCCTGTGACACTGAATCACAAAGGGTAGTATGAATTCAGAGAGGCCTGTGACAATAAATCAGAAAGGACACAGTGAATCCTGCCAGGCCTGTGCCACTGGATCTCAAAGGACACAGTGAATCCAGCCAGGACTTTGACACTAAATATCAAAGAACAGAGTGAACATGGCCAGGCCTGTGACACTGGATCCCAAAGCACAGTGTGAACACAGCCAAGCCTGTGACACTGAATCACATACGACAGATTGAACCGAGCCAGGCCTGTGATGCTGAATCACAATGGACAGAGTGAATCCAGCCAGGCGTGTGACACTGTATCGAGAAGGACAATGAGAATCCAGCCAGGCCTGTGACACTCCGATTCAAAGTATAGAGGGAACCCAGCCAGGCCTGTGAGACTGAAGCGCAAAGAACAGAGGGAACCAAGCCTGTACTGTGACACTGAATCTAAAAGAACACATGAAACACAGCCAGGACTGTGACACTGATTCTCAAAGGACAGAGGACACCCAGCCAGGACTGCGATATTTTATCTCAAAGGATACATCGAAATCAGCCAAGCCTGTGTCACTGAATCTAAAGGGACACAGTGAAATCAGCCAGGCCTCTGACACTGAAGCTCAAAGGACGATTGAATCCAGGCCAGGTCTCTGAATCTGAATGCCAAAGAATGAAGTGAATCCAGCCAATCCAGTACACTGAAACCAAAAGGGCAAAGTGAATCCAGCCAGTACTGTGGCACTGATTCTCGAGGGAACAGTGATCCCAGTCAGGCCTGTGACACTGAATCCCAAATGATTGATTAAACCCAACCAGGCCTGTGACTCTGAATCACAAAAGAAAAACTGAAGCCAACCAGGCCTGAGACACTGAATCCCAAAGGACAGAGTGAATCCGGCCAGACCTGTGACACTGAATCTGGAAGGACAATGTGAATCCAGCTAGGAGTGTGACACTGAAGCTCAAAGAACAGAGGGAACCAAGCCTGCACTGTGACACTGAATCTCAAAGAACACATTAAACACAGCCAGGACTGGGACAATGTATCTCAAAGGATAGAATGAATCCAGCCAGGCCTGCGACACTGAATCTCAAAGGACAGAGTGAAGACAGCGAAGAGTGTGACATGGAGTCCCAAAGGACAGAGTGAATCCAGCCAGGCCTGTGATAATGAATATCAAAGGAGAGAGCGAATCCGGCCAGGCTGTGACACAGAGTCTCAAAGGGCAGCATGAACACTGCCCGGTTGGTGAAACAGAATATCGACGTACAGAGTGAACACAATCAGGCATGTGACACTGAATCTCAAATGGCACAGTGAATCCAGGCGAGCCTGTGACACAGAGTCTCAAAGGACAGGGTTTAACCAACCAGGCATGTGACACTGAATTTCAAAGGAGCGAATCTCGAGATCTGGTCAGATCACTGACACTGAAGGTCAGAGGCCACAGTAAACCCAGCCAGGTCCGTGACATTGAATCATAAAGGACAGATTTAACGGAGCCAGGCCTGTGACGCTGAATCTGGAAGGACAATGTGAATCCAAACTGGCCTGGGAAATTCAATATCGAAGGGCAGAGTGAAACAAGCCAGGCATGTGACACTGAATCCCAATGGACACAGTGAATCCAGCCAGGCCTGTGACACTCGATCTCAATGGATACACTGATCCCAGCCAGACCTGTGACGCTGAATCTAAAAGGGCAGAGTTAAACCAAACAGGCATGTGACACTGAATTTCAAAGGAGAGAATCACCAGATCTATTCGGATCTCTGACACTGAAGGCCAGAGGCCAGAGTTAACACAGCGAGGTCTGTGACATTGAATCTCAAAGGACATAGAGAACCAGCCAGACCTGTGACACTGAATCACAAAGGATAGTATGAATTCAGGCACGCCTGTAACTCTAAGTCAGAAAGGACAGAGTGAATCCAGCCAGTTCTGTGCCACTGGATCTCAAAGGACACAGTGAATCCAGCCAGGACTTTGACACAAAATATCAAAGAACAGAGTGAACACAGACAGCCCTGTGACACTGGATCCCAAAGTACAGTGCAAACACAGCCAAGCCTGTGACGCTGAATCACAAAGGACTGATTGAAATGAGCCAGGCCAGTGACGCTGAATCACAAAGGACAGAGTGAATCCAGCCAGGCCTATGACACTGAAGCTCAAAGGATAGACGGAACAAAGCCTGTATTGTGACACTTGAATCTCAAAGAAAAAAATTGACACAGCCAGGACTGGGACACAGTTTCTCAAACGACAGAGTGCACCCAGCCAGGCCTGTGACACTTTATCTCAAAGGATACATCGAAATCAGCCAAGCCTGTGAGAATGAATCAAAAGGGGCACAGTGAATTCAACCAGGACTCTGACAATGAATCTCAAAAGTCAGATGAATCCAGCCAGGTCTCTGACTCTGAATGCCAAGGAATGGAGTGAACCCAGCCAGTCCAGTGACACTGAAACCTGAAGGACAGAGAAAATCCAGCCAGTAATGTGACACTGAATCTCAAGGGAACAGTGATCCCAGCCAGGCCTGTGACACTGAATCCCAAATGATAGAGTCAACCCAGCCAGGCCTGTGACACTGAATCCCAAAGGACAGAGTGAATCCAGCCAGGCCTGTGAAACTGAAGCTTAAAGGACACAGTGAACACAGCCAGGCCTGTGATACTGAATCCCAAATGACAGTGTGAACCCAACCAGGCCTGTGAACACTGATTCCCAAAGTATAGAGTGAATCCACCCAGGCTTGTGACACTGAATCTCAAAAGGTAGAGTGAACGCAGCCAGGGGTGTGACACTGAATCCAACAGGATATATTAAATCCAGGCAGGCCAGTGGCATTGAAACCCAAAGGACAGAGTGAACCCAGTCAGGCCTGTTACACTGAATCCCAAAGGATAGAGTGAATTCAGCCAAAACCTGCGACACTGAATCTCAAAGGACAGTGTGAACCCAGCCAGGCCTGTGATACTGAATCGCCAAGGACAGAGTGAATCCAGCCAGGCTTCTGACACTGAATCACAAAGGATAGTATGAATTCAGGCAGGCCTGTCACACTATATCGGAAAGGTCACAGTGAATCCAGCCAGACCTGTGCCACTGCATCTCAAAGGACACAGTGAATTCAGCCAGGACTTTGACACTAAATATCAAAGAACTGATTGAACACAGCCAGGCCTGTGACACTGGATCCAAAGTACAGTGCAAACACAGCCAGGCCTGTGACACTGGATCCAAAGTACAGTGCAAACACAGCCAGGCCTGTGACACTGGATCCAAAGTACAGTGCAAACACAGCCAGGCCTGTGACACTGAATCACAAAGGACAGATTGAACCGAACCAGGCCTGTGACGCTGAATCACAAAGGACAGAGTGAATGCAGCCAGACCTGTGACACTGAATCTGGAAGGACAATGTGAATCCAAACAGGCCTGGGAAAATGAATCTCAAAGGGCAGAGTGAAAGAAGCCAGGCATGTGACACTGAATCCCCAAAGACACAATGAATCCAGTGAGGCCTGTGACAGTCGATCTCAATGGATATACTGATCCCAGCCAGGCCTGTGACACTGAATGTCAAAGGACAGAGTTTACCCAACCAGGCACGTGACACTGAATTTCAAATCCAAGAGTCTCCAGATCTGGTCAGATCTCTGACACTGAAGGTCAGAGGCCAGAGATAACCTAGCAAGGTCTGTGACATTGAATCTCAAAAGACACAGAGAACCAGACAGACCTGTGACACTGAATCACAAAGGATAGTATGAATTCAGGCAGGCCTGTGACTCTGTGGTGAACCATCGTTGGTTCCCACTAGATAGTACTGAGCCAGGGTCTGGCCAGTACGACAAGTATGTATATATGTTGCTGTTGGGGTTAGGGATGGGTTTTTCTACTTGTTGCTGTTGGGGTTAGGGTTGGGCTGTTACATCTTTTATTATAGTTATTGTGGTACATCCCAGTCGGGTTCCGCCTCCTGGGAGAGGTATAAAGGTCTCTGCTTTGTCTGGGAACCCTCAGTCTGGGATCGTGTATATAAGTAGTAGCTTCGTTGTACAGCAAATAAAAGCCTTTATTTCCTGAGCATCACAAGCCTCATGTGTGATAACGCGCATCAATTTTATTTGCTATAAATAAACTCTCGTCGAAAAAAACACGATATAGAGAGAGTATGGAGCAGCTACTGAAGCCTGAACGCCTTACACGAGATCCACGTGCGGCGGGCGCCTCTAACACCTTCGAACAATGGTTGAAATGTTTTGAGGACTACCTGGCAGCCTCCGCAGCGGTCACCACAGATGATGACTGACTCCGGGTCCTCCATGCGAGGGTAAGCGACACCGTCTACCTCGCGATCCGTGCGGCCACCGACGAGACAAAGGCCCTCGAGCTTCTTAAGAAGCGTTATATTAAACCGCCCAATGAAATGCACGCCCGTTACCTCTTAGCCACTCGACGACGGCAGTCTGGCGAAACGCCAGAAGAATACGCGAACGAGCTCCTACAGCTCGCCAGGGGCTGTAACTGCAAAGCAGTGTCGGCAGATCAGAATATGAACGAGCTCGCTTGGGATGCGATTGTGGCGGGAGTCGGATCATCTTACATCCGACTTAGACTACTGGAGAAAGGTAATCTGGACCTCACCCAGGCAATAGAACTAGCGGATATGTTGGAGACGGCCTCCAAAAGCCTAGTATTGTATCCTGAAGACCACGTAGAGACAACGTGGCAGGAGCAGTCGCTGATCCCTCCTCGTCCCTCGGGTTCGAAAAGCTGCGTGATGGCGTGCTCACACTCGGGCCAGACGATGGCAGCAGCTCCAGGCGGCCCGCGGTGTTACTTCTGTGGGGGAGCGAAGCATGCTCGGCAACGGTGTCCCGCTAAAGCTGCGTTGTGCTCCGCCTGCGGTAAGAAGGGGCACTATTCGAAAGTGTGCCAATCTAAATCTGCTTCTCGGAATAGCAGTGCAGCCTACGATTCCTCGGAGCCCGGTTCTTCGTCGTCGACATCGTCGAGGGTTTCATGCACGTGCGAGGCCAGGACGACACCATTAGGGTCGACGGAGTCGCAGATGTGTGACCACCAGGGGTCGCGGAGTTTGGCGCCATCACCCACGTGCGACCTATGGGAGCGGCCATGTTGGTCGGCACCGACCGCGAACGACCAGCAGGGGTCGTCCTCGTCAATCTCAGCTGCCTGCAGTGGCGCTCATGAACCAACGGTGGCGTCGATCATCCTGGACCAGGCCAAGCCTCATAGACTTGACAAGTCTATGTTGGACATTCAGGTAAACGACCACTTGATTTATTGTCTGTTTGACAGCGGGAGCACTGAGAGTTTTATTCACCCAGACGCTGTGAAGCGGTGTGGACTCCGGATTCAACCTGTCAAACAGACAATTTCTATGGCATCAAGGTCCCGGTCTGTCACCGTGCTAGGGAGTTGCGTGGTAACTTTAACGGTGCAAGGCACAATTTACGAGCGTTTCAAGCTCCTGGTGTTGCCGCACCTTTGCGTGCCAATACTTCTCGGAATAAACTTCATGGTCCACTTGAGGAGTGTAACCCTACAGTACGGTGGGCCACTCCCTTCGCGTTCAGTGGGAGAAAGCAGCCTCCAAATTGCCCAACGCGCCCCGCCTGTAGGCTCTCGACGCTGAAGATCACCACACCCTCCCTGTTCCAGAATCTTGTGCCAGGCTGCAAGCCCATTGCCACTAAGAGTAGGCGTTACAGCGCTGAGGATCGGATCTTCATTCGATCTGAAGTTCAGCGGCTCCTCAAGGAAAGGATCATACAACCTAGCACTAGTCCGTGGAGAGCGCAGGTCGTGGTGGTCAAGAGTGGGAACAAACTCCGGATGGTCATTGACTATGGTCAGACCATTAATAGATACACACAGCTGGATGCGTATCCCCTCCCTATGGTCAATCAGATTGCGCAGTACCGGGTGTTCTCCAAAATAGACCTCAAGTCTGCCTACCACCAACTCCCCATTCGCCCAGAGGACCGACAATACACGGCTTTTGAGGCGGATGGTCGCTAGTATCACTTTCTCAGGGTTCTCTTTGGTGTCACCAATGGGGTCTCGGTCTTCCAGCGTGCTATGGACCGAATGGTGGACCAGAACGGGCTGCGGGCTACCTTCCCATACCTGGATAACGTCACCATCTGTGGCCATGACCAGCAGGACAACCACACAAATCTCCTGAATTTCCTAAACACTGCATCTCGCCTGAACCTGACCTACAACAGGGAGAAGTGTGTGTTTCGTACGCGCCGTTTAGCCATCCTCGGATACGTGGTAGAAAATGGGGTCATTGGCCCTGATCCAGACCGTATGCATCCCCTCTTTGAACTTCCCCTGCCCACTAGTGCAAAAGCACTGAGAAGATGCTTAGGCTTCTTCTCTTATTATGCACAGTGGGTTCCCAATTACGCCGACAAAGCCCTCCGCTCATCAAGTCCACTTCTTTTCCCCTAACACCAGAGGCCCGATTGGCCTTTGATAAACTAAAATCCGACATCGCGAAAGCTATGATGCACGCTGCTGATGAGAGCGGTGCATCTGATTTCGGCCTGGGCGCCACACTTATCCAGGTGGCAGGCCCGTCGCCTTTTTTTCCCGCACCCTCCAAGCCCCGAAATTCGGCATTCAGCGGTGGAAAAGGAGGCCGAGGCCATTGTGGAGGCCTTTCAGGCACTGGCGCCATTACTTGGCGGGAAAACGGTTCACCCTGATCACGGACCAGTGGTCCGTGGCATTCATGTTTAATAACACGCTGAGGGGCAAGATCAAGAATGACAAGATCTTGCGGTGGAGAATTGAACTCTCCACCTATAACTATGACATCATGTATCGTCCAGGGAAACTCAATGAGCCCTCGGATGCCCTCTCGCGTGGAACATGCGCCAATATACAGGAGGACCGTTTGCAGGCTCTCCATAATGACCTATGCCATCCTGAGGTCACTCGGTTCTACCACTTTATAAAAGCCTGCAATCTGCCCTACTCGGTGGAGGATGTCAGGTCCATAACAAGAAGCTGTCGGTTATGCGCGGAATGCAAACCGCACTTTTACCGACCTGACCGGGCACAATTAGTCAAGGCCACTCGTCCCTTCGAAAGACTGAGTGTCGATTTTAATTGCCCCCTTCCCTCAACAGATCGGAATGTGTACTTCCTCAACATCATTGACGAGTACTCGAGATTCCCTTTTGTTATTCCCTGCTCTGATACATCCGCTGCCACGGCTATTAAGGCATTCCGTGATATTTTTACCCTGTTCGGAACCCCAGCTACATTCACAGCGACAGGGGCTCGTCGTTCATGAGCGATGACTTGAGGCAATACCTGCTCTCATACGGGATTGCCTCTAGTAGAACCACGAGCTACAACCCTAGGGGTAACGGACAGGTGGAACGTGAGAATGCTACAGTCTGGAAGGCTGTCTTACTGGCGTTGAAGTCAAAAAGCCTTCCAGTCTCCCGTTGGCAAGAGGTGCTCCCTGATGCGCTCCATTCCATACGCTCACTCCTCTGTACGGCAACCAACGCTACTCCCCATGAGAGGCTGTTTTCATTCCCTCGGAAGTCTTCCTCTGGGACCTCATTACCGTCTTGGTTGACGTACTCCGGACCTGTCCTCCTGCGGCGATATGTAAGGGTCCGCAAGTCCGAAACGTTGGTCGAACAGATCCATCTCCTCAACGCCAACCCTCAGTATGCCTATGTGGCATACCCTGACGGGCGAGAGGACACGGTCTCGATCCGAGACCTGGCACCAGCAGGGGACGTAGAAACCCCTGTCGCTCCCATACCCCCTGTTACAAACCCCATAACTCTTGATTCCCCTCCGGACACGGCGCGGGCAGCATCGGGACCATTACTTAACCCTTTTACTCCCATGTACAGCTTGCCTGAGTCCAGAGGATGGTCGCCACTTCAGGGCGTGTCGGAACTCCATGGATTACCATCACCTCAGGGTCAACCGGCCCTTGAGACGGTGGAAGAACAGTTGGACATCGCTTTGGGGAGAACGCCACCGCGAGTGCCTACTCCGGTGTCATCGCCGGTATTGAGGTGTTCACAACGACAGTGCGGTCCCCCTGACCGTCTGAACATAGAGACTGATGACAAATTATTCTGTTTTTTTTGTACCCCGCCGGCCTTTGTCTTCAAAGGACGGGTGAATGTGGTGAACCATCGTTGGTTCCCACTAGATAGTACTGAGCCAGCGTCTGGCCAGTACTACAAGTATGAATATATATTGCTGTTGGGGTTAGGGATGGGTTGTTCTACTTGTTGCTGTTGGGGTTAGGGTTGGGCTGTTACACCTTGTATTATAGTTATTGTGGTACATCCCAGTCGGGCTCCGCCTCCTGGGAGAGGTATAAAGATCTCTGCTCTGTCTGGGACCCCTCAGTCTGGGATCGTGTATATAATTAACAGCTTCGTTGTACAGCAAATAAAAGCCTTTATTTCCTGAGCATCTCAAGCCTCGTGTGTGATAAAACGCATCAGACTCTAAGTCAGAATGGACACAGTGAATCCAGCCAGGCCTGTGCCACTGGATCTCAAAATACACAATGAATCCAGCCACGACTTTGACACAAAATATCAAAGAACAGAGTGAACACAGACAGGCCTGTGACACTGGATCCCAAAGTGCAGTGCGAACACAGCCACACCTGTGACGCTGAATCACAAAGGACAGATTGAAATGAGGCAGGCCAGTGACGCTGAATCACAAAGGACAGAGTGAATCCAGCCAGGCCTGTGACACTGAATCTTGAAGGACAATGTGAATCCAGCCAGGCCTATGACACTGAAGCTCAAAGGATAGAGGGAACAAAGCCTGTATTGTGACACTGAATCTCAAAGAAACAATTAGACACAGCCAGGACTGGGGCACAGTTTCTCAAAGGACAGAGTGCACCCAGCCAGGCCTGTGAGACTGTATCTCAAAGGATACATCGAAAACAGCAAACCCTGTGAGAATGAATCAAAAGGGGCACAGTGAATTCAGCCAGGACTCTGACAATGAATCTCAAAAGACGAATGAATCCAGCCAGGTCTCTGACACTGAATGCCAAGGAATGGAGTGAACCCAGCCAGTCCAGTGACACTGACACCTGAAGGACAGAGATAATCCAGCCAGTACTGTGACACTGAATCTCAAGGGAACAGTGATCCCAGCCAGGCCTGTGATACTGAATCACAAAGGACAGAGTGAATCCAGCCAGGCCTGTGAAACTGAAGCTTAATTGACACAGTGAACTCAGCCAGGCCTGTGAAACCCGATCCCAAATGACAGAGTGAACACAGCCAGGCCTGTGAACACTGATTCCCAAAGTATAGAGTGAATTCATCCAGGCTTGCGACACTGAATCTCAAAAGATAGATTGAACGCAGCCAGGGCTGTGACACTGAATCCAACAGGATATATTAAATCCAGCCAGGCCTGTGGCATTGAAACCCAAAGGACAGAGTGAACACAGTCAGGCCTGTGACACTGAATCCCAAAGGATAGAGTGAATTCAGCCAAAACCTGCGACACTGAATCTCAAAGGACAGAGTGAAGCCAGCCAGGCCTGTGACACTGAATCGCAAAGGACAGAGTGAATCAAGCCAGGCCTGTGACACTGAATCAAAAAGGATGGTATGAATTCAGGCAGGCCTGTCACACGATATCAGAAAGGACACAGTGAATCCAGCCAGACCTGTGCCACTGCATCTCAAAGGACACAGTGAATTCAGCCAGGACTTTGACACTAAATATCAAAGAACTGATTGAACACGGCCAGGCCTGTGACACTGAATCACAAAGGACAGATTGAACCGAACCAGGCCTGTGACGCTGAATCACAAAGGACAGAGTGAATGCAGCCAGGCCTGTGACACTGAATCTGGAAGGACAATGTGAATCCAAACAGGCCTGGGAAAATGAATCTCAAAGGGCAGAGTGAAACAAGTCAGGCATGTGATACTGAATCCCAAAGGACACGGTGAATCCAGTCAGGCCTGTGACACTGAATGTCAAAGGAGAGAGTTTAACCAACCAGGCACGTGACACTGAATTTCAAAGCCAAGAGTCTCCAGTTCTGGTCAGATCTCTGACACTGAAGGTCAGAGTCCAGAGTTAACCCAGCGAGGTCTGTGACATTGAATCTCAAAGGACACAGAGAACCAGCCAAAACTGTGACACTGAATCACAAAGGACAGTATGAATACAGGCAGGCCTGTGACTCCAAGTCAGAAAGGACACAGTGAATCCAGCCAGGCCTGTGACACTGAATCTTGAAGGACAATGTGAATCCAGCCAGGCCTATGACACTGAAGCTCAAAGGATAGAAGGAACAAAGCCTGTATTGTGACACTGAATCTCAAAGAAGAAATTAGACACAGCCAGGACTGGGGCACAGTTTCTCAAAGGACAGAGTGCACCCAGCCAGGCCTGTGAGACTGTATCTCAAAGGATACATCGAAATCAGCAAACCCTGTGAGAATGAATCAAAAGGGGCACAGTGAATTCAGCCAGGACTCTGACATTGAATCTCAAAAGACGAATGAATCCAGCGAGCTCTCTGACTCTGAATGCCGAGGAATGGTGTGAACCCAGCCAGTCCAGTGACACTGAAACCTGAAGGACAGAGATAATCCAGCCAGTACTGTGACACTGAATCTCAAGGGAACAGTGATCCCAGCCAGGCGTGTGACACTGAATCCCAAATGATAGAGTCAACCCAGCCACGCCTGTGACACTGAATCCCAAAGGACAGAGTAAATCCAGCCAGGCCTGTGAAACTGAAGCTTAAAGGACACAGTGAACTCAGCCAGGCCTGTGACACTGAATCCCAAATGACAGAGTGAACCCAGCCAGGCCTGTGAACACTGATTCCCAAAGTATAGAGTGAATCCACGCAGGCTTGCGACGCTGAATCTCAAAAGATAGAGTGAACGCAGCCAGGGCTGTGACACTGAATCCCACAGGATATATTAAATCCAGCCAGACCAGTGGCATTGAAACCCAAAGGACAGAGTGATGCCAGCCAGGCCCGTGACACTGAATCTCAAAGGACAGAGTGAACCCAGCCAGGCCTGTGACACTGAATCTCAAAGGATAGAATGAATTCAGGCAGGCCTGTCACACGATATCAGAAAGGACACAGTGAATCCAGCCAGACCTGTGCCACTGGATCTCAAAGGACACAGTGAATTCAGCCAGGACTTTGACACTAAATATCAAAGAACTGATTGAACACAGCCAGGCCTGTGACACTGGATCCAAAGTACAGTGCAAACACAGCCAGGCCTGTGACACTGAATCACAAAGGACAGATTGAACCGAGCCGGGCCTGTGATGCTGAATCACAAAGGACAGAGTGAATGCATCCAGGCCGGTGACACTGAATCTGGAAGGACAATGTCAATCCAAACCGGCCTGGGAAAATGAATCTCAAAGGGCAGAGTGAAAAAAGCCAGGCATGTGACACTAAATCCCAAAGGACACAGTGAATCCAGCCAGGCTTGTGACACTCGATCTCAATGGATACACTGATCCCAGCCAGGCCTGTGACACTAAATGTCAAAGGACAGAGTTTAACCAACCAGGCACGTGACACTGAATTTCAAAACCAAGAGTCTCCAGATCTGGTCAGATCTCTGACACTGAAGGTCAGCGGCCAGAGTTAACCCAGCGAGGTCTGAGACATTGAATCTCAAAGGACACAGAGAACCAGCCAAAACTGTGACACTGAATCACAAAGGATAGTATGAATTCAGGCAGGCCTGTGACTCTAAGTCAGACAGGACACAGTGAATCCAGCCAGGCCTGTGCCACCGGATCTCAAAGGACACAGTGAATCCAGCCAGGACTTTGACACAAAATATCACAGAACAGAGTGAACACAGACAGGCCTGTGACACTGGATCCCAAAGTACAGTGCAAACACAGCCAAGCCTGTGAAGCTGAATCACAAAGGACAGATTGAAATGAACCAGGCCAGTGACGCTGAATCACAAAGGACAGAGTGAATCCAGCCAGGCCTGTGACACTGAATCTTGAAGGACAATGTGAAGCCAGCCAGGCCTTTGACATTGAAGCTCAAAGTATCGAGGGAACAAAGCCTGTACTGTGACACTGAATCTCAAAGAAAAAATTAGACACCGCCAGGACTGGGGCACAGTTTTTCAAAGGACAGAGTGCACCCAGCCAGGCCTGTGTCACTGTATGTCAAAGGATACATCGAAGTCAGGCAGAAATGGAGTGTTATGGTAAGATTACATAAGGCATTGGTGAAACCGAATTTGGAGCATTGTGTACAGTTTTGGTCACCTAGTTACAGGAAGGATGTAAATAAGATTGAAAGAGTGCAGAGAAGGTTCACAAGAATGTTGCCGGGACTTGAGAAGCTGAGTTACAGAGAGAGATTGAAGAGTTTGGGACTTTTTTCCCTGGAGCGTAGAAGATTGAGGGGAGATTTGATAGAGGTATATAAGATTTTGATGGGTATAGATAGAGTGAATGCAAGCAGGCTTTTTCCGCAGAGGCTAGGGGAGAAAAAAACCAGAGGGCATGGGTTAAGGGTGAAAGGAGAAAAGTTTAAAGGGAATATTAGTGGGGGCTTCTTCACGCAGAGAGTGCTGGGAGTGTGGAATGAGCTGCCGGATAATGTGGTAAACGCGTTTAACATTTAAGAAAAACTTGGACGGGTTCATGGATTAGAGGGGTGTGGAGGGATATGGTCCAAGTGCAGGTCAGAGGGACGAGGCATAAAATGGTTCGGCACAGACAAGAAGGCCTGTTTCTGAGCTGTACTTTTCTATGGTTCTATGGAAATCAGACAAGCCTGTGACACTGAACCTACAGGGGCACAGTGAATTCGGACAGGCCTCTGACACTGAATCTCAAAGGACAAATGAATCCAGCCATGTCTCTGACTCTGAATGCCAAAGAATGGAGTGAACCCAGCCAGTCCAGTGACACTGAAACCTGAAGGACAGAGTGATCCAGCCAGTACTGTGACACTGAATCTCGAGGGGACAGTGATCCCAGCCAGGCCTGTGACACTGAATCCCAAATGATAGAGTCAACCCAGCCAGGCCTGTGGCACTGAATCACAAAGGATGGTATGAATTCAGGCAGGCCTGTGACACTATATAAAAAAGCACACAGTGAATCCAGCGAGCCTTGTGCCACTGGATCTCAAAGGACACAGTGAATGCAGCCAGGATTTTGACACTAAATATCAAAGGACACAGTGAACACAGCCAGGCCTGTGACACTGGATCCCAAAGTACAGTGTGAACACAGCCAAGCCTTTGACACTGAATCACAAAGGACAAATTGAACCAAGACTGGCCTGTGACGCTGAATCACAAAGGACAGAGTGAATCCAGCCAGGCCTGTGACACTGCATCTGGAAGGACAATGTGAATCCAGCCAGGCCTGTGACACTGAATCTGGAAGCACGATGTGAATCCAGCCAGGCCTGTGACACTGAAGCTCAAAGGACAGAGGGAACCAAGCCTGGACTGAGACACTGAATCTCAAAGAACACATTAAACACAGCCAGGTCTGTGACACTGCTTCTCAAAGGATAGAATGCACCCAGCCAGGCCTGTGATAATTAATATCAAAGGACACATCAGATCCAGCCAGGCTGTGGCAATGAGTCTCAAAGGACAGTGTGAACACTGCCCGGCCGGTGAAACTGAATATCGAAGTACAGAGGGAACCCAATCAGGCCTGTGACACTGAATCTCAAATGGCACAGTGAATCCAGCAGAGCCTGTGTCACTGAATCTCAAAAGACAGAGTTAAAACAACCAGGCATGTGACACTGAATTTCAAAGGAGAGAGTCTCCAGATCTGGTCAAATTTCTGACACTGAAGGTCAGAGGTCAGAGTGAACCCAGCCAGGTCTGTGACATTGAATCTCAAAGGACACAGTGAACCAACCAGGCCTGTGACACTGAATCAGAAAGGATAGTATGAATTCAGGCAGACCTGTGACACTAAATCAGAAAGGACACAGTGATTCCAGCCAGGCCTGTGCCACTGGATCTCAAAGGACACAGTGAATCCAGCCAGGACTTTGACACTAAATATCAATGAACTGAGTGAACACGGCCAGGCCTGTGACACTGGATCCCAAAGTACAGTGCGAACACAGCCAAGCCTGTGACACTGAATCACAAAGGACAGATTGAACCGAGCCAGGCCTGAGACGCTGAATCACAAAGTACAGAGTGAATGCAGCCAGGCCTGTGACACTGGATCTCAAAGGACACAGTGAATCCAGCCAGGAGTTTGACACTAAATATCAAAGAACTTAGTGAACCCAGACAGGCCTGTGACACTGGATCCAAAGTACAGTGCAAACACAGCCAAGCCTCTGACTCTGAATCACGAAGGACAGAGTGAATCCAGGCAGGCCTGTGACACTGAATCTGGAAGGACAATGTGCATCCAGCCAGGCCTGTGACACTCTGACTCAAAATATAGAGGGAACCCAACCAGGTCTGTGACACTGAAGCTCAAAGGACAGAGGGAACAAAGACTGTACTGTGACACTGAATCTCAAAGAAAAATTTAGACACAGCCAGGACTGGGACACAGTTTTTCAAAGGACAGAGTGCACCCAGCCAGGCCTGTGACACTGTATCTCAAAGGATACATCGAAATCTGCCCAGCCTGAGACACTGAATCTAAAGGGACACAGTGAATTCAGCCAGGCCTCTGACACTGAAGCTCATAGGACAAATGAATCCAACGAGGTCTCTGACACTGAATGCCAAAGAATGGAGTGAAGCCAGCCAGTCCAGTGACACTGAAACCTGAAGGACAGAGTGAATCCAGCCCGGCCTGAGACACTGAATCCCAAAGGAAAACACTAAATCCAGCCAGGCCTGTGGCATTGAATCTCAAAGGACAGAGTGAATCCAGCCAGGCCTGTGACACTGAATCTCAAAGGACAGAGTGAACCCAGCCAGGAAGGTGCCACTGAATATCAAAGTACAGAGTGAACCCAATCAGGCCTGTGACCATGAATCTCAAATGGCGCAATGAACCCAGCCGAGCCCGTGACACAGAGTCTCAAAGGACAGATTGAAACCAGCCAGGTATGTGACACTGAATCCCAAAGGGCAGAGTTAAATCAACCAGGCATGTGACACTGAATTTCAAAGCAGAGTGTCTCCAGATCAGGTCAGATCTCTGACATTGAAGGTCAGAGGCCACAGTGAACCCAGCCAGGTCTGAGACATTGAATCTCAAAGGACACAGTGAACCAACCAGGCCTGTGACACTGAATATCCAAGGACAGAGTGAATCCAGGGAGGCTGTTGCACCAAATCTCAAAGGACAGAGTGAACCCAATCAGACCCGTGACACTGAATCTCAAATGGCAGAGTAAATCAAGCCGGCCACGTGGCACTCTTTCTCAAAGGACGCAGTGAATCCGGCCAGGCCTGTGACACTCGATCTCAAAGGACAGAGTGAAACGAGCCAGGCATGTGACACTGAATCTCAAAGGAGTGAGTGAACCCAGCCAGACCTCTGACACTGAATGTCAGAGGACAGTTTTGGGGCGGCACGGTAGCACAGTGGTTAGCACTGCTGCTTCATAGCTCCAGGGACCTGGGTTCGATTCCCGGCTTGGGTCACTGTCTGTGTGGAGTTTGCACATTCTCCTCGTGTCTGCGTGGGTTTCCTCCGGGTGCTCCGGTTTCCTCCCACAGTCCAAAGATGTGCGGGTTAGGTTGATTGGCCATGCTAAAATTGCCCCTTAGTGTCCTGGGATGCGTAGATTAGAGGGATTAGTGGGTAAAAAATGTAGGGATATGGGGGTAGGGCCTGGGTGGGATTGTGGTCGGTGCAGACTCGATGGGCCGAATGGCCTCTTTCTGTACTGTAGGGTTTCTATGATCTTCTATGATCTATGATCTATGACAGAGTGAACCCAGAAAGGCCAGTGACACTGGAAATCAAAGGACAGATTGAAAGCAGCCAGGTTTGTGACACTCTTTCTCAAAGGACACTGTGAATCCAGCCAGGCCTGTGACACTGGAACTCAAAGAACACAGTGAAAATAGCCAGGCATGGGACACTGAATCTCCAAGGACACATTGAACACAGCCGGGCATGTGACACTGAATCTCAAAGAAAAGAATGAATCCAGCCAGGACTCTGAAACTGTATGTCAAAGGACACAGTGCACCGAACCAGGCCAGTGACACTGAATCTCCAAGGAAAGAGTGAAAGCAGCCAGGCTTGTGACGCTCTTTCTCAAAGGACACAGATAACCCAGCCAGGCCTGTGACACTGAAGCTCAAAGGACATAGTGAACCCAACCAGGCCTATGCGACTGGATCTCAAAGGACACAGTGAATCCAGCCAGACCTGTGACACTGAATCTCAAAGGATGAAATGAACCGTGCCAGGCCTGTGACCCTGAATCACAAAGGACAGAGGGAACCCAATCAGGCCTGTGGCACTGAATCTAAAGGGATAGAGTGAATGCAGTCGGGCCTCTAGCACTGAATCTCAAAGGACACGGTGAACAAAGCGAGGCCTGTGACATTGATTCTCAAAGGACAGTCTGTACCCAGCCAGGCCTGTGATACTGTATCTCAAAGGACACATTAAATCCAGCCAAGCTCATGACCGTGAATCCCAAAGAGCACAGTGAGTCTTGCCAGGCCTGTGACATTGAATCTCAAAGAACACAGTGAACCCAATCAGGCCTGTGACACTGAATCACAAAGGATTGAGTGAAAAGCAGCAGGCCTGTGACACTGATTCTCAAAGGACAGAATGAATCAAGCCAGTCCTGTGACACTGGTACCTCAAAGGTTACATTGATCCCTGACAGACCTGTGACACTGAATCTGAAAGGACAATGTGAATCCAGCCAGGCCCGTGACAGTTTCTCAATGGACACAGTAGATCCAGCCAGGACTTTGACACTGAATCTCAAAGGACACAGTGAACGCAGGCAGGCCTGTGACTGAATCCCAAAGTACAGAGTGAATCCACTGAGGTCTGTGACACTGAATCACAATGAACAGATTGAACCCAGCCTTGCCTGTGACACGGAAGCTCAAAGGACACAGTGAATCCAGCAAGAAATGTGACACTGAATCTCAAAGGACACAATTAATCCAGCCAGGCCTGTGACCCCAAATCAGAAAGTACAATGTGAATCCAGCCAGGCCTGTGACAGTATATCTGAAAGGACAATGTTAATCCAGGTAAGTGTGTGACAGTTTCTCAAAGGGCACAGTGAATCCAGCCAGGACTTTGACACTGAATCTCAAAGAACAGTGTGAACCAAGCCAGGCCTGTGACACTGGAACCCAATGTGCAGTGCGAACACAGCCAGGACTGTGACACTGAATCACAAAGAAGAGATTGAACCGAACCAGGCCTATGACACTGAATCCCAAAGGATAGAGCAAATCCAGCCAGGCATGTGACACTGAAGCTCAAAGGACACATTGAGCCCAGCTAGGCCTGTGACACTGAATCCCAAAGGACAGAGTGAACCCAGCCAGGCCTGTGACACTGAATCCCAAAGTATAGAGTGAATCCACCCAGGCCTGTGACACTGAATCACAACGGACATATTGAACCCAACCTGGCCTGTGACACTGAATTACAAAGGTCACAGTGAACCCAGCCAGTCCTGTGACATTGAATTCAATTGACACAATGAAAACGACAGGCATCTGACACTGAATCTCAAAGGACAAAATTAATAAAGCCAGGTCTGTCTCATTGAACCTCAATGGACAAAGAGAACTCATCCAGACCTGCGACACTATTTCTCAAGGGACACAGTGAAGTCAACCAGGCCTGTGACACTGAATCACAAAGAAGAGATTGAACCGAACCAGGCCTGTGACACTGAATCCCAAAGGATAGAGCAAATCCAGCCAGGCATGTGGCACTGAAGCTCAAAGGACACATTGACAATGTGACATTGAATCTTAAAGGACACAGTGAACGCAGCCAGGCGTGTGCGTTGAATCGCAAGGGATAGTGTGAATCCAGGCAGGCCTGTGACACTGATTCTCAAAGTACAGAGTGAACCCATCCAGTCCGTGACACTGAATCTCAAAGGACAGTTGAATGTAGCCAGGCCTGTGACACTGAATCTCAAAGGAGAAAGTGAAAGCAGCCAGGCCTGTGACACTCTTTCTCAAAGGACACGGTGAACCGAGTCAGAACTGTGACACTGAATCTCAAAGGACACCATGAATCCAGCCAGGCCAGTGACACCAAATCAGAAAGGACAATGTGAATCCAGCCAGGCCTGTGACACCAAATCAGAAAGGACAATGTGAATCCAGGCAGGCATGTGACACTGGAACCGAAAGTACAGTGTGAATACAGACAGGACTGTGACTCTGAATCACAAACGAGAGATTGAACCCAGCCAGTCCAGTGACATTGAATCTCAAAGGGCAGAATGATCCCACCCAGGCCTGTGACATTGAATCTCAATGGGCACAGTGACCACAGTAAGGAATCTAACAACACCAGGTTAAAGTCCAACAGGTTTATTTGGTAGCAAACACCACTGGCTTTCGGAGCGCTGCTCCTTCATCAGATGGAGTGGAAATCTGCTCTCAAACAGGGCACAAAGACAAAAAAATCAAGTTACAGAATACTGATTTGAATGCGAATTTCTACAGCCAACCAGGTCTTAAAGATACAGACAATGTGAGTGGAGGGAGCATTAAGCACAGGTTAAAGAGATGTGTATTATCTCCAGACAGTGTATTGTCTCCCAATCTGTCCTGTCTGGAGACAATGCACATCTCTTTACCCGGTGCTTAATGCTCCCTCCACTCACATTGTCTGTATCTTTAAGACTTGGTTGGCTGTAGAAATTCGCATTCTAATCAGTATTCTGTAACTTGATTTTGTGTCTCTGTGCCCTATTTGAGAGCAGATTTCCACTCCATCTGACGAAGGAGCAGCGCTCCGAAAGCGAGTGGCGTTTGCTACCAAATAAACCTGTTGGAATTTCAACAGGTGTTGTTGGACCCCTTACTATGTTTATCCCAGTCCAACGCCGGCATTTCCACATCACAATGACCATAGCCAGGCCTGTGACATTGAATTCAATTAACACAGTGAACCAGCCAGGCCTGTGACACTGAATCGCAAAGGATACAGTGAATTCAGGCAGGCCTATGACACTAAATCAGAAAGGACATTGTGAATCCAGCCAGGCTTGTGACACTCTTTTTCAAAGGATACTGTGATTCCAGCCAGAATTGTGACACTGAATCTCAAAGAAAACAGCGAGACCAATCAGGCCTGCGACACTGAATCTCAAAGGACACAATGATTCCAGCGAGGTCTGTGACACTAAATCAGAAATAACAATGAACACAGCCAGGCCTGTGGCACTGAATCACAAAGGACAGATTGAACGCAGTCAGGCCTGTGACACTGAAGCTCTAGGTACACGGTGAACCCATTAGACCCTTGACACAGAATCTCAAAGGACACAATGAATCCAGCCAGGCCTGTGACACTAAATCAGAAAGGACAATGTGAATCCAGCAAGGTGTGTGGCAGTTTCTCAAAGGACACAGTAAATGCAGCAAGCACTTTGATATTGAATCTCAAAGAACAGAGTGAACCCAGCCAGGCCTGTGACACTGGAACCCAAAGTACAGTGCAAACACAGCCAGGCCTGCGGCACTGAATCACAAAGGACAGATTGAACCCAGCCAGGCCAGTGACCCGAAAGCTCAAAGAAGAGAGTGATCCCAGCCAAACCTGTGACATTGAATCTCAAAGAGCACAGTGAACACAGTCAGGCCGGTGCCACTTAATCACAAAGGATAGAGCGAATCCAGGCTGGCCTGTGACACTGATTCTTAAAGGACAGAGTGGACGCAGCCAGGCCTGTGACACTGAATCTCAAAGGACAGAGTGAACCCAATCAGGCCTGTGACACTGAATCTCAAATGGCACTGTGAATCCAGCCAAGCCTGTGAGGCAGACTCTCAAAGGACAAATTGAATCCAGCCAGGTCTGTGACACTAAATCAGCAAGGACAATCTGAATATAGCCAGGCTGTGACAGTTTCTTAAAGGACACAGTGAATACAGCGAGGACTTTGACACTGAATCCCAAAGGACAGAATGAATCCAGCCAGGCCAATGACATTGAATGTCAAAGGACAGAGTGAATCCAGCCAAGCTGTGACACTGAATCTCAAACGAGAGAGTGAACGCAACCAGACCTGTGGCACTGAATCTGAAATGGCAGATTAAATCCAGCCGGCCGTGTGACACTGAATCTCAAAGGATGCAGTGTATCCAGACAGGCCAGTGACACTGAATCTGAAAGGATCGAATGAGTCCAGCCAGAACTCTGACACTGCATGTCAAAGGACACAGTGAACTGAACCAGGCCAGTAACACTGAATCTCAAGGCACAGAATGAAAGCAGCCAAGCTGTGACATTCTTTCTCAAAGGACACAGTGAATTCAGCCGGGCTTATGCCGCTGGACCTCAAAGGACACAGTGAATCCAGGCAGACCTGTGACATTGAGTCTCAAAGTGTGAAATGAACCCAGCTCGGCCTGTGAAACTGAATCTCAAAGGACAGCGGGAACCCAATCACGCCTGTGGCACTGTATCGAAAGGGACAGAGTGAATACAGCCAGGCCTGTGGCACTCAAGCAGAAAGGAGAATGTGAATCCAGCCAGGCCTGTGACAGTTTTTCAAAGGACACAGTGAATCCAGCCAGAAATTTGACACTGAATGTCAAAGAAAAGAGTGAACCCAGCCAGGCCTGTGGCACTGAATCTCAAAAGGACACAGGGATCAAAACCAGGCCTGTGACATTGATTCTCAAAAGATGGTGAGTACCTAGCAAAGCCTGTGACACTGTATCTCAAAGGACACATTGAATCCAGCCAGGCCTGAGACACTGAATCTCAAAGCGCAGAGTGAATCTAGCCAGGCCTGTGGCACTGGATCTCAATGGACACAGTGAACACAGCCAGACATGGGGCACTGCATCTCAGAGGACAGAGTGAAACCAGCCAGGCATGTGACACTGGACCTGAAAGGGGAGAGTGAACACAGCCAGATCTCTGACACTGAAGGTCTGAGGACCGAGTGAATGCAGCCAGGCCAGTGACACTGAATCTCAAAGGACAGAGTTAAAGCAGCCAGGAATGTGACACTGTTTCTCAAAGGGCGCAGTGAATCCAGCCAGGCATGTAACACTGTATCACAAAGGATGGAGTGAATACAGACAGCGAAGGGACGCTGAATCCCAAAGGACAGAGTGAACCCAGCTAGACCTGTGAAACTGAATCTCGAAGGATAGAGTAAATCATGCCTGGCCTGTGACATGAATCTCAAAGGACACAGTGAACACAGCCAGGCACGTGGCAATGCATCTCAAAGGATGCAATGAACCCAGCCAGGCTGTGACAGTCTTTCTGAAAGGACACAGTGAATTCAGCCAGGACTGTGACATGAATCTCAAAAAGCAACATTTTCAGGGACATCTCAAAAGGGGCAGTTCCCAAAAAGGAGGGGAGCTGCATGAAATAAAAGCAAAATAGAAAGGAATTAAAATGTGAATATCGGGGTCAATATTTCACCCCAGTCTCTGCGTTGCCGAGTGGACACGGGCAGCGTCAACTGTGCCCCCGGACACCACATTCTCCCTCTCCAGGGACACCTGGCTGCAAATATAGCTGCCGCAGAGAGGCCGACAGTCAGGATGGATGACCCCCCTTGATTGTCCGCTGCCTGGACCTACTGATGACACGATTCGTTAGGCCAACACTGAATCTCAAAGGACAGAGTGAACCCAGCCAGGACTGTCACACTGAATCTCAAAGGACAGAGTGAACCCAGCCAGGCCTGTGACACTGAATCCAAAGGACAGAGTGGAAACAGCCAAGCTTGTGACACTGAATCTCCAAAACACAGTAAATCCAGCAGGCCTGTGACACTGAATCCAAAGGCCAGAGTGGACTCAGCCAGGCCTGTGAAACTGAATCTCCAAAACACAATGAATCCAGCCAGGCCTGTGAAAGGGGAACTCAAAGGACACCGTGAACAGAGCCAGGCCTGTGACTTTGAATGTCAAGTGACAATGTGAACCAGCCAGGCCAGTGACACGAAGCTCAAAGGGCGCAGTGAGCCCAATTAGGCCTGTGACACTGAATCTCAAAGGACAGAGTGAATACAGCCAGGCCTGTAACACTGAAGCTCAAAGGACACATTATATCAAGTCAGGCCTGAGACACTGAACCTCAAAGGACACAGTGAAGCCAACGAAGCCTGTGACACTGAATATCAAAGGACACAGTGAACCCAAGCAAGCTTGTGACACTGAGTCTCAAAGGACACAGTGAAGCCAGCCCGGCCTTTGGCACTGAATCTCAATGGACACTTTGTACCCAACGAGGCCTGTGACACTGAATCTTAATGGACAGAGTGAATCCTGCCAAGCCTTTAACGCTGAATCTCAAAGTGAATTTCGAACCCAGTCAGGCCTGTGAAACTGAATCTCAAAGTATAGAGTGACTCCAGCCAGGCCAGTGTCAGTGAATCACAAATGACAGAGTGGAAACAGCCAGGCCTGTGACAATGTATCTCAAAGGACACAGTGGGCCCAGCCAGGCTTGGGACACTGAATCTGAATGAATAGAGTGAACCCAGCCAGCCGTGTGACACTGAATCTCAAAGGACAGAGTGAATCCAGCCACGCCTTGGACACTGAAACTCAAAAGACAGATTGAATCCAGCCAGGCTTGAGACTCTGAATGTCAAAAGACACAGTGTAACCAGCCAGGCCTGTGACACTGAAACTGAATGAATCGAGAAAATCCAGCCAGGCCTGTGACACTGAATCTCAAAGGACAGAGTGTGCCCAGCCAGGCCTGAGACACTAAATCGCAAAGGACAAAGTGAATCCAGCCAAGCCTGTGACACTAAATCTCAAAGGACACAATGATCCCAGCGGGCCTGTGAGACTGAAACTCAAAGGACAGGTTGAATCCAGCCCGGCTTGTGACACTGAATCTGAACGTGCAATGTGAATTCAGCCAGTCTTGAGACACTGAATCTGAAAATACAGTGCGAACAAAGCCAGGCCAGGGACACTGAATCTCAAAGAATAGAGTGATTCCAGCCTGGCCTATGACACTGATTCTCAAAGGAAAGAGTGAACCAATTCAGCCTGGGACAGTGATTCTCAAAGTATAGAGTGAATCCACAGAGGCCTGTGACACTGAATCGCGATGGACAGATTCAACCCAGCCTGGCCCGTGACACTGAATGACAAAGGACAAAACCCAGTGACGCACTATCAATTAGGCAAAATACTACTTGTGTGCCAATACAACTGTAGGCTTTTATTCATTACAGAACCAGGGGCACATCCCAACAGATAACCGACCCTAACTGAACAAGGGGGAGGAAACACCCACCTTTATACTAGGTGACAAGGTGAGGAGCCGAGCCAGCAGGGGATGTGTCCAGGCATGGCAAACACACAACGGTGGTCCAGGCAGGACAAAGGCACAACTGATGTCCACCACATTCACCCCTCCTTTCAAAAAGAACACGGGCTGAAGCGGAAACAAGATCACAAGTTCAGACGATCTGGTGGCTTGATCCGCCGTCGCGATCGTCGTAGTGCAGTTTGCAGAGTCGTCCGAGCAGGGAGCGGTGTCAGCCCAGGCTCCATGCAGTGAGCGTCGAAAGGAGGTGGCAGGTGGTGTGAGGTGGACCCATCCGTCGTCCCGTCCAATAGTCGGGTACTGCGTGGTGACGGCACCGGCGACTCAAGCGAGCTGTACAGCAGGGTGAGAGACGTAAGCTGTGGCCCTGGTGGTGTATGGAGAACAGGCGGAACTGGGGCTGGGGGGTGGAGGGACGTAGTGGGCTCTGGGCGCACAATATAGGAGACTGGGACTGAAGGGGGGAGGAGCATAGCGGTCTCTGTGCACACAACACAAGGGACTGGGACAGTGGGGCGGAGGGACGTGGTGGCCCCAGGGGCACCTGCGGGTGCCAACTCATGGACAGAGGCTGTGTCCTCCTGCCAATCAGGGTATGCTACATAAGCGTATCGAGGATTAGCATGTAGCAATTGGACTTTCTCGACCAAGGGATCTGCCTTATGGGTCCGGACACGCTTCTGAAGCAGAACGGGCCCCGGGGACATCAGCCAAGCTGGGAGCGAGGTACCCGAGGAGGACTTTCTGGGGAAAGTGGACATCCGCTCGTGAGGGGTCGTATTGGTCGCTGTACACAAGAGTGATCGAATTGAATGAAATGCATCTGGGAGGACGGCTTGCCAACGGCTGACTGGAAGGCCCCGAGACTGTAGCGCTAATAGAAGAGCCTTCCAGACAGCTGCATTCTCCCACTCTACTTGACCATTACCCCTGGGGGTATAGCTAATGGTGCGGCTGGAGGCAATGCCTTTGGTGAGCAGGTACTGCCTCAGCTCTTCGCTCATGAATGAGGACCCACGGTCGCTATGAACATAAGATGGAAAACCGAACAGGGTGAAGAGCGTGTTCAGGGTCTGAATCGCCGTGGCTGAGGTCATGTCCGGGCAGGGGAAGGCAAAAGGGAAACGTGAATATTCATCAATGACATTCAGAAAATAAATATTGCGGTAAGAGGAAGGATGGGGGCCTTTAAAATCAATGCTGAGGCGCACAAACACGCGAGTGGCCTTTATAAGGTGCGCCCCACCTGGCCGATAGTACTGCGGCTTGCACTCTGCACAGATCCTGCATTGCCTGGTTACCGACTGGACTTCCTCGAGGGAGTAGGGCAGGTTACGGGCTTTGACAAAGTGGACAAATCTGGTGACACCTGGCTGACAGAGATCGTTATGGACGAACTGTAGCTGAACCAGTTGGGTGCTGGCACATGTTCCACGGGACAGGGCGTCTGGGGGCTCATGGAGCTTCCCAGGCCGGTACATGATGTCATATCTATAGGTGGAGAGCTCAATCCTCCACTGCAAGATCTTGTCATTTTTGATCTTGCCCCTCTGCCTGGTGTTGAACAGAAAGGCAATGGACCGCTGGTCAGTGAATAAAGTGAACCGTTGGCCCGCATGGTAATGGCGCCAGTGCCGGATGTCTTCCACGATGGCCTGGGCCTCCTTCTCAACCGAGGAGTGTCGAATCTCAGGGCCTTTAGAGTCCAGGGGAAAAAGGCCACCAGATGGCCCCTTTGGTTAAGGGTGGCTGCGAGAGAAAAGTCAGACGCATCACTTTCCACTTGGAATGGGATGGATTAATCCACAGCATGCATCACGGCCTTTGCGATGTCTGCATTGATGTTGTCGAAGGCCAGACGGGCCTCCTCCGCCAGGGGAAAAGAGGTCGATTTGAGAAGCGGATGGGTACCCACTGGGCATAGTAGGAGAAGAAGCCCAGGCGTCTCCTCAGTGCTTTGGGAGTAGTAGGGAGGGGAAGCTGCATAAGGGGATGCATACAGACTGGATCGGGACCAAGGACACCATTTTCCACCACGTACCCCAGGATGGTGAGGCGGCTTGTCCGAAAGACACACTTCGCCTCATTATATGTCAAATTCAGGAGAGTGGCAGTACGGAGGAATTTTTGTAGGTTGGCATGGTCCTGCAGGTCATGGCTGCAGATGGTGACATTATCCAGATACGGGAAAGTGGCCCGGAGCCCGTGATGTTCCACCATTTGATCCATGGCCCGCTGAAAAACTGAGAACCCATTGGTGTCAAAAAAAGGGATACGGAGGAACTGGTAGAGGTGACCATCCGCCTCAAAGACAGTCTATGGGCGATCCTCCGAGCGGATAGAGAGCTGGTGGTAGGCCGATTTTAAATTAATTGTAGAGAAAACCCTATAGTGCGTGATGAAGTTGAGGATGTCCGAGATGTGAGGAGGAGGGTACGCATCTAGTTGCGTATACCTGTTTATGCTCTGGCTATAGTCAATCACCATGCAGTGTTTCGCCCCCGATTTAACAACGACCACCTGCGCCCTCCAGGGGCTGGTGCCTGCCTGGAAAATCCCTTCCTTGAGTAAACGTTGTACTTCGGACCAAATGAAGGCCCGGTCTTCCGCACTATAGCACCTACTTTTGGTGGCTTTCGGCCTGCAATCCGGGGTGAGATTGTCGAATAAAGGGGGGGGTGTAATCTTGAGGGTCGAGAGACTTCAGGTGGTGCGCGGGGGGCGCTTAAGTGACGGTGCATTGCAGACAGAGAGCGGGGAATAAGGGCCATCATACTGCAAAGTGATGCTCCTATGATGGGTGAGGAAATCTAACCCCAGCAGTACAGCTGCACAGAGTCGCGGCAGCACGCGGAGCCGTAAGTGTTCGTAGACTGTGCCCTGGACCGTCAGAGTCACCACACAGCACCCAAGGACCTCCATTGAGTGAGAATCCGTAGCCATGGAGATTGTCTGTCTCCAGGGCTGCACGGGAAGGGCATATCGACACACTGTGCGAGGGTGTATAAAACTCTCTGTGCTCCCACAGTCGAACAGGCAGTTTTCTGCATGGTCGTTTACCTTAACCCCGTCATTGACTTGGAGAGTTGGTGAGGCTGAGATTGGTCCAGACAAATCGATGCAACCGTCGAACCCAGTAAGACGGCATGAACCGGGATGTTGGATTTATGTCACATTATCAGTAACCCCCACAGCTTGCCTCCTGGACTTGCAGGCTGTCCTGTCTGAAGACAATACACATCTCTTTAACCTGTGCTTAATGCTCCCTCCACTCACATTGCCTGTATCTTTAAGACCTGGTTGGCTGTAGAGATTTGCATTCTAATCAGTATTCTGTAACTTGTTTTTTGTGTCTCTGTGCCCTGTTTGAGAGCAGATTTCCCCTCCATCTGACGAAGGAGCAGCGTTCCAAAAGCTAATGGTGTTTGCTACCAAATGAACCTGTTGGACTTTAACCTGGTTTTGTTAAAACTCTTGCTGTGTTTTCACTCTGTCATTTGTGATTTACTGAAACTGGCCTGGCTGGGGTCACTCTATACATTGAGATTCAGTTTCACAGGCCTGACTGGGTTCGAACTTCACTTTGATATTCAGTGTTACAGGATTGGTAGGACTCACTCTGTCCCTTAAGATTCAGTGTCACAGGCCTCGTTGGGTTCACAGTGTCCATTGAGATTCAGTCCCAAAGGCCGGGCTGACTTCACTGTGCCCTTTGAGACTCAGTGTCACAAGCTTGCTTGGATTCACTGTGTCCTTTGATATTCAGTGTCACAGGTCTCATTGGCTTCACTGTGTCCTTTGAGGTTCAGTGTCTCAGGACTGACTTGATATAATGTGTCTTTTGAGCTTCAATGTTACAGGCCTGGCTGTATTCACTCCGTCCTTTGAGACTCAGTGTCAAAGG
This sequence comes from Mustelus asterias, assembly GCF_964213995.1. Lineage (NCBI taxonomy): Eukaryota > Metazoa > Chordata > Chondrichthyes > Carcharhiniformes > Triakidae > Mustelus > Mustelus asterias. The sequence goes on from NC_135822.1 coordinate 50,642,512, forward strand.
CCTAATTGGGTTCACTGTGTACTTTGAGCTTCATGTCACTGGCCTAACTGGATCACATTGTCACTTGACATTCAAAGTCACAGGCATGGCTCTGTTCACTGTGTCCTTTGAGATCCCGTTTCACAGGCCTGGCTGGATTCATTGTGTTTTGGAGATTCAGTGTCACAGGCCTGGCTGAGCCCACTCTGTCCTTTGGATTCAGTGTCACAGGCCTGCTGGATTTACTGTGCTTTGGAGATACAGTGTCACAAGCTTGGCTGTGTCCACTCTGTACTTTGGATTCAGTGTCACAGGCCTGGTTGGGTACACTCTGTCCTTTCAGATTCAGTGTCACAGGCCTGGCTGTGCTCACTGTGTCCTTTGAGCTCCAAAGTCACAGGCCTGGCTGGATGCACTGCTTCCTTTGAGATTCAGTGTCACATGGCTGCATTTACTCTGCCATTTGAGATTCAGTGTCACAGGTCTGATTGGGTTCACTCTGTCCTTTGAGATTCGGTGTAACAGGCCTGGCTGGATTCACTCTCTCCTTTGGCATTCAGTTTCAAAGTTCTGGCTGTATTCACCGTGTCCTTTGAGAAACTGTCACAAGCCTGGCTGGATTCACATTGTCCTTTCTGATTTAGCGGCACAAGCCTGGCTGGATTCACATTGTCCTATCTGATTTGATGTCACAGGCTTGGCTGGAATCATTGTGTCCTTTGAGATTCAGTGTCACAGATCTTGCTGAGAGATATGGACTTCAGTTGTGCCTTTGTCCTGCCTGGACCACCGTTATGTGTTTGTCATGCCTGGACACATCCCCTGGCGGCTCGCCTCCTCCCCTTGTCACCTAGTACAAAGATGGGTGTTTCCTCCCCCTTGTTCAGTTCGGGTCGGTTACCTGTTGGGATGTGCTCCTGGTTCTGTAATGAATAAAAGCCGACAGTTGTATTGGCACACAAGTAGTCTTTTGCCTGATTGATAGCGCATCAATTTTATTCATTACATGTGACCGACATGGAACAGCTTTTAAAGCAAGAGAAGTTAACATTGGACCCTCAAGAGGTCGGAGTTTCTGATAAATTTTACCATTGGCTGGACTGCTTTGAAGCCTTCATCAACACCTCTGCGGTCATCGACTCTGCTGGCGAAAAGCTCCACGTGCTCCACGCCCGGGTAAGCGATGCAGTCTATGGTATCTTCCAGGATGCTACTACATACGTGGCTGTTATAGAACTCTTAAAAGGGCAGTTTCGAAAGAGCCCTGACGTGGTCTACGGCAGACATCTCTTGGGTAATTGCAGGCAGCAGCCAGGAGAATCGTGCGCCCAATTTCTGCGTGCCCTGCGGGTCCCTGCTCGAGCTTGCGACTGTAAGGCTGTTTCAGCCGCTCAGAACATGGAGGAACTAATCCAGGACGCCTACGTCGCGGGTGTTGAGTCTACTTACATTCAGCAGCGCCTGCTTGAACAGGGTGGCCTGGATCTCCACCAAACGGCCACGATGGCTGAATCCCTCGAAGCTGCCTCCCGCAATCTCGGGGCCTACCCTGCACCCTGTTCCACCGACGGTTCCACCACGGCGGCTGTTCCAGCGGGGCCCAAATGCCACTTCTGCGGCCGAGCCAAGCACCCTCGGCATCGCTGCCCGGCGAAGGATGCGATCTGCTCCGGATGCCGTAAGCAAGGACACTTCGTCAAAGTCTGCCGGGCGAAGCCTATTGCGAAGCCTCGTGGCACCGCGTGTGTTCCGCGGGCACAGCCATCTTTGATGCAGTCAGTGGCTCCGCACGAATCGGCATCTTTGATGCAGTCAGCGGATGCGCACGAATCGCCATCTTTCATGCAGTCGGCAGATGCGTGGGAATCGCCATCTTTGATACAGTCAGCAGCGTGAAAATCGCCATCTTGGGAGCCGTCATCATGGCGCACCGAGCGGGAAACTTCATCCGTGACGTCATCAGACGCGGACGAATATGTCGAGCGGTGTTTATTCATCCATTGTGGTAGCATCTGCATAGTTTCCCCAGTGCACCATGCCTCGACAATCACCAGGCAAGACGGTTCTCTTCCTGTGAGGGAGCACTTCAGTGGTCACGGGCATTCAGCCTCTGATCATCGGGTAAGCGTTCTCCAAGGTGGCCTTCACGACACAAGTTCCACACACATGAGAACGGCCTAAACCGGGATGTTGGGTTTATGTCACACTCTCAGTAACCCCCACAGCTTGCCTCCTGGACTTGCTGGCTGTCCTGTCTGGAGACAATACAAATCTCTTTAACCTGTGCTTAATGCTCCCTCCACTTACATTGCCTGTATCTTTAAGACCTGGTTGGCTGTAGAGATTTGCATTCTAATTAGTATTCTGTAACTTGATTTTGTGTCTCTGTGCCCTGTTTGACAGCAGATTTCCACTCCATCTGACGACGGAGCAGCGCTCCGAAAGCTAATGGTATTTGTCCCCAAATAAACCTGTTGGACTTTAACCTGGTGTTGTTAAAACTCTTACTGTGTTTACCCCAGTCCAACGCCGGCATCTCCACAATCTCTCTTTCTGTCGCCATGGTCTTGTGTTACCACGGCGGAATGGAACCCTCCTTCAGTACTACAATGGATATGGAAGTCCTTTTTAGAACCGGGTGATCCTTGTCCAGGGACTGATGTCCGTTTTTTTTTAGTTTAGTGTAAGCCACTTCCTGCTCGGGTCCCCATTCTACGGGATCGAAAGCTGGTTTTCCCCCTCTGACGAGTCTTTGTATGGGTTCTGCTAATTTTGCGAACTCTGGGATGAAACTCCGGCAACAGTTGAATAGTCCTACCATATTTCTGACCCCTCTTACGGTGACAGGTCGCGACATTTGTTGTATTGCCTTCTTTCGGTCCGTTGGCATTTCTTTAAGTCCTTGGGATATGAGGTGTCCTCGGTATAGGACCTGTGTTTTCCCGATGTGTGCCTTTTTGGGGCTCACCTTTAACCCTGCGGCTTTTAATTCATTCAGTACTAAATATAAGGCTTATTGATGTCCTGACTTGGACTCTGGAGCTATCAGGATATCGTCTACATATTGTTGGACCGTAATACCCTCTGGCAGTTCTACTCTGTTCAGCATGTCTAACATTGCTCGATGGAATTTTGCGGGGCTGTTGTGGAATCCCTTTGGTAAACGAGTCCAAGTGTACTGCTTGTCTCCCACTGGAAAGACTAATTTATCTTGGGATTCAGGATCCAATGGTAAGGAGCAGAATCCGTTGGCTATTTCCAATACTGTGAATATTTTCTGCTCCTGTGACAGTACATTCAGGATTGCCAAAGGGCTTGCTACGATGGGGTGCAATTTGGACGTGGCTTTATTGAGTCTGGTGTAATCTATTGTGAGCCTATAGCTTCCGTCAGACTTGCTCGCTGGCCATGTTGGGGAGTTAGTGGTGTTTGTGGTTTCTCTCAGAATCCCCCTTTCCACTAACCCGTTAACTATCTGCACTACAGCTTTCTCTGCCTCTGGTTTGATTGGGTATTGTCGGTGTGGCTTGTGCTCCGGTCCGGTACCTTTATTGGGTCGATTTTAGTCAAACCGGTATCTCACTTCGTTTTAGCCCATACTCCGGGGACGGAGGCGCAGATGGCTCCGAACCCTCATAGAAGATATCATAGAAGATATCATCGATATCCTGTTTCTAATTCCCAATTTCTGGTGATGACTGTGTCCACCTTAATAGTTTCGAGGTGACTTGTAAGTTTCCCTATTCTCGTTTTCCGACCGGTCTGTCTTGACCAGATTAATTCTCCCTTTCCACAGTCTATCAGAATCTCATATTCTTTCATCAGATCATTTCCCATTATTGTACCCTCGTTATTTTTGCACACATATAACCTCATTATTATATACAGATTATCTATCTCTACTGACGTGGTCTCGCTCAGGTAGGCGGGTGTTTTGTTCCCTTCTATCCCGGTCAGGAAAATCATTTTATTTGTCGTGGGTAAGGGTAGGTCGGTGACAGATATGGATGCTCCTGTGTCCACTAGCATCTCACATTGCTTGCCCCCTACTAGTGCTGACACGTAAATCCTTCCCTCCTTCTTACCCTTGTGAATGGGGGCTGCAGCCCGTCAATCTTGCTGGCCCCGTAGGTCCCGTGGTTCCTACAGTTCTGCTGTGGTCATGGATCGGGTCGGGGGTTTCCCATGCTTATTCCAACACATTGCTTCTGCGTGTCCATGTTTATTCCAGTGGCTGCAATGTTTCCCACTGTTCCCAAATCTGTTCCCTTTCCGTGGAGTCCCGCAATCCCTCGCAAACTGTTCTTGCCGGCCACAATTGTGGCAAGTCAGTTTAGAACATAGAACATAGAACATAGAACATTACAGCGCAGAACAGGCCCTTCGGCCCACGATGTTGCACCGACCAGTTAAAAAAAAAACTGTGACCCTCCAACCTAAACCAATTTCTTTTCGTCCATGAACCTATCTACGGATCTCTTAAACGCCCCCAAACTAGGCGCATTTACAACTGATGCTGGCAGGGCATTCCAATCCCTCACCACCCTCTGGGTAAAGAACCTACCCCTGACATCGGTTCTATAACTACCCCCCCTCAATTTAAAGCCATGCCCCCTCGTGCTGGATTTCTCCATCAGAGGAAAAAGGCTATCACTATCCACCCTATCTAAACCTCTAATCATCTTATATGTTTCAATAAAATCCCCTCTTAGCCGCCGCCTTTCCAGCGAAAACAATCCCAAATCCCTCAGCCTCTCCTCATAGGATCTCCCCTCCATACCAGGCAACATCCTGGTAAACCTCCTCTGCACCCTCTCCAAAGCCTCCACATCCTTCCTGTAATGTGGGGACCAGAACTGCACACAGTACTCCAAGTGCGGCCGCACCAGAGTTGTGTACAGTTGCAACATAACGCTACGACTCCTAAATTCAATCCCCCTACCAATAAACGCCAAGACACCATATGCCTTCTTAACAACCTTATCTACTTGATTCCCAACTTTCAGGGATCTATGCACACATACACCTAGATCCCTCTGCTCCTCCACACTATTCAAAGTCCTCCCGTTAGCCCTATACTCAACACATCTGTTATTCCTACCAAAGTGAATTACCTCACACTTCTCCGCATTAAACTCCATCCGCCACCTCTCGGCCCAACTTTGCAACCTGTCTAAGTCTTCCTGCAAACTACGACACCCTTCCTCACTGTCTACCACACCACCGACTTTGGTGTCATCAGCAAATTTGCTAATCCACCCAACTATACCCTCATCCAGATCATTAATAAATATTACAAACAGCAGTGGCCCCAAAACAGATCCCTGAGGTACACCACTTGTAACCGCACTCCATGATGAATATTTACTATCAACCACCACCCTCTGTTTCCTATCCGCTAGCCAATTCCTGATCCAATTTCCTAGATCACCCCCAATCCCATACATCTGCATTTTCTGCAGAAGCCTACCATGGTGAACCTTATCAAACGCCTTACTAAAATCCATATATACCACGTCCACTGCCTTGCCCCCATCCACCTCCTTGGTCACTTTCTCAAAAAACTCAATAAGGTTAGTAAGGCACGACCTACCTGCCACAAAACCATGCTGACTATCACCTATCAATTCATTACTCTCCAAATAACTATAAATCCTATCCCTTATAATTTTTTCCAACATCTTGCCGACAACAGAAGTGAGACTCACCGGTCTATAATTCCCGGGGAAGTCTCTGTTCCCCTTCTTAAACAATGGGACAACATTCGCTAACCTCCAATCTTCTGGTACTATACCAGAGGCCAACGACGACCTGAAGATCAGAGCCAGAGGCTCTGCAATCACTTCTCTTGCCTCCCAGAGAATCCTTGGATAAATCCCATCCGGACCAGGGGATTTATCTATTTTCAGACCCTCCAGAATATCCTGCACATCCTCCTTATCAACTGTAATACTGTCTATTCTACTCCCTTGCAACCCAGTGTCCTCCTCAGCTATATTCATGTCCCCTTGCGTGAACACCGAAGAGAAATATTGGTTCAATGCTTCACCAATCTCCTCCGGTTCCACACATAACTTCCCTCTGCCATCTATAACTGGCCCTAAACTTGCCCTAACCAACCTTCTGTTCTTGACATACCTATAGAACGCCTTAGGATTCTCTTTAACCCTATCCGCCAAAGTCTTCTCATGTCCCCTTTTAGCCCTTCTAAGCTCGCTCTTCAACTCCCTCTTAGCCAATCTAAAGCTTTCTAGTGCACTACCCGAGTGCTCACGTCTCATCCGAACATAAGCCTCCTTTTTCTTTTTAACCAACAAAGAAACTTTTTTGGTGCACCACGGTTCCCTAGCCCTACCAATTCCTCCTTGCCTGACAGGGACATACCTATCACAGACTCGCAGTAGCTGCTCCTTGAAAAAACTCCACATGTCGGACGTTCCCAGTCCCTGTAATCTCCTAGTCCAACCTATGTTTCCTAATTCTCTCCTAATAGCCTCATAATTACCCTTCCCCCAGCTAAAACCACTGGCCCGAGGTTCATGCCTATCCCTTTCCATCACTAAGGTGAACGTAACCGAATTGTGGTCACTATCACCAAAATGCACACCAACTTCCAAGTCTAGCACCTGGTCTGGCTCATTTCCCAGCACCAGATCCAATATAGCCTCACCTCTAGTTGGCCTGTCTACATACTGAGTTAAAAAAAACCTTCCTGCACGCTTTGAACAAAAACTGACCCCTCTAACGAGCTAGAGCTATAACAATTCCAGTCAATATTAGTCAAGTTAAAATCCCCCATAACAATTGCCCTATTACTTTCACTCCTAAGCAGGATTGACTCCGCAATCCTTTCCTCAACCTCTCTAGAACTTTTAGGAGGTCTATAAAAGACTCCCAACAGGGTGACCTCTCCTCTCCTTTGTTCCATTGCCTTTACTGTAGGCTGCTACTCTTTCTAGCCTTGTTCTTGCCTGGGATTTCTCTTCTCCCGGTACTCCGCTCGCCCACTCTACCAATTCATCATAATCTTGGGACATAATCACTCCCATTTTTAGGATGACCTGGTGAGCGCTGGAGAATCCATCCTTAAAAGCCTGGATGAACGCTCGATCCCCTCGCCCTGGGTTCCCTTGTCCTGAGCACTCTGGATATACCTGGAACAACGGTTCCCCGCATTGTGAAGCTCCTTCCCCTTTTAACTGTTTTTTTTGTGGTAATTCTGCTCCAGTTAGCGGGAGCATTCGCTAATACCCTCTGAATTTCTGCTTTAAACTGGGTGAAGGGTGCCTGTTGGGCATCTATCTCCGATGTTACGGCGACTGCATGTGTCTACCATCCCACATTATAATCCTGTGCTGGAGGTGCGGCGGGGGCACCTGCCACCTGCCTCCACTTATCCGCTGGACAGGCTGCCCTGACCAGCTCTTGTACGTCTCTCAGGTGTAATTGGTGTACTAAACAGATTGTGTCTAATTCTCCCCAGAATTTAGTGTTTGCGCTTCTAGGTTGTAATTTACCCAAGGGAAACCATTATCTGCTGTCTCTCACCTGGGGTGACGGGTTGATAAGTTGCCTTTGGTCGCACATTTGTTCCCCCTCGGGTTACTGGTGCTAAGTTGTTTTCTCGCGCTTCCCACTCCTCTGAAGGAGCGGTTGGTTCCTGCTGCGTGGACTCATAATGAGTTACAGGAACAGTTTCCCCTCTCCATTGCTTTTCTTCTAAAACCTGGTTTTGCTTTTCCAGTTCCCTCACTCGGGATTCTAATTCTCTAATCCTTTCTTTCCCTTCTCTCCACTTCTTTGGAGAGGCGGCTACTTGCTCAATTAGACCAGCTAACTGATGTGTTAACATTACTCCGATCTTATCAGTCTTGTTTCTCTTTTCTTTATCTATCCACTCTCTCTGCTGCTCTAATGTATAAGAAGCATCCCAGCCATCCTTTTGCATTCTCTTTATTAACTATTTCCTGTCTGTCATGTAAATTTCAATGAGGGATCCTGCAGATCCCCTTTTAACTTCATTCTCTGCCATTTCGCAGACTTCACTAACCCCGACCACGATTACTTCCTTGTAAAGTGTGCTCTCTACCGTAGGGACTTCACTACCCCGGCCACCATTACTACTCTAGCACCGTGTTTCACTACCGTTACAGGGTTTCAAGTTCTACTCACGGCTTCCACTATTGCCACCTCGGCAATCTGCTTCTCCACCGGAGTCTGGTTTCGGTCAGAGTTGATCAATCTCCTTTTCCGCCCTGCTTTTCACAACATTGACAGTACAGTTCCCAACTTTTCAAACTTACATGCAATCGGAGAGCAACTCTGTGTTTGTTCGCCACTACAGAGTTTGATGGTACCCGACCTCTGCCGCTTGTGCTTCACAATCCAAAGTGCCCTTGGTGTCTCCTTACCCATTTCAATCTCCTGACCTTCGCGTGGGAGTTTCCTCCTCTTAACAACCGGTCTAAGGCAGGGTTCTGAGACAGGCACTACGTTGTCCACTTATCGGTCAGCACAAGCAACAGTTACTTATCACTATCAGCAGTTAGTACTTATCACTATATCATATACAACAATACTTATTACTATAAATGCCCCTTAAGTTTAACCCCTTGCAAACTGTATTCTTGGCCTTGTCTGACTCTCTCAGATTCAGTGATCTCTACCCCGGCTCCGATCGTGGCCAATCGATCTCACCAGTAATAGGATCCGAGCCGACGATGCCAACTTTTGTGGGAAATGTACCACTGAGTCAGGCTTGAAGGTTTCAAAAATACAGTCTTATTTTAACGAAGCTTCGTGGAGAAAAGGCACTTACAAGCAGCAAACCTTCTCTCAATGAGACAATAGGAGCAGTCCATCTTTATACCCTTTACACAATAGATGGACCGGACATCTCGCCATTACCACATCGCTGTAATCAAGTAGGTGATGTTATAGACAAATACAGACAGATACAGACATGAACATGTTAACATGGCATTGTCTTATGAATGGATACATTTCCTATGTCAGTGGCTATCAATGGTTTTAATTTTGGCCTATTCACATAGTAATTTACAGTAATTGGTTTTCCTGCAGTTATGTATTCCCGATCACACCTGTAGCTAATCTCCTTATCTACCCCTGTTGTCCTTATCCTTAAGCCCAGGCTGACTTCCTGTAGGATTTGATTCCTGCATGTTTAACTTTGAATAGCTGTCTGTCCTTTATGTTTTAATCTCAGGTGGCTGTCTGTACTGAAAGTCAGTGCCCGTTTAATGTCTCTTTCCCAGGTGACTGTTTGTGCGCCAGGCAGCCATTGTATGTGTACCCATCTCTATATGTTCCCCCTCCATTTGTACAGAATTAGCCATTAGAAAATACTTCCACCTGCATACAGAAAACACCATTATAACAGTCCATAGCACGACGAAATTCAAAGAGATAACAAACAGTAAAATTACAGATTTCCGACGACTATCTATCTCTGGGTCTTTGGAACTCTCCCCACTTCTCGCAGCTCGAAGCCGTCTACGGGCTCTGCTATTCACCACAATATGCCTGATGGTGACAACATTGAGCAACAAAATCAGGGCAAATGGCAAGCATGATGTTAGAATGTGATGCAGAAACTCGACAATTATCCAGACTGGAAACACCTGAGCATCGAGTGTTAGTAAAAGGACCATGGTGTGTTCATCACCAAGTATCTGCCTGACAACATAAAATACCAGAAGGTGTTCTTGGAACAGCTCAGCAGAGCAACGGTTCCCAGAACCACAGCAGCCATTTTTTTCTGTACAATATTTATTTTTCAGCTTCTGGCAACAAATAGCAACACATCGATCAAAGATGAAAGTCACAGTAAACCACACGGAATAGTCAGTAGCTGCATGCAGGAAAACTGCATGGATATTACACACACGCATGAAACACATAAATTTAAAATGTTCCCAGTAAACAATTGGAATGTGTCTTCATATCAAATCGATAAGAATAACGAGTAGATCTGCTGTTACCATGGCCAGCAGGTAGCGTGTGACACATTTGGAGATACTACATTTTCGAAAGGCTAAGATCGCAATCGTGGCTAAGTTAGCTGCAGGAGGCAGAAAAATAAACAACACGGAAATTATACATCAGGATGGGAAGAACATTAGTTTTAATGAAGACGTGTTCACTTTTGTCAAATGTGTTGCCTAATTCAGTAGCATATTGAAGTGCTTTTACTTTCAATAACCTGGAAAGTCAGTTATGTGGCAGAATTCAGGAGGGATTGAGTGGCAAAGCAGAAGGTACTGAAATTGTGATGTCGATCTTAATCTTTATCGTCCATTCTGTTCCTTCCGTGTCTTCTCCCTTTCTTGTCTTAAAGTGGTGCCCTCCCGGAACTCACCGAGTTCCAATTGCTGAATGTTTGTATTTTGATCGACCACCATTAGCGAGTCACCGTTTCATGAAGCGAATCACTCTGCCCCTTGGTTGCAGCAGTATTTTTCTCCAGCCCTTGAAGCATGATTCTATTTGGAAAGTGATAGGAGAGGCTGCATACCCATTTAAAGTTCTGAGCGTAATTCAGAAACCTTGAATGTGTGCATCATGCCTAGTCCAGGTAAGTTTTCTCTTGATTCTCGACAATTTGTAATTTTATTCATTTTTAATGAAAATCATTGACCTCTGATATTTCCTCAACATTTATACGGGTTCCTCATCAGTTCACAGAATATGGCGCATTCAATGGCCCCATACACAGAGTACAGAATCTTTTTTTCTCACTCCCCCCCCCCCCTCGAAACTTCGTATCCGAACTCGCCATCTGTAAACCATGCAAATTGGCAATTGTGACAGCACTGAGAAGCGGTGGGTACGGGTTTGGTGGTCGATTGCGAAGTTGTCGATGGAGTTAACGTTTTCTGTCGAGGTTCTCTATGAGGCAGGTTGAAGAATGACGAAAGATGAGACAGGAGTGTACGAAGGAGTACTGGTATACCCATGCAGTGGTGTTTGATTTCCTGGGCTGAGTAGGCCAGAGAGAGAGAAAGAGACTTTGATCCCGGGAGACTGCAGCTATTTTACGGGAAGAAGATAAGTTGGGGTGCCAGGGAGGTGATGAGCCATCTGTGCAGCTTCGAAGGGAATCCATGATACAGTGGCGTTTAAAATCAGGTGTCAAAATTGAGATGTGAGCACTGGTGAGATACCCAGAGGTGCCTGGAGCAGAATATGTGTGTATGTGGACGGGGAAGGTGGGGCAGGGGGGGAGGGGGGGGTGGGGGTTGCCTGATTTATTCCAATGAACAGTGAGCGCGTCGGTGTTCAATGCGTCCAGGATGGCTGCGACAGCGGTCGCAGTAAGTGACAGAGAGAGGTGAATAGTGTGGTTGGGAACGAAGCATAGGAGTCTGTGGCTGGGTAGTCTGGGATGGAGGGCCCAGAAGGCATGTGATGAGACGTGTGGAAGTTAAAGTGCTGCAGCCGAACAGGGGTTGTGTTTTGACGGGGACTGCCTGTTGGAGATGTAGCGTGGTCTCGGAAGCGAGTGGAGAACGCTTGGCATGCTGCTGCTGTAGGGTGCATGCCGGAATAGAGTCTGGTAACCAGGAATCTAAGTAGTGCACGGATTATAGGAGTGGCCATGCTGCTAATGCGTTTATGCAGCCAAAATACCCGTCACATTGTGTGCCCAAAGTGAAGGAAATTTTGGATTAAGAGTAACCTCCCAATATTTCCTGCCAATTGGAAAGTCCTGCTGCTTGATCAAATATATGGCCAGAGCAGCCTCAGAAATCACGACGGCATACTCTCATTCAACAAAGCAAAACGTGTGTTCACCTTGGAATCCATTCCAATTTCCCGTCGACAAATCCCAATGCAACAAATAGCATGGAATACAGTGCACTGCAATTTCAAGATGGTCACGGGAAGAACTGGTGATGCAATGATCAGCGTTCAAGCTTCGCATAGTTCACCACTAAAAGGCCATAAGAACTCAGACCTGAACTCTCTTTATCTTCTCACTGTTCTGGCAGACAAGTTCAGATTATTCAAAAGACCCTATATTTATATGGCAACCTTAACACAATACAATATCCAGAAGAATTTCATAGAAACAGAGGAACTCGGAACAGGTGGAGCAGGAGGAGGCCAGTCAGTTTCTTCGCCATTTATTATGGTCATGGTGGATCATCAACTCGAGAGCCTAATCCCACCCCCGCCAACCCCTCCCCCACCCCCTCAAACCCCAACCCGCCCACCCAGCTTTCTGTCATATAGGAGTATGACCTGTTTATTCGTGCTCTGTTTTTCCGGTCTGCCATCAAGTTCCTACCCATCTTAATGCCCTACCCTCAATCGCATGTATTTTAACTTAACATGCTCGCTGTCCTCGCTGTCCACGGGGATAGTGCCAGAGGACTGGAGAATGGCGAATGATGTTCCTCTCTTTAGGAAAGGGAGTAGAAATGACCCTGTTAATTATAGACCGGTTAGTCTTACTTCGGTGGTTGGTAAATTGATGGAAAAGGTCCTTAGGGACGGGATTTACGACCATTTAGAAAGATGCGGATTAATCGGGATAGTCAGCACGGATTCGTGAAGGGCAAGTCGTGCCTCACAAATTTGATTTAATTTTTTGAGGAGGTAACTAAGTGTGTTGATGAAGGTAGGGCAGTTGATGTCATATACATGGATTTTAGTAAGGCGTTTGATATGGTCCCCCATGGACGGCTTATGATGAAAGTGAGGAGGTGTGGGATAGAGGGAAAGTTGGCCGATTGGATAGGTAACTGGCTGTCTGATCGAAGTAAGAAGTTTAACAACACCAGGTTAAAGTCCAACAGGTTTATTTGGTAGCAAAAGCCACACAAGCATTCGGAGCTCTAAGCCCCTTCTTCAGGTGAGTGGGAATTCTGTTCACAAACAGAGCTTATAAAGACACAGACTCAATTTACATGAATAATGGTTGGAATGCGAATACTTACAACTAATCAAGTCTTTAAGAAACGAAACAATGTGAGTGGAGAGAGCATCAAGATAGGCTAAAACGATGTGTATTGTCTCCAGACAAGACAGCCAGTGAAACTCTGCAGGTCCACGCAACTGTGGGAGTTACAAATAGTGTGACATGAACCCAATATCCCGGTTGAGGCCGTCCTCGTGTGTGCGGAACTTGGCTATCAGTTTCTGCTCAGCGACTCTGCACTGTCGTGTGTCGCGAAGGCCGCCTTGGAGAATGCTTACCCAAATATCAGAGGCCGAATGCCCGTGACCGCTGAAGTGCTCCCCAACAGGAAGAGAACAGTCTTGCCTGGTGATTGTCGAGCGGTGTTCATTCATCCGTTGTCGCAGCGTCTGCATAGTTTCCCCAATGTACCATGCCTCGGGACATCCTTTCTTGCAGCGTATCAGGTAGACAACGTTGGCCGAATTGGAAGAGTATGTACCGTGTACCTGGTGGATGGTGTTCTCACGTGAGATGATGGCATCTGTGTCGATGATCCGGCACGTCTTGCAGAGGTTGTGGCAGGGTTGTGTGGTGTCATGGTCACTGTTCTCCTGAAGGCTGGGTAGTTTGCTGCGGACAATGGCCTGTTTGAGGTTGTGCGGTTGTTTGAAGGCAAGAAGTGGGGGTGTGGGGATGGCCTTGGCGAGATGTTCGTCTTCATCAATGACATGTTGAAGGCTCCGGAGGAGATGTCGTAGCTTCTCCGCTCCGGGGAAGTACTGGACAACGAAGGGTACTCTGTCCACTGTGTCCCGTGTTTGTCTTCTGAGGAGGTCGGTGCGGTTTTTCGCTGTGGCGCGTTGGAACTGTTGATCAATGGGTCTCGCGCCATATCCTGTTCTTATGAGGGCATCTTTCAGCGTCTGGAGGTGTCTGTTGCGGTCCTCCTCATCCGAGCAGACCCTGTGTATACGGAGGGCTTGTCCGTAGGGGATGGCGTCTTTAACGTGTTTAGGGTGGAAGCTGGAGAAGTGGAGCATCGTGAGGTTATCGGTGGGCTTGCGGTACAGTGCGGTACAATTCTTGCCTTCAAACAACCGCACAACCTCAAACAGGCCATTGTCCGCAGCAAACTACCCAGCCTTCAGGAGAACAGTGACCATGACACCACACAACCCTGCCACAGCAACCTCTGCAAGACGTGCCGGATCATCGACTCAGATGCCATCATCTCACGTGAGAACACCATCCACCAGGTACACGGTACATACTGTTGCAATCCGGCCAACGTTGTCAACCTGGTACGCTGCAAGAAAGGATGTCCCGAGGCATGGTACATTGGGGAAACTATGCAGACACTGCGACAACGGATGAATGAACACCGCTCGACAATCACCAGGCAAGACTGTTCTGTTCCTGTTGGGGAGCACTTCAGCGGTCACGGACATTCGGCCTCTGATATTCGGGTAAGCGTTCTCCAAGGCGGCCTTCGCGACACACGACAGCGCAGAGTCGCTGAGCAGAAACTGATAGCCAAGTTCCGCACATACGAGGACGGCCTCAACCGGGATATTGGGTTCATGTCACACTATTTGTAACTCCCACAGTTGCGTGGAACTGCAGAGTTTCACTGGCTGTCTTGTCTGGAGACAATACACATCTTTTTAGCCTGTCTTGATGCTCTCTCCACTCACATTGTTTCGTTTCTTAAAGACTTGATTAGTTGTAAGTATTCGCATTCCAACCATTATTCATGTAAATTGAGTCTGTGTCTTTATAAGCTCTGTTTGTGAACAGAATTCCCACTCACCTGAAGAAGGGGCTTCGAGCTCCAAAAGCTTGTGAGGCTTTTGCTACCAAATAAACCTGTTGGACTTTAAACTGGTGTTGTTAAACTTCTTACTGTGTTTCCCCCAGTCCAACGTCGGCATCTCCACATCATGTCTGATCGAAGACAGAGGGTGGTGGTGGATGGAAAATTTTCGAATTGGAGGCAGGTTGCTAGCGATCAGTGGGATCAGTGCTTGGTCCTGTGCTCTTTGTGATTTTTATTAATGACTTAGAGGAGGGGGCTGAAGGGTGGATCAGTAAATTTGCTGATGACACAAGATTGGTGGAGTAGTGGATGAAGTGGAGGACTGTTGTAGGCTGCAAAGAGACATAGATAGGATGCAAAGCTGGGCTGAAAAATGGCAAATGGAGTTTAACCCTGATAAATGTGAGGTGATTCATTTTGGTCGGACTAATTTAAATGTGGATTACGGGGTCAAAGTTAGAGTTCTGAAGACTGTGGAGACAGAGAGATCTTGGGGTCCATATCCACAGATCTCGAAATATTGCCACTCAAGTGGATAGAGCTGTGAAGAAGGCCTATAGTGTGTTAGCTTTTATTAACAGGGGGTTGGGGTTTATGAGCCGTGGGGTAATGCTGCAACTGTACAGGACCCTGGTGAGACCACATTTGGAATATTGTGTGCAGTTCTGGTCACCTCACTATAAGAAGGATGTGGAACCGCTGGAAAGAGTGCAGAGGAAATTTACCAGGATGCTGCATGTTTTGGAGGTTAGGTCTTATGAGGAAAGTTTGAGGGAGCGAGGGCTGTTCTCTCTGGGGCGGAGGAGGCTGAGGGGAGACTTAATAGAGGTTTATAAAATGATGAAGGGGATAGATAAAGTGAATGTTCAAAGACTATTTCCTCGGGTGGATGGAGCTATTACAAGGGGGCATAACTATAGGGTTCATGGTGGGAGATATAGGAAGGATATCAAAGGTAGGTTCTTTCCACAGAGAGTGGTTGGGGTGTGGAATGGACTGCCTGCAGTGATAGTGGAGTCAGACACTTTAGGAACATTTAAGCGGTTATTGGATAGGCACATGGAGCACACCAGGATGATAGGGAGTTGGATAGCTTGATCTTGGTTTCAGATAAAGCTCGGCAGAACATCGTGGGCCGAAGGGCCTGTTCTGTGCTGTACTGTTCTATGTCCTATGCTTATCTGGTGCGTGGCAATTTGACGAACGCCTTCTGTAAGTCAAAACAAACCACGTTCACTGGCTCCTGTTAATCAAGTCTATAAGTTACACCCTCGAAAAATGATCGCAGATCTGCCAAGCAGGTTTTCCCTTGCATTAGGTTGAATGCAAATCGTGCATCCTATTCGATGCAAATAAGGGATATCATGTCCTTGGTACAGACATGTCAGATGGAAGTTTTGGTGGGGGAATTTCAGTATGTGGGGCTTTCCTGCTTCGAGCAGTAGCGATTAGTGGGGATTTTTTTACAGGGAGCAACATTTTCATAAATTAAATTAAACACAGAGGAAATGTTGGCAATGGCTGAAATGGCGGATTTGGAATGCAATTGCCGGTCTGTTCGTCGAATCAGTTCTGTTGGTCGATACCAATTTTGAATTGGTAAAACAGTTGAAGATAAATAATTCAGAGATATGGGAAAGAGCCAGACGGTAAAGGACTTCGTTGTATTCTCTCCTGGCCTTACATCTATGATGTGGAGTTGCCGGTAAGTCGTCTCACAACAAAATGTTAAAGCCCAACAGGTATATTTGGTAGCACGAACTTTTGGATTGCTGCCCCTTGTTCAGGTGAGTCACCTGATGAAGGAGCAACGCTCCGAAAGCTCGTGCTACCAAATAAAACTGTAGACTTTAACCTGGTGCTGTGAGACTATTTATTGGGTCCATTATCTCATTATATGATAGTTTAGCCAGGTAACTATCCAATGTTTGTGTCCTTCTAAAATGTACAAGATTAAGGACAAGTCAAAATAATGGCTGCCAATATAAAAACGATGCGATTAAATGTCGATTGCATCATGGCTCGAAAATTAGTCTTGCAACAAAAATAGAGAAAATAGATGATTTGTCTTTTTTTCTCATTTTCATGGGATCGCTTGGCTTACTGTTGATTACGCTAATATTCTGGTGCATGGTGATTCATTTGTATAACTTTGAAGTTTTCAGATTTTAGGAATGGCAAATGAATCAGTATTGTTGATGACAGTTATGTGGAAGCCCTAGATGAACCTGTATCTGGGGTCACCATTGCAGATGTCAGAGCAGCTTTCTTGAAGGTCAAACCACGGAAAACAAATGGCCTGGATGGGGTACCGGATGTGCACTCAGGTTCTGCAAGGATTGGGTGGCGGTGTTATTCACAGACAGCTTCTACATCTCTTTACAACAATCTGAGAACCCTATCTTCTTCAAGAAGACGGCCATCATCCCGGTACCTAAGAAATACGAAGCACCGTGCCTTGATGACTATTGGCTGGTGACTCTGACATCCATCATTATGAAGTGCTTGAAAGGATAGTCATGGCCCGAATAAATTCCAGCTTCCGAGACTAACTCGATCCAGTACAATTTGCCTACCACCGTAACAGGACCACAGCAGATGTCATTTCCCTAGCCCTGCACTCAACTCTGGAACACCTAGATAAGAAAGACACCTATGTCAGACTTCTATTTACTGACTACAACTCAGCCTTCAACACTATTATTCCCACAAAACTCATCTCCAAACTCCTTCGCCTGGGCCGAGCCACCTCCCTCTGCGACTGGATCCTGAACTTCCTCACTCACAGGCCACAATCAGTGAGGAAAGGCAACAACACCTCCTCCACGATCATCCTCAGCATCGGTTCTCAACAAGGTTGTATTCTCAGCCCCCTACTTTACTCCTTATGCGCCTATGACGGTGCGTCCAAATTCCTTTCCAATTTGATTTTCAAGTTTGCTGACACCAACGTAGTGGTGTCGGATCTCAAACAATGGCGAGACAGAATACAGGAATGAGATAGATAATCTGGTGAACTGGTGCGGCAACAATAATCTCTCCCTCAATGTCAAAAAAACGAACGAGACTTTCATCGAAATCAGCAGCGCAAAGGAGAACATGCCCCTGTCTAATCAAGAGGGAGGAAGTAAAAAGATGGAGAGCTTCTAGTTTTTAGGTGCCCAGATCACCAACAACCTGTCCTGGTCCCCCCATGCCGACACTATAGTTGAGAAAGCCCACCAACATCTCTACTTTCTCGGAAGACTAAGGATCTTTGGCATATCAGCTACGACTCTCACCAACATTTGCTGATCCATCATAGAAAGCATTATTTCTGGCTATATCACAGCTTGGTATAGCTCCTGATCTGCCCAAGACCGCGAGGAACTACATAATATCTTGACTGCAGCCCAATCCATCAGGCAAAGCAACCTCCCATCCATTGACTCTGTCTACACTTCCCGTGCCTCGGCAAAACAGCCAGCATAAGTAAGGACCCCACGCACCCCAGACATACTTTCCTCCACCTTCTTCCGTCAGGAAAAAGATACAGACGTCTGAGGTCACGTACCAACCGACTCAAGAAAAGCTTCTTCCCTGCTGCTGCCAGACTTTTCAACGGACTTAACTTGCATTAAGTTTATCATTCTCTGCCCTCGAGCTGTGACTGTAACACTACATTCTGCATTCTCTTGTTTCATTCTCTATGAAACATATGTCTTTTCTGTACAGCATGCAAGAAATAATGGTTTTCACTCTGTGTTAAAACATGTGACAATAATAAATAAAATAAAATAAAATCAATGTTCAGAAGTCTTTGCCGCTGAGTTATCCTTTACAGCAGAGGCCGTGTGGCCCATCGAGTCTCCACCGACAGAATTAAACTAAATCTGCGCTCACATCACATTCCAGCACTAGGCCAAAAGCCGTGAATGTTATGCCATGTCAAGTGCTCATCGATGTACTTATCAGCAGTTGTGCGGTTGCCCACCACTATCACTCTCCCAAGCAGTGTAATAGTGACCCCCTGGGTTATAACATTTTTTTTCCTCAAATCGCCTCTGGACCTTCTGCTCCACACTTTAAAATGATGCCCCTTCGCTACTGACATTTCAACTAAGGGGAAAGCAGCTCCATACCCACCTTATCTATAACCCTCATAATCTTATGCACTTCAACAAGGTTCCCTCACTCTTGCCGACTCTAAAGTAGACAAAAGGAGCCTACTCGACCTCTCTTACTAACTCAAATGCTCCATCCCAAAAAACATGCTTGCCAATATCATCTGCACCCTCTCCAGTGCCATCAAATCCTTCTGGTACTGAAGCAACCAGAACTGCACATAATTGTTTGTTTAACAAAAGTATGGACAGCTCCAACATAAACTTGCTATCCCTATAATCTATGCCAGTATCCACTACAGGTCGTCTATCGCCACAAAAGCTCCACAACAGATGCCATCCCCCTGGCCGTTTTCTCCACGCTGGAACAGCTGGATAGCAAGGGCATTTATGGCAGACTCCTATTTATTAACTACAGCTCAACCTTCAAGACCATTGTTCCTCCAGAACTCATCTCCAAACTCTGTGGCCTGGGCTCCAGCTCGTCCCTCCGTGACTGGATCATAGTTGTACTAACACACACATCGCAATCAGTCAAGATAGGCAACACTACCTCCTCCACGATTTTCCTTAACATTGTTGCCCCTCAAGGCGGTGCCCTCAGACATTTACGAAACTCATTATAAACCAACGAGCATCTGACCAATTTCCCCACCAACTCAATTTTCAAGTTTCCTGGTAACTCGATATATCTCACGAAATGTCATTTGGAGTGCATGAAATAGATAGACAATCTGGTAAAATAGTGAGACGTCAATAATCCCTCCCTCGATCTCAACAAAATGAAAGAGATAGTCATCGACTTCACGAAGCATAGTGGAGGAATAGCCCTGTCTACAACAACCGGGATGAAGTGGAAATAGCAGAGAGCTTCAGGTTTCTAGGTGTTCACATCACCAACAACCTGTCCTGGTCCCTCCACACCGCCATTATAGTTAGGAAATCCCACCAACACCACTACTTTCTCAGAAGACTAAGGGAATTTGTCACGTCCGCCACAGCTCTTACGAACCTTTGCAGATGCACCCTAGAAAGCATTATTTCTGGTTGCATCTCAGCTTGGTATGGCTCTTACTCTGACCAGGATCATAAGACAATAGACAGTGTTGTGAACGTAGCCCAGTCCATCACCCGATCCCAGCTCCCATCCGTTGACTCTGTCTACACTTCCAATTGCATCGGAAAAGCAGCCAGCACAATTAAGGACCTCATTCACCCAGATATTCTCTCTTCCAACTTCTCCGATCGGCAAAAAGACACGCACTCCAGACATCCCTCTGTTGTTCTCAGTGTCGAGCGCCCTGTAATTCATTGCATCCAAGCTTATCTTGTTGTTCCTTCCAAAGTGATTCACATCGTAATTTTCAATTTAAATTCAATCTGCCAATCATCTGCCCGTATGTCCAACACATCTATAACTTTCAGCAATGTAAACCTCCTTCTCCACTTTTCCAGAATTTTTCTGTCATCTGCAAAACCAGCCCTAAAGGACATTCTGGTCTGCATTGTTTACATATGTCACGACCAATATGTGACACAGCGCTAACGCCTGTGATATGCAAATTGTCACCGGCCTCTGGTCACGCGATAAGATTTCCAACATCACACTGTCGGCGGAATTTTAGGAAACAAATTGAGCAACGCTCAAACCAACCCCTGCCAACATAATCGCGTGTCCCGCAGATGAACGTAAGACCAACACTGCCGGTAAATAGTGCCCCTGCCCCGCAACTACCACGGCCCAGACCGATACCGTCTCCCCCCCCCCCCACCCCACACACACACTGATCACATTTAGTGCGGCAGTGGGGCCCCCTCCTTCCCCTCACCGATTGCAGCTGCAGAGC
The DNA here is from genome assembly GCF_964213995.1 of Mustelus asterias. NCBI lineage: Eukaryota > Metazoa > Chordata > Chondrichthyes > Carcharhiniformes > Triakidae > Mustelus > Mustelus asterias. The sequence goes on from NC_135822.1 coordinate 50,663,182, forward strand.
AACAGCGGGCGCAGCGTTTACCCACTCCAATCACAATGCCTCCTCTCTCTGTGATGGGGCCGCTCCTGCATGGCCCCGCCCCTATTATCCCAAACAATCCAGACCGAACGCACATAGCCCCATCTTCAGCCCCAGCCCCTGGCACATGCCGGCGGGCAAATTTGCCAAATGGGCATTTCCAATGTTCCATGATGGCCAGGCCAAGGTGCCAGGCTGGCAGGGGCCAAGGGGTTCTCTCCCCTTGCCCTCAGCTTCTCTAGGGAGCCTCAATGTCCTCGGATTCTACTGGCGGTGGCAACGTGGCTGTTTCCTGTTCTTGGGGAGCAAGCGTTTTCTTCGCTGGATAGAAAATCTCCCAGCAAGGCCACAAAGGCAACTGAGCTGACAGAAGGAAAAGTTGTGGTTGCATTGTTCATTAAATATGCTATTGATACAATATTGATGAAATATATTAGCATCGATGATGTGGAATCCAAATGCGTTGAGGTACGAAAAAACACAAGGGGCGAATACATTGATGGGGTTGTTGTACAGATCATCAAACTTCAGTTGCAATGTTGGGAAAAGCATGAGACAGGAACTCAGAGATGCAAATATTAAAAGAGCCTGAGTGATTAAGGGCGACTTTAATCTGCATATCGAGTCGGAGAGTCAAATTAGACACAGTAAACTAGCGGAGGCATTTCTGGAGTGCATACGAGATTTGTTCTGGGTCAATATGTTAAAGAAACAAGAAGAGGTTAGGCCATATTAGACTGGGTGTTGATCAGTGTTAAATTATTAGTTGGCAATCTAGTTGTGAGAGAACCATTGGGGACGAGTGACCATAATATGGCAGAATTGATATTCAGGGTGGATAGTGATGCTGTTGATTTTGAAATCAGGGTCTTGAATCTCAATAATGGTAACTGGGCTGATATGAGGCATGAATTGGCCATGGTGGACTGGTTGACATTCATCAAATCAGAGATAGTAAACAGGCAATGATCGACATTTCAATAATGAATAGTTGAATCCAAAAGTTATTTGTTCCTGGTTGGCGCAAGAGTAGTGAGGGAATTGCGGTCAAACATGGCACAGAAAGGAAATTAGAAATGGTATCAGATTCAAAGAAAATAGATGCAAATTGGCAAGAAAAAGCAATAGGCCTGAGGATTGGGAGCTGTTTAAAATTCATTAAGTTGACAGGGAACATAAAAAAACTCTGTGTAAAAACTTCTGTAGGTATGCAAATAGAAAAAGATTGACAAAAAAAAACTAATGTATGCCCCTTACCACCAGAAACTATCGAATTCATAACGGGGAATGAAGAAATGGCTGAGGAATTAAATTTGCACTTCGCTTCAATCTCCACAAAGGAATGAATGAATAATTTACCAGAATTTCTGAGAAAAACATGTTTTAGTGAGGAGCTGAAGGAAATCACCATTAGTAGATAAATGTTTTTTGGGGATATTGATAGGGTTGAAGGTGAGCAAATCTTCAGGTTCTGAAAATCTTCATCACAGAGTGCTTAAAAAAATGGACATAAGGAAATAGTAGATCCTGCGGTGCTTACTTTGCAAAATACTCTGGACTCTGGAATAGCTCCTACAGATTTGAGGGTAGCTAATGTAAGCCCACTATTCAACAATGGAGGTCGAGAGAAATCACGGAACTATAGGCCAGCATGGCTGACATCGGTACTGGGGAAGTTGCTGGAGTCTGTTGTCAAGGATTTCATAAATCAGCATTGAGAAGGTAGTGGTACAATCCGACAAAGTCAGCATGGATTTACAAAAGGGAAATCATTCTTGCCGCATCTAATGTTATTCTTTGATGATTTGACAATAGATGTGAACGAGGAGAACTCGCCTTCCAGAAGGCTTTCGACAGTCTCACATAAAAGATGACTATGTAAAGTTAAAAACATATTAGATTGCAGGTAGTGTGTTGAAATAGATAGAAGGCTGGTTTGCAGACAGGAAGCAAAGAGTTGGCATAAATGGGCCTTTTTCTGATTTACAGTCAGTGAATAATGGGTTTCGGCAGGCATTTGCGTTCGGCCCCCAACTTTTCGCATGACACATTATTGATTTGAAAGAGGACTCTGAATGTCTTATCTCCACGTTTGGTGATGATACAATGATGGGTAGGAGGGTGAGATGTGAGAAGGTTGCAGAAATGCTTCATCGCGATTTGAACAGGCTGAGTGTGTGGACATGTGCACGGCAGATGCAGAATAATGTGGATAAATGTGAGGTTTTCCGCTTTGGTATCAATAAAAGACCAATTATTATTTGAATGGCTATAAATTCAGAGAGGGGAATACAAAAGGAGACCTTGGAGCCCTCGTGTGTCAGTCGCTGAAAGTAAGCACGCAGGTACAGCAGGCAGTAAAGAACGCAAATGCTATGTTGGCCTTCATAGCGAGAGGTTTTGTGTACAGGAATAGAGATGTTTCACAACAATTGTACAGGGCGTTGGTGAGGCCACACCTGGAGTATTGTGCGCAGTTTTGTTCTCCTTATCTGAGGAAGGATGTCCTTGCTATTGTTCGAGAAAAGCGAAGGTTCAGCAGGCTAATTCCTGGGATGGCAGGTCTGCAACCGAAGTAAGATTAAATCGGCTAGGATTATATTGATTGGAGTTCAGAAGAGTGAAAGGGGATCTCATTGAATCTCATGAAATTCTAACATGATTAGCTAGGATAGATTCACAAATAATGTTCCCAATGGTGGGAGAACATAGAACATAGAAAGCCACAGCACAAACAGGCCCTTCGGCCCACAGGTTGCGCCGATCACATCCCCACCTCTAGGCCTATCTATAGCCCTCAATCCCATTAAATCCCATGTACTCATCCAGAAGTCTCTTAAAAGACCCCAACGAGTTTGCCTCCACCACCACCGACGTCAGCCGATTCCACTCACCCACCACCCTCTGAGTGAAAAACTTACCCCTGACATCTCCTCTGTACCTACCCCCCAGCACCTTAAACCTGTGTCCTCTCGTAGCAACCATTTCAGCCCTTGGAAATAGCCTCTGAGAGTCTACCCTATCCAGACCTCTCAACATCTTGTAAACCTCTATCAGGTCACCTCTCATCCTTCGTCTCTCCAGGGAGAAGAGACCAAGCTCCCTCAACCTATCCTCATAAGGCATGCCCCCCAATCCAGGCAACATCCTTGTAAATCTCCTCTGCACCCTTTCAATGGCTTCAACATCTTTCCTGTAATGAGGTGACCAGAACTGCGCGCAGTACTCCAAGTGGGGTCTAACCAGGGTCCTATAAAGCTGCAGCATTATCTCCCGACTCCTAAACTCAATCCCTCGATTAATGAAGGCCAGAGAGTCGAGAACTCGGGGTTGCAGTTTGAGTATACAGGGTAAACCTTTTAGAATTGACGTGAGTAGAAATTTCTTCACCCAGAGGGTTGTGAATTTGCAGAATTCACTACCACAGTGTGTAGGCGAGGCCAAAACTTTGTTTGAATTCGAGAGGGCATTAGACATAGCTCTTGGGACTGAAGGGATCAAGGGGGTCGTTTGGCGGGGGGGGGGGGGAGGTGATAGTGGGGATCAGGATATTGAATACGATGATAAGCCATGATCAAAGTGAATGGCGGAGCAGGATCGAAGGGCCGAATGGTATACTCCTGCCAATGGTTTCTATATTTCCTTGTTTCTATGAGCCCGGTCGATTGAGCTCCAGGTTCACTAAGAACATGCAAATAAATATTATAATAAATTTAAATAAACAAATCAATCTTTCACTGGAAATGTGCGAGAGACTGGCCGCACCAAAACTCCAATGTGGGAAGATCATAAAACCCGAGAAAACGACAAGATGGCACACTCGTTAAAACTGCTGCCTCAACGCGCCTGGAACTCGCGTTCAACTATGGCCTTGGGTCACTTCCTCTGTGGAATTTGGACATTCTCCCTGTGCCTGTTTGGGTTTCCACTGGGAGCACTGGTTCCCTCCCACAGTCCAAAGATGTGCAGGTTAGGCTGATTGGCCATGTTAAATTGACCCTTCTGTCAGTGGGATGAACAGGGTAAAAATGTCTGGTGACGGGAATAGGCCTAGTGTGGGATTGTGGTTGGTGCACACTCGGTGGGCCGAATGGCCTCTTTCTGAACGGCAGGAATCAGGCACGAACATGATGTTTTGGCTCTCTCGCCATTTTACCGAATCGCCCATTGATGGAAGGACCGAACCAGTTAAATCGCGGCCTATCTCCCAGGACTAATGATGCTTCTTGGATTCACCTTGCCAACATATCTTGGATCACATGTGGATCATAGAACATAGAACATAGAACAGTACAGCACAGAACAGGCCCTTCGGCCCACGATGTTGTGCCGAGCTTTATCTGAAACCAAGATCAAGCTATCCCACTCCCTATCATCCTGGTGTACTCCATGTGCCTGTCCAATAACAGCTTAAATGTTCCTAAAGTGTCTGACTCCACTATCACTGCAGGCAGTCCATTCCACACCCCAACCACTCTCTGCGTAAAAAAACTACGTCTGATATCCTTCCTGTATCTCCCACCACGAACCCTATAGTTATACCCCCTTGTAATAGCTCCATCCAACCGAGGAATTAGTCTTTGAACGTTCACTCTCTCTGTCCCCTTCATCATTTTATAAACCTCTATTAAGTCTCCCCTCAGCCTCCTCCGCTCCAGAGAGAACAGCCCTAGCTCCCTCAACCTTTCCTCATAAGACCTACCCTCCAAACCAGGCAGCATCCTGGTAAATCTCCTCTGCACTCTTTCCAGCGCTTCCACATCCTTCTTATAGTGATGTGACCAGAACTGCACACAATATTCCAAATGTGGTCTCACCAAGGTCCTGTACAGTTGCAGCATAACCCCACGGCTCTTAAACTCCAACCCCCTGTTAATAAAAGTTAACACACTATAGGCCTTCTTCTCAGCTCTATCCACTTGAGTGGCAACCTTTAGAGATCTGTGGATATGAACCCCACGATCTCTCTGTTCCTCCACAGTCTTCAGAACCCTACCTTTGACCCTGTAATCCACTTGTTTAATGCTTTTCTGAAATCCATATGAACTAAATTAATCACAGTTCCTGCATCGACACACCAAGTCACCTCGTCGAAATATTCACTCAGATTAGTTTGGCGCAATCTCCCTCCAGAAAGGCCATGAGACTATCCCTGATCATATCTTCCCTCTTCAAGTGCAGATTAATCTTCTGAAACAGAATGTTCTCCAATAGTTCCCCTCTCACTGACGTGAGAACCACAGCCTGTCATTCAATCGTATATATTTTCTACCCTTCTTAAAAGTGGAACCACATTCGCTGTCGCCCAATCCTCTGGCACCTCCCTGTGGTCAGTGAAGAATGAAGAATTTGTGTCAGCACCACTGCAATATCCTCCCTTCCCTCCCACAGGCGCCTGGGGCACCGCTTCTCGGACGTCAGGGTTTGTGGACGTTTAAGCTCGCCAAACCCCCCAATACCTCGTCACTCCTTACGTCTAATTGTTCAAGAAGGATACAGGCTCTATTCTCGAATCAAGTAACTTTCTCCTCCTTCTTCAAACTGAAGATAGATGTGCCACCCTCATTTATACCTTATCAATGTTCCCTTGCTCCACGTCCAAAATAACCATTCATCACTAATGGACTGCACGCTTGCCCAGGCTATCTTCTCCCCCTAATAATACTACCCTCAAACACTGGCAGGGTAACTAATAGTGATGAAGACTGTCTTACATTGCAGGAAGGGCAGGGTCTGGTGAAATGTGAAGTCAGTTATCAAATGAAATTTATGGCAGAGAAGGGTGAAATTATAAATTTTCATGCTGTGCGATGGAACACAGTACAAATACTTTAAAGTGGGAGCTGAGTCTCGGAACCCAGGACTAAAATGCTCAAATGAATGGTTAGTAATTATCTTCTGGACCAAAAAAGTATTGTTTCTTGCGTGCTTTACGGAGAAAACATATTCATAGTGCAGAAGATTGGGTCACACGGAGTTGGGGGTAGGGTGTTGGCGTGGATTGGGAATTGGCTATCCGACAGGAAGCAGAGAGTCGGAATAAATAGGTGCTTTTCTGGTTGGCAGATGGTAACTAGTGGAGTGCCGCAGTGATCGGTACTGGCGCCTCAACTATTTACCATTTATATAGACGATCTGGAGGGGGGGACTGAGTGTACGGTAACAAAGTTTGCAGACGATGCAAAAATAAGTGGAACAGTGAATCGTGTGCAGGGCATAAAAGGTCTGCAGAGAGATTTGGACAGGCTGAGTGAGTGGGCGAGGATCTGGCAGGTGGAGTATAACGTTAACAAATGCGAGGTTATTCACTTTGGAAGAAATAATAGCAAATTGGATCATTATCTAAATGGAAAGAAATTACAACATGCTACTGTGCAGAGAGACCTGGGGGTCCTTGTGCATGAGACGCAAAACCCAGTCTGCAGGTGCAACAGGCGATCAAGAAAGCAAATGGGATGTTGGCCTATATCGCAAGGGGGACAGAATATGAAAGCATCTGTACAGGGCATTGGTGAGGCCGCAGCTGGAATACTGTGTGCAGTATTGGTCCCCCTATTTGCGAAAGGATATATTGGCCTTGGAGCGAGTGCAGAGAAGTTTCACCAATTTGATACCAGAGATGAGGGGTGTTGATGATGAGGAGAGACTGAGCAGATTGGGTTTGTATTCGTTGGAATTTAGAAGGCTGTGGGGGGATCTTATAGAGAACTATAAGATAATGAAGGGACTGGATAGGGTAGAGATGGAGAGATTCTTTCCACTTAGAAAGGAAGCTAGAACTGGAGGGCACAGCCTCAAAATAAGTGGGGGGGGGGGGGGGGTCAGTTTCGGACAGAGTTGAGCAGGTACTTCTTCTCTCAGAGGGTGGTGAATCTCTGGAATTCTCTGCCCACTGAAGTGGTGGAGGCTACTTCGTTGAATATGTTTAGAACACGGAGAGAGGGATTCCTGATCGGTAAGGGAATTAGGGGTCATGGGGATCAGGCGGCTAAGTGGAACCGATCCACTTCAGATGAGCCATGATCTTATTGAATGGCGGGGCAGGCTCGAGAGGCTAGATGGCCGACTCCTGCTCCTATTTATCATGTTATTATGTTCTTATGTGCTTATAGAGTACATAGGTAGAAGGAGAGGGTGCAAAATATACCATTACAGTCATAACTAAGGTGTAGAGAAAGATCAACTTACATAGGTAGGCTAATTCGAAAGTCCGTTGGCAACAGGGAAAGGTGATAGAGTACAGATTTAATTGCATAGAATCAGAGTAAAATATAGAATTAAAGGGTATGCTGCGGATAGCTCTCAAGATGCCACCACGCTTCAGCACCATCTTGAATGATAACTAATGAAAAGTTAATACAATACTATTATCTGTATCGTAACCGAGGTTGATACTCAGTAGGGTTAAATATGAGTCAACTGGCAAAAAAAAAATGTTTTAACAAAGCTGAAAGGGTGTGAAATGCGGCATCAACGGTTCGTAAAAATCATTAAGTAATATCTTCCAAGCACGGAGTTCACAAAATTATGAAAATACATAACACAGTGCAGAATTCTAGAAGATAAGGAACTCAATAAACAAGAGCTGCATTTTGCCATTCTGCCTCTCAAGTCTGCATCCATCTTGAATGAGATCATGACTGATCTTAATGCGAGTGGAATTCCTTGTCCCAGCTACCTCCGGTAACCATTGATTCTCTTGATTAACACAAAACTCTCATGTTTCATGAAAAAATGTCGCCGACATCTCCTCCACCATTCTCTGAGGAAGAGAGGTGTTCTATTCTTTGAGGTGGCGGGGGTTGGGGGTGGGGGGGGGGCTTGCGGGGGGGGGGGTGGTGCGGAATGGCATGGTGGTATCTGGATTGCACTGTCTTAAACAGATTCAATTGTGACTTTCTTGACGGAATTCTCAAAATGCGAAAACTGAAGTTATGTTTTCATCAGTGTGACAAGTCGGCTTCTGTTAACACTGCAATGAATTTGCTGTGAAAATACCCGAGCCACTACATTCCAGCGCCTATTCAAGTAACTGAGGGGATACTTCAGCATGGCCACTGCATCTAACCAGCACGTCTTTCGGGCTGTGGGACGAAACTGGGGCATCTGCGGGAACCCGCGCAGACACGGGGAGAAAGTACAGTCTCCATAGAGACTGTGGTCCAAGCTGGGAAATAAATCCGAGTCCCTGGCGCTGTGATAGAGCGCTGCTAACCATTGTGCCACCGTGCCGTGATGAAAGCAAAACACAGACATCTTGGGATTGAATAGTACACTGGAATTCATCGCATTGGTCTCCAAAGATATTACATTGGCACCCGGGGCTACAGAGCCCTGCAGAACACAGCCACAAGAAAATCAAATATCCACAACACTTCCTCCAACTATCCAGCGGGATTTGAAGATCATAAATTGCTTCGATTGCAGGCTGGCATGTTTAAATAACGGTGCAATGTGTTCCCGAAGTTACAGAACACCAGTTAAGATGAGAGCTCCAAACATAAGGATTGGGGGAGTAATTGACAGACGAAGTTGAAATTGGTTGAAATTGGTACTGAAAAACCAATGGGACCACTGCTTGCTGACTGAAACAGATCCCTGCACACGCTGGCGGAGAATTTACGATGCAGCCAGCGTAATGCATTGTCCTGAAGGGGGTCTGCCGAAGACGACGGGACAGAAGTGCAGTTGGCATTGCTGTAATCCATGATTCCATCACGCATTCTCCAACAGTGAGAGAGAGCGGAAATTGTAGCCAATAATAGATGCAGATTTAAGTCAATTTTCTAAGCACATAAAACCAATATGGAAGGAAATATTTTGTCGAAATAAGGAAACTACTTAACTTAATGAGCAGGTGGCATGGAAAGCTGCCTATATCATTTTGCATCAGGACAGTGACTGAACTGGTTTTCTGTGACAGGGAGGCTTTTTTGGGATGGATTGAGGGTTATGAAAGCTTGCAATTACCCGACAACAGTCGAATCATCGAACAAAAACGCAAACGAGGATTTGTGTAGCATTCCTTTAAGGAAGAGTTGGAGCACGGTTCTTGGTTGATAATGTAGAAAAAAGTAGATTATCAATACAACTCAACGTCAAATCAATTTCGGAGGTTGTCATAGAAATCCTACAGTTCAGAAGGAGGCCATTCGGCCCACCGAGTCTGCACCGACCACAATCCCACCCAGGCCCTACCCCCACATATTTTACCCGCTAATCTCTCTAACCTACGCACCCCAGGACTCTAAGGGGCAATTTTTTTTAACCTGACCAATCAACCTAACCCGCACATCTTTGGACTGTGGGAGGAAACCGGAGCACCCGGAGGAAACCCACGCAGACACGAGGAGAATGTGCAAACTCCACACAGACAGTGACCCGAGCCGGGAATCGAACCTGGAACCCTGGAGCTGTGAAGCAGCAGTGCTAACCACTGTGCTACCGTGCCGCCCCGAACATTGTTTTTCTTGAGGCTCAGATATTAGGCAGTCGGGGGAAAGGACATTGGTGGGTTGGACACAGTTTTCGTGCTGGAACTTAAAAAAATACATCTGGTCCTCCCAAATAAAATGACAGGGACATTACAGGAGTTAAAAATATGGTATAATTAATGGAGGGAGAAAGCGACTTACCAGGGATGCCAACAGTAGCGAGGATGGGATAGTAACCTGCCTGAATGATCAGCAACGTGAAATAGATTCGGGTGTCGAATGACAACCAAGCATGCGTGTGTTTCCTTCGGGTGCTCCGGTTTCCTCCCACAGTCCAAAGATGTGCGGGTTAGCTTGATTGGCCATGCTAAAAAAAATGCCCTTAGTGTTCTGAGATGCGTAGGTTAGAGGGATTAGTGGGTAAATATGTAGGGATATGGTGGTAGGGCCTGGGCGGGTTTGTGGTCGGTGCAGACTCGATGGACCGAATGGGCTCTTTCTGTACTCTAGGGTTTCTATGATTGGTATGAGTTCTATAATATGTAGAAAGTTGGTAAAGAGATCCAGATAAACACTTGCTCATCGTTGGAACATCCAAATCTCTGATTTTCCAATTATGATTCATTGGTATAACATTCCAATCTGTTGTCGTCATATTGGGGGTCATTGTTGAAACATTCAAATCCATTATCCTCAGATTATGAGCCACTGTTTTAACATTTAACATTTAACAGTGCCACGTGATAGCGAGTTGAGGAACAGGGAGAGAGTGCAGATAAACATGTCGTTGCAGGAATGGTGTAGGAGGGAGGGTTTCAGATACGTGGATAATTGGAACACATTCTGGGGAAGGTGGGACCTGTACAAACAGGACGGGGTGCACCTGAACCAGAGGGGCACCAATATCTTGGAAGGGAAATTTGCTACGGCTCTTCAGGGGGGTTTAAACTAATTTGTCCGGGGAGTGGGAAAAGGAGTTGTAGTCCAGAAATCAGTGTTGAGGGTGGTGAGGTTTTGGGGAAGGTATCAAGGTCAAGGGTGGGTACCGGAAGACAGGAAGGTGGGTTGAAGTGTGTCTACTTCAATGCAAGGAGCATCCGGAAAAAGGTAGATGAACTTGGGGCTTGGATTGGTCCTTGGGACTACGATGTTGTGGCCATTACGGAGACGTGGGTGGAACAAGAGGAATGGTTGTTGGACGTTCCGGGGTATAGATGTTTCAGTAAGTGTAGGGAAGCTGGTAAAATAGGTGGAGGAGTAGCATTGTTAATCAAGGATAGTCTAACGGCTGCGGAAAGGCACTTCGAGGGGGATGTGCACACTGAGGTAATATGGGCTGAGGTTAGAAATAGGAAAGGAGCAGTCACGTTGTTAGGAGTTTCCTATGGGCCCCCAAATAGTAATAGAGATGTGGGGAAAGAAATTGCTAAGCAGATTATGGATATGTGTGGGGGTCACAGAGTAGTTGTCATGGGGGACTTTAACTTTCCAAATATTGATTGGAACCTTTGTAGGTCAAATCGTTCGGATCGGGCAGTTTTTGTGCAGTGTGTGCAGGAGGGTTTCCTGACAAAATTTGTGGATAGACCGACAAGAGGTGAGGCCACATTGGATTTGGTACAAGGGAAATGAACCGGGCCAAGTGTTAGATTTGGTTGTGGGAGAGCAGTTTGGAGATAGTGACCACAATTCGGTGTCTTTTGTTATTGCAATGGAGAGGGCCAGGGCCGTACGGCAGGGCAAGATTTACAATTGGAGGAGAGGTAATTATGATGCGATTAGGCCAGAATTAGGGGGCATCCGATGGGAACAGAAACTGTCAGGGTAAGACACTAATGAAAAGTTGAACATTTTCGAGGAACAAATACTGGGTGTCCTTGGTAGGTATGTTCCTGTCAGGCAGGGAGGAAATGGCCGAGTGAGGGAACCATGGTTCACGAAAGAGGTGGAATGTCTTGTGAAAAGGAAGAGGGAAGCTTATGTAGGGATGAGGAAACAAGGTTCAGATGGCTCGATTGAGGGTACAAGTTAGCAAGAAATGAGCTGAAAAAGGGGTTAGGAGAGCTAGGAGGGGACATGAAAAGTCCTTGGCGGGTCGGATCAAGGTAAACCCCAAGGCTTTTTACTCTTATGTGAGGAATAAAAGAATGACCAGGGTGAGGTTAGGGCCGGTCAAGGACAGTAGTGTGAACTTGTGTATGGAGTCAGTAGAGATAGGCGAGGTGATGAATGAATACTTTTCTTCAGTGTTCACCAAGGAGTGGGGCCATGTTTTTGAGGAAGAGAAGGTGTTACAGGCTAATAGGCTGCAGGAAATAGATGTTCGGAGGGAGGATGTACTGGCAGTTTTGAATAAACTGAAGGTCGATAAGTCCCCTGGGCCTGATGAAATATATCCTAGGATTCTTTGGGAGGCAAGGGATGAGATTGTAGAGCCTTTGGCTTTGATCTTTGGCTCCTCACTGTCCACGGGGAAGGTGCCAGAGGACTGGAGAGTGGCGAATGTTGTTCCTCTGGTTAAGAAACGGAATAGAAATGACCCCGGTAATTATAGAACGGTTAGTCTTACTTCGGTAGTTGGTAAATTGATGGAAAAGGTCCTTAGGGATGGGATTTACGACCATTCAGAAAGATGAGCATTAATCCGGGAGAGTCAGTACGGATTCGTGAAGGGCAAGTCGTGCCTCAAAAATTTGATTGAACTGTTTGAGGAGGTGACTAAATGTGTTGATGAAGGTAGGGCAGTTGATGTCATATACATGGATTTTAGTAAGGCGTTTGATAATGTCCCCCATGGTCGGCTTATGATGAAAGTAAGGAGGTGTGGGATGGAGGGAAAGTTGGCACATTGGATAGGTAACTGGCTATCTGACCGAAGACAGAGGGTGGTGGTGGATGGAAAATCTTCGGACTGGAGGCAGGATGCTAGCGGAATGCCACAGAGATCAGTGTTTGGTCCTCTGCTCTTTGTGATTTTTATTAATGACTTAGAAGAGGGGGCTGATGGGTGGATCAGTAAATTTGCTGATGGCACAAAGAATGGTGGACTAGTGGATGAGGTGGAGGGCTGTTGTTGGTTGCAAGGAGACATAGATAGGATGCAAACCTGGGCTGAAAAATGGCAAAAGGAGTTTAAACCTGATAAATGTGAGGTGATTCATTTTGGTAGGACTAATTTAAATGTGAATTACAGGGGTCAAAGGTAGTGTTCTGAAGCCTGTGGAGGAACAGAGAGATCTTGGGTCCATATCCACAGATCTCTAAAGGTTGCCACTCAACTGGATAGAGCTGTGAAGAAGGCCGATAGTGTGTTAGCTTTTATTAACAGGGGGTTGGAGTTTAAGAGCCGTGGGTTTATGCGGCAACTGTACAGGACCTTGGTGAGACCACATTTGGAATAGTGTGTGCCGTTCTGGTCACCGCACTATAAGAAGGATGTGGAAGCGCTGGAAAGAGTGCAGAGAAGATTTACCAGGATGCTGCCTGGTTTGGAGGGTAGGTCTTATGAGGAAAGGTTGAGGGAGCTAGGGCTGTTCTCTCTGGAGCAGAGGAGGCTGAGGGGAGACTTAATAGAGGTTTATTAAATGATGAAGGGGATAGATAGAGTGAACGTTCAAAGACTATTTCCTCGGGTGGATGGAGCTTTTACAAGGGGGCATAACTATAGGGTTCATGGTGGGAGATATAGGAAGGATATCAGAGGTAGGTTCTTTACGCAGAGAGTTTTTGGGGTGTGGAATGGACTGCCTGCAGTGATAGTGGAGTCAGACACTTTAGGAACATTTAAGCTGTTATTGGATAGGCACGTGGAGCACACCAGGATGATAGGGAGTGGGATAGCTTGATCTTGGTTTCAGATAAAGCTCGGCACAACATGGGCCTGTTCTGTGCTGTACTGCTCTATGTTCTATGTTATTCCAGTCTGTCAAAGTCAGATTGTGATCTCTCATCTCCATCCGGCTCCAGGCACTGATTCCAGATATATCTAGTTGTCTCTGACAGACACTATGAGAGAGGACATTGAAAGGAGTCACGTTTTAAAGAAGATGGAATTCCTCAAGGGAAACAATTCCGGTCTTTTTTTTTCATTCTCTGAAAAAGGAGATTCAGTTCACCCCTTCCGATGAGACAAATATTGCATCACACACTGGCTCCTGGCTTCAGTGTATCAATTATTCTTCGATTTTGAAGAGACGCCAGGGGATTTGAGGAATGAATACGTTAGGAGATGACTAACATGGAGGAGGTGGAGGGGCGGCGGGGTGGGGGGGGGGGGGGGGGGAGGCGAGGGGCGGCGTGCACTGTAGCTGGCTTTGCAATGGCTGAGTTTCCAGACATCAAATTAAGGATAAAATTATTCGTTTCTTCGAAATTATAAATTAATAAATGGCAAGCAGAATGGCTTCATCAACGGAAAAATCACTTCTGACGAACCTAAAGGACATCGGATGAACTAATGGAAAGGATTACTGGCCATCATGTGGTTGTGTTAGGCATGTGGACTCAGAAAAGGCGAATTATCACCTGGTATTCAATAGTTGTAGTACGGTAACTGAAACGCATAGATTACAGGCCAAGTGCGGTTTGGGAGTGATCCTGATAAGAAGCAAAAATCAGAGAAGTGGAATCTTGTCGCTTGTCACTCAGGCCAAATGTATACAGCGGTTCCCTGGGATATTAAAGCACTGAATTAAAGCAAATTACTGCACATCCTGGAATCTGAAACCAAAAGAGAAAATGCTGGAAAACCTCAGTAGGTCTGGTAACATCTGTGAGGAGAGGAAAGAGCTGACGTTTCGAGTCCAGACGACAAAGGGTCTTTGACAAAGGTCGTCTGACTCCACACGTCAGCTCTTTTCTCTCCTTACAGATGCTGCTGGGTCTGCTGATATTTTCCAGCATTTTCTCTTTTGGTATTAAAAACACTGCATTTCATTCAATAAACGGTCCATTATTTTGAATAAACAAAATAATTCCAAAACTTGCGAAGGAGGCACCTGTCAAAGCGGTAAAAAAAACACAGCGAGGGCGACAGTTGAAGGCTCTGATGAATACCGAATGCTCAAGTCAAAAGACACATGCAGTTGAAAGAGCAAAACCGTTTGAATGGAACAAATGGTTTAGATGTAATTGTGCTCCCGGAAAAGGAGCTGTGTGTAAGCTGGTCTTTCAAGGTGCAAAACATGCTTCATACTTTGGTTAACAAGTTTTTTTAAAAATGCAAAAAGAGCAATGTAGACTGATTAAATAAACAGATCTGTAAACCTCATTAATCACTCGACGGGCTGTCGTTAATTTCTTAGCAAACTCCGGCAATGAGTGTTGGACCAAGGGTCAGCACCTTGGATAAGATGCAGAAACGTATTCTAAAATGGTCTAGGTGCGTAAGAGTTGTAAGCAAGGAGTAGCACCTCTCGCATTCGTACACACTGCACAAGTTGAGTGGCTCATGCCTTATTGGTCATCACCTTCGCACAAATCTATGGTAGCCCTCTTGTCTGTGTAAGTTTTTGAAATACCGTTTGTTTCGACAGACGTAGGCGAAGATTTACTCAATTGGACAGATCAGAAGAACCGACATGAAACACAAGAGTCGTGAAGGGCAAGCGACGTCACACACACGTGTGGACGCACCAGAACTGCGCACAGGTGGTTCAAGCCTTTTGATATGCTTAGTTGCTATTAAGATGCAATGTAAACAACCATCCCAACTCAGCGCCTCAGCTGCCTTTTCAGGACGATGTTTCCCACCTTCATAGTACCAGGAAGGTTGCACAAAATGTTCCTGAAACAATTTGGCCAGTAAATTCCGACCGCCGCAGAAATGTTTGGTCCACCACAAGTAGAAAAAAATATTGCAGACTTACGTTTCCTGAGCAGCTCCGCCAAAACTCCCGATCTGTGCAAGCAGTCTTGGAAGTAAGCGCAGCCATCTGACCAGCCCCCTGCGCGTAGCAAGAGATTGCTACCCATGCCCCCTTTTGACGCGCCAAGCCTGGGAGCGCCCATTGACGTCCAAGTTCCAAAAGGAAATTTTGCAGTGAAAACGAAACATTTTCTCTTTCTTCTAAAAGTTATGGATTTGGATTTATATTTCATTTCTTTGCTATTTTCTTTATGTCGTTAACACTACTGTTATTGGCATCCTCAAACTACACATTTTAAATTCATTTAATTATTGAACATGAACAGTACATTATTTCTATGAACAAACAAGTATTTCCTTTGTTTTAAAATTGTGAAATTATTATTTAGAGACATTGAGGTCAAGGGGTAGAGCACGAAGAGGTCCGTTGACCTCAGGCAGTTTTTTTTT
This sequence comes from Mustelus asterias, assembly GCF_964213995.1. Taxonomy (NCBI): domain Eukaryota; kingdom Metazoa; phylum Chordata; class Chondrichthyes; order Carcharhiniformes; family Triakidae; genus Mustelus; species Mustelus asterias. The sequence goes on from NC_135822.1 coordinate 50,678,950, forward strand.
CAGTTTCCGAGCGAACGCTGTAGGAAATTCCCGCCCCATAGTATCTCGACAGTTTGGAAAGAGGCCATTCAGCCCATTGAGCCTCCAGCGACCAATCCAACCCAGCCACTGTCCCTTTAACCCCCATATATTTATGTTGTTAATCCACTGTCACTAAGCAACAATCTAACGCACACATTTTCTGAAGGTGGGAGGAAACCAGAACACTCAGCGGAAACCCACACAGACACAGGGAGAACGTGCAAACTCCACACCGGCTGTCACCCCGCAAGGCCAGAATTAGACCAGGATCCCTGGAGCTGAGAGCCAACAGTGCTAACCATTGTGGCACCGTGTTGTCCTAATTTTGTATTACGTAACAATTTAATATGTGTGGCATGCTTATCAGTCTTGGTGTGTCTTTATTTCGAATATGGCCGCTATAAAACAGAACTCAGAATTTCTCTCACTTTGATTTGGAGAACTTAATGCATGAAGTAGAACAGAGGAACATTCAAATTTTGGGCAGTGGAAAATCAAAGCCACCGAGGAAAATACAAGCTTACGGTTAGGAGGAAAATGCAACCTCGGTGTCGGCAGATAGTGACATGCCGAGGAATGCGGATCAGTGTCGCAAGCAACTTAATGCTTTGATGAATTCATCCAGGGTACGCAACATTTTTGATGAAAAATTAAAACTGGAACACAATAACTCTCAACGTAAGGATATCAGTCTGCATGGGATATGGTAAATAGATTGACATATTTGCAGAAGAGTCGTAAAGTAAAAAAAAACTATCGGGATCTCTGAAACTGTGTGAATAGTACAACTACATAATCATTACAAACCTGAAGACGTTTATGTAATGCAGTTACCTTGGAGACTGTGAACAGTGCTAGTCCTAATTGCTTTAGCTGTTATTGACCTACAGGTTGATAGCAAGATTTTTTAAAGTTATCTCAATTTCTTTCTGCAGGCAAACAATGGTACATAATGCACGGGAACGTTTGCTAACGGAAGGCAGACTGGCGTACATTTCGGAGATTACTCCAGAGGAGGAATATGCTTGGGACCTGCTGGGTTCCTCAACGCTCAGAGTATGTGATGGTGGGGATATTGAGTTTGGTCAGGTAAGACGAAGAGCTAATTGACTATATACACACACACAGCATTATTATGATGGAACATGATTGTGCTTTTTTCAACTTTCAGAGATGCCATGGTGACAGAACAGAGGAACATGGTTGAGAAACAGGCCACACCACCTGCTTGTGATGTCACGCAAGCCGGTACATCAGAGCAGGACAGCAGTAAATCTGTAGCAGATGAGGGGGAACCCTTGTATCCTGCTGAGTTTTTTGACATTGATACTGATGTTCGGGTTTGATCAAGTGTTTAGAAGAGGGAGGCCAGTGATGACACGACTGCTGTAATGGAGGAAGAACAACCAAAATCATCAGGAGCAGAGGAACCTTGGCAGATGAAGACTCTGCAGCTCCTGAACATCAATGTCTTACGGTCAATGACAGTGAGGAAGTGGTTATTAATAAACTGTATGAGGTGGTAACGGTGTTAGCTGAAAGTTATGTTGAAACCGGAAGGAGACAAACTGTAGCGCTGAGTGATTTCTCCCCATTGCTCCAAATAGCAAATGCTAAGACAGCATCATGAGAGTTCGTTGCAGCGGAATGAGCTGCTGGGACGGAGTTCATTGGAGCAGAATGAATTGCTGATACAGTGGAATGAGCTGCTAAGAGATCAAAATGAATTCCTTCAGCAGATAATAAATAAAGCGGTGAGATGTGCTGTTGCAACCTCTAAAGAGGAGCCTCCCCCTTCAGATGTAGTTGCCGGTGGGCAAGTTTCGGCTGCATCATGGATGCAGGAAATTACATCATGTGGATGGGAAAGGGTCAGGGGACGACGGAGGAAGGATTTGGGTACCTTTCATTTCCCTCCAACACTGTTACTTACACCTCAACAACCCTCTCTCTGATGCATACTTCATTTTTAATTGCTTGTTCCAATTTGTTTGTGGTGAATATTTTGGCATTGTATATTTAGATTATTCAATTAATATTTGAGTTTTGCGTTGTAATGTTTGATTTTTCGGGAAATAATTTGTACATTTTTATTCAGTTTAATGGATAGATTTCATGAACCAAATGAAAAAAATAATTTTATAATTAGAATATTTTGACTATGTTCACATTAAACTTCACATAACAACCTCAACGTTTCATTTGTTTGCAATAAAAGAGGTAAAATAGATTGCATAACTTTAACACCATAAATAATAAATGTTTTTCTACTTTACTAAAACAGTTTATATCTTTTTGTACACAAGGAGTACTGGGGCCGGGAATGGAGGATTTGAAGAGAGGGATGGATGTAAGGGAGGGAATAAGAGTGTTTGCCTTCGTCACCTGGAGCTCAGTTTCTCCCTCAGGTTCCATATCTGACTCATCCATGTTTTGTATTTCCGCTGGCAAGTAATCTTTTAGGTGAAAGCTCAGTCCATGCTTCACGGCAAATTTGTGCAAAGCACAACATGCTCCAACAATCTATGTCACTATCTCCGGTGCATATTATAACGTGTCCATTGACGGTTCTAGACATCGAAAACGTGACTTCAATCCACAAGTTGTCTATTCCATCACCTGACCTGTAGCTATCTGAGCACGGTTGTAAATTTTCTCTGCTTCATTGTTGATCTTGCGGAATAGTGTGATAAGAAATGTTCTCAGTGGTCCGTTATCACTCAGTTACCTTCCTGTATTTCCAGGTAATGTTGTCATGGTCCACAGAATCACTGGTTCTCCAAAGGTAGTTGAAGCTGCTGATGGATCATATGTTCCATTGAAGGCACCAAAAGATAACGCTGCTTCGTTTATCAACAGGATGGGATTCCGTTCATTAAATGTCATGATAGTGTGTGATGCGCAAATAAGTAACCTTAATGTGAAGGCAAACAAACGGGGACAAGACCATGAGTTATTCGTTCTTGAAAGTTAATGCAATTTCGGACCATGGCAACATTACTTCTCACCACAGAGTGGTTACTGGATGATAAGGGAGGATATGGTTGACAACACCATTTCGTAAGACCAACAATGAAACACAAAAGCATTCCAACCATGCTTATATAGCAGCACGGCAGGTGGTGGAGAGGATAATTGGTCACGTTTTCGATGGCTGGACAGGTCAGGGGCACGGTATGGTATGGAACAGAGATAGTGATAAAGATTAGTTGTAGCGTGCTTTACATTGCACAACTCTGCCCTCCAGCATGGACTTAGCATTCACCGAGTAGATGACTTCCCAACAGAAATGGAAGAGTTTGACGAGAGCAATATGGTGTCTGACGGAGAAGCCCGAGCTCCAGGTGACGCAGGGACAGTTCGAGATCGCCTGACAGCTGTTGCTTTTGGACAATGAGCTTTTGAAATATATAATCAATATCTCCAACCATTCCCTCCTCCCCCGTCCCTCCCTTGAATCCATTTCTACCTCCAACTCCTCCATCCCCCTTACCTCCTTGTCTCCAAAAACGACAGGATCCGTCGTGTTAAATTGGAAAAAGTATATTATTTGTGTTATTAAAGGCATACCATATATTTCATTGCAAACAATTTGAAATGTTAAGGTGGGTATGTTCACATAAACGTGAGGACATATATTTTTTTCTAATTACAAAAATATTTTTGTCGTTGGCCTAAAATGTTTCTTCCATTGACCTTAACAAAATTGCACATTTTTATTAAAACGTCAAACATCACAACGAAACATTCAAATATGAGAATTGTAATTGGATAATTTCAGTAAGAAATGCAGAAAGATTAACAACAACTGAATCAGAATAAGCAATTAAAATGCAACATGCATAAAGGGAAGAGTTTGCTGAGGTGTTGGTAGCGGTTTTGGAGGGAGAGGAGTGGGACCCTAAATATGCTTGCTTCACCCATCGGCACTCTCCGTCCACATGACCAATCTTTCCACATCCCTGATGGAACAATATCTTACCCAGCAACAACAGTCTCTGCAAAAGGGTGGCTGCTGGACAGAGGGTGCTGCAGCAGATGTCACCTCTTTATTTATTATAATCTGCTGAAAGACTTCGTTTTGCTCCCTCAGCTGCTCATTGCACAGCAGTGAACTCTCAGGATGCTGTCTCAGCACTTCATTTGTTATTGGAGTTGCTGGGAGACATCATTCCGAGCCGCAGCTTGGCTCATTTCACTTGTGCTGGAAATCATCATTGGTATTGAATTTTACAACGCCTTCTGCAAATCTGCGAGCTGACTGTAATATTTCAAAGCAGACTGAAATCCTTACCTTGAAAGTGATTTTCAAGTTTTAATGTTTCATCAAAAATGTTACATACCCGTCTTAACGCACCAAATAATTAACAGTGATGCAACAGTGATATGGAGTCCTTGCCACTTCACTGTCAGCGGATACCAATGTTTCAATTTTGTTCCAAGCCATGGCTAGTATTTTACTTGCTGGCTTTTATTTTCCATGGGATCAAACCTGAACTGTGTTTTACTTCATATACTAAGTTTTCTAAATCATGGTCAAATAAATGTTGAGATCTCTTGTTCCAGCAAACCTTTCACTGGCTATATTCCGAATTAAAACATAAAAAGTACTTAGATGAATGTCACATATATTAAAAAGGTACATAACAATAATACGATGCAGATTTAGGGCGACACAGTGGCACAGTGGTTAGCACTGCTACTTCACAGCACCAAGAACCCGGGTTCAATTTTGTCCTTGATTCACTGTCGGTGTGGAGTTTGTATGTCCTCCCCCTGTCGACATGAGTTTCCTCTGAGTGCTCCGATTTCCACGCACAATCCAAAGATTTGCGAGTTAGATTGATTGGCGATGCAAAACTGTCCCTTAGTATCAGAGGCATCAGAAACGTCAATGCATGGGGTTACGGTGATAGGGTTTGGGTGGAAATGCTGTTGGGGCAGACTTGATGGGCCGAATGTTCTCCTGCTGCACTGTCAGGATTCGATGGGTGAGATTTTCCGGTTGTGTTCACCCCGAAACTGGAAATCCCGCCCGAGAACAACGGACCTTTCCATGGTTGTTACTATTCCCGTGAAGGGTGGAATGGGGAATTTCGCCCAACGATTCAATTGCTTTAAATAATACGTTCAGGAATTTAAAACAATTGTGACATTTGTTTATTTATGCATGTGAAATAATACTCATGCTCATTCATTAAAATGAGTTTAAAAAATTGCAATTCAAGTGAACCAGTAACAGTCGTGTTAACTACTTCAAAGTGGTAGAAAAATAACTGATGTACAAGTTCAAATACATTCCTTCCACAAGAGCGGGGTATTCCCTTTTCAATGCCAAAATGCCTTTTTGAATCTGGCCCTCAATGGACGTCTCTGGATTGCCCTGTCATAAGGGGTCCTGGTTTGCAATCTTTGCGACTTGCTGGGTCCTGGTGAGATGCCTGCACTGAGGGTTCCAGGCGGCAGCACACATCGAAAGCTTCATTCGAGCTGCGAAGGCAACGTAAATATGTAATTTTTTTGTCTATTTTAGGTGATTATGCAGTACCTTCGGCGATCAGAAGTTATGGGACAATATTTAAATGTGAGATAATTCTAACCGAAGGAAACAAGGCATAAACATACTTATGATATTGCACATATTAAAAACATACAGCTTTAGCAGAACATTTATTGCATCATACCAGTGCCAACTGCACAGTGCAATTAAAGCAAGAGCATGGATATGTTGATGTTGAGTTACAGGTCGCAGTGCTGGAGGGAGAGAGGTTCCCTCCTGGCGGCCAGTGACCCGTGCCAGTTCATGTGCCTCCTGCGTTCCTGATTGTGCTGCACCTGGTCCAGCCACAATTGTCTCTGTACGTGGCGGCTCCTGGCCAGGGGATACAGTAATAAGTGTCACCATTTGATTGATATCATGATGATGGTACGCACTGTGCTGTTTCAGCAGCTCATTTTGCTGTAATAGAATGTCATTCTGCTGTCTCACCAACTCATGCACTTGCTTCAAAATTGAATGTGGTGAGCATTGACGTCAAGTGCACTTTGGAGCTGCTGGGAGACAGGTCTAAAAGTTTCTTCTTGGATCATTGCTGTGGCCTAATAATGTTCAGAACATTTGCAAACCTCAAGAAGTTGAGGAATACATAATTCTTCAGTGACCAGTATGAATGTGACATTAATGAGGTGGGTGCTCTTTCGCTGAAAACGCCAAAGGCTCTGAGTCTTCCTTCAGCAAAGCAGCCATGTCATTGCAATTGTTGCATTTCTCAAACGTTGCGTCGGAAGGCCAATAGTGTGTGAGATTTTTCTAACAGGGGTTTGGGGATTAAGAGCCGTGGGGTTATGCTGCAACTGTACAGGACCTTGGTGAGACCACGTTTGGAATATTGTGTTCAGTTCTGGTCACCTCACTATAAGAAGGGTGTGGAAGCGCTGTAAAGAGTGCTGAGGAGATTTACCAGGATGCTACCTAGTCTGAGGGGAGACTTAATATAGGTGTATAAAATGAAGGGGTTAAATAGAGTGAACGTTCAAATACTATTTCCTCGGGTGGATGGACTACTACAAGGGGGCATAACTATAGGGTTCATGGTGGGAGATATAGGAAGGATATCAGAGGTAGGTTATTTACGCAGAGAGTGGTTGGGGTGTGGAATGGACTGCCTGCAGTGATAGTGGAGTCATACACTTTAGGAACATTTAAGCGATTATTGGATAGGCACATGGAGCACACCAGGATGATAGGGAGTGGGATAGCTTGATCTTGGTTTCAGATAAAGCTCGGCACAACATGGTGGGCCGAAGGGCCTGTTCTGTGCTGTACTGTTCTATGTTCTATGTTCTAATTGCAGAAATTAAAGAATATCAAGGGAATACAGCGATGTATATAATAAATGGAGATTATTTAAAATGTGTTCAGTTGAGCCGAAATACATCCTTAATGCAATAGGCCAAATTTTACAATATCCGTAGAATATAAAAGCACACACGGCACGATGAGAATAAGAAAACTGTAAACACGAAGGAGAGATAATCAAAATGCGATGGTTGAAGGGCACAGGTAGAAAGGAAAATAACAATAAAAATAGCTATGAGAAACAGCAAAATAGTCATGTTGTTTATGGAAGACAATTAATTTTAATAGATAAGAAACATTGAAGAATAGAGTATAATATTCCATAGGCACGTAAGTAAGAAGATAATGTCTGATTGAAAGAAAAACTGCATTGTCAGAAAACAAATGTGAAAGCTCAGTCAGTCACAGTGCATTAACCGAAATACACAGCGTGGCACACTGCACATTGGTTAGTGCTGCTGCCTCACTGCGTCAGAGACTCTGGTTCAATTACTGGTTAAGGTCACAGTCTGTGCAAAGCCTGCATGTTCGACCTTTGCCTGCGTGATTTTATTACAGGTGCTCCCGTTTATTCCCACAGTCTGAAATAATTGCTGGTTAGATGCATTGGCCACACTAAATTCTCCCTCAGTGTACACGAACATGCGCCGAAATATGACAACTACAGGATTTTCACAGGAACTTCATTACAGGGTTGATACAAGCCTATATGTGCCACTAATATATCAAATTAATATTGAATAGATTCATTTCCCTCAATTTTTAAATGAGATAAATCTTAGGCTGGCATGACGTTGGGAGGTTAGATTCACAATTATTTAAGGGAATTTCAAGAACAAAATGAGAATTTTACCTGCAGCATTGAAACTCAGGTGATGCAGCCCCAGTCAGAATGGATTTTGCAAACTTTAAAAAGATACAGACGCATCACTCGAGATGTTTATTATTTCCACAGCGAAGACTACAGTGTCAGAATAAGGATGGGCGGCTAACAATCAAACCATACATTTGATGGGAGAAATAAATTGTCCGGGGACTCAGAATCGGTTGGTAGCTTAACATTGGTGATAGGGAAATTAGAAAATTACACCCCAGGAAGTAAAAATATCTGGAAATATATATGATAAGGAGTAACGAGGATATATTGCAAACTTGTTTCCTATTTGAATCAGACACATTAAAATCTTTGAAGAGTTAATGGAAAATCTAAAAGTAAAAAACAACTTTGATAAAGTGCCACATTCAAAAATAGAGATTAACAGACTCCAAGAGTGAACAGATCTTTTGCATACCTGTCGGCCCGGGTTGAGCAGGTTGGCCAATTAGTATTGCGTCAGAAGATTCCTTGAAGATCAGTGAACATAATGATAAGACCCAGGCCAGAAAGTCCAAGGTGATTTACGAAGTTAGTCGAGATGTTAAGTTTTGAATTGGATATTGGCATGGATAAGCATAAGCTGCTTCAATCAATGCATGATCCCAGTGACCCACTAGGAAGCATTAATGAAAAAAAATATTTAAGCACAGAGGAAAAATATAGCAGAAATAATTTGCATAAATGTTACAAATTACAAGAATTAAGCAAAACACACTGTGATTCCTAACAGATAGCTATAAATGTTGTTCCAATTTAAACACTGTCCCACTGACACACACCCTTCTTGAGGTTTGGCACAGCATCCATTATGCTCACGTGATCCTGTATTTGCAACTTTTTAACACCTGTTCTCTATTGGAAATTTGGATCAGTTCACTGAGGGTTCCCAATCCTGCAACTTTCCAAAAGGCATCTGGAGAGACAGAGAGAGAGAGAGATGGGGGCAGAGACACTGTCTTCTTCGACCAGCTTCTGGCAGCAACTGAGAAACAAAAGTAAAACTTGGAATGTTCTCTAAACATAGCTGTCCCCAGGCATATCACCTTACCTGTCATTCACCCTTAATCAAACTCCACTCAGCAAGGACCATCAAACCCCTGAACACTGGATTAGGCCACATAAAAATCAGTAGGATGTCTATGACATTGCTTCAGCAAGAATAACAATTGGAGAGCACTGACATTGGGAACATGGTGCCAGCAAAATCCTACAAAGGCACATGGTTAAAATACATTTCCAAAAGGCACAGTATCATCACAATAAAAAACAAAAAAAGTTGAATTCCACTTCAGTGTTGCATGGGGAGTGTGACCGGTGGCAGTGCTTCTCTCTATCCGACGAGCAATTTAATTGAACACTGGATGTTTTCTGTCGTGAACATGTAAAGTTCAGTGCAACTATCTTGAAGGTGTAAGTTCATTGTGCCCTCACAACATATGAAAAATAAACATCGAATTTCCGCATTGCAATAACATTTCATGAGGAAGATTGATGTGACCTAATTTCTGCTCGGCAACGTGACGTCACATCAAACGTATTGCATTGTGTTGACATGAGTTGTGACTACTGCTCATCATGAAATGTGTTCTATCAATCTCTTTATTTATTTCAGTTATATGGAATCAAGTAAATGCAGCAGAATTGAACGCTAATAGCTGCAAGAGCATAAATATTCATATGACGGAGTAAAAGAATGCAACTCAGGTCGAGGTGAGAAAAGAGGTAACTGGTCACTTGAAGAGTTTAGAATTGAGTAAGTGTAGATGACAGAAATGCTGTCGTTAAACGAGATAGTTATGACAGTAGAATCAGTTGAGGTGCTTTGAAATGAACTGAGGGAATAGAAAGTGAAAAATGCAATGGTGTTACTTACAATCGTCCAGTTTTCTTTAGGGCGCGGTGTAGCGCCAAAGGAATCCACAATTAGAAACGGTGCACACAACTTCTTAAAACCACATATGCAGGAACCTGCGTAGAGTTTGTGGCGACACTTGATTTACGTGAATATTACAAAAGACAACTCAAAGGTAATGGTGGGCTCGAGGCGCGGGGACGGTACTACCTCCGTTAGTTGGAGTTATACCAGCAAATAGCAGTTGCCTCTAACCTTTGCAAGCCAATTTTAGTTTTAATGCATCTCTGCAGGATGTTTTCTGGATTTTGTACTTTTCCCAACCACTATAAACTGCTCAATTACATGTTTCCATCATAATGTCAGACGTGGTGATAATTGTGCAATTTTCGGTATCATTCGCGACTTAAGCAGTCCGTTAATGCAGAAGGACATTGGCAGCATACAGGTTTGGGTTGATCGAGCATAAGGAATATTTGTGAAATACAAGTGCCAGGCAACAAGCATATCCAACAAAAGGTAACGCAGCATTTCCCGCCCTCCTTGAAGTTAAATATATTTCCCAGCAGTGAGTCCCCCATTTGCCAAATCTTGGGGTTGTCATTGGCTGGCTACTGAAGTGGGCCGGCCAAAGAATGTCTTTGTCATCAACAGCACTTCAGTTCGTTTGAATTCTGAACACCTGAGCAACAGCAGAATTTTTAAAAAATGGCGGCTCCCCATCATCTTCTCAAGGGGAATGAGTGGTGGGTAATAGAGGCAGAAAAAGCCAGCGATGTCAAAATTTATGGTAACTGGAATCTATGTGAGGGTGGCAGGTTGTGAATGAATCACGGTGTTGTTTGTTTGCAGTAGAATGAGGACACCTGTGCTAATGGTGTGCTGTGATATAAATGTCAAGCATTCCAAATCGTTCAAATTTTCTCCACTTTGTGAGGGCGAGCCGTCTCTTGAGTAATTGTGTACTGCAAAGTTCCCTATACGGGAGTGTTCCGCCAGTGTCTGAAGGATGAAAACGTTGATATCGGAGGGTATCACAATAATTCTTTGCACATGGATTGATCTGGAGATTAGTCCTGCAATAAAGCTGGAACAAATTTTGCAACTTAAATTTTATTACGAGCAGTTATGTGCACTAACGTCCACCATAGTTTGCCAATATCATTCTTGGAGATTTTGAAGTTGCCAATTGAATCATTACTTCACAAATGAAGACTAAAAAACAACAAACAGAACGACATATTTTTTGTTATGAATCCATGGGACATGGGCGTCGCTGGGTGGCCAGAATTTATTGACCATCCTTAGTTGCCGTTGAGAAGGTGTTGGTGAGCTCCCTTCCATGTTCCGTGGGTTGACCCACAATGCCATTAAGGAGGGAACTCCAGGATTTTGACCAGCAATTGCAAAGGAATGGCGATATATTTCCACATCAGGATAGTAAGTGGATTTGAGGGGACCTTGCAGGGTGTGGTGTTCCTATTTTGTTGGAGAAGATTCTTAGAGATAGGATATACGCGCATAATCTCATTAGCGATCGGCAGCATGGTTTTGTACGAGGGAGGTCATGCCTCACAAATTTGATTGAGTTTTTTGAGGAAGTGATCAAAACGATTGACGATGGAAGGGCCGTGGATGTCGTCGATATGGATTTTAGTGAAGCGTTTGACAAGGTCCCTCATGGCAGGCTGGTGCAAAAGGTAAGGTCTCACGGGATAAAAGGTGAGCCAGCTAGATGGGTGGAGAACTGGCTTAGCCATAGAAGACAGAGGGTAGCAGTGGAGCGGTCTTTTTCCGGTTGGAGATCTGTGACTAGCGGTGTTCCGCAGGGCTCTGTAAAGGGACATCTGCTGTTTGTGATATATATATATATATACAAATGATTTGGAGGAAGATGTAGCTGATGTGATCAGTAAGTTTGCGGATGACACAAAGATTGCTGGAGTTGTAGGTACTGATGAACATTGTCAGTGAATACAGCTGGATATAGATAGGCTTGAACATTGGGCGGAAAAATGGCAGATGGAATTTAATCCAGACAAATGCGAAGTGATGCATTTCGGGAGATCTATTGTAAGGGGGAGCTATACAATAAATGGCAGAACCATCAGGAGTATAGCCACACAGAGGGACCTGGGTGTACAAGTCCACAGACCCTTAAAGGTAGCAGCACAGGTCGGGAGGGTGGTCAAGAAGGCATATGGCATGCCAGCCTTTATTGAACGGGGCATAGAATATAAAAGTTGGCAAATGATGTTGCAGTTGGAAAGAACGATGGTTGGGCCACATTTGGAATACTGCGTCCAGTTCTGGTCGCCACACTACCAGAAGGACGTCCAGGCTTTGGAGAGAGTACAGAGAAGGTTTACCAGGATTTTGCCTGTTCTGGAGGGTGTAAGCTATGAGAAGAGATTGGGTAAACTGGGGGTTTTCTCCCTGGAAAGACGGAAGATGAGAGGCGACCTAATCGAGGTGTATAAAATTATGAAGGGCATAGATGGAGTGAACAGTGGGAAGCTTTTTTCCCAGGTCGGAGGTGACGAACACAAGGAGTCAAGGGTTCAAGGTGACGGGGGCAAGGTACAACACAGATGTCAGGGGGACGTATTTTACACAGAGGGTGGTGGGGGCCTGGAATGCACTGCCAAGCAAGGTGATTGAGGCAGACACGCTGGATCGTTTAAGACTTATCTCGATAACGTCATGGACAGACTGGGAATAGCGGGATACAAAAGAATGGTCTAGTGGGCTTGGAGGGCCGAAGGGCCTGTTCCTGTGCTGTATTGTTCTTTGTTCTTTGTTATTTATCTGTTGCCCTTGTCCTTTCAGATGGAAGTGGTCGTGCGTTTGAAGATGCTGTCTCATGGTCTTTGTTGAATTGCTGCAGTGCATCTTGTAGATTGTACACACTAATGGTGATGGAGTGAGTGGATGTTTGTAGATGTGATGCCAATCAAGTGGGCTGGATGGTGTCAAGCTTCTTGAGTGTTGTTGGAGCTCCAACCATTCAAGCCAGTGAGGAGTGTACTAACACACTCCTGAATTGTGCCTTGTCGATGGTGGACAAGCTTTGCAGGCAAGTGGTGAGTTACTCGCCACAGTATTACTAGCCTCTGACCTGACCTTGTAGCCACAATGTTTATGTGGTGAGTCCAGTTGAGTTTTTGGTCAATGATAACCCCAACGACGTTGACAGTGGGGGATTCAGTAATGTTTACATCATTGAATGTCAAGCTGCGGTGGTTAGAGTGTCGCTTATTGGCTATGGTCATTGCTTGGCATTTGTGTGACACAAAGATAAGTGGAAAAGTGAATCGTGTGGAGGACGGAGAAGATCTGCAGAGAGATTTGGACAGGCTGAGTGAATGGGCGAGGATATGGCAAATGGAGTATAACGTTGATAAATGCGAGGTTATACACTTTGGAGGAAATAATAACAAATGGGATTACTATCTCAATGGAAACAAATTAAAACATGTTACCGTGCAAAGGGACCTGGGGGTCCTTGTGCATGAGACGCAAGAGCCCAGTCTGCAGGTACAACAGGTGATCAAGAAGGCAAATGGGATGTTGGCCTATATCGCGAGGGGGATAGAATATAAAAGCAGGGATGTCTTGATGCACCTGTGCAGGGCATTGGTGAGGCCGCAGCTGGAATACTGTGTGCAGTATTGGTCCCCTTATATGAGGAAGGATATATTGGCATTGGAGGGAGTGCAGAGAAGGTTCACCAGGTTGATACCGGAGATGAGGGGTTTGGATTATGAGGAGAGGCTGAGGAGATTGGGTTTGTAATCGTTGGAGTTTAGAAGGATGAGGGGGGATCTAATGGAGACTTATAAGATAATGCGGTGGCTGGATAGGGTGGAGGCGAGAGGTTCTTTCCACTTAGTAAGGAAGTTAAAACTAGAGGACACAGCCTCAAAATAAAGGGGGGTCGGTTTAAGACAGAGTTGAGGAGGAACTTCTTCTCCCAGAGGGTGGTGAATCTCTGGAATTCTCTGCCCACTGAGGTGGTGGAGGCTACCTCGCTGAATATGTTTAAAGCGCGGATGGATGGATTCCTGATCGGTAAGGGAATTAAGGGTTATGGGGATCAGGCGGGTAAGTGGTACTGATCCACGTCAGATCAGCCATGATCTTATTGAATGGCGGGGAAGGCTCGAGGGGCTAGATGGCCTACTCCTGCTCGTATTTCTTAAGTTCTTATGTTCTTATGAATGTCACTTGCCCTTGTCAGCCCAAACATGGATACTGTACAGATCATGTTGCATTTGAACATGTACTGCTTCAGTATCTGAAGGCTTGCGAATGGTGCTGAACATTGTGCAATCATTGGCGAACATCCCCACTTCTGATCTTATGACGGAGGGAAGGTTATTGATGAAGCAGCTGAAGATTGCTCAGTCTGGGAAACCATGCTGAGGGACTCCTGCAGAAATGTCCTGGAACTGAGGTGACGGACCCTCCACAACCATCTCCCTCTGCACCAGGTATGATTCTAAGTAGCGGAGAGTTTGTCCCCTGATACCCTTTGATTCCAGTTTTGCTATGGCTCATTGATGCCACATACTGCCAAATGCGAGCTTGATGTCAAGAGCTGTTACTTTAATCTCACCTCTGGAATTCAGCCCTTTTATCCATGTTTGAACCAAGGCTGTAATGAGGCCAGGAGCTGAGTGACCGTGGCGAAACACAAACTGGGCTTCACTGAGCAGGTTATTGCTGAGCAGGTGCTACTTGATAGCTCTGTCAATGATTTGCACACTTAAAATAAGTCCTGCACACAATTATCAACATATTCCTACAGATGAAACACACAAAGACCACTTTTATGCACAAAAAATCCGTAGATATTTCATGTATGCTATATCATTTTATATTATAACGGGATATCTCGTATTGCAAAAGGGAAGGTTTTTCACCAAGTTACCCCTCTCCCTCACCCAAATGGAAATTTACGGCCTGTTTTAGAGCTTTGTTTTCTGAATAAGAAAAGCGTTTTTCTGAGCTAGAAATGCCATCTCTTCTATCATGGTTTTCTCTTAACACTGACCATTATATCGGCCATCACATGGCTACTGTCTCCTTGTACAGTTATCATTCTTTTGTCATTTTCCCCCTACTTTTAATATTTGGACTCATTTTTCTTAACCTCAGTGGGATGTTCCATTTCCAAGAATGTAAGAATGTTTCCCGCCGTGTTTTGTCTCCCAAATAAGGGTTAAAATGAATTGAATATTTTGACTTAATTATCAACGAAAGTCACCAGGTGTAATTGTTTCTTCTGAAATGAAAATAATCTCAATGTAACTCATCACCGAAGTGAGTTTAACTCACCCCCTCGGAGGGTGCACCTTGTGTTTGAAACCATGGGGTTAAAATAGCCTGACTTTGCAATTTGTCACAAACATTTCACCCTTTGGTGTGTGAAAAAGCGAAAATTAATGATCATTAATATGAAGCTGTCTAAACGTTTGTTGATAATAACGTCAAAATAACGGGTGGGAGTCACAGCGACGAAGATGACCGTTAAAAAAATCCCAGAGACAAGCACAGTTCAGTTTTCGGTAACTCAGAGACACCATTTAACAAACCCTCTTTAAATTCCTTCCCCATTCTGTCTCACTCCCAAATGTTTCTGTTCCTTTATTGCATGATTCCTTCCTTCTTCTTTCTCTTTTCCATCCTGCTATCCCTCTCTCAATGTCTTACCATTTTCTTCTCTTATCTATCTCTCATCAGCCTCTTGCTCTCTCTTTGCAGCTTTCTTCCCAGGTTTCTTCCCCTATCTCGAGATATCTCCCCCATTCTGCCCCATTCAATGCTTCTCTCTCTCTCTCACACACACACACACACACACACACACACACAGACGCACGCACACACACACACACACACACACATTTAGTCATTGGGGGGACATGGGTATATGTGGTTGGCCAGAATTAATTGTCCATCCCTAGTTGCCCTTGAACAAATCGGTTTGCTAGGCCATTTCAGAGGAGAGTTGAGATTCAACCGGAGTGCTGTGGCTCTGTAATGACAAGAGGGCACCAGGTAAGAACAGCAGATTTCCTTTCCTAAAGGATATTAGTGGATCAGGTACAGGGTGAATGCCTGGAGAGAGAAAGTGAGAGGGTGTGAGAGTGAAAGGGAGAAAGAGAGAGAGAGAGAGAATGATTGGGGTAGGGAAGATTCTGAGGGAACACAGGGATTGACAGCAAAATAGAGGTCGTGGTGCGGTTGTAGAGTGGGAAGAGATGCAGGAACTCCAGTGTGGGCTCAGTGCTCAGCTCCCAGTCTCTAGAGAAAAGCCTTCGTCACAACCCAATGAGATTCCTGAATCACAGAATTAAATGAAAGAAATAATGCTGGGGAGCTGATTTCAAAAAACTTCCCAAGCAAGAATCCCCATTTTCCCCTCCGTACATGGTCACATTGTTGTCCATGGGATCCTGCTGTGCATCAATGACCTGTAACCTTTCCTCAACTGCAATTTGTTTCCACAGAACTTAAAAATCAAACGAGCTCTATGACTGTACATCAACTGGGAGGGAAGAGGGAGGGATACAATTAAAAATTTCCAACCCTGATAAAGCCTTGTTCTCAAACCCAGAAGCCTGTTTGTACTTTTACACAGGGCGGTGTGATTTGCAAGATTTCTGGAGTGGGCAGGGGAATTCCTCGTCCCGAACTCTGACACTCCAGATTTCTCTCTCTCCATACATGTTTTTTTTTCTATTTTGCATCTTCTAATAAATGTTAGTCATTCGCAATGTGATTTGTTGTTTGTTAAAGGTTGGGAGTGGAGGTGTGAGTAGAGGGTTGACGGGATAGTGGGTGCGGAACAGTGGCTCCCTTGTCTCTCTCGTTCCTTCCAGCCCTGACTGGGACGTTTCGGGAATGGAAAGATGTTTCTTTTGGGTGTGGATAAACAGGTTATTTTCCCCCAAGTATAAATAAAACCTTTGTGACTAGTCCTCAATTCAAGGCCTTATGTCAGGTCCCTCTGGTTTACTGTTGCATTAGCTCCATTCCCAAACTGTTTCAGTGTTTAATTGCATGAACTAAATGGTCAAATAAAATCTGCAGCAACCACTTGAATTCATTGTATTTAGGATGTAATTGTGGCTTTTTCTTGCTCTCTGTCTCTTTTCTGAGTTATCAGAGAGGGAGGGAGAGTGGGAGATAGGAGGAATAATCAACAAGAGCGATTGAACAAAAACAGAGTTGCAGGGAGAGGAGATAAGGGACAGTGGTGGGGAGGATGGCGGGCGGGGGCGGGGGGGGGGGGGGCGGGGGGGTGGCGGCTGGCGTACGGGTGTCCTCTGCTGTGTGGTCACAGCCAAGCTGCCCATTTTCTGGGGAAACGAGTCTCAGACACATCCACCCAGAAGCTTGAATTTGAAAATACCGACTGTAAATCATTTTGAAACTGTGCTGGTGATTTTAATGGTATTGCCGTGCGTCATGTATTCATTAATTCACAACTACAACATTTTGACTGAAATCAGTTTGCTGCCTTAGAATTATAGAATCCTGGAGGTCCGAACGAGGCCTTTCGGCCCATCGAGTTAGCACCCATCACAATTCCACCCAGGCCCTATCCCCGCAACCACAAGAATTTAACCTCGCGATTCGCCTTGACACTAAGGGACAGTTTAGAAAGGTCCTCACCTCACACTCACATCTTTGGACTGTGGATGGAAACCGGAGCACCCAGAAGAAACCCACGCTGACCCCTGTAGAATGCGAAAAGTCCACACAGACAGTGACTCAAGACTGGAATCAAACCGGTGTCCCTGGCACTTTGAGGTAGCAGGACGAAATGTTGTGCCACCGTTCGAACCACATAACAATGTGTGTGTGTGTGTGTGTGTGATCTTGCTGTGCAGGATGCCCAGCGGGATTTCGTAAAGTACCCAATAGTGGTCACACTTCTTAAAACAAAAACAACCATTCATCGACTTGTAAATCAGCCAGGGTGTGTGCGTGTGTGTGTGTATCTGTGTGTGTGTGTCGGGGGGGGAGGGGGGGGGGGTGGGGCGGCGGTGGATTGAAGGGGCTCTTTGTCCTGTCGACTCCGCACCGGCATGTATAAAAGAAAACGCCTGGCCTCACGCCTAATCCCATTTACCAACACTTGGCCCATACCCCTAAATATCAGGATGTAATAAGTATCCTTCCAAACATTGTTTTAAAGGATGTGAGGCAACCCGCCTCGACAATCCTCCAAGGCAACGCAGTCCAGACTGTCACCAGCCGCTGGGTAAAACGTTTATTTTTCCCTCCCTCTTAAACCTCCTGCTCCTCAACTTCAATCTGTGTCTCCTCGTTACTGACCTTCAACTAACAGGAACAACTGTCCCGTCTCCGCACTTTCCATGTCCCTCGTAAGCTTGTACACCTCGATCATGTCGCCCCTCCTTCTTCTCTGCTCCAACAAAAACTACCCAAACCTAACCAAACTATTTTCGTAACTTAAATGTTCTATCCCAAGCAGCATCCTGAAGAATCTCCACTGCACCCTCTCCGGTGTAATCACATCCTTCCTATAATGTGTTGGCCGGAACTGCACACAGTCCTCTTGCTATGGCCTCACAAAAGTAATATACAACTCCAAATTGAGAAAGCTGCCAAGTTCACTTTGTTCTCCTCAACCTCCTGGTGTCATGCCGTCCATTCAATACATCCTTGTCAAATTGCTCCTTCCATTGTATATCACTTCACACATTGCAGAGCTAAATTCAATCTGCAATGTATCTACCCATTTGCCCATTCAATCTGTATCTTCATGTAGCCCAAGACAATCCACCACCTTGTAAGCTACCCGGAAACCTGAAAGTGGTATGTTCAATCTTTATTCTCTGATGATGCTGACAGTTCTTGTCACTGCGGCGAATTGAGGGGTTGAGTGGAATGTGCAGGAAGCATTTTGAATGCAGTTTATCGAGGGGCTGAATGTGGATTTCTCTCTGACTCTCTCACTCTGGCTCTGTATATTCAGTAAGAGCGGTGGAAACGATGAGAGTATGAGGGAAATATTGAGGTGTGACGGTTTACGAAGCGAGACAAAGGTTCTGGAATGTTCTCCAATGTGACCGTTCCCTCCAAGCTTCAAAACCTTTCTTATCACAGTTTGAGGAGACACAGTTTCTCACGGGAAATTATAGACCAGTGAGCTTGACGTCCGTGGGAGGGAAGTTGTTTTAGAGGATTCTTAAAGACAGGATGCCTGTGCATTTAGAACGGAACAATCTCATTCGTGACAGACAGCATGGTTCTGTAAGAGGGCCTTACAAATTTGCCTTACAAATTTGCCTTACAAATTTGGTGGAGTTTTTTGAGGAAGTGACAAAAACGTTTGACGAAGGAAGGGCCGTGGTTGTCGTCTATATGGATTTCAGTAAGGTATTTGACAAAGTCCCACTTGGCAAGTTGGTTAAGAAGGTTAAGGCTCATGGGATACAAGGAGAAGTGGCGAGATGGGTGGAGAACTGGCTTGGCCATAGGAGACAGAGGGTAGCGGTCAAAGGATCTTTTTCTGGCTGGAGGTGTGTGACCAGTGGTGCTCCGCAGGGCTCTGTAGTGGGACCTCTGCTATTTGTGATATATAGAACTGATTTGGAAGAAGGTGTAACTGGTGTAATCAGCAAGTTTGCGGATGACACAAAGGTGGCTGGAATTGCGGAAAGTGATGAGCATTGTCGTGCAATACAGCAGGATATAGATAGGCTGGAAAATTGGGCGGAGAGGTGGCAGATGGAATTTAATACAGATCAATGCGAAGTGATGCATTTTGGAAGAAATAATGTAGGGAGGAGTTATACAATAAATGGCAGAGCCATCAAGAGTATAGAAACACAGAGGGACCTAGGTGTGCAAGTCCACAAATCCTTGAAGGTGGCAACATAGGTGGAGAAGGTGGGGAAGAAGGCATATGTTATGATTGTCTTTATAGGACGGAGTATAGAGTATAAAAGCTGGAGTCTGATGATTCAGCTGGAAAGAACGCTGGTTAGGCCACATTTGGAGTACTGCATCCAGTTCTGGTCGCCACACTACAAGGAGGACGTGGAGTAGTTGGAGAGAGTGCAGAGAAGGTTTACCAGAATGTTGCCTGGTATGGAGGGTCGTAGCTATGAGGAGAGATTGAGTGAACTGGGCTTGTTCTCCCTGGAAAGACGGAGAATGAGGGGAGGTATAATAGAGGTGTAAAGATTATGAAAGGGATAGATAGGGTGAACGGTGGGAAACTTTTTCCCAGATCAGTATGTGGGAGGATGAATGTGTGGCTGAGGGACTGGTGCAGGGGGCAGGGATTCAGGGTCCTGGACCATTGGGACCTCTTCAGGGGCAGGTGTGACCTGTACACAAAAAACGGGTTGCACTTGAATCCCAGGGGGACCAATATCCTGGCAGGAAGGTTGGCTAAGGCTCCTGGGGAGAGTTTAAACTCGATAGGTTGGGGGGAGGGGATCAAAATGAGGCGACTGAGACTGAGGAAGGTAGCTCGTAAACAGAGAAGGGGTATAGGCAGTGCAAAAGGGCGGATGGACAGGGAATATAGAAGGGGAGAGCTCAGACCAAAGGATTGAGATGTGTTTACTTTAATGCCAGGAGTATAGGGAATAAAGGGGATGAGCTCAGAGCATGGATCGATGCCTGGAAGTATGATGTGGTGGCCATTACGGAGACTTGGATGTCTCAGGGACAGTACTGGATACTCCAGGTGCCGGGATTCAGATGTTTCAGGAAGGACAGGGAGGGAGGCAAGAGTGGCGGTAGAGTGGCACTGCTGATCAGGGATAGTGTCACAGCTGTAGAGAAGGTGTATGCTGTGGAGGGATTGTCCACCGAGTCTCTGTGGGTGGAAGTTCAGAGTGAGAAGGGGCCGGTCACTTTGCTGGGAGTTTTCTATAGGCCGCCCAATAGTAACAGGGAGGTGGAGGAGCAGATAGGGAAACAAATCCTGGACAGATGCAGTAAAAGCAGAGTTGTTGTGATGGGAGACTTTAATTTCCCAAGCATAGATTGGAATACCCCAGGGTAAGGGGATTGGATGGGGAAGAGTTCGTTAGGAGTGTTCAGGAGGGTTTGCTGACATAGCATGTGGAGAAGCCTACAAGAGGATAGGCTGTACTTGATCTGATACTGACCAATGAAGCTGGACAGGTGTCAGATCTCTCAGTGGGAGAGCATCTTGGGGATAGCGATCATAACTCTATCTCCTTTAGGCTTGCATTGGAAAAAGAGAGGATCAGGCAAGCGAAGAAAGTGTTTATACGGAGTAAGGGGAAATATGAAGACATTAGAAAGCAAATTAGAGGAGTAAATTGGAAGGAGGTATTCTCGGGAAAACGTACTGAAGAGAGGTGGCAGTTTTCACGGAATGTCTGTCTAGAGTTCTACAGGACAAGTTGGTCGGTTAAAGGAACCGTGGCGCACAAAAGCTGTGCAGGACCTAGTCGAGAAGAAAATGAAAGCGTACAAAAGGCTCAGAGAGCTTGGCGAAGATAGGGATTTAGAAGCGTATACGGCTTGTAGGAAGGAACTAAAGAAGGCAATTAGGAGAGCCAGAAGGGGTCACGAGAAGGCCCTGGCAGGTAGGATTAAGGAGAACCTTAAGGCGTTCTATAAATATGTGAAGAGTAAAAGGATGAGACGTGACGGAATAGGGCCTATAAAAGGTGAAGGCGGGAAAGTCTGTACGGAACCAGTAGAAATGGCAGAGATGCTCAATGAGTATTTTGTCTTGGTTTTCACAGAGGAGAAGGACCTGGGTGGATGTACTGCGGGCGTGCGGTGGACTGAACGGATTGAGTTTGTGGATTTTAAGAAAGAGGTTGTGCTGGAATCTTTGAATGGCATCAAGATAGATAAGTCGCCGGGTCCGGATGGGATGTACCCCAGGTTATTGCAGGAGGCGAGGGAAGAGATTGCAGAGCCTCTCGTGCTGGCCTTTGCGTCGTCTATGGAGACGGGAGAGGTGCCGGAGGATTGGAGGATTGCGGATGTGCTTCCTATTTTCAAGAAGGGGAATAGGGATAGCCGAGGTAATTACCGACCGGTACGTCGAAACTCAGTGGTTGGTAAACTGATGGAGACGATCCTGAGGGACAGGGTATATGAGGATTTGGAGAGGTTTAGTATGCTCAAGAATACTCAGCATGGCTTTGTCAAAGGCAAATCGTGCCTTACGAGCCCGGTGGATTTCTTAGAAAATGTGACTAAACACATTGACGAAGGGAAGGCGGTACATGTGGTTTATATGGATTTTAGCAAGGCGTTCGATAAGGTCCCCCATGGAAGGCTTCTAGAAAAAGTGAGAGGCCATGGGATCCAAGGGGCTGCTGCCAGTATCCAGAACTGGCTTACCCAAAGGAGGCAGAGAGTGGGTACAGATGGGTCTTTTTCTAAATGGAGTTCGGTCACCAGTGGTGTGCCCCAGGGAACTGTTCTGGGATTCTTGCTGTTTGTCATTTTCATAAATGACCTGGATGAGGAAGCGGAGGGATGGGTTGGTAAGAATTCCGACGACACGAAGGTTGGTGGGTTTGTGGATAGTCTGGAGGGATGTCAGAAGTTACAGAGGCAAATGTATAGGATGCAAGACTGGCCGGAGAAGTGGCAGATGGACTTCAACCCAGATAAATGCGTCGTGGTCCAGTTTTGTAGGTCAAATGGGATGAAGGAGTACAATATAAAGGGAACGACTCTTAGTACAGTAGAGGATCAGAAGGACCTTGGGGTCCGGGTCCATAGGACTTTAAAATCGGCCCCGCAGGTGGAGGAGGTGGTTAAGATGGCGTATGGTGTGCTGGCCTTTATCAATCGAGGGATTGGGTTTAGGAGTCTGGGGATAACGTTGCAGCTATGTAAGACCCTCGTCAGACCCCACTTGGAGTACTGTGCTCAGTTCTGGTCGCCTCACTATAGGAAGGATGTGGAAAAAATTGAAAGGGTGCAGAGGAGATTTACAAGGATGTTGCCTGGAGTGAGTGGCATGCCTTATGAGGATAGGCTGAGGGAGCTCGGCCTTTTCTCCTTGGAGAGACGAAGGATGAGAGGAGACCTAATAGAGGTGTATACGGTGTTGAGAGGCATAGATCGGGTGTACTCTCAGAGGCTTTTTCCCAGGGTGGAAATGTCTGCTACGAGAGGACACACGTTTAAGGTGCTGGGGGGTAGGTACAAGGGTGATGTTAGGGGTAAGTTTTTCACACAGAGGGTGGTGGGCGAGTGGAATCGGCTGCCGTCAGTGGTGGTGGAGGCGAACTCAATAGGGTATTTTAAGAGACTCCTGGATGAGTACATGGAGCTTAATAGGATGGTGGGTTATAGGTAGGTCTAGAAGGTAGGGATGTGTTCGGCCCAACTTGTGGGCCGAAGGGCCTGTTTGTGCTGTAGTTTGTCTATGTTTCTGTCAGAAGTGACGATCACGCGGGGTCACGGTCTCAAGGTGAGAGGGGCGAAGTATAACTCAGATTTTAGAGAGAAGTTTTTTACACAGAGGGTGGTGGGGGCATGGAATGGGCTCCCAAGTAGGGTGGTAGAGGCAGACACGCTGACATCGTTGAAGACTTAACTGGATAGTCACATGAGCAGCCTGGGAATGGAGGGATCCAAACGATTGGTCTAGTTGGACCAAGGAGCGGCACAGGCTTGGAGGGCGGAAGGGCCTGTTTCCTGTGCTGTACTGTGCTTTGAACTTTGTTCTTGTTCTTTGAACCCAGATTTATTCAAAATTGAAACTCGTTATTTCAAACTCCAATTTGTGTATTTTGATTTTAAAATTTCAATTTAGTTTCCAAAAATTGTGTTCTAAGCAATTGCACAAACATGTATATATTACAGTAAGCAGTCTCACAACACCAAGCTAACGTCCAACAGATTTATTTGGTGGCACGAGCTTTCGGAGTGCTGCTCCTTCATCAGATGAGGGCACCCTGTAGCTGCTCTTTCATCACGCAATCACCTGATGACGGAGAAGAGCTCTGAAAGATCCTGCTAACAAATAAACCTGTTACACATGAACCTGGAGTTTTGAGAGTACCTTCTGTGCCTACCCCATTCCAAAGACGGCAACTCCACATCATATATATTACATGTTATGTCTCTTTTATGTTATGTCTCTTCAGCACAATCATGGCCATTGATTGAACTTCACATTAAAGAGTCTAGAAACAAAAATCTTATTTAATTTAATCCAATCCAATTCCATTCGATTTTAAACTCAGTATCAAACCCACTATTGTAAAATTACATTGAGGGGAACAACATTAAAACATTAAAGCAAACAACATAACAAAAACATCCACGCAACTACTTTATTACACAAACGCACATGGACGCTTCCAACATTCATTCCACAGCATTTTATCTTTCCTTCAAACACAACATTTTAAACTGGGATGAAAATAATACATTGAAATAAAATAAAGGAAACAAATTAAGACTTCATTGTTCTTTCTCCCAAACTGTAATCAAACTCAAAAACAAAAGTAAATTCAATGAATCCTAAACTGAAATTTTATCAGATTTAATACTTTCTCAGCCTCTTTGAAGTTAAACCAATGTGTGAAGCATTGCATTTATTGCCGACAATAAATACACTACAAGAACAATCAATGGCTTGAACAACACTTGCTCGCAAACTAATGCAACAGCAACCACCTACATTTAATATACAAGCAGACAACACAAACACATTGAAATACAAAAACTGCTCAAATATCAGCTGAACCTCAGATTTTCTTGAATCATTTTTTTTCATCTTGCCAATTAATTTACAAAATTTCCCTTTTAAGGTGAGAGACCATAGTTCCTTTCTCTCAATTCTGTAAAACCACATTGCACACTTCAAATCCTTCAATAATATGACGACCAGAACTACACACAATATTGCAGCTGTGGCCTCAGCAAAGTTCTGTACAACTCTTTCATTACCTCTCTGCTTTTGTTATCTATACCACGAATGAGAAAGGCCAGTCTGCGATATGATTTTGTCACGACCCTGCCTTTCCTCCTTCAGTGTTTCATCAACATTCATGCCAAGGTCGCTTTGTCCTTCGGAACTTTCCATTGTCAGACCTTTCATCGCACACTTCCTTGCCAAATAACTCCTTCCAAAGTGCATCACGTCCAACTTTTCAGTGTTAAGTTCCATGTGCCATTTATCCGCCCATCTGACCATCTTGCCTGTATCTTCCTCCAACACAAGACACTCAACGTCACTGTTAAATACCCGGACAATCTTTGTGTCATCGGTAAACATCCTGACGTTAACCCCCACATAGTCATCTATGTCACTTATATAAATGACGAACAATAGGGGCCCCAGCACTGATCCCTGGCCACTGGCCTCCAGTCACTGAAGCAGCCATCTGTCACCAAATTCGGTCTCCGACCACTAAGCCAATTTAGAATCCACCTTCACAGATCAGCCTGTCTCCCATGTGCATTATTCTTCTTAATAAGTCTCCCATGTGGTATTTTGTCACAGGCTTTGCTGAACTCCAAGAAAACGACATCAACCGCACTATCCTCATCCACACACTTGGCTGCGATCTGAAAAGTCCAATCAAATTTGTGACGAGTAACCTCCCTCTGACAAAAACATGCTGACCATCCCTGATCAAACTTTCCTCTCCAAACGGTGATTGATTCTCTCTTTCAGAATATTCTGCAGTAATTTCCAAATCACAAACGTGAGACTCACTGGTCTGTATTTCGCCAACTTGGCTCCAAAATCTTTCTTAAATCGTCGGACCAGATTAGCTGTTCGACAGTCACTGCCACCTCACTGGTAGCCAGGGAGGAATTAAAAATTTGGGTCAAAGCCCCTGTAATTTCCTCCCTTCCCTCCCAGAACCGCGTGGGACACAATTCATCTAGACATGCAGATTTGTCAACTTTTAAGGCCACCAATGCCGAAAATACCTTGTCACGCCCTATGATATCTTTCCAAGAGCCTCACAGTCACTCTCCCCGAGTTCCACAAATACGTCCTCATTCTCAAAGATGAAGACATATGTGGAATATTCTTTTAACACCCCACCAATGTGCTTTGCCTCCACCCACAGATTTCCCTCTTGGTCCCTAATGTGCCCTTCTGTTTCCATAGTTGTCTTTTTTCCCATTGATATACGGATAAAATATCTTTGGATTTTCCCTACTTTTACCAGCCGGAGCTTTCTCATATCCCCTCTTTGCTCTCCTCAATAATTTGTTATGCTCCATCCTGCACTTTCTGTATTCCACTCATGCCCCCGCAGACTTACTCCCCTTATAACTGATCAATACCTCTATTTTCCTTCTGAATTTATGCCGAATGTCTCTGGTCGTCCATGGTTCCCTGGGTTTGTTTCAACCTTCCATTACCCAAGAGGGAACATGTTGGCCATCTTCCCTCCCCATTTCATCTCTGATCACCACCCACCCCGCCCCATCCACTGCTCTTCTGTAGATTTCCCACAAATGACTCATTTCAGTCTAACTTGGCCAGATCCTGCCTAATTTCGTTAAAATATAATCTCCCTCAATTCAACACTATTTTCTGCAACTGGTGAACTTCTTTGTGCATAACAGATTTGAATTCAACCACGTTGTTGTCACTATCACTAAAATTCACCCCACCCCCCCGCCCCGCCTCCCCCACCAACATATCAACCACCTTCTTGCTTCATTCCACAGAATTAGGTCCAGCACACCGTCCCTTGTTGTATCCTTTACATATTGACCTGAGAAGTTTTCTTTTGTACATTTTAAGAACTCTACTCCATCTAGGTCCTTAACATCATGATTATTCGAATTAATGTTGGGGAAGTTGACATCACTGAATATAACGACCCCTTTATTATTTTTGTATTCCTCTGCGAATTGTGCATGTATTTGCTTTTCAATCCCCCACTGACTATCTGTGATAAAGACCTAACAGCGTAGCTGTTCATTTTTTATTCCTGATCTCTTATCACAAATCATCATTTGATGCCCCCCCCCCCCCCGCAAGTAATGATCTCTCCTTACTGCTGTAACTGCCTGCTTAACTAATAATGCAATGCCTCCTCCTTTTTTTCCCTTCCTCTGTCTCGCCCGGGATGTTAAGCTGCCAATCATGCCTCTCACTCAACCACGTCTCTGAGATTGCCATTATATCGTAATTGCAGATGTTAATCCTCGCCCTTAACTCATCTGTTTACCTTTAATACTCCTGGCAATAAAGTCAAGGCACTCCATCCATGTCTTGCTCCTTGGAAACTTCGTAACACTGTATTCCTTCTAACCTGATTATTTTTCCGTGTTATGCAGTCTCCCTATTCTACCAACAGTCCAGGTCCCCTCGTCTTCCAACTAGTTAAAACTCTTCCCAACAGCACTAGTAAAACGCACCATCAATCATGTTATTACCACTCTGCTTCAGATGTAGATCGTCCGGCTTATATGGGCCCCGCCTTCCCCGCAAGAAAAGTTACATAATGTTTGCTAGTGGTGTTGGGAAGAGTTTTAACTCGGTTGGAAGGCGAGGGGACCCAGACTATTGGCAGAAGAGGGACAATGTATGAGACAGAATAGTAATCAGGTCAGAAGGAATACAGTGTTACTAAGTTTCCCGGGAGTAAGACATAGATGGAGGGCCTCGACTTTAATGCCAGAAGTATTAAAGGTAAACAGACTGGACTATACAAGTTCTATGTCTCAATTCTATATGCATCCTAAGATTTCCATTACCTCAGTTGCGGTCGATGGTCGGCTGTAATTTAGGTGAATGGGGTGGGGTGCACGTTTTGTCACTGGCTTTTTCCAGTTCCTCTGTTCCATGTCACTAATATCTATGTTACTGTCATCAGCTGCCTGGGGCCAAAAATCAGAATTCATCTTCCTGAACTTGTGTGACTTTCACCCCTTTCAAAATCGCTGCATGTACCCGACTCGTTTGCCAAACGACTGTCACTGACGACATTCTTCTAAATTTCCTCGCCCCCTCTTCCAAATTATTGTTTTTTCTATGAATTTAAACATGACAAACAATACCATGTCTAACGTTCGAAACACATTGTGCAAAGTTTCCAAGCATTCCAACTTAGATGCACCGAAACCAACGACTGGCGTCTTTGAACATTTTATTGTGGCTTGCAAACTTCCAGGGAACGGAAGTGAGGAACGGATGAGTGACTGCAAAATCCCTGTGCTGCTGCAACGAATCGGGACGTCCATGTTGAAAGAATCGGCCCTTCTTTCCTTCCTATCTAAATATATGATCTGACAATTTCCTGGAACGAAACGAATTCACTAAGTACCTATGCATTTTGTTGGTTTCTGAATGTGTTCCTGTATTTTGTGGAGAGCCCCATCACCCATTGACTAATCCAACCGCGTTAGTCACAGCCACAGATTTAGAAATCTATGCCTGCAACTAAATTCCAAGCCGTTAATGCAAATTGTAAACAACAACGTTTCCATGTACCCAATAGACCACAGTAGAGAGGGTGACTGCTTTAAGAAGAATATCTCTGTGCCCAAATATATAACACCAAACCTCCAGAGTACTGACATTTTAACAGTCTATTTTACTCACTCTGGCCGTTCTATCTTTTCACTGTGAACATGTTTCCATGAGCATCAAAAAAAGTCTTCAGGAATAACACCCTATCTTTCCACTCGTCTCTTTACTTTGACCAAAATCAACGTTGAAACCATTTTATCTCTTGAATCCTAGCCTTATTTTGCTTATTTGACTTCCTTTATAAATGTTAGATTTTTCTTCCTTCATCCTTAATTCCTACTTTTTTTCTTCCTGGCATTCTCTTATCCTGTCATTCACACAGGACCGAGAAACATACGTTTTTTTAAAATATTTACTAGTTACAGATATATTTGGATTGTGTATTGTGAAATCATTTACCCATTTATCTATCCGATCATAGACAAGAACCCACAAGTGCCCTTTTGCTCTTTTCTGTCCTTCTCCCACTTTTCACTTATTCTAAGCTTATTATATGTTTATAATTTCTCTATTCTGATGAGGGGACAGTGAACTGAATGTTTAACTACCTTTCTAGTTCCTATTCCAGAGTTAAAAATCAGCTGAGTAAGTCTTTGCTGCTGCCTTCCATGAGGGGGTTTGGGTGATGTTCCTTCTTAGCTTAGTGTTCTAAACTCCATTGTGCAATGTTTTGTACTCACGAGGCCCGCACCAAACACACATCTGCCAAGTGTACCCTGCAGGCCGCAAGCAGCAGCATTGGATCCCTCTGGTGTGCAGTTCTTCTCAACTGAACATCTGGAGACTGCTGTTTACTCGTTGTTCCTGCATAAACCTGGGATCAGCTAGGCTTATAGTAAGCATGCACACACAGAATGAAACTATCTTAACTGCAACTGATGCTATTTGTGATGGCACAAATCGAGTTTTGTAACTACCACACTATCACATTTCTTTATGGAAATGATTGACAACAATTTAACATATGTAACCGTAAAGAAGATTGTGAATCACTTCACATCAATTTTTGCTGACATTTCAGCTGCAAGATCATTTCTCCCTCTCTCAATTATGACAGCTGTGCTGCCATACAACACTACGGGAAATATCATCAGTGTGAAGAGCGTGATTAAGGTTAAGAAGGCCATGTTATGGACACACGTACAAATAATGCAACGCAGCGAACCATCTGTACTGGGTATTTTACCTGAGGAATCAGTAACGACCAACCACAGACAAATTCTGGGGAATGTATGCTTCAGTCTTCAGGAAGATTCAGTATTGGTCAAGGTACAGTCTGCATTCGTTCCAATAGGCATGCAAGTCCTATAACCCAAGTAAATTATGTGACCTGCTGCTTCTACTGATTCTTCCAAGTTGTGTTTAGACAAAAGTGCAGATTAATTCCTGGAGGCTGGCATGCACGATTTATTCAGCAAAGGTGGTCGATTCCTCTGACAAAATATTTAGATGCTGGAATGTGAAGCAAAATTGAAAATATTTTTTAAAATCTCAGCATATGGAAAGGTTACATGTTGCCGCAAAGTAGATCATAGAAACCCTACAGTGCGGAAGGAGGCCATTCGGCCCATCGAGTCTGCACCGACCACAACCCCACCCAGGCCCTATCCCCACATATTTACTTGCTAACCCCTCTAACCTACGCATTTCAGGACTCTAAGGGGCAATTTTTAACCTGGCCAATCAATCTAACCCACACATCTTTAGACTGTGGGAAGAAACCGGAGCACCCGGAGGAAACCCACGCAGACACGAGGAGAATGTGCAAACTCCACACAGACAGTGACGCGAGCCGGGAATCGAACCCAGGACCCTGGAGCTGTGAAGCAGCAGTGCTAACCACTGTGCTACCGTGCCGCCCCGAAAGTAGCTTGATAAAAACAAATGAACTTGGATGGATATACCCACGTTAACGACAGCTGACTAAACTTCCTGAAAATATTCGTTTTGAAGAAATTATACGAGAAAGTGAATAAGTTTAACAAGTGACTTCCCCAAATTTGAACACAGGGAGCTGAAGTGGCAGCAGCCAATGGTCGACTGGATAAACATTTGGAATTCCCAGAAGCCTGGAATTGGAGGAGCACGGGTATTTCGAAGTGCTTTTGGGCTGGGAGAGATAACAATAGTAATGCAAGGCCATGAAGGACGTTGAAATCATGTTACATGATTACTACAATTTATAACTTGGGGTGGAGTTTGGGGCAACATAGATCAAACCTGCAATGCTGCAAAGAAAGTTTGTAACTGAGATTATAAGCTTGTCATTCGGAAATATTCAAAACGTTACTGAAACATGATGGGCTGAGGGGTAACAGACGCACAAATGATGATGTGATTGAACATGCGTACGGACTTGAAGGGCTGAATGGTCTCACCATTTCCAATCCATGTTTCTGTGGATTGTTTATTGAGAACGGTACTGACCTCCGAATAAAAGTATTGCACTGTCAACTCCACCAGCACTGATGGGCTGCAGCAAGAATAGGATCTCAAGGAGCAACGAAGGAACTTTCTTTATTCTTTGCTGATCTGTTCAGTCACGTGAAATGTGTGGCGCAAGGAGGTTCTTTTACTGTTCGCACATATTCTCCACATTAATCATTATACACACTAAAAATTGTCTGCATCATAGGACATTATGTGGAAGAAGCAAAAGTGCCGTTTACTGAAATGAACAGACACTGGATTCAAAGTCTAAAATTAATCCGTGGAGATTTTTAAACGTGTAATGGCTGCCTAGTATATCTGAGAGGAATTATTGACCATTCTGTCTGTAATAAGCCTTCTGTAGAGAGGGCTGTCATATGGAGCCACAGGCATAGAGGTATATAATCGAAATAAATGTCCTCAAGTCCATCGAGTGTGCAAATACAATAACTTCCATTGAATTCACACTAATCCCAATTTCCTGTAATCGCAATATGAATGCTTTATTTGAGCTGCTCATGAAAATATGTTTCAAAGGTGGGAATGTATCGAGACTCTCCACTGCCTTCCCAGGCAGTTCATTCAAGATTCACAGCACCTTGTGAGTGAAAAAACACGTTTTCTCAAATCCCCTCAGAATTTTCAGCACCATTCCAAAAAGAATGCGATTATGAATGTGAACAGAGAACATTCAGAAAATGACACTAGTGAAATAATAAAGGTGCAGTAGCAAATGGCAGAGGAGCAAAATAAGTATTTTTCTTCTGTCTTCACGGTCGAGTAAGACGTCTCACAACATCGGGTTAAAGTCCAACCTTAACCTGGTGTTGTGAGCTTTCTTACTGTGTTTACCCCAATCCAACGACGGCATCTCCACTTCATGGGAGAGCACAGGAATATCAGTCTAAAAATATTAAACTTTCAAGAAGAAAATGTGGGGCAGGAATTTAGTACGAGAATGGACAATGGTGAAATAATGTGCTGGGTGAAACAAAAAAAAAAGTGAGTGCAGGCAAATACATCCCCTGCCATGTTGTTTTACAACCTAGGATACTAAATGTGGAATCTGAAACGTATTGAATGCACTGATAGTTATATCGTGAAGTATTTTCAAGCATGACGTGGACATTTTGTTTTAAGTCGCAAGCAAATGAAATGGGGTAAAGGCTGGATAGCATCGTTAATGTTCATCATGTCACATCGATCATCACCTTCTTGAATTTCGGAACAAACTCGAGGGACCGAATGAACAAAATTTGCTGCTTATTTTATGGCCTTATGGGTTTTTCAGTGTCTGTGTGGGCGATGCATTCATGCTCATCAGCATATAACTGCAGCAACTGTGTACTGTTACTTTCAGTACCTCTCCCACGTCATGTTAACATAACTTGGAAGGGGTACATGTGAATCAGCTGGGGTGGTGTTAGCGAGGGCCAAATTAACCTTTTCCTTTCTTGTGTTTGACCTGATGACTCGAAGGATCATAGAGTCTGGAATAAAGTTGAGAGGACACAGGACACAGGACGTGAGCTTGACGTCCGTGGTGGGGAAGTTGTTGGAGAAGATTCTTAGAGATAGGATGTATGCGCATTTAGAAAGGAATAAACTCATTAACGGTAGTCAGCATGGTTTTGTGAGAGGGAGGTCATGCCTCACTAACCTGGTGGTGTTTTTTGAAGAAGTGACCAAAATGGTTGACGAGGGAAGGGCCGTGGATGTCGTCTATATGGACTTTAGTAAAGCGTTTGACAAAGTCCCTCATGGTAGGCTGGTGAAAAAGATTGGATCTCATGGGATAAAGGGGGAGGTGGCTAGATGGGTGGAGAACTGGCTTGGTCACAGAAGACAGAGGGTGGGAGTGGAAGGATCTTTTTCCGGCTGGAGGCCTGTGACTCCTGGTGTTGCGCAGGGCTCTGTATTGGGACCTCTGCTGTTTGTGATTTATATAAATGATCTGGAAGAAGGTGTAACTGGGGTGATCAGTAAGTTTGCGGATGACACAAAATTGGCAGGACTTGCAGATAGTGAGGAGCATTGTCAGAAGCTACAGAAGGATATAGATAGGCTGGAAATTTGGGCAAAGAAATGGCAGATGGAGTTCAATCCTGATGAATGCGAAGTGATGCATTTTGGTAGAAATAATGTAGGGAGGAGCTATACGATAAATGGCAGAACCATAAAGGGTGTAGATACGCAGAGGGACCTGGGTGTGCAAGTCCACAGATCCTTGAAGGTGGCGTCACAGGTGGAGAAGGTGGGGAAGAAGGCATATGGCATGCTTGCCTTTATAGGACCGGGCATAGAGTATAAAACTCGGGGTCTGATGCTGCAGATGTATTGAACGTTGGTTCGGCCGCATTTGAATACTGCGTCCAGTTCTGGTCGCCACACTACCAGAACGACGTGGAGGCTTTGGAGAGAGTACAGAGGAGGTTTACCAGGATGTTGCCTGGTATGGAAGGGCTTAGTTATGAGGAGAGATTGGTTAAACTGGGGTTGTTCTCCCTGGAAAGACGGAGGATGACGGGAGACTTAATAGGGGTGTATAAAAATATGAAAGGCATAGATAGGGTGAACGGTGGGAAGCTTTTCCCCAGGTCGGTGGTGACGTTCACGAGGGGTCATAGGTTCAAGGTGAAGGGAGGGGGAGGTTTAATACAGATTTCAGAAGGACATATTTTACACAGAGGGTGGTGGGGGCCTGAAGTGCGCTGCCAGGCAAGGTGGTGGAGGCGGACACACTGGGAACGTTTAAGACTTATCTAGACAGCCATATGAACGGAGTGGGAATGGAGGGATACAGAAGAATGGTCTAGTTTGGACCAGGGAGCGGCGCGGGCTTGGAGGGCCGAAGGGCCTGTTCCTGTGCTGTATTGTTCTTTGTTCTTTGACCAGTCCCGCGCTGTTAAATGTCACGGTTCACTCACATGGTGTTGGCTTTGTTCTACCAACCTCACAGGATAATCCCAGATATAGTACTCGATGAACCTGGGAAATTGGCTGAAAACTAATTTTGTTGTATATGCTCGTGCTGAAACTTGTCAATGTGGCAATGACACTTTCTAACAACCCTTCCATCCATGACAAAATGCTGACACACAGACATGGCATCAATGCAACGTGGACAAAACCCTTTGTTCAATGCAGTAAATTTCATTTTATTGGAGTGAATCAGAAAGCTGTGGGTCAGGTGATATTGGAGTTACACAATATGGCAGAGCTTAAGCTACACAAATTACAGGTAGCCTCTCTCTGATTCTCAGGGAGGTTCTGCAGGGCACAAATTTAATTTGCATATCTTATTCACCATTGCAGCAGATTATAAAATATACACATTCCCCAGGTACTTCGGCCTTATCATCCTTACATCGACCTCTTCTGCAGATCCATCCTTTCTTGTCACATCCTGGAAAGAATAAAACAAGACAGAGGTCATTGATGCCACCAGTCAGTGCCCTCGAGAGACCAGGTCGGCTTCGAATGACAACATGAAGAATTGGACTGTGCGCAATATTCTCCGTGTGGTCGAACCGTGTCGTATAGAGAGCCTGATTATTTCGAGTTCTTAATGTGTGTTCTAAACCAAGTTAAAAAATAATGAACAACGGTGCAATGTGATCCAACTTCGGAATACAAAACACTGAACTATTCATTATTTTCTCAGTGAATACTGAACAAATCATAACGGAATGTAAATATTCATACCTCCCAGCAACGCCTGATGAGCAGAACTATTTACAGCGATAAGGATGGAACGGATGCTGTGCTTTGAAGGAAGAAGCATAATCAGATTCATAAATACACTGCGTTGCATGAGCCGATCTTCCAGACAGGTGGCCAAAACCTTTTGAAAGATGTTGCTGTCAAAGATTGTCTTGAAGGATAACAAGAGGAAGTGAAAAACTTTGTGGTGGGATTTACACAATTTCGAATTGCGGGTCTGTTAAACTGTTACATTACACAGGAGGCTAGATTTGTAGGAACAAAGATATGTCGGTTGCATTTTGGGCTGGATGTGATCAAAGAATCAAGGCCATGGAGGGATTCGCAAACATGACGTATGATTGATTAAAATGTCTTACGGCGGCTGGGAGTGCAAGACCAGAAAATGAAACAGACATGTGAGTGAGGATTAGGGGCAAGATTCACCACGAATACAGAACCAAGATGGGCGGATGGAGTTAAGACACTTGCAGCCATGATCGAATGGAATGGCAGCACAGATTTCAGGGTAAGGATGGTCTTCTCCTGTTCAAATCAATGTTTTTGTTTACTACATACAGAGGAAGTCCCTCACGTACAAATACAGTCCTCACATTCACACCTCCCCCGCCAGTGATGGGCTGAACGTGCACCACGAAGACAAGCAGTAAGATCCGTGTTTTCTTCATTGTGCATTGAGCTTCTCAGAGTCACAATGAGGTGACTGGAACACGGATGCTCTTTATCTAATCGCACACAGCATCATATTGTTAATAATAACACTTACACACACTGAGGCTTAGCTCCAACATGGATACGTTTATTTGACATGTTAACGATCCTTCTTCCTAACTGAGACAAAATGAAACAGGAATCAAAAACTATATGTTTCTCCCGCAACTATTTCACATTAATCCACAAAAGAGTGATTTTTGCAATAATTGACCCAGTGAAAGTTCAGAGAGATTGTTCACAGCTTTAAGGTAAGATTCCTTTGCGGGAAAGAGACACAATCGGCCCATTGTGTACCTGCTGGCTCTTTGCTTCATATGCCGAATGATGTTAAGTTCCTTTTTCAATAGCTCATTGATTATTATCCCTTTGGTGTGTTGATGGAATTCCCATTGACAAGCTTGTCTTTCCTTTTCCTTGCTGGCAGAAAATCCAGTTTGCAATAACTAGATGTGTTAAAGGTAAATATTCGCAGCTAATTTACCAGTGAGTCACTTGCAGCGCGATTCCACTGCATTTTTATTATTTCATGGGATGCAGGCGTGGCTGAAATAGCCAGCCACGATTGCCGAACAAGTGCCCTGAGAGACTGGCTTGTCAATTTCCGAGGGAGTTTGAGTGTCAACCGGTTTGATGACCGTCCAAAATCGCATGTAGCACAACTGAGCAAACTGGGCAGAAGTCGTTAGATGAAGAACATGAGCAATTTAGATTACCTTTTCACAAAACCAATGATATGTTCATGCTCCATAATATTGAGAGCACCTTTCAACTAAGGGTTGCATCTGATGAATTTTAAATACACCAACCAGTATTGATTTTAAATGATATCCCAGGAGTATGAACATAGATCTCTGAATTGTTAACAATTGTTACTGATACTTCCTAAATAGCACCGTCGCACTGGTTAGTGCTGTTAGCGAACACCCGACGTTCAGACATTTCAAGTCCTCGTCTGAAGAAGAATTGGAACATTGCCTCCCCTGCACCGGAAGAATATTCACCCATCGACCAGTATCACTAACAACGATTCGCTGGGGAGTCTGCTCTTGGTATTTGTGGGAGTTTATAATTAAATCTTCAATTTAACAAAATTTCAGCGCCTGTTCCTGCTGGCGGGTGGGAGTGGGGGAGTGGGGGCGGGGGGGGGGGGGGGGGGGGGGCTGAGGGGTGCGTTAAGAAATCCATTCACTATTTTAACACATATTTTCTCACTTTCCTTTTTTCGTTCCTCAACCTCTCACTGTGCGTGTCTCTGTCCTTGCCTGTCTGTCTGCCTGTCTTGTCTACCTCTCTCTCCCTCCCTCTTATGGATCTGCTTATGGATCTATCTAAATCACTGTCTCTCAGCTTCGTGTTGAACTATCACCCTCTACAATTGTAAGGGGATTAGATAAACGTTAACGTGGCCACACATGTGACTCCAGGATGATGTGTTACGGCCCTGGTTCTCGGGTCAAGGATGTCTTGGAGCGGCTGCAGGACAATCCGGAAGATGAACAACGAGTGAACGTGGCACTTAATTGTACAAAATAAAAATAAAATGGGGTGAGGTCTTAAAAATAGCATATAGCTGTTCGGGAAATGTTGAAAAGTCGCACCAAATGGTAGTGATCTCAGGATTGCTGCCAATGCCACGTGCTATTCCGAAGAGAAGTAGCATGATATTTTGGATGAACACGTGGCAGATGGGATTATGTAAGTGGTGGATTGCAAATTGCTGAGGCATGAGGAGCTATTTTGACGTCAAATAGGCAGTGGTAATTTTGGTGTTGAGGAACACAAGTCCCCAGGGCCTAATGGGATATACCCCAGAGTACTGAGAGAGGCAAGGGAGGAAATCGGTGGGGCCTTCAGAATAATATTTGTATTCCCACTGGCTACAGGGGAGGTCCCAGTGGATTGGGGAATAACCAATGTTGTTCCTTTGTTTAAGAAGAGTAGCAAGGATAATCCAGGTAATTACAGGCTGGTGAGCCTTATGTCAGTGGCAGGGAAATTATTGGAGAGGATTCTTACAGAGACGATTTACTCCCACTTGGAAATAACTGGACGTAATAGCGAGAGGCAACATGGTTTTGTGAATGGGAAGTCGTGTCTCACTAACTTGATCGAGTTTTTCGAGGAAGTGACAGATGATTGATGAGGGTAGGGCAGTGGATGTTGCATACATAGACTTCAGTAAGGCCTTCGACAATGTTCCTCATGGCAGATTGGCGTAGAAGGTGAAGTCGCAAATGATCAGAGGTGAGCTGGCAAGATGGATACAGAACTGGCTCGGTCATAGAAGACAGCATGTAGCAGTGGAAGGGTGTTTTTCTGAATGGAGGAGTGTGACAAGTGGTGTTCCTCAGGGTTCAGTGCTGGGACCTTTGCTGTTTGCAATGTATATAAATGATTTGGAGGAAAATGTAACGGGTTTGATCAGTCACGTTTTGGATGACACAAAGGGTTGGTGCATATGTGGATCATGGTAAGGACTGTCAGAAGATACAGCAGGATATAGATCAGTTGGAGGCCTGGGTGGAGGGCTGGTAGATGGGGTTTGATCCAGACATATGTCGGGTAATGCATTTTGGAAGGACTAATAACGATCGGAAATATACAGGAAATGGCATAACCCTTAAGAGTATTGATAGGCAGAGGGATCTGGGTGTACATTGGTCCAAATCAATTTGATTTGTTCTTTGATCTTTGAATGAGAGGTGTGAGAGGTGGATGCTATTACATTGCTTTCAAAAATTGTCCATGGGGGAATACATGGAATAAAATTGGGCGGCGCGGTAGCACAGTGGTTAGCACTGCTGTTTCACAGCTCCAGGGACCTGGGTTCGATTCCCGGCTTGGGTCACTGTCTGTGCGGAGTTTGCACATTCTCCTCGTGTCTGTGTTGGTTTCCTCTGGGTGCTCTGGTTTCCTCCCACAGTCCAAAGATATGCGGGTTAGGCTGATTGGCCATGCTAAAATTGCCCCTTAGTGTCCTGAGATGCGTAGGTTAGAGGGATTAGTGGGTAAAATATATGGGGGTAGGGCCTGGGTGGGATTGTGGTCGGTGCAGACTCAATGGGCCGAATGGCCTCTTTTTGTACTGTAGAGTTTCTATGATTTCTCCATCTATGAAAACACATGCAGAATTGTACGGCACCGCACACCACTTGTATCATTGCAGAAGGGATGCAAAATTGCATGACTATTAAAAGTTCAATTGGAGCCATGTGGGATCTTTTCATGTCGTGTCCTGGGCGGGAACGGAAAACGCTGCCTTGTGTCTCACAAGTTGTGAAGTCAAATAAAACTGCAGTGATAAATCTGTACCGATCAGCATTTGTTTTGAACAGTTTCTTATACCTGAAAGCCAATTAATCAAAATGTGATGGAAATTGCAGTGGTGAAAATGCCAAACAAGCATTTAAAGGGCAGAAGAGGCCCCATCGAATCCGCATACGAGAGAGACAACTGATATCGCAACGAATCCCAATTACGAATATCTGGCCCATAGCTCTGAATGTTGTTACGTACCAAGTGATCATGCAGGTTCTTTATAAAGGATGTAAGGCAAACCACCTCTAGCAGCCTCCCAGGAGGTACATTTCAGACCATCTGCTCTTTCCGAGTAAGAAGATTAACAATAGCAGGTTAAAGTCCAACAGGTTTATTTGGTAGCAAAAGCCACACAAGCTTTCGGAGCTCCAAGCCCCTTCTTCAGGTGAGTGGGAATTCTGTTCACAAACAGGGCACATAAAGACACAGACTCAATTTACATGAATAACGGTTGGAAGGCAAATACTTACAACTAATCAAGTCTTTAAGATACAATAAAAGTGAGTGGAGAGAGCATCAAGACAGGCTGAAAAGATGTGTATTGTTTCCAGACAAAACAGCCAGTGAAACTCTGCAGGTCCAGGCAAGCTGTGGGGGTTACAAATAGTGTGACATGAACCCAATATCCCGGTTGAGGCCGTCCTCGTGTGTGCGGAACATGGCTATCAGTTTCTGCTCAGCGAGTCTGCGCCGTCGTGTTTCGTGAAGGCCGCCTTGGAGAACACTTACCCGAATATCAGAGGCCGAATGCCCGTGACCGCTGAAGTGCTCCCCAACAGGAGGAGACCAGCCTTGCCTGGTGATTGTCGAGCGGTGTTCATTCATCCATTGTCGCAGCGTCTGCATAGTTTCCCCAATGTACCATGCCTTGG
Source organism: Mustelus asterias (assembly GCF_964213995.1). Classification (NCBI taxonomy): domain Eukaryota; kingdom Metazoa; phylum Chordata; class Chondrichthyes; order Carcharhiniformes; family Triakidae; genus Mustelus; species Mustelus asterias. Next base: position 50,718,124 of record NC_135822.1, read on the forward strand.
ACATCCTTTCCTGCAACGTATCAGGTCGACAACGTTGGCCGAGTTGCAAGAGTATGTATCGTGTTCCTGGTGGATGGTGTTCTCCACATCATGACTTTCCGAGTAAAGCAGTTTTTGTTCACATTCCCCAAATGTCCTGCTCTCGGACCCTTCAATTAATGGTCCTCATAATATTGCACACCTTAATTAGCTCGTTCCTGAGTCTTCTTTGCTCCAATAAAAACAGCCCACAACTATCCAGCCTCCCTCCATAACTTAAATCATCTAACCCAGGTAGCACCCTCGTGAATTTCCTCTGCACCCACACAGTGCAATCACATCCATCCTATCATGTGGTGACCAGTACTGCGCACAGTTATCTCGCTGCGGCCTCATTAAAGAGTTTTACAACTGCAACATGACTTCCCTGCTTTTGTAATCTGTGCTTTGATTGATAAAAGGGCGTCTCTCCTCGGCAATTTCACCATCTGCAGTGATCTTTGGACAAGCACGTCCAGATCCCTTTGTTCCACAGAACGTCCTCCTGCCATGTCATTCATTGAATACTTCTTTATTATATTAATCCTTCTGAAGAGCATAATCTTGCACTCTGCAGGGTTACATTCCATCGTCCACTTATCTGACCATTTGACCATCCCGCCTCTATCCTATTGTAGCCCATGACAATCAAACTCACTGTTGACCACGTGGCTAATCTCATTGTCAAATCTTTGTGTCACCAGCAAGTTTTATATATCTATCCACACATGGTCATCTCCATCTTTACAGCAATGAAAAATAATAGGACTGCTCCCTTTGGGACGCTATTGTCTCTCAGTCGCTAAAACATCCTTTTGGCATTACCCTCTGACTCCTACTACTGAGGCAATTTTGAATCAAATTTATCAAATCACCCTGTATCCGATGTGCATTTGCCTTCGTCATAAGTTCCCTATATGGGAACTTGTCAAATGTTGATGAAATCCACGTAAATACATCAACTCTACTACACAAATGTATAAGCCTAGTCACCTCCTCAAAGTAAAAAATCGAATTTGTCGAAGCCATGCTGACTATCTCTGACCAAGCCTTCCCTCTCCAAGAGGTGATAGATGCTCTCCTTCTGAATTTTCTCCAATAGTTTCCCTACACTGACTTGTGACTCACTGGTCTATAGTTCCCTGCTTTATCTACGATAGAATATGTCTGGATTTTCTGTACATTGACCAGCCACAGTATACCCAGGTCCCCTCTTTACTTTGCTGATTGTTTTCTTAAGTTCACCCTGTACTTTCTGTACTTCACTAATGCATCCACTGATTTAGTCCACTTTTACAAAGTAAAAAAATCTTTCCTCATGATGCCATCTTCAATATCTCTGGTCATTATGGATCGTCCAACTTGTTAGTTCTTGCGAACATACTTGAGGGAATATTCTGGGATTGTACAGTCCCCATTACCTATTTCAACATGCCCAAATGCTCTTCAGCAGAATCCCCAACAAACGCTGACCCTATCTACCTTAGCGAGAACCAGCATTATTCCACTAAACACCACTCTTCTCCAGTCCAAAATAACTTTTTGGTGCAACTTGTCAAAGTTTTTGTCGATACCAATTATGCCTGAATGGAGTTTTAAACTTGATTTTTTAAATTAAAGTTGATTTTTTCTTATTGTGCTGGAATTTATTCTGGCCAGAGGCATGGAGTTTGTCAAAGGAGAGGAAATGTTCCATGCAATAGCTTCTCCTTGACAGGGATGATTTCTGAACGAACTTTTGGGAGTCAGTGTTCCTGACCTGGGCTTTCGAATGTAAACAATATGCACTTAAATGGCCCAGAGATTAGGTCTGGCGTGACTGATTCTAATTGCATTTCATTGGCCTAATCGAATGATGCAAATGAAGTTCTGATAAAGTCATTGGCCGATTACAAAGGAACCTTTGGAGTTTTAACTCTGCTAATACAAAGAGCTTGGTCACAAGGCAGTGTGAAGAACCCAGGAACCCAGCTCACAAGGAGAGACAACATCTGGAAGAAAAAGAGGACAAATAACTGATCCAATGTGACAACAATATCCTGGTCAGGTTTTAATTTCAAGTGAAAATCAACCTAGAGGTAAGTGAACAGATAGTCAGTACTTGAATCATAGAATCCCTACAGTGCAGACGTAGTCCATTCGGCCCATCGTGTATGCACCAACCACAATCCCACAAAGGCCCTATCCCCACAACTCCATGCATTTACATAGAACATAGAAAGCCACAGCACAAACAGGCCCTTCGGCCCACAAGTTGCGCCGATCACATCCCCACCTCTAGGCCTATCTATAGCCCTCCATCCCATTAAATCCTATGTACTCATCCAGAAGTCTCTTAAAAGACCCCAACGAGTTTGCCTCCACCACCACCGACGTCAGCCGATTCCACTCACCCACCACCCTCTGAGTGAAAAACTTACACCTGACATCTCCTCTGTACCTACCCCCCAGCACCTTAAACCTGTGTCCTCTCGTAGCAACCATTTCGGCCCTTGGAAATAGCCTCTGAGAGTCTACCCTATCCAGACCTCTCAACATCTTGTAAACCTCTATCAGGTCACCTCTCATCCTTCGTCTCTCCAGGGAGAAGAGACCAAGCTCCCTCAACCTATCCTCATAAGGCATGCCCCCCAATCCAGGCAACATCCTTGTAAATCTCCTCTGCACCCTTTCAATGGCTTCAACATCTTTCCTGTAATGAGGTGACCAGAACTGCGCGCAGTATTCCACGTGGGGTCTAACCAGGGTCCTATAAAGCTGCAGCATTATCTCCCGACTCCTAAACTCAATCCCTCGATTAATGAAGGCCAGTACGCCGTATGCCTTCTTGACCGCATCCTCCACCTGCGAGGCCGACTTAAGAGTCCTATGGACCCGGACGCCAAGGTCCTTCTGATCCTCTACACTGCTAAGAATGGTACCCTTCATATTATACTGCTGCTTCATCCCATTGGATCTGCCAAAATGGATCACTACACACTTATCCGGGTTGAAGTCCATCTGCCACTTCTCCGCCCAGTCTTGCATTCTATCTATGTCCCGCTGCAACTTCTGACATCCCTCCAAACTATCCACAACACCACCTACCTTGGTGTCGTCAGCAAACTTACCAACCCATCCCTCCACTTCCTCATCCAGGTCATTTATGAAAATGACAAACAGCAAGGGTCCCAGAACGGATCCCTGGGGCACTCCACTGGTCACTGACCTCCATGCAGAGAAAGACTCCTCCACAGCCACTCTCTGCCTTCTGCAGGCAAGCCAGTTCTGGATCCACAAGGCAACAGCCCCTTGGATCCCATGCCCTATCACTTTCTCAAGAAGTCTTGCATGGGGTTCCTTATTTACCCTAGATAGATCTCCTGACACAAAGGGGCAAATTAGCATGGCCAATCCACCTAAGCTGCACATCTTTTGGCTGTGGGAGGAAAACGGAGGACCCGGAGGAAACCCATGCAGGCATGGGGAGAATGTGAAAACTCAACACAGGCAGTGACCCAAGCCAGGAATCGAACCCAGATCCCTAGCGCTGTGAGGAAGCAGTGCTAACCACAGTGCCACCGTGCTGCCCATTTGGTTTATACATTGATACATTGTAAGTATTTACTGTTTTTTAAGTAGCTACAGAAGAAAGGAAATTGCGCTTAAGTACTTAAAGTCGACGTTGTCTCTTATTCGCTACAGATGTTAAAACACACAGGATTCTGCAACACAGTCTTACTTGTACCATGTTGTGATCGCTGTCACTAAAATGCTCCCCCATCTGTCCAGCTTTCTTCCCCAGAATTAGTTCCGGCACATTACCTTCCCTTCTTTGACCCTTCACATGTTGGCCTAAAATGTTCGCCAGTATATATCACAAGAAATACACTCCATTCAAGCCCTTAACAGTGGTCTATCAAGTTAATGTTGGGAACGTTGAAATCCCCCACTATAATTGTCCTATTGTTATTACATTCACACACCTCAGCGAACTTTGCACATACTTGCTCCTTAATTTCATGCTGAATATCCGATCGTCTGCAATAAACATCTCACATATGGCTGCCCCCTTTTTATTTACAAGCTGTACCCAAACATCTTCATTTCAAGCCCCTCCTAGATATCTTCTCTCCTCACAACCGTGTCCCAAACATTAAATAATATCGCAACCCTCCTCTCCTTCACTCTCACACCCTCACAGTCGCTCGCCCATTTCACACGCTGATTCCCACTCTCTGACACTCTTTCTGTCTCAATCTCACAATCAATCTCTTATTCGAACTGATGTTCACTCCTCCAGTCCCACACTCTCAGCCTCTCCGCTCCCTAACTTTGTCACACTCTCACAGATAAGATCACTCTTTGAACTTCTAACAGTCACTAGATCTCTCACACGAGGTCACAAATTAAAATTGAGGCAGCCACTTCCATTCTCGCTTACTCTCTCATTCAAACTTTCTCTTATTCCGAGTAATTCCGACTCACCCACACACACACTTCCTCACAATCTGCCTCTCCCATTGACACACGCACATATACTTCCAAACTCGTGCACTCAACGTCTGACACTCGTTTGGGCTCTCTCACAATCTTCACCATTCTCACTTACGCACTCAATCTCAACCTCATTCTCACTCATTGAGTGCCTGAAATACTCACATTCATTCTCACACAACACAGAACGCTGTCCTTCACACTTGCTCTAAATTTCTCTCACTGACAGGTGCGTTTACTGTCTGAAACTCTCACTGATTTTAATATTTCGGCAAGCACCGTCACACATGCTCTCACAGTAACACAAATTTTCTCATTCCGACTGCCTCCCACTCTCTCACACTTCTCATTCCCTTATATTCACACTCCTACACTGGGTCCCACACTCTCAGCATCTTCCACTCACCCACGCTTAGATTATTGCACTCACAAACTGACAGTCATACTCTCACTTACTCTGATTTGCTCACTCACTCACCCTCTCTCTCGCACTCACTCTCTCGTATTCTCTCTCTCACGCACACAAGCTCAATCGCTCTTCCCCCTCCCGCCCTGTCCTATTCAATCGCTCTCACACTTTTGCGCAGGCTGAATGGTATCCTGCAGCAATTTGACAATTGTCTGAGAACATGTACTCATTGCCTTTCCTTGCATTATACCCAAGTCAACACGAAATTCGGATTGATCAAATAAATGAAATGCAACACTTCTTGGTTAAAAGACTGTCAATCACTGCTTGGTAGGTGTTACACAGTGAATGAAACGCTCTGCAATCTGTAGAAATTTAAAAAGTGATAAACAGTTCAATAAATTGACAGGTTAAAGAGAGCTGACCCATTTGAGAGAGCAGCTGGCTCTGAAACTTCGTAAAACGGATGCGGTATATATCTGTCGTGCATTGGAGCAATTCCTATTGGATTAATCAGCTGTCTGTCAAACATTAAATGCTCTGATTGGAAGAAGCTCAGCCGAGAGTGTTGGAATTGCAAAAAAATATTCAGGATTCGCTTCTCCCTCTGCTCCTAACTGTGTACAGGACTCAGATTGGCTGATATGGCTGCCAATTCAGATCTCCCATTTCTGTAAATGGCAATCCAAAACCGTTTGAAAATTCTGGGTTTCCGAAGCATTCCTGGATCAGTGAAACATACTTCCAAATTGGTTGGCACTGAAGTCTGTCAGAAATGGATATGAACTGCTTTACTGATGAAGTTATGAAGTCAATGTCCTTATCTTTTGGTGGGCTCAGGGATCTACAAGCCAGTTAGTGTTGACTGTGGATGATCTGCCATACCAATCAGTGAAGTTACATGTTTGACTGAAGGCGTATTAATTCAAAATAAGTTTTGTCCTGATTGGTGTAGGTGGTTATTTATCAAGGCCAATTCCCCATGACCAAGGTGTTGGCAAACGGAGGCAGGGGATAAACAGGTGCTGGTTGAATAATCTGGCTTCATTTATCATGATAAACATCCTTGAGCCACCCTTTGGTAAATGGGTCTGCCCCAGACTGTTATCAGTTGTTCCGATTATATATTAATTGAATAATTGATGTCAACGGCTATATTACCACCTTCTTTATCTGCTCTCTGAATTTGGACTGAGTCACTGTTTAAATAAATGTGTTGGTGCAGCCACTGAAAATCCGAAGCATCCATCCAACTTGTTGGAATATATATTTGGAATAATTGTAATTAACGTAAACACTTCCTGTTGCTTTATAGTATACAAAATGTATTACAGTCACTAACCACAGTGTAATGAAACTGCCAGATATGCTTAAGAGCAAAACCACAGACTTCTTTCTGCTCTCCATCTCTGGATCACTTTAATTTTGCCCCTGACTCTGAGACCTCAGTCTCTTCCGGACTCGACTTGACACTAAAATCTCTTTGACTGTGAGAGTGTTGATCACCAAAATTAAAACAAATGGGAGCAATGGGGTCAAAACCGAATCAAACCAGTCATATGCTACCCACACAGGGTCACTGAAAATAATTGGGTTTGTCACACAAAACCAGGCTATATTATCTATTATCACTGCATTTTCCTGTGTAAAGTAGAAGGGGACATTCTTTGAACACAGGAACATTCCGATTGTTGCTAAAATTACGGCCGCAGCTTTCGCCGTGCAATATTTTGTTTTCAGCTTCTGGGAACAAATTGCCACAAAACTATCAAAGCAGATCATGACGGTGAACCAAACAGAACAGTCAGTAGCTGCACGGCTTAGGGCAGTCCGAACACTACACACAGGTGTGATGTCCAGGAAACATACTAAGAAAAAATATTGATAGATACAATATCGTATGACCTCTGTAATAATAAGCAGCAGATCCGCCATTGCCATCACCACCAGGTAGCGCATGGCGCATGTCGAGAGGCCACACTTCTCACGGACTAAGATCAGAATCGCCAGTAAATTAACTGTTGAACGGAGAAAGAAAATATAGATTAGAAAATAAGTAATCCACTATGAGTTTGCATCTGTGCAAACTTACTATGTGGACTGTCATACCGTTGTCTTCTTCACTATTTGCTCCCATGTGCTAGTGACTACAAGCGTACAAATGTAAATGTTTGTGTCTTTATATGATTGTGCACATAATTGCGGTTGCGTTTGCATGATGATATGTCTGTGTGTGCGTGTGAGTCCCTCTACGCGACACTCTGTAGGGGTGAATGAATTCTCGTGTGTGCGCGTGTATCTTTTTTGTCATTTTGTTTTTGCGTGTATGAGTCTATCAATTTGTGAATAAGGACCTATGCATGTGTATGCTTATGTACGTGAAGCTTTGTATGAGGGTGCATGTATGTGTCAGTCTGTCTATGCGTATCCCTCTGGTGTGTGAGTGTTCAATGCATCTGGTGTGTACTTATCTATGTTGCTGTGAGTGAATGTGTGTGTGGGTGTGTGTGGGTGTGTGTAAGAATACGCTGGTCTTGTTCCATGTGGAAGACAGTGGCTTGATGGGTACCTCAGTCATTCACGCTCGGCCTTGAGGTATTCACAATGTATTATCGATTTAGATCAGGGTACCAAATGTAATATTTGCATACTTGCAGATGACACAAAGATGACTTGAAGGGTGAGCTCTAAGGAGGTAGGGCCTGGGTGGGATTGTGGTCGGTGCAGACTCGATGGGCCGAATGGCCTCCTTCTGCACTGTAGGGTTTCTATGATTTCTATGATTTCTATGAGAATGTAGTCATGCTACACTGTGACCTGGACAAGCTGAGTCTGTTGACAAATGCATAGCAGGCAAAGTATAACGTGGATGAATGTGACATTTGGGACCACAAACAGGCAGACAGATTGTTCTCTGAAAGGGAACTTATTGACAGAGTGGAATGTCGTAAAAAATCTGGCTGTCTTCGTACACAATTCGGTTAAAGTGGCGTGCAGGTGAGGCAAGTAGTGAAGAGGACAATGGTATGATGGTCCTCATAGCGAGAGGATTTGAGCACATAAGCAGCGATTTATTTCTGAAATTATTCAGGGCCCCTGTGAGACCGCACCAGCAATATAATCGTTTCATCCAGCGATGGATGTTAATGCTCCAGATGGAGTGCTGCGAAAATTTAGAAGACTGATTCCTGGGATGGTGGTACTTACTCATGCAGAGAGAATTTGCCCTTTAGATCTGATCTCACTGGAGTTATAAAGAATGTGGAAAGGTATCTCATGGACAACTGTACAATGTTAACAGGGCTCGACAGGGTAGATGTGTGAAAGATGCCCCCGATGGGGCTGAGCCCGGTCAAATGCAAAATTGCGTTTGAAACAAATAAGTTTCTAAAAGTGAATGGTGGTTAACACATTTGGTTTGGATGGATTGCATCCGCAATGTTTGAGGAAGAAATAGAAGGGGGGGAAATCAGAGATACTATTTCAGCATACATTCAGCAATCATAAAACCATAAGCAGAGGACTGGAAGAACGCTGATGTTATTTCTCCTTTATGGCAGAAGATTGAACGATTCCCAAGAACTATAGAGCAGATAGCAGAGGAAGAGAAGAGCAAAGAACAAATAAAAAAAATACAACACAGGAACAGGTCCTTCAACCCTCCAAGCGTTTGCCGATCATGATGCCCTTAATCAACTGAAAAAAAAACGTCGGCCCTTTCTCGGTCTATATCCCTGTATCTCCTCCCTATTTGTATACCCATCCCGATATCTCGCAAAATGTTGCCAATATGCTTGCTTCCACTACCTCCTCTAGTATTGCATTTCAGGCAACGACCACTCTGTGGGTGAAAAACGTTCACCGCACACATGTCTTAAACTTTCCCCCCTTTCACCTTATAATTGACACTTCAGGCTTTGGAGAAAGGCTTTGACTAACCGCCCAGAGTATGCCTCCCACAATTGTGTAACAGGACTCCCCTCAGCCTTCGTCTTTCGAGCGAAAGTAATCCTAGTTTATTCAACCTCTTCTCAGAACCAACACCTCGGGGAGACAGCAACATCCTGGTGGCCCTTCTTTGCACTTGCTCCAACACTTCCACATCCTTCTCGTGGTGTGCCCACCAGAAAAGCACACAATACTCTAAATGCAGCTTAACCAAGGTTTTATATAGCTGCAACATGATTTCCCAACTCTTGCATACAGTGCCCCGGCTGATGAAGGCAAGAATGCCATATGTTTTATATCACCTTGGCCACCTGTGTTGCCACTTTTAGGGAGCTGTGGCCGTGCACACCCAGATCCCTCTGGATGTTAATGTTGCAAAGTGTTCTGACATTTACAATATAATTCACGTTTAAATTCCATCCCCCAAAATGCATGACTTCGCATTTGTCCACATTAAACTCCATCTGACATTCCTGTGCCCAAGTCTCCAATCTATCTGTATCCTGTTGTATCGTCTGATCCTGCCTGGCACTTCCAGCAACAGCACTAATCTTCGTGTCATCCGCAAACTTACTAATGAGATCACTCACATATTCCTCCAGATCATTAATATATGCTACGGACAAAAGAGGTCCCACCAATGATCCCTGTGGAACACCAGTAGTCACAGATCTCCAATCTGAAAAATACCCTTCCAACGCTACTCTCTGTCTTCAATGACCGAGCCAGTTATGTGCCCATCCAGCCAGCCCATCCCGAATCCCATGTGATTGTCGAATTGTATCAGTCTGCAGTGCGGGACCTGGCAGATGCCTTATTAAAGTTTATATACACTACAGCCAGAGTCCTTCTCTCATCGATAATCTTTGTCAGGTCTTGAAAAAGACTCAGCCAACTTGGTGAGATACGACATTCCCTGTACAAAACCATGTTGCCTGTCACTAATTATTTTATTTTCCTCCAAATTTGCACACATCTTGTCCCTTAGTATCTTATCCAAAAACTTCCCCAACACTGATGTGAGGCTCACCGGTCTATAATTTGCTGGATTATCCCTGCATCCTTTCTGAAACAAGGGACTAACAATGACTATTCTCCCATTCTCTGGAACTTCGCCTCTGGTTAAAGAGGATGTGAAGATATATGTTAAGACCCCAACCATTTCTCCCCTTCTTCTACAGGAGACAGTCAATCAGCCGCTGGAATCTACCCTGCCATTGAGCTAGTACATGACTTACCAAGTACTTGCATGCCATTTTCTCACGACACCTGCATATTCATTGATGCCATGAGAGTCCAGAAATGTTTTGTTCACTGCCAAATATAATCCTAAAGTAAATCCCCACCTATCCCTCATGCACGGAATTCTTAAATCTCACTGCCATCTGAAAGTCATTGTGAAATGGCATTACCATTTACCGAGATTGTGTCCACGTTCAATATCATCAATTTATGGAAGATATTATTTTTACATTGACAATGCCTCTCGGCTCAAGAATGTTGAATGTTCCAATAAGAGCATTTCTCGTACATATGAACATGAGAAAATACAGGAATGGTCTGCTCCAACACTGTACAATATGCAATCCCACTATCCTCGACGTTATTGTGTGAAGCTCCGCTGTCATCACTGTTTTGCAAGTATATGCTTCCTGAATGAAGAATCATTAATCTTTGCATTTCATTCCACTCAATATTTTACCAGTGTTTAACTAATGCAATACCTGTTTTCAAATATTCCTTTGGTAATTTCTAACATACAGTTGCCATCCTCATTCTACTGCAACTTTAACTTGGATTTCAGTGACACATACAAATTACACCCATGTCCATTTGTATATCAACATTTCCAAATCTGTCTCCATTTAGAAACTGTCCTGCTCCTTTGAGAATGGTATTTATTCAGTGGAATTGACCCTCAAATTTAGGCATGTCAAATTGCTTGTGAAATAACCTGACCACGAGGTAATCCTGCCAAAATCTTCAAGCCTCTTTGCTTTTTCCACACAACAAATATCCTCACCAAGTTTTGTGTTTGTTGCATTTTTTGCATCTTGTATTTAATCCAGATGTCCAAATCTCTGATACATTTTGTAATGTGGGTACAAGCTGTGGGACTTCCAGAACGTCCCGAGCCACAACCTGCCAACGTGACAATTAAAGCAATATACTGCTGTAGTATAACAAATAGTTTGCCCCATATCTTATGCATTCCAATTAATTAACAAAAATCGCCTGTGACTTAATGAAATCGTTCCGGCAATCCAAACAAAGAGCAAAAATAAAAGACGATTGCAGCACAGGAACAGATCCTCCAAGCGTGCGCTAATCATGATGCCTGCCTAAACTAAAACTGTTTGTACTTACGGAGGAGTCTGTATCGTTCCATTTCCATCCTATTCATGTATTCGTCGAGATGGCCCTTATATGCCACTTTCATAATTGCTCCCACCATCTCCCCAGGCAGTGCATTCCTGATATTCGCCAACCTCTGTGTAAAGGAAATGTCTGGTACATCTCCTCTAAACCTTTCCCCATGCAGCTTAAACCTATGTCCCCTAGTACTTGTCTTTCCTACCCGAGGAAAGAGTAACTGATTATCCACACTGTCAATGTCACTCATAACCTTGTAGACCTCTATCAGGTCATCCCTCAATCTCTGTCATTCCAGTGATAACCAGCAGAGTTGAGCCAACCTCTCCAGACCAGGCAACATTCTGGTAAACCACTTCGATACCCTCACCAAAGCTTTGACATCCTTCTGGTAGTGTGGCGATGAGAATTGTACACAGTATTCCAAATGAGGCCTAACTAAGTTTCTGTACAGCTGCAGCACGACCTGCCAATTTTTAAACTCAATGCCCCGACCGATGAAGGCCAGCATGCTGTCGGCCTTCTTGACGACTTTATCCAGCTGCGTTGCCACTTTCAGTGTTCGGTGGACATGTACACTCTGATCTCTCTGGCTGTCAATACTCCGAAGGGCGTGGGTTTCCTCCGGATGCTCCAGTTTCCTCCCACAGTCCCAATATGTGCAGGTTAGGTTGATTGGCCATGCTAAAATTGCCCCTTAGTGTCCTGAGATGCGTCGGTTAGAGGGAATAGCGGGTAAATATGTAGGGTTATAAGGGTACAGCCTGGGTGGCCTTGTGGTCGGTGCAGACTCGATGGGCCGAATGGCCTATCTGCACTGTAGGGTTTCCTTCTATGGTTTCGACCATTTACTGCATTTACTTCATTGCTTCACCTCTGTACTATTCTGCTGGTGACGTCGAAAAAAATAAAATTATATCACCCTGATTTTTGTTCATCCATCCAGGTTAACTCTGTGCATTACTACAATAATCACAGAACTGGCACGGTGCAGAAAGAGACGAATTGGTCCATCGTGTCTGCATGGTTCTGCACCCGAACATTATAGCTTAATTTATTTATCTTTCATTTTCCAGGTGTCTCTGCAATTTATTTTCTATATTGGTATTTATTTTATCAACAGATGCTGGTGTTTTCTCCTCTACTGTTGGCTAACACGTATTTGTTTTAAAACAAGTAAATTATTTAATTTCCCTGTTACTCCTTATTCCTAATGGTAAACAGCCTGACAATGCCACTTATGGACTAATATTTTCTGCTGCTAATCTGTTCCATTGTCAAATAGATCTCCATCGTTTCTTAGAACTGTATATCAAATGACCTGTTCCTTTGTTGCTTCCTAACGATGCTGCAATGGAAAATAACTATGGACCATTACATTCTCCACACTGGTCGCGTGAATAACGTTGGTCCAATCTACATATATAGTACTCCGCATGAATACTGTATGAACCTTGTAAAATGCATCTGTAAATTTGTTTCATTTTACTCTAACATAAAGACAGCCATTCGCTGTTGTCGATACTTCTGACAATACTTGTTCACCTTTTCTGTTGCTTCGCTGCAACCAAACAGAACAATATCCTGTTCTTCTATGATTCTGCCTCTGAAATGGACAGGTCGCTGTCTTTCTAACCAGTGCTAGCAAAGCAATTCTCATTATTGCCTGCAATTCCTACATGTAGAATATTTTACAAATTATCAGTGCCTAAAATTAGTACAATGCACAGCATTTGTTAATTTTACTCGAATGTATTTGGAAAAAAAAATATCTACCTGAGCTTGGAATCAGGGAAATAGAATCATGTCAATGCAAAAATGAAATGTGTCGCTTTAGTCATAAATGTTTAGACACACTGGAGAGGGCATGTTTGCGTTCTCTCGGATGGTTTCATTACTGAGAGATACGAACAATTTACATGCAATGTCAACTGCTTCCTAATGTTATTAATTACAGCTACCCGGAGTCTGATCTCTGTGGGAAGACATTTCCATCGGCTTCCTTTCCAGGGAGACTTTTTAAAAACTTCTTCAGAGAACACCTCAGTGACCAAGGACAGATATCCGTACTGGCGTAATGATAATGTTCTAAATCTGAGAAAATAGCTGATCTTCAAAAGATTGTCAATTGTAAAGTGGGTCGTTAAGTAATCTCAGACCAATCGTAATCCTGAGTAAGAAACAGGAAATAAAATTCGACAGTCATGATCCCAGATTCTCAGAATGGTGTTGCAAAGAAAGAAACAATAAATAGCAGTAAGGCAAACAACCATATTGCAGTCACTATTCTGAGTTCAAAAATGAGTGGAGGATGGAGATAACCAAAAAGTGATGTCAGGTTTCTTACTCTCTGTTATTGTTGAAACAGTTCAATAGGAAACGGAATGCCCATTATGCTTCCGTTCATGCTGTCCTTACCAGACATGTTTAACCAACAGAAGAGGACTATCTACTTCTATCTACTTCATTAGCACAAAGGAAATGGAGAAAGTCAACAAATTTAAACTGTTCACCAAGGAGAAGGACCATGTTTTTTGCGGAAGAGAAGGTGTCACAGGCGAATAGACTGGAGGAAGAAGATGTTCGGAGGGAGGATGTACGAGCAGTTTTGAATAAACTGAAGATCGATACGTCGCCTGGGCCTGATAAAATACATCCTCGGATATTTTGGGAGCCAAGGGATGAGATTGCAGAGCCTTTGGCTTTGATCTTTGGGTTCTCACTGTCCACGGGGATGGTGTCAGAGGACTGGAGAGTGGCGAATGTTGTTCCTCTGTTTAAGAAAGGGAATAGAAATGACCCTGGACATTTTCGGCCGGTTAGTCTTACTTCGGTGGTTGGAAAGTTGATGGAAAAGGTCCTTAAGAATGGGATTTACGACCATTTAGAAAGATGTGAATTAATCCGGAATAGTCAGCATGGATTCGTGAAGGGCAGGTCGTGCCTCACAAATGTGATAGATTTTTTTGAGGAGATAGCTAAGTGTGTTGATGAAGGTAGGGCAGTTGATGCCATATACATGGATGTTAGTAAGGCGTTTGATAAGTTCCCCCATGGTCGGCTTATGATGAAAGCAAGGAGGTGTGGGATAGAGGGAAACTTGGCCGATTGGATAGGTAAGTGGCTATTTGATCGAAGGCAGAGGGTGGTGGTGGATGAAAAATTTTCGGACTGGAGTCACGTTGCTAGCGGAGTGCCACAGGGATCAGTGCTTGGTCCTCTGCTGTTTGTGATTTATATTAATGACTTAGAGGAGGGGGCTGTAGGGTGGATCAGTAAGTTTGTTGATGACACCAAGATTGGTGGAGTAGTGGATGAGCTGGAGGGCTGTTGGAGACTGCAAAGAGACATAGATAGGATGCAAAGCTAGGCTGAAAAAACGGTAGATGGAGTTTAACCCTGATGAATGTGAGGTGATTCATTTTGGTAGGACGAATTTAAATGTGGATTACAGGGTCACAGGTAGGGTTCTGGAGACTATGGAGGAACAGAGAGATCTTGGTGTCCATATCCACAGATCTCTGAAGGTTGCCACTCAAGTGGATAGAGCTGTGAAGAAGGCCTATTGTGTGTTAGCTTTTATTAACAGGGGATTTGGAGTTCAAGATCCGTGGGGTTATGCTGCAACTGTACAGGACCTTGGTAAGACCACATTTGGAATATTGTGTGCAATTCTGGTCACTTGACTATAAGAAGGATATGGAAGCGCTGGAAAGAGTGCAAAGGAGATTTGCCAGGGTGCTGCCTGGTTTGGAGGGTGGGTCTTATGAGTATAGGTTGAGGGAGCTAGGGCTGTTCTCTCTGGAGCGGAGGAGGTTGAGGGGAGACATAATAGAGGTTTATAAAATGATGAATGGGATAGATAGGGTGAACGTTCAAAGACTATTTCCTCGGGTGGATGGAGCTATTACAAGGGGGCAAAACTACAGTGTTCATGGTGGGAGATATAGGAAGGATGCCTGAGGTGAGTTCTTTACTCCTTGAGTGGTTGGGGTGTGGAATGGACTGCCTGCAGTGATAGTGGAGTCAGACACTTTATGAACATTTAAGCCGTTATTGGATAGGCACATGGAGCACACCAGGTTGATAGGGAGTGGGATAGCTTGATCTTGGTTTCAGATAACCCTCGGCACAACACCGTAGGCCGAAGGGCCTGTTCTGTGCTGTACTGTTCTGTGTTCTATGTTAAGATAAGCAGAAGCTAACATAAAGAATCTAACTATTTCATATGAGAACCACGTTCAATACAATTTCACCCTTACATATACTCTAAAATGCATAGAAGCACATGTCCTAGATTTCTGTCTTGTCCGTAAAACACACTCAAAGGAAATCTGCACCTACGCACATTATGCCAACAAATTTCAGCTTTTTCACTCCAGTGAATATCTCACATTCAGAATGATTGTACTTTGCTTTGCGCAAGAGGTTTGGTTCAGAGGCTTGCCTTCAAGCGAATCTCAAGCATCATTATGCGACATGCAACTAAATTCAATGACTTGATAAGTGAGACAGCTGTCGACGTATAATTGATTCTGGAAGAAAATAATTTTATTTTGGCAATTCAAGAACATTGCTTAATCAGTATGTATTAAGTTTAGTGTTCCGCATGAAGACAGTGCTTGGATCATTCAGTTACATAATCAATCACAGTCTATTGCCAGGGACAAGCTACACAGCGATTGACACATCGTCAACGCTTAATTAGCATGCATTAAGTTCTGTGTTCCGCATGAAGACAGTGCTTGGATAAGCCAGTTACATCATCAATCACAGTCTATTGCCAGGGACAAGCTACACAGCGATTGACACATCGTTAACGGTGGCTGTCACTCACCGGGAACCCCAATGACAGTAACAATCTCGTGGAATATTTTGTCGATTATTTGAAATATTTTCAACATTGTCATTGCTCTGGACGAGATGGCTGTGTACTTTCCTCTGCGATGATAAACTCACAAGCCTGTTCATTTATACCGGCTGGAATTTCCTCAGGGTTATTGAGATTGCCATTGTTTGAAACGTAGTTATTTTTTTCAACGTGAACAAACATATTACACAATTAGCATCAGTCAGTACAGCGTCTGTGTGCATTTGTTTCTCAGTTTCAATCGAAACGGTATAATTTTTGGACAATTCTCATCGTTATTACAGCTTTAAAATTAGCAACTATATTGTGCATAATTCTGATGTTCTGAAAAAATAAAGTCAGTTAGAATTGATTGATAGCTGATAGTTTCACGGATGTCATTTACTCGAACGTGAACAGTCAGTAATTGCATTCCCACAGCGAAAGGTGCTCTCGAGGCTCTTCTGCAGAACTCATGGATGTCATTATCAACCGTCGACCAAAGTGATTAAGCTGCATTGTTCGTGACCATCCCTTATATAATTCAGCAAATCTAACAGATGCAAGCACTGAACTGGATAGGGGCTCTCAAATCTATCGTTTTTGGTTCTTTGAACAGAATCCATCGAATCACTTCATTGCAGAAGGAGACCATTCAGCCCATAGAATCTGCACCGGTCTCTCTCTGAAAATTTTACCCAGATCTCTATTCTGCCTGTCCCCAAAATCCCACTCATCGAAATGGCTAATACACTTTACATTCACATTTTTCGATACTCAGAGTAAATATGTCAAAGCCAGCCAATTAAGCAGCACATCTTTGAATTGTGGGAGGAAGCCACAGACATGGGGAGAATGGGCAAACTCCTCACAGTCCCACAAGGCTCGAGTTGAAGCCGGGACCCTGTCGCTGTGAGGCAACATTACTGACCACTGTGCCACCGTGCTGCCCTTGATCACTCACCACTGAGTATGATTGCCGACCTAAGAAACTCCATGTGATTAATCAGAAGTTATTTTGGTCTGTGTGCTTGTGAGCCCGATCCGAAATCCGAAACTGTCACCGTACAACTAGCAGACGTTTCCAGGAGGTGGAATTGGTTCGAAGATTCCAGATCGCTAACAGTCCTTTCCACAATTCCTACTGCCCCCGAATATTCCTGAAACATTGAATCCCATGACCCAACAGGTCCTGTCACGCAGCTTTCTTCATGGTCTGCTTTTCCCAGGCTTTGACAATTCTGTTCCATGTCTTGATGTAAGCATTAAGGATGTACTTGAAACGATTGCTTTGCTCGCCTCTTGTTGGTTGTCTTCCTGAGCTCTGTGAAGAAGATCTACTTTGGTAGTCTGGCCTTTTGCATCCTAAATGTGTGGCCGACAGAGCAGAGTTGGTTGTGTGTGACCATGGCCTCGGTGTTGGTGCTTTTAATTTCTTGAAGGGCGCGAATGTTAGTAGAATTGTCCGGTCATCACATGCAGAGAATCCATCTCAGACAGCGTGGATCATAAATCTCCAGGCTCTTGAAATGGCGTCTGAACACAGTCCAGATTTCTGAGCAGTATGGAAGAGGTGCGAGCATAGGTCCCCTGCACATAATGATCTTGGTATAATCACGGATGTCATGGTTTTTCAAGATTCTCATCGTTAAGCGACCGAAGGTGGTGCTCGATGGCTGGATGCAATGTTGGATCGCAACACTGACGTCGGGCGCAGATCGGAGTTTGGGCGACCATGGTAGTGGCATGTTCCAGGTTTGGGAAGAGTACGTCTCGCTGTTTTTGATGGAGTGAGAAACCGGATGTTGTCCTGCAGTGGGTTCATAAAAGACTTGAGTATTTTGGAGTTTGAGACTGAGACCAATATTTCTATCTGCCTCCGTGAATCATTCAGGCAGAGCTGGAAGATCCTCTTTCAGGGGAACATAGATGAAGTTGTCGTCCACATGCTGAAGGTCCTTGAACAAGTCGTTTAGTAGACCTTAGAACCGTAGCCCTCCATGTGCAATATCCACTGATACGAGAACACCAGCACGATCACGACGACCCTTATTTTACCGGCACTGCCGTCCGAGGATCTTAATATCACGCCCGAGGCCAATGGGGCATGCCGTACTGCAAGCCTTGCCGTCCCGCGGCCGTGCCGGTAAAATCAGTGCTCTCTATAGCTCTAATTGGTATTCCATTAGATAATTGGCATGATCACTTCTATCCAGGACTGCAATTATACCTTCCCCGAAATCAGAAAATCTTTGCGTTTACATCATTATCAGTTCATGAGGACCTTAGCACAAATTTCCAACTGTCATATACACCTCCGGGTGAAGACCTGAATAAAGTGAACGGTCTGTCTCTGAGAATATCCTCTACATTCATGAGCGGACAACTTAGTGAGATTAGATAACAGTTTGGATCACATTGATAACGAATTAGGGCCAGCAGTTAGATTAGATTTCGGCGACAGTCCAGAATATAATCACATCCTACGATTGGCCAACCGTTTTATGCTCAGATTCACCCCTTCCCGGACGCATAGATGAGGTCGAGACACCAATGCGATTTCAGCTTGGGTATCAAACTGGACATATTTTATATGACCATCTTGGTAGTAATCACGACTGTAATCAAGCTCTTGGAATGAGGCATTGCCCGGATTCCGCATGTCAGAAATAGACTTCTCTGCAAGAAATATGTTAATCCTCATTGTGTATTCAGTTCTGGAGCTAGAAAATCAGGCAAACCTTTCCAGCCATCCGATCTTTTGTCATAGCCTCCAGCCCAGGCAGCATGTTGTTAAATAGGCTCTGTGGCATCTCCAGTGCCATCACGTATTTCCCTATTAAACACTGACCAGAAATTGACGCACTGCGACAGTTGTGTCCCAGCAAACTGTTTCGAGTGTTTCAGCATAATCTCCCTGATCAGGTATCCTTTGTCGCATATCAATGTACTCCATATGCAGACGGTCCCATTCTCCCCATCTGGCCTTTCCACCTTTATGGATCTGTGGACATGCACACAACTATCTTTCGCACTTTCCCGGGTACTTTCATTCATATTGCAATCCTTTGGTTGTGGCGAGAAAACAGGATACGTTGGATCATCAACCATCACCGTGACGAATGGTGGAGCAGGATTGAAGGGCGAAATGGCGTCCTCCTGCTCCTATCTTCTACGTTTGCCTTTTTAGAAACACATCCCCCACATATGCACTACTTTAAAACTTTCCAGGTGTAATTCCATTTGCCAGGTCTCTGTCCCTCGAATAGTCCATCGATTTTGTGCTGAATCCTACAACTATCCTTCTCTCTATTTACCACACTGCTAATTCGTGCACGTACCATGAAGTTCTTTTATACTTGAACCAGCAATGTACACCACAAGGAGTAAGTGTCCTACAACTGAGTCATGTGGAAACCCACTGCATTCACAATCTTAGTTGCAGAAAAATCCCTCAACCATCACGCTCTGCTTCCTGCCTCAAAGCTATTTTTAAACCCAACGTGACACTTTGCCTTGTATCACATGGGCCCTCACGTTTCACTACAGTCTGCCAGATGGGAGCTCATCAAATGGTTGGTACTTTGGAGGAAAGCTGAATTTGAACTGATACTTTAGTAAGTTAAGTAGCATAGTCAAAAAGTTCAAACGTTAATTGGCTCAGTTTATTGCGATTTGTCAATCACCTCAATCATGAATAACACCTTAATGTGTGTGGTTTAATGTAGAATCTACAATGCAAGTGGAGGCCATTTGGCCAATCGAGCGTACACCAACAACAGTCCCACTCAGATTCTATTGCTGTAAACCACCGAATCCCCCTGACACACAAGCATGGCCAATCAAACTAACCCTTACACCGTTGGACTGTGGGAGGAAACCGGAGCATCCAGACGAAACCCACACAGGCACGGGGAGAATGTGGAAACTCCACAGAGTTACTTAAGGCCGGAATCGAACTCGGATCCCTGGATCTCCCACCCCTTACAAGAAATCTATTTACTCTGGTTATTGCCATCTCTATAAAGGGAAGAAGTTGATGAAAATCAACTGGGACCCTTGCTGTTTGTCATTTTCATAAATGACCTGGATGAGGAAGTGGAGGGATGGGTTGGTAAGTTTGCCGACGACAAGAAGGTTGTTGGGGTTGTGGATAGTCTGGAGGGATGTCAGAAGTTACAGAGGGTCATAGATAGGAAGCAAGACAGGGCGGAGAAGTGGCAGATGGACTTCAACCCAGATAAATGCGTTGTGGTCCATTTTGGCAGGTCAAATGGGATGAAGGAGTACAATATAAAGGGACAGACTCTTAGTACTGCAGGGGATCAGAAGGACCTTGGGGTCCGGGTCCATAGGACTCTAAAAGCGGCCCCGCAGGTGGAGGAGGTGGTTACGAAGGCGTATGGGATTGAGTTTTTGAGTCCGGGGATAATGATGCAGATAATGATCCATCAAGCCAGGTTTCAAACTGGGATCTGAATTTTCGATATGAGCAACATACGGGATTTTTACACGAGTTTTATCTGGATAAAACTTCAGGATACTCCCCCCAGGCACGTGACACTCCTCCCCTGCGTACATGCTGTCAATTCCAGCATGTTCCACCAAGAGCAGTTGGTAGAATCGATAGAACTGTGGTGTTAGCCTGCAAGCAGCATCAACGGGCTGGGCGCAGGGTTATTGAGAACATTAATCCCTGCATGACAAAAGTAGTAAAGGCTTTATTTTTGCCTATGTTCCTTTTTGTCGTTCACTCTATCTGTGTCTCCACACTATCGAAATTTTAATGTGTCTCTTGTACATGGAGACTGGCCAAAGTGGGTTGGGAGCAGCTAAAGTTAAAGCTAATGTTCAGTTGTTAGTCTCAAGTAAGGCTTACCTTAACACTGCAATGAAGCTTTTTGTGAACGTGATGTTTAATTTCAATATTTGTTTTTCTTCCGACCAGTTAACATCGAGACGATCATAATAGTGTTCCAGAGAAGGTGTGGCCTGTCCAAATGTGTCACTAGATGCCTCGTGGCCATGGCAATGGCGGATTTAATGGTCATTATTCTGGATCTGATATTAAGACACATTCCCATTATCTATGATGAACAGTTTTTTTTTCGTGCTGAAAATCCATGTGAGTAACATCCATGCTGTCCTGCTTTTAGCAGCTACTGACTGTTCTGTCGAGTTCACAGTTACTTTCACCTTTGCTCGAGTTGTGGCCATTTGCTGTCAGAAGCTGAAAAGTAAATATTGCACTGAGAAAACTGCGGCTGTGGTCCTGGGAACAGTGTCTGTGCTCAGTTGCTCTCAAAACATTTTCTGGCATTTTATGCTAACGGGTCAGTATTTCTTGGGGAACAATCCCTGGTTTTGTAATGTAACAATGGAGAGCAAAGGCACTCACCTGACGAAGGGGCAGTGAGCGCGCCGGAAGCTAGTGGCATTTGCTACCAAATAAACCTGTTGGACTTTAAGCTGATGTTGTGAGACTTCTTCCTCCGTCAAAGAAGACAGAGGGTAGCAGTTGAACGTCCTTTCCTGAATGGACGGCTGTGACAAGTGGCGTTCCTGAGGGATCAGTGCTGGGACCTTTGCTCTTTGTTTTATATATCTATATATATATATATGTGTGTAAACATGATTTGGAGGAAAAGTTAACTGGTTTGATGAGTAAGTTTGCGGATGACACAAAGGTTTGTGGATTTTAGGATAGCGATGAGGAACATCAGAGGATACAGCAGAACGCAGATCAGTTGGATACTTTCTGGGAGAGATGGTAGATGGAGTTCAATCCGTACGAATGTGAGGCAATGCATTTTGGAAGATCTAATACAGATAAGAAATATACATTCAATGGCAGAACCCTTAAAAGTATTGATAGGCAAAGGGATCTGGGTGTACAAGTGCATAGGTCACTGAAAGTGACATCGCAGGTGGAGAAGGGAGTCAAGAAGGCATACTGCATGCTTGCCTTCATCGGCCGGGGCATTGAGTTTAAAAATTGGTAAGACATGTTGCAGCTTTATGGAAACATATTTAGACCGCACTTGGAATATAGTGTTCAATTCTGATCGCCACACTACCAGAAGGATACGGAGGCTTTAGAGAGGTTACAGAAAACCAATTACCAGGATGTTGCCTGGTATGGAGGGCATTAGCTATTAGGAGAGGTTGGAGAAACTTGGTTTGTTCTCAATGGAGGTTGAGGGGCGACCTATTAGAAGTATACAAGTTAATGAGGGGCATGGACAGAGTGGATAGTCAGAAGCTTTTTCCCAGGGTGGAAGAGTCAATTACTAAATCAATTACTAGATTTTTTACACAGAGGGCGGTGGGTGCCCGGAAAACGTTGCCAGGGGAGGTAGTGGAATGGATACGGTCGTGACTTTTAAGGGGCATCTTGACAAATACATGAGTAGGATGGGAATAGAGGGATATGGTCCCCGAAAGGTAAGGGTTTTAGTTAAGCCGGGTAGCATGGTCGGTTCAGGCTTGGAGGGCTGAAGGACCTGTTCCTGTGCTGAAATTTGCTTTGTTCTTTATTCTTTCTTCTTGACGGATGTGCTGGCCTTGGAGAGGGTCCAGAGGAGGTTCACGAGAACGATGCCGGGAATCAAAGTCTTGACGTATGAAGATCATTTGAAGGCTTTGTGTATGTAGTTGACGGAGTTTATAAGGATAATCTTACAGATATAGAAAAGGGCTGGAGACAGTGGGCGTGCGGAAGCTGATTCCATTAGCAGGAGAGACTAGGATCCGGGGGCACAACCTCAGAGTTTGGGGACGTTCCTTTTAAACTGACATGCGGAGGAATTTATTCAGCAAGAGAGTGCTGAATCCATGGAACTCAGCCAGCTCAAACCTTGCAATGTCTGCCAATTAGAGTTTGGCACAGAGTCAGCGCTCAGATGTGGTGAGTCACTGAGCACCAGGGGACATCAGCGGGAGTGAATCGTTTCTCTGTCAGCTCAGGGGAAAGCAAGGTTATGTAGCAATTGTGCTATATAGTACCCGTACGGAGCAGTGCACGGGGAATGCACACCGTGCTCACTTTAACATTGCTAGATGTGTCAAAGAGTTACAGACAAAGATTGTGAATTTGCTCAGCTCTAAGTTGGCACAGGGCAATGCATTGACAGTCTGAAGTAAATGCTATATTGAGGAGAAGGTGCGTGCATGATGAGCCGAATGGTTTATTTCTTCATTATAGTGTTGTATGCTTTGATTGTCTCCCTTCTCCAATTTCTTCAGAGACATGAGTGTTCCATCGGGCAATTTATGTGTCCTCCTAATAGCTATGTTAGGAATGGTGCAGCACACATACATTGACATGAACAACTGCTAAAGTATCAACTGGAGGTTTCACTCACAGCAGCTCAGATATGTGACCTATAGTCAGCACCACGATGTTCATGTTACATCCATTGCACGAGTGAGCCTCGGGTTATTTTCACCTGCTTTGATGACAGAGGGCGAATGGTGAGAGAGGCGCTCTTTATTAACCATGTGTAGAGTAGCTTTATCTCAAATAAAACACCCTTTCATATGCATGGAATCCCAAATATTCTGAGAGGAGCTATGTACTTGAAAATCAATGTATCATGCCTGCTTCTTAGTGTGGCTAATATTCACCAACATTATGCACTGTGTACGATCAGCCACCAATGATACATTCAGGAATGAAACTTGTATCATTTCTCATCGCTCTCCTCTTTGTTCCAGGGGCTACGGCGAAACGTCAGGACCACTATCCTCAAAGGCACAGGGCATCTTTCATTCAGCTGCCAGCTGTTGAGGAGAAATGATTGTATACACTCCAAACAAGCTCAAACGCCTAGCCTTGGCTTCTACTTTCAGTAGAATGAGACTGGACACATAACGGAGGCGATTGGGACCCAGTGAAGTTGAATGAAACCTGAATGGTCACTAACAGCGCCTTCGCCATCCTTCAGTCTCAACGTGGTGCTGAAGGGGGTGACATATATCGAAAACCATGCACTTGTTGAATAGGATTCGCCTCACCCTCTGGTCTTGAGTTGTTGTAATTTCTTGAAATTTCTCAGGAAATATAGGATGGGAAGATCAGAAGATAATCAGAAGATGGCGCATTCCCTTCACTTCCCCACCACCCCCTCCCCCTACTCCGCCTTTCCCAAACGTCCCCTCTCTCCAGTGGAATGCATGATCTCTACACTTCCTGCATAGTTGGTTCATCGATGCCTATCTCCTTCCTGCAAGTAAGTAACACCTCCGAGCAACATCGATGAATCCAAGCAGAGCACCTGCACCATCTATCCAAAAACGAACACAGGTAAGAAACTACGCGTGCCCTATACATCAGCACAGTATTTCTGTACCACAGTGACATCCACCGTTTAACTTCCTGAATAAAATTTTAACTGCTACATTTCCACTTAATTTTGTTGCAGAGACGCGAACTAACTAATACTTGTTCTGCCTCGCAATGCTATCCAAAATTAAAAGGGAGTGGCAGCCATAACGTTCAACAAATGCAGGTTGCTGAGTGCTGGACTGAGGTGTTAATTGGAACTGGTGTCAGCAGCATGCTATCAGTTATCTCTGACAGGGAACGGGGTTTACTGTGAGCGTCATGAGTTTCGAATTGCCATAGCCAACTTTGGAGTTCACGGAGCGACAAATGATACGTTCTGCAGCAGATATGCGATGGCCGATATTATGGAGATGGCAGCAAACAAGCTGCCTGAGGCAAAAGGGCGGTGAGATCGCACAGAGAATGATTGATCTGGCCCATTCTCAAATATTGGCCAGTGAGGGAGAGGCGGTAGCCGGATGGATAACGGATTTTGTGGCCAGAATCGAAAACAATGGCATTTTTTAAATAGAAAACTGAATTGAGACAAAAAGTAACATTTAAATTTGCAAAATCGTCAGATGTGAAAATTTACCAGGGACTCCAACAATAGCCAGAATTTGAAAGTAACCCGCCTGCATAAGCTCAAGTAACAATTTGATCCGGTCAGCTAATGTAGTGCAAGGGTAATATTTAGCAAGCAAGTACAGTGCCCAAGCAAAGCCCCTGCCCATTGTTGTAGCATTCCAGTCCAATCGACTCAGATTCTGATGCATTCTTGTATTATTCCAGTCCATTCTTCACAGATTTTGGTCGATTGCTCTGATCCACCCATCTATTCTGCTCATTTTCTGATCCATCATTGCAGCAATCCAGTCTATTTTGTTCAGATTATCCTCAATTTTCTGGAATATTGCAATAAATATTTCACCAATTCTGATATCTCTTCTCCCTTTCTGCGGATTCTCTCATCCTGCTGTGTGCTGGAGCTAATGATCGGGCTAGACAGTATGTAATAACAGATTGAAAGTGGCTCATTATTAATAGAAGAAGGAAAGTCTCTGGTGAGAATGATGGTGTGCATGGAGACTTCTGTTAATTACAGACTCTGAACAAGTAGTTTCTATTCACTGCTTTCAAACCAATAGATTTTAAAAACACAATAAAATACCCATGATATGGAGATGTCAGCGTTGGACTGGGGTGGATACAGCAAGAACTCTCACAACATCAGGTTTAAGTCCAACAGGTTTATTTGGAATCACAAGCTTTCGGAGCACTGCCCCTTCATCACTCACTGGGTACAGTAAAATAGGGCACATAACCGGTTTGTATAGGAAATATAGCTTTGACGACTACAGGCACAGTGGAAATCGCAGAGCTTCTGACCATGATCTTTCAGACGGCCTCTGATCTGGATTTGGTAAAGAGAACGGAAGAGTTGTAAGAGGAAGGGGGAGACATCCGAAGCTGTAAGGCAAATCTGCAACAGGAATCTGGAGAATATCCAGGCTTGGGCTGGCAAGCAACATTCGCGCCACACAAATGACAGACAATGACCTTCACGAATAAACGACACTCTGACCACCGCCCCTTGACATTCAATGGTATTGGCATCATTGAATCCTCCATTGTCAACAAACTTGGGTTACCATTGACCAGGAGCTAAATTGGACTCGCTACATAAATACACTGGTTACAAGAACATATCAAGGGCGAGGAATACTGCTGCAAGTAATTCATCTCCTGAATCCCAAAGCCTGCCTATCATCTGCAAAGCACAAATTAGGAGTGTGATGGAATATGCGCCACTTGCCAGGATGGGTAAAACGCCAATAACACTCAAGAACACCATCCCGGACAAAGCAGCCCTCCAGATTGGCACCACATCTACAAACATCCGCTCCCTCGACCGACGCTCAGTAGTAGCAGTGTGTACTATCTACACAATGCACGATAGCAGTTCACCGAATAACCTTGGTCAGCACTTTCGAAACCCGCGACCACTTCCATCTAGAAGGACAAGGACAGCAGATACATGGAAACATCATCACCTGCAAGCTCACCTCCAAGCCAATCACGAACCACACTTGGAAATATTTCCCCATTCCTTCGCTGTCGGTGGGTCAAAATTCTGGAATACACTCCTTAACGGCAATGTGGGTCAACCCACAGAACATGGACTGCAACAATTCAAGAAGGTGATTACCACCATATTCACAAGGGCAACAAGGGTGGGCAATAAATGCAGGCCAGCCAGCGACGCCCATGTCCCACGAATGAATAAAAAAATTCAGCCGTGGACAAATTCATGGCTTATTCCCTTTCCAGTTCTTTTTCGCAGAGTTTGCTAACTGATGTATGACTCTCATTGATAATCCACAAGGATGTCTGTGATCCACCAATAATCCCATTGCCAAGGGCAATGCTTTCCATATGTTCCTTTGTGATCTGGAAAGTCAAAATCAGGTGAATATAGAACGGATGTTTTTCGTATGTACTGGGAAGCTTTTTAAAGTTAATAATCACACAAGCTCGGTGTGGCCTGGCCCTACAATGGGCACAGTGACAAAAGAAGTTTACTGACTGAGAACAACAGCAATTGGAATCGCTTTCTTCCCCAAACCATTTTTGTTAGTAATTATTTATCTGTATCAATCTCTAATAATCTATATTCATGATCAGGAGAGTGATTTATTTACTGATTGAACTAGGGAAAACTGAGGTTTTTTTTCACTGCATCAAAAACTAGAGTCATTCAGCCACGAAGGAAATATTTTTCTTCTTCCTTTCTTCATTGGTTCTTTGAAAATCCTGCTGCACCCTCCCTCCTAAATTTCTTCCTGTTCCTCGGAGCAACGTCGTTATTTTTATTTTTTACAATTATTGATGTGATTTTCGTTGGAAAGTTGCTCTGAAATCTGTTTCAAGTGTTATTTACAGGGAACACATTCCAGGCCACATCACCTCGGTGCATCGAATAAAAAAAATCCTCAACTTCCAGCTTCTTATTTCGAACCTTATCATCAATTTATTTGTGAATCTGTGAGTCTGTAAACTGCGCCACTGCCACCATTGGAAACAGAGATCGACAAGTTCCCTTTCTGCCATGACTTCAATTATTCATCAACAGCAAATATTAGATAGATTACGTCACTGATGTTTTTGGGATTTTGTTGCACGCAATTGGTTGCTATTTGTCCCAAAACGGAACAATGATGATCAGTCTACAAGTAATTGTCGATACACGACTCTTGGATTTCTGGGTTTTGAGAGGTATCACAGAACAACATCCCCATGTTTTGATATAATTCAAGTGCTTCTGCTTCTTCCTTCTTCCAACCCCAGTCACTCGCATTCTGACTTTGCCTCGCTATAATTCCCTCCCTCATGCATAATTTATTTCCCTCTCTGTCCACATCTTTGTATCCATTTAACATGCCTCTCTCACCTTTGTGAATTTCGACTTTTTCCTTGTCTTCTCTCTCTGTTTCTAAATTTCAAATTTTGTCCGCTCTTTACTGTTCCCCTCACATCTTCCTCGGCTGTCCCTTTAGCTTTCCCTATAGATCTGAGCAGATCGTTATGTATTTCTCATTTTAAGATTATATTCGTATGGTAAATAATGTCTAAAATGTAAACGCCGTTTTATAATTTGCCTCTCCCGTCATCCTTCAGAAAGTTGCGAGGAACGAATTGTCCATGAATGTGAACAACAGCTCTCTGCTTGTCTCTGGGAAGAATCGAGAAACTTTCAACTTTGGTGTTGCCAAATATCATTGGATTGTTTCATTAAATGTTGTGAACCTCTGTATGCTGTTCTGGGAAAGGCAGGTATATGTTGCCCATCCCCATTTCCTCCTCGAGAATTTGATGAATAGCCGTTCTTTTGCACAAACATAGTTCATGGCGCATGGGTACCCTCAGCATATTGTCTTGGAGGGTGTCAATAGTAAAGGAGCATTGAAATATTTCCAATCAGGATGGTGTCTGACTTGGAGAGTGAAACGGTTAGTAGTCACACGGGTCTAAAGTCCATACAAGCTGAAAATCTAATATCTTATAGGAAACTTCACAGACAGACAGCAGGGTCATTAGTCTCGCAAAGCTCAAAACTCAGACATAGGTTACTGGCAAATCGGAGTGATCCACAGATACAGAAATGGGCTGTACTATGAAGTGTTATCATGAAACAAGTGTGAAGTGATTGTGTTTTTGGTTTATGCTAACTACTTGTAATTGATTTTGAAAAGTATAATTGCCTTTTTATAATGGAATACGCCACTCAGACCAGCAACAGGGATAGAAACATAGAAATGTAGAATGCAGGAGCAGGAGGAGGTCATTCGGCCATTCGAACCTGCTCCGTCACTCGTTATGATAATGGCTCGTCATCCAACTCAGTCACCGAATCTTGCTTTCTCCCATAACCTGGGATTCCGTTCACCCCAAGTGCTCCATCCAGCCGACTCTTGAATACATTCAATGTTTTGGCATAAACTACTTCCGGTGACAATTAATTCCACAGTTTCATCACTCTTTGGGTGAAGAAATGTCTCCTCCATCTCCGTCATAAATGGTCTACTCTGAATCCTCACACTGTGACCCCTGGTTCTGCGCTCCCCCACCATAAGGAATATCCTCTCAGCATCTACCCTGTCAAGTCCTTTCAGAATTTTATAAGTCTCTATGAGGTCCGCCCTCTTTCGTCTGAACTCCAGCGAAAACAAGCCTATCCTAGTCAATCTCTCCTCATGCATCAGTTCCGCGAGGATTAGCCTGGTAAACATTCTCTGCGCTCCCTCGAGAGCAAGATTATCCTTCCTCAGCAAAGGAGACCAAAACTGCAGACAATACTTGGGCTCACCATGGCCCTGTATAATTGCAACAACACAGCCCTGCTTCTGCACTGGAAACATCTCGCAATGAATACAAATATGCCATTTGCCTTCTTTACCACCTGCTGCACCTGTGAGCTTAGCTTCAGTGACTGGTCCACAAGGACACCCAGGTCCAGCTGCATGTTCCCCTCTCACAATTTACAGCCATGCACGTAGTAATCTGCCTTCTTGTTTTTGCTTCGAAAGTGAATAACCTCACCTTTACCCAAATGATACTGCATCTGTCATTGATTTGCCCACTCACCCAAACTGTCCAGATCATGCTGAAGGATCTCTGTATCCTCATCACAGTTCACCCACCGATCAAACTTGGTTTCATCTGCAAACATTGTGATGTTACGATTTGTTCCCTCATCCAACTCATTAATATATATAGTGAAAGGCTGAGGTTCCAGAACCGATATCTGTGACACCCGCCTAGTTACTGCGTGCCAATTTGAAAAGTACCCATTACTTCATACTCTTTGTATCCTGTCTGCCAACCAGTTTTCTATCCATCTCAATACACTTTCCCTGGTCCCATGCGCTTTGATATTCTTTTATGCGGGACTTTGTCAAACAATTTCTGAAAGTCGATGTATGGCACATCGACTGGTTCCACCTTGTCAACTCTACCAGGTACATCTTCAAAAATTCCAACAGATTTGTCAAGCACGATTTCCATTTCCCAAATCCATGCTGACTCTGTCTGATCCTGCCACTGCTTTATAAATGTTCTTCTATGAAGTCCTTGGGAACAGATTCAAGAATTTTCCCCACTACTGATGTTAAGCTGACTGCTCTATAACTCCCTGTTTTCGTTTTCCCTCCCATTTTGTATATTGGAGTGACATTAGGTACCCTCGGGGGTATCCAGCGGGGGCTGGATCGGGTGGAGGCGGAGAGATTCTTTCCACTTAGTAAGGAAGTTAAAACGAGAGGACACAGCCTCAAAATAAAGGGGGGTCGGTTTAAGACAGAGTTGAGGAGGAACTTCTTCTCCCAGAGGGTGGTGAATCTCTGGAATTCTCTACCCACTGAGGTGGTGGAGGCTACCTCGCTGAATATGTTTAACGCACGGATGGATGGATTCCTGATCGGTAAGGGAATTAAGGGTTATGGGGATCAGGCGGGTAAGTGGTACTGATCCACGTCAGATCAGCCATGATCTTATTGAATGGCGGGGCAGGCTCGAGGGGCTAGATGGCCTACTCCTGCTCCTATTTCTTATGTTCTTATGTTCTTATATGCAGGGACCGTTCCAGAGCCTATCGACTCCTGGAAGATGACCAACAATGCATTCACAGTTTCGAGAGGCACTTCCTTAAGTACTCTGGGATGAAGATTATCAGGCCCTGGGCATTTATCTGCCTTCAATCCCATCAATTTTCCCCAGCATCATTTATCTCCAAATGTTGATCTCCCTCAGTTCTTCCCTCTCAGTAAAACTTGCATTTTCCAATATTTCTGGCATTTGATTTGTGCCCTCTTTTGTGAAGACAGAACCAAAGTATGTATTCAGTTGTTCGGCCATTTCTTTGTCCACTATTTTACATTCCCTCGTTCCTGTATATAGGGGACCTACATTAGTCTTCACCAACGTCTTTCGCTTCGTTTGCTGCAGGATCTGCTGGAGCATTTGCTGCTGTAGCTGCTGGCGTTGGTTGATACTGGAGCTGGTTGATTCTATTTGCTGCCGGAGTTTTGTGCTGCTCTAGTTGCTGGAGCTGTTTTTTGGAGCGAGTTGCTGCTGGAACTGTGTTCTGTTGGAGTTTGTGGCTGCTGTTTGCTGCTGGAGCTAATTGCTTCTGGAGTTTGATGGTGTTGTTTCTGCTAGAGCCACTGCAGCGGTTGTCTGAGCTGCTTCCATCCCTGGTGCAGAGTCACTCGAGGTAACTGTAGAGGAGCCCTCTGTCCTCCATCCTGGCGGTAGGATAGAGGTAGAGTCGGGTCCGTGCCGCCTCCCGCATTCACTGTGGCGGGGGACACAGACCCGCAAGGTGAGTGCTGGAGGAGAAGGGCTACACGGTTATGGGCACGAGGGATGAATTCTAAGACATTAGCAGCGACTGATTGGAGTCCCTTGTACCCCACGTTCCCCCTGGGGAACGCCATGAATGTTTCCTGGAACATCACGGTCACTGAGATAGAGTCGGGTCTGGTGCTGCAGATCCGCTCCGTGTGATCATTCTCCAAGGAGGCGGTGCACTCGGAGTGAAATGACCGGTAACAGTTACAAGGTTTCCTTGCGGGGATCGAGAGAGTGTGGTGGGGACGCGGCTTGATTCCCTGCTCCTCCTGAGCACTAAAATGCGGTGTTCATGACGAGAGAGCTTTCCAAATGAAGGTATCACCAGCCAGCCTCAACATCAACAGTGGCAGAGAGTCACAACACATCTTTGCGAACTTCTTCTTCTTCCGGGATGGGAAGCACGCAATGTGCTTTCCACAAGAAGCCCATGCAAATCCAGGAGATTAAGCCACGTGCCCCTTGGTGGCAGATGTATCTGCATGAACCACCAAGCACCTAAATCTAGCAGTGTACGTATCTCGTTGTCCCCACACGTTGCGCCGGAGATATTGGGAGTGATGGTGCCTGTTTCAGTCTGATTGACAGTTCGCAGGGGGTGGGGTGTGGTGCTTCATCTTGTGGACATCTACGCTATAATTGTTGGCTTGCAACATGTCGGGTCAAGTCTCATGTATGCGATATTGCGGATCCAGATTCCCCCTTTTACGACTCGCTGCAAAAATAGTCATGGAATCTGTCAGCAGCTCCTAACGCAGCTGCCTGGCTTTGGATACCTTGTCTTGGGTCTGGGTGGCATCACGGCAATTCCCTGACAATATTACGCAGTCCTTTTCTTCTCTGGATCTGTCCAGCGGGCATGTCCGTCGAGTATTGTGTGAGAACCTGCCACAGTTCAAACCGGAGGGTGCCAATAGAAGCAATGTTCCGATCAAACTGGAGGAGCTGAACGGCGCGCTCAACAGTCTCACAAAGCGAAATGCCCCGGCACTGGATGCACTGACAGTGGAGTTATTCACTGGTTTGTGACATCCTGGGGATGGACCATGTGGTGGTGCTGGGGGACAGTATTGTGACCGGGGACGTGCCACTTTCGTGGTGCAGGGCTGCAAATTCCCTGCTGCCCAAAGACGGGGAATGTCGCCACCTTAAGTCCTGATGCCAGGTGTCCCTCCTCCGCACGGACTAAAAAACCTTTGCCAGGGCACTATTATAACTCATTGGTACCTTGCTGGACCATATGCTCCACCCTCAGCAGTGCTCCAAAATCTGGGGCTGCATCATTCAGGGGAACATTCATCTGGTCTGGGATCTAATCCATCATTCCCAGGGCTGCTCTGTCGAACTTCTTCCTGTCTCTTGACCAGAAGAAGACATTCAAAAGGGTGGATCAGGGATATGTACTCTGTACTCTGTGGGCATTCGGGTTGGGACACAATTTTGCGCCCGGGTCCGATTACTCTACGCTACCGAACAGTGTCCCAATAAGGTTAAAGGTTACCTGAGGGCACCTCTTCACTTTGGGAGAGGGGTTCGTCATAGATGCCACTTTGTGTGGCCAATTGTACGCAGTTTGCATGGAGCCATTCCTGTACCTTGTGTGGAGGAAGTTCTCGGGTTCGATTCTGCACAGACCTACCATCGGACTGGTCCTGTTGGTTAACGCTGATGACAAACGCCTGATGATCGCAGACGCAGGAAGGCATTTTTTGTGCTCTGCAGGGTGCCCTATGTCTGCAGTGATGTGTGCGCAATTTGGAGGACATGAAAGTGCGGGCAGCAGAACAGCCATTTTAATGCTTTCAGCAAGCATGCGGATTTGAGACCTCCAAGTTTAGCAGCCGGCCTTTGGGTAAGACTGTGCTGCATCCCCTCTCCCCATTGTGGTAATCAGAGCGAGGTTTTTTACTGAATAGTGTGCCATAAGATTGGACTTGTGAACTTTCAAAAATAACGCATCTGAAATTCTCCATTTCAGGATTTAGAATGCATTTGGTAAGATCACGCCCTCTGTGAAGCCTCTGCAAATGTCGTTCTGTGCATAACAGGATGTTAAACGAAAGGTAAAGTTTAACAGCAGCCTCGATTTCAGCAGTGTCGATCAATCCTGTCTAATGATAAACTTATCTAAAACCCACAGCCATGATAACACAGGGACCACTCCCATATTCAAGCAAGTCTGAAAGAGCATGACCAGACTCTCCATCATTTCGACATTTCCATCCCTCCCTGAACTTTACCATTCCATGCAGCCTTGCTAAATATGTTACTTTGTCATATTAAAATGCTGGATTGAAAGGGAAAACTGAAGCTGTTTGTGCAGTGTCTGTGAATAATGTCAGTCTACGTGGAGCCGGGCAGTGTCACTGGAGGTTTTCCCTCTCCTATTTATAAAGGATTCTCTTCAGTGTGTTATAGCATAGAGTGAGCGGGAGCGTCATGTCCGACACTAACAGGGATAAGCGGCTGCAGGGAGACGGGGAGGAGATATCAGAATCTGAGAATAATGAACTGGAATGTTCCAAAAATGGATCAGAATCTGGGAACAATGGATTGGAATCTTACAACAACGGATCAAAATCTGGGAACAATTGGTCAGAATATTCCACACCCACCACACCACCACCACCGGTTTTGGATTTCAGCGTAAGTGGCAATTTTGCAGAGGGCCTTTACTTCCTGTGAGATGATAGATTTTATAGTCTGTCGTTACTTTCACAGATTTGTTGTGGAATATTTTCATTCAAGGATTTTACGATCCCATCCTGGCTATGATTGGTGTTCCTGGTAAGTCTCCCTGTGCAGTAATTAATTCTATAATTCATATTTAACTCTATTCCTGATCATATGATTAAATCTGCGCTGCTACTTTTGCTAATATTGCTGTAATGCCCCTATCTCCATTAATGAACAACTCACAACACGGAAAAGCATTTCTGTGTTTTTAATAATTCAGATGACCTGCATTTCTCCCATTCCGGTATCTGGTATGTCTGTGCATCAGAGACGTATTTGTAATCCATGTTTCATGTATTACTCTCTTTGTTATTTCAGTATTAGGGTCACGGACATTGAATTCCGTATCTTTTCCACTTTCTTTTCCCTATCCACTGATTCCAGTGTTGTACCTGAGGCGAGTTCAGACTCAATGCAACTTCTGTTAGTGTTTTGACTCTGAGCTGGTTCCTGAATCCGTATCTATTCCATCATTAATATTATAGAACATAGAACATAGAAAGCCACAGCACAAACAGGCTCTTCGGCCCACAAGTTGCGCCGATCATATCCCTACCTCTAGGCCTATCTATAGCCCTCAATCCCATTAAATCCCATGTACTCATCCAGAAGTCTCTTAAAAGACCCCAACGAGTTTGCCTCCACCACCACCGACGTCAGCCGATTCCACTCACCCACCACCCTCTGCGTGAAAAACTTACCCCTGACATCTCCTCTGTACCTACCCCCCAGCACCTTAAACCTGTGTCCTCTCGTAGCAACCATTTCAGCCCTTGGAAATAGCCTCTGAGAGTCTACCCTATCCAGACCTCTCAACATCTTGTAAACCTCTATCAGGTCACCTCTCATCCTTCGTCTCTCCAGGGAGAAGAGACCAAGCTCCCTCAACCTATCCTCATAAGGCATGCCCCCCAATCCAGGCAACATCCTTGTAAATCTCCTCTGCACCCTTTCAATGGCTTCAACATCTTTCCTGTAATGAGGTGACCAGAACTGCGCGCAGTACTCCAAGTGGGGTCTAACCAGGGTCCTATAAAGCTGCAGCATTATCTCCCGACTCCTAAACTCAATCCCTCGATTAATGAAGGCTAGTACTGTCAGCTCTGGAATATAATCCTTTGGCACCACCCAGCTGTTACTGTGAATTCCAGACACAGATTCTTTGATGACAAACCTCTCAGATAAAAATCTGTTAAAAAAAAGATCATCCGAAGCTGTGCTGCCCACTCCACAACTCTCACCATACTACATTTACCCATCATCCTTTTGCTCACTGATTGAAGTCACCAGCTGATCAGGAAAACCCTTAATTTTCTCGCACAACTGATCAAGTTGCCCCATATGTTTCTGTCTGATTGTCCTACCTCCGTCTGTTATCTAAAATGTCTCGGTTCAAATTTAGAAAGAGTTGAAAAGACCCACCCCACATAACCTCTCCATCCACAGTCCCACAACATACCTCTCACCCTGACAGCAATGTTTACTAGTGCAGTCTCTCTTTCACCTATGCTATGAAAATCTAGATACATAAATGAAGCAGCCACAGCTGGTCAGTTACATTGTGTCCTATACATCTCCTCATGCTGAGCAGATATCCAGCCTGGGACTGGAATTTGAGGCAAGCTCTGAATGTGACATCAAAAAGCTGTTTCAAACAATCTAACCTTACCTGACGTTTGATATTCCTTTTATTTTGATTCAATGCCTGATCCAAGTGTTAGTGTCCCTTTTCCAAGATCTCAACAACTTGTTTCCTTTAATTATTTAGCTAATTCTCTGATTAAAGACGTTTTAAGTCACTCTGTATCTTGTCATTGTATTTTGTGCTCTGTACAATGATTGGTGACAGTGTGACAGAGTTCTGAAAACAGGAAATCTTGTGGGTTATGTTCCTCGTGTCTTCCGTGTGGAGCTGCATGTTGCACAACGGGTTTCAGCAGCTCTGGCACATGGGGCAGTGCATAAGGTTTTTTTCCCTCCCTCCTCCACCAACCAAAAGAATGGCACTGTGAGGAGGACCAAAAATATAAAAGAAAGATGTGGTCTTGCACTGCTGCAGCCGTAGAGGGCACAAGGGAAAGAGTTCATTGGTCAGTATGAAGGTGGGGAAAGTGTTTAATTATTTTTTTCACTTGCTTCCTCCGCAGTGGTTTGTTGGTTGGGTAGCAACGAAGAGCAGGAAAGATGGACCCGCGAGAATTAGGTAATCTGAAGCAAAGCATTTCAAAAATTTAATTTAAAGTGTTAAGACATGACAGGAGAAATCAAAGCCATGGTCTGCTGTTTGCGCGCCATGACGGAGGCCGGGAAAATTTCCAGTAAAAGTGGCCAGCATGTGTGCGGGAAGCATCTCCCGCTGCAGCTTCTGGAAGACTCAGTGTCGAGCGGCGACTGTTGACAATGTGTAGAATCTGCGAGGCGGAGAGTTTTGTGCTTAGCATATACAAACAAGTGGTCGTACCGCAGGATCAGATTCCACAGGCAGAAGGGAGTGTGGGACCACCAGGTAGATGTAGTGAGCTCAGCAGCAGTGCAGGAATCTCCTGTGGTTATTCCCCTGCAAAACAGGTTTACTGTTTTGGAAACTGTTGGGTGGACTATCATTTCAAGGGGAAATAGCAACACCAAAATCCGTTGCAACACGATTGTTTCTGATGCAGAGGGAGAAGTCAAAGTGGAGGACTGCAATAGTTATAGGAGATTCAATTGTAAGAGGAATAGATAGACGTTTCTGTGGCCGCGAACGAGATCCAGGGTGGTGTACTCCCTACCGGCTGCTCGGTTCAAGGGTGTTTCGGTGTGGCGACAGAACATTCTGAAGGGGTAGGATCGTAGCCAGTTGTCGTAGTAAACGTTTGTACAACAGACAGAGGTTAAAAAAAAGTGAGGAGGTCCGAAAATCAGAATACAGTGATCTTGGAGGCAAGCTCAAAAGTAACACCTCAAAGGCAGTGATCTCACAATTGCTAGCAACGACACGTGCTGGGCAAAGTAGAAACAATAGCTTATATAGGATGAAGACATGGCTGAAAAGATCGTCTGAGGGGGAGAGTTTCAGATTCCGAGGGCATTAGCACTGGTTCTGGGCGGGTGGGGGGGGGGGGGGGGTGAGACCTGTTCAAACTAATCGGGTAACAATTGGGCAGGTACTTGCTACTGAGGCTGGCGAGGATTTAAACATATATGGCAGGGGAACATTGCACGGTTTCAGAGCAGCGTGAATTAATGACACGAGGAAAAATAAATAAGGAGCATAAGGAAAGTGGTAGGCAGAGAAATAAATAATAAGTAAAAATCGTTGGAATTGAACCAATGTGTCAAAACTGCTCACTTTATGCCTGAATGCTCAGATAATTCAAAAAGTGGATGAATTGGTTGCACAGATAGATGGAAATGGGTGTGATATCTTTGGCATTACGGAAATGTGGCTCCAAGTTGACCAAAGATGGGAACTAAACATTGAGGACTATTCAATATTTAGGAAGGACGAAGAAAAAGATAAAGGTGATGGAGTTGTATTGTTGATGAAAGATTATATCGATACGATATTGAAGAAAAATATTAGCATAGATGATATGGAATTTGTATAGGTCGAGTTAAGACACAACAAAGAACATTAGTTGGCGTGGTATACAGACCACCAAACTCCAGTGGTAATGTTGGGAAAGGCATTAGCCAGGAAATGAGAGATGCATCTGCTCAAGGAACATATGTGATTATGGGCGACTTTAATCTGCATATCGATTGGGAGAATCAAATTAGTAAAAGTACAATGGGGGAGGAATTTCTGGACTGTATACCGGATGGTTAAATGGAGCAACACATTGTGGAACCAAGAAAGGAGAAGGCCATTTTGGACTGGGTGTTGAGCAATGTGAAAGGATTAGTTGGCAATCTAGTTGCGAGAGAACCCTTGAGGATGAGTGACCATAATATGGTAAAATAATTTGTCAGGGTGGATAGTCATGTAATTGATTCTGAACCAATTTTCTAAGTCATAATGAAGGCATTTATGATGGTATGAGGCATGAATTGACCATGATCTACTGGGAAAACGCAATGAAAAGCAAGACAGAGGGCAGCCAGTGGCAGGCATTTAAGGAATGTATAAATGTACTCCAGAAGTTGTCTATTCCTGTTCTTTCCTGCTGGAGTGGTAAGCCATTTGTGGCCAACACCACGTCATACAGCAGAAATTAGAGATAGTGTCAGATTCAAGGAATAAACATATAAATTGGCAAGAAAAGCAATACGCACGAGGACAGGGAGCAGTTTAAATTTCAACAAAGGAGGAGTATGAAAGTAATCTAGCTGGGAACATAAAAACTGACTGTAAAATTTTATTTCGGGATACAAAGATAAAATGATTGTGAAAGCGAATGAAGGTCTATTACAGTCAGAAATTGGAGAGTTCATACTGGGAAAAAAAATGGCTGAGGAATTAAATTCGTGCTTTGCTTCAAACTTCACACGAATAAGGCACCAGGCGTTCTGAGAGAAAAACAAATATTGTAGTGAGGAGCTGAAGGAAATCATCAGTAGTGGGGAAATGTTTTCTTTGGGCAATTGGTGGAATTCAAGATGGATAAGTATCAGTTCCTGATAATCTTCATCCCTGAGCATTCAAGCAAGGGAAATAATAGATTGATTGGTGGTTCTGTTACACAATTCTTCAGTCTCTCGGCTGGTTCCTACACATTGGAGGGGAGATAATGTACGCCCTATATTCAAAAAGAAGATAGGTAGGGAGAAAACAGGAAATTATAGACCAGTGAACTTAACGTCGGTACTGGGAACATTGGTAGAGTACATAACCAAGGATTTCATAACTCAGCATTTGGAAGGCAGTGGTAGAATCAGAAAAAGTCAGAAAGGATGATGATGCTTGACAAATCTTTTGGAATTATTTGCGGATGTAAGTAGTAGAGCTGACCGTGGAGATCCATGGGATGAGAATTATTTAAAATTTCAGAAGGCTTTTGAAAAAGTGTCACGTAACAGGTTACTATGTGAAGTTAAAACATATAGCAGGCAATGTCTTGAGATTGTTAGAGAGCTGAGTAGCAGATCGGAAGGACAGAGCTGGAAAAAATGGGTGTTTTCTTTCCTGATTGGCAGTCAGTGACTAGTGGGGTGACGTAGGGATTGGTGCTCGGACCAGAGCTCTTCACAATATATGTTATTCATTTGGAAGAGGGAACTGAACATATCACCCCCAAATTGGCAGATGATACAAAGTGGGATGCGAGGGTGAGCTGTGAGGAGAATTCAGAAATGCTTCAGCATGATTTCGAAATGCTGAGTGTGTGGCCATATGTATGGCAGATGCAGAGCATACTGCAGATGAATGTTAGGTTATATAATTTTGTAGCAATAGGCGGAGTGAATGGGTGTAAATTAAAAGAGCTGGACACTCAGCAAGACTTTGTTATCCTCATGTTTCAATCGCTGAAATTAAGCACGCAGGTACGGCAGGCAGTAAAGAACACAAATGGTAAGTTGAACTTCAGAGCAAGAGGTTTTGAGGATAGGGATACGCATGTTTTACAGCAATTGTGTAGAGCGTCGCTGAAGCCATCCCTGGAGTGTTGGGTGCAGTTTTGTTGTCCTTAGCTGCGGAAGGACATCCTTGCTATAGAGGGAATTCAGCAGGTTCCTGGGATGGCAAGTCTGTCATATGAGGATAGACTAAGTCTGATCAAATCCCTCCATGATGTGTCCGTCTCCTTGTCCCATTCTCTGTCCATTTCTCAAAATGTCTCTGTTCACATTCATACAGAGCCTGAAAAAATCCAACCCACACAATCTCCCTTTCACCAGTCCCACGCCATATCTCCCCCTGACAGCAATGCTCACTGGTACAGCCCATTGTCTACACGTGCTATGGAAATCGAGAACCACAAATGGTGCAACCACACTGCTGGTCATTTCCGTGCCAGGAAGATATCAGGTCCGGGCTGAATCCAGTTTGGGACGGGAATGTGAGGCAGGCTCTGAATGTGATATCAAAAAGTTGTTTCATTCAATCTAATCGTACCTGAATTTTAATATTCCCCTCCTTGTTATTGAATGTCTCCTCCAATGTGTCGCAATCCCTTTTCCTAGTTATCTACAAATAGTTATCTTTGAGGATTTGTCCGAATATCAGGTTGAATTTCTGACCGTCTGTCTCTCAGGCTTCTATTGTGTGCTCGGCAAAATAATTGTTGACATTGTGACATTTTGAAGGGGAAATCTTGCTTGACAAATCTGTTGGAATTCTTTGAAGATGCAACTAGTAGAGTTGACAAGGGGGAACCAATAGATGCGCATATTTGGACCTTCAGAAAACATTTGACAAAGTCCCACACCAGAGATAATTGTGCAAGATTAACATACCATCCATGAGTCTCTTTTGCTGCCACAGAATCTCCTATCTATCCCCATAACTAACGATTCCCCAATAACTATTGCCCTCCCGCTCTCCCCCTTACCCGCCGAGCCACAGGGACGGACTCAGTGCTCGAGATCTGCTCACTGCGGCTCACCACTGGTATGTCGTCCCCCTAAACTGCATCCAAAGCGGAATACCTGTTGCTAAGGGGAACGACCACAGGGGATCCCTGCACTGACTGCTTCCTCCCAGCCCCTCTCACTGTCACCCATCTATTTTCCTTTCCTGGAGTAACTGAAAGATCCATCTGTTGCTCTGAATGTCCTTGTGTACTGTCGTTCATTAAGTGACCCCTTGTGTCGTTACTTCTTGCAAAGTGCATCATCTCACCACTCCGAGGGTTAAATACCAACTTTCACTACTCTGCCTATCAGACCAACCCATCTATATCTTCCTGTAACATACGACCTGATTGGAAACATAGGAACATATGACTTAGGGGAGCTGTGCGCAAATTCATCTCTTCCACACTACTCCACCATTCAATTAGGTCATGGCTGATCTCTCCCTGGATTCAAATACACCTCCCTATCTTTTCTCCATATCTCTTTAAAACATTTTTCCATGAAAAATAAACCAATCTTTTTCTTGAAACC
Source organism: Mustelus asterias (assembly GCF_964213995.1). NCBI lineage: Eukaryota > Metazoa > Chordata > Chondrichthyes > Carcharhiniformes > Triakidae > Mustelus > Mustelus asterias. Next base: position 50,759,197 of record NC_135822.1, read on the forward strand.
ATTTAATGTTGCAGACTCCACAGCACTGTGGGGTAGCGAGTTGCAAAAATTCACCAACCTCTGTGAGTAACAGCTCCTCCTCATCTCAGATTTAATTCTGCCTCCTCTCAAACTATACCTCTGACCTCTTATTTTAGATTTCGCTCCCGGGGGTAACATTTGGTCGACATTTACTTTATGTGTCCCTTTTATCATTTTATGCATCACTCCAAGATCCATTCACATCCTTCTGAACAACAATGCATATAAGCCCATCAGACATAAAACGTTTCATCCTCTGAATCAATCTTGTGAACTTCCCTGAAATGCAACCAATGTCACGACCTCCTTCTTCAACTAAGGAAATCAAAACTGGAAACTGAGCTCCAGATGTAGCAACACACTAACAATTGCAACAATATTTCTCTACTTTAAGAACAGAAGAACATAAGAATTGGAGCAAGAGTGGGCCATTCAATAAGGTCATCGCTGATCTATTTGTGGACTCAGCTCCATTTACCTCCCCCACCCCGCTCATCATTATCCTTAATTCCTTTACTGTTCAAAAAATTATTTATACTTGCCTTAAAAACATTCAATGAGGGAGCCTCATTGAGGCTCCAGTTTTTCTGCAAGAAATACCAACATTCCATTTGTCATTTTTATTACATGCTGTACCTGCATACCAACTTTCTGAGATTTATTAAGAAAGACACCCAGATGGATTTTGAATCCGATTTCCATTTCGATTAAAATTTGTCCTGTATCTTTTCTGACAAAATGGATAACCTCACACCGACCCACTTTAAACTCCATCTGCCAAATTTTAATCCACTTTTCTCGCCGAGCTGTAATCATCTGTAAAGTATTTTTTTCCATGAACTGCCTGCTTTGCAACCGATTTTAGTATCATCCTCTTTTTTTTGCTATGTTACACACTGTCGCTGCTTGCAGATCATTTATATACATTGTAAAGAGTACTGATCAATGCGGCACTCCACAAATTACATTTCGCCTGCCAGAGAAGGACTGATTCATCGAGATGCTCTGCTTTCTGTCAGTCAGGCAATTCGCAATCCGATCCCCGACCTCACCTCTTGGATCAGTCATTAATGCGGCAGCTTTTCAAACGCCTTTTGGAAATATAGAAACACCACATCCGCAGGTTCCACACTATCCACGTTGCTACTTAGGTCCTCAAAGAGCTCACGAAAGTTTGTCAAGCATGGCTTAACCTTCATAAAACCATGCTGAAAATGGTTGATAGAGCATTGTCTTTCCAAATGCTCAGTCATCTCGTCCTTATTGATTCATTCCGGCAACTTCCGTACATCAGAGCTCGATCTATCCAGCCCATTGTTTCCAACATTTTACCTCTCTCCCTTTTTGAATAGGTGCATCACATTAAATTGCTCCTAACCAACCGTGATCTTACCAGAGTCCAAGGGATTTTGAAATATCAAAACCGGTTTATCAGCTTCAAAATTCCAGAGCCACAAACAGAAGGTTCCACACAAACATTACATGTTGGAAAGTGTGCAAGAGGTGCTTCCGCGTTGAAATTTGTCTGGTTTGTTAGCTCCGCACACTTCTCACATCAAGCATAATCCATGGAATTCCAGTTCATCTGAAGCTCATTATTATTGCAAAGGATGAACTCATACTTACACCTCCTGTCTTCATTCTTCCGATGAAAAAACATATCTATGTTGAACCATGTAAGATAGAGGAGCGAAATTAGGACATTCGGCCCATCGAATCTGCTCCACCATTCGAACATGGCCGATATGCTGCTCATCCCCACTTTCTGCCTGCTCCCCATAACCCTTCAACCAATTGAAAATTAAAAACCTGTCCGGCTCCTCCTTAAATTTCCTCACTGCCCCAGCATCCATCGTACTTTGGGGTAGCGAATTCCACTAATTCACAACCCTTTAGGAGAAGTAGTTTCTGCACAATTCGGTTGTAAATTTGTTCCCCTATGACACGATGACCTCTCGTCCTAAAATGCCACACAAGAGGGAGCATCCGTTCTACATCTACCTGATCCATATATTTTATCATCTTGTATATCTCAATTTGACCTCCCCTCATTTTTCCTGAATTCCAGAGAGTATAGGCCTCAACTGTTCAATTTTCCTTCATACAACAAACTCCTCATCTCTTGAATCAATTTTGCTAACATCTACTGAACTGCCTTCAATGCCGTTACATCTTTCCTCGAATAAGGGGCACAAAACTGTGCACAATACTCCAAGTACGGCCTCGCCAATGCCTTGCACAGTTTATATACTGCTGCTTTAGCTATAAAAGCCAACATTACATTCGCTTTCTTAATTACCTGCTGTACCTGTATGCTTGCTTTCTGTGACTCATCAACAAGGATAAACGGATTTTTCTGCACCGGAGAACAAAGAAGTCTCTCCCCATTTAGATAATAAGTCGCCTTCCCCATTTCCGACCAAAATGCATGACCTCACACTTTTCCATGTTAAACTCCATCTGCCACCTTTTGGTCCACTCTCCTAACCTATTTTTATGCATTTGTAACGTTCTTATTTCCTCATTGCAACTTACTGTCCCACCTATTTTTGTGTCATCTACAAATGTGGCTATTGAGCCTTCCATCTCTGTTTTCAACTCGTTCATATAGATTGGAATTAGGTCAGACCCAACGGCATAACACTTTGGCACGCACTCGTTACTTCTTGCCATCCAAACAATCTTTCATCCCGACTCTCTTTCTTCCATCCGTTAGCCAGTCACCTATCCACACTAATAAATTGCCACTCATCCTATGTGTTCCAACCTGGTGAATTAACCTTTCGTGCAGCACCTCATCAAATGTCTTCCGGACGTCCAGGTGTTATATATCCACAGGATCACCATTATCCACTTTGCTTGTTACATCCTTGACGAGCTTTCGCAAGTTAGTCAAACAAAATTTGCCCTTCATAAAAACATGCTGACTCAGACAGAGAGCGTTTTGATTTCTCAAATATCCTGATATTTCTTCCTTGATAATTGATTCTAACAGTTGTCTACCAGATATCGCCATTCTTATTAGTCACATTCTGCCCTGTTCAATTTCCGAGCAGATGCAATTGTCTGAACTTTTCTGAGTATTCTGCCATTTGGAAATTTCACAAATATTCCATGTCTGGACGCAGAGTATCCATTATATTGGCAACGGAATAAACAAATTCCATGAAGAAAAACATTTTATTGCTTCCTCAGTCTGAGGAGAAACATTCTCCACTGCTCACTGCTTTCTGTCGCTACGTCTCTTACTTCGCTGTAATCATTCACCAATTCATTCCATGTGTTTCGATTTGGTTGTAATCTTACATGCATATTTCCCCAAAAGAATTTTTAAATGATATTCGAATTGGAAAGTTCTAGGTAGGAGCACAGTCAGCAGAATATAACAACAACGCATGAGTTAATGCTCAAGTCAATGTGAAGGGAAATTCAGTTAGTCACACTCTCTGGTTCTCACTCCATATTCTTAAGTTTTACTTCAAATTTGATTTGATTTGATTTAATTGATTTGATTTGATTTTTTATTGTCACATTTATTAACATACAGTGAAAGGTATTGTTTCATGCGTGCGATACAGACAAAACATACCGTTCATAGAGAATAAAATGAATGTAAAATGTAGTGTTACAGTCATAGCTGACATGAAGAGAAAGATCAACTTAATGCAAGATAGGTCCATTCAAAAGTCTGACAGCAGCAGGGAAGAAGCTGTTTTTGTACGTGACCTCAGACTTTTGCATCTTTTTCCCGAAGGAAGAAGGTGGAAGAGAAAATGTCCGGGGTGCGTGGAGTCCTTAATTATGCTGGCTGCTTTGCCGAGGCAGCGGGAAGAACAGATAGAGTCAATGGATGGGAAGTTGATTTGCGTGATGGATGACCTTTTGTAGTTCCTTGCGGTCTTGGAAAGAGCAGGACCCATACCAAGATGTGATACAACGAGAAAGAATGTTTTCTATGGTGCCTCTGTAAAAGTTGGTGAGAGTGGTCGCTGACATGCCAAATTTCCGCAGCCTTCTGAGAAAGTAGAGGCGTTGGTGGTCTTTCTAAATTATGTGTCGGCATGGGGAGACCAGGACAGGTTAATGGTGATGTGGACACCTAAAAACTTGAAGCTCTCGACCCGATATCCTGATGTCATCGTTGCTACAATGACCAGTTCCCTGAAATCTGCTCTAGCTCCTGCTCGAGGGCAGCACTAATGGAAATCGTTTCTCTCAATCTACTCTCAAGAGTCTGCTTATAGCTCTGAAAATAGCTGTCAACTATCCTGTCAAAACGTTTTGACCTGCAAGTTGAATAATCCTCACTTCTGCCAAAGGTCTACGATAATATGTTATCTCAGGAGCGATGATTTTTATTTTTGGGACTAACAAGTCCCTTGCAGTGTTAACAACACTTTTTTATATTAATATTAAAATCATTTATGTCACTCAGAGCCCAGCTCAGCACACATTGACCCGGAGTAAATATCACAGTCCTGGACCAGAGCTGGAGAAGCATCGATTGTAGTGAGACAGTGCTCCGGCCAGTTGAAGTGTGATAATGATCTTTTCTACGGATGGTACAGATTTAAAATGTAACTTCAAGTGCATATTTCAGGTAAATTAGTCAATGTGGCGAACAGCAGTTTCAGATGACCTGGTCATTATAGTGGATGCAATTGTGATCTGATCGTCTGCAGATAATTTCAGTGCTTTAGTGAACCAGAGGACCCGATATACACGTATACATGTCGTACTCGCTCTCTATTTGCGACTTCTCTTGTCTCCCTTTGGCACCTTTCCTTGAAACATTTACCTTTAAAATTGTTCATGTCTTAAGTTCATGTGCCCTCTGCACTTCAACTGCCCCTTTCCATAATCCTCGCTGTATCCCTTCTTTGACGACAGGTTCTACCTTCGCGAGCTACGGACACCCTGGGGAAGTTTAATCATCATGATCAAGCTGGAACTTAAAGTTATTCTCAGTGATGGTGACCGAAGTAGCAATGTACTCTTATCTAATCAGGCACATCTTTGAAACCAGACACCTCCTCATCCCCACAGCCTGTGCCCTCCAACTTTGGGATATTTGTCCATATTCTGTCAGAGTGCCATCTCCCTATTTGACTTGCATTTTCTATAAAAACTCTGTGTCCTAATCCCCACTGCAGACCACCGTGGATGCAGTAGCATATTAGCTTTTCCACTGGACTGGTAATCAATACTCCTAAGGGAATGCACTGCAGACAAGCGTTTCGTTCCGACCGCGGCAGCAGGTGGGATTATAAATCAATAAAAAAATCTGAATTTACTATTGTAATAAAAACCATAAAGTAATTGTCCGTTGTTATAATATCCATCTGCTTCCATGATGTCCTTTTGAGAAAGGACATCATCTATCACTATCCCAATCGCTGAACCTTGCTGCTTTCAAACGACTCCTTGTACCCTATTCATTTGGAATCACACCCGTGATTCTATTTGCGACTTTCCACATTCCACTAGCACACACGTCTCGACTGTCGGGAATTCTCCTTGGCCCCTCTACCTCTCTGAATTCTCCCTTTACCCTATCCGTGTGGGGCACCTTTCTGTTCCAAGTCCCATTAGGAACGCTCATTACACTATCCATTGGGTGTCCCTTTGGCCGCTCTAGCACTGGGAAAACAGATTGCCCCCTCTTACTCTCAGACACCCCCGTCTGCTCCTCCCTTTGTGAGAGCTCCCTGCCTCCCCTTCCTTCGTGACATTTATTTGTCTCCTCTCCCTACCTCCCACACTTTGTAATTCCCCGTGGACCAAATTGTTTACACAAAAGTGGTGCAGCTGCATCAGAATCTGTGTACATGCAGTCCAGTCCTGTACTGTATAATTCCTGAAACAGAGATGTTTAGTCCAATGGAGATGGAAAAGAAGGGGAGTTCGACTTACTTCATTCATGGGTCAAACGAGTTGCAGATACACAATGGTATTCATTGTATTGGCATTGTACCATTTAATAATCCTCTGATTCGAAGTTTCTTGTTTTAGTTCTGGTGGATGGAAGATTCCAGACACTGTTGTCTCAACTTATCACTGCACGACAAATTGTTCAGGCTGATTAGACAGTAATTTCAGGCTTTATAATATCAGCCTCATATTCACTGCCCAACACTGTTCACATTGTTAGCACTCTTTAATATCATTGACAAGGTACCACATGGTCGGCTGTTGCATAAGATTAAATCTGATGCTATCCAGGGTGAGGTAGCCAAGTGGATACAAAATTGGCTTGATGACAGAAGACAGAGGGTGCCTGTAGAGGGTTGTATTCCAAAGTGGAGGCCTGTGACCAGTGGTGTGCCTCAGGGATCGGTGCCCAGACCACTGTTATTTGTCATTTATATGAATGATTTGGATGAGCATTTAGGAGGCAGTGTTAGCGAGGTTGCAGACGACACCAAGAGTGTTGGCATAGTGGACAGTGCAATCTAGGATTGCAAAGGGACCTTGATCGATTGGGCTGAGGAATGGCAAATGGAGTTTAATTTAGATAAATGAGAGGTGATGCATTTGGATAGATCGAAATAGGACAGGACTTACTCATTTAATGTAGTCTGTTGGGTAGAGTTAAATGACTTAGAGATGTAGGGGTACAGGTTCATAACACTTTGAAAGTGGAGTCAAAGGTGGAGAGAGTGGTGACGAAGGCATTTAGCATGCTTGTTTTCGTTGGTCAGAACATTGAATACAGGCGTTGGGATGTCTTGTTGTGATGTGCAAGACATTTGTAAGGCCACACTTGGAACACTTTGTACAGTTCTGGTCACCCTATTGTAGAAACGATGTTATGAAACCAGAAAGAGTGCAAAATAATATTTACTAGGATGCTAACTGGGTTTGATGGTTCTAGTTATAAGGAGACGCTGGATAGACTGGGATTTTTGTCCCTGCAGCGTAGGAGACCAAGGGTGCTCTTGTAGAGGTCCATAAAATAATGAGAGGAATCGATCACCCAGATAGTCAACATATTTTCCTAAAGGTTGTGGAGTCTAAATCTAGAGGGCATCGGTTTAGGTTCAGAGGGGAGAGATACAAATGTTTCCAGAGGGGCATTTTTTTCACGCTAAGTGTGCTGAATGTCTCGAACAAGCTGTTAGACGTAGCAGAGGAGGGTACATTTTTGTCTTTCAAAAAGCATTTCGACAGTTGCATGGGTACGTTGTGTATAGAGGGATATGGGCCATCTGCGGGAAATTGGGACGAGCTTAGATGTTAAAAAAGGCGGCATTGACAAGTAAGGCCGAAGGGCCTGTTTTCATGCTGTAAATTTCTATGGCCCTCTGACTCTAACTATATCCCTCAGTTCAGGTTTACATCCTACCGTGTAACAGGAAGAAGTAAACAGGAAAGTTCATTTTAATTGGGATGGAAGTCCCTGCTGCTGGAATCGAGAGAGAAAGATTAAAAACTGCAGCAGTTATTTCGTTTATGAGCTCAAGCCGACGCCAGGCTGCGAGGCTGCTTACTGCACATGTATATTACTGTTATTTTTTAAAAATTAATCCAGTAGGATGCTTCTGGATTTACCCTGTCCCTAATATAAATAATAGCATTCCAGATTACCCTTATTAATAAAGAAGCTGAACAAATGACGCTCCGATAAATAACGTGACCGTTACACCAAAACTATTGGGGTCTCATTCGGAAAGTTCTGTCCATACCGACCAGAATTTCTGTTCCATGCAATTTCCAAGCAAGCTCTGTGGAATCCAACCTGACATATGTGCAGCTTCCGGTCATAGATTTTCGAAATGAACGAGATGCAGGAAGAACAGGATTGACGTAAGAAAATAAATAATACGTCTTCAATATCGTGCTGCACTTTAAGGCTCTCCACAGATTCAGAGTCAGACACTGAATATTACAGAGCATCATGTTAATTTAAATAGATCACGTGGTCATGGAAAATGTTTTATAGTGCTTGCCACAGGATTAGAGGAAGGTTTTGAGGTAAGGCTTTTTCGTGAGGAATTTCCTCAACTTTGGCCAGGCAGCTGAATATACACTGGCCTATGTCATGGATCCAGAATTGGATCAGGAAATAGTTCTTTGAGCGAATTGGGCGTGGTAGTATTTTCATTGTGGCGTAGTGTGGGGCGGTGAATACTGGGCTGCAGAATGAATGGTGCGGGTGCAAGCTCACCAAACGCGTGAAGACCAATATTAGGGCAAGACCCATCTCCTCAGTTTCATGGTTAAATGTGTTGCTAAACACCAACTTTAAACTTGCTGCTTTTCCATAAAGCTGATGTGAATCAGAGATTTCAGCTGCTTTCCTACATGTACACATACAATGTAGTATATATAATTTATATCTATAACAGTACGTACACACATATATATCGATATGTGCTATAGAGGGTTATTTGAGGTCATTAATTGGACAGCATTGTGGTTTTGATGGGTGCGGTCTGTAAGCTGTGAAAGGATTGGAAGAGTGTGGGGGCTGTGCAAGACTATCAAAGATTACAATGGCAACAGAAGAGGAAGACGGGTTTCCGCGGTCATGAGAGCAACGAGGAGACAAATGTTCAAAGTTTTTGGCCAACCTCTGAAAAAGAATATAGGCTTACATGTTCTGTTTCCCTATTCGGCCAGGGAACACGCATCACTGCTATTTGTTGTGACTGTCAGAGTTAAAAGACAATTCAAAAAAGGGATTGCAGTCTGTCAGTTGTGCCTCTGGTAGTCATGATGTGGAGATGCCGGCGTTGGACTGGGGTAAACACAGTAAGAAGTTTAACAACACCAGGTTAAAGTCCAACAGGTTTATTTGGTAGCAAAAGCCACACAAGCTTTCGAGGCTCTGAGCCCCTTCTTCAGGTGAGTGGGAATTCTGTTCACAAACAGAACTTATAAGACACAGACTCAATTTACATGAATAATGGTTGGAATGCGAATACTTACAACTAATCCAGTCTTTAAGAAACAAAACAATGGGAGTGGAGAGAGCATCAAGACAGGCTAAAAAGATGTGTATTGTCTCCAGACAAGACAGCCAGTGAAACTCTGCAGGTCCACGCAACTGTGGGAGTTACAAATAGCGTGACATAAATTCTGATTCTAGGATCGCATGATAAAGACTCAGGAGGAAAAAAGCAGAAATATTTATGTGAAATAGTGTGACATAAACCCAATATCGCGGTTGAGGCCGTCCTTGTGTGTGCGGAACCTGGCTATCAGTTTCTGCTCCGCGACTCTGCGCTGTCGTGTGTCGCGAAGGCCGCCTTGGAGAACGCTTACCCGAATATCCTCTAACATGAAACGCTGAACTGGAGGAGGGAAAACTAGTTTTAATGAGGAGTGATCCCAGATTTAAGCATGGCAGTTTAGAATGTATTTGGGGGTCGATGGGTTGGGTGGGGATAGGGCGTGTAGTGTACCGTGTATGAAGGATTTCGCGTGTGAAATCACGTTAGTTGGTTATTCACTGAATGCGATCCATGCAGTAATATGAACAGTTCAGAATATTATTTTTTTCTGTCACTTAGTCACAGACTCTGCCGTCGCTGAACCGTGTGTAAATCACACAGTCCCAGAGCATCACTGAAGGAGCACGCATTGCACTGAGACGGGGTGTGATGGACAGAAATGTGACAACAAACTGAACCACGAAAGGTACAGATTTAAAAGGAAATTTAAAGAGAAGATTTGTGGTTAGACATCAGTGAAACAAAGTCGTGAGTGAAACAGTAACAGCTACATGAGCCACATGGAAAAGAGTGTTTGAATGTTCCAAATGGAGCTCGAGGGTGCCTGGGCCAATTGGCAGAGCTGCAGTGGAACGAAAGGATACAAAGGCTGTGGATGAGGCAAACAGAGAGAATCATGCAACACACGCATTTCTTGAATGCCCAAAGCTGTGAATCAGGGACCAATTGCAACTGGAAAAAAAAATTAATGGAAGGAGAACATGTGAACATATGTATTTACAAACATACCATGAAGGAAATGGAATAGTTCGTTTTTCCCCTGGAGCCGGTGCCGCATTTGGAAAAAAACTCAACTGATGGGATTCTGGATGTATCTTCACGCTCGTTTTAGCCATCTCCCCATGAAATGCCCGTAATTATCCCATCCTCCGTTAATGCCCCATAACACATGAGTCCCCTGTCAATCAAAAATCGAGCAGCCTTAAATAACTTCACTGATCCTTCGCACCACTGATCCCTCGCAAAGCAATTCCACAGAATAACAACGCTCCCAGGAACAAACACATTTTCATCTCCATCGCAAATTGGAGAGCCCTTGTTAAACTGTATGCTTTAATTCTCATCTCACCCAAAAGGGAGACAAAGAATAATAACACTGGAGATAAAGTATGTACATAAAGTAAGAAGTATAGAACACAGAATGTGTCCTCCATTGGCCCCTTTCTCCGTGTGTTTTGATTTCGATGAATGAACTATTAGCATCAGTTCTGGAATATAAATAAACAGTGTTGGAGACACTCTGTTTATCTGGCAGCATCTCTGCAGACAGAAGAACAGTTAACATTTCAGATTATAGTTTTTCTTGCAGGATTGTAAAAGGTGAGACGTACGCACACATTTGAAAAACAAAGAGAGAAGTGGGGTGATGGATAAATAAGATATTCCTTTATATGTAGTCATTGTGGAAACGGGGAGAAATTCTCTGGAATCCTGGGTAATGTTGCAAAACGCAAAGCATTGACAAATGGGAAAAGCTGCAGCTGATACCATTTGGACATGAATAGCTTTAATCAGAAATATACAAACAAAATAAATAAATAATAAACCGGAATGTGTCAGACTCAGGGAGAACAGTTAGACTGAGAGTGAAATGGAGAATTTGAAAGGTCGAGTAACAGAAATCTGCAGATAACACTTGTGGACTGAGGTCTTTGCAAAGCAGTCCTCCAACCAGCCCCATGGCTTATCAATATAAAGGGCATAATGGCACAGCAGTGAATACAGCATCCTAAATGACTGGAGGACAAGCGACGCACAGATTCTGAGTGAAGTGTTTGGGGCCTTGGATCGTGGGTATGATTAGGGAAAGGAAATGACACATTGTGCATCTTCTGTGCTTGCATGGGAATGCTGGGAATGCTAACTGAGGAATGGGACATGTGATCCCGCAAGAAATGCATCCCTCAGAATGCTGAAAGTGGACTGGAAGATGCGGTTGTTAGTGGCATCATGCTGGAAGTGGCGGGCATGATGAAAATTATTTGTTGTATGTGAAGGCTACGAGGGTCGAAGCAGAGGACGAGGGCGTGATGGAGGAGGCAGAAACTCTGGAAATGGAGCAGATGTGCCAAATTTCCTCGTTCTCACAGGGAAAAATGATGGGGATGAAGGAGGAATGTTCAGCATGTGGAGAAATAAGAAAGAGATGTTTTGGAAGTGTGCAGTTCAGGTCCTCATTCTATGATTTTTGTTCCAGTTCTGGAGTATAGCAGATTCATGAGACTGAAGTCACACAGGGACACTGTTCCACATGCGCCCCAGGCTGGTTAAATGGTAATTTCAGGGTTCATAACATCAGACTTACCTCAGTGTCCAGCACCATTCACATGGGGTAAATGCTTCAAAGGTTTTCGACTTCATTTCAGGTTCTCATCCCACCATGGGACAGGGGGTAGTAACGAGGACAGTTTGTTTAAGCTGGAATGGGAATGCCGGCAACTTGGTCCATGAGATAAAGATTAAACGCTGCAATGGCTACTTCGTGGATGAGCTGAAGTCGTTGCACCATTGTGCTGCTTATTGTACAGGTACATTGTCACATTGAAATAATTCAGCAAGGTAACATCGGAAAGAGCATTGTCAATAACAGATTAAAAAAAAACCTTTGGAAGCGAGACCATAATAGGTATCAGACAGAATGTATGAAGTACCTGAAATACAAAGTGAGCTTCCAGGTGACGGGGGTAGTATCGAGAGCAGTTCGTTCATATTCGAATGAAAATCCCTGCAACACTGCAGTGAACACTGAATCACTGCAACAGAGCCCATGAGATAAAGATTAAGAACTGCAGCAGCCACATATCGCAGACATTTAAAAAAAAACAGGCACAATTGGAGAGATGGAGCTTAAACGATAGGTAAACATGTTTGATATATGAAGCACTTGAACTAGATATTGAAGTTTTCAGTAAAAAAAATAGTAAAATAGAACGGAGGCCGCTGGCCGATCTTCTGTGCAGAGTTTCCCTGGCGTATTCACGTTTTATGATAGGTCAACTGCATAGCACTGTTGAGTGAAAACTTCCGCTCAAGGGATCTCTGCACACTCAGACGTCTACTGGATGTCCCCATGGTTGATCAGAAAAATTGTCTTACGTTCTTGGAGCAAGAGCTGTCGGTGGACTCCAAGTGTAGCATCCACAATAAAGAGCAAGTCAGGAATATCACTTTCACTGATATAGTCACACTGCATGGTAACATTGAACAAGCAGGGAGTGACCACGAAGGAGAATTGAGCAATACAGATCGAGCAGGTTCCCCAGTGGTCATCCCAGCTCTTAACAAATATACCGTTTTCGATCCTAATGGTTGAGATGACTGCGCAGTGGAAAACAATGGCAATAACTGCATGGCACAATGGTGGGTCATTTGTACAAGAGAGAATGAGGAAGGACGACGGAGTTATAGCGGTAGCATGTTCAGTAATAAGGGGAAAGCATAGCAATTTCTGCAGCCGCAAACGAGAATTCAGGGTGACATGTTGCCTCTCTGGTGCCAGGTTCAGGGGTGTCTATTTATGGCTGCACAAGGTTCTGAAGTGTGTGTGTGTGAATGTGAGTGTGCGTGTTTCTGCGCTTTGGAGAGGGGGGAAGTGGGGGTTGCTGTTAGGGTCAAGGGGACAGATATCGTGGTACTTCTTGGCACGAATTATATAGATAGAACAAATGATGAAGACTGCATACAGAACTGAGGGAAGTGGGCAATAGATTTTAAAAATACACAAATGTGAGTGTGTGTGTCTGTACGCTTTGGGGAGGGGTGCTGGTGGGGAATGGTCTTAGGTTCAAGGGGACAGATATGTGGTACTTATTGGCATCAACTATACAGATAGAACAAAGAATGAGGTTTGCAAGCAGAACTGAGGGAAGTAGGCAATAGATTTTTTTTAAATCCCAAAATGGAGTAATCTCTAGATTATAGCCGGTGCCACGTGCTACTGCGCGTAGACATAGGCCTTTAGTCCTCAGAAGTGCGTGGCTCGTGAGATGGTGCAGGATAGAGCGATTTAGATATCCGGAATATTGTGATCCTTTTTGTGTCGCTGGGACCTGTGAAAACCTGACATGTTGCACCTGAACCGAAGTGGGAGCAGCTTCCTTGCAGGGAGGTTTGCACGTGCTTTTGGGGAGGGTTTCATCTAACTTGGCAGGGCTATGGTGTCCTAAATATATGTTCGGCGTGGAAGGTGCACAGCTACATTTAGAAGAAATGGCAAGTCAGTCAGGATGGCATAGAATTTAGAGGGTGGTTAAGGCACAAGCGAGTTTGGCACGATCGATTGTTATTAATATTCGTGCAAGGTGCCTGACGGAAAAGGAAAATGAGCTAACAAAGAACAAAGAACAGAACAGCACAGGAAACAGGCCCTTCGGCCCTCCAAGCCTGTGCCGCTCCTTGGCCCCACTAGACCATTCGTTTTTATCCCCCCATTCCCAGACTGCTCATGTGAATATCCAGGTAAGTCTTAAACGATGCCAGCGTGTCTGCCTCCTCCACCCTACTTGGAAGCGCATTCCAGGCCCCCACCACTCTCTGTGTAATAAATGTCCCTCTGACATCTGAGTTATAACTCGCCCCTCTCACCTTGAGCCCGTGACCCCTCGTGATCGTCACATCCGACCGCATCCCACTGTTCGCCCTATCTATACGCTTCATAATTTTGTACACCTCTATTAGGTCTCCCCTCATTCTCCGCCTTTCCAGGGAGAACAAGCCCAGTTTACCCAATCTCTCCTCATAGCTAAGACCCTCCATACAGGCAATATCCTGGTAAACCTTCTCTGCACTCTCTCTAAAGCCTCCACGTCCTTCTGGTAATGCGGCGAACAGAACTGGACGCAGTATTCCAAATGTGGCCTAACCAGCGTTCTATACAGCTGCAACATCAGACTCCAGCTTTTATACTCTATACCCCATCCTATGAAGGCAAGCATACCATATGCCTACTTCACCAACTTCTCCACCTGTGATGCCACCTTCAAGGATTTGTGGATCCTCTATGTTTCGATACTCTTGATGGCTCTGCCATTTATTGTATAACTCCCCCCTACATTAGTTCTTCCAAAATGCATCACTTCGCATTTATCTGGATTAAATTCCATCTGCCATTTCTCCGCTCAATTTTCCAGCCTATCTATATCCTGCTGTATTGTCCGACAATGTTCATCGCTATCTGCAAGTCCAGCCATCTTTGTGTCATCCGCAAACTTGCTGATAGCACCAGTTACACCTTCTTCCAAATCATTTATATATATCACAAATAGCAGATGTCCCAGTCCAGAGTCCTGTGGATCACCACTGGTCACAGACCTCTAGCCGGAAAAAGACCCGTCGACTGCTACCCTCTGTCCCCTGTGGCCAAGCGAGTTTTCTACCCATCTAGCCACCTCTCCTTGTATCCCATGTGCCTTAACCTTCTTAACCAACCTGCCAAGAGGGACTTTGTCAAGTGCCTTACTGAAATCCATATAGACGACATCCATAACCCTTCCTTCGTCAACCGTTTTTCTCACTTCCACAAAAAACTTCACCAAATTTGTAAGGCACGACCTCCCTCTTGCAAAACCATGCTGTCTGTCACTAATGAGATTGTTCTGTCCTAAATCCGCATACATCCTGTCTCTAAGAATCCTCTCCAACAACTTCCCTACCACGGACGTCAAGCTCAGCCGCCTATAAATGCCCGGGATATCCCTGCTACCCTTCTTAAATAAAGGTGCCACATTCGCTATCCTCCAATCCTCAGGGACCTCACCTGTGTCCAATGAAGAGACAAAGAATTCTGTCAGAGGCCCAGCAATTACATCTCTTGTCACCCTGAACAGTCTCGGATAGATGCCATCAGGCCCTGGGGATTTGTCAGTTTTAATGTTACCTAAAAAACCTAACACTTCCTCTCTTGCAATGGAGATTCTCTCTAACGGGTCAACAAGTCCCTCCCCTTTGTGAATACCGATTCAAAGTATTCATTTAGGATCTCCCTTGGGTTCTAAGCATAATTCCCCTCCTTTGTGCCCGAGAGGTCCGACCTTTTCCCTGACAACCCTTTTGTTCCAAACAGATGAATAAAATGCCTTACGATTCTCTTTAATCCTGTCTGCCAAGAAAATTTCGTGACCACTTTTTGCCCTTCTAAGTCCCCTTTTGAGTTATTTCCTACTCTCTCTGTATTCCTCCAGAACCCCATCTGTTTTCAGTTGCCTGGACCTAATGTATGTGTCTCTTTTCTTTTTGATCAGATCCTCAATTTCCCTGGTTATCCACGGCTCTCGAATCCTACCTTTCCTATCCTTCCTTTTTACAGGCCCATGCCTGTCCTGCAGCCTTATCAACTGTTCCTTAAAATACTCCCACGTGCCAGACGTGGACTTAACCCCGAACAGCCTCAACCAATCAACTGCCACCAATTCCTGTCTAATCCGGCTATAGTTAGCCTTCCCCCAATTTAGCACCCTATCCTTAGGACAATACTCGTCCTTGTCCATTACTATCCTAAAGTTAACAGAGTTTTGGTCATTATTTGCCACATGTTCCCCTACCGAAACTTTGATGACCTGACCGGTTGAGGGCACACGTTAAAAAATTGGGGTATTGCACATTGCTGTCACAGAGACATGGTTAAGAGGGGGGTTAGGGTGACAAACTCTATAATCCAGGATATAGGATACCAAATCTGCGGAGGAGGGAAAAGAGGAGGTGGTGACGCTATTTTGACCAGGAAATCAATTACAGCAGTCAGGAGGGACGACATATTCGAGGGCTGTACAAATGAAGCCACATGGGTAGAGCTTAAAAACCTGAAAGAAGCAATCATATTGCTGGGAGAATTCATTAGCGTCCATAGCATCCTGGAGGAACAGAAAAGCAGATGTACAAGCAAACTTCATGGAAGTGTCAAAGTCCTCGCGAAGTGAAAGGTGGCCATTTCAACTTCCTCAACATTACTTGGGCAGATCATGGTGTGAATGGTCTTGGGGGAGTGTAATTCCTAAAATGTATCAGTGAGATTTTTTTTTTAAATCCAGTGTCTACAAGGTCCCACAAGTGAGAGAGCAACCTGGATTAAATTTAAGGTAACCAATCTGGGCAGCGTAATAAGTATCAATGAGACCCTTTGGACTGACAACAATCATAACTCTGTTAGATTCAGACCAGTCATGGAACAAGACAAGGATGGGCCTGAAATCAAAGTTGTATACTGGGGGAATGATCATTTTAATAGGATCAGAATTGATTTAGGAACAGATAACGCTAGTAGCAGACACTTGTAGTTAAAATGCGTTGGAGTGGTGGGGCATATACACGAAGCAATTAGGGGGATTCCATGTTTAAATAAAGAAAAAGGGTTGGAGCGAAAAAGTAAGTAAACCATATATATTGAGATGATAAAACTTTCAAAATAATTTCATCAGAAGTTCAGAATGCGCAAGACATAACTAAAAAGAAAGGGCAAAAAGGGAACATGAAAAGATACTGGCTGGTGGAATAGATTAAAATCTTCTGTCGTGTTGCAAGTAAATTAAATGTGAGATGTTAACCAGGGAAAGAGTGTGGTCCCACCTTGAGCAAAGAGGTGATCTGTATGCGGAATTGGAGGACGTATGCCGGGTTCTAACTGAATACATTGTTTCGGTGTTCAATATTGAGGCAAATTATGTGGTTTTTGAAATAAGGGAGAAGATCTGCGGTACAATTGAAGAAATTACAATCGAATGAGAGGGGCTTCTGAATGCTCTGTCAGGCTTGAAAGTGGATGAATATTCAAGGCCGAAACCCAGGTGATTTAGTGAGGCAAGAGAGGCAACACCCATGGGTGCCACCAATAATTTCCATTTCCTGTCTGATCAGAGGAGAGCTGCTGTAGGACTGAAGGACAGCCAATGTAGTGACATTATTGAAGAAAGGAGGGAAGTGTAAGCAGGAAATTATAGGCCTGTCAGTCGGCCTGAGTGGTGGGGAAACTGTTTGAAGCATTTATGAGCAACAGAATTAATCCGCAATTACGAGGTGGGGATTAATCAAGAACAGTCAGCACGATTTGTTCAGGGAAAATCCTGTCTGAACAAATTGTTTGATTTTTTTGAAGAGGTGCCCAGTTGCAGAGATACGGGCAATGCTTGTGGTGTTGTCCAAATGGATTTCATCAAGATGTTTTGACAGGGTGCCACATGGAAGACTGATAGCAAAGCAAACCATGGTACCCAAGGACATTGTAAATTGGATCCAAAATGGGTAAGTATTTGGAAGCAGAATTGATGTTCGAGGGATGTTTTTCGGCCAGGAAGACTGTGTGCAGTCGCTTCACACAGGGACCAGTATTGTGAGCCTTGGTGTTTTTGCTTTATATAATTGATTTAGACTTGAACGTAGGAGGGCTAATCTCTAAATTCGTGATGACACAAAAATTCATACTGTGGTACATATTGAGGAGGTAGCGTGAGATTACAGGAGGCTATAGAAGGGCAGGTCTGATGGCCTGATAAGAGGCAAAGGAAAATCAATTTGGACAAGTGTGAGGTTCTGCAACCGAGCAAGAAAAACAAAGGAAAGGAATACATGATGAATGGGAGGACTCTGGTAAATACCGAGGAATGGATGGACTTTGTTATGCATGCATGCATAGTTGGTGAGGTGGAGGAAGTGGCTAAGAAGGCATATGGTATTATTGCATTTATTAGCCACGGAACAGAGTTTAATATGAGGGATGTTGTGCCTGAAATATATAAAAGGTTGGTTAGCCCACTGCTAAAGTGTTTTCCTGTATCCTCATTATAGAACGAATGTGATGCATTGGAAAAGGTGCAGAGTTGTTTTACCAGGATGTCATCTGGTCTGGAGAGTGTTAATTATAGAGTCATATGATCATTGAGTCGATAGAGTCATACAGTGCAGAAAAGGCGCTTTGGCCTATCAAGTTTGCACCGACAAATCTTCTACTAAAGGCTCGCTACTCCCATTCCCCTGCACTTGTCTAATATCTTTGAATATTATAATATTTGAAGTGCTCAGGGATTTTTTTAATGGTTGTAAGGTTTCCGGCATTGACTACATTCCCAGGCAATGCATTCGAAATTCCAACCACCCTCTCGGTGATTTTTCTTTCTCAAATCCCCTCTGCATCTCCAGCCCCTTACCCTGAAGCTATGTCCATCGTAATGGACAACTAAATCAATGGGAACAGCTGCTCCTGACTCAAATTGTCCCTTGAAATTTTATACATCTCACTCACGTCCTCACTAAGACTCATCTGCTCTAAATAAAACAATTCAAGCCGATCTAGTCACGACTTACAGCTCAAATGCTCAATCCAGGCAATATATAAAGAAGAAAGAACAAAATATACAGGCGAACCTCCTCTGTACCCCCTCTCGTGCCATTACGTCATTCCTACAACAAGATAACCAGACCTGCTCAGAGTACTCCAGCTGTTGCCTGAACAAAATTCTGTACAACTCGAACAGTACCTCCTTGCTCTTGTACTCTATACCACGTCTGACGAAAGAAAGTGTCAAATGTGGTTCCTTGACTATCCTATTCGCGTGCTCTGACGGCTTAAGGGATCTATGAATAATTGCCGCAAGATCCCTCTGTTCCTCCGAGCTATCCAGTGTCGTGCCATTCATTAGATAATCCGACGTCTTGTTCATTCTTCCAAAGTCATCACGTCGCCCTTGCCAGCGTCAAATACATTTGCCACTGCTCTGCCCGTCTGACCAAACCATCCATATCTTTCTGCAACCTACAACCATTTTCGTCACTATTAACCAAACTGCCGGTCTTGGTGTTGTCTGCAAACTTGCTTATCATTCCCAACACATTTTCATCTATATCCTTCATCTATATAACAAGCAATACGGTTTCCAATATTGATCCTTTTGGTTCAGCACTGGACACTGGCATTCAGTCACTCAAAAACATTCTACCACTACCACTTGAGTCCTGTTACAAGCCAGTTTCTAAACCATTTTACCAAGTTTCCCTGAATTCCGTGTATCCTTCTCAAACTGTCTGCCACGTTGGACCTTGTCAAATGCATTGCTAAAATCCACGCATGGTACGTCAACTGAATTTTCGCCAGCCACAAACTTGCTCGCATTTTTGAAAAACTCAAACTCAAACTTGTGAGGCATGGCATTCCTATAATAAAGCCATGCTAACTACCCCGAACTGAACCACACGTTTCCAAGTGGGTGCTAATCATCTCCTTCACAATTGTCTCCAATGATTTCCCTACCACAGAAATGAGACTGAACTGTCTGCAATTTCCTGGTTCAGTTCTGCCACCATTCTTGAAAAGTGGAACAACATGAGCCGTTCTCCAGTCCATTGGCAATTTTCACGTGGACAGAGAGGAATTATCAAGAAAATGTGTCAAATGCCCTGCAATTTCCTAAATCGCCACCACGGCTTTCTGAAATTCAGTTAATCTGGGCTTGGGGATTCGTGCATTTTCAAGTCTCCAATAGCTCCCCATTTCCGATGCCAAAATGTGCATGTTCCTCACAATCCCTCTTCCTGAATTCTGTGCCTATATTCCACTTTTCCTGAGTGAAGGCTGAAGAGAACTATTCATTTAACACCCGTCCAATATGATTGGCTTTGCACACAGGTTGCTACTTTGGTCCCAAATTGGCTCTACCTTTTCACTCGTTAACATTTTCCCGTTAATTTATTTGTCAAATAGCTTTGGATACTCTCTAATCCTCTATGCAATTCATGTGTCATGTCCCCTTTTTGCTCTTCTAGTTTATTTCTTTACTTCTCTCTTGCACGTCCTATATTCCTCTCGGGTCGCAGCTGAATTGCTCCCTTTGGACTTGCTCAATGTTTTCTCTTCTTCCGTCTGCAGCCCTCAATTGTCCTCGACATCCAGGGTTCCCTGAACTTATAGCTCCTACATTATTCACACAGCGTACATGTTGGCCCTGTACTTAACCCAGCTCCGTTTTGAATGCCCCCCACTGCTCTGCTGTAAACGTACCCCCAAGGAACTGTTCGCAGTGAACTTTGGCCAGATCCTACATTATTGTTGAAAAATCGTCCTTCCCCCAATTCAAATCCATCTTTTTCAGACTGTATTTATGCTTGTCCATTACAAATTAGAACAGTGCCGTGTTATGGTCGCTATCACGAAATTGCTCCCCCACGGCCAGATTGAATATTGGCCCGCTTTGTTGCCAAGAACCAGATCCAGCAATGCACCCTCCCTTGTTGGGCTTTCTGCATATTGATGCACAAAACTCCCCCAGATACATTTCAAGAAATGCTCACCTATAAACCGTTATTACTATGACGATCACAATTTTGGGAAATTAGAAATCTCTTAATATAATTACCCTATTATTAATCGCACACAGCTCTGTGAACTGTCTACTTATTTGCTCTTCTATTTCCCACTGACTCTTTGGGGGCATATAATGCACTCCCTGTAATGTGGCTGCCTTATTAAAATTCCTATGTTATAATGAGAGATATGATAGACTTGTTTTTTTTTTCATTAGAGCAGAGGAGACTGAGTGAGGACATGATTGAGATGTATAAAATTAAGAGGGACATACACAGAGTAGGCAGCAAGAAACTGTTCCCCTTGGTGGAGATGTCAATGAGTCAGAGACATAGAATTAAGAAAACGGTCTGGAGATGATGGGAGATGTAAGGAAAAACCTGTTCACCCAGAGGGTGGGCTGAGTCTGAAAGAGTGCTAAAAGCAGAGAACCTCATAATACTTAAGTATTTGATGTGTGCTTGCCAAGGCATACATGTTTATGGGCTAAGTGTAGGAAAATTGGAGTAGAATAGTTGTCTTTGACAGGAGCAAATGCGATGGGCCAAAGGGCCTCTTGGACTGCTGTCTAAATCTGTGACCCTATGACTCTCTTCTCTGTACTTTGATCACGTCCTATAATTTAGGTCCAATCACAAATTTAACTTAGGAACCAGAGAAACAAATAGCTCAAGAATATTCTGACCCACCATCGGGTACCTCACCAGGATCCGAAAGCTCATTCATCTTTCCCGAAGAGGTCATTTCAGCAAGTTTTGGAGACAGTGACTGGAGCAGCAGTCACTTGAGGAGTGTTAGCTGATATGTTACTGAAAGCAGGGGAATGCAGTGATCGTGGCGATTGGGATGCAGTAATGAGGAGATTAAGATGCAGTGACTCGGGGCGAGTAATTTAATGAATGAATGGAGTGGGTTGTTTGACTGAGGCATTTGACATGCGGATATTCATTCTCTCTCTCTCTTTCCTCGCCTCTCTCTTTCAACCCCATCTACGTTTGTTCCTTCTCTAACCAAAAGTCCCATTGTCTCTGGGAAATGAAGTGCACATTTGGTGGAGAAGACATATGAGAAGGAAATATGGGACAGCGGGCTGGCATTAAAGAGAATGATTCGTGTAACATTGTAATGCGCAAAGTCTAGAATTCAGGTCAGATAGTGTGAAATCAGGGAGATATGGAGAGAGGGAGACTGGAAAGAATGATTGGTAAGCTGAAGATCAGCAGGCAGGAAATGAATGGAATTTGTTGGTCTAAATGCAAACTGTGCCCAAAGCTCCAGCCTGGCCCTGTTTAACCTCTAACTGTTGTGACTGATGTGTTTAGTTTCTAAACAAGAGTCGATAGAGCTGGAGGTCACCTCAGTGGGTGAACTCGATGATGAAACAGGGAAAATATCGTTGCGAAGAGGGTGAGAGAAACTGAACTGAAATCAAACATGATCGACAACAGATCCTCCGTTTCATACTTTGCATTCACTGATTGTGAGCTCACCCTCAGATAGCAGTTTCAATTACCCCTCTGATACTTTGTCTGTCTCTTAGATGAGCACATTCAGGTAAAGGGGGAATAGAGAAGATCCCAGGATTGATACTAAGATAAAATATCCAAAGAAATAGGAATATGTGTCGACCATTCTGGTTTTCTGGCCTTCTCCGCTATTCAACTTATCATGTCTGATCCAGCATTCTACGCGTCCACTTTACAGCCCTTTCCTGAAACCCTTGGGACCCATACTGATCAAAAATCTATCTATCTCAGCCTTAAATATGCACAACGGAATTGGCCCTGCAACAGTATGTGGCAATGAGTTCCAGAGACTCACAACCCTCTGGGAGAAGAAATTCCTCCTCAGCTCGGTCTTAAATTGGTCCCCCTTTATTCTGAGACTTTGCCCCCTGGTCCAAAGGGAAACATCCTCTCAGAATTTACCCTGTGAAACCACTTATGAATCCGATCAACTTCAATGAGATCACCTCTCCTTCTTCTGAATTCCAATGTTTAGTGTCCCAACCTGTTCAGTCTTTCCACATAAGACAATGTCTCCATACAGGAAGTATCCGAGAGAAATCTATCTGAACTGATTCGAACAATGTATTTCCTAAAATAAGGACCAAAACTACTGACATTTCTCCAAATATGCTTTCACCAATACTTTGTCTATTTGCAGCAAAATCTCCAGATTCTTTTATTCCAGCATATTGAAATAAGGCCAACATTCCATCAGAATTCCATGCAAAATTGCCCCTTAGTGTCCTAGGATGGGTAGATTAGAGGGATTGGCGGGTAAAATGTGTAGGGATATGAGGGTAGGGCCTGGGTGGGATTGTGGTCGGTGCAGTCTCGATGGGCCGAATGGCCTCTTTCTGTACTGTAGGGTTTCTATGATTCTATGATTCTAGAATTACTGATTACCTGCTGCACCTGCCTGCTATCCTTCAGTGCTACTTGCACAGGTACCTCCGAGTCCCTTTGTGTTGCATATTTCTGCATGTTGTCTCCCAGGAAATAATATTCTCTTCTTAGAGCCTGAGAGTCATAGAGGTTGACAGCAAGGAAACAGGCCCTTCGGCCCAACTTGTCCATGCAGCCCGTTTTTTCAAAGCCCCTAAGCTAATCAAGTTACATAAATCGCCAGAACCGGATGGGATGTATTCCAGGTTACTTTGGGAGGCGAGGGAAGAGATTGCTGAGCCTCTGGCGATGATCTTTGCTTCATCAATGGAGACGGGAGAGCTTCCAGAGGATTGTGGATGCGGTTCCGTTATTCAAGAAAGGGAGAAAAGATAGCCCGGGAAATTATTGACCAGTGAGTCTAACTTCAGTGGTTGGTAAGTTGATGGAGAAGATCCTGAGAGGCAGGATTTATGAACATCTGGATAGGAATATTATGATCAGAAATCGCCAGCACGGCTTTGTCCAATGCAGATCATGCCTTACGAGCCTAATTGAATTTTTTGAAATGTAACTAGACACATAGACGAGGGAAGAGCGGTAGATGTAGTTTATATGGATTTCAGCAAGGCGTTTGATAAGGAGCCCCATGCAAGGCTTATTGAGGAAGTGAAGGCGCTTGGGATACAAGAGAAGATTGCCTTGTGGATTCAGAACTGGCTTGCCCACAGACGGCAAAGAGTGGTTGGCGATGGGTCTTTTTCAGCATGGAGGTCGTGCACCAGTGGAGTGCCCCAGGGATCTGTTCTGGGACCCTTGCTCTTTGTGATTTTTATAAATGACCTGGATGAGGAAGTGGAAGGATGGGTTGGCAAGTTTGCTGATGACACAACGGTTGGGGGTGTTGTGGATAGTGTAGAGGGATGTCAGTAGTTGCATCGAGACACAGATAAGATGCAAGACTGGGTGGAGAAGTGGCAGATGGACTTCATCCCAAATAAGTTTGTGGTGGTTCATTTTGGCAGGTCGAATAGGATGAAAGAATATAATATTAAGCGTATGACGCTTCGCAGTGTGGAAGATCAGAAGGGTCTTGGGGTCCGGGTTCATAGGACGCTCAAAGCAGTGTCGCAGGTAGTGGCTGTGTTTAAGAACGCGTATGGAATACTGGCCTTCATCAATAGAGGAATTGAGTTTAGCAATCGGGAGATAATGCTGCAGCTGTATAGGAAGCTGGTCAGACCCCATCTGGAGTACTGTGCCCAGTTCTGGTCGCCTCATTACAGAAAGGATGTGGAAGCCATAGAAAGGGTGCAGAGCAGATTTACAAGGATGTTGCCTGGATTAGGTCGCATGCCTTATGAGGATAGGTTGAGAGAGCGAGGTCTTTTCTCCTTGGAGAAGCGAAGTCTGAGAGGTGACCTGACAGAGGTGTATAAGATGTTGAGAGGTATTGATAGAGTGGATTCTCAGAGGCTTTTACCCAGGGATGAAATGGTTGCCACAAGAGGTCACAGGTTTAGGGTACTGGGGAGGAGGTACAGAGGACATGTTAGGGTAGGTTTTTCACTCAGAGGGTGGTGGGTGCGTGGAATCAGCTGCCAGTAGTGGTGGTGGAGGCGGATTCGATAAGGTATTTTAAGAGACTTTTGGATAGGTTCATGGACGTCAGTACGATAGAGGGTTATAGGTAAGCCTAGTAGGTAGGGACATGTTCGGCACAACTTGTGGGCCGAAGGGCCTGGTTGTGCCATAGCTTTTCTATGTTCTATGGTCTATGTTCTAATCCCAATGGCAAGCATTTGGCCCATATCCCTCTGTAGCCGTCGTACCCAGGTGACTATCTAATTGCTTTTTAAAAGATAAAATTGTACCCGCCTCTATTACTACCTCTGGCAACTTGATCCAGACACTCACCACCCTCTGTGTGAACAAATTGCCCCTCTGGACACTTTGGCATGTCTCCCCTCTCACCTTAAACCTCTGCCTTGTAGTTTTAGACTCCCCTACCGTTGGGAAAAGATATTGACAATCGAGCTGATCTGTACCCCACATTATTTTACAGACCTCTATACGATCACCCCTCACCCTCCTACGCTCCAGAGAAAAAAGTCCCAGTCTATCCAGCCTCTCCTTATAACTCAATCCATCAAGTCCCGGTAGCATCCTAGTAAATCTTTTCTACACACTTTCTAATTTAATAATATCGTTCCTATAATACGGTGACCAGAATTGCACACAGTATTCCAAGTGTGACCTTACCAATGTCTTGTACAAGTTCAACAAGACGTTCGAACTCCTGTATTCAATGTTCTGACAGATGAAACCATTCATGCCGAATGCCTTTTTCACCTCTCTGTTCACATCTGACTCCACTTTCAATGAAATATGAACATGTACCCCTGAATCTTTTTGTTCTGTAACTCCCCCCAACACCCTACCATTAACTAAGTCAGGCCTGCCGTGGTTCAATCTACCAAAGTGCATCACGTCGCATTTCTCTGAGATAAACTCAATCTGCCATTCGTCAGGCCACTGACCCAATTGATCTGTTGTCACTTCCAGAATTAATAATTTCATATTGTCCATCATTATCTCAATCAGTCAACTGTGTCCCCACCTAACTAACCTAGGATTACATTGCTGACAGATGTTTGTATCCATCTCGTAAGTTGCCTTTCCACATATTTTGGTGTCATCTTCAATTTGGCTACACTACATGTTCTTCCTTCCTCCAAGTCATGAATATATTGAAAATATTTGCGACACCAGGACTGATCCCTTTGGAATACCTGTGGTTACAAATCACCAACATGAGAAATAACTGGTCATGTGCAATCGTTGTTACCCTCCATTAGCCAATTCTTTATCCATGTCTGTGCACTACCTACAACACCATCGACTCTGATGAGTTAAAGTTTTGGGAGGAGCATTGACGAGTCAATTCTGAAATTCCAAATATAGCACATCAACAGGTTCCTCTTTATCTGCTTTCGCTGAGACTTCCTCGAAAATGTTAATGAAATAGTCAGATACTATTTTGTTTTCCAGAATCCATGCTCACTCTGCATGATGACCGCTAACTGTTGCTGTTAACAGTGTAAAGGGTGAAATTGCCTCTTTCTGTTTCTGGGTAAACGGATTGAAGATTTAATTGCTTCCATATACAAGTGCGATCTTTCTCTGCCTCTATCTCTGTCTCGTTACCTCTTTCACAATCTCTGTATAAGTCCTTGACATTTGTCTCTCTCTCCATTTCTGATTCATCACTTGCGTGCACCCAATCTGTCACTTTCTCTCAACTCCCCCGAACCTCCACTGCCAACCACTCTCTCTCCGTTATCTTTCTAATGTTTCTACAACATTTCTGTTGCTAGTTCTTTTTTCATTCCTCTGTTCTATCACTCCTTTTTCTAGTCTGTCTCCCAGCCTGCCTCATTTTCATCTCTCTGCCTTATTTCCGTATCCCTCTTTGAACTCCCTTTTTTTTCTTTTGCTGCTTCTATCACAGTGTTTCCCTCCACAACTTTCTAGGTGTCCCTGTCACTAGTTGCTATTCTGCACTCTCAGTCCCTATCTATTTCTTAAACTCTCTGTTTGGCTCACTATCTACCTGTCCCTCACTCCGTCTTTCTTGCTCATTCTCCCTCCATTTTGCCATTCCTTCTTCTCTATCACAATTGTGCCTCTGTCGCAATCACTCATTTTTCTGTATTCCTTTTCATCCACCTCCCTTTATGTTTGCTCTTTCTGCATCTTTTACTGCCTCTAAATTTACATTCCTGTGCATCACATTCTCTCCTTGTGGCCAAAAATAGTGGAGAATCGGAAGATTGGGAAAACTTTAAGAGACAACAAAAAACGACTAAGAAAGCGATAAATAAAGGAAAGATAGGTTATGAAGCTAGGCTAGCGTTGATATAAAAAATGATAGTAAAATCTTTTACAAAGATATAAAAAGGAATAGAGTGACAAGAGTGAATGTTGGACCCTTGGAGGACGAGAGGGGGGATTTAATAGTGGGAAGTGAGAAAATGGCTGAAACTTTAAATAAGTTTTTTGTGTCGGCCTTCACGGTGGAAGACACAAATAGTTTACCGAATATTAACGATAGAGGGTTGGTAGGAGTAGAGGTACTCAATACAATTAATGTTACCAGGGAGGCAGTGCTTGGTAGACTAACGGGAATAAAGGGGACAAGTCCCCGGGCCCGGATGGAATGCATCCCAGTTTACTGAAAGAAATGTCAGAGGTAATAGCGGATGTGTTCGTGGTTGTTGATCAAAATTGGTTGGATTCTGGGGCAGTGCTGGCAGATTGGAAAACGGCTAATGTTACACCGCTGTTTATAAAAGGAAATAGACAAAAAGCGGGTAACTACAGGCCGGTTAGCTTAACGTCTGTAGTTGGGAAAATGTTGGAATCCATAATTAAAGAAGAAATAGCAGGCCATCTGGATAAGAATGGTTCGATTAATTAGACGTGGCATGGATTCATGAGGGGAAAGCCGTGCTTGACGAACTTGTTGGGTTTTTATGAAGATGTGACTAGTGCGGTTGATGGAGGGGAACCAGTGGATGCGGTGTTTTTGGATTTCCAAAAGGCGTTTGATAAGGTGCCTCACAAAAGGTTGCTGAAGAAGATTGGGTCACACGGAGTTGGGGGTAGGGTGGTGGCGTGGATTGGGGATTGGCAATCCGAAAGGAAGCAGAGAGTCAGAATAAATGGGTGCTTTTCTGGTTGGCAGATGGTAACAAGTGGCATGCCGCAGGGATCGGTACTGGGGCCTCAACTATTTACCATTTGTATAGACGATCTGGAGGAGGGGACTGAGTGTAGGGTAACAAAGTTTGCAGACGACACAAAGAAAAGTGGAAAAGTGAATCGTGTGGAGGGCGTAGAAGGTCTGCAGAGAGATTTGGACAGGCTGAGTGAGTGGGCGAGGATCTGGCAGATGGAGTATAACATTAACAATAGCGAGGTTATTCACTTTGGAAGAAATAATAGCAAATTGGATTATTATCTAAATGGAAAGAAATTACAACATGCTGCTGTGCAGAGGGACCTGGGGGTCCTTGTGCATGAGACGCAAAAACCCAGTCTGCAACAGGTGATCAAGAAGGCAAATGGGGTGTTGGCCTATATCGCAAGGGGGATAAGAATATGCAGCCTTGCTGCATCTGTACAGGGCATTGGTGAGGCCGCAGCTGTAATACTGTGTGCAGTATTGGTCCCCTTATTTGGGGAAGGATATATTGGCCTTGGAGGGAGTGCAGAGAAAGTTCACCAGGTTGATACCAGAGATGAGGGGTGTTGACTATGAGGAGACACTGAGCAGATCGGGTTTGTATTCGTTGGAATTTAGAAGGCTGAGGGGGGATCTTATAGAGACCTATAAGATAATGAAGGGGCTGGATAGGGTACAGGTGGAGAGATTCTTTCCACTTAGTAAGGAAACTAGAACTAGAGGGCACAGACTCAAAATAAAGGGGGCCAGTTTAGGACAGAGTTGAGGAGGAACTTCTTCTGTCAGAGGGTGGTGAATCTCTGGAAATCTCTGCCCACTGAAGTGGTGGAGGCTACCTCGTTGAACATGTTTAAATCACGGATAGCTGGATTCCTGATTTGTAAGGGAATTAGGGGTTATAGGGATCAGGCGGGTAAGTGGAACTGATCCACTTCAGATTAGGCGTGATCTTATCGAATAGCGGGGCAGGCTCGAGGGGCTAGATGGACTACGCCTGCTCCTATTTCTTATGTTCTTATTTGCCTATAACGATGTGTGAACGATCGATCACCTACTTGATTACAACGATGTGATCATGGCTAGATGTCTGGTCCATCTATTGTGTAAAGGGTATAAAGATGGACTGCTCCTATTGTCTCATTGAGAGAAGGTTTGCTGCTTGTTAGTGCCTTTTCTCCACGAAGCTTCGTTAAAATAAAACTGTATTCTTGAATCCTTCAAGCCTGACTCAGTGGTACATTTCCCACAACATGGTCATGGATAATTTTACACATTTGGTACTGATTGACGGGAGTTTCAAGGCAAAAATAAACTCCGTTTTCACTTCTTCCTCAGAAGAATAAAAATGCCGAGGAGAATATCATCCAATCCACTTCATATCAATATCTTCGGCTAATGATGGCGATCCCTTTCACATCATTTCAATCTCGCCTACATAATCATATCTTTACAAGGTACACATAATATAGTTCCTGTTCTGCTTTCTAATTATTCTATCAAAAAGACGACTTCCTTATACCTGCCATTTACTTTCATTTGTAGATCCCAATTACCAAGAAATTCCGTCATTCTATAAATATGCGAATGGATATACAATGTCTTTGGAGGAGCTAATCTTCAACAAGGACTTTGTTTTGTCATTGTGCCACTGTGAACGTAAGCAGCTCCTTGAAGCTTTGGCACCCGAACACCATGGGAGATATTTAATAGAATTATTTGACTAAATACGTGATCACATACTCCTGAAACGGCGTAGAGCAGCAGCGAGGGTGATTTTCAGCTGACCAGTTGTCTGTATATAAAATGGAGTCTTTTTCTGCATTTCATGAAAGCAAAAAAGAAAAGCTTGCACACTAAGGGCGGCACGGTAGCACAGTCGTTAGCACTGCTGCTTCACAGCTCCAGGATTCCGGGTTCGAATCCCGGCTCGTGCCACTGTCTGTGTGGAGTTTGCACATTCTCTTCGTGTCTGCGTGGGTTTCCTCCGGGTGCTCCGGTTTCCTCCCACAGTCCAAAGATGTGCGGGTTAGGTTGATTGGCCAGGTTAAAAAAAAATTGCCCCTTAGAGTCCTGGGATGCGTCGGTTAGAGGGATTAGTGGGTAAAATATGTGGGGGTAGGGCCTGGGCGGCACGGTAGAACGGTGGTTAGCACTGCTGCTTCACAGCTCCAGGGACCTGGGTTCGACTCCCGGCTTGGGTCACTGTCTGTGTGGAGTTTGCACATTCTCCCCGTGTCTGCGTGGGTTTCCTCCGGGTGCTCCGGTTTCCTCCCACAGTCCAAAGATGTGCGGGTTAGGTTGATTGGCCGTTCTGAAAATTGGCCCTTAGTGTCCTGAGATGTGTAGGTTAGAGGGATTAGCGGGTAAATGTGTAGGGATATGGGGGTAGGGCCTGGGTGGGATTGTGGTCGGTGCAGACGCGATGGGCCGAATGGCCTGTTTCTGCACTGTAGGGTTTCTATGATTCTATGACTTGGCATCATCCGCTTCCAGTACAATATTTGTGTTTGGGCATTGTTCCTTCAACATCTGCTGCACCTGCAGCACAAACATGAGAAATGACTGTTACAATAAATCCAGAGGTTGAAGATAATGACCAGAATGTGGGAGAGACAAAATAAACATGTCAACATAGATGGAGAAATAAGGACAGCGTGAATGAACAGAGGTAAGTGGATAGATAGGCAGAGAGATAGAGAGAGAGGAGAGCAATGCGAGGCAAAAATTGATGTACACAGAGCGCTGTAAATATAACGCAAAGTGGGGAGGATGAAAGAAGATACAATGTCAGAGGCTGAAGCAGGCTTCTTACTGTGTTCTTCCATTGAACCAGTGTCTAATCCAATTTACTACCTCCCCATGTATACCTAGCGATTGCACCTTCCTAACTAACCTCCCATGAGGGACCTTGTCAAAGGCCTTGCTGAAATCCAGGTAGACAAAATCCACCGCCTTCCATTCATCCACTTGCTGAGGACCTAATCGAAAAGCTCTAATAGGTTGGTCAGACATGACCTCCACGCACAAAGCCATGTTGACTCTCCCTAATAAGTTCCTGTCTATCCAAATATTTGGAGATCATATCCCTTACCACATCTTCCAGTAACTTGCCCACCACCGACGTCAAACCTACTGGCCTATCATTTCCTGGAATTCTTTTGGAACATTTTTTAAACAACAGAACAACATGAGCCACCCTCCAATCATCCGGCGCCTCCCCCGTGAATACTACATTTTAGATATGTCTGCCAGGGCCCCTGTAAGTTCAACACTAGCTTCCCTCAAGGTCCGTGGGAATACCCTGTCCGGTCCTGGGCATTTATCCATTCTGATTTGCCTCAAGACAACGAGCACCTCCTCCCCTTTGATCTGTAAAGGTTCCATGACCTCCTTACTTGTTTGCCATATTTCTGTAGACTCCATGCCCATTTCCTCAGTAAATACGGATGCAAAAAAAAAACATTTAGTATCTCCCCCATTTCTTTTGGTTCCATACACAGTCTACCACTCTGGTCTTCAAGAGGACCAATTTTATCCCTCACGATCCTTTTGCTACTAACATACCTATAGAAGCTCTTTGGATTTTCCTTCACTCTCTCTGCCAGACCAACTTCATGTCTTCTTTTAGCTCTCCTGAATTCCCTCTTAAGTAGCTTATTGCAATTTTTATACTCCTCGAGCATCTCATCTGCTCCTTGTTGCCTGTACATTTCATCTCTTCCTCTTAATCAGTGTTACAATCTCCCTCGAGAACCAAGGTTCCTGATTCCTATTTACTTTGCCTTTAATCCTGACAGTACACTCTGCACTCTGCACTCTCAAAATTTCTCCTTTGAAGGCCTCCCACTTTCCATTTACATCCTTACCAGAGAACAGCCTGTGCCAATCCACACTTCCCAGATCCCTTCTCATTTCATCAAATGTGGCCTTTTCCCGTTCAGAACTTCAACCCGAGGATCAGATCTATCCTTATCCATGATCAGGTTGAAACTAATGGCATTATGAACACTGGATCCAAAGTGTTCCCTCACGCTCACATCCATCACCTGCCCTAACTCATTTCCCAATAGGAGATCGAATATCGCATCCTTTCAAGTTGGCACCTCCATATGCTGATGTAAGAAAATTCTCCTCTACATATTTTACAAACTCTACCCCGTCTAAACCTTTAACAGTATGCGAGTCCCAATCTATATGCGGAAAATTAAAATCCCCGACTATCAGAACTTTGTGTTTCTTGCAGTTGTCAGCTATCTCTCTGCTGATTTGCTCCTCCAATTCTCGCTGACTATTGGGTGGTCTATAATAAAACTCTATTAATGTGGTCATACCTTTCCTGTTTCTCAACCCCACCCATTGGGCCGCTGTAGACAAGCTCCCTAGTCTATCCTGCCTGAGTACTGCTGTAACATTTTGCCTGACCAACAATGCCACCCCCCCCCCCGACCTCCCCCCCCCCCCCCCACCTTTTATCCCTCTGCCTCTATCCCGCCTGAAACATTGGAACCCTGGAACATTGAGCTGCCAATCCTGCCCCTCCTGTAGCCAAGTTTCACTGACGGCTATAATGTCATATTTCCATGTGCCTCGCCACGCCTTCAGCTCAGCTGCCTTCCCCACAATACTCCTGGCATTGAAATAGACACACCTCAAAAGATTCTTTCCACCAAACTCAACCCTTCCATTCCATGCTTGAACTAAGCTGTCTTTTCACCCCTGCTCCACTATCTGCTCTGGCACTCTGGTTCCCATCCCCCTGAAAATCCAGTTTAAACCCTCCCCAATAGCACTAGCAAACCTCCCTGCAAGTATATTGGTCCCCTTGTAGTTTAGGTGTCACCCGTCTCTCTTGTACAGGTCCCACCTGCCCCAGAAGAGGTCCCAATGATCCAAGAATTGGAAACCCTGCCCCCTACACCAGTTTCTCAGCCACGTGTTCATCCGCCCAAGCATCTTACTCCTACCCTCACTGGCATGTGGTACGGGTAGCAATCCTGAGATTACTACCGCCGGGGTCCTGCTTTTTAACTGCCTTCCAAGCTCTCTATACTCAGTCTTCAGTACCTCCTCACTCTTCCTTTCTACGTCATTGGTAACAATGTGTACCACGACATCTGGCTGATCACCTTCCCACTTTAGAAGGCTGTGCACGCGATCAGAGACATCCCTGGCCTTGGCACCTGGGAGCCAACAAACCATGCAGGAGTCTCTGTCCCGACCACAGAACCTCCTGTCCGTACCTCTAACCATTGAGTCCCTATCACTACTGCTCTGCTCTTCTTCCTCCCGCCCTTTTGCGCTGTAGAACCAGACTCAGTGTCAGAGTACCCGCTGTCGCAGCTTGTCCTCGGTCAAGCATCTCCCACAACAGTATCCAATTCAGTATACTTGTTGTGGAGGGGTATGGCCAGAGGGGAATCCTGCTCTGCATGTCCTTTCACAGTGCCAATTCCTCTCCTTACAGGAACCCAATTTCCTGTGCTCTGCTGCTTAGGTGTAACTATGTCCCTGAAGCTACTGTCTGTATACTTCTCGTTCTCCCGAATTAGATGGAGGTCATCAAGCTCCTGCTCCAGTTCCCTAACACGAGTCTGTGGAACTGATGATCTGTTTGTGTCTCTGTCAGACATAATGCCTGTGTGTCAGAAGGAGCTGCCTGTGTAGTTCTTTGCAGCTCAGATGGAGGGTGGAATTAAAAACAAAATGGAAAATTTGGGGTGGGGTGAAAGACAGGACAGATTCAATGCTAAAGGTGACAAATATGTGATGGTGAACGTGCCGATTCCTCACACAAGGCCATGAGGGTAAGTTATTGGATAATTTGTGAACGTTGCAGCAGTTTGTTCAGAAATGAGTTCAGGAAGAATGTCACGCTCCTTAAATTAGGATGTGACGAGTGATGTGCCACTGGGATCTGTGCTGGGTCCACAACGTTCTTACAATTTGTATGTAAGTCACTTGGATAAAGGGACTGAAATAATGGTTGTTCAATTTGCGAATGATACAAATATTGGTAGATAATTGTGATGAGGGCATAAGGAGGCTAGAAAGAGACATAGATCGGTAACGTGAGTAGACAAATACCTGACAAATGGAATATAAATGGAGTAATAGGAAATTCGCCATTTTGATACGAATAATACAAAAGAAGCTTATTATCTAAATCATGAGAGACGGTAGGGCTCTGAAGTGCAGAGGGATTTGAGTGTCCTGGTGCATGAATCACACAAAAAAGTAGTATACAGCTACAACAATCATTAGGAAAGCTAATAGAAGGGTAACATTTGCTGTGAGGGGAAATGAAAATAAAAATCGGGAAGTTGTGCTTCAATCAGTTAGGACATTGGTAAGACTACAATAGGAGCATTGTGTACATTTATTGTCTCCTTATTTAAGGAAGTATGCAAATCTATTGGAAGCAGTTCAGAAAAAGTGCACTGCACTAATATCTGTAATGGACTGGTTGCTGAAGAAATAAGTTTGGGGAGATCAGGTTTGCATTCACTGCAGTTTAGGAGAATAAGAAGCGATTTGATCAAAACCTCCAACATCCTGAAGAGTACAGAAAGGGTAGATGTGGAAAGGATGTTCTCTCTTTCTGAAGAATCTACAACTAGAGGCCACTATTTGCGACATGGGGTCGTCCATTTGCCAGACAATACTTTTTTTATTGTTGTACATTAAGCGATTAGTTAATGAATTCCTAATGTACGCTAAATTTCCCATTTCTTTCTCTGATTACACCCAACATACATTGTTTCTGAACTCTTACATCAATAACGTCACAGATCACCAATTTGACAGCAGCTCTCTTCTCCCACTGCTGATCCACGTTACTCCGTTACTCCGTTACTCCGACACGCTCTGTCACTCGCTCCTCCCATCCCTGGTGTCGCTGTCTCACCTCTCCAGCTATTTCACTCTCTCCTCCCACCACAGGTGTAGCTGTGTCTCCCCTTCTCGCTCTGTCGCTTTCTTCTGGCAGCGCTGATGTGGCTGTTTCCCGTCATCTCGTTCTGTCACCCCGACCACGGCTGTTGTCACTGTCTCTCCAATTTTCGCCCCGTCAATTTCTCCTCCAACCGCTTGAATCGCTGTCTCTCCCCATCTGGTTCTCACACTCTATCCTCCCACCTCTGGCAGCTTTGTTTTCCCCCTCCCACGGCCACTCACTCAAACCATCCCTGGTGTCACTGCCTCTTCCCCTTCCCCTCTCGCTCTGTCACTTCTCTCCAACAGCTGGTGTCTCTGTTTCTCCTCCTCCTCTCGCTCGCATAGCGGCACAGTGGTTAGCGCTGCTCCGAGACAGTGCCAAGGAACCGGGTTTAATTCCTGGCTTCGGTCAGTTTCTGTGTGAAGTCTGCACCTACTCCCCATGTCTATGTGGGTTTCCTCCGGCAGCTCTGGTTTCCTCCCACACTCCGACAGATGTGCTGGTTAAGATGATTCGCCATGCTAAATTCTCCCTCAGTGTACCCGAAAAAGCTCCAGAACGGGTCGGGGATTTTCAAAGTAAGTTAATTGCAGCGTCACTGTAAGCCTACTTGTGATACTAATAAATAAACTCTCTCCTCCAACCACTGGTGCCACTGTCTCTGCAACTCTCTTTTCGACAACTTTATTGACAACAAGGCGTTGTGGGCCTGACACAGCGGAATACAGCACGTTCACAGGCAGAAAAAAAGCGTGAGCGAGGTGGGCCGATATTTAAATATTTCCATCTTAACCTGCGCTCAGAAAAATGGTGTCTGAATTGTCCAGTTTTACCACCATTTCCAGTATTTATGTATTTATAAAATGACGGTCTTCAACTAATGCATATTTTTTGTTTTAATGGCCGTAAGGACCACAGATTCGATGTCCTGGCGATAGTGCAGGGGCTTATCTGGAGTAAATGAAAACTAATGGATTACTGGATACAAATCTTATGGAATTAAAATGAAAAACAGACATGGAAATCTGACCAGCATCTTCATATCTCCCAGCATTCAATGGTCTCTCGT
Organism: Mustelus asterias; assembly: GCF_964213995.1. NCBI lineage: Eukaryota > Metazoa > Chordata > Chondrichthyes > Carcharhiniformes > Triakidae > Mustelus > Mustelus asterias. The sequence continues at coordinate 50,794,878 of NC_135822.1, forward strand.
GTTCGGAGTAGTGCTGGAATGCAACATCGTGTTGTCTTTAGTTGCTGGAGAAACGCAGTGGACCCTCCCCCTCGCCTCCATGACGATCTGGAGTACATTTAGTGACGGTAACGGAAGCAAATCATGTATTTATCTGTCCTAGTCTATATTTAAAGGGAAGTTTTTACAAAATAAATTTCAAATGCACTTGACAAAAATACGCATCAAATCTTGAATTATAATAACGGCTCCGTTCCACAGTGCAATGCGATGTTACAGGTTTAATATGGACAGCACAATATACATTCTGCGTTTCTTTTCATTGTTGATTGAATAAAATGTTTACCCTTTCACGCAAAACAAAAAGAGAAATGTGAATTCACAAAACACAGCATGAAGTAATATCCTATTGATCTAAAAACAACAATATTTATATCTGGGATTAAAGCATATTCGACATGGTGATATTTGTGGAATAGTTAAGGGGCGTCCCCTTTCATTTAATATGACTCATATGACTGAGGACGCCACATCCTGGATTTGTTAATGACGATGACCTGAAACGGTAAAAGAGAAATGAGCGAGAATTACAATCATTTGCACAATCAGTTCAACGCTTCATAAGTACTTGTATTATATGCCAGCTCAACTGGCTTCTATGCAAAACACACCACACATTCTCTCCCATACCTTCAATGTCATGCATCATTGAAAGTACTGAAGGAAATTACAAAGCAGAAACCCACGTGAGACAGGTGACATCCCTGCACTGGCACTCACATTGGAAAATGTCATCAAAATACGGATTAACAGTATAAATGTACATGTGTAACGTAGGAGATGAATGGTCACTGCCCAATGACAGTTAAAAGCCCGGGCTTGTGCCACAGATACCATTGTTATCCTTAGCTGGCGTGGACGGAACCGATAAGATGGGATCAATGCGAATCTACTGTACGCTGTGGGGGTAGACATATTTTTGGTGAACTTTGGCCTTAAAGTATGTTCTTTGTTCAATACAATTCTGTGCATTCGCGACAGGAACTAAAACCAAATGCCGCATTATTCCTTGATCGACTGCACGCCAGAGCGAGAATATTCCACAAGAGAGGGCGGGAGATTGCAGTAATAATCAGAAGTGATAATCAATTCAGAAAGCAGTCGCAGCATGGGACTATATGAAGGATATCAGAAATAACAGAGATTTACATACAGTATCCATGAAATGCTAAATTACAATCTGAATTCATTTTTTTCATGAACTCCCCAATCAATTAATCATTGCAAAAACCAACAATATTTAAATATTGGAATATAATGCAAGTACTTGTGAAGTGTTGAACTGATTGCGGAAATGATTGTGTGAATTTTAATCTCAGGTTGGAAACAAGTTTTCATAGCCTCTCAGCTGGAGCTAGTTAATTACAAATCAGGACTAATGTAGCTTCAGAAGCCTTGAATTTCGGCCCAAAAACAGAAGGCTCTTCAGTGTGGTCTTGTCTGGAGCTTCCTGAAACAGGAAGTCACAGGTCCGAGTTTGAAGGAATGATGCAATTTAATTTAAAGGTTTATTTCAATCTAAAAATCAATCTGAAGTCCAGATTTTTTTTAAATTAATAAAAACAAAAGGCAGGGATATGTTCGGCACAACTTGTGGGGCCGAATGGTCTGTTTGTGCTGTAGTTTTTCTATGCTTCTATGTTTCTAAAAGAAGGGCAGCACGGAGAGACAGTGGGTAGCACTGCTGCGTTACAGCATCAGGGACCCCGTTTTCAATCCCGACCTGATTGTGTGAAGTTTGCTTATTCTCCCCATGACTGTGTGGCTTTCCTCCAGATGCTTCGGTTTCCTCCCTTAGTCCAAAGAAGTGCAGGTTAGGTTGATTGGCCATGCTAAATTGCCACTTAGTGTTAGAAAAACGAGCAGGTAAAATATATAGGGCCTGGCGCGGAGGTGCCACTGATGCGAACTGATTTCGATATTATTGGGCGAATAGGTTCTCATGTGACAGGAGTAACATCCCAATTCATGTCACTATATTTGGCTCCATTGTGCGAGAAAGAAGCAAAAGGTGTGGGAATGAAATACTTGTAGGAGATTCAATTGTCAGGGAAATTGGAAGGCATTTCTTTGGCTGGAAACGATACTCCAGGCTGATGTGTCGTGTCCCTGGTGCTCGAGACAAAGATGTCTCAGAGCGGTCAGAGGATATTGTGCAGGGGGCGCTGAGCAGCCACTTGTCATGATTTGCATCGGTATTAATCAAATGGGTTTTAAAAAATCATTAGATCCAGAAAGCCGAATATTGGGAAGTAAATTGAAAAGTATTACCTCAAGTGTAGTGATTTCAGAGTGACTATCAGCTCCATGTGTTCGTCAATGTATATGCAGCAGGACATATCAGCTGATGCCTAGCTGGGAAATAGTGCTATGGTGGCGGGGTTTAGATTCCTGGGACATTGGTGCCGGTTCTGGGGGTGCGGAGAGCGGGGGTCGGGGTGGGGGGGGGGGTGTGGTGGTGGGGACCGGTGGGATCAAAACAAACTGGATGGGTTGCACCTGGGCTGTACTATGGCGAGTATTTGACAGTGTGGTTAGGAAGGAATAAAATGGAATAACAAGTGGATGGGCACGCAAACTGTGCGGCAGAGGAAAGAGAAACACGAGAAACAGTAATAAAAGAGAGAACAATAAAATGCAAAATCGGGTGATGGCATAATCAAGGACGAGAGGCAAATATGACCACCTCACAAATAATGACTAATAATGGCGAAAAAGTTAACACTAAACGCTTTATACCTTAATATACAAACAGCTCAGAATAGGTGAGACGAACAGACAGCGCAAACTAAGGTACCTGGGTTTGAGTGAATAGCTTTTATGGAGACTTGGTTGAAAGTAAATCAGAACTGGGACCTTAATTTTCAGGGGTATTCGACCTTTCACAATGAAATGAGGGAAGGAGAATATGGTGGGGTAGCACTGTTAATAAGGGCTGAAATGAGCACTTTTGTGAGAGAGCATCTGCGCATGGATGAAATAGGGTCCATGAGGATGGAGGTAGAAAACAGCAAGGGAAAAAATACATTGGTCAGAGGAGAGAATACACCCTGAAACAATATCACGTCGCAGGAAAGGCAACATATCAACAAATAATAGGAGCATGTAAACACAATAGAGCAATAATTAGGTGTCAATTTAAGAATGTAGATTGTTGAAATAAAGTTGGGAAGGATAGCTGCAGCAACAAAGTCACAGAGGGCATTACAGATAGATTACTGGAACAAGATATCATGGTGCAAACCAGGGAACAACCAATCTTGACACTAATAATGGTGAAAGAGGCAGCTTTAATAAATGACCGTGGGGCAAGCAGAAAGGGAGTGATTGGAGGCAGGAGTGCTGGTGAGAGATTTATTGAATTATTTATTTATTTAATGAGTCAGTTAGTGTGTGGTTTTTTTTGGCCTTTACTTTTGTCGCAGTATTTTTCTTAAGTTTCAAGTGAAAACCGGAAGTGGGCTGCTAAAGAGTCTGGGAAGGGTTTTTATTTTAACTTTAAAAGTCAGTTACCTGGGAGGTTCCCCCTCATTGTTCCACTGGAGCAAGCAGAGAGGAAGTGATTGGAGGCAGGAGTGCTGGTGAGAGATTGATTGAATTATTTATTTATTTAATTAGTCAGTTAGTGTGTGTGTTTTTTTGGCCTTTACTTTTGTAGCAGTATTTTTCTTAAGGTGAAAGTGAAAACCGGAAGTGGGCTGCTAAGGAGTCTGGGAAGGGTTTTTTAAGTGCGCAAAGTATAAAAGGTAGGCTGCCGTATACAGCGGGCAGCGTTAGGAGCGGGCAGCGTAGTGTGTGGGAAGCAGAGTGTGAGCTATAAGGGCTTTGGCTCACAGGGCTTAGGCAGAAAGGGAGAGCAGGGGTGAGTTTAATTCATTTTTGCTGTTTCTACCTGGTACTGGCAAGGTATCTGGAGGGGATGGGTGTGCAGGTCGTGCTATGTTCCTCTTGCAGTATGTTTGAGGTGAGGGACTCCGTCAGTGTCTATGCTGATTACACCTGTTGGAAGTGCACCCATCTGCAGCTCTTCCAAAACCGTATTAGGGAACTGGAGCTGGAGTTGAATGAACTTAGGATCATTAGGGACGCAGAGGTGGCCATAGACAGAAGCTTTAAGGATACAGTTACTCCAAGGAATGAAAATAGATGGGTGACGGTGAGAGGGGCTGGGAGGAAGCAGTCAGTGCAGGGATCCCCTCTGGTCGTTCCCCTTAGCAACAAGTATTCCGCTTTGGATACGGTTCAGGGAGACCACATACCAGTGGTGAGCTGCAGTGAGAGGATCTCCAGCACTGTGTCCGTCTCTGTGGCTCTGGAGGGTAAGGGGCGGAGCGGGAGGGCAATAGTTATTGGGGACTCGTTAGTTAGAGGGATAGATGGGAGGTTCTGTGGCAGCAAAAGAGACTCACGGATGGTATGTTGCCTACCGGATGCCAAGGTCCGTGATGACTCCGACCGTGTTTTCCGGATTCTTAAGGGGGAGGGGAAACAGTCACAAGTCGTGGTACACATTGGTACCAACAACATAGGTAAGAGAAGGGACGGGGATTTAAAACAGGAATTTCGGGAGTTTGGCTGGAAGCTGAGAGCCAAGACAAAACATGTGGTCATCTCTGGTACATTGCCGGTGCCACGTGATAGCGAGTTGAGGAACAGGGAGAGAGTGCAGTTCAACCTGTGGTTGCAGGGATTGTGTAGGAGGGATGGTTTCAGATACGTGGATAATTGGAACACGTTCTGGGGAAGGTGGGACCTGTACAAACAGGACGGGCAGCACCTGAACCAGAGGGGTACCAATATCCTGGGAGGGAAATTTGATACGGCTCCTAACGGGGGTTCAAACTAATTTGTCAGGGGAGTGGGAAAAGGAGTTGTAGTCCAGAAGGGTGATGAGGTATTGGGGAAGGTATCAGGGTCAAGGGTGGGTACCGGTAGACAGGTAGGTGGGTTGAGATGTGTCTACCTCAATGCAAAGAGCATGCGGAACAAGGTAGATGAACTTGGGGCGTGGATTGTTACTTGGGACTACGATGCTGTGGCCATTACGGAGACGTGGGTAGAACAAGGACAGGAATGGTTGTTGGACGTTCCGGGGTATACATGTTTCAGTAAGTGTAGGGAAGCTGGTAAAAGAGGTGGAGGAGTAGCATTGTTAATCAAGGATAGTCTAACGGCTGCGGAAAGGCACTTCGAGGGGGATCTGCACACTGAGATAATATGGGCTGAGGTTCGAAATAGGAAAGGAGCGGTCACGTTGTTAAGAGTATATTATAGGCCCCCAAATAGTAATAGAGATGAGGAGGAAGAAATTGCTAAGCAGATTATGGATATGTGTGGGGGGTCACAGGGTAGTTGTCATGGGGGACTTTAACTTTCCAAATATTGATTGGAACCTTTGTAGGTCAAATATTTCGGATGGGGCAGTTTTTGTGCAGTGTGTGCAGGAGGGTTGCCTGACGTAATATGTGGATAGGCCGACAAGAGGTGAGGCCACATTGGATTTGGTACTGGGAAATGAACCGGGGCAAGTGTTAGATTTGGTTGTGGGAGAGCAGTTTGGAGATAGTGACCACAATTCGGTGTCTTTTGTTATTGCAATGGAGAGGGATAGGGCCGTACGGCAGGACAAGATTTACAATTGGGGGAGAGGTAATTACGATGCGATTAGGCAATAATTAGTGGGCATAAGTTGGGAACAGAAACTTTCAGGGAAAGGCACGAATGAAAAGTGGAACTTTTTCAAGGAACAAACACTCGGTGTCCTTGATAGGTATGTCCCTGCCAGGCAAGGAGGAAATGGCCGAGTGATGGAACCATGGTTCATGAAAGAGGTGGAATGTCTTGTGAAAAGGAAGAGGGAAGCTTATGTGGGGATGAGGAAACAAGGTTCAGATGGCTCGATTGAGGGTTACAAGTTAGCAAGGAACGAGCTGAAAAAGGGGATTCGGAGAGCTAGTAGGGGACATGAGAAGTCGTTGGCGGGTCGGATCAAGGAAAACCCCAAGGCTTTTTACACTTATGTGAGGAATAAAAGAATGACCAGGGTGAGGTTAGGGCCGGTCAAGGACAGTCGTGGGAACATGTGTATGGAGTGAGTCGAGATAGGCGAGGTGATGAATGAATACTTTTCTTCAGTGTTCACCAAGGAGAGGGGCCATGTTTTTGAGGAAGAGAAGGTGTTACCGGCTAATAGACTGGAGGAAGTAAATGTTCGGAGGGAGGATGTCCTCGCAGTTTTGAATAAACTGAACGTCGATAGGTCCCCTAGGCCTGATGAAATATATCCTAGGATTCTTTGGGAGGCAAGGGATGAGATTGCAGAGCCTTTGTCTTTGATCTTTGGGTCCTCGCTGTCCACGGGGATGGTGCCAGAGGACTGGAGAATGGCGAATGTTGTTCCTCTGTTTAAGAAAGGGAATAGAAATGACGCTGGTAATTATAGACCGGTTTGTCTTCCTTCTGTGGTTGGTAAATTGATGGAAAAGGTCCTAAGGGATCGGCTTTACGACCATTTAGAAAGATGCGGATTAATCCGGGATAGTCAGCATGGATTCGTGAAGGGCAAGTCGTGCCTCACAAATTTGATTGAGTTTTTTGAGGAGATAACGAAGTGTGTTGATGAAGGTAGGGCAGTTGATGTCATATACATGGATTTTAGTAAGGCGTTAGAAAAGGTCCCCCATGGTCGGCTTATGATGAAAGTGAGGAGGTGTGGGAAAGAGGGAAAGTTGGCCGATTGGATGGGTACCTGGCTGTCTGATCGAAGACAGAGGGTGGTGGTCGATGGAAAATTTTCGGATTGGAGGCAGCTTGCGAGCGGAGTGCCGCAGGCATCAGTGCTTGGTTCTCTGCTCTTTGTGATTTTTATTAATGACTGAGAGGAGGGGGCTGAAGAGTGGATCAGTAAATTTGCTGATGACACCAAGATTGGTCGAGTAGTGGATGAGGTGGAGGGCTGTTGTAGGCTGTAAAGAGACATAGATAGGATGCAAAGCTGGACTGAAAAATGGCAAATGGGGTTTACCCCTGATAAATGTGAGGTGATTCATTTTGGTCGGACTAATTTAAATGTGGATTACAGGGTCAAAGGTAGGGTTCGGAAGACTGTGGAGGAACAGAGAGATTTGGTGTCCATATCCACAGATCTCTAAAGGTTGCCACTCAAGTGGATAGAGCTGTGAAGAAGGCCCATAGTGTGCTAGCTTTTTTTAACAGGGGGTGGAGTTTAAGAGCCGTGGGGTTATGATGCAACTGTACAGGACCTTGGTGAGACCACATTTGGAATATTGTGTGCAGTTCTGGTCACCTCACTATAAGAAGGATGTGGAAGCGCTGGAAAGAGTGCAGAGGAGATTTACCAGGGTGCTGCCTAGTTTGGAGGGTAGGTCTTATGAGGAAAGGTTGAGGGAGCTAGGGCTGTTCTCTCTGGAGCGGAGGAGGCTGAGGGGAGACTTAATCGAGGTTTATAAAATGATGAAGGGGATAGATAGAGTGAACGTTCAAAGACTATTTCCTCGGCTGGATGGAGATATTACAAGGGGGCATAACTATAGGGTTCATGGTGGGAGATATAGGAAGGATATCAGAGGTAGGTTCTTTTGGAAGAGAGTGGTTGGGGGGTGGAATGGACTGCCTGCAGTGATAGTGGAGTCAGACACTTTAGGAACATTTAAGCGGTTATTGGATAGGCACATGGAGCACACCAGGATGACAGGGTGTGGGATAGCTTGCTCTTGGTTTCAGATAAAGCTCGTCACAACATCGTGGACCGAAGGGCCTGTTCTGTGCTGTACTGTTCTATGTTCTATGTCTTAATGAAGGATCCCCTGGTCAGTTACAATCATAACATGATCGGGCTGAATAATCAGTTTGAGAGTGAGAACTCTGAGTCAGAAACTGCGATGTTTGAATTAAAAAGAAGAAATTTCAATGTGAGCATAGAGTTAGATGAAGTAAACTGGGCGGATAGGTTAGCAGGGAAGACAGTAAGCATGCAGTAGCCGGAACGTAAGGAGGTAATTCACGACTCTCAGCAAAACATATATTCTCAGAAGGAGTAAATATCCTAATAGAGGGAAAAACCAATCATGGTTCACCATGGAATTGAAGAAGATAAATGATTTTAAAGCCAAATCTATAAGGAAACATATGTCATTCATGTTCCCGAAGACTGAGAGACCTTCAGAATCCTGCAGGGAAGGTAGATAAAGATATATATATAGAGATAAAAAAATACTATGACGAGCAACAAATCTAAAAACTGACAAACGACCTTCGCTAAGTATATAAAAAAGGCAGACAGCTCAAAGTAAACCACTTCCCTGTCGAAAATGATTCTGGGGAAGTCATTTTGGGGAACGAGGAAATGACAGAGGAGTTGAACAGATATTTTGCATGATGCTTAATGGTGGAATATATTCCGAACACCCCATCAAGACAACAGAATGCGGCGGAGGAATTAAGTACCATGTCCATCACTAGAGAATAAATATTAGACGAACTAATGGGCATCAGGGGGAATAAATCCACTGGGCTTGCAATTATCATCCTAAACGTAGTCGCCACAATGGATGCATTGATTGCAACCTTCCAGAAATCTTCTGATTATGGAGAAGGGCGTGAGGATGGGAAAACTGCCAATGTGACACCTCTATTCACAAAGGGAGAGGGAGGCAGAAAATGGCTAACAATTGATAACATCAATCATTTGTAAAATGTTGAAATCAATTTTGAAGAAAGTAACAGCAGCACATTTGGAAAATCAAAATCTAATCAAGCAGAGTCTGTGTGGGTTCAAGGACGGAAAATCGTGTTGACAATTTCTTAAAATTTTCAAAAGATGTGCCAGTCTGATTCGATAATGTGGAAGCAGTAGATGTGTTGCATTCGGATTTCCAGAAGTGTTCACCAAAATAGCTCTCAAAAGGTTAAGTCATAATATAAGAGCCCATGGTTGTGGATGTAATATATTGGCACTGATAGAAAATTGGCTAATGACCAGGAAACAGCCTGTGGGGATAAGGGGTTATTTTTCAGTTTGGTGACCAGTAGCCAGTAGGGTTGCACAGGGATGACTGCTTGACGCAACTCTTTAAAACATATTTTAGCCACTTGGAGGAAGGATGCAAATCTACTGTAGACAAATTTAAAGACGGTGCTAAAATTGGTAGAAAAACAAGTTTTGAGAGGGCTGCAAATATTTTACAAAGATATATTGATAGGTTAATTGAAAGGGGTAAAAATGGCACAAAGAGTAAAATGAGAAGTTGTTCGTTTTAGAAGGGAAAACTAAATAACTTTGAATTATTTAATTGGAGAAAAACTACAGGAAGCTAAAATACACAGGAACTTGGTAGTATTTGTGCACGACTCATAGAAGGGCAGCAGACAGGGTTCTCAGGTAATCATTACCTGACACTGGAAAACCACAAATTGAGAACTGAGCATTTATGGTCTCTTATTTAATGGAAACGCCAGTTGATTAGGGGCAGCTCAGAGAAAGGTCCCGCGGATGATCGCAGGCATCAAGGGATAGTTTTAGGAGGTCAGGTTGCAACTAAATGCATTGGTATTCAGAAGAATGAGAGGTGATCCCATCGACACATAGAATTCTTATGGCAATTGGCAGGGTAAATGCTGAGAGGATGTTGCACCCATTAGAGATTCTAGCACCAGACCGCGTAGTCTCAGGATAAAGGAGCAGCAGTTTCAGACTGAAATTTGTAGGATTTTCTCCTGTCAGCGAGTTGTGTATATTTGGAACTCGTTGCCACAGAGAGCTGTGGAGGCAGAGTCCTTGCGCACATTAAGGCTGAGGTGGGTAAATTATTGATCAGTAAAAGAATCGAGGATTCCCGGGCAAGGGCAAGAGAGTCAATATGATGAATGTCTGATCAGTCATCATCCACTGAAGGGGGAACCAGTCTCGAAGGCCTAATCCTGTTCCAACTTTTTATCAACGTATTATGTACTGACCCGAGCGACTGTCTAAGAAGCGACACAATCAAAGTTTTATCTCACCCAGAGTGCCGAGATCACCGCTGGAGCTTGTCAAAGAGAAGATACCTTCAGGTCCCGGTTTAGCAGCAAGTGCCCCTCTGAGAGTCAATGGCTTCAGTCTCAGCATCGTCATAGTCTGTCAAAGCATGAGCTGAGAGGTAAAAGTGCTTGAATTGAAGTTAATTAATAATGAAGGAAAATTAGAATGATATCCTTAAATGTATATTTCAACAGTAATTACGGGACAGAGACGTTGATCCATTGTGGCGTGGAGGCCAATGAATCAGAGCATGGAGAATTACTGGATTGGGAAATAGGTTAAAAAGTAGGGTCACTAGGGTGGCCATCTCTGGGCTACTCCCAATGCCTCGTGCCAGTGAGGCTAAGAATAGGGAGTTGGTACAAATGAATGCCTGGCTAAAGGACTAGTCCAGGAGGGAGGGATTCATTTTCATAGATCAATGGGAAGTTTTCAGGAGAGGATGGCACCTGTACAAGAGGGAGGGGTCACAACTAAGTTGGAAGGGCACAAATATCCTGGCTGGGAGCTTTGCTAGTGCAGTTCGGGGGGGTTTAAACTAGTATGGCAGGGGGGTGGGGATCAAACGATTAGGTCTATAAGAGTGGAGGCTGGGGACGAGCTTCGGGCTGGGACAAGGCTGGGAAAGAAGAAGAGCACTCTGGGGGAGGACGACCTCACTGAGCCTGGAGGTCTGGAGTGCTTATACTTCAATGCAAGGAGCGTAGCAGGTAAGACAGACGAACTTGGGGCCTTAATGCGCACGAGGAATTTGGATGTGGTTGCTGTGACGGAGACTTGGTTGAAAGAGGGACAGGACTGGCAGCTGAATATTCCAGGGTACAAGTGTTTTAGGCGAGACAGAGGAGGGGCCAAAAGAGGTGGGGGAGTAGCGGTATTAGTTGGAGAGCATATTACAGCGGTGCAGAGGGAGGACAATTCAGAGGGGTCGTGTAACGAGTCACTCTGGGTGGAGCTTAGAAACAGGAAAGGCGCAGTCACTATGTTGGGGGTGTACTACAGGCCCCCCAACAGCCCAAGGGAAGTGGAAGAATGGATATGTCAGGAGATACTGGATAGGTGCAGGAAAAATAGGGTTGTTGTAGTGGGAGACTTCAATTTCCCTGGTATAGACTGGAAATCGCTGAGGGCAGGGACTCTGGATGGGGAGGAATTTGTCAAATGTGTACAGGAGGGTTCGTTGGAACAATATGTAGACAGCCCGACTAGAGAGGGGGCTATACTGGACCTGGTACTGGGGAATGAGCCCGGTCAGGTCTTCAAAGTTTTGGTAGGGGAACATGTGGCAAATAGTGACCACAATTCTGTTAGCTTTAGGATAGTGATGGAAAAGGATGAGTGGTGTCCCAAGGGTAAGGTGTTGGATTGGAGGAAGGCTAACTTTAGTGGGATCAGGCAGAAATTGGCAGCTCTTGATTGGGAGAGGCTGTTTGAGGGTAAATCCACATCTGGTATGTGGCAGTCTTTTAAGGAACGGCTGTTAGGGCTACAGGACAAGCATGTGCCTGTAAAAAAGAAGGATAGGAAGGGTAGGATTAGAGAACCGTGGATAACCAGGGAAATTGAGGGACTGGTCAAAAAGAAAAGAGAGGCGTATGTTAGGTCCAATCAGCTAAAAACGGAGGGAGCTCTGGAGGAGTACAAAGAAAGTAGGAAAGTACACAAACGGGGAATTAGAAGAGCAAAAAGGGGTCACGAAATGTTCTTGGCAGACAGGATTAAGGAGAATCCCAAGGCATTTTATTCATACGTTAGGAAAAAAAGGGTTGTTAGGGAAAAAATCGGACCTCTCAGGGACAATAGTGGGACTTACGCTTGGAGCCCAAAGAAGTCGGGGAGATCCTAAATGAATACTTTGCGTCGGTATTCACAAAGGAGAGGGATGTGTTGACTGGGAGTGTCTCTGAGGGGAGTGTTGAACCGTTGGAGAAAATCTCCATTACAAAGGAGGAAGTGTTAGGTTTGTTAGAGAATATAAAGACTGACAAATCCCCAGGGCCTGATGGAATCTATCCAAGGCTGCTCAGGGAGACGAGAGGTGAAATCGTTGGGCCTCTGACGCAAATCTTTGTCTCGTCACTGGACACAGGTGAGGTCCCAGAGGACTGGAGGATAGCCAATGTGGTCCCGTTATTTAAGAAGGGTAGGAATGATAACCCGGGTAATTATAGGCCGGTGAGCTTGACGTCCGTGGTGGGGAAGTTGTTGGAGAAGATTCTTAGAGATAGGATGTATGCGCATCTAGAAAGGAATAAACTCATTAACGATAGTCAGCATGGTTTTGTGAGAGGGAGGTCATGCCTCACTAACCTGGTGGTGTTTTTTGAAGAAGTGACCAAAATGGTTGACGAAGGAAGGGCCGTGGATGTTGTCTATATGGACTTTAGTAAAGCGTTTGACAAAGTCCCTCATGGTAGGCTAGTGAAAAAGGTTGGATCTCATGGGATAAAGGGGGAGGTGGCTAGATGGGTGGAGAACTGGCTTGGTCATAGAAGACAGAGGGTGGTAGTGGAAGGGTCTTTTTCCGGCTGGAGGCCTGTGACTAGTGGTGTACCGCAGGGCTCTGTATTGGGACCTCTGCTTTTTGTGATTTATATAAATGATCTGGAAGAAGGAGTAACTGGGGTGGTCAGTAAGTTTGCGGACGACACAAAACTGGCAGGACTTGCAGATAGTGAGGAACATTGTCAGAGGCTACAGAAGGATATAGATAGGCTGGAAATTTGGGCAAAGAAATGGCAGATGGAGTTCAATCCTGATAAATGCGAAGTGATGCATTTTGGTGGGAATAATGTAGGGAGGAGCTACACGATAAATGGAAGAACCATAAAGGGTGTAGAGACGCAGAGGGACCTGGGTGTGCAAGTCCAGAGATCTTTGAAGGGGACGTCACAGGTGGAGAAGGTGGTGAAGAAGGCATATGGCATGCTTGCCTTTATAGGACGGGGCATAGAGTATAAGAGTTGGGGTCTGATGTTGCAGATGTATAGAACGTTGGTTCGGCCGCATTTGGAATACTGCGTCCAGTTCTGGTCGCCACACTACCAGAAGGAAGTGGAGGCTTTGGAGAGAGTACAGAGGAGGTTTACCAGGATGTTGCCTGGTATGGAGGGGCTTGGTTATGAGGAGAGATTGGGGAAACTGGGGTTGTTCTCCTTGGAAAGACGGAGGATGAGGGGAGACTTAACATAGGTGTATAAAATTATGAAAGGAATAGATAGGGTGAACGGTGGCAAGCTTTTCCCCGGGTCGGTGGTGACGTTCACGAGGGGTCATAGGTTCAAGGTGAAGGGGGGGAGGTTTAACACAGATATCAGAAGGACATATTTCACACAGAGGGTTGTGGGGGCCTGGAATGTGTTGCCGGGCAAGGTGGTGGAGGCGGACACACTGGGAACGTTTAAGACTTATCTAGACAGCTATATGAACGGAGTGGGAATGGAGGGATACAAAAGAGTGGTCTAGTTTGGACCAGGGAGCGGCGCGGGCTAATTGTTCTTTGTTTCTCGTTTCGAGGCTTCATTCTATGATCATCTTGCTGGTGCCAGTACAGAGCGAGACTGCGGATAGTTGGGAACCTGTCTCGGGGGCAGGGAATTCATATGGTGTTCGTGGAAGTGGAAATGAATAGGGTTGGGAAGCATTTTCCGATCAGGGCCAGTGTGATCTCCTGGACTTGTTTCGATCGCCTCAGGGGGTCGGAGAGGAATTTCCCAGATTTTTTTTTCCCCATATTGGCCCTGGGGTTTTCACTCTGGGTTTTCGCCTCTCCCTGGAGATCACATGGTCTGGAATGGGGGGGTGGGGGTGAGTTAATAGGTTGTGATGAACAAAGCATCGTAGCTGTGAGGGACAGCTCGGTGGATAGGATATTGGTATGTAGATAGGCTGGAAAATTGGGCGGGGATCCTGGATTCAGGATTCAATCCTGGACCGGGGAGCGGCGCGGGCTTGGAGGGCCGAAGGGCCTGTTCCTGTGCTGTATTGTTCTTTGTTCTTTGTTCTTTGGACGAAACTTTGTTTCAAATCTAGTTCAAATTTATACCGTTCCCAAAGAGTCACAGATCCCACAAACCAGGACACAATTCACAGCCAAGAGAGACTTTTGGGGAAATACATGGAACTTCGTTTTAAAAATCGTCATTCAAATTGCTGGAAGAAATGATAGGACATTGTTTCAGACTCAACATTTCTGTAACTGAAATCATTCTGCAATATCTGAGCTACTTGGCGCTGTTATTTCATGGTGCATACGTCATGGTGCACGTTTGGTGATTTGAGAAGCTATTTTAGAGATCGCAGAGAGAGAAGGCTCGGTAGGAAATGGTAGGATGTGAATTTCGACCTACCCTGAATAGAGGAGGATTCCACTTCAGGACATTCTGATCCAGGATCTGTGTCTCTCAATCTGTGGCTGGTGTAATATTCAATCTGATTGAAGAAGTCAATACTTGAAGAAACTGGTAAGCACAAAATAATTGGTCGTTTGGCAAATTATTTGTGGAGTCATTACGATGTTATCATGACAGAGAGTGATTCAGGAAGTCGGAGTCGAGATCACAATAACTTATTCGCCTCTGTGGCAATATCCTGGCATTTGATCATGGCACCAGTTTGGGAGAACATTCAGCAGACTGATTGCAGTGGCTCAAGGTGACTTACCAGCAGCAACGTATTGGACAAAAGATGTTACTCTGGCTCCGAAATGTCCAGTCCCTTGGGACAGATAATGTGTGAGAAATCAGAGAACCGGGAATAATGTAAGAAAAAAATCCATTACGTCTGGGTCAGTGGACTGGCTTTTATGATCCAAAATCACTTCTCCCTGCCGTATTATCCCCCCGTCTTTTATCTTCAGAGATGGAAATTCATAGAATCATTGATACCCTACAGTGCAGATGGAGGGCATTTGGCCCATTGAGATTGCACTGACAACAATCCCACCCAGGCTCTATTCCCGCAGCCCCACATATGAATCCGACTAATCCCTCTGACCTATACTAAGAGGGGATTTGGCATGGCCAATCAACCGAATATGCACATGTTTGGACTGTGGGAGGAAACGGAACACCCAAAGGAAAGCCACGCACACACGGGGAGAAGGTGCAAACTCAACACAGACTGTGACCCAAGCCGGGGATTGAACCCAGGTCTTGGAGCTTTGAAGCAGCAGTGCTAACCACTGTGCCACGATGCCGCCAGCAGTAATGAATACACTGGTGATTTCCACAGTAATTTCATTGCAGTGGTAACTTAAACCCACTAGTGACTAATGAATAAACTTTTACTTTCTTCTCATGGAAGCCACGTGCAAGACATCAGAAAAGAGCATGTAAAGGAGATAAGATCTCGTTTTTTACTCTGTTCAACCACTCTGGAGCGGACTCAGCCCTCCTTACTGCTAATTTCTTTGTAAATTGTTTTCACCCCTCTCCTGATTCCTGTATCGTTTTACAAAAATCCTGTAGAGAGCCATACAATCCACAGAAATTTGCATCAGAGCAATGTTCGACTGACTTCTAACTTCACTTTTGTACTTCTTATAAACGCAACACAGTGTGTCAATGCTTGAAATCGGAAACAAAAACAGAATAATGTCAGCAGGTCAGGCATGAACACGAATCATTGGCACTGAAAGTGAATCCTCTCTCCAGATCTGCTGAGTTTGTCCAGCATTATCCGCTCTTTTGTTTTAGACATGAACTTTTGTGTTTGTTTTGGCTTCTGGTGAACTTTTCTGCCTGCTTTGAATTAATTGTGGACCTTTGCATTTTTAATCAATTTTATGAACTATGGCATTTAATTTCTTCTTCAATATAATACATTAAATTGTTTTTTTTCTAACCAAGTTATCATTTATCAGTTAAATATATTGAGCTCCATTCTCAAATTTCTGTCCGTTATAGCAAGTTTAGGAATGGGTTTCTTTGTAATCCCCTTGGCTACTTTTCTGTCCGAAAAATGCTACCATCGTTAAAATGTACTTTGAATGGATCAATTATAAACAAGTGATCCCAGTGTCGGATTCATCTGGAACACCAATTCGAATCGTCTTCCATCTATAGAAACACATTTTACCCCTCAATTTGATAGCTTTATTGCAGACAACCAATACCAATGTTTCCACTTCCCCCATGATTCAAGGCACATTAACTAAAGACTTGTATAGGCTGTTCACTGCCAGCCGGTTTCAAACACTTTCCAACCAATGAAGTGGTTTTGAAATGTCGCCTTTGCAATATAGAACTTCAGAAGACAATTTTATGCATTGCAATCTTTCATGGTAAATAAGAACAATTTAATGATGAAGTGGTAATCTGACTTCGTGATTTTGGCCAAGTGCTAAATTTTGGTCCGGACAAACCTGCTAACTCAAGTTTTCTTTAGTATGGTCAGCTGATCATTTATAACCACAAGAGAATGCATCTTGGTCATTGGGTGAAAAGCTCCTATGAAAGATCATATCGCCAAGTGTGCAGCAACTCGCTCAGCACAGTACCGGAGTGTCAGCTTTATTTATCGATTGAAGTGTTGGAATGCAACATGGATCTGGAAACGTTTGAGATACAGGAAAGATCGGAACCTACTGAAAGAGAGTTGACAGGACATTGTCCCATTCATTGGTGAGTGAGATGGCAGTTTCCCAAACGAATGTTGGGCACGAGAAAAATACTATTATGGTGTTTACCATATCTACTCTGATGGCTTTTGTGAGATTTTAATGATGTTGATTATGTGCGGGATCCCACCATGTGTACTGACTTCTTAATATTGCTTTAAATCGGTTATTTTCTTTCCTTCTTTTGTCGAAATTCGATGAGCTTTCTTCCCAATAATGTTCAGCAAACTGATATCTCTTTTCCTGGCATTCTCCTTTTTCTTTCCTAATCAGAGCATCAATATTTGCTTTCCGCCAGCAGTCTGGCATTACACCCTTCAGTAATATTCGGTGAAAATCTGCAATTCTGCCTCTGCTGGAAATTTGCTTTCGTTGAAAATGCATGGATGAAAATGTTCCCAATGAGTTTGATGTTTTTAGATCGTTTTTGTTTCTACCTGTTGATACCATTCCCATTCACATCTTGTGAAGGCATGAACCTAAGTGTTATCTTGGTATAAACTGAAACAAACAATTGATTACTATCTCTGTCAATTCAGCATTGTTGACGATTGGTAAAAACTATCCCTCGAAAATACCTGAAGTAAATTCTGAATTAGAGTCATAGAGTAATGGAGGTTTACAGCATGGAAACAGGCCCTTCGGCCCAACTTGTCCATGCTGCCATTATTTTTTAAACCCGCAAGCTGATCGCAATTGCCCGCATTTGGCCCATATCCCTCTATACCCATCGTACCCATGTAATTATCTAAATGCTTTTGAAAGATAAAATTTTACCCGCCTCTACTACTACCTCCACTAGAATTTTACTTTCTTTGAAAATGCATGGATGAAAATGAGTTTGATGTATTTATGAATTGGCCATTTTATTTCTGTTTGATTGAATATTTTGCTATTTTAGTTAACATTCCATTATTCACGAATATAGCAGTCCTCGTTTGTCATCTTAACTAATTACATCATCTTTTTTTCCCGATTGCACATCTCCCTTGGCTCAGTTCACGACTCCACTGAATCTAACACATTTCCACCGTTGTTTTTCCTTGTTTGCATTGACGGTGTCTTATTATAGTTAATGGTTTGCATTCGCTTTTTGGTTGTTCTTGTTATATTTTTTCTTTAATTCGGTCCATAAATGGTTTTAAAACTACATATTGTAGCAAAAAAAACCCATTGTACTCCAGGTATTTTCCCAAATGTTAATCTGTCCCTGTAATTAAGCGCTGTGTATGCGGCCACCGGCAATGTATTGAATTGATTTACATATTCAATCAAGTCTTTTACTTATTAGTAATTAGATCACACTTTGGTGTGTGCAAGGAGCAAAGCAGTTGGAAATTGGAAACAGTTACTCTACTCGCTATTTTTACACAGAAGACAAAAATATTCTTGAACAATAATGAGCATTGGTAATTGAATCAATACTCGAGTCCTCTGAAGATAAATAAGGACATTTAATTTGTCTCCTTTCTACATGAGGACGGTTATGACCATGGTTAAAGGGGGTAAACATGAAGCGGCATTTTTCCAGTGTAGCTTGGTTAAAAAAAACACAAAACTGAAGCACGAGACTGAGTGTGCAGCTCGTCGGGAGGAATATTATCTATTTCTTCATAAATGGCTTGGTATCAAACAGAAGGTGGATCCCAGCTACCAGCAACAGGTTCTGTTGGAGGAAGATCGGGGCAATTAGCATGTTGTTACATTCTGGAACTATATTTCTGTTTCTGATTTTTATTGATTTCATATCTCACTCGATGTCGAGGTTAGATTCAAACCAGGGCCCCGCGGAATTTATCTTGTTTCTCTGCATCATGAATCCAGTGATGATACCACTGCCTCCATCACAAGGAACATTGAGGCACTTCGAGACCAATGAAGGTCAGCGCATAAGATATAAATCAAAAGAACTCGGTACGAGTTCAGATACATGCAGTAGTTTTGTTTATCTGTTCAAAACTAGTGGTGCAAAAGGCAGACACTCAACAGATTCCATGGCCATGTGTTAACATGGAACAGGTCGCTAATCTGTCGCTAGAGGGGCGCCACTCGAAACCAAGCATTGCCGAACAGGAATATCTCCCGCTCCCACCACTGACATTGTTGCCTTGGAAGGATTTTACAGGAAGTTCTGACACTTTGTTCGTATAAAGTCCTGGGACCGAACGTGGAGCCCCTGACTCAGAGAGCGAAACGCTACTCACCGGCATAGATCATGTAATATTAGTGGGATATATTTTCTGGGATGCAGTATTGGCATTGATAATTGTGGAAAACCATACCATCATGTCTCAAAATCGGTCGAGTACTGTTAGAGAGCTTGACACGGAACAATAAACTTAGTATTTGTTTGCAACTAATTGTGAGTGGAAACAAAATGTCAGTTGCTAAATAATGAATGAACATACAGGAACATAGGAATTAGGAAGAGGATAAGAATTAGGAGCGAGATTGGGCAATTTATCCATTTGAGCCTGCTCCAGCATTCTATATGATTATGGCTGATCTTATCCTGGTCTCAAGTAAAAAACCTGCCTGCTCTATTTGAGCCTTTTTCCAGCTTTCATTGAGACACATATTTGTTTATTTCTTGAATCTTCTGACAGATTCTGTCTCCTATACACTCTGGGCAGTCGTTCGACATGTTCACAACACTCTGAGAGAAATTATCACTCACCTCAGTTTTGGAACTACTTCATCTCAATCTTAATCTATGAGCCTTTGTTGTAGACTCTCCAACAAAGGGGAATATCTGTTCTATATCCACATCATCAATCCCTTTAGCATTTTATATACCACAATTCGATCCCCCCTTATTCTTTTGAGCTTCAGCGGGTACAAGCCCAAGCTAGTCAAACGCTCCTCGTATGGTAGCCCTTTCATCCTTGGAATCAATCTGGTGAACATCCTCTGAATTGCCTCCAGTGTCAGCACATCCTTCATCAGGTACGGAGACTAAATCTGGAACAATACTCCAGGTATGGTCTCAACAAGGCCTTATCCAGTGTTAACAACACTTCTTTACATTTAAAATCCTGTCCATTTGCAAAAAATGTTAATATTCAATTTTCCTTTCTTATTAAATGCCGCACCTGCACATTAATGTTCTGTCATTCATGCACAAGGACACCCAGATCCCTCCGGACTGACACGCTTTGAGTATGCTCTCCATTTAAATAATCATTTACCCTTTTATATTTTTCTGGCGAAAATGGATGACCACACACATATCCACATTACTCTCCATTTGCCACATTCTGGCCCATTCTCCTAGCCTGTAAATATCCATCTGTAAATTCTATAATCTCAAGAGAGCCTGATTTCCCATCATCCGCGAAACTTGCAATGTTGCACTCTGGCACGAATCGCAGGTCAGTTATATCGGTTGTAAACAGTTGAAAAATGAAGCCTGCGTCATCCCTCCAGTTACAGTTTGCTCGCTCTCCAGAGAAGGACCCATTTATCCCGACGCTGTGCTTTCTCTCACCCAACCAATCCGCTATCAAAGCCAACATTCTGTGCCCAACCCCTGGGATCTAACAGTCTTGTCCAATACCTTCTGGAATCTAGATATGCCACATCTGCGTAAGTCCCCTTCATCCATCTCGCTGTTTACATCCTCAAATAATTCCAGCAAGTTTGCCAAATACAACTTGTCCTTCATAAACTCGTGCTGACCCTCGTGAATTCCGCTTTGTTTTCTATTGATCAGTTATCTCCTGCATAATGACTGACTCCAGCAATTTTCCACCACAAAGGTCAAAGTAAATGGTCTACAGTTTGCCACTTTTTGCGTCTCTCCTTTTTTGTATCAGGGTGTCATATTAACGTGTTTCCAATCCACTGGTATCTTACCAGAATCTAGGAAAAATTGGAATATCATAACTAATGCACCCACTATCTCTGCTGCCATCTCCTTTAATACCAGAGGGTGCAGATCATCAGAGTTGAATTTTTTGAATTCAAATTTAATCCATTGCTGCAAAAATGAATCTCATTCGATATCTCATGTACTGGTGGATGAAGCAGGAATTTGAATGTAGATAATTCCCTCATTTATATGTAATATTTTACTGTTTCTCGTGTGGCTTGAAATAAATTACTGGCCAATACTCAGTTAATTTGTTTCTGAAATATACAGAAGCCATTCTGTGCAAAGCGGCAAAGAAAAGAAGCCCCTCTGATGTATGAAGCAACATCCATGACTCAGCGTGGGTTCAGGGATATGATTCGAGCCTTACCTTTTATTGATGATCTCCTCAGCATTCCTGCCAAAAGGGCGATTAACTCATAGATCAACAGGACACCGAGTGATATACAGATCACCAGAGGGATGGAAGTGTTTCCATCTTCATGTCCTTGATGAAAGATTCAAGAATGTTTTATCAGATAAGATGTCTACAATGTTTTTAAATAATTACACGATTAGCAAACACTCAGATTGTCGTTCGAAATTGACAAAATTAAGGCAATGCCAATGTGTGACAATTATTTATCCTAATGTAAAATTAGCTGTAATAGTGACTGATATCTATTACTGAGTCTATTACTGAAGGCGTGGACGGAGAGGTCAGAGATAGATCAGGACCTGATGAAGATATGGTAAAAGGGGCACAATTATTTGCATTGTTGGTCAGAAAGGCATCTGAAAACATGATTTATATTCGGCAAAAATAGGCTGATCAACGTCGCACAATCCCAAACTGCACCGCTCAGCGGGACACGTACCAGAGCAAATCACACTAGCATCTTCCTTGTGATCACAGTCAGCTTGAGCTATTCACGAAGAAGGGCAGTTAAAAAGAATGGATTCGCGTCCGGTGCACTTCACCTCATCCAGCCAGATAGTACCGTTACCCGCCCCAAAAGCGGCCACTCCTGTGGCCTCGAGAGCAGAGCCACAGCCCAGCTGTCTGCAGACAACACTGGCATCTTTCATATCCCAGGAATCATCACACACCGTGGTCCGGTCTCTATTACCGAATAACTCCACTCTACCGGAGCAGCTGTTATTACCTCCAACAAAGCACAATCGTTGACCTGAATTTGTCAAAGATAATAAACAAATTATTCGCTTGATGTAGCACAAAAGAGGAATACAATCAGGTGGCTGCTTTATTAAAGTTGAGAAAACACCTGATTCTTGCTGGCAGCCCTTCGCACTGTCCTGCACTTGCTTTGGTGTACCTCGCTCTGTTGATAAGACAAACATGTTGACTCCATGATCTACATCAAGATTTCAAAGCACACCTGCAAGCAAAATGATTGATTGTATTACCTGAACAAATGACACCTGCCATCGCCCAAATGTGTACAGTTGTGTTGACCCCATGGCATCTGCCTGGCACTGCCAGAGGTTCGACTCGCGTGAGAGGCACCCGACATCCTCCAGCCAAATAGGGCCGGATCCCGCTCCGAACCGCCCGCTGTAATACATAATGGCTTCGGTTGTGCCACAATCCAATTGTTTACAGATCACTGCTGCATCGTTTCCACTCAGGTTATCCGATCACACTGTTCCACAGGTCCCATTATAGAAGACTTCCACTCTCCCCTCACAGCGATGCTTTGCCTTCACCAAACGCAACTCTTTGTGCTCTGTCAAGCAAATAATAAATATCCAGGTGGTTAAATGATCAATTATGCATCCACAGTAACTAATATATGTTGTGTCAGTTGAGTTCACGGTTTGCCGGAATTAATTTGCAAAGGTCACGAAAAAGCCGCTGACATCAAACAAAATAATCACAAATAAGCAGCACTGAATTCCAATCTACACATTTACATGATGGACTCTGTTGAATTATTTGTAGAATCTGCAAGAATAGTAAGAGGGGGGAGTGCTTTAGGTGTAGTGTGTGCAGATTACTGACAGTGCTTCAAAAAATTCCCGGATTTCTGACTCAGGAAAGACAATGGGAAACCAGGGAATCAATTGAAAAGTGGATGGAAAACTGGCAGTAAAATATCTCGTCACTTAAATAGCAGAATTTCCGTCGTGCCGTTCACATGGATTGCTGCTGGGTCACTGCCCCTTCGGATTTACATTCAGTGATTGGATTTTGGAATCGACAGTTAAGCAATTAAGGTTTATGGGGGCAGAACATAGTGGATACTAAAGAGTACTAAAGAGCACATTATTTAACAAAATAACAATCAATGCCAGGATGCAGGTGCAAATGACAGCTTAGCTGGAACACTGATAAGTCCAAGATAGGGGATTGTGATACAAAGCATAAAGTGGCTGCGTGCTCCTTGGGAACTAACAGATTAAATGATATACAGCTGTCGTGAAATCTGGTTATCCAAAACAATTAACATATAAACTGGTGAAATCAAAAGCTCGTGACCTTAATAGTCAGTGCTATTAAATGTAATATTCCCATGACTATAGCTGATAGAGATTTTAGGGGAATCTTGTTCTTCTTGGGGTGATCAGTAAGTTTGCGGACGACACAAAACTGGCAGGACTTGCAGATAGTGAGGAACATTGTCAGAGGCTACCGAAGGATATAGATAGGCTGGAAATTTGGGCAAGGAAATGGCAGATGGAGTTCAATCCTGATAAATGCGAAGTGATGCATTTTGGTGGGAATAATGTAGGGAGGAGCTACACGATAAATGGAAGAACCATAAAGGGTATAGAGACGCAGAGGGACCTGGGTGTGCAAGTCCACAGATCTTTGAAGGTGACGTCATAGGTGGAGAAGGTGGTGAAGAAGGCATATGGCATGCTTGCCTTTATAGGACGGGGCATAGAGTATAAGAGTTGGGGTCTGATGTTGCAGATGTATAGAACGTTGATTCGGCAGCATTTGGAATACTGCGTCCAGTTCTGGTCGCCACACTACCAGAAGGAAGTGGAGGCTTTGGAGAGAGTACAGAGGAGGTTTACCAGGATGTTGCCTGGTATGGAGGGGCTTGGTTATGAGGAGAGATTGGGGAAACTGGGGTTGTTCTCCTTGGAAAGACGGAGGATGAGGGGAGACTTAATAGAGGTGTATAAAATTATGAAAGGCATAGATAGGGTGAACGGTGGCAAGCTTTTCCCCGGGTCGGTGGTGACGTTCACGAGGGGTCATAGGTTCAAGGTGAAGGGGGGGGAGGTTTAACACAGATATCAGAAGGACATATTTCACACAGAGGGTTGTGGGGGCCTGGAATGTGTTGCCGGGCAAGGTGGTGGAGGCGGACACACTGGGAACGTTTAAGACTTATCTAGACAGCTATGTGAACGGAGTGGGAATGGAGGGATACAAAAGAGTGGTCTAGTTTGGACCAGGGAGCGGCGCGGGCTAATTGTTCCTTGTTTCTCGTTTCGCGGCTTCATTCTATGATCATCTTGCTGGTGCCAGTACAGAGCGAGACTGCGGATAGTTGGGAACCTGTCTCGAGGGCAGGGAATTCATATGGTGTTCGTGGAAGTGGAAATGACTAGGGTTGGGAAGCATTTTCCGATCAGGGCCATTGTGATCTCCTGGACTCGTTTCGATCGCCTCAGGGGGTCGGAGAGGAATTTCCCAGATTTTTTTTCCCCATATTGGCCCTGGGGTTTTCACTCTGGGTTTTCGCCTCTCCCTGGAGATCACATGGTCTGGAATGGGGGGTGGGGGTGAATTAATAGGTTGTAATGAACAAAGCATCGTAGCTGTGAGGGACAGCTCGGTGGATAGGATATTGGTATGTAGATAGGCTGGAAAATTGGGCGGGGATCGTGGATTCAGGATTCAATCCTGGACCGGGGAGCGGCGCGGGCTTGGAGGGCCGAAGGGCCTGTTCCTGTGCTGTATTGTTCTTTGTTCTTTGTTCTTCTTTGCAGAGAGTTGGGAGAACGTTTATATCTGGACACGTGATACTTTGCTCTTAAACATGCACTATGTAAGTAAATAAGAGATAAAGAAACAGAAGGAAACCCATCAAAATAGGGTGGACAACTCAATTAGCCTTATTTAGTCCAGAATAAATAACAGAGAGGGATTTGGCCGAATGATTTTTGGAAGCGCTATTCTTACATAATTCAGGTACAGATCTTATGTATGAAGCTTCGGTTATAAGTGCAGAAAATGGAACAGTTCCCAGAGCACATGATGTTCACATCTTCTTTATTATTACAGTCATGGTTACCCCAAAATGCATGGGGACATTCCCAGAGTGATGATTCGTTTCTAGAGCATTCCAGCTCATCCACCCTATTGGGTTTGCATCTGGACCAGCCGAAGTAGGAAGATGAAGCAGCAATGCATTTCCACAACCCAGCTGTTTGCAAACCACGTCAGCGCCTGTCAGATGCCAGGAATCATCACAAACTCAGCCCCAGGTCCCTTTCTGATAAATCTCCAATCGGCCAGCACATTGGCTTCCACCGTCAGAGAGCTTTAACTGCTTATGCCTGGTCTTACGTAAAATAAATAACATAGAGTGTACAAATATTTCAGATATTCTTAACAAAAACCCCTACGATTTTGGGATTGCAACTGACCCATTCAATGCTGCATGTTTTATTTTAACATAAATTGTGTAATTGTGCAAATTAGTTGTTTCACTTTGAATGTTTCAAGCAGACGGTAAACTTCCTTTTTCGCTGCATGCATTTTGTTTGCTATGCATACATCCTCAGCTATCTCAGTATTTCGCACATTTATGTCAGAACATATCTTTCAAGATTGCAAATATGTATTAGCTGATAGCATCTATGGAGAGCGTAAGGTCAAACAGTGACCGTTCCTGTGGACTCACCCAATTTGCTGCTAAAACCCCCATAAGTCTCCTGTTTACTCAATAATTCCGGTTTCGAAAATGCTCCGATGACTGTCTCATCCAAAAACGCAATCAAAACATTTCTAAATAAACGCGCAAATTCCAACTCAGCAGCAGTGGCCACCGCACGCACAAACCCAAACTCTCTCCCACCCCCGCCCCTCCTGCACCACCACCAGCCCTGACTCTTTGATCTACATTGGAATCTTTTCGGTGAATACAAATTAGCTTCAAAATATCATGGTCATGTTCCAAGACATCAGTGCTCTCCACCCCTGACCCCGCTCCACGATCGCCAGCCCCACCACCTCACGCGTTCATGATAACCAGCGCCTATGCAGTCACTGAAGTGTTCGGATTTCCTTCACACCTGACACTTTTTACAGCAAGCCTTTCTACATCCTTATTTAACGGTCATGGCGCTGGCGACAGGGATACAAGATTGGAATTCCCTCCTTACACATCTCCCCTCGCTCCTTTCGTTGTGTTGCTGAAACCGACCACTCTGGTCAATACATTTGTCCCTATTGCCGATACTTTATTTGTGTTGGTTTCAATTTACTACCGAAAATTACCTAGAGATCTGTAAAATTCTTTAATGCGTCAAATTAGTTCAAGCCATCTTTTACAGTTTTTTTTTCTTCCCGTGAAGTCCTATTCTGCATCCCGGCGTGAGTGTCAAATATCTCATCTACGTGCTCCCCGGGAAGAAGTGAAGTCTATTCCCAGTTGACCAAGATTACATTTTTCCCTTTATGTTTCTCGAAAAGTGACCTTTTTATTCAGCTGAGCACAGAACCCCTACGCCGATGCTGTCACTGCCATGCGGGTTCAATGTGAATGTGTTGCGGTTCCGGAGATGCGTTTCGTTTCCTTCACCCACACAGGCCCTTTACCCTCTCCGCACTTTGAATTGTTATAGACGGCTTCCCTTCGCTGCAGCCCAGCTGTCTACAGGCCACGTTAGCGTCATTCAGATCCCAGAGGCTGTCCTGCAGTCTGCCCCAGCTGTGGCTGCAGTAAATCTCCACTCGCCCATCACACCGACATCCACCGTTCATCAATCTCAGTGAACAGTTTTCATCTAGGCGAAGAAAGACATTTCGAGCTTTGGTTACAGTGCAGCAAATTATCCCGTTTTTATGTCAGCTTTCACCAGTATGTCTCTGTTTATTAAAAGGTGAAGAATGTTACTGACAGACTGTTCAGCACAGTCAGGCAGGAGGCTGAACAACCAGAACTCCTGCTCTATATCTAAAGTAAATACATTGTTCAGCAGAGAGATAATACATATTTGCGGTACGCAGCGATGGACTTGCATTTGAGCGGACAAATGTAGAAAAATCCTCATTACTCCCAGCACCACGTGTCAGCGAGAGATTTGAATGAGAGATGATGGATGATGATCCAGCAGAGGAGATGGTGCGAGAGGTTGGACATTCATTTCCTTGCAATATGGGCAACACTTCTGTAAAAGTTCATCTGGGCATGCTGGGATATGGTGCAACCCAACAAAGCAGGGACAGAGGTTATTCTGGCTGTGGGATTATTTGTTAGAAATGATAAGTTGACACACCAAAATCAATTTTAAAGATGTTATATATTAAGAATCCCAGCGGAGATTTTTTTCAGGGAAAATATATTTCAGAAGCTTTCTGGTGTTTTATATTAGGAGAAGGCAAAGGGGAAAGTTAACAATGGTAGGAATGATGCTGTTGTACACATGGCTTTCCAACGAACACTGAAAGGCCACGTTAGAGGCTTCACTGGTAAGTTTGCGTCTATGAAATGAAAGGGCAATGGCGACCCAAGTATGAAATTGGCCTTTCGACAGGAAATAGTTATTGGGCCTGATGGGAATCTGTTAAGACTTGCTGTACGTGAGATATGTTTAAGACATTGACTGTGGTGTGATGGGCAGGATTAAAATTTTCAAATGACGGGCTGGTGGTATGCACAGAGAAATGGCAGCGTCATCTGATGTAGGAAAATCAGAATTGACTCATTGGTGGGAAGGGAGACAACGCTTATTTTCCACGAAGTTTTTGACAGCCGCAGGATGTCCCAAAGCCCGGAACAGCCAATGAACATAGAACATAGAACATTACAGCGCAGTACAGGCCCTTCGGCCCTCGATGTTGCACCGACCAGTGAAACCAATCTAAAGCCCACCTAATCTACACTATTCCAATATCATTCATATTGGATCAGAAGGAACTTTGGGTCCGGGTCCATAGGACTCTAAAATCGGCCCCGCAGGTGGAGGGGGTGGTTAAGAAGGCGTATGGTGTGCTGGCCTTTATCAATCGAGGGATTGAGTTTAGGAGTCCGGGGAAATGATGCAGCTATATCAGACCCTCGTCAGACCCCACCTGGAGTACTGTGCTCAGTTCTGGTCGCCTCACTATAGGAAGGACGTGGAAAAGATTGAAAGGGTGCAGAGGAGGTTTACAAACATGTTGCCTGGATTGAGTGGCATGCCTTATGAGGATAGGCTGAGGGAGCTCTGTCTTTTCTCCTTGGAGAGACGAAGGATGAGAGGAGACCAAATAGAGGTGTATAATATGTTGAGAGGCATAGATCAGGTGGACTCTCAAAGGGTTTTCCCAGGGTGGAAATATCTGCTACGAGAGGACACAGGTTTATGGTGCTGGGGGGTAGGTACAGGGGAGATGTTCGGGGGAAGTTTTTCACACAGAGGGTGGTGGGCGAGTGGAATCGGCTGCCGTCAGTGGTGGTGGAGGCGAACTCAATAGGGTCCTTTAAGAGACTCCTGGATGAGTACATGGAGCTTAATAGGGTGGAAGGTTATAGGTAGGTCTAGAAGGTAGGGATGTGTTTGGCACAACTTGTGGGCCGAAGGGTCAGTTTGTGCTGTAGTTTTTCTATGTTTCTATATGTTTATCCAATAACCATTTGAATGCTCTTAATGATGACGAGTCCACTACTGCTGCAGGCAGGGCATTCCACGCCCTTATTACTCTCTAAGTAAAGAACCTACCTCTAACATTTGTCCTATACCTATCATCCCTCAATTTAAAGCTATGTCCCCGAGTGTTAGCCTTCACCATCTGAGGAAAAAGGCTGTCACTATCCACCCTATCTAATCCTCTGATCATCTTGTATGCCTCTATTAAGTCACCACTTAACCTTCTTCTTTCTAACGAAAACAACGTCAAGCCCCTCAGCCTTTCCTCACACGATTTTCCCACCATACCAGGCAACGTCCTGGTAAATCTCCTCTGCACCCTTTCCAACACTTCCACATCCTTCCTTCAATGCGGCGACCAGAACTGTACTCCAAGTGCGGCCGCACCAGAGTTTTGTACAGTTGAAGATGACTTCCTGGCTCCGAAACTCAATCCCTCTGCCAATAAGAGCTTACACACCGTACTAACACACCATCAATGAACACTGCGAATTACAGTTACTTCTGAAATGTAAGAATGGAAGCAGCGAGTTTGCACATGCAGAACACCCGCAAACAACACTGTGATAAGTTTTAAGTTCATTTATCAGTGTCATAAATAGGCTTACATCAGTACCGACATAGTGTCTTATGTGATGCTGAGAAAGGGATAATACTAGTCTGGACACGGGGGAACCATTTTCTTGAGTTACTTAATGTAATTCGGATGGGTTTTTGTTTTAACCTCCAGGTTTGACGGCGACTTCAAAATCCCGAGGGTTCTGCAAAAATGAAAGTACAGGGGAGAAAATGCTCTCATTGGTGGGAGTATAGAGAGCGGGAAAGTCCTTGGAAGGGAGCGGGTCAGATTGAAGATTATTCACAACATGCCAATGGTGACCGAATTGTAATCAGCTACAACAAGTGGTTAGGTTTGGAAGCGGATTGTGCGAGTGTATAGTGGGTGAAGGACAATCAAACCTTTTCAGAGAATTGAACAATTATATGAAAGGAAAAATAATACAGGTCTGTGAGGATATGCGTGGATTGTGACTGGGTGAGGTACTTTCCCATCAGCCTGAACAGGCTCGCGGGCCGAATAGCTTATTTGCTTACTCCATCCACGTTTTGTTATTCTATGAGTGTCTGCATTGAAAGGACTCACCCGAGCAGATGACAGAGGCATAATTTTCATGTGAACAGTTAAACAGTTCCACGAATGAAACCGGACAAATGCTCAACCGGCACTCACGCCCATGGCATCTGTAGTTCTTCTTCCACACTGTGCCATTTCCCTTTGCAAAGGCCGCACCTCTCGGGATTTTCTTTACTTCTCCACACTGAAGATGCTCACAGCCCACACTGGCGTCTTCTAAACCAAAGTAAACATCGCAGAGCGTCCCCCAATGTTTTCTATGCAGCACTTCCACCCGGCCGGATCACCTGTCCTTTCCACCAACCAATCACGCTCCATATTTTTCTGTTTGAAATACAAACACGGACCCAATTCATTTGTACATCACAATCAAAAGAAGTACTTGTTTTATAAAAGCTAAAACATGGTTTTCAACTACCTCTGCAAACATTGCCCAATATACACAAACGATCTGTTAAAAACGATTTGAGATGATACATGAGGCTTTTCGGAAGGTGCTTCCACCCAAAGCAGACAGTTCACACTGAAGAGATAAACAATTGCGAGATTGCAAAATATAGTATCTTTGGAGAAGGTGCAGTGTATACTCAAAAAGCTTTTTAAGCATTGTATTATGATGCAGATTCAAAAACGACATCCTCCGGACATCAGCCAAGAGCAATACGATTGAGGTGAAAATCCTGAAAGCAATTCAAATATTGTACAGAATCTCGGAATGGGTAATTAAGAAAATAATTGTCGTTCGAAAGAATATTCTATTATTACAGCAGATGTGCGGATTATTGGCACTTTCTCCATGTATGGAAAACATATTCTCATTTTTTTCCAATTGAACTGTCCGTAGCCGTTTGTAAAACGTGCATTTGCAACTCTGTTACTCTGATCTCTGCAGGATGATTGAAATATGAATCTCTTCACTTATTCTGTGCTCCATCCTCTTAATTTTTTTTATTCACTGAAGAAATGTCGCTGCCGCTGACTGGACCAAAATGTATTGCCCATCCCTCATCAGCCTTCCATGTAATGCAATGTTCCCTTGAGAGTCAACCACATTGCTTTGGATCAGGAGTACTTGCATGCCAGACCAGGTAAGAATGACAGATTTTATACCCTAACTGACATTAGTGGACCATGTTGATTTTCACAGCAATTGGCATTTGTTTCGTGAACTTTTAATTCCAGATTGTTTATTGAATTCAGATTTCACCATGTGCCTTGGAGTGATCCGCACCCAGGTCCCCAGATCTGGCCCTGGGTCTCTGGGTTACTCGTCCAGTGACAATACATCTATGTCATTCATGGCTTGGGAGGCAGAATACGAATACTTAGTAGCTCGGGAGGGACTACCAGATCAAATGTTTAAGAGAAAACGATGTCTGGCCTAGGCACTAAATCAACAATAATTATCTGCTGATCTCAGAAGATCAATAAATTCGTATACGTTTCTAATTTACAAATAAATACGAGTACTTTGAAACTTCATTTCTGAATTGCAATAAATGGCAATGAAATGTGTCGGCCTGCTTAGATATGTCCGTGTCAGAGAGAAAGAACATTGTCATTGATTGGCTTGAATGAAATACTAATAAGGAAGTTTTCAAGTATGGTAAGTTTGGACTCACCGGAACAGATCACATTGACATCGTTCCTGTGGGTGCACTACGACCGATTCACTGGAACAAGGGGTCAGTCCGTCAGGCCGGCCTCACTGCCTTTGCAGTCAAAGCTATTGCTCTACATAAGTCCAGAGCCCTCCCCCAAAATAAGCCCTGCATCTCATGGAAAAGGCAACTCCACACTGAAGATCAGCACAGAACACTCGGGCGTCATTTCAGTCCCAATCCGGGTCACACTCGTAGAATCATAGAATCTGACTGTGCAGAAGGAGGCCATTCGGCCCATCGAGTCCGCACCAACCACAACCCCAGACCGGCCCCATCCCCATAGCCCCATGCATTTACCCTAGCTAGTCCCACCCGACACGAAGGGGCGATTTAACACGGCCAATTCTCCTAACCTAGCGGACTGCTGGTTTCCCTCAAAAAATCTGGATATGACTGCCCCCTACCGCCTGGCGATGGGAACTATCCCATGTGCAGCAGGCGGACATGAGTCGAGAGACATTTGGTTTAATTTGCCCAGGCAGTTTCCAACTGATGGACACCAAAATGATCGTCTTCATTTTTTTTTTGCTTTCGGCATTGAAACGTTTTGGGAATGAACGTTCTGAAATGACTTCAAACGTAAATGAAACGATGGATCCCCAGATGTCTAAATGGTGATTGGCAAACAACAGTCGAGCTCCTATTGAGAGTCCATGTGCACAGGTCACTGAAATGTGAACGCCAGATGCAAAACGTAATCAAAAATCCTCAGAAATTTTCGCATTTCTATTTCGATGGCGAGAATATGAAAGGGGAACAGTTTCTGCTTCAAATTTCAAGAACTTTGGTCGGTCCATATCTGGAATGGGATGAACAGCTCAGGGAACTGCATCCTGGAAAGGATCTGCTGTTCTGGAAAATAGTCCAGTGAGAGTGTCCCAGGCTATTGGTTACAGAGTCTAGACAACATCTCCTCCTATTAGTTTACACTGTGTGAAATCTGCCTGAAGCTGCAGCAACTTGAAATGTTAAAACAACTACTCTTCCGTCATTTTGTTCTGGAGAAAGTGTCGAATGCTGCACAATTGTTTGAAATACAACCTACTGAACAAATTGATGCAGCACAATTTATTCAAATGCAACGGAATACTCTCCAAATCTCATTTCTGAATCTCCCCCTGACAGACTCTAAAGGTAAACTCGTCCGAAAAAAAATAACACGAGGGTAGATCATAGAGGCACAGTTGGTATTCATCAGATTCAGGGTGTGAGAGTGAGATAAGTTTCCAAATAGTATCAAACATATTGAGAAGAGACTTTACATAACAGCTATTAAAACGACACGCCTGGAGAGACAGGAGATATCCAGACAGTCCCCTCTCACACAAAATCAGGAAATGTTAGAACAATTCAGCAGCGTGGCAGAATTTGTGGCGAGGGAAGAATAGAGGGAAGTTTCCAGTCCGCATGACTCTCCTCCAGACCCTTCTCATCCTCACTCTGCTCTTGGAACAACTTCAATCTGGCCAGTGCTTGCTGCTCTGAAAGTGACTGGATAAGTGCTCTATGGCCTCGGCAATCAATGGTCAGTAAATGTTAAACACATGGACCGAGACACCCCGATTTAATTCAGCGACAGCCGCTAATTCTGAAGGAGTGCAGAATGATCCGAATCCCCTTAATTGTACTTACGGGGTACACACCCAGCCGATCAAAGCATGCCCGACGTTTCGACTTTGCACAGGCAAGATCGGGACACATTAGCACGACCGGGAATCCGTCGAACCCCCCACCCCCAGGTCTATCCCCCAACCCCCCCCCCCCCTCCCCCGCCACCCGTGGTCGCTGACAGGTCCCTCTATGTCTCGACGTGTGTAGTTGTCTCCGCTGAGGCATTGGGGGAGGGGTGGGGATGAGGAGCTCTAAGGGTTGGGGGATCGGGATACCTCCGACCGTATCTCTGGGGGTCGAACCACATTTTATCTGAAGGTACAATTTCTGGACTCCGATGCAAATAAATAGGCATTAAGAATCAGACGATTTGGTATTATGTTAAAATAGCAGAATAAACCAAACGCTGCGGACAAATGAAGATAAACGATTGCTCAGCAGAAGCCTGATTGTTGTCCAGGATTTGTTCTGTGTGGTCCTAGAATGCTTCATTATTTGATGAATGGCATTGGAACTGAATAATGCGGAACCAGCAGCGAACAACTCCTCCCCTGAACATAGCTGGCAGGAAGCACTCAGCTCAAGGCCACAGCTGGCCTGTGTACGGTTGTGGTCATTTTTAATCAATCTCATTGCTGTTACTTTATTAAAAACTTAAATCCTGGTGTTAATGTAACAACACTTCTATTTTCAAAATATTGAAATTACTCCCCACTCTCTTTAAGACTGTGTACAGTCTGACAATAATTTATCCACTTGTTCCCGGACAGCAGGCTGTAGATGATGGACAGATTTTTTTTTATCTGAGCAAATCACGCCGGCATCACGGGAGTGCAAAAAGCCAGAGTGACCCCATGTCCCAGAGCGACATTCCCGCACAGCGGTCTCAATCTCTTCGCACGAAACATATGACGTCACAATGGACCCGGATCCTTCCCCAAAGTGAGCCCGGCGCGATGCAGAGAGCGCTTTCCCGCAGCCCAGCTCCCCACACACAACATTGGCGTCCTACTGGTCCCAGTTATAATCAGCCACTGTCCCCCACTGTCCCCTGTAGTGAATCTCCACTCTCCCAGCGTACCGACTCTGCCCATTCGGCAGTCTCAGCTTCACCGCCTCTGTAAAATACAGAAATAAATCAAGAGTTATTGGCCGGATGATGCAGCAGTTCAGATAGGAATCACGTCAAATATCGAGTGTAACCAGAACCTCAACAAACACTGGGATAATATTCGAGATTGCAAGTGAAAGCTGGAATACTGATTGGCAGTGGGAACAATCCGCGAATCAGTTCGAAGTTGGAACCATTATTCGGCTGCATCAAGCAGGAATGTCGATTGGTGCGTATTTTATTGAATCGGCAGAAGTCAGGACGGTCATGGTCCGCGGTCCATCATACGGCCTGGACTAACATAGTGGAATACTAATACTAGGGTGGATTCGATATCCACCATCACTGTCGAACCGGGGCTGCTCTGCTGCAACCGGCTGAATTGGATAGTCAGGTAGTCTCCAGCCGTTCCCGTTGCGGAAGGATGCGGCGAGACTTCGGCGGAAGCATAATATGCCGGTGGTGGTAGGAGCAAGAGCATTGCGCTGCATGTCAGCGCTGCTTGGTAACTAGGGATTTGATTTTTCTTTCTCTCACCGGCAACGGGACCACTTTGCCTCTCACCTTGCTCCTCGGGGACGTAATTTAATGTCGTACTGAATAGGGGTGCAGCAATTAAAGATTTTCAGGAAAACATTGCAAGAGCATTTTCCTTCACAACTGACATGCAGACCTTCAATGGAAACATTGAACACAAAGACACTGAAATTGTCTCATGATTTAACATTTAGTTTGATGGATTAGTGCAGTAAAATGTCAGATATGAACTAGGAGTGCGATTACCTGATGGATCAGCCCGACTGTTCCCTGGTCTGCCTGAAATCAGATGAATGAAACTGTCAAAATCACACATTACAAAGGACCTGTGTTATTTCTTCACTATATTATTTGCAAGCACTTGATGTTAAAAAGATTTATTCAAATTACCACACCCGTGATATTATGGCCTATGAAAATTTTGGCCTCCATTCCATTTTTTATACTTTTAACGACGTGTTACCGTATTCCCAAACTGGGATTTCTGTTTTTGTCAAATCTCCTAATCCATTTTTAGTCCCCAGTTTACATAATAGATTCAACAGGACAGTGATTCTTATATCCAGTTGGATTGCTAAAATTTATGACTTGATACACAGAGTAACAATGATAACGTTACTCGAATATCTCTGCACAACCGTCCACAATACGGATAGTGCGTCATTTATTTCAAATGCAGACAATCCTCAGTCATCCTTACTAACTCTTCACGAACAATAGACAATATCGCACACCTTCCACTTATTTGGTCCTCATTGCCAGAATTGTGGGAAAACATTTCAACATTTACTCAAAATGATCACAGTCTCGCTGGATCCTCTTCGCCCGTTCCGTCTTTATGCCTTCTGTTCCACTTTTCAGCGGTCAGTAATTCTACCACTGAATATTTCCCCATTTTAAAAGCAAAGAACAAAGAAAAGTACAGCACAGAAAAAGACCCTTCAGTCCTTCAAGCCCCTGTCCATCATGATGCCCTAATTAAAAAAACCCAATGCTCTTGCTCCGTCCGTATCCTTCCATTTCCGCCCGATTCATGTACCCAACCAGATGCCTCTTAAATGTTGCTTATGTGCCTGATTCCAACACCTCCTCTGGCAGCGCGTTCCAGGCACCCACAACTCTCTGCGTGAAAACTTTCCTCACATACCTTCCTTAAACCTGCCCCCCTCAGTTTGAACCTGTGCCCCCTTTCCTCCTATACCAGATCACCAATGACACAAACAAGCAAAAAAATGGAAGATGCCGCCCACCACACAGATAAATGTTGCCTGGATTTCCTGACATACCAGCTATCACCTCAATCATCTATGTACCGTGTAGATGATGCACAGCAGCAAATGACCAAGACTCATTCCACAGTTAATTTCAAACCAGCGATCTTTACCACATAGAAGTAAAAGGATAGATCTATGGCAATAATTTTAATTGCTGATTCCGTCTAAGTCGGACACCATGCTGAGTTGGGACTAAATCGGGGATCCTTCATTCTCGTGTGAGCACAATCCCTAACGCCACTATGCTTGCACTCGTGCATCATGTACTGGAGCCAGTCAGGAAAAATAGGTTCAGAGACATATTCCTGAAGAGATCTGGGTACAGACAATAAATGCTGCCAATGCCAGGGACACTGACTTCACAAAATATAGGTTAATAATAACAAGAGTGCAAAAGACGTGGCTGAATGTGAGATGTTAACTTGTTTGAAAGAGATATATAGACATGGAGAGTTTGGTACCGTAAAATGCGGGCCCATTTAAAGATCACAAAACGCCATTAAAACAAAACAGCAAGGCAGCAAATATATCTCCCCATGACTGAGCATTCGATCTGCCAATAATGTTTTATATTAAACTATGACACCTAACCTGAAAGACTGCAACAAATAAATGTCAGCGTTCCGAAGGAAATTAGTTTCATAACATAGTAATCCTGGTTTAAAATCACTGTTAAACTCTGGAACTATTTAGCTCACAGCAGAAAGGACAGATTACAACTCGCTGGTGAAACAATAATTTCCAAATGTATGGCCATTCAAGATTAACTCTTGCTTGAATATAATATATTCCATTTAGAATGGAAGCAGACATTGATTCTCTTTGCGTAGAGAGGATGACATTTTTCTGGGGTCAAAAGGCCGAAGCTAACGGTACAAAATAGTTCAAAAACCTTTTACAAGGAAACGGTGGAGTTCGCCAATCTGTTATGAGTAACAGGTTTTCACATCTCATTAAATGCAAAGAGAGCTCAATGGATATTGAGTGTGCCTGGGAAGTGGTTGACAAATATCCAGTGATTGAAACACAATGCTGATGTTAATGTCTGGTTTAGAAAGCTTTGTTGTGATTTCTAAAGCTCATCATTCCAAATAGGAACCAGAAATACTCATGCAGCAACTTCGCGGAAGACGTTGGGTTATTCACTTCCCTATTATTTCGCGGGAGCTATTGATATTAAGTATATTGCTTAATATACCAGTTAAAGCAATGTTGGTCCCACCTCAATTTAATATTTCACTTTTCAGCATTTGCAACCGTGTTCCCTACTCCAACTCAAAATAATCTATTTAACATATGGCAGCTCACTGTGCCACACGACGAGCATACAGTTCTTCCACTGAGAAATATCTGTACATGGTGTGTGCACACATTCCATCGGCAGTAACTGTTATTTTATTAGGATTCCGCAGGTAGTTAATTGACTGAGATTCCATTCTGCACCAGATGCTTTTCTAATAGTGGCAGCAATCGACAGCCATACTGCACTGCGAAGCTAGAATTGCATTTCATGTGTGTTCCGTCTGGACAACAGACCTAGTGGAGTATGTAATTCTCCCTGCCCCCGTATCTGAGTTGGATTCCGTCGTAAAAGTTGGATTCCGTGGTAAATCTAACTTTCTTATTCGTTTACTGCTCTTTCTGGAGACTAATGAAATGAAAATGCCATTTTGCTCAAAGTATATTATGATAAGTTTGCACAGGTTTCTTAAACCAATCGAATGTTCACTTCATAAAACCCCAACTAATGATTCAGTAGAAACAAAAAAACATTTGTTTTAATGAGATGAGTTTATTAGCATCGGATTTATGGTAACACAATGTAAAATTTGTTCTTTCTTTCACAAGACCTTTTTTTTTAAGCAGCTGCAAAGTCCAGTCAGTATTTTTAAGAATTTAGTTTGCGGACTACATGTCCTTTACTCGTGAAGTGTTTGACAACAGTAATGGGACGGTTCTCTATCAGTGACCCAGCATTTTCAGTGACAATCGGATTAATAAATGTAACAGAAGAGGCACGTTGGGAACCGAGGGAAATTGAACAAAGTCAACAACTTAAATCTCAACAAAACTCCTTGGCCTGTGGAAGGAGATGAAAGAACAGGTCTCGATATGCGACCGAAAACGGCATGAGACAGAGAGAAAATGAAAGTGTGGAATAGTTTTGAGAATGAAAAATAAGTAGAATGTGAAAAAATCACTGCATAGAAATATTAATGTAATACATTCTGGTAATATTCCAGGAGGAGATATGAAGCAATTGATCAGCAAACGTCACAAAGCAAATCGCGTATATTTAGCAAATCACATTATCAACATAGCAAGATAAATATTATCTTCATATTAATGAAATTAACTGATGACACCATTAATTGCTATTCATATTAATGTGTTAAAATGCAATATTCATAGACCAAACCCAACACTCTGAGGCTGAGGCGCCTATTTTAAATGATTTGTTTGTTTTCTCTCTGCACAGGTTTCAGACGGAAAATATGCTGAGAAATAGCAAGAGAAATATGTGTGGACGGTCCTCGCTAAAAATCTTCCATTTTCAAACGCAGTGAGTTGGCTTCCACTCAAACTCCTTTTCAGCAGATTCTAACAGCGACTGCTCTAATTTGTATCAACACAAATCAAGTAGTCCGAATTGAGGTTTTAGAGTAAGATGTTGTCCATGCGCAAGTGTGGCATTTCCATTCAATTTTGTATTTAAATCTCAGGTTGCCAAAGTCTCGGCCGACAAATTAAAACATGTATTAATCAGATGTTTTATATTCTAAATATATCTGAAAAGAAATAATTTTAAGAATAAACAGGAAACCTAAATTATTCACCAATTGAAACTTCTGCTACTTAAATTTCCAATTCAAATGCGCACTTCATAACAACGAAGGACACATTTGAATATATTAGAGCCTTTTTCCTAAGCAGAGCGGAGAATCCAAAACATTGCTGGAAAACATATATAATTTTCCAGATTCAGATTTAACAGTCCATTTTGATTTTCAAATCCAATTTATTCAGTCTGCCCACGAATGTCAGGTAGACGGTGATCAAATACAATTTCCGTTGCGCACTCGTGGACTCAGAGCAATATTCGGCAAAGGTGGAATAAAATCAATTCAGTCTAACCCCACTAGCCTGTTCTTGGCTCCTTTGTGCGTTACAATGCTTCAAATGCATAAGCAAGTATGTTTTAAAGCGCTGAGCACTTCTTCATCCTCCAGCTGTTCAGACACTGAACTCGCCTCCTCGCATTGTAAATTGATGTACATTAATATCCCATGACCTCCAGATGACAATTATTCTTGAAATAATCAACATTCCCTTACATAGGTCACCAACGTTTTTATTACGAAAGATCAATATATCTATATATTTGTTAAAATTTTATGTTCGTGAATTCTCAATAGACATCGGGATACTTTCAATCAATACTAACACATAGTTGATAAGCTGCAATGCAATTAGAGTCAGGAAGGAGCGCAGCATCGTCCCGACTGTCGGTTGCTGAAATGAGACTTGACGATTCACCGAGTTTTGTACACCGGTGCCGGGCTGTTCTTTCAAAACTTTCTGAAACACCAAACGCTCCAGGAATGAATTCTTTGAGAACACTTTGTTCAGAAAATAATGTTTCATCCCCTCTGACTAATTGATGCTCCCATGTGTGAAATGTCAATTGCCGTTTGATACAAAATACCAATGACAGTTATATGCACCGCCTTGTCCTGAGCGGCGAACGAGGCCT
The DNA here is from genome assembly GCF_964213995.1 of Mustelus asterias. Lineage (NCBI taxonomy): Eukaryota > Metazoa > Chordata > Chondrichthyes > Carcharhiniformes > Triakidae > Mustelus > Mustelus asterias. The sequence goes on from NC_135822.1 coordinate 50,834,347, forward strand.
ACATTTGTGAAAAGGAAATGAGTCACCAGACACGGGCGAGTGAAGGAAATGCATATGGAAAATATTTGCAAATCATATTCGGCCTGCACTGGATCATGTACATTGTTTTTGCACGGTCTTACCACTTATTTCAACGGACATTTTCCGAGGAACAGTTGAAGGCCATAGGCAGGATAAGGGTTAACATTTTCCGATTAAATCCTGGGGGAATGGACTGCCGTGATGTGGAAAAAATGCATAAATTGCATGTCAGATCCATTCACTTTCCTCAAGAAATCAGCAAGTGAGTGTTCTCACCGACAAGTCCAATCCAATAGGCTGTTCAGGAATCGTGTGGAGTCCGAATACAGCATGTATTCGCCATCTGATTTTCACATCTTCACAAGGGAAAAGTGAAGAAATTTCACTCCAAAAGCAACTCAAGCAAGAAGTTCAAATATGTCGCATCTGGATTAAAAATTAAATCTTTGTCCGAGTGAAAATAAGCCTTTTCCTGCTTGTTCCAAGAACAACTTCCGAAATTTTTACTGTCTCTATTTGAAGAACAATATTCTCGAAGGACAGAGAACCCAATTTGTGCATGACTTCTCATATGAAGCACCTCTGTACGGAAATCTTGGATGAAATGCTTCTGTTAAAAGACTGTTATTCTCTTTTTGAACTTAATTACTTTTTGAACATACAATACATCTCTGCGCGATTTTGCTGCCTCCGCCCACTTTAGAGTGACAGAGTTCGGCGGGATAATACGGCTCAGAAATATTTCTTATCTGCTGGACAAATGTAATGTTATTTTCATGATCAACTTGACAGTAATTTGAGTGAATGTCTTTACAGAGCCGCGTTGAGAGTAGGGAAGCCCACAAAGTTATTTCTTCCATACAGGAAGAAATGATTCCTGAGAAGCTGAACAATTGGTATTGAGTTAAACGTTGTGTCATCCCGAAGTAGCTCACTGTCTGCGCAGCCTCAGAACACTCGCTGCGCGTTTACCTGTTTGCTGAACAGACAGGAAGCACCTGGCCTTGTGGCTATGTATCTGGTCGCATGTTAGTCGCTGCTGCCCTTTCACATTGACGATTGCAATTGGAAATTCGAACTTGTGTCGGGCAGTGCACTGGGACATGTAAAACTGCAAGCACCTTCATGAACTGACTAGCAACATATCACAAATAGCATCTACAAATATTCCTACAGTTATCCAGGGACTCCAGGAATAGTGTCTCGCGAAACCTTATTAAATTTCACTTGTGTTCAACAACATTGAAATCAATGGCGTGAGATCAAAATGATTGCCTGGGCTGCATAAATCAATAGATAACACATAGACCTTGCCACGCTATGATGCAGTGGGTCCATCATTCAGCCCCATATCTATGATCCCTCAGTGCTTCCCCCGTGAACACAGCAGACCGGGTGCACAAGTTCACTTATAGTTTTGAGATGAGAGCAGATAAGAACTTTGGATAATGGGTACAGATCCTCCTTTAGTTGCAAATGACAAACTACAAACACGTGATGATTTCCATGTGGGTCATTTTGTGAAGTTGGCATCCCTGACTTCCTTTACTACTGAGAGCTTAAGCACTGCAGTCACTTTGTGAAGAGATAAAGTCTTAAGCAGGTACTGGGTGCCATGGAAATTAGAGCTTCGGATATTGATATATTATCCAGGGTGGAGACTCATTCTTCAACCACGTACTGGTTATTTAGGAAATACTGTGCGTATCGATTCAGTTTATGGAGGTTGAATTAGAAAGCATTGGTTGCTCTTTAATATCATTAGCATTCATCTTTCCATTTGGCAGCACCTTTCTGCCGAACATAATTTTCCAGCTAAAATTTCACACGTCTCACATCTCCAAGCAAAAATATATTGGTTATTTGATTGTTTGTTTGATCAGTATCCAACTGTCTTCGTGAAGAATATTATTTACCTCACCATTAACTAAAATCCCAACATATATGCATTAACCCCAATATCGGAACTCACAGGTTAACACTCAGTGATTGAACCATAGGATCCCTATTTTGCAGCAGGAGGTCATTCGACGTATCGAGCCTGAACTGGCTCTCCAACAGAACATCTTACTCATGCTTTATCCCCGTAACTCCACATATTTATCCCGCTAAACACCGAATTTATACATCTTGGGACACAAAGGTGCAACGAGTAATCGACCTAACTTGCCCACCTTTGCACTGTTTTGGAATAGTTCAATTCCTTTGCAGAAAGGGACACTCAATGTCTCTCTCTGCTATCTACATCCTGACCACGATGTGAAAATGTCAGCGTTGGACTGGGGTGGGCGCAGTAAAAAGTCTCACAACAGCATGTTAAAGTCCAACGGATTCATTTCGTATCACGAGCACGAGGAGCGCTGCTCTTTCATCACTCACCTGATGATGGAGCAGCGCTCTGAACACTCCTGATACCAAATACACCTGTTGGACTTTACCCTGGTGTTGTGAGACTTCTTACGAAATCCTGCCATGATCGACCAGGCAATTTTGCTATTTTGAACACTGCCATATACTGAATGATCTCCTACACGTCTTTTCTTATGAAAATCTAAAATGTGCAATGCTTCATCTGAAAGTCCTGCAACATTTTCCTCTCTTGAAGACAGATCCAAATATTTTGTGGTCTAAATCTAACACCGTCTACCCGAAGAGATACTTTTCTTGCCAGCAGAAAATCGCAGCCAGCGTTCCTTTGAAGCCCGCACGATAATTTTGTCAACATATTCACTCAGGTTCAATGTCAAGCTCAATCGCAAGACTGAGTTTAAAGGCCTGACAATTAATTCGTCAAATGCACACAATGCATTCACGTTGGATCCTTTGGTAAACAACGTCCTTTTGAATCTTCTGCAAGAACACTGCCTTCTCTCACATAGGTTTTGTGGCTGGCTTATATTATGGAACTTAACTGAAATTACGGATGCAGAATATTCTATGGAGATGTTCATTGGTATCTATCAGCGTGCAGAACATCAATAAGATTCCATCAGTGAATTCAGTCAGTCAACAAGTTCTTGGTCAAAGCATGGTTTGTCGTCAACACATTACTAGTATGTTAGTTTAAAACTGAGTACCAATTGTCGCGAGATCATTTTAAATTGCTTGGAATTATTTTATGGTCACTGAGTCTGACCATATTTGCAAACTTCACTGATTACTGTTAATTAGTTAATGGGATTTGTTTATTTTTTGCTGTTGATGGATGTACATGTGAATTATTGGTAAATGTTTAAAACATCAGTTTTCAGCAAACTGGAGATAATTCAGAGTAAGAGTTTTAACAACACCAGGTTAAAGTCCAACAGGTTTATTTGGTAGCAAATACCGTTAGCTTTCGGAGCGCTGCTCCTTCGTCAGATGGAGTGGAAACCTGCTCTCAAACAGAGCACAGAGACACAAAATCACGTTACAGAATACTGATTAGAATGCGAATCCCTACAACCAACCAGATCTTTAAGATACAGACAATGTGGGTGGAAGGAGCATTCAGCACAGGTTAAAGAGATGTGTATTGTCTCCAGACAGGATAGCCAGCAAGTCCAGGAGGCAAGCTGTGGGGGTTACTGATAATGTGACATAAATCCAACATCCCGGTTTAGGCCGTCTTGATAACGGATGTCTACCTGATACGCTGCAGGAAAGGATGTCCCGAGGCATGGGACATTGGGGAAACCATGCAGACGCTACGACAACGGATGAATGAACACCGCTCGACAAGCACCAGGCAAGACTGTTCTCTTCCTGTGGGGGAGCACTTCGGCAGTCACGGGCATTCAGCCTCTGATGTTCAGGTAAGCGTTCTCCAAGGCGGCCTTCACGACACACGACAGCGCAGAGTCGCTGAGCAGAAATTGATAGCCAAGTTCCGCACATATGAAGACGGACTAAACCAGGATGTTGGATTTATGTCACATTATCAGTAACCCCCACAGCTTGCCTCCTGGACTTGCTGGCTATCCTGTCTGGAGACAATACACATCTCTTTAACCTGTGCTTAATGTTCCCTCCACCCACATTGTCTGTATCTTTAAGACCTGGTTGGCTGTACGGATTCGCATTCTAATCAGTGTTCTGTAACTTGATTTTGTGTCTCTGTGCTCTGTTTGAGAGCAGATTTCCAGTCCATCTGACGAAGGAGCAGCGCTCCGAAAGCTAATGGTATTTGCTACCAAATAAACCTGTTGGACTTTAATCTGGTGCTGTTAAAACTCTTACTGTCTTCACCCCAGTCCAACGCCGGTATCTCCACATGATAATTCAGAAGCAGAGTATCAATCTCCAATTGGCGAGTCCAGGTTTACTCAGCGACAGTCAGCAGGGCTTTGTCAGAGGGAGATGATACCGACTAAATGTGATGCATTTTTCAACAAGGTGATTGGATGCATAGATGAGGGAAGTTCAATTGATGCAGCTTCTATGGATACCAGCAGAACATTTGACAATTTATTGTCGTGCAGACTGATCAATAAGATAAAAGTACATTGGATCCAGGGTAACTTGACAAGTTGTATCCATAACTGACTCAGTGTTAAGATGTGGAGATGCCGGCGTTGGACTGGGGTAAACACAGTAAGAAGTTTAACAACACCAGGTTAAAGTCCAACAGGTTTATTTGGTAGCTTTTGTGGCTTTTGCTACCAAATAAACCTGTTGGACTTTAACCTGGTGTTGTTAAACTTCTTTCAGTGTTAAGACACAGAAAGTGGTGGTCGAAGGTGCTTTGTTGAACTGGAGGCCGGTATCCAGAAGTGTACCACAGGGATCAGTGCGAGTTGCCTTATTGTTCGTGATATATATCAATGATTAGTATGGGTTTGTGTATGCGTGTGTGTGTGTGTGTGTGTGTGCGCACGCGCGTTTGTGGGGGTAGGAGCGACGAGATGATTGTGCTCGATTACAGATGACACCAAGATTGGAAGAATGCTTAGTAGTGAGGAAGCAGGTCTTAGTTTGCACGAAGTTGTAGCCGAGTTGGGAAAATGAGCAGATCGGTGACAGCTTGAATGCCAAGAAGGGCGAGCTGATGCATTTTGAAAGGATTGAGAAGGCAAGGGCATGATCAACGAATTGCAAGACACATAAAAGGTTCTGGCCTGCTCCACATGCCCTGAAAGGCAGCAGAGCACTTGAATTGGGTAGTTTAAAATGCATATGGGAAACCTGTCATCATCGAATTTGCAAGGATTATTAGGGAGAGAGGTTGTATTGGAGCTGCAGAAAACTATGTGTAGGCCACACGTGGATAACAGTGTGCAGTTCTGGTCGTCACACGATAGGAAGGATATTGTGGCGATGGAGTAAGTGTTGATGAGATTCCCCCGGAGCATTTGAACAATGAAGAGAGACCGGTTAGCCTCTTGTTGCTTTTGTTACAATGGAGAAGGCGAAGGGGGGGACCTGATTGAGGTGTACAAGATTATGAGGCATATGTTCATGGTGGATATAAAGTGGCTGTTCCTCCTAGTTGAAGGATAAAGGATGAGGGGGCACAAAATCTAAGTTGAGGAACTGAGAGGGGTGGGGGGGTGTAGTCATCCTGAGGGCGCTGGCTATCTGGAATGCTGTGCCTGGGAGGGTGAAAGGGTAGAAAACGTTACAACCATCAAAGCTACGTGGATGAGCTCCTGAAAGATCAAATTATGCAAGATTCTCGGCCAAGTGCTCGGGCGTACGATTAATGTAGTTTTGTGGTTGCAGACACAAATGGCCGCAGGGCCTCTTCGTCACTGTGTGACATTCTGACCCTGTGACTCTGAGCCAGTTATTGGTGCTGATTCAGTTTGCTGAATAAGCATATTTGTCCAATATCTCTTGATCTGTGTTGAGTTCGATCATTCAGACATGGCTATTTGATTTGTGGGGCAGATAATGCTTGCTGCCAGGGATGTGTGTGATGTATAGCCCGGGCACTACTGTAAAGGGGAAATGTCTGGTTACAATAAATGCCAAGGACTTTATCAGCTGCGGTAGAAATATTGATAGCAACCAGCTGCATAACTGAAATTTGTTATCGTTTACTGCTTCTGAATCATCGTCGCGAAGTTTATGAGATTGAAGACAGAAATCACAAACCATGTCCTGGATTCATTCTGTCCTTTGAGATTCAGTGTCACAGGCCTGACTTGGTTCAATCTGTCCTTTCAGATTCAGTGTCTCAGGCCTGACTTGGTTCACTGTGTCTTTTGAGATTCAGTGTCACATGCCTGGCGGGATTCATTCTGTTCTTTGAGATTCAGTGTCACAGGCATGGCTGGGTTAACGCTGTCCTTTGAGATTCAGCGTCACAGGCCTGGCGGGGTTCACTCTGTCCTTTGAGATTCAGTGAAACAGGCCTGGATGTGTTTGAACTGTTATTTGGGATTCAGTGTCACAGGCCTGGCTGGATCTACTCTCTCCTTCCATATTCAATGTCACAGGAATAGCTGGGTTCGAAATGTTATTTGAGATCCAGTGTCACAGGCCTGCCTCGGTTCACTGTGTCCTTTCAGATTCAATGTCACGGGCCTGGCTGTGTTCACTCTATTCTTTCCGATTCACTGTCACAGGCCTGGTTGGGATCAGTGTATCCTTTCAGTTTGAGGGTCACAGGGCTGGCTGGATACACTATGCCCTTTGAGATTCAGTGTCAGAGGCCTGGTTGGATTCACTCTGTCCTTTGAGATTCAGTGTCACAGGCCCGGTTGGGATCACTGTACCCTTTTATATTCAGTGTCACAGGTCTGGCTGGATACACTGTGTCCATTGAGATTCAGTGTCACAGGCCTAGCTTGTTTCTCTGTGTCCTTTGAGATGCAGTGTCACAGGCCTGGCTGGATTCACTGTGTGATTTGAGATTCAGTGTCACAGGCTCGGCAGGGTTCATTGTGTGATTTGAGATTCAGTGTCACAGGCCTGGCTGGATTCACTGTGTGATTTGAGATTCAGTGTCACAGGCTCGGCAGGGTTCATTGTGTGATTTGAGATTCAGTGTCACAGGCCTGGCTGGATTCACTGTGTGATTTGAGATTCAGTGTCACAGGCTCGGCAGGGTTCATTGTGTGATTTGAGATTCAGTGTCACAGGCCTGGCTCTGCTCACTCTGTCCTTTCAGATTCAGTGTCACAGGCCTGGTTGGGATCAATGTATACTTTCAGTTTGGGTGTCACAGGCCAGGCTGCATACACTGTGTCCTTTGAGATTCAGTGTCACAGGCCTGGTTGGATTCACTCTGACCTTTGAGATTCAGTTTCACACTCCTGGTTGGAATCATTGTGTCCCTTCATATTCAAGGTCACAGACATGGCTGGATAAACTGTGTCCTTTGAGATTCAGTGTCACACGCCTGTCTGGTTTCAATCTGTCCTTTGAGCTTCATTGTCACAGGCCCGGCTGTGTTCGAACTGCTATTTGAGATTTAGTGCCACAGACCTGACTTGATTCACTCTGTCCCTTGAGATTCAGTGTCTCCGGCGTCACTGGGTTAACTCTGACCTTTGATATTCAGTGTCACAGGCCTGGCTGGCTTCACTCTGTCCTTTGAGATTCGTTGTCACAGGCCTTTCTGGCTTCACTCTGTCCTTTGAGATTCAGTGTCACAGGCTTGGCCGGGTTCACTCTCTACTTTCAGATTCAGTGTCACAGGCCTGGCTGGATAGACTGTGTCCTTTGAAATTCAGTGTCATCAGCCGAGCTGTTTTCGAACAGTTATTTGAGATTCAGTGTCACAGGCCTTTCTGAATTCGCTCTGTTCTTTGAGATTCAGTGTCACAGGCCTGGTTGGGTTTACTGTCATGATGTGGAGATGCCGGCGTTGGACTGGGGTGAACACAGTAAGAGTTTTAACAACATCAGGTTAAAGTCCAACAGGTTTATTTGGTCGCAAATACCATTAGCTTTCGGAGCGCTGCTCCGTCGTCAAATGGAGTTGAAATATCCACTCCATCTGACGAAGGAGCAGCGCTCCGAAAGCTAATGGTATTTGCTACCAAATAAACCTGTTGGACTTTAACCTGGTGTTGTTAAAACTCTTACTGGGTTTACTGTGACATTTGATATTGAGTGTCACAGGCCTGGCTGGGTTCTCTCTGTCCTTTCAGTTTGAGTGTCATAGGCCTGGCTGAGTTTACTCTTTCCTTTCAGATTCAGTGGCACAGTCCTTGTTTGATTCAGTGTGTCCCCTGAAATTCAGTGTCAAATGCCTGGCTGGTTCACTGTCTGGAGACAATACACATCTGTCTTTAAGCTGTGCTTAATGCTCTCTCCACTCATATTGTCTGTATCTTTAAGACCTGGTTGGCTGTAGAGACTCGCATTCTAATCAGTATTCTGTAACTTGATTTTGTGTCTCTGTGCCCTGTCTGAGAGCAGATTTCCACTCCATCAGACGAAGGAGCAGCGCTCCGAAAGCTAATGGTAGTTGCTGCCAAATAAAACTGTTGGACTTTAACCTGGTGTTGTTAAACCTCTTACTCTGTTTACCCCAGTCCAACACCGGCATCTCCACATGGTTCACTCTGTCCTTTGAGATTCAGTGTCACAAGCCTGGCTGGGTTCACTCTGTCCTTTTGAGATTCAGTGTCACAGGCCTGGCTGGGTTCATTCTGTCTTTTGAGATTCTGTGTCATAGTCTCAGCTGGATGCACTCTGTCTTTTGAGATTCAAGTTCTTCGGCCTGGCTCCGTTCAATGTGTACTTTGAGATTCAGTGTCACCGGCCTGGCTGCGTTCAAACATTTATTGGAGATTCAGTGTCCCAGGCCTCACTGGGTTCATTCTGTCCTTTCAGATTCAGTGTCACAGGCCTGGCTGGGTTCATTCAGTCCTTTGTGATTCAGTGTCACAGGCCTTGCTGGGTTCACTGTGGCCTTTGAAATTTAGTTTCACAGGCCTGGCTGGTTTCACTGCGTCGTCTGAAATTCAGTGGCACAGGCCTGGCTGTGTTCACTATGCACTTTGAGGTTCAGTATCACAGGTCTGACTTCATTGACTCTGTCTTTTGAGACTCACGTTTCCAGGCCTGGCTGTGTTCAATGTGTACTTTGAGCTTCAGTGTCACAGGCTTGGTTGGATTCTGTGTGTCCTTTGAGATTCTGTGTCATGGGCCTGGCTGGGATCACTCTGTCCATTGACATTCAGTATCACAGGCCTGGTTGGGTTCACTGCGTCATTTGAGATTCAGTGTCACAGGCCTGGCTGGTTCACTCTGTCCTTTGACATTCTGTGTCACAGGTCTGGCTCAGTTCACTGTGTCCTTTGAGATTCAGTCTTGGCTGGAGATGGAGAGAGTGAGGTCGCTAACTGAGTGCACTGAGAGAGCTTCACCAGCAGATGGAGAGAGTTAAGGGTCTCACTGAGTGCACTGAGACAGCATCACCAGCAGGTGGCGAGAGCGAGGTGGCTAACTGGATGCAGTGAGACAGCATCACCAGCGGATGGAGACAGTAACGTGGCTAACTGAGTGCAGTGAGGCAGCATCACCAGCAGATGGACAGAGTGAGGCGACTAACTGAGTGCACTGAGACAGCATCACTGGTAGATGCAGACAGTGAGGGGATAAATGAGTGCAGTGAGACACATCAGCAGCAGAAGGAGACAGTGAGGGGGTAACTGAGTGCAGGGAGACAGCATCACCAGCAGATGGAGTGAGTCACGTGGCTGAGTGCACTGAGAGAGCATCACCAGTAGATGGAGAGAGTGACGTGGCTCACTGAGTGCACTGAGACAGTGTCACCAGCAGTTGGAGAGAGTGCGGTGGCTAACTGAGCGTAGTGAGACAGCATCACATGCAGATGAAGAGAGTGAGGGGTAACTGACTGCAGTGAGGTAGCATCACCTGCAGATGGAGAGAGTGGGGGGTAACTGAGTGCATTGAGACAGCACCACAAGTAGATGGAGACAGTGAGTATTCTAACTGAGTGCATTAAGACAGAGACACTCGGAGATGGAGACAGTGAGGGGGTAACTGAGAGGGCATTGACAGGTTGCTGTAATGTGGTAAACAATAAGGATGTTTATGGGATATGGAAGGTCACAGGCTGGGAGTTGAAACTTGGTAAACAGAAGGATAGCAGCAGGATGTGGGAGGACACAGAATTGTGAAGTGTCGCAGTAAGTGAGGACGTAGGTTGGATTTTGGAGGACACAGACAATGTGGTGAAATGTCGGGCTGAGTAAAGATAACAGAAGGCTTTCCTAATACAAAGAATGATTGTTGAATTGTAGATAGCAGTGAGGATAATAACAGGGTTTGGGGACACAGATAGATGTGTGAGAAGTAGAAAGAGCGAGGCTAACAGTTGGATATCAGAGGGCACAGGTAGATTGGTGGGACATAGTTAGCAGTATGGATAATTGCAGGGTTTGGGATTGCAGACAGATTGCTGGAATGCAGTAAATAGTGATGATTACCATCAAATTTGGGAGAACAGAAAAACATAAGAAATAGGAGCAGGAGTAGGCCATCTGGCCCTTCGAGCCTGCCCCGTCATTCAACAAGATCATGGCTGATCTGAAGCGAATCAGTTCCACTTACCCGCCTGCTCCCCATATCCCCTAATTCCCTTATCGATCAGAAAACTATCTACCCGTGATTTAAACATATTCAACGAGTAAGCCTCCAACCCTTCAATGGGCAGAGAATTCCAGAGATTCACTACCCTCTGAGAGAAGAAGTTCCCCCTCAACTCTGTTCTGAACCGCCCCCCCCCCCTTATTTTGAGGCTGTGCCCTCTAGTTCTGGTTTCCCTTCTAAGTGGAAAGAATCTCTCCACCTCTACCCTAGCCAGCCCCTTCATTATCTTATATGTCTCTATAAGGTCACCCCCTCATCCTTCTAAACTCCTACGAGTACAGACCCAATCTGTTTAATCTCTCCTCATAAGCTACACCCCTCATCTCCGGTATCAACCTGGTGAACCTTCTCTGCACTCCCTCCAAGGCCAATATATCCTTTCGCAAATAAGGGGACCAAAACTGCACACAGTACTCCAGTTGCGGCCTCACCAGTGCCTTGTATAGTTGCAGCAAGACCTCCCTGCTTTTATATTCTATCCCCCTCGCGATAAAGGCCAACATTCCATTCGCCTTCTTGATCACCTGCTGCGCCTGCAGACTGAGTTTTTGCGATTCGTGCACAAGGACCTCTAGGTCCCTCTGCACAGTCGCACGATGTAATGTTTCTCCATTTAAATAATATTCCAATTTACTATTATTTCTACCAAAGTGGATAACCTCACATTTGCTAACGTTATATTCCATCTGCCAGATCCTTGCCCAGTCGCTCAGCCTATGCAAATCTCTCTGCAGACTTTCCGCGTCCTCCACGCAATTCGCTTTCCCACTCACCTTCGTGTCATCAGCAAACTTGAATACCCTAGATTCAGTCCCCTCCTCCAGATCATCTATGTAAATGGTAAACAATTGAGGCCCCAGCACCAATCCCTGCGGCACGCCACTAGTCACCAACTGCCAACCAGAAAAGCACCCATTTATCCCAACTCTCTGCTTCCTGTTAGATAGCCAATCCCCAATCCACGCCAACACCTTACCCCTAACTCCGTGTACCCCAATCTTCTGCAGCAACCTTTTGTGAGGCACCTTATCGAACGCCTTCTGGAAATCTAAAAACACCACATCCACCGGTTCCCCTCTGTCAACCGCACGAGTGACATCTTCATAAGAGTCCAGTAGATTCGACAAACACGACTTTCCCTTCATGAATTCATGCTGCGTCTGCTTGATCGAACCATTCTTATTCAGGTGCTCTGTTATTTCCTCTTTAATAATGGCCTCTAGCATCTACCCAACTACGGACGTTAAGCTAACCGGCCTGTAGTTACCCGCCTTTTGTCTACTTCCTTTTTTAAACAGCGGCGTAACAGTAGCTGTTTTCCAGTCAGCCGTCACTACCCCAGAGTCCAGCGAATTTTGATAAATTACTACTAACGCATCTGCTATTACCTCAGCCATTTCTTTCAGTACCCTGGGATGCATTCCATCCGGGCCCGGGGACTTGTCTACCTTCAGTCCTATTAGTCTACCAAGCACCACCTCCTTAGTAACAGTAATTGTATTAAGGACCTCCCCTCCCACCAACTCTCGATCTCTAATATTCGGCAAACTATTTGTGTCTTCCACTGTGAAGACCGACACAAAGAACTTATTTAAAGTCTCAGCCATTTCCTCGTTTTCCACTATTAAATCCCCCCTCTCATCTTCCAAGGGTCCAACATTCACTCTAGCCACTCTATTCCTTTTTATATACTTGTAAAAACGTTTACTATCATTTTTTATATTTTGAGCTAGTTTAGTTTCATAATCTATCTTTCCTTTCTTAATCGCTTTCTTAGTCGTTCTTTGTTTTTCTTTAAAGCTTTCCCAATCCACTAATTCTCCGCTATCTTTGGCCACTCTGTACGCATCTGATTTTTTTTTTAATACTCTCCTTTATTTCCTTCGTTATCCACGTCCGGTTATCCTTTTTCTTACAGTCCTTCTTTATCACCGGAATATATTTTTGCTGAGTACTTTTAAAAATCTCCTTAAAAATCCTCCACTGTTCCTCAGCTGTCCTACCTACCAGTCTGCTCGCCCAGTCTACATTAGCCAATTCCACCCTCATCCTATCGTACTCCCCTCTGGTCAAGCAGAGGACACTGGTTTGGGACCCTACTTTCTCACCCTCCATCTGGATCAGAAATTCCACCATATTATGATCATTCATCCCAAGAGGATCCTTCACAAGAAGATCCTTAATCCTACCTGTCTCATTGCACAGAGCCAGATCCAAGGTAGCTTGCTCTCTTGTAGGTTCTGTAACATACTGTTCAATGAAACAATCCCGACAGCATTCCAAGAACTCTTCCTCAAGCCCTCCACGTCCAATTTGAGTCGACCAATCAATATGTAGTTTAAAATCCCCCATGATTATTGCCGTTCCACTTTTGCACGCATCCATTATTTGCTTGTTTATAGCCCTCCCCACCTCTAAGTTATTATTTGGGGGCCTATAGACCACGCCTACCAGTGTCTTTCGCCCCCGACTATTCCTTATCTCCACCCACAACGATTCCACGTTTTGCTCCTTAGAGCCTATGTCGTCTCTCACTACGGTCCTGATATTATCCTTTATTAACAAAGCTACCCCACCTCCTTTTTCTACCTGTCTATCCTTCCTAAATGCCTGATAACCCTGTATATTCAGTTCCCAGTCCCGGTCACCCTGCAACCACGTTTCTGTGATGGACACTAGATCATATTCATTTGTATGGATTTGTGCCATCAACTCATTTACTTTGTTTCGAATGCTTCGTGCATTCAGGCAAAGTGTCTCTATGCCAGCCTTTATCTGGTCCCGGTTTGTTGAAGCGCTATTAACATCTCCCAAGACCTCTCCTCCTTTAGCTAGTTGTTTATTCACTATACTCCTGGCATTAGAGTAGACACCTCTCAATCCCATGGTCTGACCTCTCCCCTTCTCTCTTCCCAGTCCACCTGCCCTCTTGCACGCCCTATAACCCTTCTCTGTTTGCGAGCTACCTTCCTCACTCTCAGTCACGTCGCTTTGATCCTCTCCCCCCAACCTATCTAGTTTAACTCTCCCCAGTAGCCTTAGCCAACCTTCCTGCCAGGATATTTGTCCCCCTGGGATTCAAGTGCCACCCGTTTTTAGTATACAGGTCACACCTGCCCCTAAAGAGGTCCCAGTGGTCCAGGAACCTGAATCCCTGCCCCCTGCACCATTCCCTCAGCCACACATTCATCCTCCACCTCACTCCATTCCTTTCCTCACCTTCCCGTGGCACAGGCAGCAATCCCGAGATTACTACCTTTGCTTTCCTCCTTCTCAGCTGTCTCCCTAATTCCCTATACTATTTTTTCATGTTCCCTTCCCCCTTCTTACCCACATCAGCGGTACCAATATGTACCGCTACCTCCGGCTCCTCTCCCTCCCACCTCAGGATTTCTGGGACTCGCCCAGCGACATCCTGGATCCCAGCCCCAGGGAGGCAGACCACCATGCGAGACTCCCGCCTGCCTCCGCAAAATCGCCTGTCCGTCCCCCTGACTGTCGAGTCCCCGATTAATACCGCCTTCCTCCACCTTTCCTTAGCCCTCTGAGTTACGGGGCCGGACTCCACCCCGGAGACACGGCCACTGCTGCTTCCCCCAGATGGGCTGTCCCCCCCAACAGTACTCAGACAGGAGTACTTGTTATGTAGGGGCACATCCACCGGGGTGCTCTCAATCACCCGTGTTTTACCCTTCCTGGCTGTCACCCACTTGGCCTCCTCGCGTGGCCCTGGTGTGACCACCTGATGATAGCTCTTGTCTATCACCTCCTTATTCTCCCTCACCTGCCTAAGATCGTCAAGCTGCAGTTCCAGCTCCCTAACATGGGCCCTCAGGAACCGCAGCTCGACACACCCCTCACAGATGTGGATGTCCGGGAGGCCAGGTGCCTACAGGACCTCCCACATGCTGCACTGCGAGCACCACACTGGCTTTACACTCATATTTCACCCTTTCTTCCAAAGGTACACAGAGAAAAGTAAATTAGAAATAAATAAAAATAAGAAACTCACCCCTGCTCGCCATTTCTGCCTAAGCCCGATGAGCCAAAGCCCCTCAGTTCTCACTCAGCCCCCTCTCACTCCGCTGCCCGCTCCCAACGCTGCCCGTTAGATAGTGGGGCCTGCCTTTTAAACCTCCCGTGCACTAAAAAAAACCTCAAAAGACTCTTCCCAGTAAACCCCACGGCCACTGCCGGTTTCGCGCCAAAATTTAAAAATAATTAAATAAATAACTAACACCCGCGAAAAAGTACTTTAAATTCAATCTTACCCCAAAAATCCTGTCACCAGTCACACCTCTGCCTTTCGCCAAAGCAACAAAGAGGAACACAGAGAGATGGGAGAAAGGCAATAGCAGGGACAGTGATAACAGGAATTGGCAGGACACAGACAGAATGGTGAAATGTTGTAATGAGTGAGGATATTGCTGGGAATCTGGAAGGCAGTCAGTTTCCTTTAACGTAATAAAGAATAAGGATCACAGGAGGATTTGTGAGGACAGATAGATTGGGAAATGCAATAATCATGGACAATATAGGCATGATTTCGGAGTAGACAGACAAATGTAGACATAACAAAATAAATTTGTCAGGACGCAGACAGAATGGTGAAGGATTGCAAATGTTGGGGATATATCCAGGATTTCAGTGGACACTGACTGATTGCTGTAAAGCAGTTAGCAATGAGGATGTCAGTAGGCTTTTGGAGGACACGGATAAGTGTCAAAATGTAACAAACAGTGCGGACAACAACAGGTTTCGAGGGGACACAGACAGAATGGTGAAATGCAGTAAACAATGTAGATAACAGCAGATTTCGGGGGGATACAGACAGAATGGTGAAATGTAGTAAACATTGTGGATAACAGCAGTGTTTTGGAGAACGCGCATGGATTGGTGAAATGTTGCAAAGAGTGATGGTAAAAGCTGGATTTAGTAAGCCAATGGCAGATTGGTGTAACACAATAAAGAGTGCGTATGACAACAGGATTTGGGAGGAGGCAGCAAATGGATGAAATGTGCCAAACTGCACGGATAGCAGAGGATTTGTGTGTTTGGGGTAGTGCTGGAATGACGCAAGGTGCTGTGTTCAGTTGTTGGGGAAATACAGTTCTCTCTGTGTCGATCTGGAGCACAAAAATGAAGAGAAAGGAATCAAAGGGTGTCTTTATCTGTCATAATCTTTATTTAATGGTGTAAGAATGGACGGTGCTCCAAAATGGAATTCAAATACATTTGACAATAATAAGCACCAAATTTGGAATTATAATCCCGGCTCTGCTCTACAATGTAATGTGATATAAGAGCTTTAATACGGACAGTTCAATATCCGATATATATTATATTATGTTTCTCATTGAACAGAATGCAGACTCACTCAAAATGAGAAGTTAAATGCAAATTCATAAAAAACCAGGAGGAATAACCCGACTGATTCAGAAATTACAATATCTATATCTGGAGTTGAAGCATATTCCACACAGTGATATTTGTGGAAAAGTTCAGGGGTCTCCCCTTTGATGTAATCCAGAGTCATCTATCTGAGGACTCCACATCCTGGATTTGGATTTGTTGATGACTATTACCTGAAACTAAAATAAATAGTGTGAGAATAACAACCAATTCCACAATCAGTTAAACACATCACATGTACTTGTATTTTTGTTTACAATATTCCCAAGTCCAACCGGCTGTTTATTTTTGATCTAAAACACACTGCACCTTCTTTCTGATCGTTTGATTGTAATTCACCACTGGAAATACTGCAGGGTTTGGATCTTGCTGGGATGGTCAGGAGATGATAAGGAGCGTTTTAGACAGCGACATTACTCGCGGCAGCTGCTGGGAAATGTTAGGGTGGTGTGGAACTTCGTGGGACATGAGAGATGATGAGACTGCACCCATTTCCTCTTCATTCTCAAGAGGCAAAGCTCCAAATTCGGGGAAGTTAACATCCTGCTCATTTGAGATCGCGCTTTGACCATATTGTAGGTCAGAATTTTAGCAAAGATACATGATGTTTTTTATCCCTCTTGAATAGGGCATTTGGTGAACAGTTAGAAATGTTGCAGGTTTGGAGAAGTGGTGTCTGGGACAAGGACTAAGGGAAGGTCTGTGATAGATAGGAGAGTTTGAATGAGAGAAAAGTGAATCCACACGCGCTAAAGGGAATGGAGATGAAGAGAGAAAAGAAACAAAGAAGCTGTGCCTGGAGCAGGGGGACTGCTGACTGAAAGAAGGGGAAATGAATCAAAGAAAAGGAAACAGAATGGATTCAGAGTTTACTTTCTGAAACTGTTGGACTGGATGTTGAGTCCAGAAGGCTGTAAAGTGTGGAGGAGCTGGGTGAGTGGGAGGATTTCCCCTGGACCCTAGTTAAAACAGTCATCTGTAGATCCAGGATCGATAGGGCTGGAGAGGGAGGCAGGGATCACTCTGGCTGATCTGCTGTGGTCTTGCTCGTGCCCAGCTCGATCTGATCTGTGCTGCCCAACACACTGGAGAATGTTTGACAGGAAATGAAGATTAGAAATCTAACTAATGTGTCAACTCCTTCAGAGGGTCACACACTGTATTCTAACAAACTGAACTGGATTGCACTGAATGGGAAGTCATGTAACCCTCACAGACTTCATGAATGAAGCACATTTTTAAGAGGGGGGGGAGGGGTGGGGTGGGGGGAGAGGGGGGGGGGCGAATTAGCTGCAGACTCCAGCCTGGTTGTTCCTATAAACATGAGCTGATGCCTATCTCTGTGCATGTGTGTGTCCCTGGGTACAGTTCCCAGAGAGTTTAAAATCCTTCATCTCTCTCTCTGCAGAGCTCCTAGTTAAAGACACATTGACAACATTTATCTGAATGAAACTTCACTCTCATTCTCTCCCTCCCCTCCCCCAATCAGTGCTTCTGCTCTCAAAAAAGTCTAAACTTTTTTTTGCAGCTCTGATCTGTGGTGACTTATTCAACATTAAGCACAGGGCGCACACATTCAGACTCCTGGACAGACAACAACAGGGATTGGTTTGGAAATCAGAAATTGAATTGTAAATGCAGCAACAAAGAACTTTGCAAGAAAGTGTTTGAGTTCAGGCAACATAAGCAAAAAATGAACTTTGCAAGAATCAGCAAAAGATGCAAACCTGTAGCCGATGGGTTCCGAATGAACAAGTTGTACAATCCACATTCAGACCTGGTCTCTCTCTATCTGGGCAGGGCTGCTAGTTACTTTAAACTCATTTTCTCTCAGCCCCCAGTGCTGGTGATGTGAAGAGAGAGATAGAGAGAGCCTTGGGATAAATCACTTGCATGGTGCTCACTAACCCACATACACACACAACCCTCACCCCTCCTCTCAGTGACATGTTGGTGTTGGACTGGGCCATACCTGGAGTAGGTGGGTTCAGGTGAGGTGTAGGAGATATGGTTGGATGGGGTTGATTGGGGAGGTGTGGGTAGTTTGTATGACTCAGTGAGGGTATAAAAAGACTGGGGATCCATTGTTCTGTCTCTCTACACGTGGATTGGTAAGTGTCAGGGTAACTTTGTCTTTGTGAATGTGTGTGTGTGCGTGCTTGCACTGATATTTTAAACCCCCCTTTACCCAGCACAAAGCACCTGGCCCTGAATCTCTCTCCCCCACCTTGGGAGAGGGGATGGAAAGAGTTTGAGAGATCACCGAAGGAGCTTATTCCCATGGTGAGTATGGAGCTCTTCAAATTCTGTCTGCCCATTTTCCCACCTCTGCTTTTTCTCTTTGTTTGCAGCCTCTTCTCAATTTCTGTCTATCTTTAACTTGTGATTTTTCAAATTTCAGTCCTGAATCTTTATCTCTGACTTTTTCGCTCTCTTTTTTCTCTCTGTTCTTTCTCTGTCTTTCCCACTCAGTCTATCTCTCTCTCTCTCTTTGTTCTCTCTCTTCTCTTTCTCTCTGTTTTTCCCGCTCAGTCGATCTCTCTCTCTCTGTCTTTGTTCTCTCCCTCTGACTCTCCCTCTAAATCTCTCTCTCTGTCTTTCTCTCTCTCTGTCCTTTTTCTCTCTCTCTCTTCTCTTGTTCTCACTCCATCTCTGTCCTTCTTGTCTGTCCTTTCTCTCTCTCTCTTTTCTCTCTCTGTCCTTTCTCTCTCTCTCTTTGTCCTCTCTCTCTTTGTCCTTTTTTTCTCTCTCTCTGTCCTTCTTCTGTCTCTTCCCACCCCCTGCACACTGTCTCCCACCCACCCACCCCCCCCCCCCGCCTCCACCGCTCTCTGTGCCCCCGCCACCCACCCGCTCTCTGTCCCCCCACCGCTCTCTCTTCCCCATCCCCCGCGCTCTCTCTCTCCCCCCACTCCCCCGCTCTCTCTCTCTCCCCCCATTCCCCCGCTCTCTCTCTCTCTCTCTCCCCCCCCCCCACTCTCCCGCTCTCTCTCTCTCCCCCCACTTCCCCGTTCTCTCTCTCTCCCCCTACTCCCCCGCTCGCTCTCTCTCCCCCCACTTTCCCGCTCTCTCTCTCTCCCCCCACTCCCCCGCTCTCTCTCGTAGCAGTTGAGGCTACCTCGTTGAATGTTTTCAAGGCAAGGATACATTTTTGAACAGTAACGGAATTAAGGGTTATGGTGAGTGGGCGGGTAAGTGGAGCTGAGTCCATGAAAAGATCAGACATGATCTTATTGAATGGTGGAGCAGGCTCGAGGGGCCAGATGGCCTCCTCCTGCTCCGAGTCCTCATGTTCTTATGGAGTGAAGGGATATGAGGAGCAGCTGGGAAAGTGGAGTTGAGGCAGATAGGGCAGCCACGATTGTATTCAATGCAGAGCAGGGTCAAGGGGCCACACAGTCTACAACTGCTACTATTTCTGATGTTTTTCAATTAAAAGCCAGACATTTCCCAACTGGGGGCCCAGACAGTAATATACAAATTAACACTTACAGTTCACTGCCAGGAAAACGAGATATTAATGTCCATGGAGAAGTAGTCAGGGTCAAAGCGGCAGTCAAGTTCACACATTTAGCCAATTCGGAATGGCTGGAACACAAAAGAGAAAGATCTTACAGTGGAGCATGAACAGTCTTAAAAACCATCACCTTGTCTGAATCTACAATCGTGATGTGGAGATGCCGGCGGTGGACTGGGGTAAACACAGTAGACACAGTAAAACTCTGACTGAATCTACAATCACCAGCGACTCCATTTCCCAAAATAAAAATGAAGAATGTGTCAACCCACTGCTCTCTATATATTCAATTGCAACTTCCAGCTTCATTTCGAATTGAAATCCTTAATGATAATATATGGTGCAATTTGAAAGGTAGTTCAAAAACAGTGAGACTTGGGGATAACAGGCAGAGATTTTTAAACACAACACTGGTTGATACGTTGTTTCAAAAGCTGGGAAAAAATTCCAACTGCTAAAGTTGCGTAACAAACTGGAGGAATTCCTGCTGGGTTTTCTTGAGAGCGGGATTTTCAAATCTCCTACACTCTGCGCTCTGCACTGCAGAATGCGCTCACGTGATTCTCCTTAAAAACATAGAACATAGAACAGTACAGCACAGAACAGGCCCTTCGGCCCACGATGTTGTGGCGAGCTTTATCTGAAAACAAGATCAAGCTATCCCACTCCCTATCATCCTGGTGTGCTCCATGTGCCTATCCAATAACCGCTTAAATGTTCCTAAAGTGTCTGACTCCACTATCACTGCAGGCAGTCCATTCCACACCCCAACCACTCTCTGCGTAAAGAACCTACCTCTGATATCCTTCCTATATCTCCCACCACGAATCCTATAGTTATGCCCCCTTGTAATAGCACCATCCACCCGAGGAAATCGTCTTTGAACGTTCACTCTATCTATCCCCTTCATCATTTTATAAACCTCTATTAAGTCTCCCCTTAGCCTCCTCCGCTCCAGAGAGAACAGCCCTAGCTCCCTCAACCTTTCCTCATAATAACTACCCTCCAAACCAGGCAGCATCCTGGTAAATCTCCTCTGCACTCTTTCTAGCGCTTCCACATCCTTCTTATAGTGAGGTGACCAGAACTGCACACAATATTCCAAATGTGGTCTCACCAAGGTCCTGTACAGTTGCAGCATAAGCCCACGGCTCTGAAACTCAAAACCCCTGTTTATAAAAGCGAACACACTATAGGCCTTCTTCACAGCTCTATCCACTTGAGTGGCAACCTTTAGAGAACTGTGGATATCGACCCCAAGATCTCTCTGTTCCTCCACAGTCTTCAGGACCCTACCTTTGACCCTGTAATCCACATTTAAATTAGTCCTATCAAAATGAATCACCTCACATTTATCAGTGTTAAAATCCATTTGCCATTTTTCAGCCCAGCTTTCCATCCTATCTATGTCTCTTTGCAGCCTACAACAGCCCTCCACCTCATCCACTACTCCACCAATCATGATGTCATCAGCAAATTTACTGATCCAGCATTCAGCCCCCTCCTCTAAGTCATTAAGAACAATCACAAAGAGCAGAGGACCAAGCACTGATCCCTGTGGCACTCCGGTCGCAACGTGCCTCCAATCCGAAAGTTTTCCATCCACCACCACCCTCTGTCTTCGATCAGACAGCCAGCTACCGATCCAATCGGCCAACCTTTCCTCTATCCCACACCTCTGTACTTTCATCATAAGCCGACCATGGGGTCCTTATCAAACGCCTTACTAAAATCCATGTATAAGACATCAACTGCCCTACCTTCATCAACACACTTAGTTACCTCCTCAAAAAACTCTATCAAATTTGTGAGGCACTACTTTCCCTTCACGAATCCGTGCTGACTATCCCGGATTAATCCGCATCTTTCTAAATGGTCGTAAATCCCATCCCTAAGGACCTTTTCCATCAATTTACCAACCACTGAAGTAAGACTAACCGGTCTATAATTAGCAGGATCATTTCTATTCCCTTTCTTAAAGAAAGGAACAACATTCGCCATTCTCCAGTCCTCTGGCACCATCCCCGTGGACAGCGACGACCCAAAGATCAAAGCCAAAGGCTCTGCAATCTCATTCCTTGCCTCCCAAAGAATCCTAGGATATATTTAATCAGCCCAGGGGACTTATCGACCTTCACTGTATTTAAAACTGCTAGGACATCCTTCCTCCGAACATTTATTTCCTCCAGTCTATTAGCCTGTAACACCTTCTCTCCCTCAAAAACATGGCCCCTCTCCTTGGTGAACACTGAAGAAAAGTATTCATTCATCACCTCGCCTATCTCCACTGACTCCATACAAAAATCCAGGGACAGATCCTATTTCAGTTTGAGAGACTGGTGGCAGAGCGCTGAGCGGCCCAGTGCGCAGACGCTGATTTGTCAGAGCAGAGATCGGCACATGTGCAGTACTCCCACACTGCCAGGCTCCCGATTGTTCGCCAGCCCGCGTCCCGCATCACTGACGTGTGACCGCCCCCCCCCCCCCTCCCCCACCCATCTTGATCGCTGGTCTCTCGGACGTGTCTGGGCCAGCCATGACCTCTCTCCACCCCCCACGCCCCCACCGGCCGAGAAGGCGGGCGGGGGAGGGGGGAGAAATGTGTGCAGGCCCAAAAACTTCAGTCCCAGGCCCGCTCAAGTTATTCAAATGGTAATCAGCATAATGTATACAAATCCGCACTGATTTCTGGCACAAAGCTCACAGCACTGAAAATCAGGCCAGAGACACACGGAGACTGAGGGAAGCCCGCTCCACGGTCTCCGCTTGAGTCTCTCAGCTCACTGCGCTGCGCGTGGGCTAGGGGAATCACCTCCATAGACTGCAGAAGATGACAGAAGGTTATGTTTCACATTTATCATTCACCAGTTCAGCCATAGCTGCAGCACTGCATCACATTTGAGGTCTCTGGAAAGAATGTAAAACAGCATTACCAGAACTGGACCAAGAATCAGGATCTTTACCTAACGGACTGCAAAGGTTCAAGAAGGTGGCTCATCACGACCTTATCGACAATCCAGGATCAGCAACAAATGCCAGTGACGTCCCAATTCCATTGACAGAGAATAAAAAACTTTAGTTCTACGACGACAATGGAGAAACTGGCACTATTCTCCTGGAGGAAAAAATAAAAAGAATTTGAACAGGGGACTTCAAAATGAGGAAGCTTTGATCGTGAGGAAGTGTTTCCACTGGCAAAAGGGTCAGAAGCACTGATTTATGATATTCTGTAATTGGTAAAGGAACCAGAAGGGAGGTGAGCTTTTTTTAAAACATTGAGTTCTGATCTATAGAACTATAGAAACCCTACAGTGCAGAAAGAGGTCATTTGGCCCATCGAGTCTGCACCGACCACAATCCCAACCAGGCCCTGCCCACATATCCCTACATATTTACCCACGAATCCCCCTAACCGACGCATCTCAGGACACTAAGGGGCAATTTTAGCATGGCCAATCAACCTGACCTGCACATCTTTGGACCGTGGGAGGAAAGCGGAGCACCCGGAGGAAACCCACGCAGACGCAACGAGAACGTGCAAACTCCACAGAGACATTGACCCAAGCCGGGAATCGAACCCAGGCTCCTGGAGCTGTGAAGCAGCAGTGCTAACCACTGTGCTACCGTGCCGCCCAACTCTGCAAGAAATTATCTGAAAGAGTGAGGCCACAAATAACCTCCCCTCCTGTTCCCCCTCCACCTGTCTGACCTAATTTATTTTAGGGGTTTGAATGGAATTATCAGCTGACAGAAGTTTTACTCACTGATATGAGAGCTCAGGACAAGCGGGCAAATATCTTATTATCAGAGCGAGGATATTCGGGAGATAAATGTAGGAAACACTTACTCACACAAAGGGTGGCAGAAGTGTGGAACACTCTCCCTCAGATATCTGCAGATACGAGCTGTTGAATATTCTCTCCCTGTCTGCATGGGTTTCCTCCGGGTGCTCCGCTTTCCTCCAACAGTCCAAAGATGTGCAGGTTAGGTGCATTGGCCATACTAAATTGACCCTAGTGTCAGGGGGATAAACAGGGTAAATATGTGGGGTGACAGCAATAGGGCCTGGGTGAGATTGTGTCTGGTGCGGACTTGATGGGCTGAATGGCCTCTTTCTGCACTGTGGGGATTCTGTGAACAATTTTCAGTCTGAGATGGGGATATTTATGCTCCCAAAAGGTGTGGATCTGAAGCTCAGGCAGCTGGATGGAGTTTGTCTCCCAGATCAATGGGCGGCTCAGGCTGGAGGGACTGAATGTCTGGCCCCTCGTCTTGCTGCTGCTGGATCTCAGAACGTATGCAGCTCCTGGAGCTGGGGGAGGCCATTCGACCGCTTCGATATGGGACAGCCCACCTTTCAGACAGTTTATCCCTTGTTGGTGAGCTTTGTGAGTGTTATTTTTATTGAAGGGTCATTAACAATGTGTAGATTCACACAGACGCTATCCATGTTACTGGGTCACCAATGTTGCTGATCTTCCCCCTGAACGGGGGACACTCACAGTGAAGAAACAGCCTCCTCAGCCAGTCTCGGCCCGTTGCTAAGGGAACGCTGCTCAATCACTGCGCAGACGCAGCCCGTTGCTAAGAGAACGCGGATCAGTCATTGCGCAGGCACGCAAAGGGGACCTGGCCGAGTCACTGCGCAGGTGCGCCGCCTCTCCACTGCAATCTGCTGACGTCAGCTCGTCAGCTCACGTGAGGAGCTGTCAATCATTTGCCTCTTAAATATTTTTGTTCATTTACTGAATAAATTCTGTTCACCTGTTGTATCAAACTCACTGTCTGGTGTCTTTTCATCTTGTTCCATGAACTTAGTGAAGGTCAGTGGGCCTCACACTTTGTGCTCTCAGGATTATCCTGTCCACCCAAATAGTCTGAAGATTTGTAAGGTTAGTGTGAGATTCTTGAATCTACCACTGTACGTGAATAACAGTATCAAGTTACATGTGGAATTTTCACCATATCTCACCATTGACTTCAATCATGCACACATGTACAAATACATGTACACACACACGGCTAGGAACTTGCACATGTGATTTCAAAATGAAAGTGGTTATAACTTTTCGGGCGAAAGGGATCGAGGGATACGGAGAGGAAGGGGGGATCAGGATCTTGAATTTGATGATCAGCCATGACCAAAATGAATGGCGGGGCAGGGCCAAATGGCCTCCTGCTTCTCGTTTCTATGTTTCATACACTAACCCCCAAGCAGGCAAACACTTGCACACACACAGAATCACACACACAATTTCTCTCTCACGCACACACACTTGCACATATCAGCACACAAATGCACACACCCCTCCCATGCCCATACACTAACACACATATATGTAGAATACACACCCTCCGGGTGCTTCGGTTTCCTCCCACATTCTGAAATAGATACTGGTTAGGTGCAGTGAAAGGAACAGACGTCAACTGGGGGAATTTCACAATAACTTCATTGCATTGTTAATGTTAAACTTACTTGTGACCAATAATGAATTTTAACATTGAATTCTGAACACTAACCGCCCCCTGAGAGAACAAATTATTCCTCCTCATCTCTATCTTCAATGGCAGTTCCATGAATTTTAAACTCTGCCCCTCAATACTAGATTCCCCCATGTTGGCTCTGTTCTGTGATAATTAATACAGATGTTTAAAGATTATTCCGTCGTTCTTTAAGGGCAGCAGACACGGAAAAAACATGTGGCTCTGTACAACAGATACATTTCAAGGGGATATTGCAGCCAGCTGTATCTGATTGGGCAGTAATCTTCCCTCAGAACCAGACAGATTGTGGGTTCAGCTCAGAGCCTCAAATACTAGGCCATGGGTATAGATCAAGAGACTCTGAACACAGCATGATGGGAGAGCGGACAAAATAAAATGGTGTTGAATTTGTGAGCCTTGCTTTGTGGAAAGCTTTAGTGCTTGGCCAGAATGTTAACTTTTCAGTGGACCGACCAAATATTAAGCTGATCTTTCTCTACATCCCATCAGTAACCGCAACACTATATTCTGCACCTTCTCCTCTCCTCCTCCCCTATGTATGGTATGGTTTGTCTGTATAGCGCACAAGAAACAATACTTTTCACTGTATCCCAGTACATGTGGCAATAATAAATCAAATCAAATTAACACGTGAAGTTAGACCCTATGGGGTGACAGTTGTCTGAATACAGATTCTATCTTATTGTAACATTCAGGTACCATGTACACTGAGCTCATCGGCGTTCTGTCTGTATTGTGTGAATCCAATCTTGAAATATCCACGAATGTTGATAATTCTGCCAAGACAGAAATAATGTTTGCATTCTCCGTGATTAGCCCCCTTGATGATAAACAACAGTTCGATGAGTGGGATGGAGAGCAAGAGGAAGAGATGCTTTGCAACAGAGAGGTCGGGAGAATGAGAGAGAGCAATGCGGAGAGTAACACTTGTCTGAATACAGATTCTATCTTATCGTAACATTAAGGTACAACAAGTATTGAGCTCACCAGCATTTGCAGAAGCCATTATATGAATACCATTCTGTCTGTATTGTGGTGAAACCAATCTTGACATTTGCACTCATGTTGCTAATTCTGCCAAGACAGAAATCATAGAAACCCTACAGTGCAGAAGGAGGCCATTCGGCCCATCGAGTCTGCACCGACCACAATCCCACCCAGGCCCTACCCCCACATATTTTACCCGCTAATCCCTCTAACCTACTCATCCCAGGACTCTAAGGGGCAATTTTTTTTTAACCTGGCCAATCAACCTAACCTGCACATCTTTGGACTGTGGGAGGAAACCGGAGCACCCGGAGGAAACCCACGCAGACACGAGGAGAATGTGCAAACTCCACACAGACAGTGACCTGAGCCGGGAATCGAACCCGGGACCCTGGAGCTGTGAAGCAGCAGTGCTAACCACTGTGCTACCGTGCCGCCCTGAGTGTTTGAATTCTCCATGATTAGACCCCTTCATGATAAACAAGATGGTGGATGAGAGGATGAGAGAGATAGAGCAATGCAGAGTAACAGAGATATAGGGTAAGGGAGCAATGCAGAGAGTAACAGTTAGACATTGGGAATAGAGATTAATTCAGATTGATAGTGAGTGTCGGGAAGTACAAGACGCTACATAAGCAAGGTAAAGATTTGAAAATGGAGGAGTGTTTCTGACCCACTTTTAAAAGACAATCCACACTCACACCATTCACATTTCACACTCTTGCTCAGTCCTGTGTTAGGGGATGTTGAGTGTGGGATCAGTGTTTGCTTTTCTCAAACCACACTGATATTCCCAACAAGGGCAAGAGGTTTCAGTGTTTAAAAAATGTAAACATTTAAAAACAAAAGCAAACAGGATTTGGTCAAATCTCACGGGATCCAGGATGAGGTAGCCTAATGGAAACAAAATTGGTTGATGACAGAAGACAGAGGGTGGTTTTTCAAAATGGAAGCCTGTGACTACTGGTGTGCCTCAGGGATCGGTGCTGGGTCCCCTGTTATTTGTCGTTTTACATTCATGATTTGGATGAGAATTTAGTAGGCATGCTTAGTAAGTTTGCAGATGACACCAAGGTTTGTGGCAGGGTTGACAGTGAAGAAGGTCATCAAGGATTGCAACGGGATCTTGATCATTTCATCGAGTGGGCTGATGAATGGCAGATGGAGTTTAATTTAGGTAAATGCGAGGTGATGCATTTTGGTAGATCGAACCAGCGCAGGACTTACTCAGTTATTGGTAGGGCGTTGGTGAGAGTATTAGAACAAAGTGATCTAGGGGTACAGATTCATAGCTCCTTGAAAGTGGAGTCACAATGGATAGAGTGGTGAAGAAGGCATTCCGCATGCTTGGTTTCATTGGTCAGAAAAATGAATACAGGAGTTGGGACGTCATGTTGAAGTTGTCGAAGACATTGGTAAGACCTCACTTGAAATACTGTGTACTGTTCTGGTCACCCTATCATAATAGGATATTATTAAACTAGGAAGTGCGCAGAAAAAAACTACGGGGATGCTACAGGGTCTTGATGGTTTGAGTTATAAGAAGAGGCTGCATAGACTGGGACTTTTTTCCCAGGAGCGTAGGAGGCTTAGGGGTGGTCTTACAGTGGCCTGGCTGGGTTCACTCTGTCCTTTGAGATTCACTGTCACAGGCCTGGCCAGATTCAGTGTGCCCTTTGAGATTCAGTGAAGATGCCTGGCTGTGTTCAGCCTGTCCATTGAGATTCAGCGTCACAGACCAGGCTGGATTCAGTCTGTCCTTTGAGATTCAGTGTCACAAGCATGGCTGGATTCAGTGTCACAAGCCTGGTTTGGTTCAATCTGTCCTTTGAGATTCATTGTCATAGGCCTGGCTGGGTTCACTGCGTCCTTTGAGATTCAATGTCACATATATACCTGGATTCACTATGTCCTATGAGCTTCAATGTCACAGGCCTCTCTGGATTCACTCTGTCCTTTGATATTCAGTGTCACAGGCCTGGCTGCGTTCACTCTGTTGTTTGTGATTCAGTATCAGAGACATGGCTGGATCCACTGTTTTTTAGATTCAGTGTTACAGGCCTGTTTGGGTTCATTGTTTCCTTTGAGATACAGTGTCACAGGCCTGGCTGGATTTGGAGTGCCCCCTCTTAATTATGAGTGCTGGGTTAAATTATGAGTGCCTATTGTCAATTAGGAGTGGCCCCTGTCATTTCCGACTGTCCCCAGTCAATTAGGAATGCCGCCTATATCGATTATGTGTGTCCTCATCTCAATTCGAGGCCATGGACCAAATACTGAGTGAAATCCGAGGAAAGACATTGCAGAGCCTCTGGCGATGATCTTTGTGTCGTCGATGGAGATGGGAGAGGTTCCGGAGGGTTGCGGATGTGGTTCCCATGTTCAAGAAAGGGAATAGGTATAGCCCAGGAAATTACCGACCGGTGAGTCTAACCTCAGTGGTTGGTAAGTTGATGGAGAAAATCCTGAGGGACAGGATTTATGAACATTTCGAGAAGTTTAGTATGCTCAAAAGTAGTCAGCACGGCTTTGTCAAAGGCAAATCGTGCCTTACGAGCCTGGTGGAGTTCTTTGAAAATGTGACTAAACACGTTGACGAAGGAAAAGCGGTAGATGTGGTTTGCATGGACTTCAGCAAGGCGTTCGATAAGATCCCCCATGCAAGACTTGTCGAGAAAGTGAGAGGTCATGGGATCCAAGGGGCTGTTGCCTTGTGGATCCAGAACTGGCTTGCCTGCAGAAGGCAGAGGGTGATTGTAGATGGGTCTTTTTCTAAATGGAGGTTGGTCACCAGTGGAGTGCCCCAGGGATCTGTTCTGGGACCCTTGCTGTTTTTCGTTTTCATAAATGACCTGGATGAGGAAGTGGAGGGATGGGTTTTCCGAAGACACGAACGTTGGTGGTGTTGTGGGTAGTTTGGAGGGACGTCAGAAGCTGCAGCATGACATAGATAGGACGCAAGACTGCACGGAGAAGCGGCAGATGGACCTCAACCCGGATAAATGTGTAGTGGTACATTTTGGCAGGTCAAATGGGATGAAGGAGTATAATATCAAGGATAAGACTCTTGGCAGTTTAGAGGATCAGAAGGAACTTGGGGTACGGGTCCAGAGGACTTGGTTAAGAAGGTGTATGGTGTGCTGGCCTTCACCAATCGAGGAGTTGAGTTGAGGAGACTGGAGATAACAATGCAGCTCCATAAGACCCCCGTCATACCCCAGTTGGAGTACAGTGCTCAGTACTGGTCGCCTCATTACAGGAGGGATGTGGAAATGATTGAAAGGGCGCAGGGAAGATTTACAAGGATGTTGCCTGGATTGGTTGGCATGCCTTATGAGGACAGGTTGAGGGAGCTCGGTCTTTTCTCCTTGGAGAGACGAAGGATGAGAGGTGACCTGATAGAGGTGTACAAGATGCTGAGACATATAGATCGGGTGGATTCTTGGAGGCTTTTTTCCAGGGCTGAAATGGCTGCTACGAGAGGACACAGGTTTACGGTGCTGGGGAGCTGGTACAGAGGACATGTCAGGGGTACGTTTTTCACTCAGAGGTGGTGGGTGAGTGGAATCGGCTGCCGTCAGTGGTGGTGGAGGCAAACTCGAAAGTGTCTTT
Organism: Mustelus asterias; assembly: GCF_964213995.1. Taxonomy (NCBI): domain Eukaryota; kingdom Metazoa; phylum Chordata; class Chondrichthyes; order Carcharhiniformes; family Triakidae; genus Mustelus; species Mustelus asterias. The sequence goes on from NC_135822.1 coordinate 50,863,952, forward strand.
TAAGAGACTCCTGGATGAGTACATGGGACTTAATAGGATTGATAGGTAAGCCTATATATAAGCCGAGGTAGGTCGGGACATGACCGGCGCAACTTGTTGACCGAGGGCCTGTTTCTGCTCTATTATTTCTCTGTTCTCTCTGTTCTAAATTATGACAATCTAGTGCTTGTAAGAGTAAATAGAGCAACAGATCTCTTAGTTATTTCAGTCTGGGACCTGTATGAGCATTTGCAGAACACGCAACTGAATTGCTTTTACAGCCGCACATTCAACAAATGCAAGGAAACTGACTGAGAGTTTGATTGAATATGAGGACACGTGCACATTCACAGTGCAATACATGTTTTGTCACAGCAGCCGCAAATCCCAAACTCTTATTTCTAAAGAGAGAAGAACTGGTACCCACAAAGTTTGTGCCTCATGGAAATCCCCTCCCCACCCTTTTGCCCTGTCTGGGCTTCTACTGCACAACTTTCACCTCCCTGCCTTTGCCCGCAGTCCGGACACACCCTGGTCTGCGTTGTTGCTGTCTGGCAGCTACAGTCCCCAGTGGATGGCCATTCTTGCGCGAGTCCTCCCCTTTATCATCAGGACCGAGGGTGGAGGGTTTTGCATGCAGCAGCACCATACAGCCACAGGTTGAATTGGTTCATGGACTTAACTTACGTCCGTAAGTTTTGCAGCCTTGTGGAGTCTATATATATAAGTTGTCAAAGGCTGCACTTCATTTTTAGTTTACTGAAAAATCTGTAACTTTATTTTTTGGTGGCAGTTCAGCCCCAACATCGATCTTTAGGCACCCGTTATGGAGGGTGGCGGGAATGGAGGAGGACCTCCTCATTTGCCTGCTCCTGGGCTTGGCCGAACTGGCCATTAATAGGTCCAGGCAATGGGAGGTTGGGTGGGTCGTCCGTCCCAGCTGCTTACCCATCTCCCGCAGGTATGTTCACTGCCAGGTGAAAGGGAACATGTGATCTCTGCTTACCTGGTGGGCACTGTGAGGACTTGAGTGTGTTTTTAACCCCTTTCATCATATTTTGCTTTCTTATTTAAATTTCCTTGGAGATTCTGTTCATTTTTAGGATGCTGCATTTTAATTCCTCCATCAATTTGTTGATTTGGTTTATTTGGTTAAGATCCAGACTGCAAGATGCAGAATTTCACTTTCATCTCAATCTCTGGACTTTTCCCTCGGATGCCAACAGTCCACAGTCACCTTGCAGAAATGTCCCCCTTCATTTTAACAAAGAGCAGAGGGCTTTCCTTGTCAGCAGCTGCTGCACCGCTGGGAGGGGGGAGGGAGAAGGGACGGGGTGGAGGGGGACAAGAAGGGTGAGATAGAGATGGAGTGAGAGGTGGAGGGGTAACCAATTGTAGGTTGCAGTGGTTAGAAAAAACATTTGTACAAATTTATGGTTTCAGAAATTTGTCTTAATGTTGAGCAAACTGGCAGTGGATGTTTGATGAATTGTCAGTCTGGTAGATGGTGTTCTGTAACAGATGAACAATAATCTCATTGAATGAACGAGCAAACACTTGGGAGTGTTCACTTCTGTTCCTGTAAGTTTGTAAATACCTGCTGTGGTTCCTTGATGTAGTGAGGTTCCTCAATTAACTCCTGCTGATGTTGGAACAGAGTCTAGTCAATGAAAAGTAATCTTGTCCCACACATTGGTCAGAGTAGTGGAGAATAGGAGAAGTGAATGGGGAAGATTGAAGAGATAGGGAGGGAGTCAGTCACAAGGTGTTTGGAAAGATCTCTCTCTCTCTCTCCCTGAACCATTTTCTCTCTGTTTTTCCTTCTTTCTCCCTGAACCATGCTCTCTGTCTGTCTGCACATGAGAGAAAATGGTTAGCGAACAGTGGTGTTTGAATACCAACAGCCTCAACACTGGAAATATCTGGGTGATTCTGGTCAGAATAGACACAGCATTGTAATACTGAGTATCTCTGAGTGATTCCAGTCTCAATACAGGCAGCATCATAACGCTGAGTATATCTGGGTGACTCGAGGCTGAATACAGACCATCAACCAATATTGTTGAATCATACAATCCCTGCATTGCAAAAGGAGGCCATTCGGCTAATGGAGTCTGCAACGACCACAATTCCACCCAGGCCCTATTTCCCGTAACTCCATATTTTACCGTGCTAATCTCCCTCACACCAGGGTCAATTTAATATGGCCTATCAACCTAACCCACACATATTTGGACCGTGTGAGGAAACCGGAGCACCCTTTGGAAATTTACGCAGACTCTGCAGAATGTGCAAACTCCACACAGACAGTGAGCCAAGGCCGGGAATTGAACCGGATCCCTGGCGTTGTGAGCAGCAGTGCTAACCACGGTGCCGCCATGCTGCCCCTGCATCTGGGTGATCTACTCTGAATACAGAGACAGCATTAGAAACACTGAGTGCATCTGGGTGATTCTAGGCAGAACAGAGAGAATTAACTGCATCATAACACTGAGAACATATGTGGTTATTGTTACACTTTTCAAACACGGACTTTCTGCACATTCATTCTAAGCTTGGGGAGAAAATGACGAATCTGTTTTTCACTCAAAAAACCATATGGGTAGTACAGTGGTTGGCAGTGGTGCCTCACAGTGCCAGGGACCTGGGTTCAATTCTGGCCTGTCTGTGTGGCGTTTGCACATTCTGCCCATGTCTGCTTGGATTTTCTCCGGGTGCTCCGGTTTCCTCCCACAGTCCAAAGATGTGCGGGTTATGTCGATTGGCCATGCTAAATTGGCCCAAGTCTCAGCGGATTAGTAGAGTAAATATGTTGGGTTGCAGGAATAAGGTCTGGGTGGGATTGTGGTCGGTGCAGACTCAATGGGCCGAATGGCCCCCTTCTGTACTGTAGGAATTCTATGAAACCCCAGATTGAAAATGAGGATAGTCTGATCAGACATTGTGTAACCTTCATTTACAAACATTTCCAACTCTCTTATTCAAATTCCCTGTTCACTCCGCTTGATGGACTGTCCGAGGATTGAGGAAATTGTCATTATAATTGAAATATTTCTGACAGTCTTATTGAATCTTTCTTTCACGTCTGGATGGTGGGCTGACCTGGGAGTGAGAAAATTGTCGTTCTCGTTCACCTGGCACGATTTGTCATTTTTTTTCTCTCCTGCTTTAATCAGATCTCCGGTAAATGCTGGATTAATTGAGAAAATCCACAGCTGGAAGTAAACAAGGAGTGTGGACTGCGGGACTATAAGAGGTGAACCAGCACTGGATTGTGAGCACCAATCAGAGAGAGACCTTGAGATTGAAAGAACTTCTGTATATTTTCTGGAGAATAAGGTGAGAGAAAGTTGCATTTACTCTGGTCCCGTTGACAGTACACAAAGTTTACAAGATGAGGTCAGAAATGCTGAGTGAGAGAAAGTAGAGTCTGAGCACTGAGTACAAATATCCAAGATAAAGTGTTGTTTAATGTCAAGTTGGATCAGTTTGTGTCTCAGTAAACTTTAATTTAATAAAACCACAGTGTTACGTCTCGTTATATAAGACACGCAATATTGGAATCGCAGCTTCAGTGTTACTTCAAAACAAACTGGTTGACTGTTCTGGGTTAATCTTCCTCTTAACTGAACTGAGGGTGTGTGATGTTGGTTTTGTTTTTTCCGTTTTCAATTATATTTGCTGAAGGATTTCCTCTGTTGCCAGGGTAACAATCTGACTGATCTCAGTACGAGAGACAGGTGCGAGCACCAACTGGTGGAGAGAAATTGGATGGGTGGGGGCCAGACGAGGGGATCAGCATGTGAGGGGCAGGATTCTGGAGATAGTAAGAAGCAAACAGAGATACAAGGCAGAAGGAGAGGGCGACCAGGACAATCCGAAACACAGACAGACAGGAGTAAAGGAGCAAAGGAAAACAAAGAGGTGGGGAGAGACGCACTCGTGCAGACAGCCAAGGAAGTTAGAAACTGTCATAGCCTATACTCTTGAGACCAAGCAACATCCTGGAAAACCAAAGCATCCATATCCTTCTGGACGTGTGGTGACCAGAACTGCATGCAATAGTCCAAGTGCGGCCTAACCAAGGTTTTATATAGCTGCAACATGATATGCTTAATGCCCTGGCCATATGCCTTCTTAATCACCTTAGCCACCTGTGTTGCCACTTTTAGGGAACTGTGGACCTGCACACCCAGATCCCTTTGTATCTTAATGTTCCAATGAGTTCTGCCATTTAAAGTACAGTTCACACGTAAATCTGGTCCTCCAAAATGCATTACCTCGCACTTGTCCAGATTAAAATCCAACTGCCATTTTTGTGCCCGAGTCTCCAATCTATCCACATCCTGTTGTAAACTCAGCACTTTTAGCATCTCCACCAATCTTTGTGTCACCCACAAACTTACTAATCAGACCACCCACGTTTCCCTCCAAACAAAATAGGTCCTGCACTGATCCATGCAGAACACTCCTGGCTACAAATCACCATTCTGAAAAACATATCCTTCCCCTGCTGCTCTCTGGGGCAAATTTTCCCATTCTGCCGACCACGAGAATTGGAATGCTGAGGGGTGGACCATGGAAAGTCCGTTGACCTCGGGTTGGATTTTACGGTTATGGGACGAGCACGGCCGCAACATCCTGCCCCGTCTTCCATTACGAAGCCAATTCTGTTTCCATCTGGCCAGCTCACCCCGAATACCTTGCGATTTCAGTTTTTGTACCAGTCTGCCATGTGGGATCTTGTCAAACGCCTTACTACAGTCCATATAAACTACATCCACAGACTTCCCTCATCAATTATCTTTGTCACCTCGAATTGTTGAGACATGACTTTTCCCCTGCAAAGCCATGCTGCCTGACACAAGCTCGTCAATTTCTTCCAAATGTGCATGTATCCTGTCCTTTAATATCTTCAGCAAAAGCTTCCCCGCCACAGACGTTTGGCTCACCAGCCTTTTATTTCCTGGATTATCCCGGCTTTCTTTCTCAAACAAGGGATCAACAATGGCTATTCTTCAGTCCTCTGGAACCTCGCCTGTGGTTACAGAGGATGTGAAGATATCTTTCTACTCGCCTATTTCTTGCCTCCCACAGTAAACTGGGGACGATCCCATCTGTCCCTGGGGACTTGTCTACGTTACTGCAATTTAGGATACCAATCACATCCTCCTTCGATTATATTGATATTCTCTAGAGCGTTCACACACCCATGCTTGGCCTCAACATCCTTCATGCCCATCTCCTTCATGAATATCAATACAAAGTACTCTTTAAGGATCTCACCGCCTTCCTGTGGCTCCATGCATAACTTCCCTCCATTGTCCTTGAGTGGTATATCTTGGGCTACCCTCTTGCTCCGAATGTATGCATAAAATCCTTGGGATTCTCCTTCACCCTGTTTGCTAAAAACATTTCATGGGCCCTTTTAGTCCGCCTAATTCAGCGTTTAAATTCCTTCCTATTTTCTCTCTGCTCCTCAAGGGCTTTGTCAGTTTTTTTAGTTGACTCGACCTATGGAAGGATATATTGGCATTGGAGGGAGTGCAGAGAAGGTTCACCAGGTTGATACCGGAGATGAGGGGTTTGGATTATGAGGAGAGGCTGAGGAGATTGGGTTTGTACTCGTTGGAGTTTAGAAGGATGAGGGGGGATCTTATGGAGACTTATAAGATAATGCGGGGGCTGGATAGGGTGGAGGCGGAGAGATTCTTTCCACTTAGTAAGGAAGTTAAAACGAGAGGACACAGCCTCAAAATAAAGGGGGGTCGGTTTAAGACAGAGTTGAGGAGGAACTTCTTCTCCCAGAGGGTGGTGAATCTCTGGAATTCTCTGCCCACTGAGGTGGTGGAGGCTACCTCGCTGAATATGTTTAAAGCGCGGATGGATGGATTCCTGATCGGTAAGGGAATTAAGGGTTATGGGGATCAGGCGGGTAAGTGGTACTGATCCACGTCAGATCAGCCATGATCTTATTGAATGGCGGGGCAGGCTCGAGGGGCGAGATGGCCTACTCCTGCTCCTATTTCTTATGTTCTTATGTTCTTATGGTTTCTTTTTGACTACGTTTACAATTTTCCTTTCCATCTATGGTTCCCGAATTCTGCCATTTCTGTTGTTCATTTTTCCTGACCTTGCATGTCCTGCACTTCAATCAACTGGCTTTTAAAAGCCTTCCACGTGCCAGACGTAGATTTGACGTCAAATAGCCGCTCCCAATCCGCAATCCCCAGTTCCTGTCTAATTTGTATGTATTGGGTCCTCGTCCAATGAAGCACCCTGAATCAAGGGTTACACTTGTCCTTATCCATTACGACCCGAAATCTTATGGAATCATGGAATCATTTGCTCCTGTCTGCTCTGAGCTTTCCAGGTTATGTGTAACTGACTTTTTAAAAATACATTTCCAATTCAATCAAACAAGTCCAATTCAGAGTCTCAACAAGTTGAGACATTTCCGATCCAAACTGACAAGACAGGGTTTGCAACCCCTGTTTTGGGCCTGATCTACATGAGCCAAGCTGATTGGAGGAGGCGCAGGTCTTCCTCCTCCAAGGCTTGATCTCATTTGCATCTTAGCCAAAAGGCCGAGATGCCGCTTTTAATAATTGCTTCATCTGAAAATGAAGCTTAAATTTAACCAAATGACCTCAACCAAGTGCAGCATCCGATCCATACTACACTTGGTCTCAGCCAAAAGGTATGTGTAACTGACTGATGCTTTTTCAAATTTGAATTTCCTTGCTCCGCCTTCGACTTGCTCTTTGCACTCTTGCAGTTCTTAGCTAAACACCCCTTTTTGTTGCAGTGGTAACAAACAGCATCAATAAATTTGCAATGATCCACATCGTGTGTCCCTCGACACCTGAAACATTCCATTGCTTTCACTTTTCAGCTTGCTGCCTCTTTCTTTGCTTGATGCAGTGCACCCTCCTGCACACCAACATTTGTCTTCTGAATATCTTTTGCATTGCAGCCATTTCCATGCCCTGAGAAATTTCAAGGGCCCTCTTGAAAGTCAATGTAGCTTCACCCATTAACTGATGCTGTCTGGGTGTGGGCGAAGCCGGGTCATTGGGGTTGATGATGCACTGACCCTGATCTGTTCTGATGACTTGATGTGGATTACAGAGGGAGCCTCACTGGAATTATATTGTAAATTTAGTGTTAAATTGAAGAGTCTCGTAATGGAGAATGAATTTGTGCTTTGGGTTTTTTTTCACAAAATCAGACACTGGAAGTACGAGTTGTTGTGTGAGAGTATGAGTGAAACAGGTAACTGCAGTTTACATTGTTTGTTTCAAAACTTGGTTTTAAATTATTGCTGTTGAATAACTTCCAATTCTAATTTGAAGAAATTAAGTGACTGAATCACTTTTCCATTTCCATATTGGAGAAAGGAGAGGACATCAACTGAGTTTGATTAGGTACACAGGTATAGGGTCACATACACTGACCCATTCACACAAGTGGAGAATATGGAGCCACATGCATTTGTATAGCATCTTTAACGTAGCAAAACGTCCCAAGACACTCAACAAGAGAAAAATTCAGTGGGAAAACAAAGACATCAGACATTCGATGGAGTAGCTGGGCAGGTGACTAATTTTACTCAGATTGTTAATCTTTTTAAGCTGAATCCGAGGAGAGGGAAAAGTAAAAAGTAAAAAGGGCATTGGTGAGGCCGCAGCTGGAATACTGTGTGCAGTATTGATCCCCTTATTTGCGGCAGTATATATTGGCCTTGGAGGGAGTGCAGAGAAGGTTCGCCAGGTTGATACCAGAGATGAGGGGTGTTGATTATGAGGAGAGACTGAGCAGATTGGGTTTGTAATCATTCGAATTTAGGAGGCTGAGGGGCGATTTTATAGAGACCTATAAGTTAATGATGGGGCTGGATAGGATAGAGATTGTGAGATTCTTTCCACTTAGAAAGGATACTAGAACTAGAGGGCACAGCCTCAAAATAAAGGGAGGTCAGTTTAGGACAGAGTTGAGGAGGAACTTCTTCTCTCAGAGAGTGGTGAATCTCTGGAATTCTCTGCCCACTGAAGTGGTGGAGGCTACCTCGTTGAATGTGTTTAAATCACGGATAGATGGATTCCTGATCGGTAATGGAATTAGGGGTTATAGGGATCAGGCGGGTAAGTGGAACTGATCCACTTCAGATCAGCCATGATCTTATTGAATGGCGGGGCAGGCTCGAGGGGCTCGATGGCCTAATCCTGCTCCTATTTCTTATGTTCTTATGTTCTTAAATCAGCCGAGAGGCTGAGAGAGGGAATTCCAGATCTCAGGACTTGGCCTGAATTCTGGACAAATTATCCTCAAGATACACATCCTGTCAGATTGGGCAAGGTACAGATGGCGCGGGCTTCTAGGGCTGCTGTAGGTTACATGAATAGGAAGAGAGGGCCATGGAGAGATTGAAAAGCTAGTTTGAGCATTTTAAAATTAAGGTGCTGTGAGCAAGTGTGAGTTGCAGAACACAGGTGAATGAACTGAGACTTGGTTTGAGTTGGTTTGGATTTCGGAAGCAGAGTTTCAGAGCAGTGAGAATGTAGAGCTTGATGTCAGCAGCTTGCATGTGGAACCTGCTGCCAGGTTACCGAGGAGCAGCATGTTGATGAGAAATTGAAGAGGGCCAACTGATAGAGATAATGGTGTGGGAGAGACCAATGTCACCGATTTTCTGATGTACAGGAACAGATAAGAATTGAACCAAGAGCCGTTGATGTATTCCCACTCAGCTGGAGCACTGGAGGCAGGAGTTGGAGAAGGATGACATGGTCAAGCATGTTAAAGGCTGCAGACGGGTGAATGAAGATATTTCATTGACTTTTGTCAGAGTTGGATAGGATAGTATTTGTGATTGTAAAAGCAGTGTCAGGGTGCAAACTTGATTGCATGATGCTCCTGCAAAAATGGTGTCGGATTTGGGAGTTAACAACATGTTCAATGACTTTGGAGAGGGAAGTGGAAACTGGAAATGGGGCAGAGGATTGCAAAGGTGAAGGCTGAATTTTTCAAGGGACCTGATGAGGTATTTTATGAAACAGCTGTCTCACATATCGCGGTAACATATGTACAATTGTAATATTCTGAAATATATCTTGCATAACAGTGAAAATATCAATGCTCTGCTTCTGATTTTAATATTTACACCTGATCCTGACATTGATATTATCTTCATTACAGAGTCTCAGAATCAGAGAACATCTGTCAATATCATGGCTGAAGGTTCAAATAGGGGAGAATATCCAACATCTTCAACAAGAATGAGCATGGACACAGGTAGGATAACAAAACAATACAAATATAATTTGTCCTGTCTGCCGCTCACCCAGGAAGAGGGAACAGGACAGGGACAGAATAGAAAGTTGGAGTGAGTGACCATCGAGAGCGGGTTCAACCAAGATTCGGCCGGGGGCCGGGTGTGACCTGTGAATCTCCTCTACGCGGCCCCGGAGGCAGTTTTCAAATTGTCAAAGAGCTGAGTTCCAATTCAAGATTCTGCTTGGAGCTGCTCCTCCAATCAGAGGTTGTTTCTCTCCCCCGTTACTGCTGATTGGCCGACTAGTGAGTGTGCATGGAAGAAACAATCCATGATTGGTGGCGTAGTGAACAGTGTGCTGAAGGCTGGTGTGAGAAAGAATCAATGGTATCACTGAGTGGGGCAAACTGCAGTGGGGCTGGAGGCCGATGGGAGGGAGCAGACGTGGCAGGGTCAGAGTGGGTGAAGCCTTGGCAGGTCAGTTGGATAAAATCGAATTGGGGGCAAAGACGGAATATTTGTCGTTTTTGTGAGACCATGGGACCATTTTACATGTGACTAAAGGGACATGTGAATGAGTGAGGGCGTGTGGGAGAAAGAGTGACCGTGTGTCTGTGTGGGGTGGTGAGAGTGAGAAAGAAAATTGAGACTGGACGTATGCATTCACACTCATCCCCACCCACTCCACATCATCCGAGGGCACTGAGTCAGAGGGTGGAAGATTGCGCGCCATGACTTGCGCGTCTCTAAGTGAGTTCCATGTATGGAAACAGGTGGAAATCTGTGGTGAGGGGCGACGGTCGCTCTGTGTCTCTGTTGGGGGCGGGGGGGGGCGGTAGAAGTTTGCTCTGTGTCACAGTGGGTGAGGATAGCTCTGTCTCTCAGGGAAGGGGTCGTTCTCTGTCTCAGTGGGGGGAGGGCCCTCTGTGTCTCGGTGGGGTGGGGGTCCGAGGTGTCTTTTTCTTTTTTATCATTTGTCCCTTACATCGGGATGCCAATATTTTGAGAGCTGGTTCTCTGGGAGCCACCTCCTATTTTGCTTTGCTAATTGTCAAAACATCTGGCATGAAAATCCGACAGTGCAGCTGGTGGTCTATATCCCCCTTTTCCAGCTGAGTTAACAGACAAAAAAATCAGGATCTTCCACTTGTTATCTATCCGAAATTCGGCCTCTTGAGTGATTGAAAAATGCATATATGGCCCCTGAGGTGGAAAGGTGAACAAGCCTGATCTAGAGTGAGATCACAGTCCCAGATTGAGGGAGCTCCGGCGTACTAACTGTTCAATCGACAACTGGAATTGGGCATTGTAAGGTTGACAAAGAGTGACTCGAGCAAAGTATTCCTGAGTAATAGTGTGACATCTGGTCCACAGAAATAGGGGAGTGATAGTGGTCGGAGTATCTGTTGTCAGGGGAATAGACAGATTGTTCTACAGCCCTGGCACATCACAAATGTCAGTTACTTCCTTTGTACCAGAGGAAAGAATATCGTGGAACTGGTGGGATCATCTTTGAGAAGGAGGAAATACCAGAAAAGATCCATGTTTAGAAGTAGTGACACAGATGGAAGGATGTTCATAGAGGGGCTGTTAAAGCTGAAGCACTGGAGTGATAAAAAACAAGGCATGAGTTTGTGATATCTGAATTGTTCTGTGCTGGGTCAGGTAAGGAGGGAAGTAAGAGGCTGGTCAATGTGAAACTACAAGGCTGGAACAGGAGTGGAGTTTCTCACTCTCGGCTTCGAAAGGAAAGGGCCCTAACGTCAGTACCATGAACCCATCAACGACAATGAGAACAAACCATTCTTACAAACATATGAAATAGGAGCAGAAGTCCGCCATTTGGCCCCTTCACTGCTTCAGTCATTCAATAGGATCATCACTGATCCATTTGTGTTTCGAAATCCACCTGTGATTCCACTTTCAAGGAGCTATGAACCTGTACCCTGAGATCTCTTTGTTCTATAACTCTCCCTAACACCCGACCATGAGCTGAGTAAGTCCTGCCATGGTTCGATCTACCAAACTGCATCACGCCGCATTTATCTAAATTAAACTCCATCTGCTCTTCGGCAGCCATTTGAGATGTGGCCTTCCCAATGCCCTGTAAAACTGAAGCATAACACCCTTTTATCTTCAAGTCCCCTCAAAATAAAGGACAAGATTCCATTAGCCTTCTTAATTACTTGCTGTGCCTGCAAATCTCATGCACTAGACCATAGAACACCCAAATCCAAATGCATCAGAATTCTGCAGCCATTCTCCAGTTTAGTAATACTGTTTCTTTTATTCTTCCTGCCAAAGCAAACAGATTCACATTCTCCCACATAATACTCCATCTGTCAGTTTTACTCACCCATGTCCAACCTCTTTATATCCTCTTCACAATAACCTTTTCTACTGATCTTTGTGTCATCTGTAAATTTAACCTTGATGCCTTCGCTTCTCTCATCTATTTCATTAATAAAAATTGTAACACATTGATGCTGCATCATAGACTCTTGCAGCATTCCACTCGTCCCAGCCTGCCAATCAGATAAAGCACCCATTCATAAATACTCTGTTATCTACCAGCCAACCAATCTTCTTTCAGTGCTATGATGTTACTCCCTCCACTGTGATCTTTTATTTTCCACTTTGATGTGGCACCTCATCGAATGGGCTTTGGAATCCACGTACAGCATGTCTACAGGCTTCTCTTGATACATAGTGTCATTGATCCATCGAAGAACACCAATAAATTAGTTCAGCACGATTTCCCTTTCCATGCTGACTCTTCTATATTTCCTTGAGTTTCCCTGAGTGTCCAGGTATGACCTTCTTAATCATAGAAACAATACGGGACAGAAAGAGGCCATTCGGCCCATCGAGTCTGCTCCGACCACAATCCTACCCAGGCGCTATCCCCATACACCTACATATTTTACCCACGAATCCCTCTGAACTACGCATCTCAGGACACTAAGGGTCAATTTTCTAGCACGGCCAATCAACCTAACCCGCAAATCTTTGGAATGTGGGAGGAAACCGGAGCACCCGCAGGAAACCTACATAGACACGAGGATAATGTGCACACTCCACACAGACAGTGACCCAAGCCGGGAATCGAACCCAGGTCCCTGGAGCTTTGAGGCAACGTTGCTACCCCACTATGCCACCGTGCCGCCCTGAGGTCGGGTTCATCGGGTTTTCAGCCGGATGGAACCATTTAAGAAACAAGGGAATTTTAGAAAATTAACACCAATGCATCCAGTACCTCATTAGCCACTTCTTTAAGATCGTAGTATGAATGTTATCACGATCTGGAGATCTCTCAGCTGACACTTGAGTAGTTTGTTCCGTACCTTCTCATGATTGCAACTTAATCAAGTTCCTCTCTCCTAATAGCTGTCCTACAGTAATTGCTGAATGCTTTTGTATCCTCCAGAGTGTAGGCAGCAGCCAATTATTTGTTCACTTAAACCGCTAGTTCATTATTATCTGCTATTCTCTCCCCATTGTCACTCTCCACAGGACCAGCACCAACTGTACCTGCTCTCTTCCTGTTTGAATACTTGTAAAATCTCCTACTATCAACTTTTACCATTTTTATCTGCCATCTGTTTATTTAAGTGGACAACACAAGTCTTCGACCCATTCTTCTGCCTCAACCTGGCACTTGGTAGGCAACATTTTTTGCACTCTTGCTCTTTACTGCAGTGAACAGTGTCAATCCCCCTCACTATATTATTTTGGAACAAAGTGTCCAGCTATTTCTCTCTCAGCCTAATGTTGCACAGTGTCTTCAGTTCAGCTTCCAGATCAGTAATCCTGACCTGGATTTGCTCCAGCTGCTTACACTTTCTGCAGACGTATTTGTCAGGAAACGCCTTGGTGGCCAAAAGCTCCCACATTTCCACAGCTGCAACATGGCACCAGTGCTGCCATTGGTACTTATGTTATTTAGTTAACTTAAATTGATTGCTCATTTAATTAACTTAGAATCATTCCTGTGTATAACACACCTCTTTCCCCCATGAAATCCCACTTGAAGCTAATTTGCTGCTCTCGATCTCCGTCTTACTCTGCCGTAGTTACCTGTTCCTCACACGCCTTTTACAAAATACAAAGTTACCATAGGTACTGTTACCTGGAAAGAATAGCAAGGAGAGAAAAAGCATATTTCAAGAGCATGGAAGGAAACTTGCAAATGATATTAAATCAACACAAACATTTTTTTCTCTTACATTTGGGAACAGACAGTGATCAGTAACAATGTAGACCATGTGAAAGCTGATCATAGTGATAGTCAATGAAAATATGGAAATTGGACTTTGTCAAATCATTACTTTGCATCAGAATTTACAGTAAATAAGAGAACAACGTGCCCGACATCTCCAGGAAACTAATGTTGAATCAGGGATAGGGTTCATTCCAGCATTTTAAAGTAGGTGAGGCATTTTTCTCAGATTCACTATAAAGATTTGAGCCTTGTTGGTGAGGCCAGCATGTATTGCCGATCTTATCTTCCCTTGAAAGGTGGTAATGAGCTGCCGCTGCCTTGAAACTCTGCAGTCCCTGTGGTGCAGTTACACCCACAGTATATTGGAAGGGAGTCTTGGAATTTTGACCCAATGACAACGAAAGAGTTGGGATATAATTCCAAGTCAGGATGGGAAGGAGGAGAACTTTCATGTTGTCGTGTTCCCATACATCTGCTACCCTGCTAGGTGATAGACGTCATGGATTTGGAAGTTGCTATAGTGGTTGCCATCAAGCATATTATTTTGTTGTTGGAAGTGTTGAGCTTATTGCATGTCATTGGAGCTGGTTTCTTCTGGGCCAGAGATGAATGTTCCATCACTTTACTGACTTGTGCATTTTTAACAGGGAACAAGCTTTGGGGAATCAGGAAATAAGAAATATCAGCTGCAGAATTCCCAGCCTCTGACCTGCCCTTGTAGCCACAGAATTTATATTGCTTGTCAAGTTCAGTTTTCTCTCAATGGTAACCCAGGGAATATTGTCAGTGCAAGATTGAGTGATGGTCATTTTGTTGAATGTCATGAGGAGACGATCAGATTATCTGTTGTTGGCAACGCTCATTGTGTGGCAGTTGTCTGGTGTTAACGTTACCTGCCACTTATCTGCCCATCCTGGATACAGTCTTGTTCGTGTTGTATAGGGAAATGGACTGCTTCAGGATTTAAACAGTCATGAATGGAACTGAACGTGATGCAATCATCAGTCCACATCCACATTCCTGACTTTATGATGGAAAGGAGATCATTGATGAAGGTTATTGCAAGAGTTCTGCAGTGAGGTGCTCGGCCCCATGTCCTGGAGTAAAGATGATTCACCTCGAACCTCCACAATAATCTTCCTTTTTGCTCGGTGCGACTGCAGCCAGTGGAGAGATTTCTCTGATTCTCATTGGCTTCAATTCTACCAGGACATCCGAATGCCAGAATCGGTCAAGTATTCCCTTGATGTCAAAGGCAGCTGACTCCCCCCCCCCCCCCCCCCCCGCTCCCCGCCGCTCCGGCCTCACATCTAGCATCATTTAAAGATGAGAGTTCTTGCAAAGGTTTCTTCTGGGTGAAAGTTTGAATTTTTAATGAAGTCATCTCATCCTAGAGGTGATACGGTGGACCACAGTCCCCCACTCAGGCTGAAAATGTAAGTGTCTAACTTCGCATGACGAGGAATTTTCTGAACAAAATAAGCGCCATAGGACTGAACGGCAAGACTTTAGCTGCCATCAGGAAGGATCTCCTGCCTCTGCTATGCCAGCCGATCAAATGGCAAGGAATGATGATCTCAAGGAATGATGTATTTAAGCCGTGAGTCCCTGGGTTGTCTGCTGCTGGGATGCTTGTTGTCCTGTAATTTTGTGTTTCAAATTCTGCACATGCACTGTGTGTATTAGCACAGGCACAGCCTTTCTGTCTCTGACCCATCTGGGAGCGACCCACCCCACACTCCCTCACCCCTGTCCCCCTGCCCCAGCACTTACAGGACTGTCAGCCCCTCCCCAACCCATTCCGATGCAATTGTGTGTTATTTCCTTACCTCATAGTTGGTCACTGTGAGTTTGACCAGAAGCAGACCTTGATCAGCCAGATAGATATAGCAGCACAACAACAGGTCAGATATGGGGCATTCTGTGGACAGTAAGTCAACAACTGTCTCCCCAAAGTTCACAAACTACAAGGCACAACTGGAAGATTTGCAACTCGCTTGATGACTGTGACTCCATGAGCACTCGCAGCTCGATAACTCCCCAGGACAAGATAGCCCAATTGAACAGAGGCTCATCCAGCACCTCACTCCCTTAGCCACCAATGCACAGATAAAGCAATATGCATCATTACAGGATGCACTGCAGCAACTCATCAAGGCTCCTTCAACATTTCCAAATCAACGAACTCTGCCAGCCTTGAAGGAGAAGGGCAGCAGCTATATGGGAAGATTGCAATTTGAAAGTTTCCCTCCAATCCACAAACCATCCTTACTTGAAATTATATGTCCATACCTTCGCTGTCACTGAATAACAGTCCTGGCATTCCCGTCCTAGAAGCACTGAGTGTACATTGCAGCGGTTCAAGACGGTGGCTCACCAGCTTTCCAATGGCAATAAAGGATAGAAAACAAATTCAGGCCTTACCAGCAACCCCCACATCCAATTATGAACAATGTTTTAAAAAATGATGATTTTTATATTTGGAATTGATCGCCTCCTTTAACAATGAATGTTCATGGATTTGGGGCTAAGTTTGTTAAGGGGGAAGGTCAAATATGCTTTCACTCAGTGTTTCTGTGTTCCCAGAAGGTGTTTGATACTCACAGGGGGCTTCAGTTGCTTCTTGTAAAGTGAAGTGTAACAACGTAGAAATTCATTGAATGTTTATTTTTCTCCATTTGTGTTTGCGGATCCAAAATCACTCAGTTCCTGACAAATTGTGATGATTGCCAGTTGTTCCCATTCACAAAATTCTACCAGGGCAGACTGGAGCCGGCGATTGTAGGAGGAGTGGATAAAATCAGCTTATTGTTAACATTCGAGTGGATTTTCAATAGACAACAACATCGGGGAAGTGGGAGGAACACAGAATGCATTACTTGTATCAGAACAGAACTTTCAGGATACCTAGACAAATGATGGTCGAAGAGCTGATTCTGTCCAGATCATGTTCTAGCAAACAAGTAATCACATGCTGCACTGATAATGGAGGTATTGACTCATAAAATTCCTGTTTTTAGTCTACACCAGACCCAGGCATGAGGAGAGAGAATCCTCAGAGGTTGGGAATTTTGAGATCTGTAAATCCTTTTGGATACTTCACAACAAGCTGCACTCACCACGCAAGGGGACAGCAGCATGTCGGTATTTTACTGGATATGCAAACGAGAGATCTGGTCTCAAGATCCAAAAATCCAATAGAGAGTGCTTGTCTAAACCGCCCTTGTGAAATCGGAGCTTTAAAACACCATGAAACATGCTTTGATCTCACTGTAGCAGTTTGTACGTGAAATAATATTTGATTTTCGTCAAAAACAATTTGTTTCGCTAACGCCCTTCATAGAGTCATAGACGTTTACAGCATGGAAACAGGCCCTTTTGCCCAACTTGTCCATGCTGCCCCTTTTTGAACCCCTAAGCTAGTCCCAAGTGCCCACATTTGACCCATATTCCTCTCTACCCATCTTATCCGTGTAAATGACTAAACGCTTTTGAAAAGACAAAATTGTTCCCACTTCTACTACTACCTCTGGCAGCTTGTTCCAGACACTCACCAGCCTCAGTGAAAAAAGTGCGCCTGTCGGTCCTTTTGTATCTCTCCCTTCTCACCTTAAACCTATGCCCTCTAGTTTACACTCCCCTACCTTTGGGAAAAGATATTGACGATCGAGCTGATCTATACCCCTCATTATTTTTATAGACCTTTATAAGATCACCCCTCAGCCTCCTATGCTGCAGAGAGAAAAATCCCAGTCTATCCAGCCTCTCCTTATAACTCAAACCACCAAGTCCGAGTAGCATCCTCGTAAATCTTTTCTGCCCTCAGAAGACCATCAGGGAAGGTATTGGTTCATTCGTGAACATTGTAGCAATTTGCTCAGAAATGAGTTCGGGAAGAATGTCATACGTAATAAACCACTTAAAATAGACAATATTGGAGAATGTTGGAAATTAAATGATGAAATTTGGAGGACAAATATGGAAATTCATTGCAGCATAAATGTGAGATTTTTTTGCAAGATGTAGATCGGCAGAGAAAAGTTGACCTCTATAATTACAAACCGCATAATTTAGTACGAAAATTAAGTTGTTTAATTGGGCTTATGAATTCGAGCAATCGTTTATAAAAGCACCAGGATTGTGTGGAACTTTAACATTAACATTTCGATTTTCATGAGGAGTAATGTGTTTACTGCTGGCCAACACTTCAGCACAGAGATTGGAAAGGGGACAACAGAGACTTATTGGAAGATTTTCAAAGATGAAATGCTTCAGTTATAAGGAGCTCTTGGAGAATTTTGAGTTTTGCTTCGAACATAAAAGATTAGAAAATGACCGATTCGTGCTTTTCCCGATGTGAGGTCTGGATGGAGTATGCAGGAAATGATTCCCTCTGCTTTAAGGTAAATTGCCAGGGGTCATGGATATCAAGTCAGTGGCAAAAGACAGAGAAAGGACGGGAGCAGAGATATAATTTTCACGCATGTTTGATGGGATCGCAAACATTCTACCTGAAAATGTGGCAGTAGGTAATTTCATTAATAATTTTGAAAAGGGAATTGGAAAGCGATTTGAGGAAAAGCACCTGACAAGCACACAACTAATAAAAAACAACACAGGATAAATGAACGAAAATAACGCAGAGAGGGACAAGCAGAAACTTGCACACGAACGTACACACGCGTTTCTGTGCACACAGGCAGACACATGTATAATTAAACATAGAGTGACTTACGCAAAGGGACAGAGGCTCAGTCAGATCACTGCCACTCAATACAACCATAGACAGAACCATAGAAAATTACAGCTCAGAAACAGGCCTTTTGGCCCTTCTTGTCTGTGCCGAACCATTTTATGCCTACTCCCACTGACCTGCACTTGGACCATATCCCTCCACACCCCTCTCATCCATGAACCCGTCCAAGTTTTTCTTAAATGTTAAAAGTGACCCCGCATTTACCACTTTATCCGGCAGCTCATTCCACACTCCCACCACTCTCTGCGTGAAGAAGCCCCCCCCTAATATTCCCTTTAAACTTTTCTCCTTTCACCCTTAACCCATGCCCTCTGGTTTTTTTCTCCCCTCGCCTCAGCGGAAAAAGCCTGCTTGCATTCACTCTATCTATACCCATCAAAATCTTATACACCTCTATCAAATCTCCCCTCAATCTTCTACGCTCCAGGGAATAAAGTCACAACCTATTCAATCTCTCTGTAACTCAGCTTCTCAAGTCCCGGCAACATCCTTGTGAACCTTATCTGCACTCTTTCAATCTTATTTACATCCTTCCTGTAACTAGGTGACCAAAACTGTACACAATACTCCAAATTCGGCCTCACCAATGCCTTATATAACCTTACCATAACACTCCAACTTTTATACTCGATACTCCGATTTATAAAGGCCAATGTACCAAAGGCACACTTTACGACCCTATCCACCTGTGACGTCACTTTTAGGGAACTCTGAACCTGTATTCCCAGATCCCTCTGTTCAACTGCACTCTTCAGAGTCCTACCATTTACCCTGTACGTTCTACTTTGGTTTGTCCTTCCAAAGTGCAATATCTCACACTTGTCTGCGTTAAATTCCATTTGCCATTTTTCAGCCCATTTTTCTAGTTGGTCCAAATCCCTCTGCAAGCTTTGAAAACCTTCCTCACTGTCCACTACACCTCCAATCTTTGTATCATCAGCAAACTTGCTGATCCAATTGACCACATTATCATCCAGATCATTGATATAGATGACAAACAACAATGGACCCAACACCGATCCCTGCGGCACACCACTAGTCACAGGCCTCCACTCAGAGAAGCAATCCTCCACAACCAGTCTCTGGCTTCTTCCATTGAGCCAGTGTCTTATCCAATTTACTACCTCCCCATGTATACCGAGCGACTGAACCTTCCTAACTAACCTCCCATGAGGGACCTTGTCAAAGGCCTTGCTGAAATCCAGGTAGACAACATCCACCGCCTTCCCTTCATCCACTTTCCTGGTAACTTCCTCGAAAAACTCTAATAGATTGGTCAAACATGACCTACCACGCACAAAGCCATGTTGACTCTCCCTAATAAGTCCCTGTCTATCCAAATATTTGTAGATCCTATCCCTTATCACACCTTCCAATAACTTGCCCACCACCGACGTCAAACTTACTGGCCGATAATTTCCCGGATTTCTTTTGGAACCTTTTTTAAACAACGGAACAACATGAGCCACCCTCCAATCATCCGGCACCTCCCCCGTGAGTACTGACATTTTAAATATGTCTGCCAGGGCCCCTGCAAGTTCAACACTAGCTTCCCTCAACGTCCGTGGGAATACCCTGTCCGGTCCTGGGGATTTATCCACTCTGATTTGCCTCATGACAGCAAGCATCTCCTCCCCTTTAATCTGTAACGGTTCCATGGCCTCCCTACCAGTTTGCCCTATTTCCGTAGACTCCATGCCCGTTTCCTCAGTAAATACGGATGCAGAAAACCCATTTAGTATCTCCCCCATCTCTTTTGGTTCCATACACAGTCTACCACTCTGGTCTTCAAGAGGACCAATTTTATCCCTCACTATCCTTTTGCTCCTAACATACCTATAGAAGCTCTTTGGATTTTCCTTCACTGTCTGCCAAAGCAAACTCATGTCTTCTTTTAGCCTTCCTGATTTCCCTCTTAAGTAGCTTCTTGCACTTTTTATACTCCTCCAGCATCTGATGTGTTCCTTGCTGCCTGTACATTTCATACAACTCTCTCTTCCTCTTAATCAGTGTTACAATCTCCCTCGAGAACCAAGGTTCCTTATTCCTATTTACTTTGCCTTTAATCCTGACAGGAACGTACAAACTCTGCACTCTCAAAATTTCTCCTTTGAAGGCCTCCCACTTTCCATTTACATCCTTACCAGAGAACAGCCTGTGCCAATCCACACTTCCCAGATCCCTTCTCATTTCATCAACTTTGGCCTTTTTCCAGTTCAGAACTTCAACCCAAGGACCAGATCTATCCTTATCCACGATCAGGTTGAAACTAATGGCATTATGATCACTGGATCCAAAGTGTTCCCTCACACTCACATCCATCACCTGCCCTAACTCATTTCCCAATAGGAGATCCAATATCGCATCCTCTCTAGTTGGCACCTCTATATACTGATGTAGAAAATTCTCCTGAACACATTTTACAAATTCTACCCCGTCTAAACCTTTAACAGTATGCGAGTCCCAATCTATATGTGGAAAATTAAAATCCCCTACTATCACAACTTTGTGTTTCTTGCAGTTGTCAGCTATCTCTCCGCTGATTTGCTCCTCCAATTCTCGCTGACTATTGGGTGGTATATAATACAAGCCCATTAATGTGGTCATACCTTTCCTGTTCCTCAGCTCCACCCATAGGGCCTCTGTAGACAAGGTAAGCTCCCTAATCTATCCTGCCTGAGTACCGCTGTAACATTTTCCCTGACCAACAATGCCACCCCCCCCACCTTTTATCCCTCTGCCTCTATCCCGCCTGAAACATTGGAACCCTGGAACATTGAGCTGCCAGTCCTGCCCCTCCTGTAGCCAAGTTTCACTAATGGCTATAATGTCATATTTCCACGTGTCTATCCACGCCTTCAGCTCATCTGCCTTCCCTACAATACTCCTGGCATTGAAATAGACACACCTCAAAAAATTATTTCCACCACACTCTACCCTTCCATTTGTGATTTTGCTTGAACTAACCTGTCTTTTTACCCCTGCTCCACTATCTGCTCTGGCACTCTGGTTCCCACCCCCCTGCAAATCTAGTTTAAACGCTCCCCAATAACACTAGCGAATCTCCCTGCAAGTATATTGGTCCCCTTGTAGTTTTGGTGTAACCCGTCTCTCTTGTACAGGTCCCACCTGCCCCAGAAGAGGTCCCAATGATCCAAGAATTGGAAACCCTGCCCCCTGCACCAGTTCCTCAGCCACGTGTTTATCCGCCCAAGCATCCTACTCCTGCCCTCACTGGCATGTGGCTCAGGTAGCAATCCTGAGATTACTACCCTCGGGGTCCTGCTTTTTAACTTCCTTCCAAGCTCTTTGTACTCACTCTTTAGGACCTCCTCACTCTTCCTTCCCACGTCATTGGTACCGACATGTACCACGATATCTGGCTGATCACCTTCCCTCTTTAGAACGCTGTGCACGCGATCAGAGACATCGCTGACCTTGGCACCTGGGAGGCAACAAACCATGCGGGAGTCTCTGTCCCGACCACAGAACCTCCGGTCCGTACCTCTGACCATCGAGTCCCCTATCACTACTGCTCTCCTCTTCTTCATCCCACCCTTTTGCGCTGTAGAACCAGACTCAGTATCAGAGTTCCGGCTGTCGCAGCTTGTCCCAGGTAAAGAATCTGCCACAACAGTATCCAATTCAGTATACCTGTTGTGGAGGGGTATGTCCACAGGGGAACCCTGCTCTGCCTGTCCTTTCACACTGCCATTTCCTCTCCTTACAGTAACCCAATTTCCTGTGCTCTGCTGCTTAGGTGTAACCATCTCCCTAAAGCTACTGTCTATATACGTCTCATTCTCCTGAATTAGATGGAGGTCATTAAGCTCCTTCTCCAGTTCCCTAACACGCTTTGCTAGCAGCTGCAGCTGAATGCATCTTTTGCACGTGCTGTCGTCAGGGATACCGGAGGTCTCCCTGATCTCCCATATCCTGCAAGAGGAGCATTCCAACATCTTGCCTGGCATATTTTTTTTTGCTCTGGGGAAATACAGGAATAAACTTTCTGAAAAGAAAAAAAATAACCTACTCTCGCCTCTGCCTGTTCGCGCCGAAGCCTGTTTTGAGCCAAAGCCCTTCAGCTCTCACTCTGTCCCCTGCTCACTCTGCTGCCCGCTAACGACGCTGCCCGCTCAAAGGCGCGGCCTACCTTTAAACCCTCCAAAACATTCCCAGGCTGCTGCTGGGCCTATTTCCTGTTTTGAAAAAAAACCTCCGATTTTTTTCACAAATTTAACTGAAAAATAATTAAATAAATTAGTGCGCAAACAAGCTCCCTTACCCTCAGCCTGCTCCTGTGGAACAATGAGGCTGAAACCTCCAAGTTATGCACTTTTAAACCCTCCAAAACCTTCCCAGGCTGCTGCTGGGCCTATTTCCTGTTTTGAAAATAAACCTCCGATTTTTTTCACAAATTTAACTGAAAAATAATTTTCAATAGGCCGATCATTCGTGTACTTAAGGCAGAAATTCCGTGAATAAGGATTTGAAAAACATCTCTTATTGTTGAAAGGTATGGGTAAGGCATGATCCATCCCAAAGGAACGTGGTGAAACTTGAAACTGAATGAGGAAAAGGGGAAACATGTTGGGCAGAATTCGAACCGAGAGACTCCCATGTATTTCCAGTCCAGCAGCTTAACCACTGGGCTATAACTACACTGGGTCGTATTCTAAAACATCACACTGATCATCATTCAAAACAATTCGAATATACATCATCGTCATGATGTGATTTCGACTTTTTAGCCAGGATGTAAATGCGTTTCATCACTCTGCTGGTTTCAGAGATCTGTATTCATTCCACATTTCAGCCCAATATAATTTGACGTGCAAAGATATTTTTTTCGACAAATACACGGATAATCCATGTGCATGCATCACAGTGTTAATATAAACAATGAGACCGTGATGTAATCCAATACCGAGACAACACAATATCTCCCCGAAAGGCGCTATATGAACGCATATTCTTATTTGATTCAGCTCACACCATGTTATAATGGTGTTATAATATAGATTTAGAATTCAAACCGTCTCTACCACGTACTAAGTACATATTGTATTCCTGAACGTCCGATTTGCAAATTTGAATTGAATTAGCGATTTTGCACGCTCAAGTTTTGTTGTCTGTATTTATTACCACGGAAATACTCAGTCAAATAAAAGAAAACATCCAACTAGTGTTGGATGTTGAATTGCACTGAAAATGGTGCCAAAACCCTGAGGGTCCAGAAACATCTTCGGCCCAGACACTGGTTTGGCTTCTGAAGTCAAGAGAGAAACAGAGTTAACGTTTCCAGTCCATGTGACTCTTCATCAGAGGTAAAAAGAGGGTTTCATTTTTATTAAATTTTCAGCACAATGGCTTCAGTTCAGGACTGAACTTTCCCAAAAGCCCCAAAGATATCCTGAACTTTCTTCTAAATCAATTGGTTAGTTCACATTCAGAAGCAAAAACACATCTCTTCCTTGCAGTTTATTACATACGGGGCTGAAAGTAGATTCACAATAGAGAAGAGGTTTGAGAGCAGCCAGTATCGAAACATTGCTTCTGCGACACTGCCACAACCCCTCCAACTACTTCCCCTCACCTCCCTCACCATCCCATCTCGCCCCTTTTCCCCGACAAGTTTAATATTCATTCCCTTCCTCACTGTCACACAATGACAGCAGTGCGTTGAATATATAACAAACAATATATAAGTCCCCAAACCCCGTTCTGCAGCATCTTCCACACACAGGACCTCTATCACTTAGAAGGAGAAGTACAGGCAATAAGTTCGCAAATCAACACCTGCAGGTTACCTTCCAAGACGCATATGTTACTGTCCTGGTTCTGTGTCACCATTCTCTCACCTTCGCTGAGACAAAAACCTGGAAATTTCTCTGAAGATCACAGTGGATTTACCAACACCACGTGTTCAAGCAGTTGGCTCACAGCCACATTCAGAAGGATAATAAAGTTTTCTTTTTAAATAAATGGTGACCTTGCCAAAGACGCTCATGCACAGGAATAGAAACTTTTCCAAACCTCGGTCACCCTCTCTTGGCTTTGGTGAGACTACACCAGGAGAATTGTGTACATCTATGGTCTCCATATTTGAGAAAAGATGCAAATTTATTGGAAGCAGTTCAGAAAAAGTGTCCTGCACTAACATCTGTAAAGGGCTGGTTGCTGATAAAATAAGTTTGGCGAGATCAGGTTTGCATTCACTGCAGTTTAGGAGAGTCAGGAGCGATTTGATCAAAACCTCCAAGATCCTGAAGGGTACTGAAAGGGTAGATGTGGAAAGGATGTTCTCTCTTGCTGAAGAATCGAGAACGAGGGGCCACTATTTGCAACATGGGGTCGTCCATTTACCGGACAATATGTCTTCATTGTTGTACAGTAAGCGATTAGTTAATGAATTCCTAATGTATGCTAAATTTCCCATTTCCTTGTATGATTACACCCAACATTTCACCCAACATGTTTCTGAACTCTTACACGAATAACCTCACAATTCCCCAATTTGACAGAAATTTGAAGCAATTTCACGGCTTCTTCACCTGGCACTCTCTCCTCCCACCGCTGGTGTCGCTGTGTCACTCCCTCTCTGTCTGGCACTCTCTCCTCCCACCGATGGTGTCGGTGTGTCACTCCCTCTCTCTCTGCACTCTTTCCTCCCACCGCTGGTGTCGCTGTCACTCTCCGCTTCGCTCTGTCACTCTCTCATCCCACTGGTGGTGCAGCTGTGCTTCCCCCTTCACGCTCTGTCACTTTCTTCTCCCACCGCTGATGCCCCTGCTTCCCGTCCACTCGCTCTGTGACCCCGACCACGGCTGGTGTCACTGTCTCTCCCTTTTCCGCCTTGTCACTCTCTCATCCAACCGCTGGAGTCACTGTCTCTCCCCCTCTGGTTCTGTCACTCTCTCCTCCCACCGCTGATAGCTTTGCTTCCCCCCTCCCGCGGTCACTCACTCAAACCATCGCTGGTGTCACTGACTCTCCCCTCTGGCTCTGTCACTCTCCTCCCACAGCTGGTGTTTCTGTTTCTCCTCCTCCTCTCACTCGCATGGTGTCACAGTGGTTGGCACTGCTGCGAGACAGTGCCAAGGAACCGGGTTCAATTCCTGGCTTGTGTCATTTTCTATGCGAAGTCTGCACGTACTCCCCATGTCTGTGTGGGTTTCCTCCGGGTGCTCTGGTTTCCTCCCACATTCAGAAAGGTGTGTTAACGGAGGATTGGGCATGCCAAGTACTCACTCAGTCTACCCGAACAGGCGTCACTGTGGATTTCACAGTAACTTCATTGCATGTCAAGGTAAGCCGACTTGTGATACTAATAAATAAACTCTCTCCTCCAACCGCTGGTGCCACTGTCTCTGCGAACCTCTTTTCAACAACTTTATTGACAACAAGTCGTTCTGGACCTGACAGCGGACTACAGCAAGTTCAGTGGCAGAAAACAAGCGCGAGCGAGGTGGGCCTATATTTAAACATTTCCGACTTAATCTGCGCTCAGAACATGGTACTGAATTGTTCAGTTTTATCACCATTCCCAGTATTTATGTATTTGTCAAATGACGGTCTTCAGCTGATGCATATTTTTGTTTTAATGGCCAGAACGACCGTAGGATGGTTAGAATTGCCGGGCGATAGTGCAGGGTCTTATCTGGAGTAAATGAAAAATAATGGATTACTGGATATATTCCTGTGAAATTAAAATGAAAAGGAGACATGGAAATCTGACCAGCATCTTCACATCTCCCGGCGCACACAA
This sequence comes from Mustelus asterias, assembly GCF_964213995.1. NCBI lineage: Eukaryota > Metazoa > Chordata > Chondrichthyes > Carcharhiniformes > Triakidae > Mustelus > Mustelus asterias. The sequence continues at coordinate 50,889,951 of NC_135822.1, forward strand.
CGGTCCCGAGTACGAGCGGTAGTGCTGGGATGCAACATCGTGTTGTAGTCAGTTGCTGGGGAAATGTAGTGGACCTTCCCCCTCACCTCCATGACAATCTAGAGTGCATTAAATGACGATAACGGAAACAAATCATGTCTTTATCTGCCCTAATCTTTATTTAAAGGGAAGCTTTTACAAAATAAATTTCAAATGCACTTGACAAAAATACACATCAAATTTTGAATTATAGTAACTGCTCCGTTCCGCAATGCAATGCGATGTTATAGCTTTAATATGGACAGTGCAACACTCGATATACATTCTACGTTGTTTCTCATTGTTCATTGAAACGAACGTTTACTTTTTCACGCAAAACAATAAAAGACAAAACACAGCATGAAGTAATAACCTATTGATACAAAAACAACAATATTTATATCTGGACTTAAAGCAGATTCGACATGGCGATATTTGTGTAAGAGTTAAGGGGTGTCCCCTTTCATTTAGTGCCATGATTCATATGCCTGAGGACGTCACATCCTGGATTTGTTGATGACTATGACCTGAAACGGTAAAAGAGAATTGAGTGAGAATTCCAATCATTTCCACAATCAGTTCAAAACTTCACAAGGACTTGTATTATATTCCAGCTCAACTGGCTGTTTCTTTCGATGCAAAACACACTGCACATTCACTCCGATACCTTCAATTTAATGCATCACTGAAAATACAAAGGAAATCACAGCAGAAACCACGTGAGAGTGCTCGCATCCCAACACTGGCACTCCCATTGCAAAATGTCTTAAAAATACGGTTTAACAGTCTATTGTATATGTATAACTTCGGAGATGCATTGTCACTGCCCAATGACAGGTAAAACCCCGGGCTTGTGCCAGAGATAACATTGTTATTCTTAGCTGGAGTGGAAGGAACCGATAAGATGCGGTCAATGCGAATCTACTGTACACTGTGGGGGTAGACATATTTTTAGTGAACTTTGGGCTTAAAATAGATTCTTTGTTTATTACAATTCTGCGCATTCGCGACAGGAACCAAAGCCAAATGCCGCATTATTCTTTGATCGACAACACACCAGAACGAGCATATTCCACACAAGAGGGCGGGAGATTGCAGTAATAATCAGAGGTGATAATCCATTCAGAAAGCTGTCGCAGCAAGGGGACTCCATGAGAAAAATCAGAAATGACAGGGATTTCCTCACAGTATCCATGAAATAATAAATTTCAATCGGAAGTCAACTTTGTTCATTAATTTAGCAATCAATTAAACATTGTACAACAACAACAATATTCAAATAATGGAATATAATACAAATACTTGTGAAGTGTTGAACTAATTGTGAAATGATTGTGTGAATTTTAATCACTGGGTGAAAACAAGTTTTTATAGCCTCTCAGCTGGAGCTAGTTAATTAGAAAGCAGGATTAATGTAGCTTCAGAAGCCTTGAATTTCGGGGCAAAAACAGAAGGCACTTCAGTGTGGCCTTGTCTGGAGCTTCGTGAAACAGGAAGTCACAGGGCTGAGTTTGAAGGGATTGTGCAATTTAATTTAATGGTTTATTTCAATCTAAAAATCAATCTGAAGTCCAGAATTTTTTTAATTTAATAAAAACAAAATAAGGGCAGCACGGTGAGACAGTGGTTAGCACTGCTGCCTCACAGCATCAGAGACCCCGTTTTCAGTCCCGACCTGATTGTGAAGCTGGCATATTCTCCCCATGTCTGTGTGGCTTTCCTCCGGGTGCTCTGGTTTCCTTCCACAGTCCAAAAAGTGCAGATTATGTTGATTGGCCATGCTAAATCGCCCCTTATGTGTCAGGCAAACAAGCAGGGAAAATATATGGGGCCTGGCACGGAGGTACCACTTTTGGTGGACTGATTGCGATACTGTTGGGATAATGGCTTTACTTTTGATAGGAGTAACATCGCAATTCATGGCACCATATTTGGCTCCATTGTGCAAGAAAGAAACAGAAGATGTGGGAATGCAATACTTATTTGCCTGGATTTGCGGATAGCGAAGAGCATTGTCGGGCAATACAGCAGGATATAGATAGGCTGGAAAATTGGGCGGAGAGGTGGCAGATGGAGTTTAATCCGGATAAATGCGAAGTGATGCATTTTGGAAGAAATAATGTAGGGAGGAGTTATACAATAAATGGCAGAGTCATCAGGAGTATAGAAACACAGAGGGACCTAGGTGTGCAAGTCCACAAATCCTTGAAGGTGGCAACGCAGGTGGAGAAGATGGTGAAGAAGGCATATGGTATGCTTGCCTTTATAGGACGGGGTATAGAGTATAAAAGCTGGAGTCTGATGATGCAGCTGTATAGAACGCTGGTTAGGCCACATTTGGAGTACTGCGTCCAGCTCTGGTCGCCGCACTACCAGAAGGACGTGGAGGCGTTAGAGAGAGTGCAGAGAAGGTTTACCAGGATGTTGCCTGGTATGGAGGTTCTTGGCTATGAGGAGAGATTGGGTAAACTGGGGTCGTTCTCCTTGGAAAGACAGAGAATGAGGGGAGATCTAATAGAGGTGTACAAGATTATGAAGGGTATAGATAGGGTGAACAGTGGGAAGCTTTTTCCCAGGTCGGAAGTGACGATCACGAGGGTTCACGGGCTCAAAGTGAGAGGGGCGAAGTATAACTCAGATATCAGAGGGATGTTTTTTACACAAAGGGTGGTGGGGGCCTGGAATGCGCTGCCAAGTAGGGTGGTGGAGGCAGGCACGCTGACATCGTTTAAGACTTACCTGGATAGTCACATGAGCAGCCTGGGAATGGAGGGAAACAAACGATTGGTCTAGTTGGACCAAGGAGCCGCGCAGGCTTGGAGGGCCGAAGGGCCTGTTTCCTGTGCTGTGCTGTACTGTTCTTTGTTCTTTGTTCTTTATAAGGGATTCAATTTTCAGGGAAATTGGAAGGCATTTCTTTGGCCGGAAACGATATTCCAGGCTGATATGTCGTGTCCCTGGTGCTCGGGTCCAGGATGTCTCAGAGCGGTTAGAGGATATTGTGCAGGGGGCGCTGAGCAGCCACTTGTCATGATTTGCATCAGTATTAATCAAATGGGTTAAAAAAACATTAGATCCAAAAAGCCGAATATGGGGAGTTGGGAAGTAAATTGAAAAGTATTACCTCAAATGTAGTGATTTCACAGTTACTATCAGCTCCATGTGTTCGTCAAAGTGTATGCAGAAGGACATATCAGCTGATACCCGGCTGGGAAATGGTGCTATGGTGATGGGTTTTAGATTCCTGGGACTTTGGGGCCGGTTTTGGAGGTGTGGGGAGCGGGGATGAGAGGGTGTGGGGAGCGGGTGGGATCAAAAAAAACTGGACGAGTTGCACCTGGCCAGGACAGGAAATGCTGTCCTATGGCGAGTATTTGATAGTGTGGTTTGGAAGGAATAAAATGGAATGGCAAGTGGATGGGAACCCAAACTGTGTGACATAGGAAGGAGAAACACGAGAAACAGTAATAAAAGAGAGAACAATACAATGCAAAATCGGGTGATGGCTTAATCAAGGACGAGAGACAAATATGGCCACAACGCAAATAATGATTAATAATGGCTAAAAAGTCAACACTAAACCCTAAAAACTTAATGCACAAAGAGTTCAAAATAGGTTAGATGAACACGCAGCCCAAACTAAGGTACCTGGATTTGAGTGAATAGCTTTGACGGAGACTTGGTTGAAAGTAAATCAGAGCTGGGACCTTAAGTTTCAGGGATATTCGACCTTTCACAACGACAGCAGGGAAGGAGAATATGGTGGGGTGGCACTGTTAATAAGGGCTGAAATGAGCACTTTTGTGAGAGAGCATCTGGGCATGGATGAAATAGGGTCCATGAGGATGGAGGTAGAAAACAGGAAGGGAAGAAATACACTGATAGGAGGATAGAATACACCCTGAAACAAGAGAGTCAATATGATGAATGTCTGATCAGTGATGATCCACTGAAGGGCAGATCAGTCTCGAGGGACTGAACGGCCTAATCCTGTTCTAATTTCTTATCAACTTACGGTGTACTGATCCCGATCGACTGTCTAAGAAGAGGAACAATCAAAGATTTATCTCACTCAGAGTGCCGAGATCACCGCTGGAACTTGTCAAAGTGAAGATACCGTCAGGGTCCCGGTTCAGCAGCAAGTGCCCACGATGAGAGTCACTGGTTTCAGCCTCAGCATCGTCATAGTCTGACAAAGCAGGAACTGAGTGGGAGAAGTATTTGAATTGAAGTTAATTAGTAATGAGGGACAGTTAGAATCATATCCTCAAATGTCTATTTCCACAGTAAGTAAAACTCTATTGTGTTGTGGAGGCCAGTGAGTTTGAGCGCGGAGAATTATTGGGCCAAGTTTTACCATAATATTTTCAAGTTTAGTTGAAGTTTATACCGTTCCCAATGAGTCACCGATCCCACCAACTCGCACACATTTCACAGCCAAGACAGGCTTCTGGGGAGATGCATGCAACTTAAAAAAATGTAATTTATGTTGCTGGGAACAATTTTAAGAAATTGTTTCAGACACAAAATTTCTGTAATTGAAATCATTCTGCAACACCTGAACTACTTGGCACTGTCATTTCATGTTGTACACGTCATGGTGTACAGATTTGGAGATTTCAGAAGTTATTTTGATATTACAGAGTGAGCAGGTTCGGAAGGAAATGGTAGGATGTGAACTTCGACCTACGCTGTGTCGAGGAGGATTCCACTTCTGGAGATTCTGATCCAGGATCCGTGTCTCCCAAACTGTGACTGGTGTAATATTCAACCTGATTGAAGGAGTCAATGGTTGAAGAAACTGGTAAGCACACAATAATTGGTTGTTAGGCAAACTGTTTGTGGTTGAGTCATTACGATGTTATCATGGCAGAGAATGATTCAGAAAGTTGAAGTCGAGATCACAACAACTTAATCGCCTCTGTGACAATGCCCTGCAATTTGATCATGGCACCAATTTGTGAGAACAGTCAGCAGACTGACTGCAGCGGTTCAAAATGAAGAACCAGCACCCACTTCATTGTACAATCGGTGTTACTCTGGCTCCAACACGTCCAGTCCTTTCGGAGAGACAATGCGTGAGATATCAGAGAATAGGAAATTATTTAAGAGAAAATCCATTTTGTCTGGGTCAGCTGACCGACTTTCTGATCCAGAATCTCTTCGCCCTGCCACACTATTATCTTCAGAGGTGAAATTCCATCGAATTATAGAATCACAGAAACCCGACAGTACAGAAGGAGGCCATTCGGCTCATAGAGTCTGTATGGGCAACAATCACACCCAGGCTCTGTCCCCGTAACTCCACATATTTACGCTTTTAATCCCTCTAAAGCTACACTAAGGGGCAATTTAGCATGGCCAATCAGCCTGACGTGCACATCTTTGGACTGTGGGAGTAAACCGAAGCACCTGGAGGGAACCCACGCAGGCACGGGGAAATCGTGCAAACTCCACACAGACTGTGACCCAAGCTGGGAATCGAACACAGTTCCCTGGAGCAATGAGGCAGCAGTGCTAACCACGTGCCACCGTGTCGCCATCAGTAGTGAAAACAAATCATGGAAGCCGTGGGCGAGACACCAGAAACGAGAATGAATAGGCCAATTGGGATTTTTAAAAATTCTGTTCAGCTATTCCGAATAGGTCTCAACCGTTCTTACTGTTGACATTGTTGTAATTTTGTTCAAACTTCTCCTGAACCCTGTATCGTTTTGCTGAAATCCTGTTCAGAGCCATGCAATCCACTCAAAATGGCATCAAAGCAATTTTCAGTTGACATGCACCCTCGCTCTTTTGAGCAATGATTCGGCAAAAAGCTGCAATTCTGCCTCTGCTCGAATTTTCCTTTCTTTGAAAATGCATGGATGGAAATGTTCCAATGAGTTTTATGCTTTTAGTTCGTTTTTGTTTCTACCTGTTGATACCATTCCCATTCACAGCTTGTGAAGTCATGAACTGAAGTGTTATCTCTGGTATAAACTGAAACAAACAATTGATTAACATTCCTGTCATTTCAGCATTGTTGACTATTGCTAAAAACTATCCCTCGAAAATACCTGAAGTTAATTCTGAGTTGGCCGTTTTATTTCCGTTTTGATTGAATATTTTGCTATTTCAGTTAACACTCCATTCTTTACTAATATAGTAGTCCTCATTTGTCACCTTCACTAATTACATCATCTTTTTTCCCGATTCCACATCTCACTTGGCTCAGTTCGCTACTCCACTGAGTCTAACACATTTCCCCCGTTGTTTTCCCTTGTTTGCATTGGCGATGTTTCTTTATACTTAATAGTTTGCATTTGTTTTTTGCTTGTTCTTGTTATATTTTTCCTTTGATTCGGTCCAAAAATGGTTTCAAAACTACCCATTTTAGCAAAAAAAAAACTATTGTACTCCAGGTACTTTCCCAAATAATAATCTGTCCCTGTAATTAGGTGTTGTGGATGCGGCCAGCAGTGATGTATTGAATTGATTTACATATTCAATCAAATGTTTTACTTATTACTATTAAGATCAGACTTTGATGTGTGCAAGGTGCAAAGCAGTTGGAAATTGGAAACAGTTACTCGACTCGCTACTTTTACACAGAAGGCAAACATATTCTTGAAAATTAAGAACATTGGTTAACTAATCGGTACTCGAATCCTCTCAAGATAAATAAGGGCATTTAATAAGTCTCCTTTCTACATGAGCACGGTGAGAGTAATGGTTCTCTTGACCAGGTTAAAGGGGGTAAACATGAAGCGGCATTTTTGCAGTGTAGCTTGGGTTTTAAAAAGAACACAAACCTGGAGCACGAGACTGAGTGTATAGCTTGGCGGGAGGAATATTATCTATTTCTTCATAAATGGTTTGGTATAAAACAGAAGGTGGATCCCAGCTACCAGCAATAGGTTCTGTTGGAGGAAGATCGGGGCAGTTAGCATATTGTTACATTCTGGAACTATATTTCAGTTCAGGATTTTTATTGATTTCACATCTCACTCTATGTCGAGGTGAGATTCAAACGAGGGTCCGGTGGAATTTATTTTGTTTCTCTGCATCATCAATCCAGTGATGATACCACTGCCTCCATCACAAGGAACACTGAGACATTTAGAGACCAATGAAGGTCAGCGCATAAGATATGAATCAAGAGAACTCAGTGCGAGTTCAGATGCATGCAATATTTTTGTTTATCTGTTCAAAAACAGTGGTGCAAAAGGCAGACATTCAACAAATTCCATGGCCATGTTTTAACATGGAGCTGGTCGGTAACCTGTCACCAGAGGAGCGCCATTCCAGACCAAGCGTGGCCGAACAGGATTATCTCCCACTCTCACTGCATGACATTGTTGCCTTGGAAGGGTGTTACAGGAAGTTCTGACACTTTTTTCGTATAAAGTCTTGGGACCGAACGTGAAACATCTGACTCAGAGAGAGGGAGGCTACTCACAATACCACCGGCATTGATCCTGTAATATTAGTGGAATAGTTTGCTGGGATGCAGTATTGGCATTGATAATTGAGGAAAATCATACCATCACGTCTCAAAATGGGTCGAGTACTGTTAGAGAACTTGACACGGCAAAAAACTCAGTGTTGGTTTGCAACCAATTGTAAGTGGAAACAAAATGCCAGTTGCCAAATAATTAATGAACACAGTGGAACATAGGAAATAGGAGCGAGATTGGGCAATTCAGCCATTTGAGCCGGCTCCACCATTCTATATGATCATGGCTGATCTTATCCTGCTTTCAAATCCACACACCTGCCTGCCTCATTTGAGCTTTGTCCAGCTTTTACTGAGACACATATTTCTTTCGATCATGAATCTGCTGACTGATTCTGTCTCCCCTGCACTTTGGACAATCGTTCTACAGGTTCACAACCCTCTGAGGGAATTTGTCCCTCACCCCAGATTTGCAACTATTTTGGCTCACTCTTAATCTATGAGCCTTTGTTGTCGACTTTCCAACCAAGCAGAATATCTGTTCAACATCCACCTCATCAATCCCTTTAGCATTTTATATACCTCAATCAGATTCCCCCCTTATTCTTCTGATCTCCACCCAGTATAAGCCCAAGTATTCAAACGCTCCTCGTGTGGTAGCACTTTCATCCCTGGAATCAATCTGGTGAACATCTTCTCAACTGCCTCCAGTGTCAGCACTTCCTTCATCAGGTACGGAGACTAAATCTGGACACAATACTCCAGGTGTAGTCTCACGAAGGCCCTTATCCAGTGTTAACAACATTTCTTTATATTTCAAACCGGGTCCTTTTGTAATAAATTCCAATATTCAATTTGCCTTTCTTATGAAATGCTGCGCCTGCAAATTCATGTTCTGTCATTCATGCACAAGGACACCCAGATCCCTCTGCACTGACAGACTTTGAATGCTCTTCCCATATAAATAATCATTTACCCTTTTAATGTTTTCTCGTGAAAATGGATGACCACACACGTATCCACATTAATCTCCATTTGCCACATTCTGGCCCATTCTAATAGCCTGTCAATATCCAACTGTAAACTCTATAATCTGAAGAGAGCCTGCTTTCCCACTCATCTTCGGATCCTCCGCGAATCTTGCTATGTTGCACTCTGGCCCTAAGCGCAGGTCAGTAATATCGGTTGTAAACAGTTGAAAACTGAAAACTGCGTCATCCGTCGTGTTACAGTCAATTTCACTCCAGAGAAGGACCCATTTATCCCGACCCTATGCTTTCTCTCACTCAATCAATCCTCTATCCAAGCCAATGTTCTGTGCCCAGCCCCTGGGATAGAACACTCTTGTCCAATGCCTTCTATAATCCAGATATGCCACATCCACGTGATCCCCATCATCCACCTCTCTGTTTAAATCCTCAAAAAACTGTAGCAAGTTTGTCAAACACAACTTGTCCTTCATAAAATCGAGCTGACCCTGGTGAATTCCGCTTTGCTTTCCATTGATCAGTTATCTCCTGCTTAATGACTGACTGCAACAACTCCCCACCACAGAGGTCAAAATAGGTGGTCTCCAGTTTGCCACATTTTGCGTCTCTCCTTTTTTGAATAAGGGTGTCAGATAAGCGTGTTTCCATTCCACTGGTATCTTTCCAGAATCTATGAAAAATTGGAATATCATCACTAATGCACCCACTATCTCTGCTGCCATCTCCTTTAATACCAGAGAGTGCAGGCCATCGGAGTTTAATTTCTTGCAATCAACGTTTTAATCTATTGCCACAAAAATAAATCCCATTCCATGTCTCATGTACTGGTGGGTGGAGCAGGAATATGAATGTAGATAACTCCCTCATTTATATGTAATATTTTACTGTTTCTCATGTGGCTTGAAATAACTTGCTGGCCAATACTCAGTTAAGTTGTTTCTGAATTGTACCCAAGTCATTCTTTGCAGAACGGCAGAGAATCCCCTCTGATGTATGAAGCAACATCCATGACTCAGCGTGGGTTCAGGGATATGATTCGAGCCTTACCTTTTATTGATGATCTCCTCTGCATTACTGCCAAAAGGGCGATTAACTCACAGATTAACAGGACACCGAGTGAGATGCAGATCACCAGATGGGTGGAGGTGCTTTCATCTTCATGTCCTTGATGAAAGATTCCAAGAGGTTTTGTGAGATAAAATGTCCACCATGTCTTTAAATACTTATATGATCAGGAAACACTCAGAATGTCGTTAGAAATTGACAAAATTAAGGCAATGCCAATGTGTGACAATTATTTATCCCAATGTAAAATTAGCCGTAATAGTGATTGATATTTATTACAGAGATATACCTGAAGGTGCGGACGGAGAAGTCGGAGATAATTCCGGACCTGATGAAGACATGGTAAAAAGAGCACAATTATTTGCATTGTTGGTCAGAAAGACATCTGAAAACATGAATTATATTCAGCAAAAATAGGCCGGACAACGTCGCACAGTCCCAAACGGAACCGATCAGTGGAATATTTACCGGAGCAAATCACACTGGCATCTTCCTTGGGATCACAGTCAGCTTGAGCTAATGACGAAGAAGGGCAGCCAAACAGAAAGGCTTCGCTTCCGGTGCACTTCACCTCATCCAGCCAGATAGTACCGTTACCCTGCCGAAAAGCGGCCCCTCCTGCGGCGATTAGAGCGGAGCCACAGCCCAGCTGTCTGCAGACAACACTGGCATCGTTCATATCCCAAGAATCATCACAAACCGTGCCCCAGGCTCTATTACACAATACCTCCAATCTCCCGGAGCAGTTGTTGTTACCTCCAGCCAAGCGCAATCTTTGCCCTAAATTTGTCAAAGATAATAAATAAATTATTAGCCTTGATGTAGCACAAGAGAGGAATACAATCAGGTAGCTGTTTTATTAAAGTTGAGAAAGAACCTGATTCTCGCTTGCAGCCGTTTGCACTGTCCTGCTCTTGCTTCGGTGTGTCTCCCCTGTTGATAAGACAAACATGCTGACTCCATGAGCTACATCAATATTTCAAATCACACCTGCAAGCAAAATGATTGATTGTGTTACCTGAACAAACGACACCTGCATCTTCCCGATGATGACAGTTGTGTTGACCCCACGGGTCTGCCTGGCATTGCCAAAGGGTCGTCTCGTGTGAAAGGCACTCGACCTCATCCAACCAAATAGGTCCTGATCCTTCTCCGAATGAGCGAGCGTCATAGTCGATGGAAACGAGTGTGCCGCAACCTAACTGTTTACAGATCACTATTCCAGCATCTCGATACAGGTTTTCACCGCAAACTGTTCCCCAGGTCCCATTATAGAACACTTCCACTCTGCCCTCAGAGCGATGCTTTCCCTTCACCAAACGCAGCTCTTTGTGCTCTGTCAAGCAAATAATAAATAACCACATGGTTCAATTATCAATTCTGTATCCACAGTGCACTGTGGGTGTATATATATATATATATATATATATATATATATGTGTCTAAGTTGAGTTCACGGGTTGCCATAATTATTTCACAAAGGTCACAGAAATACAGATATAATCAAGAATAAGCAACATTGAATTTCAATCGGAATATTTGAATGATGGACCCGATTGATTGCTTGCCGGAATGGTGAGAGGGCCAATGCTTTATGCTCTGTGCGCAGACTACCAGAAGAGCTTCAAAAAGTTCCCATAGTGAAAGCCCATGAAAGACAATGGGAAACTAGGCAATCAGTATCAAAGTAGATTTTAAAAGTTTGTAAAGTTTCTCGTTACTTAAGTAGCAAAAGTTCCGGTGTGAGATTCACATGGATTGGCGCTGCGGTCGCTGCTCCTTGGGAGTTACATGAGTGACTTTGTGGTCGGCAGTAAAAATGAACGCCTATTGTGGCAGCAAACTGGTTTGTATAGTTAATACTGAAGAGGACTGCAAAGTATGTATCAAAATATTAATACATGGCAGGATACACATGCCAGTGACAACTTAGTTTTCGTACTGCTCAGTGGAATGGAGCGAATTTTGATGCGAAGAATAAAGGGACAGCATGCTTCTTGAGAAATAAGTAATTAAATCAAATATCTTTGCAAAATAATGTAGTTATCCGGAACATTTTACACATAACCTGATGAAATTTAAGGCTCGTGATCAGAATAGTCAGTGATATTCAGTGGAAGATGCATTTATGTCGGGAAATGAGGGATGAAGAAACAGAAGGCAACACATCAGAAGTCGGCTGTCGAAATACTTCAGCAATAATTACGTCCAGAATTTAAAAAAATCAGAGCCGGATTTGACAGAAGGGGCTTCGTAAGCGCCGTCCTGAGGTATATCAGGAACATATCTTATGTATGAAAGTTCGAATGTAACTGAAGTTGGGACAGTTACCAGAGCACATGATCTTCACATCTTCTTTATGATTACAGTCATGGTTACCCCACAATGCATGGGGACATTCCCAGAGAAATGATTCACTCCCGGAGCATTCCAGCTCATCCAACCAAATTGGGTCTGCGTCAGGTCCAGCCGATATATGAAGAGGAAGCCGCAATGCGTGTCCACAATCCAGATGCTTGCAAACCACGTCGGCGTCTGTCAGATCCCAGGAATCATCACAAACTGAGCCCCAGGTCCCATTGTGATAAATCTCCAGTCGGCCCGCACATCGGCTTCCACCGCCAGAGAGCCTTAACAGCTTGTGTTCTAATTGAATAATGAAAGTTTCATATTATGTTTCTTAAACATATTCATCTCGTTGCTAAATTCAAAGTATTGTATAATTTCCAGCTCAATTAAAACCTGCATTTTAACTGTCGTTGACAGGGACATTAATCGATGCTCCAGAAAAAACAGTTTCTGTTCGGAGGGAAAATAAATGATGGAGAGTTTACAAATCTTCTTGATATTCACATTTCCAACGGGAATATAATGCGACGGTTTTCGGTTTGGATCTGACCCACTCATTGCAGCTTGTTTTGCTTTGTTATCAATTATGTGATTGTGGTAATTAGTTGTTCCACACGGAATGTTTTAAGCAGACATTTGCTTCTTTGTTTTTCACTGCCTCATTTTGCCATGCAAACTTCATCAGATACTTCACCAGTTCACACATATATATCGGAAAATATCAGAGGTACTGCAAATATGCAAGTAGGCTGGCAGCGACTTGACCTTTCAGACAATGTCCTTTCTTGCGAACTCACCCAAAATGTTCATCAGTTCCTTGTTATCTCAAGAATGCAGATTTCAAAACTACTCTGATGGACGCCCCTCCAAAACACGTGAATGCAATCAGAACTTTTCGAAACGAACCGCGCACATTTCAACTCACCAGCCGCGACGAGCGCACGCATAAACCCGCACTCGCACCCCCTCCCTCCCCAATCCCTTCCCCTGCCCCCATACTGACCAACAGCACCACCAGCCCTGGCGACTTGATCTGCATTGGACTCTCTTCGGTCAATACAAATTGGCTTCAAAATATCATGGTCATGTTCAGAGATATCGATGCTCTCCACTCCTGCTCACCGGTCTGTCATAGCCAGCCCCACTCCCCGGAGCGATCATGAAAATCACCGCTCATGGATCCAATCCACACGGCAGCACAGTGGTTAGCACTGCTGTGTTCGCAACACCAGGGACCTGGGTTTGATTCCTGGCTTGGATCACTGTCCGTGTGGAATTTGTAAATTCTCCCCGTGTCTGCGTGAGTTTGCTCCGGTTTCCGCCCATATTCTGAAAGACGTGCATTGACCCAAGCAGGCGGTGGACTGTGGCGACTAGGGGAATTTCACTGTAACTTCATTCCAGTGTTCATGTCAGCCTTACTTGTTACGAATAAATCACCTTTAACTAAGATTTTGGCTTTCCTTCCCATCTGACGCTTCATGCAGCAATCCTTTCTCCATACTTATTTAACAGTCATTATGTGAGTGACTGGGACACAAAGTTGCAATCCCCTTCTTAAACGTGGCCCCCTCTCTCCCTTCGTTGTGCTGTTGAAACCCACCCCACTGATCAGCACATTAGTCCCCATTGCCGATTTGTCTTTAGTTGTGTTGGTCTCAATTTACAGAGGGAAGTTACCTGGAGATTTGTAAAGTTGTTAACTGATTTTATTAAATTGTTATTGTCATCATATTCCAAACTATTATGTTTTATTTTTCTTTCCGGGGCCTCCGGTCCTGCATCCAAGAACCAGTGTGAAATATCTCAGCTACGTGTTCCCGAGGAAGAAGTAAAGTATATTCCCCAGTTGTCCAAGATTACATTTTTCCCTTTATGTTTCTGGAAAAGTGACCTGTTTATTCACCTGAGCACAGAACCCCTACGTCGATGCTGTCACTACGATTCGGGTTCAGTATGAATGTGCTGCACTTTCGGAGATGCGATTCGTTCCCTTCACACCGGACATCATTAACCCACACGGACCCTTCACCCTCTCCGTACTTTGAATTGTAAAAGGCGGCTTCCGCTTCGCCGCAGCCCAGCTGTCTGCAGGCCACGTTAGCGTCATTCAGATCCCAGAGGCTGTCCTGCACTCTGCCCCAGCTGTGATTGTGGTAAATCTCCACTCGCCCATCACACCGAATTCCCCCATTCATCAATCTCAGTGACCAGTTTTCATCTAGGCGAAGAAAGACATGGAGACCAGTGGTTACAGTGCAGCAAATTAACTCAAATTAATATTACCGCTCTCCCCGGTGAAGGATGTCATGAGAGGCTGCTGAGCACAGCCAGACAGGAGGCTGAACAGCCAGCGTGGCTGCTCCATATTTGAAGCAAATACATTGATAAGCGGATGAATAATACATGTTTATGGAACTCAAGGATGAGGTAGCATTTGGGCGGTGAAATGCAGAAATATCCTCACTAATCCCAGCACCACGTGTTTTGCTTTAGGGACTCACCCGTGCAGATGACACTGGCGTCATTTTCATGTGAGCAGTTAAACTCTTCCACGGATGAAACCGGACACTCCCACAACCAGGACTCACTCCCGCGGCAGCTGTAGTTCTCTTTCCACATTGTGCCATTTCCCTTCCCAAAGGCTGCACCTCTCGGGATTTTCTCTACCACTCCACACTGAAGATGCTCACAGACCACACTGGCGTCTTCGAAAGCAAAGTAAGCATCACAGAGCGTCCCCCAGTGTTCTCCATGCAGCACTTCCACACGGCCGGAACACCTGTCCTTTCCACCAACCAATCTCGTCCCATGATTTCCTGTTTCACGTACAAACACAGACCCAAATAATTTATACATCGAAATTAGAATAAACACATGACAGTTTATTTTTGTAAACGGGAAAACACACTTTTCATCTGCATCTACAATCATTGTCCAATATTCACAAAAGATCATATAGAACTAATTAACATTATGTGTGATGCTTTTAGGAAGGTGCTTCAACCCAAAGAGAACAGTTCATCCTGAAGAGAAAAGCACATGTGCCATTGGCAGAATATACTGTCTTTGCAGCAGGTCCAGTATATATTATAAATAAAGTGCACGGTGTTTAAGCATTGCATGTCGATGCAATTATGAAACGATATCCTCTGGAGCAATAAGCTGAGCATAAAATGGTAAGTGCACCTCCAAAATTAGACAGAATCTCGGACCGGATAATTCAGAAAATAAATGTCGTTCGAAAGATTACTGTATTATTCTGGAGGTTATGCACATTATTGACACATTATCCATGCTTTGAAATCTCCTCTCCACATTGGTACAAATTTTCACCTTTACAGCTGGATGTGAAGCATGTACTTACAATGCCTTCACTGAACTCATTCAATTATTTTGTTTAATGCAAGATACTTGAAATATAAAACGCTTCATTTATTCTGCTGCGCCAATAACCTCTTTAAAATGCAAACACAGTTATTGTCTGCTATAATCCATGCAGTGGGTTCATGGCTTGGGAGGCAGAGCACGTCTACCCAACAGCTCCACAAATAATGTCATATCAAATGTTTAAGAGAAGCCTATGTTTAGCCAAGGTACTAAACCAACAATAATAATCTGCTAATTTCAGACCACGAATAAAAACGCAGACATTTCTGACTTGCAAAAAAGTGCATACTTTAAAATAATGTTTCAAAATTACAACAAATTTACAGTGAAATATGAAGGTCTGGTTAGGTATGTCCATGTTAGAGAGAAAGAGAACTGTAATCGCTCCATTGCTGAAATATTAAGAATTTTTTTTCTAATATTCACAAGTCTCCACTCACCGGAACATATCACACTGACATCGTTCCTGTGGGTGCACTCGGACCGAGTTACAGGAACAAGGGTGCAGTCCGTCAGGCTTGTCTCGCTGCCTTTACATTCAAATCTTTCGTTCCATATTAATCCAGCGCCCTCTCCAAAATAAGCCCCGCTTCTAACGGAAATGGCGACTCCGCACTGAAGCTCAGCACAGACCACTCTGGCGTCATTCCAATCCAAGTCAAGGTCGCACACTGTGCCAGATTCTATATTGCTATGGATCTCCAATCTGCCGGAGCATGGGAAAGCTCCGAATACTAGTTTTGGAAATCTGTGGGCTGAATAACAACAGATCAGAATCACACTAATTATTATCAAAAAGTATTCACATCCGCTTAATTAGATTCTATCATGATTGGTTCTGAATCTGGTTCCTTTTAGTTACCCCTTAATCTAAAGATGTATCGTTCAGGGGAATTATCGAGGTAAAAACGTGAGCTGCGACCTGGGGGTTAGATGCTCTGTCGGTTCGACTCAACGGGCTGAATGCCCTTCTTCTGCATTAAGAAATTCTACAATTAAAGATGTTTCAGCAAGTTCAATAGGTGTCAACTATTTTACTCTCCAGAAGCCGTGTTCAGTCTCACAGCGATTCCTCTGGAACACTCTTCCCCATTCCTCCCTTAAATTGAACCGAGTGCTGGTTTATCTCAATAAATTCTGAGTATAACTGCCCCCTACCGCCTGGTGATGGGAAATATCACAATGTGCAACAGGCAGACCTGAATCAATAACATATGGAATTATTTGCCCAGGGATGTTCTAACTGATAGGCATCAAACGAAATTCTATATTTATTTTTCGGTGTGTAGAGAATGAACGTTCTGAAAGGACTTCAAGCAGAAATGAAACGGTGGATCCCAGAATGTCTCAATGGTGATTAGCAAACAACACTCGAGCTTTATTGAGGGTCCATGTGTACAGATCACAAAATGCAAAGGCCAGGTGCAAAACGTAATCAAAAATCCTCCTGGAATTTTAGCATTTCTATTTAGATGGCTCGACTATGAAAGGGGGCGGGGGTCGAGGGGGGAGGTGGGGAGAGTTTCTGCTTCAAGTTTCAAAAACTTTGGTCAGTCCATATCTGGAATGGAATCGGCAATTCAGGGAACTGCATCCGTGAAAGGATCTCCTGTTCTCGAAAATAGTCCAGTGAGAGTGTCCCAGGCTACTGGTTACTGAGTCTGGACAACATCTCCTTCTATCAGTTTACACTGTGTGAAATCTGTCTGAAGCTGCAGCAGCTTTAAATGTTAAAACAACTAACCTTCCATCATTTTATTCTAGAGAAAGTATCGACTGCCGCACATTTGTTTGAAATATAACCTAATGACCAAATTGAGCCAGCACTATTTATTCAAATACAAAGGAACTCTCTCCCAATAACATTTCTGATTTCTCTCCCTGACAGATTCTAAAGGTAAACTCCTCTAAAACAAATAACACGAGGGGAAATCATATGGGAACAGTTGGGATTCATCAGATTCAGGGTGTGAGAGGGAGAAAACTTTCCAAATAGCATCAAATATTTTGGGACGAGGATTTACATGACAGTTATTAAAACGACACGCTTGGAGAGACAGGAGATATCCAGACAGTCCCCTCTCACACAAAATCAGAAAACGTTGGAACAATTCAGCAACTGTGGCAGAATTCGTGGCGAAGGAAGAATAGAGGGAAGTTTCCAGCACGCATGAATCTCCTCCAGACCCTTCTCATCCTCACTCCGCTCTTGGAACACGTTCAATCTGACCAGTGATTGCAGCTCTGAAAGTAGCCGCAGTGACTGGATAAGCGCTCTATGGCCTCCACAATCAATAGTCAGTAAATGTCAAACACATGGACCGAGACACCCGGATTGAAGTCAGCGACAGGCGCCAATTCCGACGGAGTGTCGCATGATCCGGACTCCCTATAAGTATAATTAATTGCACAGCCAGCCGATCAAAGCATGCCCGAACTTTTGACTCTGCACAGGCAAGATCGGGACACATTAGCATGCCTGGGCTTCCCTCAACCACCTCCTCCCCCACGTAGTTGCTGTGTGGTTGTGTCGGTTGAGGCATTGGGGGAGGGGTGGTGGTGGAGAGCTCGAAGGGTTGGGGGATCGGGATGCCTCCGACCGTATCTCTGGGGTTCGGACCACATTTTCATCTGAGGGGACAATTTCTGTACACTGATGCAAAAAATAGGCATAAAGAATGGAGCGATTTGGAGTTAAGGTAAAAGAGCAGAATAACCCAAACGCTGCGGACAGATGAATATAAACGATTGCTCAGCAGAAGCCCGATTGTTGTCCAGGATTTGTTCTGTGTGGTCCTGGAATGCTTCATTATTTGTTGAATGGTGATCAGAACTGAACAGTGAGGAACGAGGAGTGAACAACAAAAAAGTTTCTTTGTTGGTTAAAAAGAAAAAGGAGGCTTATGTTCGGATGAGACGTGAGCACTCGGGTAGTGCACTAGAAAGCTTTAGATTGGCTAAGAGGGAGTTGAAGAGCGAGCTTAGAAGGGCTAAAAGGGGACATGAGAAGACTTTGGCGGATAGGGTTAAAGAGAATCCTAAGGCGTTCTATAGGTATGTCAAGAACAGAAGGTTGGTTAGGGCAAGTTTAGGGCCAGTTATAGATGGCAGAGGGAAGTTATGTGTGGAACCGGAGGAGATTGGTGAAGCATTGAACCAATATTTCTCTTCGGTGTTCACGCAAGGGGACATGAATATAGCTGAGGAGGACACTGGGTTGCAAGGGAGTAGAATAGACAGTATTACAGTTGATAAGGAGGATGTGCAGGATATTCTGGAGGGTCTGAAAATAGATAAATCCCCTGGTCCGGATGGGATTTATCCAAGGATTCTCTGGGAGGCAAGAGAAGTGATTGCAGAGCCTCTGGCTCTGATCTTCAGGTCGTCGTTGGCCTCTGGTATAGTACCAGAAGATTGGAGGTTAGCGAATGTTGTCCCATTGTTTAAGAAGGGGAACAGAGACTTCCCCGGGAATTATAGACCGGTGAGTCTCACTTCTGTTGTCGGCAAGATGTTGGAAAAAATTATAAGGGATAGGATTTATAGTTATTTGGAGAGTAATGAATTGATAGGTGATAGTCAGCATGGTTTTGTGGCAGGTAGGTCGTGCCTTACTAACCTTATTGAGTTTTTTGAGAAAGTGACCAAGGAGGTGGATGGGGGCAAGGCAGTGGACGTGGTATATATGGATTTTAGTAAGGCGTTTGATAAGGTTCACCATGGTAGGCTTCTGCAGAAAATGCAGATGTATGGGATTGGGGGTGATCTAGGAAATTGGATCAGGAATTGGCTAGCGGATAGGAAACAGAGGGTGGTGGTTGATAGTAAATATTCATCATGGAGTGCGGTTACAAGTGGTGTACCTCAGGGATCTGTTTTGGGGCCACTGCTGTTTGTAATATTTATTAATGATCTGGATGAGGGTATAGTTGGGTGGATTAGCAAATTTGCTGATGACACCAAAGTCGGTGGTGTGGTAGACAGTGAGGAAGGGTGTCGTAGTTTGCAGGAAGACTTAGACAGGTTGCAAAGTTGGGCCGAGAGGTGGCGGATGGAGTTTAATGCGGAGAAGTGTGAGGTAATTCACTTTGGTAGGAATAACAGATGTGTTGAGTATAGGGCTAACGGGAGGACTTTGAATAGTGTGGAGGAGCAGAGGGATCTAGGTGTATGTGTGCATAGATCCCTGAAAGTTGGGAATCAAGTAGATAAGGTTGTTAAGAAGGCATATGGTGTCTTGGCGTTTATTGGTAGGGGGATTGAATTTAGGAGTCGTAGCGTTATGTTGCAACTGTACACAACTCTGGTGCGGCCGCACTTGGAGTACTGTGTGCAGTTCTGGTCCCCACATTACAGGAAGGATGTGGAGGCTTTGGAGAGGGTGCAGAGGAGGTTTACCAGGATGTTGCCTGGTATGGAGGGGAGATCCTATGAGGAGAGGCTGAGGGATTTGGGATTGTTTTCGCTGGAAAGGCGGCGGCTAAGAGGGGATCTTATTGAAACATATAAGATGATTAGAGGTTTAGATAGGGTGGATAGTGATAGCCTTTTTCCTCTGATGGAGAAATCCAGCACGAGGGGGCATGGCTTTAAATTGAGGGGGGGTAGTTATAGAACCGATGTCAGGGGTAGGTTCTTTACCCAGAGGGTGGTGAGGGATTGGAATGCCCTGCCAGCATCAGTAGTAAATGCGCCTAGTTTGGGGGCGTTTAAGAGATCCGTAGATAGGTTCATGGACGAAAAGAAATTGGTTTAGGTTGGAGGGTCACAGTTTTTTTTTAACTGGTCGGTGCAACATCGTGGGCCGAAGGGCCTGTTCTGCGCTGTAATGTTCTATGTTCTATGTTCTATGTTCTCCCGAACATAGCTAACAGCAAGCGCCCAGCTCAAGGACACAGCTGGCCTGTGCACGGTTGTGGTCATTGTTAATCACTCTCATTGCTGTTACTTTATTATAAACTTAAATCCTGGTGTTAATGTAAGAACACTTCTATTTTCAGAATATTGAAATTATTCACCACTCTCTTTACGACTGTGTCCAGGCTCAGAATACTTTATCTGCCCCTTCCCGGAGAGCAGGATGTAGATGATGGACAGATTTGTTTTTTTTTTACCTGAGCAAATCACACCGGCATCACTGGACTGCGAAAAGCCATATTGACCCCATGGAACAGAGCGACAGTCCCGCAGAGCGGTCTCGCTCCCTTCGCACTCAACATCATACGTCACAAAGGGTCCGGATCCTTCCCCAAAGTGAGTCCAGCCCGGTGCAGAGAGCGCAGTCCCGCAGCCCAGCTCCCCACACACAACACCGGCGTTCTGCTGGTCCCAGAGATTATCATACACGGTCCCCCACTGTCCCTTGTAGTGAATCTCCACTCTCCCAGCGCACCGACTCTGCCCATTCGCCAGTCTCAGCTTCACCGCCTCTGTAAAATACAGAAATAAACCAACAGTTATTGGCCGGCTGATATGGCAGGTCAGATCGGAATAATTTGAAACATCGAGTGTGTCCAGAACCTCAACAAACCCTGACATAATATTTGAGATTGCAAGTGGAAGCGGGAATATAAATAGACAGTGGGAACAATCCGTGAATCAGTTGGAAGTTCGAAGCATCATTCTGCTGCATCAGGCGGGGATGTCGATAGGCGCATAATTGATTGAGTCAGTGCAAGTCAGGACTGTCATGTTCCACGGTCTATCATACTGCCTGGACTAACATCGTGAAATGTCAATCCTAGTATCGATTCGATATTGCCATCACTGTCGAAACAGGGCCGCCCTGCTGCACCCAGCTGAATTAGACAGTCAGGTAGTCTCCAGCCCTACCTGGGGCGGTAAGATGCGGCGAAGGTTTCGGCGGAACCCTAATATGTCGGTGGTGGTAGGGGCAATAGCAATTGCGCTGCATGTCAGCGCTGGCTGGTAACTAGGGAAGTGAAAAATTATCTCTAAACGGTAGCGGGGCCACGTTGCTTCTTACCATGCTCCCCAGGGACCTAATTTAATGTCGTTCTGAATCGGGGTGCAGCAATTAAAGATTTTCAGGAAAACATTGCAAGACCATTTTCCTTCACAACTGACAGGCAGACCCAGAATGGAAACATTGAACACAAAGACACTGAAATTGTCTCAGGATTTAACATTCAGTTGGATGGATTAGTGCAGTAAAATGTCAGATATGAACTTGAAGGGCGATTACCTGATGGATCAGCCTGACTGTTCCCTGGTCTGCCTGAAATGAAATTTTGAAAATTAATCTTCGCTGCAACACGAGATGAATGAAACTGTCAAAACCATACATCACAATGTCAACACCGAGGATCTGTGTTATTTCTTCACTATATGATTTGCAAGCACTTGATGTTAAAAAGTTTTATTCAAATTACAACACCCGTGATATTATGGCCTATGAATATCCTGGTCTCATTCCACCTTTTTAAAATTATTTTAACCACGTGTTACCGTATTCCCAAGCTGGGAGATTTTGTGACAGTCAAATCTCCCAATCCATTTGAGTCCCTAGTTTACATAATAGAATCAACAGGACAGTGATTCTTGTCTCCAGTTGGGTTGCTGAAATTTATGACTTGACGCACAGAGTAACAATGATAAAGTTACTCGAATATCTCTACACCGCCGTCCACAATACGGAGAGTGCGTCATTTATTTCCAATGCAGACAATACTCAGTCATCCTTATTAACTGTTCACTATCAATAGACAATATCGAACACCTTCCACTTATTTGGTCCTCGTTGCCAGAATTGTGGAAAAACATTTCAATATTTACTCAAAATTTTCAAACTCTCAATGGTCCAACGAGAATCTCTGGACCTTCTTCATCCATTCCGTCTTTGTACCTTTTGCTCCACTTTTCCGCTTTCAGTAATTCTCCCACTGATTCTTTGACCCATTTCAAGATCAAAGAACAAAGAAAAGTACAGCACAGGTACTTCGGTCCTTCATGTCGATTCGGATGATCCAACTAAAAAAAAACCTGCTGCTCCCACTCCGTCCATACCTTTGTATTTCCTCCCTATTCATGTACCCATCCAGATGCCTCTTAAATGTTGCTAATATGCCTCCTTCCACCACCTCCTCTGGCAGCACGTCTCAGGCACCCACTACTCTCTGTCAAGAACTTCCCTCACACATCTTTCTTAAACTTTCCCCCTCTCACCTTGAGCCTGTGCCCCCTTTCCTCCTGCATCAGGTCACTAATGACACTAACAAGCAATAAAATAGAAGGTGCTGGCCACCATACAAGCAGCCTGATTTTCTGGACGTGCCAGCCATCACCTGAAACATCTGTGTACCGTGTAGACGATACACAGCAGCAAATGACCAAAACTCATTCCACTGTTCATTCCAAAACCGCGATCTCTACCACCTAAAAGTACACGGACAGACGTACAGCGGTACATTGAATTTCGCATTCCCTTCTAAGTCGGACAACATGCTGAGTTGGGACTACATTGGGGTTGCTTCATTCTCTTGTGAGCTCAATCCGTAACGCCACTATGCTTGCATCAGTGTATCATATACTGCAGCCAGTCAGGGAAAAAAAAGGCTCAGAGACATTTTCGTGAATACATCTGGGTACAGGCAATAAATGCTGCATTGTCAGGGACACTGACTTCACAAGAAATAGTATAAGAATAAGAGTGCAAAAGCCGTGTCTGAATGTGGGATGTTAACTTGGTTTGAAAGACATATAGAGACATGGAAGGTTTGGTACTGTAAAATGTAGGCCCATTTAAGATTATATTACGCCATTGGTACAAAATAGTCAGGGAACAAATATATCTCCCCAGCACTGAGTCGATCGATCTGTCAATAATGTTTTATCTTAAACTATGAGACCTAACACATAACAAATAAATATCACCTTTACGTGTGGAATTAATTACATAACATTGTATTCGTCGTTGAAAACCACCGTTAAACTCTGGTACCATTTAGCTCACAGCAGAAAAGACAGATTATGATTCGCTGGTGGAACCATAATTTCCAAATGTATGGCCATACCAAATTAACTCTTGCCTGAATATAAGAAATCGCATTTAGAATATAAGCAGGCACGTGTCCAATCTTTGCGAGAGAAGGTGATATATTTCTGGGGTCTGGAGGCCGAAGCTAACGGTACAAAACCGTTCAAAACATTTTACAAGGAAACGGTGGAATTCACCAATCGAGAATGAATAACAGGTTTTTACACCTCATTAAATGCAACAGAGAGCTCAATGGATATTGAGAGTATCTGCGAAGAGGTTGACAAATACACAGTGACTGTTACAGAATACTGATGTTAATGTATGGTTAGAAAGCTTTGTTGTGATTTCTGAAGTTCATTGTCCCCAAGAGGAATCAGAAATACCCATGCAGCAAATTCGCGGAAGAAGTCGGATTTTTCACTTCCCTATTATTTCACTCGTACCACTGATATCAAGTATATTGCTCAATAAACCTGTTAAAGCACTGTTTGTCCCACCTCGATTTAATATTTAACTTTTTAGTATTTACAGCCGTGTCCACTTCTCCAACTCAAAATAATCTGTTGAACAAAAGGCAGCTCACTGTACCACACGACGAGCATACAGCTCTTCCACTGAGAAGTATCAATCCCAAATCGTTAGAGAGAAGAAGGTTAAGAGGTGACTTAATAGAGGCATACAAGATGATCAGAGGATTAGATAGGGTGGATGGTGAGAGCCTTTTTCCTCGGATGGTGTTGGCTAGCACGAGGGGACATAGCTTTAAATTGAGGGGTGAGAGATATAGGACAGATGTCCTATGAACTGAAAATGTAACTTTGCGCAAAATATATTATGATAATATTCTACAAGTTCAGTAAACCATTTCAACATTCACTTCATAAAACCCCAACTAGCGATTCAGTGGCAACAAAAAAAAATCAATGTTTAATGAAATGAGTCTATTGAGCATAGGATTAATGGTAAAACAATATCAAATGCGGTCTTCATTCTTTTACAAAGCATGTTCTTTGAAGCAACTGCAAAGTCCAATCAGTATTTTTAAGAATTTATTTCGCGGACTATATGTTCTTTACTGCGTGAAGTGTTTGATAACAGTAATGGGACGCTTTCCTATCAGTAAAACAGTATTTGTAGTGACATTAGTAAGAATAAATATAACAGAAGAGGCACATTGGGAACCGAGGGAAACTGAACCAAGTCAGCGACTTAAATCTCAACAAAACTACTGGGCTTCTGGAAGGAGATGAAAGAACACGTCTCGATCTGCCACAGAAAACGGTATGAGAAAGAGAGAAAATGAAAGCGTGGAATAGTTTTGAGAATGAAAAATAATTGGAAACTGAAAAAGTCACTGCATAGAAATATTAATTTAACACATTCTGGTAAAATTCCGGTAGGAGATATGAGGCAATTGAGCCACAAACGTCACAAAGCAAATCACGCACATTTAGCAAATTACATTATCAACATAACAAGATAAGTGTTTTCTTCATATTAATGAAGTTAATTCATGACATTATTAATTGCTATTCATGTTAATGTGTTAAAATGCATTATTCATAGATCTAGCCCAACACTCTGAGGCGGAGGCCGCTATTTTAAATGATTTGTTTGTTTTCTCTCCACACGGGGTTCAGACGGAAAATATACTGAGAAATATCAAGAGAAATATATCTGGACGGTCCTCGCCAAAATTCCTGCATTTTTAAACGCAGTGATTTGGCTTCCACTCAAACTCCTTTTCAGCAGATTCTAACAGCGACTGCTCTAATTTGTACCGACACAAATCAAGTAGTCCGAAAAGAAGTTTTACAGTAAATTGTTGTCCATGTATAAGCGCGGCATTTCCATTCAATTTTGTATTTAAATCTCAGGTTGCCGTAAGTCCCGGCGGAGAAATTAAAACGTGCATTAATCAGATGTTCTATATTTTAAATATATTTGGAAGGAAATAAGTTAAAAAGAAACAGGGAATCGAAATTTTTCACCAACTGAAACTTCTGCAACTTAAATTTCCAATTTCAATGCGCACTTCAGAACAACGGAGGACGCATTTGAATATATTAGAGCCTTTTTCCGAAGTGGAGCGGGGAATTCAAAACACTGCCGGAAAAAATATATAATTTTCCAGATTTAGGTTTGAAAGTCCATTTTGATTCTCAACTCCAATTAATTTAATCTGCTCACGAATGTAAGGTAGACGGCGATAAAATACAATTTCCGTTGGACACTCGTGGACTCAGAACAATACTCGGCAAAGGTGTTCGGCCCCTCAGTCCAAAGGGACTGTGCCGGGTGGAATAAAATCAATTCAGTCGAACCCCACGAGCCTGTTCTTGGCTACTTTGTGCGTTACAATACTTCAAACGCATAAGCAAGTAGGTTTTCAATGTGCTGAGCACTTCTTCATCCTCCAGCTTTTCAGACATTGAACTCGCCTCCTCTCATTGTTAAATTGATGTACATTAATATCCCATTACCTCCAGATGACAATTATTATTCAAATAATCAACTTTCCCTTACATAGTTCACCAACATTTTTGTTAGGAAAGCTCAATATATCTATATATTTGTTAAAATTTTATGTTCGTGAATTCTCAATAGACATCGGGATACTTTCAATCGATAATAACTCACAGTTGAGAAGCTGCAATGTAACTGGAGTCAGGAAAGAGCGCAGCATCGTCCCGACTGTCGGTTACTGCGATCAGACTTGACTGTTCACCGAGTTTTGTACGTCGTTACCGGGCTGTCCCTCCAACACTTTCTCAAATACCAAACACTTCAGGAATGAATTCTTTGAGAAAGCTGTGTTCAGAAAATAATGTTTCCTCCCGTCTGACTAATTGATGCTCCGAATTGATGTGTGAAATGTCAATTGCCGTTTGATAAAAGATACCAATGACAGTTATATGCACCGCCTTGTCCTGTGCGGCGAACGAGGCCTACATTTGTGAAAAGGAAATGAGTCACCAGACACGGGCGAGTGAAGGAAATGCATATGGAAAATATTTGCAAATCATATTCGGCCTGCACTGGATCATGTATATTGTTTTTGCACGGTCTTACCACTTATTTCAACGAACAATTTCCGAAAAACAGTTGAAGGCCGTGGACAGGATAAGGGTTAAAATTTTCAGGTTAACTCCAGGGGAAATGGACTGGTGCGATGTGGAGAACATGCATAAATTGCATGTCAGATCCATTCACTTGCTTCAAGAAATCTATCAGTGAGTGTTCTCACCGACAAGTCCAATCTGATCGGCAGTTCAAGAATCCAGTGGAGTCGGAATACAGCATGTATTCACAACCTGATTTTGACATCTTCACAAGGGAAAAGTGAATCAACTTTACTCCAGCAGCAACTCAAGCAAGAAGTTCAAATCTGTAACATCTGGAATAAAAAATAAATCTTTGTCCGAGTGAAAATCAACCTTTTCCTACTTCTTCTAAGAACAACTTCCGAAGTTTTTACTGTCTCTATTTGGAGAACAATATTCTCGAAGGACAGAGAGCTCAATTTATACATGTCTTCTGATATGGAGCACCTCTGTCCGGAAATCTGTGATGAAATGCTTTTGTTAAAAGACTGTTGTTCTCTATTTGAACTTAATTACTTTTTGAACAGACTGGAGAGGCCACCATTACATCTCTGAGCGATTTTGCTGCCTCCGCCCAGTTTTGAGTGACAGAGTTCGGCGGGACGATGCGGCTCAGAAATATTTCTTATCTGCTGGACAAATGTAACTTTATTTTCATGATCAACTTGACAGTAATTTGAGTGAATGTCTTTACAGAGCCGCGTTGAGAGAAGGGAAGCCCACAAACATATTTGTTCCATACAGGAAGAAATGATTCCTGAGATGCTGAACAACTAATTGGTATTGAGTTATACTTTGTGTCATCCCGAAGCAGCTCACTGTCTGCGCAGCCTCAGAACACTCGCTGCGCGTTTTCCTGTTTGCTGAACAGACAGGAAGCACCTGGCCTTGTGGCC
This sequence comes from Mustelus asterias, assembly GCF_964213995.1. NCBI lineage: Eukaryota > Metazoa > Chordata > Chondrichthyes > Carcharhiniformes > Triakidae > Mustelus > Mustelus asterias. Next base: position 50,917,199 of record NC_135822.1, read on the forward strand.
ATGTCTCTGCCCGCATGTTAGTCGCTGCAGCGCTTTAACATTGACGGATTGGAATAGGACATTCGAACTTGTATCGGGCAGTGCACTGGGACATGTAAAACTTCAAGTACCATCATAAATTCACGAGCAGCATATGACAGAATGGCATCTACAAATATTCCTACAGTTGTCCGGGGACTCCAGGAATAGCGTGTCGCTAAACCTTATTAAATTTCACTTGTGTTCAACAACATTGAAATCAATGGTGTGAGATTAAAACGATTGCCTGGGCTGCATAAATCAATAGATACCACATAGACCTTGCCATGCGTAGATGCCGTGGGTCCACCATTCAGCCCCATATCTATTATCGCTCAGTGTGTCCCCCGTGAACACAGCAGGCCGGGTGCACAAGTTCACTTATAGTGTTGAGATGAGAGCAGATAAGAACTTTGGATCATGGGTACAGCTCCTCCTTTAGTTGCAATATATCTTTACAGTTTTTGGTCATTTTAAATGTGTTTCAGTTCTCAAAAATGTATCCAATCTATGAAATGATAAACCACAAACACGTGATGATTTCCACATGGGTCATTTTGTGACGTTGGCATCCCTGACTTCCTTTATTACTGAGAGGGCGGCTTAAGCACTGCAGTCACTATGTGAAGAGAGAAAGTCATAAAGCAGGTACTGGGTGCCATGGACATTAGAGCTTCGGATATTGATATATTATCCAGGGAGGAGACTCATTATTCTACCACGTACTGGTTATTTAGGAAATACTGTGCGTATCGATTCAGTTTATGGAGGTTGAATTAGCAAGCCTTGGTTGCTCTTTGATATCATTAGCATTCATCTTTCCATTTGGCAGCATCTGTCTGTGGAACAAAATTTTCCAGCTAAAATTTCTCACGTCTCACATCTCCAAGCAAAAATATATTGGTTATTTGATTGTTTGTTTGATCAGTATCCAAATGTCTTGGTGAAGAATTTTAATTACCTCAGCATTAACTAAAATCCCAACATCTCTGCATTAACCCCAATACCGGAACTCACAGGTTAACACTCAGTGATTGAACCATAGGATCCCTATTTTGCAGCAGGAGGTCATTCGACGTATCGAACCTGAACTGGCTCTCCAACAGAGCATATTACTCATGCTTTATCCCTGTAGCTCCACATATTTAACCCGCTGAACACCGAATTTATACATCTTGGGACACTAAGCGACAAATAGTAATAGACCTAACTTGCCCACCTTTGCACTGCTTTGGAATGGTTCAATTCCTTTGTACAAAGGAACATTCAATGTCTCTCTCTGCTATCTACATCCTGACCCCGATGTGGAGATGTCGGCGTTGGACTGGGGTGGGCGCAGTAAGAAGTCTCAAAACATGTGAAAGTCCAACAGGTTCATTTCGTATCACGAGGAGCGCTGCTCTTTCATCACTCACCTGATGAAGGAGCAGCGTTCTGAAAACTCGTGATACCAAATACACCTGTTGGACTTTAATCTGGTGTTGTGAGACTACTTACCATATCCTGCCCATGATCGACCAGGCAATTTTGCTATTTTGAACACTGCCAAATGCTGAATGATCTCCGACTTGTCTTTTCTTATGAATATCGAAAATGTGCAATGCTTCATCTGAAAGTCCTGCAACATTTTCCTCCCTTGAAGACAGATCCAAATATTTTGAGGTATAAATCTAACACCATCTACCCGAAGAGATACTTTTCTTGCCAGCAGAAAATCGCAGCCAGCGTTCCTTTGAAGGCCGCACGACAATTTTGTCAACATATTCACTCAGGTTCAATGTCAAGCTCAATCGCAAGACTGAGTTTAAAGGCCTGACAATTAATTCGTCAAATACACACAATGCATTCACGTTGGCTCCTTCGGTAAACAACCTCCTTTTTAATCTTGTGCAAGAACAGTGCCTTCTCTCACATGGGTTTTGTATGCTAGCTTAAATTAAGCTCTTTAAGTGAAATTACGGATGCAGAATATTCTATGGAGATGTCCATTGGTATCTATCAGCCTGCGGAACATCAATAAGATTCCATCAGTGAATTCAGTCAGTCAACAAGTTCTTGGTCAGTGCATGGTTTGTCGTCAACCCATTACTGGTATGTCAGTTTCAGGACAGACTGAGGACCAATTGTCGCGAGATCATTTTAAATTGCTTGGAATTAGTTTATCGTCACTGAGTCTGACCATTTTTGCAAACTTCACTAATTACTGTTAATTAGTTAATGGGATTTGTTTATTTTTTGCTGTTGGTGGAGGTACATGCGAATTATTGGTAAATGTTTAAAACACCAGTTTTCAGCAAACTGGAGATAATTCAGAAGCAGAGTATCAATCTCCACTTGGCGAGTCCAGGTTTACTCAGCAACATTCAGCGGGGCTTTGTCAGAGGGAGATGATGCCGAATAAATCTGATACATTTTTCAACAAGGTGATTGGATGTGCAGATGAGTGAAGTACAGTTGATGCAGCTTCTATGGATCACAGAAAAACCTTTGACAATTTATTGTAGTGCAGACTGATCAATAAGATAAAAGTACATTGGATCCAGGGTAACTTGACAAGTTGGATCCATAACTGACTCAGTGTTAAGACAGAGAAAGTGGTGGTAGAAGGTGCTTTGTCGAACTGGAGGCCGGTATCCAGAGGTGTACCACAGGGATCAGTGCTAGTTGCCTTATTGTTCATGATATATATCAATGATTAGTATGGGAATGTGTGTGTGTGTGTGTGTGTGTGTGTGTGTGTGCGTTTGTGGGGGTAGGGGCGACGAGATGATTGTGCTCGATTACAGATGACACCAAGATTGGAAGAATGCTTAGTTATGAGGAAGCAGGTCTTAGTTTGCACGAAGATGTAGCCGAATTGGTAAAATGAGCAGATCGGTGGCAGATTGAACGCCAAGATGGGTGAGCTGATGCATTTTGAAAGGATTGAGAAGGCAAGGGCGTAATCAACAAATTGCGAGAAACATAGAAGCTTCTGGCCTGCTCCACAGGTCCTGAAAGGCAGCAGACCACTTGACTAGGGTAGTTTAAAATGCATATGGGAAACTTGTCATTATCGATCTTGCACGGATTATTAGGAAGGAAGGTTATATTGGAGCTGCACAAAACTTTGTGTAGGCCACAGGTTGATAACTGTGTGCAGTTCTGGTGGTCACAGGACAGGAAGGATTTTGTGGCGACGGAGAAACTGTTGATCAGGTTCACCAGGAGCATTTGAACAATGAAGAGAGGCCGGTTAGCCTCTTGTTGCTTTTGTTACAACGGAGAAGGCGAAGGGTGGACCTGATTGAGGTGCTCAAGATTATGAGGCAGTTGTTCATGGTGTATATGAAGTGGCCGCTCCTCCCAGTTAAAGGATAAAGGATGAGGGGACACAAAATCTAAGTTGAGGAACTGAGAGGGGTGGGGGGTGTAGTCATCCAGAGGGCGCTGGCAGTCTGGAATGCAGTGCCTGGGAGGCTGAAGAGGGAGAAAACATTACAACCATCAAAGCTACGTGGATGACCTCCTGAAAGATCAAATTATGCAAGATTCTGGGCCAAGTGCTGAGGAGTGCGACTAATGTAGTTTTGTCATTGCAGCCACAAATGGCCGCAGGGCGTCTTCTGTACAGTGTGACATTCTGACCCTGTGACTCTGAGCCAGTCATTGGTGCTGGTTCAGTTTGTCAGTGCTAATCGGATTATCTTGCTGAACAAGCATATTTGTCCAAGATCTGTTGATCTGTGTAGAGTTCGATCATTCAGACACGGCGATTTGATTTGTGGGGCAGATAATGCTTGCTGCCAGGGAGGTGTGTGATGTCTCGCCCGGGCACTACTGTAAAGGGGAAATGTCTGGTTACAATAAATGCCAAGGACTTTAACAGCTGCGGTGTAAATATTTATAGCAACCAGCTGTATGATTGAAATTTGTTCTCGTTTACTGCTTCTGAATCATCGTAGTGAAGGTCATGAGATTGAAGACAGAAATCACAAATCATCTCCTTGATTCATTCTGTTCTTTGAGATTCAGTGTCACAGGCCTGGCTTGGTTCAATCTGTCCTTTCAGATTCAGTGTCACAGGCCTGACTTGGTTCACTGTGTCTTTTGAGTTTCGGTGTCACATGCTTGGCAGAATTCATTCTGTTCTTTGAGATTCAGTGTCACAGACCTGGCTGGATTCACTCTGTCCTTTGAGATTCGTTGTCACAGGCCTGGCTGTGTTTGAACTGTTATTTGAGATTTAACGTCTCAGGCCTGGCAGGGTTCGCTCTGTCCTTTCAGATTCAGTGTCACAGGCCTGGCTGGATACACTGTGTCCTTTTCAATTTAGTGTCACATGTGTCGCTGTTTTTGAACTGTTATTTGAGATTCAGTGTCACAGGCCTGTCTGAATTCGCTCTGTTCTTTGAGATTCAGTGTCACAGGCTTGGCTGGGTTCACTGTGACATTTGAGATTCAGTGTCACAGGCCTGCCTGGGTTCTCTCGGCCCTTTCAGTTTGAGTGTCATAGGCCTGGCTGAGTTTACTCTTTCCTTTCAGATTCAATGTCACAGTCCTGTTTTGATTCAGTGTGTCCCTTGAGATTCAGTGTCAAATGCCTGGCTGGGTTCACTCTGCCCATTGAGATTCAGTGTCACAGGCCTGGCTGATTGATTGTGTTCTTTGAGATTCAGAGTCACAGGTCTGGCTGGGTTCACTCTGTTCTTTTGAGATTCAGTGTCACACGCTTGGCGGGATTCATTCTGTCCTTTGAGATTCAGTGTCACAGCCCTGGCTGGGTTCGCTCTGCCCTTTGAGATTCAGTGAAACATGCCTGGATGTGTTCGAACTGTTATTTGAGATTGAGTGTCACAGGCCTTGCTGGATCCACTCTCTCCTTTCATATTCAATGTCACAGGACTGGCTGTGTTCGAACAGCTGTTTGAGATCCATTGTCACAAGACTGCCTAGGTTCACTGTGGCCTTTCAGATTCAATGTCACATGCCTGGCTGCATTCACTCTGTTGTTTCTGATTCAGTGTCACAGGCCTGGTTGGGATCAGTGTATCCTTTCAGTTTGAGTGTCACAGGGCTGGCTGGATACACTGTATCCTTTGAGATTCAGTGTCACAGACCTGGTTGGAATCACTGTGTCCCTTCATATTCAGTGTCACAGACATGGCTGGATACACTGTGTCCTTTGGGATTCAGTGTCACAGGTCTGTCTGGGTTCAATCTGTCCTTTGAGCTTCAGTGTCACAGTCCCGGCTGTGTTCGCACTGCTTTTGAGATTTAGTGCCACAGGCCTGGCTCCAAACACTCTGTCCCTTGAGATTCAGTGTCTCAGGCGTCACTGGGTTCACTCTGTCCTTTGAGATTCAGTGTCACAGGCCTGGCTGGGTTCACTGTGTCCTTTGAAATTATGTGTCATAGGCCTGGCTGTGTTCATGCTTTTCTTTTGAGATTCAGTGTCATTTGCTTGGCGGGATTCATTCTGTCTTTTGAGATTCAGTGTCACAGGCCCGGCTGTGTTCAAACTGTTATTTGAGTTTCAGTGTCACAGGCCTGGATGTGAACAGAATGGTGAACTGTAGTAAACATTGTGGAAAACAGCAGTGTTTTGGAGAACACGCACGGATTGGTGACATGTTGCAAAGAGTGATGGTAGAAGCCAGGATTTAGTAAGCCAATGGCAGATTGGTGTGATATAATAAAGAGTGAGGATAACAACAGGATTTGGGAGGAGGCAGCAAATGGATGAAATGTGCTAAACTGTGTGGATAGCAGAGGATTTGTGTGTTTGGGGTAGTGCTGGAATGAAGCAAGGTGCTGTGTTCAGTTTTGGGGAAATACAGTTCTCTATGTGTCGATCTAGAGCACAAAAATGAAGAGAAAGGAATCAAACCGTGTCTTTATCTGTCATAATCTTTTTTTAATGGTAAAAGAATGGAAGATGCTACAAAAATGGAGTTCAAATACATATGACAATAATAAGCACCAAATTTTGAATTATAATCCCGGCTCTGCTCTACAATGTAACGTGATATAAGAACTTTAATACGGACAGTGCAATTTCCGATATACATTCTATTCTGTTTCTCATTGAACAGAATGCAGACTCACTCAAAATGAGAAGGTAAATGCCAATTCATAAAAAACCAGGAGGAATGACCCGACTGATTCAGAAATTACAACACCTATATCTGGAGTTGAAGCATATTCCACACAGTGATACTTGTGGAAAAGTTCAGGGGTCTCCCCTTTGATGTAATGCAGAGTCATCTATCTGAGGACACCACATCCTGGATTTAGATTTGTTGATGACTATTACCTGAAACTGTAAAAGAAATAGTGTGAGAATTACAACCAATTCCACAATCAGCTCAATACATCACATGTACTTGTATTTTTTTTACAATATTCCCAAGTCCAACCGGCTGTTTATTTTTTATCTAAAACACACAGCACCCTCTTTCTGATACTTTTATTGTAATTCACTGCTGGAAATACTGCAGGGTTTGGATCTTGCTGGGATGGTAAGGAGATGATAAGGAGAGTTTTAGACAGCTGCATTACTCGCGGCAGCTCCTGGGAAATGTTAGGGTGGTTTGGAACTTCCTGGGACATGAGAGATGATGAGGCTGCACCCATTGCCTCTTAATCCTCAAGAGGCAAAAGCTCCAAATTCGGGGAAGTTAAATCCCGCTCATTGAGATCGCGCTTTGACCAGATTGTAGGTCAGAATTTAAGCAAAGATACATGATGTTTTTTTATCCCTCTTGAATAGGGCATTTGGTGAACAGTTAGAAATGTTGCAGGTTTGGAGAAGGGGGTGGCTGGGACAATGACTAAGGGAAGGTCTGTGATAGGCAGGAGAGTTTGAATGAGAGAAAAGTGAATCCCAAAGCGCCAAAGGGAATGGAGATGGAGAGAGAAAAGAAACAAAGAAGATGTGCCTGGAGCAGGGGGACTGCTGACTGAAAGAAGGGGAAAGGAATCAAAGAAAATGAAACAGAATGGACTCAGAGTTTACTTTCTGAAACTGTTGGACTGGATGTTGAGTCCAGAAGGCTGTAAAGTGTGGAGGGGCTGGGTGAGTGGGAGGATTTCCCCTGGACCTGCTCCAGACCCTAGTTAAAACAGTCATCTGTAGATCCAGGATCGATAGGGCTGGAGAGGGATGCGGGCATTACTCCGGCTGATCTGCTGTGGTCTTGCTTGTGCCCAGCTCGATCTAATCTGTGCAGCCCAACACACTGGAGAATGTTTGATAGGAAATGAAGATTAGAAATCTAACTAACGTGTCAACTTCTTCAGAGGGTCACACACTGTATTCTAACAAACTGAACTGGATTGCACTGAATGGGAAGTCATGTAAACCTCACAAACTTCATGATTGAAGCACATTTTTTAAGAGGCGGGGGGGGCGGATGCGGGGGGGGGGGGGATTAGCTGAAGACTTCGGCCTGGTTGTTCCTACAAAAATGAGCTGATGCCTATCTGTGTGTCTGTGTGTGTCCCTGGGTACAGTTCCCAGAGAGTTTAAAATCCTGCATCTCTCTCTCTCTGCAGAGCTGCTGGTTAAAGACACATTGACAACATTTATCTGAATGAAACTTCACTCTCATTCTCTCCCTCCCCTCCCCCAATCAGTGCTTCTGCTCTCAAAGAAGTCTAAACGCTTTTTTTTTGCAGCTGTGATCTGTGTTGACTGTCCCAAGGGTAAGGTGTTGGATTGGGGGAAGGCTAACTTTATTGGGATCAGGCAGAAATTGGCAGCTCTTGATTGGGAGAGGCTGTTTGAGGGTAAATCCACATCTGGTATGTGGCAGTCTTTTAAGGAACGGTTGTTGGGCTACAGGACAAGCATGTGCCTGTAAAAAAGAAGGATAGGAAGGGTAGGATTAGAGAACCGTGGATAACCAGGGAAATTGAGGGACTGGTCAAAAAGAAAAGAGAGGCGTATGTTAGGTCCAAGCAGCTAAAAACGGAGGGAGCTCTGGAGGAGTACAATGAAAGTAGGAAAGTACTCAAGCGGGGAATTAGAAGAGCAAAAAGGGGTCACGAAATGTTCTTGGCAGACAGGATTAAGGAGAATCCCAAGGCATTTTATTCATACGTTAGGAACAAAAGGGTTGTTAGGGAAAAAATCGGACCTCTCAGGGACAAAAGTGGGGACTTATGCTTGGAGCCCAAAGAAGTAGGGGAGATCCTAAATGAATACTTTGCGTCGGTATTCACAAAGGAGATGGATGTGTTGACTGGGAGTGTCTCTGAGGGGAGTGTTGAACCGTTGGAGAAAATCTCCATTACAAAGGAGGAAGTGTTAGGTTTGTTAGAGAATATAAAGACTGACAAATCCCCAGGGCCTGATGGAATCTATCCAAGGCTGCTCAGGGAGACGAGAGGTGAAATCGTTGGGCCTCTGACGCAAATCTTTGTCTCGTCACTGGACGCAGGTGAGGTCCCAGAGGATTGGAGCATAGCCAATGTGGTCCCGTTATTTAAGAAGGGTAGGAATGATAACCCTGGTAATTATAGGCCAGTGAGCTTGACGTCCGTGGTGGGGAAGTTGTTGGAGAAGATTCTTAGACATAGGATGTATGCGCATTTAGAAAGGAATAAACTCATTAACGATAGTCAGCATGGTTTTGTGAGAGGGAGCTCATGCCTCACTAACCTGGTGGTGTTTTTTGAAGAAGTGACCAAAATGGTTGACGAAGGAAGGGCCGTGGATGTTGTCTATATGGACTTTAGTAAAGCGTTTGACAAAGTCCCTCATGGTAGGCTAGTGAAAAAGGTTGGATCTCATGGGATAAAGGGGGAGGTGGCTAGATGGGTGGAGAACTGGCTTGGTCATAGAAGACAGAGGGTGGTAGTGGAAGGGTCTTTTTCCGGCTGGAGGCCTGTGACTAGTGGTGTACCGCAGGGCTCTGTATTGGGACCTCTGCTGTTTGTGATTTATATAAATGATCTGGAAGAAGGAGTAACTGGGGAGATCAGTAAGTTTGCGGACGACACAAAACTGGCAGGACTTGCAGATAGTGAGGAACATTGTCAGAGGCTACAGAAGGATATAGATAGGCTGGAAATTTGGGCAAGGAAATGGCAGATGGAGTTCAATCCTGATAAATGCGAAGTGATGCTTTTTGGTGGGAATAATGTAGGGAGGAGCTACACGATAAATGGAAGAACCATAAAGGGTGTAGAGACGCAGAGGAACCTGGGTGTGCAAGTCCACAGATCTTTGAAGGTGACGTCACAGGTGGAGAAGGTGGTGAAGAAGGCATATGGCATGCTTGCCTTTATAGGACGGGGCATAGAGTATAAGAGTTGGGGTCTGATGTTGCAGATGTATAGAACGTTGGTTCGGCCGCATTTGGAATACTGCGTCCAGTTCTGGTCGCCACACTACCAGAAGGACGTGGAGGCTTTGGAGAGAGTACAGAGGAGGTTTACCAGGATGTTGCCTGGTATGGAGGGGCTTGGTTATGAGGAGAGATTGGGGAAACTGGGGTTGTTGTCCTTGGAAAGACGGAGGATGAGGGGAGACTTAATAGAGGTGTATAAAATTATGAAAGGCATAGATAGGGTGAACGGTGGCAAGCTTTTCCCCGGGTCGGTGGTGACGTTCACGAGGGGTCATAGGTTCAAGGTGAAGGGGGTGAGGTTTAACACAGATATCAGAAGGACATATTTTACACAGAGGGTCGTGGGGGCCTGGAATGTGTTGCCGGGCAAGGTGGTGGAGGCGGACACACTGGGAACGTTTAAGACTTATCTAGACAGCTATATGAACGGAGTGCGAATGGAGGGATACAAAAGAGTGGTCTAGTTTGGACCAGGGAGCGGCGCGGGCTAATTGTTCCTTGTTTCTCGTTTCAAGGCTTCATTCTATGATCATCTTGCTGGTACAGAAAGAAGTCTCACAACACCAGGTTAAAGTCCAACAGGTTTATTTGGTAGCAAATACCATAAGCTTTCGGAGCAATGCTCCTTCGTCAGATGGAGTGGTCTCTACCATCTTGCTGGTGCCAGTACAGAGCGAGACTGCGGATAGTTGGGAACCTGTCTCAGGGGCAGGGAATTCATATGGTGTTCGTGGAAATGGAAATGACTAGGGTTGGGAAGCATTTTCCGATCAGGGCCAGTGTGATCGCCTGGACTCGTTTCGATCGCCTCAGGGGGTCGGAGAGGAATTTCCCAGATTTTTTTTTCCCCATATTGGCCCTGGGTTTTCACTCTGGGTTTTCGCCTCTCCCTGGAGATCACATGGTCTGGAATGGGGGGCTGGGGGTGAGTTATTACGTTGTGATGAACAAAGCATCGTAGCTGTGAGGGACAGCTCGGTGGATAGGATATTGGTATGTAGATAGGCTGGAAAATTGGGCGGGGATCCTGGATTCAGGATTCAATCCTGGAGCGGGGAGCGGCGCGGGCCTGGAGGGCTGAAGGGCCTGTTCCTGTGCTGTATTGTTCTTTGTTCTTTGTTGTTCTTTGACTTGTTAAACATTAAGCACAGGGCGCACACATTGAGACACCTGGACAGACAACAACAGAGACTGGTTTGGAAATCAGAAATTGAATTGTAAATGCAGCCGTAAAGAACTTTGCAAGAAAGTGTTTGACGTCAGGCAATATAAGCAAAAAATGAACTTTGCAAGAAACAGCAAAAGATGCAAACCTGTAGCTGATGGAGTCCTGAATGAACAAGTTGTACAATTCACATTCAGACCTGGTCTCTCGCTGTCTGGGCAGGGCTGCGAGTTACTTTAAACCCATTTTCTCTCAGCCCCCAGTGCTGGTGATGTGGAGAGAGAGAGAGATAGAGCCTTGGGATAAATCATTTGCATGGTGCTCACTAACCCACACACACACACCACCCTCACCCCTCCTCTCAGAGGCAGGTTGGTTTTGGACTGGGCCATACCTGGAGTAGGTGGGTTCAGGTGAGGTGCAGGAGATGTGGTTGGATGGGGGTTGATTGGGGAGGTGTGGGCAGTTTGTGTGACTCAGTGAGGGTATAAAAAGGCTGGGGATCCATTGTTCTGTCTCTCGACACGTGGATTGGTAAGTATCAGGGTAACTTTGTCGTTGTGAATATGTGTGTGTGCGTGCGTGCACTGATATTTTAAACCCCCCTTTACCCAGCACAAAGCCCCTGGCCTTGGATCTCTCTCCCCCACCATGGGACAGGGGATGGAAAGAGTTTGAGAGATCACCGAGGGAGGACATTCCCATGGTGAGTATGGAGCTCTTCAAATTCTGTCTGCCCATTTTCCCACCTCTGCTTTTTCTCTTTGTTTGCAGCCTCTTCTCAATTTCTGTCCATCTTTAACTTGTGATCTCCCAAATTTCAATCTCTCAATCATTATCTCTGACTTATTATCTCTCTTTTTTCTCTCTGTTCTTTCTCTGTCTTTCCCGCTCAGTCTATCTCTCTGGCTTTCTTTTCTCTCTTCTCTTTCTCTCTGTTTTTCCCGCTCAGTCTATCTCTCTCTCTCTGTCTTTGTTCTCTCTCTCTGACTCTCCAGCTAAATCTCTCTCTCTCTGTCTTTCTCTCTATCTGTCCCTTTTCTCTCTCTCTCTTTTCTTCTTCTCACACCATCTCTGTCCTAATTCTCTGTCCTTTTTCTCTCTTTCTCTGTCTTTTTCTCTCTCTCTCTCTGTCCTTTCTCTCTCTCTGTCCCTTTTATCTCTGTCTCTCTCTGTCCCTTCTCGCTCTCCTTGTCCTTCTTCTCTCTCTTCCCACCCCCACCCCTCCCCCCCGCACTCTATCTCCCCCATCAACCACTCTCTTTCTCTCCCTCCCACCCGCATGCACACTCCCTCCACCCGCACGCACGCTCCATCTCACCTGCACACACACTCCCTCTCACCGACACGCACACTCCCTCTCACCAGCATGCACACTTCCTCTCACCCGCATGGACACTCCCTCTCACCCGCACGCATGCTCCCTCTCACCCGCACGCACGCTCCCTCTCACCCGCTCGCACACCCTCTCACCCACACTCACATTCCCTCTCACCCGCTCGCACACTCCCTCTCACCCGCACGCACACTCCCTCTCACCCGCACGTACGCTCCCTCTCACCCGCACGCACGCTCCCTCTCACCCGCATGCACGCTACCTCTCATCCACACGCACACTCCCTCTCACCTGCACCCACACTCCCTCTCACCCGCCCGCAAACTCCCTCTCACCCGCACGCACGCTCCCTCTCACCCGTATGCACGCTCCCTCTCACCCACATGCACTCTCCCTCTCACCCACACGCACGCTCCCTCTCACCCGCACACACACTCTCTCTCACCCGCATGCAAACTCCCTCTCACTCGCACGCACACTCCCTCTCTCGCGCATGCACACTCCCTCTCACCCGCATGCACACTCCCTCTCACTCGCACGCACTCTCACTCTCACCCGCACACACACTCCCTCTCACCCGCACGCACACTCCCTTTCTTGTGCACGCACACTCCCTCTCACCCGCACCCACACTCCTTCTCACCCACATGCACACTCCCTCTCACCTGCACGCACACTCCCTCTCACCCGCACGCACACTCCCTCTCACCCGCACGCACACTCCCTCTCAGACGCAAGCACGCTCCGTCTCACCCGCACGCACGCTCCCTCTCACCCGTACACACGCTCTCTCTCTCCCGCACGCACACTCCCTCTGTCGTGCACGCACACTCCCTCTCACCCGCATGCACACTCCCTCTTTTCCGCACGCATACTCCCTCTCACCCGCAAGCACACTCCCTCTCACCCGCATGCATACTCCCTCTCACCCGCAAGCACATTCCCTCTCACCCGCACGCACACTCCCTCTCACCTGAGCACACACTGCCTCTCACCTACACACTCCCTCACACCCACATGCTCCCTCACACATGCACGCTCCCTCACACACACACACGCTCCCTCACACACGCACACTCCCTCACACACCCACTCTCCCTCACACGTGCACATTCCCTCACACATGCACACTCCCTCACACCCGCGCACTCCCTCACACCCGCACACTCCCTCACACCCGCACACTCCTTCACACACACACACTCCCTCACACGTGCACACTCCCTCACACATGCACACTCGCTCACACCTGCACACTCCATCACACACGCACACTCCCTCACCCAAGATCATCCCTCAGTCTCCTACGCACCAGGGAAAAAGTCCCAGTCTATCCAGCCTCTCCTTATAACTCAAACCTTAAGTCCCGGTAGCATCCGAGTAAATCTTTTTTGCATTTATTCTAGTTTAATAATATCCTTTCTATAATCGGGTGACCAAGATCTGTACACAGTATTCCAAGTGTGGTGTTGCCCATGTCTTGTACAACTTCAACAAGATGTCCCAACTCTTGTATTCAGTTGTACAAAACATTGGTAAGGCCACACTTGGAATACTGTGTACAGTACTGATCACCCAATTTTAGAAAAGATATTATTAAACTCGAGAGAGTGCAGGAAAGAGTTACAAGGATGCTACCAGGACTTTATGGTTTGTGATATAAGGAGAGGCTGGATAGACTGAGACTTTTTTCTCTGGAGCCTAGAAGGCTGAGGGGTGATGTTATAGAGGTCTATAAAATAATGAGTGAGTTAGATCAGCTAGTCAATATATTTTCCCAAAGGTAGGGGAGTCTGAGACCAGAGGGCATAGTTTTAAGGTGAGAGGGGAGAGATACAAAAGGGTCAAGAGGGGCAATTTTTTCACACAGAGGATGGTGAGTATTTGGAACAAGCTGCCAGAGGTAGGAGTAGAGGCGGGAACAATCTTGTATTTTTAAAAACATTTAGAGAGTTACATGGGTAAGATGTGTATAGAGTGATATGGGCTAAATGCGGGCAATGGGGACTCACTAAGGGGTTTTTTTAAAAAAGGCTGCATGGACAAGTAGGGCCGAAGGGCCTGTTTCCATGCTGTAGATATCTATGACTTATGACTTGAAAAGGTTAGGAAGCAAAATGAGAGCGTGTGGCATTGGTTGGAATATACTGGCATGGATTGAGAAACCGTTAACGGCCAGAAAACAGAGTTTAGGTACAAATGGGGCAATTTCAGGGCGGCAGGCTGTGACTAGCAGCTTATGACAAGGATCAGTATGCAGGAACCCAGCTATTCACAATCCATATCATTGATTTGGACATTTAGGATGAAATGCAATATTTCTCAGTTTGAAGATGGTATGAAAGCAGGTGGAAGTGTGAGTTGTGAGGAGGATGCAGATTCTTCAGGGGGATGTGGAGATGCTAAATTAGTGGTGAAAACACACAAGGAGTGTTGTGTACAGTTTTATTCTCTTATCTAAGGCAAAACATTCTTGTCATCGAGAGACTTCAATTACGTTTCACTGCATTAATTCCTGGAATGGAGGGAGTGTCCCCTGAGGAAAGATTAAATAGACTGGACTTTTAGTTTATGCACTTTAGAAGAATGAGAGGTGATGTCGTTCAAACTCTGACAATTCGTACAGGGCTGAGCAGGGTAGAGTCATAGAGATTTACAGCATGGAAACAAGCCCTTTGGCCCAACTTGTCCGTGCCACACAGTTTTTACCATTAACCTACTACCAATTGCCTGTGTTTGGACCATATCCCTCGATACCAATCTTACCAAAATAACTCTCTAAATGCTTTTTAAAAGGTAAAATTGTACCCGCTGCTACTACGACCTCTGGCAGCTTGTTCCAGACCCTCACTACATTCTGTGCGAAAATAATTGGCCTCTGGAACCTCTCATCGTAAAGTTATGTCCTCTAGTTTTAGACTCCCCTCCCTTTTGGAAAAGATGTTGACTCGCTTATCCATGATCTCATTATTTTATAGACCTCTATAAGACCACCCCTAAGCCTCCTACACTCGAGGGAAAAAAGTCCCAGTCTATCCAGCCTCTCATTCTAACTCAAACCACCAAGACCCTGCAGCATCCCACTAAGTCTTTTCTGCACACGTTCCAGTTTAATAATGTCATTTCTATAATAAGGTGACAAGAGCAACACACAATATTCCAAGTGTGGTCTTACCAAACAAAGTCTTGTACAACTTCAACAAGACATCCCAACTCCTGGTGTCCATGTTCTGACCAATGAAACCAAGCGGGATGCCTTCTTCACCACTCTGTCCACCTGTGACTCCACTTTCAAGGAGCTATGAATCTGTACCCTGAGATCTCTTTGTTCTGTAATTCTCACCGACACCATACCATTAACTGAGTAAGTCCTGCGCTGGTTCGATCTACCAAATTATTGATTTATCTAAATTAAACTCCATCTGCCATTCGTCAGCCCACTGGCCCAATTGATCAAGATCGCGTCGCAACGCTAGATAGCCTTCTTCACTATCCACTATGCCACAAATCTTGGTGTCATATGCAAACTTACTAACCATGCCTCCTAAATTCTCATCCAAATCATTAATATGAATGACAAATAACAGTGGACCCAGCACCAATCCCTGAAGCACCCCGCTGGTCACAGGTTTCCAGTTTGAAAATAAAATAACCCACTCCAATCACCCTGTGTCTTCTGTCATCAAGTCAATTTTGTATCCATTCGGCTAACTCACCCTGGATCCCGTGAGATTTAACCAAATCCCATCTGGTTTTTTTTTGAAATTTTACATTTTGAAACACTGAAACCTCTTGCCCTCGTTGGGAATATCAGTGCGATTTGAGAAAAGCAAACACTGATCACACCCTCAACACCCCGCAGCACAGGACTAAGCAGAGAGTGTGAAATGTGAGTGGTGTGAGTGTGGATTGTCTTTTAAAAGTGGGTAAGAAACACTCCTCCATTTTCAAATCTTTACCTTGCTTATGAAGCATCTCGGACTCCCCTGACACTCACTGTCCCTCTGAATTAATCTCTATTCCTCACTGTCTAACTGTTACTCTCGGCATTGCTCCCTCTCCCTATCTCTCTGTTACTTTGCATCACTCCATCTCTCTCTCTTCCTCTCCGTCTCTATCCCACTCATCCACATTTTGTTGATCGTTCAGGGGTCTCATCTTGGAGTATTCAAACTCTCTTTCTTTTTCTGACTTTGCAGAATTAGCAACATGAATGCAAATTTCAAGATTGATTCACACAATACAGACACAACGGTATTTATATAATGGCTTCTGCAAATGCTGGTGAGCTCAGTACTTGGGCAACCTTAATGTTACAATAAGATAGTATCTGTATTCAGACAACTGTTACTCTCTACATTGCTCGCTCTCATTCTTCCTACCTCTCTGTTACTCTGCACCTCTTCCTCTCACTCTCTATCCCTCTCACTCACCATGTTGTTTATCATTAAGGGGTCTAATCATGGAGAATGCAAACACTCTTTCTGCTTCTGTCTTGGCAGAATTAGCAACATTAGTGGATATTTCAAGACTGGATTCACAGAATACAGGCAGAACGCTGGTGAGCTCAGGACATGTGGTACCTGAATGTTACAATAAGATAGAATCTGTATTCAGACAATTGTCACCCCACAGGTCCAAACTTCACCGTGTTAATTTGATTTGATTTTATTGAATGTATTGGGATGCAGTGAAAAGTATTATTTCTTGTGCGCTATACAGACAAAACATTCCATACAGAGAGTACATAGAGGAGGAGAGGAAAGGCTGTAGAATAAAGTGTTGCAGTTGCCAACAGGGTGTAGAGAACGATCAGCTTAATATATGGTAGGTCCATTCAAAGGTTGACATTCTGACCAAGCGCTAAAGCTTTCCACAAAGCAAGGCTCACAAATTAAACACCAGTTTCCTTTGTCCATTCCCCCATCATGTGGTGTTTGGAGTCTCAGATCAATGCTAAAGGCCTAGTATTTGAGGCTCTGAGCTGAACCCACAATCTGTCTGATTCTGAGGGAAGATTGCTGCTCACTCACAGAGAGCTGGCTGCAGTATCCCCTTGAAATATATCTGTTGTGTAAAGAACCGTATGTTTTTTCCCTGTGTCCCTTAAAGAACTGCTGAATAATCTTTAAACATCAGCATAAATTATCACAGAGCAGGGCCAACATGGGGGAATCTAGTATCAGGGAGGGCACAGTTCAAAATTTATAGAGCTTCCATTAAAGAAGATGAGGAGGAATAATTTCTTCTCTCAGGGGATGGTTAGTGTTTAGAATTCTCTTCTCAGAGAGCAGTGGGCGTTGGGACACTGAACATATTCAAGGGAGTTGCGGGTTAAGGGTGACAGGCAGCAAAAGGGAGTTCAGGCCACAGTCAGATCAGCCGTGATCTTATCAATGGGAGCAACATGCTCAAGAGGCAGAATGGCCCACTCCTGCTCCTATTTCTTATGTTATGTGTGGTACTTTCAAAGGCCGCCACACTCAGCTTCGCAGGAACACTGCCTGACACTCTCAATCTCAATCACTTCCTCTCTCTCTGTGACTCTCACGCCATTCCTTTCCTCCCCTCTCTCTGTTACTCTCTCTCCATCTCTATCTCTGTTCATCTTTGTTGCCCGCTCCAGCTGGATGGAAAGTGGGAAAGAGAGGCTGATATGGAACGAGTTTTCATGTGCATCTAAATGCATTTTCTGAACTGCCCTGTCCTTGTTTCATGACAGTAAGAAGTCTCACAACACCAGGTTAAAGTCCAACAGGTTTATTTGGTAGCAAAAGCCACTAGCTTTCGGAGCGCTGCTCCTTCATCAGCTAAGTGGGATTTCTGTTCACAAACAGGGCATATAAAGACACAAACTCAATTTACAAAATAATGGTTGGAATGCAAGTCTTTACAGGTAATCAAGTCTTTAAGGTGCAGACAATGTGAATGGAGAGAGCATTAAGCACAGGTTAAAGAAATGTGTATTGTCTCCAGACAGGACAGTTAGTGAGATTTTGCAAGCCCAGGTAAGTCGTGGTGGTTACAGATAGTGTGACATCAACCGAAGATCCCGTTTGAGGCCATCCTCATGTGTGCGGAACTTGGCTATCAGTCTCTGCTCAGCGACTCTGCGTTGTCGTGTGCCGTCATCTGACGTGAGAACACCAATCACCAGGTACACGGTACATACTCTTGCAACTCGGCCAACGTTGTCTACCACAGTTTTTCATCAAATCCCCACTAAACATCCTCCCCTCACCTTTACCCAAGAACTTAAGGTCAAGGAGGAAGAGTCGGCCATCAGGTCCCTCAAGCCTGCTCCACCATTCAATAACATTATGGTTGATTACTTTGTAAATGGGGAAAAGTTGGAAACAGTGGAGGTCCAAAGAGACTTGGGGCGGTCACTTAAGCATAGAAAATAGGAGGAGGAGGAGCCCTTTGAAACTGACCCACCATTCAACACTATCATGGCTGATCCTCTGTCTCAATGCCGTGCACCAGCGCACTCCCCATACTGGAACCTTAGAAATTTATATATTCCCTTCTTTTATATATATATATATATATATATATATATATATATATATATATATATATATATATATATATATATCATGAATTGGCTTCCACACCCTTGTATGTTGGAGAATTCTACAGGTTCACCACCACCTGAGTGAAAATATTTCTCCTCATCTGCGTCCTAAATGGTCTAACCCGATGCTGAGACTCTGATCCCTTGTTCCAGACTCGCCAGCCAGGGGAAACAATATCCCTGTATCCAGCCTGTCCAGCACTGTCAGAGATTTATAAATTTCAATTCGATCCCCTCTCATTCCTCTGAATTCCAGTGAATATCATAGATCATAGAATCATAGAATCCCTACAGTACAGAAGGAGACCATTCAGCCCATCGAGTCTGCACCGACAACAATCCCACCCTATCCCCATAACCCCAAATATTTACCCTGCTAATCCACCCGATACTAGGGTCAATTTAGCATGGCCAATCAACCTAACCCGCACATCTTTGGACTGTGGGAGGAAACCGGAGCACCCAGAGGAAACCCACGCAAACACGGGGAGAACATGCAAACTCCACAGAGACAGTGACCCAAGCGGGGAATCGAACCCGGGACCCTGGCGCAGTGAGGCAGCAGTGCTAACCACTGTACCACCGTGCCGCCCGAATATAGGCCCAGTCGCCACAATCTCCCCTTATGCAGCAATGCTGCCATCCCAGGAATCAGTCTGGTGAACATTCACTGCTCTTCCTCTATGGCAAGTACATCCTTTCTTAGATAAGGATAACAAAACTGCACACAATACTCCAGGTGTGGTCTCACCGAGGCCCTGTACAGCTGCAGTAAGGCATCTTTGCTCCTTTACTCAAATCCTCTTGCAATGAAAGACAACATACCATTGGTTTTCCTAACTGCTTGCTGTACCTGTACGCTTGTTTTCAGTGACTGGTGTTCTCAGGTCCCTTTGTACAACATTTCCCAATCTATCACCAGTTACAGAATACTCTGCCATTCTGTTTCTCTGTCCAAAGCGGATAACGTCACATTTATCCACATTATGCTACATCTGCAATGTATTTCCCCACTCACTTAACTTGTCTAAATCACCTCGAAACATCTAAACATCCTCCTCATAACTCACATTCCCACCAAGTTTCGTCTCATCAGCAAACTTGGAAATGTTGCATTTGGTTCCCTCATCCAAATCACTGATGTATTTTGTGAAAGCTGGGAATAAGAACTGACCCCTGCGCGCCCCACTCGTCATTGCCTGCTACTTCGAAAAAGATTCATTTATTCCTACTCATTGTTTCTTGACTGCTAACAAATTCTCAATCGGTGCCATTATATTACCCCCAATTCCATGCACTTTAATTTCGCGCACTAATCTCCTATGTGACACTGCTCCATCCAATTGCGTGCAGTGCAGATTTATCAGAATGATACTAGGATACCAATGGTTCAATCACATGGTGGTGAAATAACACAAACGAGGATTGTATTCCCCTGAATTTCGAAGGATCGAGGAATGATTATTTGAAGGTTTTCAGGAGAAAAATGCAAACTGGTAGAACCGTAGAATCACAATGCAGAAGGAGGCCATTCAGCACATCGAGTCTGCACTGACTCTCTGACAGATTATCTGACCCAAACCCTTTCCCCCACCCATTCCCCGTAACCCCACAGATTTACCATGTCCAATCCACCTAACCTGCGCATCTTTGGAAACTAAGGGGCAATTTAGCATGGCCAGTCCATCTAACATGTACATCTGTGGAGTGTGGGAGGAAACCGGAGCACCCGGAGGAAACTCATGCAGAGATGGGGAGAACGTGCAAGCTCCACACACACACACACACAGTCACTCATGTTTGGAATTGAACCTGGGCCATTGGCGCTGACAGGCAGCAGTGCTCACCACTGTGCCACCTTGCCTATGGATCCTCTCCCGTTCCTCGTGTCCCACCATCCCTTATTATCTGTTTCGCTTTTATTCAGGCTTCCACAACTTCCCAAATTTTAAATGTTTCACATTGTGAGTGACACTGTAGGAATGTTCTCTATCTTTGTGTGTTTCTGTGTGTGTGTCTGTGCGTGAGACTGTGCGTGCATGTGTGTGTGTGTGTGTGTGAGAGAGAGAGAGAGAGAGAGACTGTGCGTGCATGTATGTGCGTCTGTGCATCACTCTTTTGTGAGCGAGTTTGTGTGTGTTTCACTATCTTTCTGTCTCTAAGTCCCCCCAATCCCAGAATCTGCTTCTCTCTGCACAGATGCTGCCTGACCTGCTCAGTATTTCTGCATTTACTATTTCAGAATCTGAGGACTTGTGAATGGTGCTGAAAGTTGTAACCCCACTATGCAAAATAATCTTTTCACTTGCACATAATTTATCACAGAACACAAGCAGCATGGGCTTATCTAGAATGAACGGATAGTGTCGATGTGGAGAAGTTATTCCTTCAAGTGGAACTCAATGTAGTTTTGAGATGTGTTCAGGGTTTCTGCCTCTCCCCATTCAATCCTTCACAAACTCTCTATCGAGGCTCCTCATCATTTTCTACCAGGCAATTATTTGTGTCCGACAGAGGGTGCAGAGGAGATTGAAATGAAACGGACAGACAGTCCGTTTGAGAAATTTGAAGTGAGGCATTTTGGACAATATGTTGAGGAGAGAAATTATAAACAAAATGTGAACAGGTTAAAATGTGCAGCAAAAGGGAGATCTTCTATACCTCTCGCGGTCTGTGTCTCTCTCTTTTTCTCACTCTTTATGTCTGTGTCTTCTGTCCGTCTCTCCATCTCGCTCTCCCTCTCTGGGAATCTGTGAAAAATATCCACAGACATCAGTCAGCCATTTGGCGTTTCTTCACAGTGGCCTTTTTATGTGAACGCAGCACTGAGATACTTCTGACAGAGCTGTCTCCTCACTAAGGTAACGTTTGTACTTTAAATGTGACAGAGAAGCAGCTTTGCAGAGAAAAACGAGGGTTGTGTGTATCTCTGTGCCTGTGCGTGAATGTGTATGTGAGCGTATCTCTGTGTAAGTCTCTGTGTGTGTGTGTGTGTGTGTGTGTGTGTGTGTGTGTCATGTGTCTGTGTAAGTGCCTGTCTCTCTGTGTGCATGTCTGTAGGTGCGTGTTTATGTCTGTGTCTTCTTGTGTCGCTATGGGTGAGTCTGTGTGTCTCCGCGTGTTTGTCTGTTTGTGTGTTACTTTGTGTGTCGCTCTGTCTGTGCGTGTCGCTATGCGTGCGTGTCGCTATGTGTGCATGTCTCCATCTGTTTGTGTGTGTGTGTGTCTCTGTGTGTGTGTGTCTCTGTGTCTGCGCCCATTTAATAAGTCATTCTGATTGAATTTTTTGTGGGGTGTTTTACTTGCAATCTTGTGTCTATTTGAATTCAGATTATCTGTGAGAGTTACGATGGCCGTTTACGGCGATGAGCTCTGTGCTCATTTTAGATAATGTTTGCTGTGGTAATTTTGTAGTAAAATGTAATTTGATTTGTCCTGTTGAAGTCATAAGATGTGATCATTAATCATATTTTCTATGTTCATGTTAATGGATATTTTGGTGGATTTCAGCATGTTGTCTTTTTTGCCGTTTTGAATAATCGTGTACACCTCGATCAGGTCGCCCCTCAGTCTTCCCTGCTCTAACAAAAACAACCCAAGTCAATTCAACCACTCTCCACAATTGAAATGCTCCATCTCAGGCAGCATCCTGGTGAATCTCCTCTGCACTCCCTCCAGTGCAATCACATCCGTCCGATAATGTGGCGACCAGAAGTGCACACAGTACCCTAGCTGTGACCTCACCAAAGTTCTCAAGAACACCACATGACCTCCCTGCTTCTGAAATCTGTGCCACAATTGATAACTTCCTGTCTAAATTTAGAATCGCCACAGCGCTGAAGGAGGCCATTCGGCCCATTGTGCCTGCACTTGCAACAATCCCACCCAGGCCCTATTCCTGTAACCCCACATATTTACCCTGCTAATCCCCCTGACACTAAGTGGCAATTTACCATGGCGAGTCAACCAAACCTGAACATCTTTGCACTGTGGGGGGAAACCGGAGCACCCGGAGAAAACCCACGCAGACACGGGGATAATTCTCTCTGGACCCTCACCAGTGGTGACCACAGCTGTACACTCGATCCTAACTGTGGTCTAAATAGTGTCCTGTATAGCTCAAGCAGAACCTGCCCTGCTTTGGTATTCTTTCCATCGGCCAGTAAAGGAAAGTATTCCGTCTGCGATCGAAACCACCTGATCGAGCTGTCCTGTTGCCCTCAGGAATCAGTGGATACTCACTCTTCGATCTCTCTATTCACATACACGGAGATCATATTAGAGAGAGGGGGAGGGATTGTTTTGGGAGATAAAAAGGCCCAATGTGTCATATGGTCTCAATCTGATGTATCTCTGCCTCAATTATCCAATACCGGCTCGGAGTGTATGCATCACCAGAATCAAACACACGCTGCTGTTTACATCCAACTTTGTAGCTCGGCCTGGTGTCCCCTTTGCCACATCAAGATGTGGTGTGTGTTTGGATCTCTCTGTTTTAGAACATAGAACATAGAAAGCCACAGCACAAACAGGCCCTTCGGCCCACAAGTTGCGCCGATCACATCCCCACCTCTAGGCCTATCTATAGCCCTCAATCCCATTAAATCCCATGTACTCATCCAGAAGTCTCTTAAAAGACCCCAACGAGTTTGCCTCCACCACCACCGACGTCAGCCGATTCCACTCACCCACCACCCTCTGAGTGAAAAACTTACCCCTGACATCCCCCCTGTACCTACCCCCCAGCACCTTAAACCTGTGTCCTCTCGTAGCAACCATTTCAGCCCTTGGAAATAGCCTCTGAGAGTCCACCCTATCCAGACCCCTCAACATCTTGTAAACCTCTATCAGGTCACCTCTCATCCTTCGTCTCTCCAGGGAGAAGAGACCAAGCTCCCTCAACCTATCCTCATAAGGCATGCCCCCCAATCCAGGCAACATCCTTGTAAATCTCCTCTGCACCCTTTCAATGGCTTCAACATCTTTCCTGTAATGAGGTGACCAGAACTGCGCGCAGTACTCCAAGTGGGGTCTAACCAGGGTCCTATAAAGCTGCAGCATTATCTCCCGACTCCTAAACTCAATCCCTCGATTAATGAAGGCTAGTACGCCATACGCCTTCTTGACCGCATCCTCCACCTGCGAGGCCGATTTAAGAGTCCTATGGACCCGGACCCCAAGGTCCCTCTGATCCTCTACACTGCTAAGAATGGTACCCTTCATTTTATACTGCTGCTCCATCCCATTGGATCTGCCAAAATGGATCACCACACACTTATCCGGGTTGAAGTCCATCTGCCACTTCTCCGCCCAGTCCTGCATTCTATCTATGTCTCGCTGCAACTTCTGACATCCTTCCAAACTATCCACAACACCACCTACCTTGGTGTCGTCAGCAAACTTACCAACCCATCCCTCCACTTCCTCATCCAGGTCATTTATGAAAATGACAAACAGCAAGGGTCCCAGAACAGATCCCTGGGGCACTCCACTGGTCACTGACCTCCATGCAGAGAAAGACCCCTCCACAGCCACTCTCTGCCTTCTGCAGGCAAGCCAGTTCTGGATCCACAAGGCAACAGCCCCTTGGATCCCATGCCCTCTCACTTTCTCAAGAAGTCTTGCATGGGGGACCTTATCGAACGCTTTGCTGAAGTCCATATAGACCACATCCACCGCTCTTCCTTCGTCAATGTGCTTGGTCACATTTTCAAAGAACTCAACCAGGCTCGTAAGGCACGACCTGCCCCTGACAAAGCCGTGCTGACTACTTTTGATCATACTAAACTTCTCTAGATGATCATAAATCCTGTCTCTCAGGATCCTCTCCATCAACTTACCAACCACTGAGGTTAGACTCACCGGTCGGTAATTTCCCGGGCTGTCCCTGTTCCCTTTCTTGAATATAGGGACCACATCCGCAATCCTCCAATCCTCCGGAACCTCTCCCGTCTCCATCGACGATGCAAAGATCATCGCCAAAGGCTCCGCAATCTCCTCCCTCGCCTCCCACAGTAACCTGGGGTACATCCCATCCGGTCCCGGCGACTTACCAACCTTGATGCCATTCAATAGTTCCAACACATCCTCTTTCTTTATGTCCACATGCTCGATCCTTTCTGTCCTCCGCAATCCAGCAGTACAACCACCCAGATCCCTTTCCACCGTGAATACCGAGGTAAAGTATTCATTAAGCACCTCCGCCATTTCTAACGGTTCCGCACAAACTTTTCCCCCTTCACCTTTTAAGGGTCCTATGCCTTCACATCTCATCCTTTTACTCTTGACATATTTGTAGAAAGCCTTGGGATTCTCCTTAATCTTACCCGCCAAGGTCTTCTCATGACCCCTCTTATTGGGAGTCACCGGCAAAGTCCAATTTCAGGATTAACCTCAACTTTGTGACAATGATTTTTAACCTTGGACCGCACCATTGTTTTAATGTAGACCTGGTCAACGGCCATCACTGAGATTGACCTGAACATTTTAATAAATATTCCATTGTTTTCTAAATAAATATTGCGAAATGGATACAAAATTGGCTTCTTGACAGAAACCAGATGCTGGTTGTAGGGGGTTATTTTTCAAACTGGATGCCTGTGACCAGCAGAGTGCTTCAGGGATCAGTGCTGGCTCCACTGTTATTTGTCATTTATATGAATGACTTGGATGAGAATATAGGAGGCATGGTTAGTAAGTTAGTCGATGACACCAAGATTGGTGGCACAGTGGACAGTGAAGAAAGTTATCAGCGATTGCAACGGGATCTTGATCAATTGGGCCAGTGGGCTGACGAATGGCAAATGGAGTTTAATTTAGATAAATGCGAGGTGATGCATTTTGGTAGATTGAACCAGGACAGGACTTACTCAGTTAATGGTAGGGCATTGGAGAGAGTTACAGAACAAAGAGATCCAGGGGTACATGTTCATAGCTCATTGAAAGTGAAGTCACAGGTGGACAAAATGCATTCAGCATTCTTGTTTTCACTGGTGAGAACATTGAACACAGGATTTGAGATGTCTTGTTGAAATTGTACAAGACATTGAGAAGGCCACACTTGAAATATTGTGTGCAACTCTGGTCACCCTATTATAGAAAGGACATTATTCAACTAGAAAGAGTGCAGAAAAGATCACTTGATGGTTTGAGTTACAAGGAGAGGCTGAATCGACTGGGACTTTTTTCTCTGAGGGGTGACCTTATAGAGGTCTATAAAATAATGAGGGGCACAGATCAGCTCGATAGTCAATATATTTTCCCAAAGGTAGGGGGGTCTAAAACTAGAGGTTTAAGATGAGAGGGGAGGGATACAAAAGTGTCCAGAGGGGCAATGTTTTCACACAGAGGGTGGTGAGTGTCTGGAACAAGGTGCCAGAGGTAGAGGCAGGTACAATGTTGTCTTTTAAAAAGCATTTAGACAGTTACATGGGTAAGATGCGTATACAGGGATATGGGCCAAATGCGGGCAATTGGGATTAGCTTCGGGGTTTAAAAAAAAAGGGCGGTATGGACAAGTTGGGCCGAAGGGCCTGTTTCCATGCTGTAAACCTCTATGACTCTATGACATTTGCAGCGTCTCTGCCTCTGGTTTGTGCATCTGTTGGTTGTTCACAGTTGGCGATGGGGAGACGGTTTCAATGCGGCGGCGGACTGCGCGCTCGTCTCTGGGAGAATTCCCGAACATGCGCACCGGCAGGTACATGGTAATCTTATGTCAATGTTGATGGTTTTTATTCCTATTCTCTCCCCTCAGAATTCCGGTTCCTGCTCGATTCGGGAACGTCGCTTCTTTGTTTAATTGTGTTTTTTTTTCAAATCTGTCCCGCGCGGTGCAGTCTGGGAGAACATATCGCACATGCGCGATTCCGCCGCCGGCACCTTCATATAAATATGTATTTGATTTAATTTTAAGTCCGCTCCTGTCCGCCTCTGAATTTCTCTCACTTTCTCCATTGCTGAACTCTCATCCTTTCCTTTTTATTTAAAAATGAACCATGCCGTGAGGTGGGGGGCACGCAATGACGTTAAGGCAACATGGCGACGGTCCCGCCCCTACACAAGCCCCGGATGTTCAGCCAACGTGCGGCGGCCGGGCCGGAGATGGCACGAGATGTCACTAGGAGGAGCAGCAGCAGCCGGGAGGGTTACAACGACCCCTGGTGGCCGGGAAGTGACACAGCAGCAGCACAGCCTCTGCCCAAAGGCTTCCCCAGTTCAGCTGCTCAGAGGCAGTGTGAACCTCTTCAAATGTAAACTTCAGCTTCTCAAATTTACCCCATTCCTCCATCCATCCATCCCTCCATTTCACCCTCCCTGCATCCATCTCACCCTCCCTCCATCAATCTCACACTCCTTCTATCCATCTCACCCTTCCCCTATTCACCTCATCCTCCCTCTATCCATTTCACCCTCCCTCTATCCATTTCACTCTCCCTCTATCCATCTCACCCTCCCTCTTACCCATCTCACCCTCCTTCCCTCTCGCCATCCCTCCCTCTCTCCCATGCCTCCCTAGAACAAGAACCATTCATTGAGCACAAGAGCTTCCCCCTCATCCCCCCAGTCTGTATTCTAGCCTTTGTCAAATCCACTCTGCTCCCAGATACTTTACACCATTAGATATTACAATTCAACCCTTATCGGCGATCACAGACAGCAGATACATTATCAATAATTGGCACATTGGTGGAAGGGTTGAAAAGCCTGATGCTGATTGAAGGTAAATGGCGACAAGGGCAACATGAGGCAATTCTGTGGCTTTGGAGTGATCCATGTTGTTCCCCACTATTGGCTGCTCACCCACCTAAATATCTCACAGTTACTGTCGGACAGCATGGTGGCACAGTGCTTAGCAGTGCTGCCTCACAGCACCAGGGACGCGGGTTCGATTCCCAGCTTGGGTTAATGTGTGGGATTTGTGCGTGGGTTTCCTACGGTTTCTTCCCACAGTCCAAAGATGTGCAGTTTAGGTGGATTAGCCGTGCTAAATTGCCCCGAGTATCCAAAGATGAGTAGGTTAAGTGGATTAGATGGTAAATGTCATGAGAATGGAACAGGGAGGTGGGCCTGGGTCAGATGCCCTTTTGGAGAGTCAGTGCAGACACGATGTTCGAACACAACATTGGACACAGAGTGATGTTGTTCTTCGCCTAAACGCACCAATGTAAATTGGCCACATAATATGTATATCACAAGACACCATCAAATTATCTCCTAAACACTGTTCCATCGCACCTACATAACAACATTCTGCCAGTAATTCTATCATTGAGCAAGTGCAGTGTTAAGTGCAGCGTGTTATTTGTCTTAATTTGTTCCCAATGCAACCACTGCAAGTTTAACTGTCAGTGAATGTGAAGATATATTCAACATTGGCAGACTTGATGGAATGAGATGTGTGCTATTTCGGTGACTCAGTATAAACATGTTGTGCGATCACACAATTTGTTGGGAGAATTGTTCAAATCTATTTTTCAATATGCATGTAGTTATATTAATGATGTATATCTGCATGATATGGTGGAGTCGGTCCAATATCAATAGACTCATAATCGAGAAACGTGCCAGGATGGAGGTTCAAATTAAACACTTTGGTGAAGTGGGACAGCAGCTTCTGACCACTGCTGCGATCTGGCCTGTGATCTTTCCCATGACTTGATTGTAAGGATTATGAAATTCTTTCATTGAAAGACTGATTTGGGAGAATGTTTCTTTTTTAATCATTGGCTGGCCAGGATTTACTGCCCATCCCTAATAGCGCTTTATAAGGCGGTAGTGAGCCGCCTTCTTGAACCGCTGCGGTCTCTGTGTTGTGGGATTAATGCCGTTAAAGAGGGAGTTCCAGGATTGCCCATTATTTATTTCCCATGTATGTTACACTTGCGAGGGAGGTGTTGTGCTGCTTTCCTGGATCACTGATTTTCACCCAGCGACTGCAAAGGAAGGACGATTTATTTCGAAGTCAGGACGATGAGTGGCTTGGGGTGGAACTTGCAGGTGGTGGGGTTCTCATGTATGTGCTGCCCTTGTCTTTCTCGCTGGAAGTGGTCATAAACACATCAGTGGACCAAATAGTTTGCTTATAACATGAGACGACAGTTTCATGGTCATATTAGAGAACCTACATTTTGTAATGTGACCATGAATTTGCCAACTAGTGTCATGAACCGAGGCGAACACTATACAAAATACAGACTATTTGGTGATCCCCACCATAACAATGAACATGTGTGTCAAGCTTAAGCGGGAGGGACTGAATTCCCAGACGTAGTTCCATGTCTTACATCACAGGTTGACTGAATATAACAATTCAAATGAAAGGGATTGTATTGTGAAATTCCATTGAGAATTTAGGTCGGCAATTGTTGAAATATGGACTGTGATTTAATGAAACTTCACGAGAAAACACACATGAGTCCGATTATTAACTGACTATAATAGCATTAAATTGTGAATAAATACAGTTATACAGGTTGTAAAATTAGGAATATTCGAGCCAATTACTGAGCAGCAGGATTAACCTTTTGTTCACAAGACTCAAGAGCAAATAAAACACGCCACAAATGGAACAGATTTAACTTAAAACTAGCGTAGACCAGACAACACAATCAAGATAATTGTAAATAAAAGTCACAGATGATACGAATGTAACCCCCACCCCTGTATTTTGTAGTTTCTGTCCAGCTCCTCTCCCCTCCACCCCAACCACCACCCCCCCGGGGGTCACTGTCCCCCAAGTCTTCAATCTCCAACAGTGCTCTTGCTCTCTTGCCGCCCGTTGCGGCCATTTGCCTTCATTTGTCCTTTTCCTGGGGCACAAACACATTGTTGGAGTGGGAATGCAGCTTCTGACCACTGCTGCCATCTGGCCGGTGATCTTTCCCATGACTTGAATGTAAGGATAGGGAAATTCATTCATTGAAAGACTGATTCGAAAGAGAAACCTTCCAGACATGGACAATCACACTCTCTTCAACAGGAAGAGATTACAGAAAGATTCAGCCTGGGATATTCTGCTTCCTGTTTGTAGACTGGAGAAAGGCCTGAGAAGATGAAACATGTTCCGATTTGATGAAGAATTATTAATTGCTGCGTGGGCGATGAAAGAAATATTCAATACCTGAGATTGGAATCAATCTGGAAGATGTGAACATGAATGACGAACATGGAGACATTGCAGCATATGAAGAAAACAGAACTTCTTTATGACTCTCGGGGTACTAATTGCACCTTCTGTTGGCAGTGGTGTCATTTCCATGCTTGTTTCAGTGTGAGGCTGCTCCGCTGTAGTCAATGGAATGATGGTGTCAGCATAAGAAGGTAGCACTACATGATGTTCAACAATGGATAAAACCTCCAAAGCTGGATCCCGATGAAATTCCTCATTTGAGACTCTACAGCTGTAGAAACTCGATAGTTTTGGCCTCTGCTTCTGAATTGAAGGATGACGTGAGTGTAAGCAGCACTTGCTGATACACACACACACACACACTCACGCACACACACACTCACTCTCTCTCTCTCACACACACACTCTCTCTCACACACACACACTCTCACACACGCTCTTGCACATTCTCTCTCTCTCTCTCACACACACACACATGCACACACTCTCTCACACATGCACACACTCTCACACAAGGACACACTGTCAGAAACGCAAACAGACTCTGTCTCACGCACACACACTCTCTCTCCCACACACTCTGCATACTTACACATGCACACTCTCACACATGCACATACACTCTCTGCCACACGCACACACTCATTCTCTCTCACACACACTCTCTCTCTCTCTCTCACACACACACACACACACGCACAAACACACACTCTCTCCCACACACCCACACACTCTCCCAAACACACCCTCTCTCACACATGCTCTCACACATGCTCTCCCTCACATACGCTCTCCCTCACACACACTCACACACACATTCTCTCTCAGACACACACACTCTCATGCACACACTCTCTCAGGCACACACTCTCTCACGCCCACACTGTCACACGCACATACACACACACACTCTCTCCCACACATTCTCTCAGACGAACTCACACGCTCTCACACACTCTCTCTCACACGCACACACACGCACACACATCCTCACACGCGCACACACGCCTTCTCTCACGCACACACACTCTCTCTCACACACACACTTTCTCGCACACATACTCTCACACACACGAGAGCATCCGTCCATACATGCACTCAACTCTCTATCACACACACACACACACACATTGTTTCTCTCACACATGTATGCTCACAAACTGATCCCAATCTATCTCCTCTCTCCCCCCCACACACACACACATAAAGATACCGGCGCTCCTCTATCTCACACACATTGCAACTCTTGTTTCTCTCTCACACATATTCACACTGACTCCACTCTATTTCACAGACACACTCTGCCAATTTCTCTCTGTCACATACACACTCACACACTGACTCCAGTCCCTCACTTCTCTCTCACACATGCAAACATACCACCTCTCTCACACACATACACCCTCCTTTCTCTCTCACACAAACATGTACACACACAGATTGAGCTGACCGAGCCCTAAAGGACACAGTGTATCTGTGGCAGGTGAAGGAAACAACAAGAGGGAAAACACACATGACCTCTTCCTCACCAACGTGGCTACCACAAATACATCTCTCCATGACAGCAGTCGTAGGAGTGACCATTGCACACTCCTTGTACAGACAAAGTCTCATCTTCACGGTGAGTGTTGTATGGCACTATATCAGTATATTGGATAGATTTGGTTTTTAGGATTGAAGTAAAAGTTCAGAATTTGGTGGTCAACTAATTTCTGATGAGAGTTACAGAATTATGAGGAAGGATCACAGACAGTGCTTTTTAAAAGGATTCTGTGCTGGTTGGAGTCATACCTGATACATAGGAAGATGATTGTGGTTGTGAGGCGCAGTCATCTCAACTCCAAGACATCACAGCAGGTGTTCCTCAGGGTAGTGGCCCAGGCTCAACTATTATGTTTGCATCTAATTATAAACAATAAAAAGACAACTATTTAGGTCTAAATAATTAAAACAAGGAACATTTATTTAATGTCTTAATAGTTGCATAGTCATTCTAATACTGACTCCTCCAGCTTGTTCCCTGGGTCACCTATCCCGCTCTCTTAAAGGAGCATAATACCCCAAACTACGTATATAACACCTCTCCCCTTTTATTTCAAAATCTCTCCATAACAACAAATGAACATAATTTTAAATATTATGCAGGTACTGAAGCCAACATATATACATGGTAAGATCTGCTTACAGGAAAACATGGAAACAGATGGAAAACAAACACCCCCGCCTTAAGCATAACATCTAATCATTGTCGGACATCGAGATAACTAAAATAAGGTCTCTCAACATCATAGGGCAGGGTGGGTGGGTGTTATTTGTTTCTTCTATTGTAAAGACAATTCAAAATATCTGTTCAATTCACATGCCATATCCTTATTTTCCATTATTAATTCTACAGCTCACTTTCTGTGGACAAACACTCACTTTAAGTCATTTCTGTTTAAAATATCTGTGGAAACTCTCAGCATCTGTCTTCAGACTTGTGGCGAGCTTTCTACTGTACTCTAACCTGCCCGTTCTTATTCATCTTTGAGTCATGTGGTGAACCATCGTTGGTTACTACTGTGGGGTTATTCCAATGTTACAGTTGGGTTAGGGTGTTGCCACTGTGGGGGTTGTTATAATGTTGTTGGGTTAGGGTGTTTACACTGTGGGATTAATATACCTGTGGTGGATGTTGTTATGGCACATCCCGGTCGGGCCCCGCCTCCTGGGGAGAGGTATAAGACCCTCTTCTCAGGCGGGACCCCTCCAGTCTGGATTGGTGTACTCGTGTTAGATAGTTTCATTGTTTATCAATAAAAGCCTTCAATCGCTGAAGCCTTGTACCACGTGCTTGATTGTCGCGCATCAAGTCATTCTTTACTATTTTTGATATTCTGCCAAATGTTCTGATCTGTTACTCAAATATATTTTATCTTTAACTTTGATACTGTCTTTAACTGTTCTAACTAACCACAGAGGGTGGCCTCCCCTGGGAATTTTCCATTCTTGTTTGGAATATATCTATTCTGTGCATTGTGAAATATTAAACTTATTTCAGTTTAAAATCTTAGACTCAGACCCTCTGTCAAAATGAATGCCAAATTCCATCACATTATGACGGCTGTTATCTCAGGGTGCCTTCACTATGAGGTCATTCATGAATCCTTATGTGTGTACTTTCCCAGGTCCAGTATAGCCCGCTCTCCATAGATGGCAAAACATGTTGTTTTAATAAACTATCCTGAAAATATTTGTGAATTCCTCACCTCGTCTGATTTTTGTCTACATCGAGATTAAAATCCCGAATGATAATTGTCATATCTTACTGACAAGCTCCCATTAGCCTTTAAACCTTGTTCCTACTGGGCAGTTCCCGTTAAGGGGCCTGTAAATCCCACAAGAGACTTCTTCCCTTTATTATTTCTCATAATTTTTTTCCTAAACCGTTTCTACATCCAGCTTTCCTGAGCTTAGTCCATCCCTCACTATTGTGTGAATACCACCTTTTCCTCACTTCCTGTCCTTCACAAACATCTTGTACCCATCAATATTCCGGTCCCAATCTATGTCACCCTGCAGCATAAAATGGCTCAGATCATATTCATTTATTTCCATTTTTGAATCAAAAACAACAAAGACAAACAAAAAGCTAAATAACCAAAAAACTGATGCTACTTCACAGTCTCACATTCGCTCCCTCACTCACTCTGGAAAGGTTACAGGAGTAAAAACGGAAATGTTTATACACCACTTTTCTGATGTAATTTGATGATCGAAGTTGCAGTCCTGATGAGAGATCTTCTTTAGTGAAGGATCAGTGAAGGGATTTTGACAGCCAGAGTCGAAGATGTTTGTTGGAATCCCCTTGAAGGGATGAAGTTGGTTTCTGGTCGTTTCTTCAATCAATGAACAGTCAGTTCATGTGTGGGTTGATGTTCAGGTAGAGATTCGTCTGCTCCTTGGTTTGTCACCAGAATGGACGGTTTCTTCTTGTCGTGTCCTGAGGCTTTAGAGCCTGTGGTCAGAAAAGCAGTTTAATGTTTTTCCTGGTGTAGTCGGCAGGATGTTTGGCTCCTTCTTGTCGTGTCTGGATTTCTTCTCTGGCTGTAGTCAGAATTAGCTTAATTGTTTTTACTGAAACCGATCACTAACCTCAAACCAAAAGTGGTTGTGCTCAGATTTCTCCAGAATCAGCTGCTTCACTCAGGCTGCTGTCACGACAGTCACGATCCTTTCTCTTTGTGTGGCAGTGAGTCAGCTCCCTGACTGGGTTCTGGGATCCACACAGCCCTGACACCTGATGGTCAGAGGCAGTGTTGTGAACGCAGTGACCTCCTTTCTAACCTAATATTTTCACAGTTTCTGTGTCCAATGTCCACACAGAATAAGATCCATATTTTAACTGATGTGTGCCATGCCTTACATGGCAGGATCCCCTGTAGCTGGCATCACACCAGAACTGAAACCCAACCTCCCAGAGTGACCCCAAACTGATTGGCCGTAACCAGGGGTGATAACCTGTCGCCAGGTGACATCACAAAGCAGCCAGCAGCCAATCACACAGCGGCCTGCAATGACGTCACAAAGTCGCTGCAGTGGCCAGTTTGACTGGACGGGGAGTTTGTGTCCCGTCCCAGCTCCAGGCACTGGACTCTTCAAGGATCTCTACACTATCAAGAACTCAATGTAGCACCAGATCCCTCACCCCTGATATTACTGGACTGAGTGATGGTGTGTATAAAGGGTTGCATCATTTCATTTGTTGTTCCAAAAGAAGAAGAATAAATTAAAATAGATTGAATTGGAACGAGAAATTGAAAATTTAGTACAGCGACTCAAAAAGCAGCACTCATCAGCTTTTGATGGCCTCCCTCACGGAGGCTCGTAAAGCTCGATAGTTTGAACAAAGAACAAAGAAAATGACAGAACAGGAGCAGGCCCTTCGGCCCTCCAAGCCTACACCCTCCATGCTGCCCGACTGAACTAAAACCCCCTACCATTACTGGGACCTTATCTCTCTATTCCTATCCTATTCATGTATTTGTTCAGATGCCCCTTAAAACTCACTCTTATCTGCTTCCACTACCTCCCCCGGCAGTGAGTTCCAGGCACCCAGCACCCTCCGTGTAATAAAACGTGCCTCATCCATCTCCTTTAAACATTGCCCCTCTCACCTCAAACCTATACCCCCGAGTAATTGACTCTTCCACCCTGGGAAGAAGCTTCTGATTATCCACTCTGTCCATGCCCCTCATAATCTTGTAGACTTCTATCAGGTCTCCCCTCAACCTCCGTCGTTCCAGTGAGAACAAACCAAATTTCTCCAACCTCTCCGCATAGCTAACGCCCTCCATACCAGGCAGCATCCTGGTAAATATTTTCTGTACTCTCTCTAAAGCCTCCACATCTTTCTGGTAATGTGCCGACCAGAATTGAACATTATGTTCCAAGTGTGGCCTAACAAAAGTTCGATAAAGCTGCAAAATGACTTGCCAATTTTTAAACTCAACGCCCGGTCCGATGAAGGCAAGCATGTCCTATGCCATCTTGACTGTTTTCTCCACCTGCGTTGCCACTTTCAGTGACCTGTGTACCTGTACACCCAGATACCTCTGCCTATTGATATTCTGAAGGGTTCTGCCATTTACTGTATATTTCCTATCTGTATTGGATCTTCCAAAATGTATTACCTCACATTTGTCCGGATTAAACTCCACCTGCCAAGGTGGGATAATGGGGTTGAGAAATGTTTCAGTCATGATTAAGTGGTAGAGTAGACTTGATGAGCAGGATAGCGGAATTCTGCTCTTACATCTTATGGTTTTATGGTATTTTTAATGTGACGCTCATTGTTATCTCCAGTGTTTATATTAACCCCCCCGCTCTTTATTAGCTTCAGTGTACGTATTAGTTTCAGGATTCTAATGATTCCCAATTGGCATTTGACTAATTAACCAACTAGAATTTAATTGCAAATAACTACTGTTATACAGATTATAAAATTAGGAATATTCATTCCAATTACAGAGCAGTAGCATTAACCCTTGCTCTTCCAAGACTCAATAACATAGATAGAACATAGAACATAGAACAGTACAGCACAGAACAGGCCCTTCGGCCCACAATGTTGTGCCGAGCTTTGTCTGAAACCCAGATCAAGCTATTTCCTCCCTATCATCCCGAAGTGCTCATGTCATGTCACATGCTGAGCAGAATTAAGTTAAAACTAGCACAGACCAGACAACACAATAAATTTCATTTAAATTGTATTAATGGATGAAATGAATAGATTGCTGATACTAATTTGAAAGTAATTAATTCATACTCGTTGAAGAATTTCCCTGATTCAATATGACGCTTTTAATGGTGTTGAATATCTGTCCACTTTTCAGCGCCGGCAGCTGCAAATGGATGAAAAGCAACTATCTGGCATGAGGTAATATCTGTCATGGTCAAATAAACAGTTTTATAAATAATGGCAATATTTGACATCATGCATCTGTCCTGAGATCTTTGGATCATCCAAAATAAATCATACATTCAGAAATTAAATAAAGCGAAGGTGAGTGTGCAGGAACAGACAGGATTTGTGAATTCTAACTTTCTATGCTATAGTTCTGCATCTGCTCAGTGAGATATAAGGAACAAGGAAAGAGGAAACTGCATCTTCTGCAATGCTACGACAGTGTTCCTTTTTTGCTTTTGTTTCAGGGATGTTGGTTTCGGAAGAAACGTGATCACTTGTTGTCCAACTTGAATTCCATTTGGCTTCGAGGTGCTGAGAAATCGTTAACCACTGCAGTCCATGTGTTTGTTGCTTGCTGTGGTTTGTGCTGTGCCTTTCTGCGGGTGTATTGCTGTATGTTGTGTGTATTTAAGTCAGATTCTGTGTTTGTCTCTGTAAGTGTTTCTGTGTGTCAGTACGTGGGTAAGAATGTGCAAGTGTGTGGGTTTGTGTGTGTTTGAGTGTGTTTCTCTGTGCCTGTGAGCATGTCAGTGTGTAAATGTGTGTGGGTGTCAGTTTGTGTCTGTGTGCATGTGTGTGTGTGTCTGGACGGATGTGTATAGGATGTGCAGATGTGTGTGTGTGTCTGATCGTGTGTCAGTATGTGATTGTTTTCATGATTGTGTCTCTGTGTACGTTGCACTGTGTGAGTGTTTGTGTGAGATTATGTTTGTGATAGTGTGTTTTTGTGTGGGAATGCCAGTGTCTGTGTGAGGTTGATATTATAAGGCAGAAACGCTTTCCACTTTTGGATTGGAATCATCTTAACCAACCCGTGCATTCGGGATATGAACAGTTCCAGAAATAATTGAAGTAACATTTACCGTGTGTGTGTTTGTTGTGGGTTAAGGAATGGTCACCCTGCTTCACCAGCATCAACACTGAAACTTTTCCTGATAAATATGTGGGAAGTATTGCTGAGGTTGATAACTGGCAGGGTAAACGGGGGATGGGGGGGGGGGCGGATTTGGATTCCAATGGAGCTGCTCTCTGCATCACCGAAACCTGTGGAATTGTACAGCAAGAGCTGCAACATGGGAATAGTTTGTTTAGAACTGATTTTTGTTTGCCAGAGAACAGACAAAATGCGAATAAAGGCTATCATTGTGTCTTAAAATGTTTGTGTTTTCAATGTTGAAAGAATCAGTCTGTGAAATTGAGGCAATTATCTTGGGAATATTAAAAAAACAGTTGGCAAGATCCATCGTGGAAGATTAACATTGACAATGTCTGATACAGGAATTACAGAGTGCAGCATAGTTTACCCACTCCCATTCTGAATGGGATTAGTGTCTGATCACTGCCCCAAATGTGCACATTACAGTCTGAGATCATCCCCATCTACAATCCCCAGACAATATCTCCCAAATCAGGAAACAGAGTTCATGTACAATGTCTGGTGATAAAAGGGTTAATTCTCCAGCCGAGGTTCCTGCTGCAAACTTCAATCCCTGACAATATTGTTCCATATTCACACTTCAGCAACCGATTGGCAACTGGCAGGGTAAACCGATCAGAGGCCGAATGGCCTCCTTCTGCACTGTAGGGTTTCTATGATTTCTATGATTCCCAGATGCAGACATGGGAGGTACTGAACCTGTCTGAGTCTCACAAAGTGCAGTGCCTGCAGTAGCTGTGAAGCGCCAGCTGATGGTGGCATTGTATCACTTTAATCACAAGACAGTGAAAGAGGTTTTGAGGAGAGGATGGTGGAGCCTTTAATTCATTCACAGAGACAGAGAGGAAACTCTGACAAGATTGACCAATCTGCCCTCTGCTGGGTACTGTTAGAATTTCTCTCTCTCTCACACACACACTGTTCTCTGTCTGGAGAATTATCTTACCTGCTCCCTTTTGAAAGGAGGGTGAAGGCTTCATTGCTGAGAACACTGACAACACATTGCTGTTTAAATAATGGTTTGCAGCAATTGTTCTTTCAATGTGGAGATGAAAATGGTGCACAGAACTGCACAGTTCAGGAATTCACTGCAACCGGTGGAGCAGCAATGTTTATAAATTGCAATATTCACACGAACACTTCCAGTCCCGGTCTCGATCCCCGCAGTGACTCCAGGTGTCTCTCTCCATTTGGACTGAACTGATTACTCCTCAGCCTGAAATAGATTAAAGAAGAAACAGAAAATAGACAGATTGAACAACAGAGTAAATAACAGGAGACAGGAGTTAATGGGACAAATCTTCTGGTTGCAGGATCGCCAGAGACCAGACACACAACTGAAGATGAGCATCGGGGCCCTTTGGATGTCCTGACGCACAGATCTACCTCGGAACTGCCCGAGAGGTTTAAATTGCCAATGGAGAATTCTCCTGCTGCCCGCGACCCTGAGTGAATATCTCTGACTCCCAGTTAGAATCAGAGACTTGGGACAGATTCAAATGATCACCTGGATAGTTACTCAGGTAATGTTAGACAGCGCACAATCTAATCTAATACCTGATCAACGCCACAACCGATTCATCCAATCACGCCCCACTGACCAGCAGACAACACCTTCCAAAATCTAACTAACTCCCAATTCATCTCAACTATCCCAACCATCCCACCAGCCCGACTATACCCCCCCCCCCCACCCCCGCACTGACCCCACCACACAACCCACTTGAAGAAATTTGACTGAAATTCCCAACTTGAGCAGAGCCGAACCCACCCTCTCCTGACCTGACTATCCTGGGATAACCTGGTTTATCTTCATTATCCCCGACCCAACCTGACTCCACTGCCTTCTCCAATTCTCCTAATCAACCACAAAACCCAGCACTCAGCCAGATCCGGCTAGATCCCACTGACATGATCACCATCCTAAACCCCCAATGAACATCCCCCAATGAACCAGAACTAAAACCCCCCCACTCCCTCGAGACCCTCAACTATTCTTCTGTCCTGTCCCAACGTCCCCGACGAACCAGTCAACTGGCTTTAAACACCAGTATTCAGTAACATTAATTGTCTGGACCTTTAACCTTATTGCAGTGCAGGGTGTCTGCTCTCTCTTCCCCAACTCTACTCTGCTGTGACGGAGTTCCCCGGAGTCACTGCTGTAAATAGGGTGTGTGCTCTCTCTTCCCCAACTCTACTCTGCTGTGACGGAGTTCCCCGGGGTCACTGTGCTGTAAATAGGGTGTGTGCTCTCTCTTCCCCGACTCCACTCCGATGGATCTCCCTGCGGTCACTGTGCTGTAAATAAGGCATGTGCTTTCTTATCCCTAACTCTGCTCTGATGGAGCTCCCCGGGGTCACTGTTCTGTAAATAGGGTATGTGCTCTCTCTTCCCTGTCTCTGCTCTGCTCTGATGGAGCTCCCCGGGGTCACTGTGCTGTAAATAGGGTGTGTGCTCTCTCTTCCCTGACACTACTCTGTTCTGATTGAGCTCCCTGGAGTCACTGTGCTGAAGATCCCGGGAGAAATATGCAGCAGCTTCATATTTTAAATCCAATTGATATTTTAATTCCTACACTAAAAAATAACAAAAACACTCACCAGATACACTCCAGACTCCTGCAGGTCAGTATGAGGTGGCAGAGAGCGGGGACAGATTGGTCTGTGAAGGAGTTTGAATGCAGGTACAGAGTCTTCAGTGATTGGTTTGTACTGACAGCGGAGTCGAGATCCTCAGCACAAGAATCTGTGAGAGCGGTATCAGACAGACTGGAGATCAGAGAGAGAAAATAATAACAGGAATCAGGGTAAATCCCCAGTGTTTTAAAGAATACTGTTCATAACAATAATAATGTATTGTATGAGACATTAAAAAACACAACTTGCATTTCTATAGAATGAAGAAATACTCATTTCATGCTGAAAAT
The DNA here is from genome assembly GCF_964213995.1 of Mustelus asterias. Classification (NCBI taxonomy): domain Eukaryota; kingdom Metazoa; phylum Chordata; class Chondrichthyes; order Carcharhiniformes; family Triakidae; genus Mustelus; species Mustelus asterias. The sequence goes on from NC_135822.1 coordinate 50,957,073, forward strand.
GAAAGATAAATAGAATATACTGGAAATGTTCAGCTGGTTAGGTAAATATTTGTGAAGAGAGAAACAGGGTTAAGAACAAAGAACAAAGAACAACGAACAATACAGCACAGGAACAGGCCCTTCGGCCCACCAAGCCAGTGCCGCTCCCTGGTCCAAAGTAGACCATTATTTTGTATCCCTCCATTCCCACTCCGTTCATGTGGCTATCTAGATATGTCTTAAACGTTCCCAGTGTGTCCGCCTCCACCACGTCGCCTGGCAGCGCATTCCAGGCCCCCACCACCCTCTGTGTAAAATATGTCCTTCTGATATCTGTGTTAAACCTTCCCCCCTTCACCTTGAACCTATGACCCCTCGTGAACGTCACCACCGACCTGGGGAAAAACTTCCCACCGTTCACCCTATCTATGCCTTTCATAATTTTATACACCTCTATTAAGTCTCCCCTCTAGTTAAAGTTTGAGTTTTCATTGGAACTGGGAAATGGCAGTGAATTGACAGGTTTGAAGTGACAGCGGTGGGTGGCTGGGGCAGAAATAAAGAAAGGACAAACTGGAATTACAGGAGTGATTAAATGACAAAGTGATGATGGGACAAGACAATGTCACAGGATTCCCAAATCCTTACTCAGAGTGCCTCGGGAGGGACATGGGATGATCAGAGAAGGCTCCTCCCGGCTGCTCAGGCTCGGAGGGAGGTCCTGCTCCCTCAGGATGGGAGGAGATTATCCCATCGATACCAGCCAGTCTGGATGGAGATTGCTGGGAGGTGAGCAGCTTTGAGACATGTGGTTGCAGTGTGGAAAAGGATCAATGTCCTGATGTGTTCTGACAAGGTGAGTGCAGCACAGCCTGATATGTGAATAAGGATGAGAGTGAAATTGTAGAAAGAACATCTCCACCCAGACACTGGCAATGCAAAGGCAGCAGCATTGACTGTCAGAGACATGTCCGTTAGACTATCACCAGCAGAGGCTAGAGCAGGGTTTACCAACATATTCACGTGGGCAAACACATGACAATGTTTTTCTCACTCAAGGGGCCGATGAGTAAATTTCAGAATGATAAAGTTTGGCACAGCAGAAATTTCAAATAAAAACTAAACTGAGATATGAAAAGAAACAACTTGCTGAGCACAATAATGAGTAATAAATAAAGTTGAGAATTAGAGTTTAATCCTCATCAATCACAAATTGTTTCTCTCCCACATTTGCTGCAGATTGGCTCAAAAACCCAGCAGCAGCAAACATGGGAAAGAAACGGCATGTGATTGGAGGAGCAGCTCCATGTAGATTCTTCCATTCAAACTGAACTGTGTGACAGAGATTTTGGAAACTCGCTCCCGGGGCCGCATTGAGAGGCTTCGAGGGTCACATTCGACCCTTGGTTCACACGTTGGACAACCCTGGCCGAGTCCATGTGCTTAATGGGTGAGTAACAACTGAAACTCGTGTGTTTGGAAAGAGAGCAAACAACGTCAGGGAATGAGTGAAGAAGAGTGGCGACATCCAGATCTTGCCATCCTTACACCAATGGAAGATGAAGTGTTGGATCAGGAAACCATGGGGACAGAGTGGGTAATCACTGCTGGTGAGATGGGTTGTGGAGCTGAGAGAGTGAGTGGCCTAATGAATGGGCACAGGAGAGCGTCTGATGAGGACAAAACATAGAGCTTGTGTATCCATCACTGGTCACAGAACAGTCTGAAAGATGTATTGGGATAAGAACAAAATAACTAGGAGTAGCATTCGGTCATTCAGCTCCTCGAGCCTTCTCCATCATTCAATAATATCATGGCTGATCTAGTTGTCGTGTCAACTCCACTTTCTGGCCACCTAATCCTTGATTCCCTTCTCATATTAAAATCCACCTGAACTCAGCCTTGAAACTATTCAATCACCATGCCTCCACGAGTCTCCAGGGAAGAGAATTCCACTGACTAGTTGCCATCTAAAAGATAAATTGTTCCTATCAGTCTTAAGAGACAGACAATCATTCCTGAAAATTTGTCCCCTGATTCTAGTTGCTCTTACATGGAGAAACGTCCTCTCAGCAACCGCCCTGTCTTATCCTCTCAGGATCTTATTTGTTTCAATGCGATCAGATTTCAATCTTCTGAACTTTAATTGATGTTGCTCAAATTTTCCTCGCAAAATAACTTTCTCCATCGAAGGAATCAGTCAAGTAAACTTTCTCTAACCTGGTTCTGATGCAATTCTATCCTTTCTTAAGTAAAGAGCCCAACACTCTACACATTGCCCTGGTTGTGTTCCAACTAAGGTTGTGTAAAACTGCAGCAAAACCTCCCGACTCTTCCATTCCATTCCTATTGCAGTCAGAATGTTACAAAATAGGAGCAGGAGTCAGTCATTCAGTCCTTTAACTCTGCTCCATCATTCAATGTGATTATGGCTGATCTTCTACTTCAACACCATTTCCAGCGTTATCTCTGCATTCCTTGATGTGTTTAATATGTAGAAATATATCGAGCTCAGTCTTGCGCAAACTAAATGACTGTTCCCCGCAGCTCTCTGGGCAAATAAATTCCAAACATTCACCAGCATTCTAATGGAAAACAACGACTCCTCAACTCAGTCCTATATAACGCCCCTTATTCTCAGACTGTGTCCCAGGTTTGAGACCCTCCAGCTCGGGGGAACATCTTTTCCACATCTGGCCTATTGAGCCCCGTAAAAAGAGTGTGTGTTCGAATAAGATTAGCTATCATTCTTCTAAATGCCTGAGAGGCACTCCACTAGTTCGAGGCTGTCAACCCAAAAAATAACCCATTTATTCCAACTCCTTGCTTCTGTCCATTAACCAGTTCTCATTCCGTGCTGGGATATTCCACCCAAATCTCATGTGCTCCAACTTTCTTTAATAAGCTCGCGTGTGAATTTATCTGAAGCTTTCTGAAAATTTAAATATACCACATTCACCAGTTCCCCCTTCTCCATTTTGCTCGTGACATCGCCAAAAACAATCGACCAGATTTGGTAAACATGATTTCATAGAATCATGCAACTATAAAATCTTTAGTGTAGGAGGAGCCATTCAGCCCATTGGCAAACTCTGACAGAGAATCTTACCAAGGTCCACTCCCCATAACGTCACATATTTACCAGGGCTAATCCACTTAACCTACACATCTTGGGACACTAAAGGCAATTTTAACATGGTCAATCCACCTAACCCGCACATCTTTGGGATTGTGGGAGAAAATCGATGCACCCGGAGGAAGCCCACACAGTCATGGGGAGAAGGTGCAAACTCCACACTGGCAGTTGCCCAAGGCTGGAATTGAATCCGGGTCTCTTACGCTGTGTGGCAGTTGTGCTAAACACTGTGCCACATCTTCGCTTAATCGAATAGAATCCATGATTTCTTGAATTAGCCACAGTTAGAACACGTCTGCTGCTGTTTTTCACATGAAAGGAATGTATTTTTGTTGGAGACACCACACATTTGCACATCCCCATGTCTAAAACAGCTTGTTGTGTCTTTGGCACTGGAACGTGCTTCTCCAGGAAATTGCTCGAATACATTCTGTGAACTAATCTTCTATTCAACTTTTGACAATCTGATTCATGGAATCTAAATGCATTTTGACAATTTTAATTCAGAAAGGAATATTGCTGCATTGTTCTTTGAAGACTCATCCAGAAGTGAAACAGTAATTCTGTTCTCTCTCCACAGATGCTGTCAGATGTGCTGAAATTTCCCAGCATCATCTGTTTTGTTCAGGTCTTGCTGCTTACGGACATGGACTGCTTCACTATCTGAGGAATTGTGATAAGCACTGAGCATTGTGCAATCATTAGTGAACATCTTCACTTCTGACCTTATAATTGAAGGAAGGTCATTGATAAAGTAACTGAAGGTGGTTAGGCTTCGGACATCACACTGAGGAACTCCTGCAGTGATGTTCATAAGGCACTGGAAGGATGACACTTTTCTGATGATCAAGAGCAGACTGATGGAGCAGCAATTCACCAGATTGGATTAGTCCTGCTTTTTTCCACATTGTCGGGTAGACCCAGTGTTGGAGTTGTTCTGGAACAGCTTGGCTGGGGAACAACTGGTTATGGAACACAAGATCTTCAGTATCATTGCTGGGATACTGTCAGATTCTCAGTTTTTGCAGTATGCAGTGCCTTCAGACATTTCTTTACCTCACATGCAGTGAATCGAATTGATATCTCCACTGCTGGGGACCTCAAGAGGGGTCTGAGATTAATGATTCTGCTTGGCATTTCTGGCTGAAGATGGCTCCGAATGTTTCAGCCTCATCGTTTATCCTGATGTATTGGCTTCCCTCATCCATAATGATGGGATTCTTGTGGCATGTTCATAGAGGCATAGGATCTCCACAGTGCAAGAGGCGGCCATTTGGCCTATCGAGTCTGCACCAAGTCAGTGAAAGAATGGCTTACGCAGGCCCCATCTCTGTAACATTTGCCCAACTAATCCTTCTCACCAACACAACCTGAGACACTAAGGGACAACTTAGCATGGCCAACCTAACCTGAACATCTTTGGACTGTGGGAGAAAACCAGAGCACTCAGAAGAAACTCACACAGATTCTGCGAGTACGTGCAAATTCCACATAGTCACTCAAGGCTGGAATTGAACTTGGGACACTGGCACTGTGAGGCATCAGTGCTGCCCGCTCTATCACCATGTCGCCTATTGTTAGTGGCATGTCCAACATTTGTGGCATGTCTAACACTGTTTATGACTGAATATAGCAAGACTGCCGATCACTGATCTGATCCATTGGTTTTGGTATGATTGAGCTTGGTCTATCATATGCTGCTTCCGCTGTCTGCAAGTGGCCGTGTGCTGGAGCTTCACCAGATTCACATCTCATTTTTGGATTATCCCAAGTCTACTTTCTTAATACACGTAAAGACAATTAGTTATAGTAACACTGTACTGATTGTTGGTGAAAGCAACTGTAAGCTTCCTCTAACTGAGAAAATACAGTTCACCACTGCTGTCCGATTCCTGTCACTCAGATCACTTCATATCCACGCTGCCTTTGTCTCATTTATCTCCTGGACTGTGTGTCTATTAATAGTTGACCATGTTGTTAATGAATATCGATAGCAACGTTATATTTAATATCAATATTTGTGTTATGAACAACACTGACCATTATTAATAGGGACATAATTCGACTATTTTGAAAGAACATAAGAAATAGGAGCAGGAGTAGGCCATCTTGCCCCTCGAGCCTGCCCCGCCATTCAATAAGGTCATGGCTGATCTGAAGTGGATCAGTTCCACTTACCTGCCTGATCCCCATAACCCCTAATTCCCTTACTGATCAGGAATCCATCTATCCGTGATTTAAACATATTCAACGAGGTAGCCTCAACCACTTCAGTGGGCAGAGAATTCCAGAGATTCACCACCCTCTGAGAGAAGAGGTTCCTCCTCAGCTCGGTCCTCAACTGATTCCCCCGTTTATTTTGAGGCTGTGCCCTCCAGTTCTAGCTTCCTTTCTAAGTGGAAAGAATCTCTCCACCTCTACCCAATCCAGCCCCTTCATTATCTTATAGGTCTCTATAAGATCCCCCTTCAGCCTTCTAAATTCCAATGAGTACAAACGCAATCTGCTCAGTCTCTCCTCATAATCAACACCCCTCATCTCTGGTATCAACCTGGTGAACCTTCTCTGCACTCCCTCCAAGGCCAATATATCCTTCCGCAAATAAGGGGACCAATACTGCACACAGTATTCCAGCTGTGGCCTCACCAATGTCCTGTACAGATGCAGCAAGACATCTCTGCTTTTATATTCTATCCCCCTTGCGATATAGGCCAACATTCCATTTGCCTTCTTGATCACCTATTGCACCTGCAGACTGCGTTTTTGCGTCTCATGTACGAGGACCCCCAGGTCCCTTTGCACAGTAGAATGTTGTAATTTTGTTCCATTTCGATAATAATCCAATTTGCTGTTATTTCCTCCAAAGTGAATAACCTCGCATTTGTCTACGTTATACTCCATCTGCCAGCTCCTCGCCCACTCACTCAGCCTGTCCAAATCTCTCTGCAGACCTTCTATGCCCTCCACACGATTCACTTTTCCACTTATCTTTGTGTCGTCTGCAAACTTTGTTACCCTACACTCAGTCCCCTCCTCCAGATCGTCTATATAAATGGTAAATAGTTGAGGCCCCAGTACTGATCCCTGCGGCGCGCCACGAGTTACCATCTGCCAACCAGAAAAGCACCCATTTATTCCGACTCTCTGCTTCCTGTCAGAAAGCCAATCCTCAATCCACGCTAACACCCTACCCCCAACTCCGTGTGACCCAATCTTCTTCAGCAGCCTTTTGTGAGGCACCTTATCAAACGCCTTTTGGAAATCCAAAAACACCGCATCCACCGGTTCCCCTCCATCAACCGCACTAGTCACATCTTCATAAAAATCCAACAAGTTCGTCAAGCACGACTTTCCCCTCATGAATCCATGCTGCGTCTGCTTAATTGAACCATTCTTATCCAGATGGCCTGATGTACTATGATTTTTGCCATTGGCAGCTGAGCTGAGCCTTGAGATCCTGGGTTGTAACCTCTGGAATTCCCTTCTTAACCCTCTCCACCTCAATCCCTCCCTTCTCTTTAAAGATGCTTCTGAAGCACTGTTTAACACATAACAGCTTCAGAGGATGTCCTGGACTGTAACTGATCAGAATTCAATGTAGTTTGTTAACTGCCCTATGAATATACAGCAGTTTTTTATTTTAATCAAACTGAGAAATTTACAGACTTAAACATCTTTAATCTGAATGACAAATTAAACTAAAGTGAACATGTGACCTGCCATATAAGGTAACTTTATAAACATTGAAGTGTTTTCTCCATCTTTTTTATTGTGATGAATTATTAAAGCTTTCACTCCTGAATCTCGCAGTTTATTGGAACTCAGGTTCAGACACATCACTGCCTGGGTGGCATTGAGTGTGGAGGTGACAATATCTGAGGCTGTTACCCTCCGACCTGGAGATCAAAGAGAGAAAGACTACAGGAACCAGAGTAAATCCGTGGTGTTGAACAATAACGCTAATACTGACAGGAATGATGTGTAGTGATTATTAATGACTCTATGACTGACACTGATAATAATTTGCAGAGTCAGACATCCACTGAATTCCTCAGAGCCGCAGACAGTAGTTTCAATCCTGAATCTCCCAGATTATTGTCACTCAAACTAAATAGAGAGAGTGAAAAACATATTATAATCAGGTACATTTTCAGCAGGAAAAATAGCTGGGTCTATTTTTGTGTCAGAAACATAGTACCAGCGGGGAACTGATTCAAGTTACGATACCTCACCTAATTGTCCTTTTAGTAAAATGAAAAAGAAAATAGTCAGCAGTGAAAATTGATGAATAATTCACTATCACTGGTTTGTCTACTGGCAAAAACCACTTTTACACTTTGCAAATATTTTTCTTTTTCTTTAATTGTCGATGGGATATGGGTGTCGCTGGCTAGACTGGCACTTATTTCCCACTGGTAATGGCCGAGAAGGTGAGGGCATTAAATGCTGGTCCAGCCAACGATGCCCACATCCTGTGAACAAGCAAGTAATTTTGAAACATGCCCCTTATTCTAGCCTCATTTCCTGATCAGCAGAATTATCCTGCCAAGTGACTGATCCTGCCAAGTTTATGGAAATTCAAATCATTTCTGCTATTCCACAAATCCAGGATTTTATAAGAATTGTACAATTTACTGAGAGTTAAATGAAAAAGCTGCGATTCCCTGCACTTAACGCTTGACATTACATTAATCTGTATAACATCTCAGAGTGAGATTAGTTGTGAAACTGTGCAAACTGTTGCTGTAAAATCGATCCCTCCCCCTGGATTTTATACAACAAGGAAAGATTATTATCCTATTTGAAATATTTCTGTCTGAACAGGTTATGGGGGGAGGAGTGTCTCTCCCTTTATTCCACATGAAAAAGACTCTACCTTTCCTGCAGGTATGGCTAGTTTTCTATCTCCGGGAGTTCCCTCTTTCCGATAGACCCTCACATAGGAAAAGGATTACCAGAAAATCCTGTTTCATATCACTGACAGTGTTACTGGAGATTTTCCAGCAGCAGTTTCCTCATTTAGGAAATTCTGGTTTCCTCAGCTCAGATCTAAGCTCTGCAGTCCTGCCATATTTAGTCGTGAATGGTAGTGGACGATGAAATAATATAAGGAGGATGCTCCACAAATATCCCATCCTCATGAGAGAGGAGACTCTCAGTGCAAAAGATATGGCTTAAATATCTGTAACTAACTTCAGTGGCTGAACCATCCAGAGATCCCCAGCATCACAAATATAAGTCTTCAGCTAATTCGATTCACTCCACATGATGTCAAGGAATCACTGAAGGCAGAGGATACTGCGAAGATCATGGGTCTTGACAATATTCCAGTAATTGTCCTGAAGCTTTCTGCTCCAGAAGATACTCTGTTCCGAATCAAGCTGTTCCAATACAGCTACAGCACTGGCATTTACCCAAAACAATGAGGAATTGCCCAGGTATGGTGCACACAAAAAAACAGAACAAATCCAATCTGTCCATTTACCACCCCATCAGCCTATTCTCGATAATCAGCAGAGTAATGGAAGGCGTCATTGAGACTATCAAGTGGCACTTATTTAGCAATGACCTGTTTGCTGACTCTGAGCTTGTGCTTAGTCAGGGTCGCTCGGACCCCGACCTCATTCCAGCCTTGATGCAAATACGGACATCAGAGCTGAACTCCGGATTTGAGATGAGAGTGTCTGCCTTTGACATCAGGGCAGCATATGACCACATATGACATTGTTGCCTCTTGTACAAGGATCAGAAGATCAACAAGATTTAAAGTGATTTACAAAAGAAGCAAATAAAAAGGGGGAAAAAAAACTAGTGTATAAAACAGTGCGTGGTTCAGGTCTGCAATGTTCTGCCTGGAATTGAGGTGAGGCTATTTTAGACTGGGCCTTTTACGAGGCTGCAGCCGGAACCAGGATACATAAAAACTCGTGGGTTGCTGTAACTAAATAGAGGTTTATTTTCATAACTGCACACTGTAAGGTTTAATACAAGACTGAACCTCCACTGTGACCCTGACTGATAGTGTCACCAGTGATCACGTGACTTATAAAGGGACATTGTCCCGATATAATACACACCAACTATGATACATAACAGAGGCAGAGTGCAGGAAAATAATCCTGATAATAATGAACTACATAATTGTAAGCTGCACCGAACACCAGAGAAACGTAACCTCTATCTCGCATCATAAAAAATCAGAAGGTTCCTGTTGGGAGAGTGAAATATCCTTTTTTATTTTGTAGAGAGGCCTTTACAGCTCTAATTATTTAAAATTTCTCCCAGTAATGTTTTTATTCATTCGAGGAATGTGAACATCGCTGGCTAGGCCAACATTTATTGCCCATGCCTATTTTCCTATGAGAATCTGCCTTCTTGAAGCGCTGTAGTTTTATTGGAGAATCATAGATTTATTACAGGTTCAGAAGGAGGCCAATTAGACAATCGTGTCTGCAGCTGCTAACATATGAGCGTTATTACTTTGCGCCATTCTCTCACACTTTCTCTGTGACCATTGGACATTGTTTCTCTCTTGACTTCCTCAATTATGCCCGGTCTATTTTATTTATAAGAAAGGAAATGGTTCCTCAACATCGGAAATGTCAGATATGAGACCAAACAAGCAGTTACCTTAACTCCGGGCATTTATGCAGAACGTGTCCCAGCCACTGGAGTCCTTCACACTGAATGTGGCATGCCCACAGATCAAGGTGTTTTGTTGTATCACAGAGTCCAATCACAGGAGACAGGACCGCACAGTCAATCGGGGTCAGTCGCAATTCACTAAATGAAAGTGTTTCCACAGATCCCACTGTGTTCGCAGCCAGTGTTTTATTCTGAGACTCAAACAGGTAGTGGAATGTGTTCAGGAGCTTCCTTTACCCAGTTTCACTCCCCATGTTCCCAATCTGTGCTTCAACCTTCTCCTTCATCCAGGCAATCACCCGACAGGTTGTTTGATGAAGAAATGGACCCAGAAACTCCACCAGGGGTCGAGCTGACTGTGGGGAGGAGAGACCAGCAACAAAACGGAGAAATATCTCAAATCGCCCATCTTCCTCGTTGTGGGCTGCACTGAGAAGTTTCCCCGATGTCCCTGGGATCTGGAGTCAGGAATTGTGTGAGTGCAGCTACAAACTCTTGGATGGTGAGGTGTGGGAATGTGTAAGCCACACTCTGGGCAGAATCCTCTCTGTCCATAAGTTCCATCAGGAATCCAGACAGGAACTGGGAAGGTTGCAGATTGTATTTGATCAAATCTCCATTTCTCAACACAATCTTTTTCTCGGAGACTCCTGTGAAGGCCATCTCACCGAGCTTCAGCAACACATCACGGGGGCTTTCAATCACTCGGCCATGGTTTTTCAGAATATAGTAGGAATATAGTTGAGTGATGGTCTTGGGAACGTGCTGCTATTTCCTGTCACTTTGTAAAAAGGGACCTAGTGACAGACCAAGGATCTAGCAGTAGGAAGGGTTGTAGCACATGGTGTACAGGATCTCATTCTCCTCCACACGTTTAAAAACAGCTGCTGCCACCGTCTTATCTTCAAAGAAATTGTTGAAATTTTCCTTCCATTCATCAGCAACAAATCCCAGGATTTCAGCCCAGACACTGACCTCAGACTTTTTCAATAAATGTAATGCAGTGGGGCGACTGGTCACTAGCACTGAACATCCTGGGAGCAGCTTGTGCTGTGTTAAACTGTACACAATGTCAGACACTTCACACCAGCATTCGGGGTCTGTGCACATGAACTGAGGTTCTGCATTTCTCCGATTGTCAGAAAAATCAGTACTGTCCTTGAATTCATCCAAACCATCGAATATAAACAGTAATCCCGATGTGCTCTTCCAGAGCTCTCCCAGAATATTCTCAAAGTAAGGAATCTGATCCAATGGCAGATTCCTCAGGTTTATTCCACAGTTCATAGAGTTCAAATCCCGGAATTTAAAACTGAAAGCAAATTGAAAGTGTGGGTATATTTTCCCAGTGGCCCAGTCATAAACAATCTTTTGTACCATTCTTGTTTTTCCAATTCCAGCGACTCCACTCACTGCTGCTGAATTCCCAGAATTGCATTTTCTCTGGGAAAAGCTGCTCTGGAACAATTGATCAGTTCAGATTTTTTCCAGTTCTCTCCGGAGATGTTTCTCTCTCCATTCTTCATGGTCTCGACCTCTTGCCAGCATTTCATGTTCGACAAGAGTTCGATCTCGAACAGTCGAAATAACCATTAGCTCAGCGTATCGATCAATCAGCTGGAAAATCTTAACCTTCTCCTTGATTAGGATAGTGTTCACTCTCAGTGTTTCAGTTTGTACCCGGAGTGTCTCCATGTGTTTCTGTTTAAGACCTTCAATTAGAACGGAGAGAAAATGTTAGTTGCATTAAAACACCGTCTTTGCTGAATTGTTCTATTTTTTTAGTGTCAGTCATGGTTTGTGCAGGAATTAAAACTGAGTTATTGGAAACCCCACTTGACAATGAACAATTTCCATTTAAAGTTTCAGATCATCACTTCACTCTAATATTCATGCCACATATTGATTATAAAAACGGAACGTTGTTTTTCTCCGATGGTTAATACTTTCCAAACTTCCCTTAATATAGACAACTCATTGGGAGATCTTGGCTATTTGACAATCGATAAGTCTGTGAACTAGTAGGTGCTCCAATCTGCTGCAGAAACGATGCATAGGATATTGGATATGAACAGGGGAGAGGGAGAGATTGTCATTGTTCAGGAGTCTCACTGTTGATGTACCCAAACTCAGCAGGTTCTATTTCATATTGTGTGTGCATTGGAGCAGCAACAGTTTAGAACATGGAGAGTTCTGCTATTCTATCAGGCTGTTGCCAGGTTATCAGGGAATCGTGTGGTCAGTTGGCCGGAGACTTGCTGTTGGTCATCGTGTGCCAGCACCGTTGGGTTCGATCCCCGTTCTACCTGGGCTGAATTTATGACCTTGCTTGGTCACGAATTCATGTTGCAAGGGATAACACAAGATGATCTTTATAATCAAAGAGAAAAGGAAAAGACCATTTGAAATTCACAATACAATTTCAAATAAAGGGGATTGTTCATTGCGTAAGTGACTAGAATAGTGGATGAAGGAAATCCGGTGGACATTTTCACTCGAATTTCAGAAAGCCTTTGATAAGATTCCTCCCACAAGCTTACTTTGCGAGAATGTTGTGGTATCAGTGGAAAATCGAAACTCTGGATTAGGGATTGTATTCAATATCGCAGCTAAAACTTGGTGATTGACAGATGTCATTCAATTTGAAAACATTTCACAAGTGATCTTCCTTGGGGATTAGTGCTGGACTTATCACTCTGCACGGTCTGTGTTCACGAACACGGATGAGTACACACACCAGGAGCAGCAATAGTGTGTTAGGAGTACAGTAAGTTTGTCAATGACTCTATGGAATGAGTAACAGTAGAAAACAATCATGTGAAAAATGATATACATGAGCGACTGGAGTAGGTAGACGTGGGCAAACAGTCTTCCATTAAGATAAATGTTTTTCATATGGAAACAAATTAAAACATGCTACTGTGCAAAGGGACCTGGGGGTCCTTGTGCATGAGACGCAAAAGCCCAGTCTGCAGGTACAACAGGTGATCAAGAAGGCAAATGGGATGTTGGCCTATATCGTGAGGGGGATAGAATATAAAAGCAGGGATGTCTTGATGCACCTGTACAGGGCATTGGTGAGGCCGCAGCTGGAATACTGTGTGCAGTATTGGTCCCCTTATATGAGGAAGGATATATTGGCATTGGAGGGAGTGCAGAGAAGGTTCACCAGGTTGATACCGGAGATGAGGGGTGTTGATTATGAGGAGAGGCTGAGGAGATTGGGTTTGTACTCGTTGGAGTTTAGAAGGATGAGGGGGGATCTTATGGAGACTTAAAAGATAATGCGGGGGCTGGATAGGGTGGAGGCGGAGAGATTCTTTCCACTTAGTAAGGAAGTTAAAACTAGAGGACACAGCCTCAAAATAAAGGGGGGTCGGTTTAGGACAGAGTTGAGGAGGAACTTCTTCTCCCAGAGGGTGGTGAATCTCTGGAATTCTCTGCCCACTGAGGTGGTGGAGGCTACCTCGCTGAATATGTTTAAAGCGCGGATGGATGGATTCCTGATTGGTAAGGGAATTAAGGGTTATGGGGATCAGGCGGGTAAGTGGTACTGATCCACGTCAGATCAGCCATGATCTTATTGAATGGCGGGGCAGGCTCGAGGGGCTAGATGGCCTACTCCTGCTCCTATTTCTTATTTTCTTATGTTCTTATGTAATGGTCAAGCCAAAGTTGAAGAGACACATCATTTATTGGGGACAAGACAGAGGCAAGATGAGAGGGACAAAGATTTTGCTGTTATTGCGCACAGATCACTGATGATCTAAAATCGATGTTGAGAAAATTAAACTGAATTTTATCTCACCCACTACTTTGTTAATAGAACCAATCAGCAAAAAAGCAAAGGAGATCTCATTGCCTGTGTAGGTTCCTGGTCACACCGCAATGTACAAAGTGTAGGTTGTCTCCAAGTGGGATGGTGCAGGAGGGAGGGATTCAGATATCTGGACAATTGGGGCTCTTTCTGGGGTAGGTGGGACCTCTACAAACAGGGTGGTCTGCACTTGAACCAGAGGGGTACCAATATCTTGGGGGGGAAATTTGTTAATGCTCTTCGGGATGGTTTAAACTAATTCAGCAGGGGGGTGGGCACCTGAATTGCAGCTCCAGTGTACAGGAGGTTGAGAGTAGTGAGGTCATGGATAAGGTTTCAGAGTCGGAGGAGTGTACTGGCAGACAGGAAGGCGGTTTGAAGTGTGTATACTTCAACACCAGGAGCATCCGGAATAAGGTGGGTGAGCTTGCAGCATGGGTTGGTACCTGGGATTTCGATGTTGTGGCCATCTCGGAGACATGGATAGAGCAGGGACAGGAATGGTTGTTGCAGGTTCCGGGGTTTAGATGTTTCAGTAAGTGCAGGGAAGGTGGTAAAAGAGGGGGAGGTGTGGCATTGTTAGTCAAGGACAGTATTACGGTGGCAGAAAGGACATTTGATGAGGACTCATCTACTGAGTTAGTTTGGGCTGAGGTTAGAAACAGGAAAGGAGAGGTCACCCTGTTGGGAGTTTTTTATAGACCTCCGAAAAGTTGCAGAGATGTAGAGGAAAAGATTGCAAAGATGATTCTGGATAGGAGCGAAAGTAACAGGGTAGTTGTACTGGGGGACTTTAACTTTACAAATATTGACTGGAAAAGCTATAGTTCGAGTACTTTAGAGGGGTCGGTTTTTGTCCAGTGTGTGCAGGAAGGCTTCCTGACGCAGTATGTAGATAGACCAACCAGAGGCGAGGCCATATTGGATTTGGTACTGGGTAATGAACCAGGCCAGGTGTTAGATTTGGAGGTAGGTGAGTACTTTGGTGACAGTGACCACAATTCGATTACGTTTACTTTAGCAATGGAAAAGGATAGGTATATACCAAAGGGCAAGAGTTATAGCTGGGGGAAAGAAAATTATGATGCGATTAGGCGAGATTTAGCTGGCATAGGTTGGGGAAGGAAACTGCAGGGGATGGGCACAATTGTAATGTGGAACTTGTTCAAGGAACAGCTACTACGCGTCCTTGATAAATATGTACCTGTCAGGCAGGGAGGAAGCAGACGTGCGAGGGAACCATGGTTTACTAAGGAGGTTGAATCTCTTGTGAAGAGGAAGAAGGAGACTTATGCTAAGATGAGACGTGAAGGCTCAGTTAGGGCGCTTGAGAGCTACAAGTTAGCCAGGAAGGACCTAAAGAAAGAGTTAAGAAGAGCCAGTAGGGGACATGAGAAGTCTTTGGCAGGTAGGATCAAGGAAAACACTAAAGTTTTCTCTAGGTATGTCAGGAGTAAAAGAATGACTAGGGTAAGATTAGGGCCAGTCAAGGACAGGAGTGGGAAGTTGTGCGTGGAGTCTGAAGAGATAGGAGAGGCACTAAATGAATATTTTTCATCGGTATTCACACAGGAGAGGGACAGTGTTGTCGAGGGGAGTACTGAGATGCAGGCTGTTGGACTGGACGGGATTGATGTTCATAAGGAGGAGGTGTTAGCAATTCTGGAAAGGGTAAAAATAGATAAGTCCCCTGGGACGGATGGGATTTATCCGAGGATTCTCTGGGAGGCGAGAGAGGAGATTGCAGAGCCTTTGGCTTTGATCTTTGAGTCGTCATTGTCTACAGGAACAGTGCCAGAAGACTGGAGGATAGCAAATGTTGTCCCCTTGTTCAAGAAGGGGAGTAGGGACAACCCTGGTAATTATAGACCGGTGAGCCTTACTTCTCTTGTGGGCAAATTATTGGAAAGGATTATAAGAGATAGGATTTATAATCACCTAGAAAGGAATAATTTGATGAGGGATAGTCAGCACGGTTTTGTGAAGGGTAGGTCGTGCCTCACAAACCTTATTGAGTTCTTTGAGAAGGTGACCAAAGAGGTGGATGAGGGTAAAGCAGTTGATGTGGTGTATATGGATTTCAGCAAAGCGTTTGATAATGTTTCCCATGGTAAGCTTTTGCAGAAAATACGGACACATGGGATTGAGGGTGCTTTAGTGGTTTGGATCAGGAATTGGCTAGCTGTAAGAAAACAAAGGGTGGTGGTTGATGGGAAATATTCATCCTGGAGTTCAGTTACTAGTGGTGTACTGCAAGGATCTGTTTTGGGGCCACTGCTGTTTGTCATTTTTATTAATGACTTGGATGAGGGCGTGGAAGGATGGATTAGTAAATTTGCGGATGACACTAAAGTCGGTGGAGTTGTAGACAGTGTGGAGGGAAGTGGCAGGTTTCAGAGGGACATAGATAAGCTGCAGAGCTGGGCTGAGAGGTGGCAAATGGAGTTTAATGCGGAAAAGTGTGAGGTGATTCACTTTGGAAGGAGTAACAGGAATACAGAGTACTGGGCTAATGGTAAGATACTTGGTAGTGTGGATGAACAGAGGGATCTGGGTGTCCATGTGCATAGATCCCTGAAGGTTTGCACCCAGGTTGATAGGGTTGTTAAGAAGGCGTACGGTGTGTTAGCTTTTATTGTTAGAGGGATTGAGTTTCGGAGCCAGGAGGTCATGCTGCAACTGTACAAAACTCTAGTGCGGCTGCATTTGGAGTATTGCGTACAGTTCTGGTCGCCGTACTATAGGAAAGATGTGGAAGTGTTGGAAAGGGTGCAGAGGAGATTTACCAGGATGTTGCCTGGTATGGTGGGAAAATCGTATGAGGAAAGGCTGAGGGGCTTGAGGTTGTTTTCGTTAGAGAGAAGGTTAAGAGGTAACTTAATAGAGGTATACAAGATGATCAGAGGATTAGATAGGGTGGATAGTGAGAGCCTTTTTCCTCGGATGGTGTTGGCTCGCACGAGGGGACATAGCTTTAAATTGAGGGGTGAGAGATATAGGACAGATGTTAGAGCTAGGTTCTTTACTCAGAGAGTAGTAAGGGCGTGGAATGCCCTGCCTGCAGCAGTGGTGGACTCGTCAACCTTGAGAGCATTCAAATGGTTATTGGATAAACATATGGATGATATTGGAATAGTGTAGATTAGAGGGGGTTTCGATTGGTACCACTGGTCGGCGCAACATTGAGGGCTGAAGGGCCTGTACTGCGCTGTAATGTTCTATGTTCTAATACGGTGCCATTGGTAAAATTCACGAAGAGAGGAACGGCATTGATTCCCAGCTTGGTGAAGCTCAGCTACTCAGACACATTAGAGGGCCTTGGTTTATTTACTTTGAAGCAGCACTGACATAGGCGCTATTGAGAGAGGGATGGTAAATATCTGAATGGCTGATAGAATATCTAATTATTGATTCACTGTATGGGATGTTGGCATCACTAGCTAGGCCACTATCTATTGCCCAAACTTAACTGCCATTGAGAAGGTGGTGGTGAGCTGCTTTCCGGAACTGCTGCAGGTGTGGTGGTATAAGACCAAACACAATGCTGTTCGGGAGCGAGTTCCAGACTTCTGAGCCAGCGGCAGTGAACTGATTGGATATAATTTCGAGTCAGGATGTTGAGTAACTTGGAGGGGAACCTGCAGATGGTGGTGTTCCCAGGTATATGCTTCCCTTGTCCTGACAGATGGTAGTGGTCATGAGTTTGGAAGGTGCTATCTAAGTAGCCGAGCTGAATTCCGGCAGCACATCTTATAGGTGCTATACATTTTTGCCACTGTTCATCGGTGCTGGAGGGAATCAGTGTTTGTGGAAGGGATAGTAATCATGCAGGAACTTTAAACTCTGATGTGTCGAACTTCATGAGTGTGTTGGAGCTGCACTCACCCAGGTATGTGGGGAGTATTCCATCACACTCCTGTCTTGTGCCTTGTAGATGATGGACAGGCTTTGCAGAGTCAGGAAGTGAGTTACTTGCCACAGGGTTCTTAGCCTCTGATCTATTCTTGTAGTCACAGTATTCATATTGGTCCAGTTCAGACTCTTATCCATGGCAACTCCCAGGATGTTGATGGGGTGGATTCAGCGATGACAATGCGAATGAATGTCAAGCGATGATGGTGGAGCCTCCTATGTTGGCGACAGTCGCTGCCTGGCACTTGGTGTTGTGCAAACGTTACTTGCGTCAGCTCAAGCCTAGATATTATCCAGGTGTTGCTGCATTTGGACATGGGCTGCTTCAGTATCGGAGGAGCTGCAAACGGTACTGAACCTTGTGTGGTCATCGACGAACATCCCTACTTCAGACATTGTGAAGGAAGGAAATTCATTCACAAAGCAGCTGAAGGTGGCTGTGCCTAGGACTCTATCCTGAGGAATTCCTGTGGTGATGTCCTGGAAATGAGTTGACTGACCTCAAACTAACAGAATCCATTGCCAGATATGATTCCAACCAGCAGAGGTGTTCCCCTGATTCCCATTGACTCCAGTTTTGCTCGGGTTCCTTGATACCATTCTCATTTGAATGTGACCTCCATGTCCAGGGTAGTCACTCTCATCTCACCTCTGGAATTCAGCGCTCTTGTTCATGTTTGAACCATTGTTGGCGGAATCCAAACTGTGTGTCACTGACCAGGTTATTGCTGAGTGGGTGGCTTTTGAAGGTACTGTTGATGAGCCCTTCCATCACTTTACTGATAATCAGGAGTAAACTGATCTGGTGGTAATTGACCAAATTGGTTTTGTCCTGCTCTGTGTGCACGGGAGATACCTGGGCAATTTTCCATTTGCCGGGTGGATGCAAGTGTTGTAGCTGCACTGGAACAACTTGGTTCGGGGCAGAGCAAGTTCTGGTGCACAAGTCTTCAGTAATATTGCAGAAACATTCATTGTCAGGGCCCATAGACAGCAGTATCGAGTGCCTTCAACCGTTTCTTGATATGATGTGGAGTGAATCAAATTGGTTGAAAACTGATATCCAAGATGTTGGAGGTCTCCAGAGGAGGCCGAGAATGATGATCCACTTGGCATTTCTGGATGAAGATTGTTGCAAATGCTTCAGCCTCAGCTTTGGCACAGATGTGCTGGGCTCCTCCACCGTGTGGATGGGAATATTTAGGGAGTTTCCTCCTCCAGTGAGTTGTTTAATTGTCCACCACCATTCACCATTGGATGCAGAGTTTTGATCTGATCCTTTTCTCAGAAGTGAAGTGATTTATAATCTGCATTTCATCTCTGACCTTCCAGGTATCTGGGTAATCTGGATAAACATTGTGCGATGTTCATATTTTAAATTTTCATTTTAAAATTCCCATTTTTCTATTTAAAAAGCTGAATGGGCAAAATAAGTGTTTAGCCATGACAGTTGAGCCCTGGTGGTCTGGATTTGATCTGATGGACCATCTGGGATTTTCCTGCTTGATATTTTGAGATGTTTACGGTGGGAAATGTTTATCAGGGGCAGGGAACATTTTATATCTGTTTCAAAACCCCACTCTTTACAATGAGTCCAGAGCATGTGTGCACACACAGAAGGTTTGAATTCAGATTTAAAAGGGTGGCAAGATTCTGATAGGTGTGGATCAAACTTCAGAAATAAAAGCAATCAGCAGCTGGATTAAGTGAAAAAATGGAATAGCCACACATTTTCAGAAAAGAGGAGAAATCCTATGAATTGTAATTCGAATCATGTGTTCTTTAGGATCAAGAACAAAACCCGAATCAACCAATTTCCCCAGTATTTAACTTTCAGATTGTCACAATCCCTGAAACAAAGGCTCCAATCAATCATTCAGATTCTCAGAAGTGAAATAGTTTATAATCTCCATTTCCTCCCTTACCTTCCAGGTGACTGGGTAATTCAGATAAACCATGTGCGATGTTCATATAATAAAACAAATCAGCTCCTGTTTAAATAAATGAACTTTCATGAAATCAGCTCTGTGTAATATTACAGTAATATCGGTACTGTTTAAATGGGAAATTGAATTCACTGTGATTTTACCGGACCAAGCTCCTGTATGTCTTTCAGTATCTTATCCAGCTTTGGGACTCTGTAACCCATTTTCACAAAGGATTCCCACATCACCCTTCGAGCCCGAGATCCTTTCTCCATCACCAGATTGAGGAGAAGTTTGGAACTGTCCGCCCGGTTTCCCTTCTCCACGAGCTCAGTGACTTTCTGTAAAGAACAATAATGAATATATTGAAGAGCGGAGTGAACAACAAAGACTGAGAAAGAGAGAGAAAACACCAGCTCAGTGATGGGATTTCCAGTTGTTTCAGCTGAGAACTCAGTCACGGGTCCTGATCCATAATGAACACGGACTGAAAATTCTCTTCACATCTCATTCCAGTCATTAACGGTAAACAAAATCAAAAATATATTTCCAGGGCGTGAGGTCTGACTGAGAATCCAGAGTATTTTAATCTGATGAGTTCAGTGTCCAGCATGACATCAGGTTACTGATTGACAATATGATTCACTTTTTTCTCACACGTCATTCCTGCTGCCTCACTTTGTGATTCAGTCAGAAATCCTGAGGAGATCAGGTAAATTCCTTTCTCTGAGATGGTGGTGAGTCTTTGGAACTCACTTTCTGAAAGGGTGGTGGAAGCAGAGTCTTTGAATATTTCTAAGACAGAGGTAGATGGAGTCCAGGTAAGCAAGGGGGTTACAGGGTATAGGGGACAGGCGGAATGCAGATTTTAGGTTACCATCAAATTAGCCATGATGTTATTAAATAGCGGGGCAGTCTTGAGGGGCTGAACAGCCTACTCCTGCTCCTCGTGTGTATGAAAATAAGACAGTGGTGAATCAGAACTCAGCTGGTAAGGACAGGATTATTTTGCCCATTAAGTTTTTGAAATAGAAAAATGGGAATTTTAAAATGAAAATTGTCTGATAAATTAACATTTACCAGTCCAAGTACCGACTGTTGATTGTGTCAGCAGAACAAGCCAATAATAAGCCAATAATAATAATAAGCCAATAATAATAACACAGTAATAATTACAGTACAGTATTAATAATAATAATACAGGCCCTTCGGCGCAACATCGAGGGCCGAAGGGCCTGTACTGCGCTGTAATATTCTATGTTCTATAATGGTGAAAAATTTAATCACTTAATCATTTCCACTGAAAAACCCAAATGCCAGAAACAGAACTCGACTTTTTCCAAATTATTACCAGTATGAAAGTTCGCTAAGGAGAATTGGGGAGTTAGATCGTTTTTGACAGATAACAACATTCAGCTGCAAGTAGATGTGGTGGGGTGGGCGGTGGGCTTTCAAGACAGGAAGGTCAGTCAGTAATCGTGCTACTGAGACATTCTTGACTGGAGAAATTAAGCACCCTGGCCCCAAGTAAATTCCCTGCCTGATCTTTTTCCAATTAAGTTGGAGGAATCCATTTTCATCAACTGAAGGAGGACAGTAAACAGCAGGTTTTGTCTTTTACGTTTGATCTGATACCAGATTTCATTGGGTTCAGAGTTAATATTGAGGATTCTCCATGTTTACACAATACCACTGGGCTGTCATCTCTGATAGATCCATCTGGTGGGAATGTACATATCCAGGAATAGTGGTGGAGGAGGTTGGAACGTTGTTTGATGCTGAGAGACACAGGATCATATTGATGTCAGGCTGTCGTTTTTTTTTATTCATCCGTGGGGCCTGGGCGTCACTGGCTGGCCACCATTTATTGCCCATTCCTAGTTGCCCTTAAGATGGTGGTGAGGTGCCCTGTTGAAATGTTGCAGTCCACGTGCTGTAGGTTGATTTATAATGACTTTCGGGAGGGAATTCCAGGATTTTGACCCAGCGACTGCGAAGGAACAGCGACATATTTCCAAGTCAGGACTGTGAGTGGCTTGGAGGGAAACTTGCAGGTGGTGGTCTTCCTATGTACCTACTGCCCTTGTTGTTCTAGATGGAAGTGGTCGTGCATTTGGAAGGTGCGGTCTCAGGATCTTTGGTGAATTGCTGCAGTGCATCTTGTAAATAGAACACACTGCTGCTCCTGAGCGTCAGTGGTGGAGGGATTGAATGTTTGTAGATGTGGTGCCAATCAAGCGGGCTGCTTTGTCCTGGATGGTGTCAAGCTTCTTGAGTGTTGTTGGAGCTGCATCCATCCAGGCAAGTGGGGAGCATTCCATCACACTCCTGACTTGTGCCTTGTAGTTGGTGGATGGCTTTGAGGAGTCAGGAGGTGAGTTACTCACTGCAGTATTCCGAGCTGTGTTTATGTGGTGAGTCCAGTTGAGTTTCTGGTCAATGGTAACCCCAAGGATGTTAACAGTGGTGGATTCAGTGATGGTTACACCATTGAATGTCAAGGGGCAGTGGTGAGAGTGTCTCTTATTGGTGATGGCCATTGCCTGGCATTGGTGTGGTGTGAATGTTACTTGGCACTTGTCAGTCTAAGCCTGGATATTAGAAATCATAGAAACCTGACAGTGCAGAAGGAGGCCATTCGGCCCATCGAGTCTGCACCGACCACAACCCCACCCAGGCCCTACCCCCACATAAGTACCCACTAATCCACGCATCACAGGACTCTAAGGGGCCATTTTTTAACCTGGCCAATCAACCTATCCCGCACATATTTGGACTGTGGGAGGAAACCGGAGCACCCGGAGGAAACCCACGCAAACACGAGGAGAATGTGCAAACTCCACACAGACAGTGACCCGAGCCGGGAATCGAACCAGGGACCCTGGAGCTGTGAAGCAGCAGTGCTAACCACTGTGCTACCGTGCCGCCCCAGATCTTACTGCATTTGAACATGGACTGGTATCTGAGGAGTCACGAATGGTGCTGAACATTGTGCAATCATCGGCGAACATCCCAACTTCTGACCTTATGACAGAGGGAAGGTCATTGATGAAGCAGCTGAAGATTGTTGGGTCTGGGACACTACGCTAAGGAACTCCTGCAGAGATGTCCTGGAGCTGGCATGGCTGACCCTCCATAACCACAACCATCTTCCTATGTTCAGGTATGACTCCAACCAGAGGAGTGTTTTCCCCGATACCCATTGATTGCAGGTTTACTAAGGCTCATTGATGCCACACTCGATCAAGTGCAGCCTTGATGTCAAGGGCTGTCACTCACACCTCACGTCTGGAATTCAGCTC
The DNA here is from genome assembly GCF_964213995.1 of Mustelus asterias. Taxonomy (NCBI): domain Eukaryota; kingdom Metazoa; phylum Chordata; class Chondrichthyes; order Carcharhiniformes; family Triakidae; genus Mustelus; species Mustelus asterias. Next base: position 50,979,789 of record NC_135822.1, read on the forward strand.
TTTCTTCTATGTTTGAATCAAGGCTGTAATAAGGCCAGAAGCTGACCCTGGCAAAATCCAAACTGGGCGTCACTGAGTAGGTTATTGCTGAGCAGGTACTGCTTGATAGCACTGTCAATGACCCCTTCCATCACTTTACTGATAATCAAGAGTAGACTGGATGATAATTCGCTGGGTTAGATTTGTCCTGCTTTTTATACACAGGACATACCTGGGCAATTTTCCACATTGTCGGATAGATGCCAGTGTTGTAACTGTACTGGAAGAGTTTGGCGAAGGGAGCGGCACATTTTGGAGCAGAAGTCTTCAGTACTATTGCCGGAATGTTATCAGGGCCCATTGCCTTTGCAGTATCCAGTGCCTCCAACCTTTTCTTGATATCACGTGGAGTGAATCAAATTGGCTGGAGACTGGCATCTGAGATGCTGCGGACCACTGGAGGAGGTTGAGATGGATCATCGACATGAAATTTCTGGCTGAAGATTGTAGTGAATGCTTCAGCCTTATCCTGGGCTTCTCCATGATTGAGGATGGGGATATTTGTGGAACCCCCTTCTCCAGTGAGTTGTCCAATTGTCCACCACCCATGCTCGACTGGATGTGGAAGGACTGCAGAGCTTAGATCTGTTCCGTTGGTGGTGGGATCGCTTAGCTCTGTCTATCACTTGCTGTTTTTGCAATTTGTCATGCAAGTAGTCCTGTTTGGTAGCTTCTCCAGGTTGACACCTCATTTTTAGGTATGCCTGATGCTGCTTCTAGCATGCCCGCCTGCAGTCTCCATGATCCCCTGGCTTGATGGTCATGGTTGAGTGGGGAATGTGGTGGGCCATGGGGTTGCAGATTGTGCTGGAGTACAGTTCCGCTGCTGCTGATGGCCAAAAGCTCCTCATGGATGCCCAGTCTTAAGTTGCTAGATTGTTTCAAAGTCTGTCCCATTTAGCATGGTGTTAGTGCCATACAACTCGATTCTTAATGTGAAGGCGGGAAATTGTCTCCACAAGGACTGTGCGTTGGTCACTCTTACTGATACTGTCATGGGCAGATCTGCAGCCAGCAGATTGGTAAGGATGAGGTCAAGTATGTTTTTTCCTCTTGTTGCTTCCTTCACAACCTGCTGCAGACCCAGTCTCGCAGTTATATCCTTCAGGACCCAACCAGCTCAATCAGGAGTGCTGCTACCGAGCCACTCTTGGTGGTGGAGAATGGAATCCTGCACCCAGAGTACATTTTGTGCTCTTGCCAACCTCAGTGCTTCATCCAAGTGTTGTTCAACATGGGGGAGTGCTGACTCATCAGCCGAAGGAGGATGATACATGGCAACCAGTAAGAGGTTTCCTTGCCTGTGTTTAACCTGAAGCCATGAGACTTCCTAGGGTCCTGAGTCGATGTTAAGGACTCCCAGGGCAATTTCCTCCCGGCTGTCTACCACTGTGCCGCTCTGCTGGGTCTGTCCTGCCGGTGGGACAGGACATATCCAGGGATGGTCTGGGGTGTTATCTGTAAGGTATGATTCTGTGAGAATGACTATGTCAGGCTATTGCTTGACTAGTCTGTGAGACATCCCTCCCAATTTTGGCACTAGCTCCAGATGTTAGTAAGGACGACTTTGCAGGGTCAACAGGGCTGTTTGTTTTGTCGTTATCTTTTCCAGTGCCGAGCTCAATGCCGGGTGGTCCATCCGGTTTCATTTCTTTGTAGCGATTGATACAACTGAGTGGCTTGCTCGGCCATTTCAGAGGGCAGTTGAGAGTCAACCACATTGCTGTTGCTCTGGAGTCCACAAATAGTCCAGACCGGGTAAGGATGGCAGATTTATTTGCCTAAAGGACATTAATGAACCAGGTGGGTTTTTCTGACAATCGACAATGATTTCATCGTCATCAGTAGACTCTTAATTCCAGATATGTTTGATTGAATTCAAATATCACCAACTGCCGTGGCGGGATTCGAATCCAAGTCCCCCAGAACATTACCTGGGTTTCTGGATTAATAGTCCAGATAATACCACTAGGCCATCGCCTTCCCTAGCTTGACTAGTCTGTGGGATGGGCTCTATAAGATTTGTTACACATGTTCGTGAGGACTTTTAGGGTCAACTGGGCATGTGACCAAATCCAGATTATCCTTATTGTAGCTGTTTTGCCCCTTTTTCAAGGCCATTTCAGAGGGGTGTGAAGAGTTAGCCATGTTGTTGTATATCTGCAGCCACATACAGGCTGAGTCAGGATGGCAGGTTTCCTTCCCTAAAGAGCTATCACTGCCACAGTGAGATCAAAGCTCTGGCTCGAAGGAGTTGGTGGCTTTGGACCTACAGTTCTCAAAGCTCCCCACCTCTGAGGCTTCCTTAACCTCATGCCTGGGACTAGTGTAGACTAATGACAGGCATTTTATTGGTCAATAACTTCATTATCAGTGCAGCATATGGCTCCTTGAACGCTCCTCCATAATTATCCTCAACACCGGTGCTCCACAAGGGCGTGTCCTCAGCCCCTTATTATACTCTTTATACACCTATGTGTGGCCATATTCCCCTCCAACTCAATTTTCAATTTTTCTAATGACACCGCTGCCGTGGGTTGGATCTAAAAGAACGATGAGACGTCATGCAGGAAAGAGATCAGAATCTGGTGAAATGGTGAAAAAATCATCTTTCCCTCAATGTCAACAAAACAAAGGAGATAGTCATCGACTTCAGGAAGCGTAGTGCAGGACATGCCCCTGCCTACATCAACGGTTAAGTAGAAATGATCGAGAGCTTCAAGTTTACAGAGGTCCTAATAGCTCGCCATCGTTGTTGCACCAAGTTGAACACCATTCCACAGACATACAACCTTCTTCAGACTTGACGGAGCAACAAGTATGCTCACGTGATGCTGGATTTTCAGCTTTGTAACACCTATGGACAGAATTCCAAACCAGCTGTTTGCAGGGAAGGATATATCCTCAAAACAGCCAAACTTCAGAGAGGTAAACTTAATCTCAGGTGACTTCCAATCTTCAGATTCTAGAGAGGGAGAAACTGCAATGGCTCTCAGCTGCTTCTGGAAACAAAACTAAAAACTGAAATGCTCTGTGAAAATTAGCTGTCCCGAGCCACATGACCTGTCAATCACCCCCATTCAAGGCCCACTCAGCAATCCCAAGGGACCATTCGAACCATAGAACACTGCATTAGTTGAGGTTCAAATCAATATGACATCAATTATACTGCCTCAGTAACAATACAGCACACCGATTACAGACAACACGGTGCTGACAAAACATTCTGCAGCTAAACGTTGTTTTTATTCATTTCTGGGACATGGCTGGCCATCATTTATTGCTCACCCCGAGTTGCCCTGGAGAAGGTGGTGTTGTGCCACCTTCTTGAATCGCTGCAGTCTGTGTGCTGTGGGTTGACCCATAATGCCTTTAGGGGGGGGTATTCCAGGATTTTGACTTCGCGACTGCGAAGGAATGGCGATATATTTCCAAGTCAGGATGGTGAGTTGCTTGGTGGTGAACATGCAGGTGGTGGTATTTCATGTATCTGCTGCCCTTGTCCTTCTAGATGGAAGTGGTCGTGGGTTTGGAAGGTGCTGTCGAAGAATCTTTGGTGAGTTGCTGCAGTGCATCTTGTAGATAGTGCACACTGCTGCTACCGAGCATCAGTGGTGGAGGGAGTGGATGTTTGTAGATGGGGTGCCAATCAAGCGGGCTGCTTTGTCCTGGATGGTGTGAGCTTCTCGAGTGTTGCTGGAGCTGCACCCATCCAGGCAATTGGGGAGTATTCCATCACACTCCTGACTTGTGCCTTGATGGTGGATAGGCTTTGGGGAGTCACGGAGTGAGTTACTCGCTGAAGTATTCCTAGCCTCAGACCTGCTCTTGTAGCCACTGTGTTTATGTGGCGGGTCCACTTGAGTTTCTGGTCAATGGTAATCCCAAGGATGTTGGCAGTGGGGGATTCAGTGGTGGTAACACCATTGAATGTCAAGGGGCGGGGGTTAGAGCATCTCTTATGAGTGAGTCATTTCCTGGCATTTGTGTGGCATGACATGATGAAAATGCATTTGTTAAAGGAACAGTCTCATCACACATGGGTTGGGGATCAAGTGGGCTACCTTGTCCTGGGTGGTGTAGGGCTTCTTGTGTGCTCATGGAGCCACAGTAATCAAGCAATTCTTGAATATCAAGATCACTGCCAGATATGTCGGAGCCACCTGCCAGATAGCTACTACGCACAGCGCCTGTATAGAATTTGAAACAACATTTCAGTGGTGTGTGCAGGAGGGTTTCCTGACACAATATGTGGATAGGCCAACAAGAGGTGAGGCCACACTGGATTTGGTACTGGGAAATTAACCGGGCCAAGTGTTAGATTTGGGTAGAACCAGAGAACCATCGAAAATAACAGCTCAGAAACAGGCCTTTTGGCCCTTCTTGTCTGTGCCGAACCATTTTATGCCTAGTCCCACTGACCTGCACTTGGACCATATCCCTCCACACCCCTCTCATCCATGAACCCGTCCAAGTTTTTCTTAAATGTTAAAAGTGACCCCGCATTTACCACTTTATCCGGCAGCTCATTCCACACTCCCACCACTCTCTGCGTGAAGAAGCCCCCCCTAATATTCCCTTTAAACTTTTCTCCTTTCACCCTTAACCCATGCCCTCTGGTTTTTTTCTCCCCTAGCCTCAGCGGAAAAAGCCTGCTTGCATTCACTCTATCTATACCCATCAAAATCTTATACACCTCTATCAAATCTCCCCTCAATCTTCTACGCTCCAGGGAATAAAGTCCCAATCTATTTAATCTCTCTCTGTAACTCAGCTTCTCAAGTCCCGGCAACATCCTTGTGAACCTTCTCTGCACTCTTTCAATCTTATTTACACCCTTCCTGTAACTAGGTGACCAAAACTGTACACAATACTCCAAATTCGGCCTCACCAATGCCTTGTATAACCTTACCATAACACTCCAACTTTTATACTCGATACCCCGATTTATAAAAGCCAATGTACCAAAGGCACTCTTTACGACCCTATCCACCTGTGACGTCACTTTTAGGGAATTCTGTACCTGTATTCCCAGATCCCTCTGCTCAACTGCACTCTTCAGAGTCCTACCATTTACCCTGTACGTTCTTCTTTGGTTTGTCCTTCCAAAGTGCAATATCTCACAATTGTCTGCGTTAAATTCCATTTGCCATTTTTCAGCCCATTTTTCTAGTTGGTCCAAATCCCCCTGCAAGCTTTGAAAACCTTCCTCACTGTCCACTACACCTCCAATCTTTGTATCATCAGCAAACTTGCTGATCCAATTGACCACATTATCATCCAGATCATTGATATAGATGACAAACAACAATGGACCCAGCACCGATCCCTGCGGCACACCACTAGTCACAGGCCTCCACTCAGAGAAGCAATCCTCCACAACCACTCTCTGGCTTCTTCCATTGAGCCAGTGTCTTATCCAATTCACTACCTCCCCATGTATACCTAGCGACTGAACCTTCCTCACTAACCTCCCATGAGGGACCTTGTAAAAGGCCTTGCTGAAATCCAGGTAGACAACATCCACCGCCTTCCCTTCATCCACTGTAACAACTGGATTACAGGTTGTGGGAGAGCACTTTGGAGATAGTGACCACAATTCGGTGTCTTTTGTTATTGCAATGGAGAGGGATAGGGCTGTGCGGCAGGGCAAGGTTTACAATTGGGGGAGAGGTAATTATGTTGCGATCAGGCAAGAATTAGGGGGCATAAGTTGGGAACAGAAACTGTCAGGGAAAGCCACTCGTGAAAAGTGGAACTTTTTCAAGGAACAAATACTGGGTGTCCTTGATAGGTATGTCCCTGTCAGGCAGGGAGGAAATGGCCGAGTGAGGGAACCATGGTTCACGAAAGAGGTGGAATGTCTTGTGAAAAGGAAGAGGGAAGCTTATGTAGGGATGAGGAAACAAGGTACAGATGGCTCGATTGAGGGTTACAAGTTAGCAAGGAATGAGATGAAAAAGGGGCTTAGGAGAGCTCGGGGGGGACATGAGAAGTCTTTGGCAGGTCGGATCAAGGAAAACCCCAAGGCTTTTTACTCTTATGTGAGGAATAAAAGAATTACCAGGGTGAGGTTAGGGCCGGTCAAGGACAGTCGTGGGAACTTGTGTATGGAGTCAGTAGAGATAGGCGAGGTGAGGAATGAATACTTTTCTTCAGTGTTCACCAAGGAGAGGGGCCATGTTTTTGAGGAAGAGAAGGTGTTACAGGCTAATAGGTTGGAGGAAATAGATGTTCGGAGGGAGGATGTCCTGGCAGTTTTGAATAAACTGAAGGTCAATAAGTCCCCTGGGCCTGATGAAATATATCCTAGGATTCTTTGGGAGGCAAGGGATGAGATTGCAGAGCCATTGGCTTTGATCTTTGGGTCCTCACTGTCCACGGGGATGGTGCCAGAGGACTGGAGAATGGCGAATGTTGTTCCTCTGTTTAAGAAAGGGAATAGAAATGATCCTGGTAATTATAGACCGGTTTGTCTTACTTCAGTGGTTGGTAAATTGATGGAAAAGGTACTTAGGGATGGGATTTACGACCATTTAGAAAGATGCGGATTAATCCGGGATAGTCAACAAGGATTCGTGAAGGGCAAGTCGTGCCTCACAAATTTGATTGAATTTTTTGAGGAGATAACTAAGTGTGTTGATGTCATATACATGGATTTTAGTAAGGCATTTGATAAGGTCCCCCATGGTCGGCTTATGATGAAAGTGAGGAGGTGTGGGATAGAGGGAAAGTTGGCCAATTGGATAGGTGACTGGCTATCTGATCGAAGACAGAGGGTGGTGGTGGATGGAAAATTTTCGGATTGGAGGCAGGTTGCTAGCGGAGTGCCACAGGGATCAGTGCTTGGTCCTCTGCTCTTTGTGATTTTTATTAATGACTTAGAGGAGGGGGCTGAAGGGTGGATCAGTAAATTTGCTGATGACACCAAGATTGCTGGAGTAGTGGATGAGGTGGAGGGCTGTTGTAGGCTGCAAAGAGACATGGATAGGATGCAAAGCTGGGCTGAAAAATGGCAAATGGAGTTTAACCCTGATAAATGCGAGGTGATTCATTTTGGTAGGACTAATTTAAATGTGGATTACAGGGTCAAAGGTAGGGTTCTGAAGACTGTGGAGGAACAGAGAGATCTTAGGGTCTATATCCACAGATCTCTAAAGGTTGCCACTCAAGTGGATAGAGCTGTGAAGAAGGCCTATAGCGTGTTAGCTTTTATGAACAGGGGGTTGGAGTTCAAGAGCCGTGGGGTTATGCTGCAACTGTACAGGACCTTGGTGAGACCACATTTGGAATATTGTGTGCAGTTCTGGTCACCTCACTATAAGAAGGATGTGGAAGCGCTGGAAAGAGTGCAGAGGAGATTTACCAGGATGCTGCCTGGTTTGGAGGGTAGGTCTTATGAGGAAAGGTTGAGGGAGCTAGGGCTGTTGTCTGGAGCGGAGGAGGCTGAGGGGAGACTTAATCGAGGTTTATAAAATGATGAAGGGGATAGATAGAGTGAACGTTCAAAGTCTATGTCCTCAGGTGGATGGAGCTATTACAAGGGGGCATAACTATAGGGTTCATGGTGGGAGATATAGGAAGGATATCAGAGGTCGGTTCTTTACGCAGAGAGTGGTTGGGGTGTGGAATGGACTGCCTGCAGTGATAGTGGAGTCAGACACTTTAGAAACATTTAAGCGGTTATTGGTTAGGCACATGGAGCATACCAGGATGATAGGGAGTGGGATAGCTTGATCTTGGTTTCAGATAAAGCTCGGCACAACATCGTGGGCCGAAGGGCCTGTTCTGTGCTGTACTGTTCTATGTTCTATGTTCTATTACATGACAACAATGGTGGCAGCAGGAGGTAGCCCAGAGACACAGGGTTCAAATATAGGACAGTCCAGGACATCTGGGATGGTTGGTCACCCTGTTGAAAATTAACCCCCAGAATGTCAGTAATGGCCAATTCAGCGATGGTAACGCTGAACTGACTGTCAAGTGGTGATGGTTAGATTCTCTATTGTTAGAGAGCATCATTCCTTGGCACTGGTCTGGCACAATTGTAACCTATCCTATGAATAACTGGCAAGTGAGAGGCAGGACATCATTCCTGATGGCAGCTTAATTCTTGCCCTGAGCCACTGTGTGTTCCAATGATCATAATTTTGTTCAGGAAATTCCTTGTCATGTGAAAGTAGACACTGTTAAATTTTCAGTCTGAGTGGGAGGATGAGGGTCACCACCTCAATGTAAAATTCCACCTGGGCTCTCGGATGAGGCGGCAGAGAAACAAATCCAAGCAGCCCGAGTGAAATGAGGTGAAACTTCACACACAGGGGTGCTCTCTTCTGTAAATGATGCTCGATGTGAGAGGAGGTAACTGCCTTTGACATCAAGACAACGTTTCACTGATTGTCACATTCGGGCGTCCTGTTGGAATTGAAATCAGTGCGAACCAGAGAAACCTCTCCACTGGCTGGAGTCACAACGAGCTTAAAGGAAGATTGTTCCGGTGGATGGAGGTCAACTATCTCAGCTCCAGACATTGCAAGAGCTCTTCAGTGATGCACTCGGCCCATCCATCTTCATTCGATTCATCAATGATCTTCCTTTCATCATAAGATCAGAAGTGGGGCTGCTGACTGATGATTGCACAATGTTCAGTTTCATTCATGACTGTGTAAATACTGAAGCAGTCCGTGTCCCTATGTGACATAACCAATACTGTATCCAGGCACGGGTTGATAAGTGAGAAGTAACATTGAACCACACAAATGTCACACAATGAGCATTGCCAACAGCGGATAACCTAATCGCCTCCTCATGACATTCAACAGAATTACCTTCACTGAATCCCACACTAAAAATATTCCCAGAATTACAACTTTTTTTTCTCTATTCATTCATGGGACATGGGCGTCGCTGGCTGCCCAGCATTTATTGCCTATCCCAAGTTGCCTGGGGGCAGTTGATAATCGACCACATCGCTGTGGCTCTGGAGTTACACGGAGACCAGACCTGGAAGGACGGCAGCTTTCCTTCCCTAAAGGACGTCAGTCAACCAGGTGGGCTTTTCCAACAATGGACAATGTTTTCATGGTCATCAGTAGATTCTTAATTCCAGATTTTTTTAAATATTAAATTCAAATTCCACCAGCTGCTGTGGCGGGATTCAAACCCGTGTCCCCAGAAATTTAGCTGACTTTCTGGATTAGTGGTCCAGCAATAATACCAATAGACCATCGCGTCCCTCTGCTGAGACGAACCTTAACTGGACAAGCAAAATAAACGCAGTGGCTACAACAGCAGGTCAGAGGCTGGGAATTCTGCAGCAAATAACTAATTTCCTGATTCTCCAAAGCTTGCTCACTGTCAAAATACACAAGTTAGAAAAATGATAAAATATTCTTCTCTTGCTCCGATGAGTGCCGCTCCAATGACATGCACTAAACAAAACAGTCTTCAAGACAAAACAACCAGCTGGATTGGCAACCACCCTAAATTTTAATTCCCTCCCCACTAATGCAACAATATGGCATCTTCAAGGAGTACTGCAGCAACTCACCAAGGGTCTTCGATAGCACCTTCCAAAACCATGACCTCTACCGCTAGCAGGGCAGCATATATCCAGGAACACCACAACCAGGAAGTTCACCTCATCCCTATCCCGACTTGGAATGATGTCCTGCCTCTTTCTCTGTCATTGGGTTAAAATCCTGGAACTCCCTTTCTAATATACTGTGGGTGTACCTGCATCACATGGACTGCAGCAATTCAAGGCAGTGACGGTGAAATATCACAACCTTTCAAAGGAAGATAAGACGGGTAATAAATGCTGGCCTCACCAACAAGGCTCAGATCCCGATAATGAGTCTGAGAAAATGTCTCACCTACTTCGTTTTAAAACGTTGGACTGAATCCGATCCTTGATTCAACATTAATTTCCTGGAGATGTCAGAAATGTTGTTCTCTTCTCTTCTGATGTCAAGTAATTATTTAACAGGTCCCAATTTCCTCATTTTCATTGTCAATATCACCGTTATCAGTTCTCACAGGGTCTATATTGTTTCTGACCACCATCTTTTCCCGAACGTTTTTGTAAAACTGTTTTGTGTTGATTTAATAACATTTGCAAGTTTCCTTTCATACTCACTTTGTATAGCTCTTCAAATCTGTTTTTCACTCTTTGCTGTTCTTTCCAGCTAACAGCGTCTATAATAATTTTGTATTTGGTAAATGGTGTGCGAGGAACAGGTAACTGTTCCGGAGTAAGACCGAGACCGAGAGCAGCAAATCAGCTTCACGTTGGGTTTCAGTGTCTGGGGGAAAGAGGTGTGTTTTACACAGGAATGATTCTAAGTTAATTAAATGAGCAACCAATTTAAGTTAACTAAATAACATAAGTACCAATGGCAGCACTAGTGCTATGTAGCAGCTGTGGAAATTTGGGAGCTTTTGGACACCAAGGCAGTTCCTGACAAACACGTCTGCAGAAAGTGATCTGGGAGCTGAACTGCAGACACTGTGCAACATCAGGCAGAGAGAGAAATAGCCGGAAACTCTGTTACAAAAGAATACAGTGAGGGGGATTGACACTGTTCAGTGCAGCAAAGAACAAGAATGCAAAAGAATGTTGCCTGCCCGGTGCCAGTTTGATGGCGAACAGTGGGTCTGAGACTTTTATTCTAAACTTAAATAAACAACAGCTGATAAAAGACAGTAAAAACAGATAGCATGAGTTTTATAGTTATTTAAACAAGAGCAGGTACAGTGGGTGTTGGTCCTGTGTCGAGTGAGAATTGGGAGTTAATAGAAGATAATGAAATAGCAGATGAAGTGAACAAATATTTTGCTGCTTTATTCACTCTGGAGAAAACAAAAAACATTCAGTAATCGGTGTAAATCAAGAGGTTGAAGGGAGAGAGGAACTTGAAGAAGTTACAATCACTCGGAGGATTGGTACTGAGCAAACTGCAGGAACTGTGGACTGACAAATCTCCAGGTCCTGATGAACTTCATCCCAGGATCTTAAAGAGGTGGCTAATGAGGTAGTAGATGCGTTGCTGTTAATTTCCTAACATTCCCGAGCTTCTGGAAAGGTTCCATCAGGTGAAGAACCAGTAAATTTAACCCATGTATTCAATAAGGGATGGAGGCAGAAAACAGGAAACTATAGGCCAGCTAGTTTGACGCCTGTTGTGGGTAAGGCGTACAAATCGATCATTAAGAAGATTACAGACGGGTACTTGAAAAACTCAAGGAAATTTGAAAAGGTCGGTATGGTTTTGCGCAAAGCAAGTTGTGTTTAACTGATTTATTAGCATTCTTTGAAGGAGTAATGTGCTCTGTAGATAACAGTAAGAAGTTTAACAACACCAGGTTAAAGTCCAACAGGTTTATTTGGTCGCAAAAGCCACACAAGCTTTCGAAGCTCTAAGCCCCTTCTTCAGGTGAGTGGGAATTCTGTTCACAAACAGAGCTTATAAAGACACAGACTCAATTTACATGAATAATGGTTGGAATGCGAATACTTACAACTAATCAAGTCTTTAAGAAACAAAACAATGGGAGTGGAGAGAGCATCAAGGCAGGCTAAAAAGATGTGTATTGTCTCCAGACAAGACAGCCAGTGAAACTCTGCAGGTCCACGCAACTGTGGGAGTTACAAATAGTGTGACATGAACCCAATATCCCGGTTGAGGCCGTCTTCGTGTGTGCGGAACTTGGCTATCAGTTTCTGCTCAGAGACTCTGCGCTGTCGTGTGTCGCGAAGGCCGCCTTGGAGAACGCTTACCCGAATATCAGAGGCCGAATGCCCGTGACCGCTGAAGTGCTCCCCAACAGGAAGAGAACAGTCTTGCCTGGTGATTGTCGAGCGGTGTTCATTCATCCGTTGTCGCAGCGTCTGCATAGTTTCCCCAATGTACCATGCCTCGGGACATCCTTTCTTGCAGCATATCAGGTAGACAACGTTGGCCGAGTTGCAAGAGTATGTACCGTGTACCTGGTGGATGGTGTTCTCACGTGAGATGATGGCATCTGTGTCGATGATCCGGCACATCTTGCAGAGGTTGCTGTGGCAGGGTTGTGTGCTGTCTTGGTCACTGTTCTCCTGAAGGCTGGGTAGTTTGCTGCGGACAATGGTCTGTTTGAGGTTGTGCGGTTGTTTGAAGGCAAGAAGTGGGGGTGTGGGGATGGCCTTGGCGAGATGTTCGTCTTCATCAATGACATGTTGAAGGCTCCGGAGGAGATGTCGTAGCTTCTCTGCTCCGGGGAAGTACTGGACAACGAAGGGTACTCTGTCCACTGTGTCCCGTGTTTGTCTTCTGAGGAGGTCGGTGCGGTTTTTCGCTGTGGCACGTTGGAACTGTTGATCAATGAGTCTAGCGCCATATCCTGTTCTTATGAGGGCATCTTTCAGTGTCTTGAGGTGTCTGTTGCGATCCTCCTCATCCGAGCAGATCCTGTGTATACGGAGGGCTTGTCCGTAGGGGATGGCTTCTTTAACGTGTTTAGGGTGGAAGCTGGAGAAGTGGAGCATCGTGAGGTTATCCGTGGGCTTGCGGTACAGTGAGGTGCTGAGGTGACCGTCCTTAATGGAGATGCGCGTGTCCAAGAATGCAACCGATTCCGGAGAGTAGTCTATGGTGAGCCTGATGGTGGGATGGAACTTGTTGATGTCATCATAGAGTTGTTTCAGTGATTGTTCACCATGAGTCCAAAGGAAGAAAATGTCATCGATGTATCTAGTGTATAGCATCGGTTGAAGGTCCCGTGCGGTGAAGAAGTCTTGTTCGAACCTGTGCATGAAGATGTTGGCATATTGAGGTGCAAATTTGGTCCCCATGGCTGTTCCGTGTGTCTGGATGAAGAACTGGTTGTGAAGGTGAAGATATTGTGGTCCAGGATGAAGCGGATGAGATGTAAAATTGTATCTGGAAACTGGCAGTTGTTGTTAACATGTAGATAAAGCAGAGCCTGCAGACACGCTGCACTTGGATTTCCAGAGGCCATTTGCTAAGGTGCCATGTCAATGTTTAGTGGAAAATAAAAGCTCACAGTTTAGGGGGTAACATATTAGTATTGATAGAAGATTGGCTGGCTGGCAGAAAACACAGAATGTTTATGAATGGGTGTTTTTCTGATTGGCAGGATGAGACAAGTGGAATCCCGCAGGGGTCTGTGCTGGGGCTTCAACTTGTTGCACTTTATATCAATGAAATAAATGAAGTGAAGGCATCATGGCTAAATTTACAGAAGACACAAAGATTGATAGGAAAGTATGTTGTGAAGGACAAAAGGAGCAGGATTTTCCTGCTGCACTCGCTCCAATGCCGGAAAATCCTGCCCGAGGTCAATAGACCTTTGCATGGTCCATGTCCCGCCTGCTACCATTACTGTGGCAGGCAGGACGGGAAAATTCCACCAAAGGAGGTTGCGCATGGTTAAGTGAGTGGGAAAAATCTGGCAGACAGAGTGTTATGTGAGAAAATGCGAAGTTGTTTGCTTTGGCAGGAAGAATAAGAAAGCAGAGTATTATTAAGCAGGAGAATGGCTGCACAATTCAGAGCTGCAGACATGAGTCACAAGAAGTTAACATGTAGGTGCAGCAAGTAATTAAGGCGAATGGAATGCTATCCTTTATTACGAAGGGAATTTAACTTCGAAAGGATATTATGCCTCAGCTATACAGGGCTTTGGTAAGAGCAGATCTCGAATATTGCATGCAGTTTTTGGGCTCCTTATTTCAGAAAGGAAGAAAATGCATTGGAGGTGATTCAGAGGAAGTTAACTGGACTGATACGTGAATGAGCGGGTTGTCTTCTGAGGAAAGGTTGGAGACTGGGATTGTTTCCACTCCAGTTCAGAAAAGTGAGCAGTGGCTGAACTGAAGTATTTAAGATGCTGAAGAGTATTCACAACAAGGACATGAAAAGGATTTTTAATCTTGTGGGTAAGTCCAGAACTAGTGGGCATTGTATTAAAATTAGGATCTGCCTTTTTCGGTCAAAGATTAAGAGATTCTCTCAGAGCTGATGTGCCCCTCTGGAGCTCTCTGCCTGAGAAGAGGTTGGAGGTGGGGTCATTAAATATTTTAAATTGGAGGTGGATAGACTCTTGTTCTGCAACCAAATCAAAGGTTATTGAGGATAGATGGGAATGTGGGTTTCAAAACACTAATAGATCAGTGAGTTTATTCTCCCGGCCCCGCCGCATCTGCCCAACACCAGCCTTCAGCACACTGTTCACTATTCCACCAATCATGGATTACTTCTCTTGTTCATTAGCTGCTGATACTCTCACTAGTCGGCCTATCAGCAGCAAATGGGGGAGAGAAACAACCTCTGAATCTTGAATTGGAACTCAGCTGTTTGACAACAATTTGGAAACTGCCTCCGGGGCCGCGTAGAGGATCTTCGCGGGTCACACCCGGCCCCCGCACCGAACCTTGGACAAACCTGCTCCAGATGCTCAACCACTCCCACTTTCTACTCAGTCCCTGTCCCGTTCCCTCTTTCTGTGTGAGCTGCAGATCGGACAGAAATTATTTGTATTGTTTTGTGATCCTACCTGTGCCCATGCTCATTCTTGTTGAAGATGTTGGATATTCTCCCTTGTTTGAACCTTCAGCCATGTTATTGACAGATGTTCTCTGATTCTGAGACTCTGTAATGAGGATAATATCAATGTCAGGATCAGATGTAAATATTAAAATCAGAAGCAGAGCATTGAGATCTTTACTGGTGCGTAAGATATATTTCAGAATATTACAATCTCTTGTTACCACGATATTAGTAGTAGTAGATGCGGCACGGTGGCTCAGTGGTTAGCACTGCTGCCTCACAGCACCAGGGACCCGGGTTCACTCCCCGGCTTGGGTCACTGTCTGTGCAGAGTCTGCACAGTCTGCACTCCAAAGATGTGCAGGATAGGTTTCTTGAGAGCCTGTGAACCGGTACAATTTACGGCTGCATGGGCGGCACAGCAGTTAGCACTGCTGCCTCACAACGCCAGGGAACCGGGCTCAATTCTGACCTCGGGTGACTGTGTGGAGTTTGCACATTCTCCGTGTGTCTGTGTGGGTTTCCTCCGGGTGCTCTGGTTTCCTCCCACAGTCCAAAGATGTGCGGGTTCAGTTGATTGTGTAACATAATCTGACTGAGAAAATGCCATAAAATAAAGAAATACATAAAGTACAGGAGCAGACAAATCTTACCCTAACCTGCAGATTCTCTGCTTCCATGTAGAGTCTGCTAGTTTTCTCTTTATAAACTCATTGCTACCAAACGTGATGTTGTTCCTGGTTTTCTTTCAGCAAATCACACTTCAGTGGAGCTGATCTTTGTAATTTGAGATTTGTATTACATCTCAATGGGAAGAATGGCTTCCTGTTGTGCTGGAATGACTCTGACTGTCTCTGTCCTCCGACTGGAAGATGCTATTTGGAAAATACATCATTGAGCCAGTTTAAAAACTCTGAACTATGAATAAAGTTAGTTACAAACAATTTGTAATTAATTGCTGTCATTGAGTTCAATAGGAGTTCATGCCTCTCGAATGAATCACTGGGTTTCTTCCTGAAACTGTGTCAAAACCCCATCGGATTTCTCATGTTTGGACTTTCAAACTAAGAGCCAGTGTCAGATGTTTCAATGCAGGATTTGATAACTTAAAAGGTGAACACATTAACCATTTAACTGCTGAATGAAAGTGTGGTTGCACAGAGATAAATTTATTTCCCCAGGCTCACTCATATTATGAAACTGGATCTTATTCACTCCAGCTGCCTGTCGACCCTGCATCCTGTGCTCACTGACTGACATTGGGATTCAGTTCAGAAATGCCTCGATTTTAAAGTTCTCATTCTCATGTTCAATTTTCTGAATGATCTCACTCCTTCCGATCTCTTTAACATTCTCCAATGCTGTAACCATTCAAAGTTTCAGCATTCTTTCAATTCTGCATCCTTCATTTCTTTCATCCCTCCAATGTCAGCCGTGCCTTCATCTGCCTGGGTCTTGAGCTCCAGAATTTATTCCCTTCTATCCCTTAAAAATCTTTTTAAAATCTGCCTCTTTTATCAAGCTTTTACTCACCAGTCCAGTAAGGACAACAAGACAATAAACTTGCCTGATTTTGCTCCAGTGAAGGACTTTGGAATATTTGGGCGGCACGGTAGCACAGTGGTTAGCACTGCTGCTTCACAGCTCCGGGGTCCCGGGTTCGATTCCTGGCTCGGGTCACTGTCTGTGTGGAGTTTGCACATTCTCCTCGTGTCTGCGTGGGTTTCCTCCGGGTGCTCCGGTTTCCTCCCACAGTCCAAAGATGTGCGGGTTAGGTTGATTGGCCAGGTTTAAAAAATTGACCCTTAGAGTCCTGGGATGCGTAGGTTAGAGGGATTAGCGGGTAAAATATGTGGGGGTAGGGCCTGGGTGGGATTGTGGTCGGTGCAGACTCGATGGGCCGAATGGCCTCCTTCTGCACTGTAGGGTTTCTATGATTTCTATGAACGTTAAAGGAGCTATATAAATGCAAATTGCTTTTGTTGAAATAAAAGCAAAATATTGTGGATGCTGGAATCTGAAACAAAGGGTGGCACAGTGGCCCTGTGGTTCGCACCACTGACTCACAGTGCCAGGGATCCGGGTTCTATTCCCGGCTTGGGGCATTATGTGGGGACTCTGCACGTTCTACCCGTGTTTCCCTGGGTTTACTCCGTTGCTCCGGTTTCCTCCCACAGTCCAAAAGACGTGCTGCTTAGGTGCAATGGCTATGCTAAATTCTCCCTCAATGTAACCCGAACAGGTGGCGGAGTGTGGCAACTCGGGGATTTTCACAACAATTTCATTGCAGTGTTAACAAAAGCTTATTTGTGACATGAATAAATTCACTTAAACTAAAGTGCTGGAACATCTCAGCAGGTCTGACAGCATGTGTGGAGAGTGAATAGAGTCAACGACCCTTAGTAGAGCTGGCCACGGTCCTTGCGAGCATTCCCATAGGTGAAATGGCGCTAGTGGTGACAGGTTCTGAACTTTTGCACAAGACAAACAGATCGCCGCTCTCTCCTCGATTTGGGTATCGAGCCCTGACCACCAAAAATAATTTCTTTAATAACTCAGCATTCTTATGGAAACTTAACTTACGATATTTTATAGTATGTCTGGCTGACTGTGAGAAATGGAATCCCAGTATGAGGCCCAAAAATCATTCTTCGTGGTTGATTATCCATTAATTAAGTAATTCCTTCCACATAGGTGTTGGCCTAATTCTGAAAATGATTCCTGAAGCTTCTTTTTGTGTGTGTGCTTCGTTCATTTCTGCTTTGTTCAAGGTGTTGATGCAAAAGCTATCGGCTTCTCTTTCCCATCGGGCATTATGTGAGAAACTACTGCCTCCATCCCATACCGTGATGCGTTACATGACAATTGCAAAGGTAAATTCGGATTCAAGTATGTCAGGACTTCTGACTTTACTGGTACCTCTTTAGCTTGTATGAAGCTTTCTCACACGGATCCACCCATTTCCATTTCCTGTCATGACACCAAAGGTTGTGTCAAGGTTTAAGAATAGTCGCCAGATTAGTGACAAACCTTTCGTAAATAATACTTTAATAAGACCAAAGGAGAACTAAAATGATTGATGTTGAGGTGCAGGTGTCTCAGTAATGGCTTTGACTTTTGAAGGCAATTTGTGCAGTCTCTTTGCATCTATGACATGACCCAGATAGTCAATAGAAGATTGAAAAAAATCACATTTATCTTTCCGTACTCTTAATCCGTGATCTTGTAGTCTCTGGAGTGCGGCATCGAGGTTGTGGAGATGTTCTTCCTCATTCTTTCCAGTGACTCAGATATCACCTATGAAACACTGGACTCTTTCTAATCTGCTTAGAACTTGATCCATGGCACATTGGAACAACACAGGTGCAGACGTGATACCAAATGGAAGTCTTGTATATCTGAATAGCCCTTCGTGTGTCACAATAGTCAAATATTGTTGTGAATCTGGATCCACATTCATCTGGAGATAAGCATGACTCAGATCAATTTGACTGAAGTGTTGCCTTTAGCCAAACCAGTGAATAAATCAATCTTCCCCCATCAGTACAACAGCTGTTAGCTCTGGGATCGGGCATTTCTCAAGAGTTATCATTAACTCTCTACATCAGATGTGACACAGACAGCTGCCCAGTGAAATCCAGTGAGTCCCACAGATCTCCACAACCTGGTTCCAGGTGGGATCATGTTCACTGAGACTCCACACTGGCTAATCCCATTGGTTAAAGATTTACCCCCAATGCAGGGTGAAACCAGACTGATTCCCATGGTAGAGAATATTCTCAAGGGAAATGTGGAGTTTGGTGATCAATGGTGAATTAAATGATCCTTCACTTGGTTTCTGACAGCCTGGCAGGTTTGTATTATGTTAAAATGTATATATGATCTGTTTGATTTGATGGAGTTTTGAGATTAAGCTCTGGTAATTTATGAATTATATCTCTACACTTATACATTCTAAGTGGATCTGATTCCTCTGGACAGTGACACTCTCCATGAGATGTGTGCCCTGATTGAAGCTCCAATTTGAATATAGTTACCATATTTCTCATTGCGTCAGCACTTGACCAATGAACACTGTAGGAGGTGAAAATAGTTACCACTCTTCGACTAATATGAACACTGATGTATAATATTGTAATAAATAAAGGTATCACTAAATAAGGTCATATGGTTTGAACTGAAGAACAAGAAAGGGATAATCACATTTCTGGGAGTATAACATCTACCCCAGACAGTCAAAAGAAAGTCAAAGTTCAAATATGTAGTGAAATTGCTGAGAAGAATGTATTCAAGAGGCGGCTAGATATTGTAACTGGGGCGGATGGGATCAAAGGTTATCGGGAGAAAGCAGGCTTAGGCTATTGAGTTGGATGATCAGCCATGATCGTAATGAATGGCGGAGCAGGCTTGAAGGACCAAATGGCCTTCTCCTGCTCCTATCTTCTACATTTCAATGCATAGAACATAGAACAGTACAGCTCAGGAAAAGGCCCTTCAGCCCATAATGTTGTGTTAAACATGATGCCTAATCCCTTCTGCCTGCCCTTGGTTCAAGCATATCCCTCTCTTCTTTGCATATTCATGTGCTTCTCTAAAGCCTGTTAAATGCCCCTGTCATATCTGCCTCCACTACCACACCTGGCAATTCGTTCCAAACACCTACCACTGCCACCAATGGCAGCGCGTTCCAGACACCTGCCTCTCTGTGTGAAAAACTTGCCTCTCACACCTCCTTTGAATATTCCCCCTCTCATGTTAAGTGCATGCACCCTAGTCGTAGACATTTGAACTCTGGATAGAAAATTCTGACTGTCAACCCGATCATCATTTTATAGGTTTCTATCAGGTCTCTCCTCAGCCTCTGCCCCTGCAGAGAAAAGAACCCTAGTTTGTCCAGCCTCTCCTTATAGCTCATACCCTCCAATCTAGGCAGCATTCTGGTAAACCTCTTCTGCAACCTCTACAAAGCCTCCACACCCTTCCTGTAACGTGGCAACCAGAACTGAATGCAAGACTCAAAGTGCAGCCTGATCAAAGTTTTATAAAGCTGCAACATGACATCCTAACTCTTGAACTCAATGCCCCGAGCAATAAAGGCAAGCAAGACATATGCCTTCTTTACCACCCTATCTACTTGTGTGGCCACTTTAAGGGAGCTATGGACTTGAAACCCAAAATCCCTCTGTACAGGGTCCTGCCATTAACTGTATACTTACCGTTAACATTTGACCTCCCAGAGTGCAGCACTTCACACTTGTCTGGATTAAACTCCATCTGCCATTTCTCCGCAAATATCTGCAACTGATCTATATCCCGCTGTATTCTTTGACAACCTTCTACACTGTCCACAATTCTACCTATCTAGGGTTGTCTGCAAACTTACGAACCTACCCACCTCTGTTATCATCCAAGTCATTTATATATATATCGCAAACAGGAAGAGGTCCCAGTACGGATCCCTGTGGAATACCACTATTCACAGACCTCCAGCCAGAAAAACACCCTTCCATCACAACTCTCTGACTTCTTTGGGCAAGTCAATTCAGAATCCATGTGGCCAAGTCCCCATGGATGCCATGCATCTTAATCTTCTGGATGAGCCTACCATGAGGTATCTTGTTGAAAGCCTTACTCAAGTTCATGTAGACAACGTCCACTGCTTTACCCTCATCAATCACTTCATCACCTCTCAAAAAAATCAATCAAGTTAGTAAGACATGACCCACCCTACACAAAGCCATGCTGACTTTCCCGAATTAGGTCATGCGTTTCCAAGTGCAGAAACAAAATGACAGTGATCAAAGCGGATTTCAACTGTCCCAAAATTAATTGAGATGAATTGAGTGCAATGAGGTTTAGGGGGCAAAGAACAATTAAAATGTATTTGTCCAACAATATACTCTATAACATGAGGTTTATGAAAGTATATTACAATACTACTCAAAGCTGACAGCACACAAAGTGCAATACAAATAAGTTTCTTCCAATTCTGTATGTTACTCACTCCATTCACAATCACAGTTAATATTTAGCATGTACATATGTCAAAAATGTAGCCTGAGGATTTATTTTGAGTTTCCATTCTCTCACTGAGGGGTCCTAAAAAGCAGCTTTTTCCCTTTGTGGTAGGTGCCCTAGATTTTACTGTGGCCCCAGTACGTTATTCTGAACCTGGGAATGTGTCAGTCTGCAATTATAGAGGTGGAATTATAAAGGAACTTGGAAAAGCAAAGAGCGGGCAGAAAACAGTAAGAGAGGGCAGTAAAAAAGTAAAGCCAAAAGATGTTTTATAAAGACAAAAAATGCAAACAGATAACTAAGAAAAGAGTACCAAGGATTAAAAAACAAAATGGTAACTTGTGGATGGAGAGAGACAAAATACACCTGGTTCTCAATAATCTGAGTCTGTTCTCACAAAACAGGGAAGTGAAGAAGACCTCTTCGTTAGAGATGAGGGATGTGAAATATTGAATGTGTTAAACTTCGTGAGGGATGGAGTGTTGAAATATTGACCATCTTTGAAAGTGAATAAATCACCAGATCTGGATGAAATGCATCCCAGGCTGCCAAGATGACTAAGGAAATAAACAGAAGCTGTTTGGCTACAGCGTGATGTTGTCAGATTGGAGAACTGCTAATATTGTTTAAAAGGCAGCAAGGGAGATGGAGTAATTACAGGTCAGTCAGTTTGATCTTGGTGGACAAATTATTCAAAGACATTCTGACAAGTGGTATCAATGATCCTTTAGAAAGGCATCAATTTGTTAAAGGAAGGTGATGTCTGACTAACCTCACTGATTTTTTTCAGATGAAAGAGACATTGAGGATAGCATGTTTGATGTAGTCTACATGGGTTTGAGCGAGGTTTTTGACATGGTGCCATTTGACAACTGGTCAGAAAAGTAAAAGCCATTGGATCTAAGGGAAAGAAAGTGGTCATTTGGATCCAAAACTGGCTCAATGGCAAGAATCAAATTGCAATGGTGGATGATATTTTTTGTAATTGAACGATTATCCACTGAGGACTCAGTACTCGGTGCCTTGCTGTTTGTGGTAAATATCAATAATTCAGTCCTAAATATAGCAGTGATCAGCACAAGGAAGGTCCTCTGCTTATTTGTCCACTCTTCGCAGTTCTGCACATTCCTCTCCAGTTGTTTGTCAGAGCCTCCCATTTTCAACTTCAACGAGCAATAATCCGAGTGAAAGGCATACGTGAAGTAGTTTCCTGACTCCCTGTAAACTAAACACAAGTACTCTTCCTGAACAGCACTCCATCCGTCAGCAGCCATTGTACCTCGGGGTTCCAGCACTTCCAATATTGCCATCAAAAAGTTACTGGTTCCACCACCATTGGCCATGACTCATAAACCCGAAATGGGAGACTTAATTGGGGCTGGAGTGAATTGCATAAACAAAACCTTCCTGAGGTCGCAAATGATCCTGCTACACTGACTTAAATATAGGAGCCATGATTAAAAAGTTTACAGGTTTTATGAAAAGTATGTGAGTAGTTAACAGTGAGGCAGAAAGCTATAGAATGAAGGAAATGTCTGTGGACTGAACAGCTGGGAAGAAAAGTGTCAAACAGAAATTAATCCAGAGAAGTCTGAGGTGACACATTTAGGAAAGGCAAATAAGCCGGTGAAATACACAATTAATGGGTGGATTGGGAAAAGACAGATCAAAGAAACAGAGATATGTCGGGGTCCAGGACAAGCTGCATATACAGAACACTGGTCAAGGCATTAAATGTAAGAAGCTACATTAACCTTCTGTCTGCAAAGAATCCCTGTGTCTTCATTTCAGTGTACAAAGAACAAAGAAAATTATAGCACAGGCACAGGCCCTTCGGCCCTCCAAGCCTGCACGACCATGCTGTCCGACTTAACTAAAACCCCCTACCCTTCCGGGGACCATATCCCTCTATTCCCAACCTATTCATGTATTTGTCAAAACGCCCCTTAAAAGTCACTCGCGTATCTGCTTTCACTACCTCCCTCGGCAACGAGTTTCAGGCACCCACCACCCTCTGTGTAAAAAAATCTGCCTCGTACATCTCCTTTAACCTTGCCCCTCGCACCTTAAACCTGTGCCCCCGAGTAATTGACTCTTCCACCCTGGAAAAAAGCTTCTAACTATCCACTCTGTCCATGCCTCTCATAATCTTGTAGTGTGTGTAAGTTATATTCCTGATCCTCCGCATCAATGAAATAGAAATTTCTTGTAATTTGCTGGAATTAAACAAATTGTGATTGTCCCTCTTTTCAGTGAGGCTGACAGCTTTACCCTCTGTGTGAAAGCTGCTGCCCATTCTCAGCATGGAATTCAATTTAAACATTCCTGACTGACTGCAGAGAATGGAGCGGCCCCATTCCAGGAATCAAATTCAACCAGTTTGACAACTTGTGGCTAATTCAAATGTGAACGTGTTTCATTAGAAATTTTAGCTCATCTCTTCTTGTTCGAGAAATGTTCAGTCAAACAGACAAATGGTAAGAAACAAATTCCAGCTGGGACATTGGAATTTTTAGCAAACATTGATTTCCTCATATTTGTGGTTTCACCCAGGAGCCAGTCCCTTGTCAATGAGCTGAGAGAAAGACTGTTTCTGTACATGGTGATTAACCATTTAACTTCCAAAGTGAATGATCTCTGAGCAACAATGGCTGCAGCTGTTGGAGAATGAGCACTAACACTCCAGTTACATTTATTATTGTAAACCAGCAACAGAGACACCAAACGGGGTGGATTCTGGCCCAATGGAGTTATTCAAGAAGATGCTCAGAATTTCATTAATTCAGGATGACAAGTGAAGTGAATCAATGGTAGGTCATCGTTAACTGTCCTTATCGAGGATAGTAAGAAGTTTAACAACACCAGGTTAAAGTCCATCAGGTTTATTTGGTAGCAAAGGCCACACAAGCTTTCGGAGCTGCAAGCCCCTTTTGCTGTGTGGCTTTTGCTACCAAATAAACCTGTTGGACTTTAACCTGGTGTTGTTAAACTTCTTACTGTGTTTACACCAGTCCAACGCCGGCATCTCCACATCATGGCATATCGAGGATGACATCTACTCAGAGTAAATGGAGTTAAGATGCAGATTAGTCAAAATTTGATTAAATAGAGGAAGGGCTCAAGGGGCAGAATGACTGCCTCCTGTTACTATATTTAAATGTTGGTTGAACAATGATGTGTGAAACTTCTGGAGGATTTGTACCTCCCTTTTAATTAGTTGAACTTGTTTTCTTTATTTCAGATCGTGCAACATTTTTATTCAGAGAATGATCAGATAATCGGTTTCAAAGGGCAAACTTTATAAATGATAGTTTAGAAAAACACTTTCAATGTTCCATCCTGTGCCAGTTCTAGAATCAGGCCCCTAAACTTACTGCTGGTTTTATTCTGGGTTCAACCAAAAACTCTGAACAAGAGATTTACTATCGAGTGATATTAAGTAAACAGATTTGGAAATAACTGATTTATAACCTGATCCAATATGCTGAGGATTCTAGATTGGACCCACGAGGTTAAATATTAATTTTGATGTCAAACTGATAACAGTGAGACAGGTCAGAGCAGTGTGCAATCTGACACTGTTTCCAACTCTCCAGCTCTGTTGGACAAGGTCCACTGGTTCTCCTGCACCCAGCTGGCAGGACAAGACAACATGTACTCAGGTTGTTGTTTTACTACGAGTAAGTTACAGACACATTGTAGTGTCCTAATGATTTACTTTGAACCACCGCAAAAAAGCTTGTCTGTTCCAACAACTTTATTGAGCAGTGTTATGACCTCTACCTCGTTTTCCATTTTTGGACTTATTTTGATCTTTTGGAAACAGATATTTCTTTGCTTTCACTGCTGGCCTTGCTTTATTAATTCACGTTACTGACACTAAAACCAACACTGATAAATTCAGTAATATTAGCTCATCAAATATGCCCTTAAACAAGCTGAATTGGATCAAACCTCCTATGAAATGGACAGCTTTATCAGAAGTTTAAACATTATCTAGGATCCTGCTGCTGCGAGGTGTGTACAGCATTTCACAGTGTATCAGGATGCTACTGGATGTGTACAGGGTTTCACAGTGTATCAGGATGCTACTGGATGTGTACAGGGTTTCACAGTGTATCAGGATGCTACTGGATGTGTACAGGGTTTCACAGTGTATCAGGATGCTACTGGATGTGTACAGGGTTTCAGTGTATCAGGATGCTACTGGATGTGTACAGGGTTTCACAGTGTATCAGGATGCTACTGGACGTGTACAGAGTTTCACAGTGTATCAGGATGCTACTGGTTGTGTACAGGGTTTCACAGTGTATCAGGATGCTACTGGACGTGTACAGGGTTTCAGTGTATCAGGACCTGCCAGGTGTAGATCAGTCGCTTCTGACTGGCTCTTGCAGCTGCAGCAATCAGATTGCTGATCAAGTTGCTATTAAATGGTGACCCCCACAATAAAGATGGTCGATGAGCCAATCGTGGCACCGCTTTTGAACGTCAAGGGGAGTTGGTCAGACTTTCTCATCTTGAGGACAATCATTACTTGATCACCTGTTGCACCTGCAGACTGGGTTTTTGCGTCTCATGCACAAGGACCCCCAGGTCCCTTTGCACAGTAGCATGTTGTAATTTTCTTCCATTTAGATAACAATCCAATTTGCTATTATTTCCTCCAAAGTGAATAACCTCGCATTTGTCAACGTTATACTCCATCTGCCAGATCCTCGCCCACTCACTCAGCCTGTCCAAATCTCTCTGCAGGCCTTCAACGCCCTCCACACGATTCACTTTTCCACTTATCTTTGTGTCGTCTGCAAACTTTGTTACCTTACACTCAGTCCCCTCCTCCAGATCGTCGATATAAATGGTAAATAGTTGAGGCCCCAGTACCGATCCCTGCGGCACGCCACTCGCTACCATCTGCCAACCAGAAAAGCACCCATTTATTCCGACTCTCTGCTTCCTGTCGGATAGCCAATCCCCAATCCACGCTAACACCCTACCCCCAACTCCGTGTGACCCAAAAGGCAAATGGGATGTTGGCCTATATCACAAGGGGGATAGAATATAAAAGCAGAGATGTCTTGCTGCCTCCGTACAGGGAATTGGTGAGGCCGCAGCTGGAATACTGTGTGCAGTATTGGTCCCCTTATTTGCGGAAGGATATATTGGCCTTGGAGGGAGTGCAGAGAAGGTTCACCAGGTTAATACCAGAGATGAGGGGTGTTGATTATGAGGAGAGACTGAGCAGATTGGGTTTGTACTCGTTGGAATTTAGAAGGCTGAGGGGGGATCTTACAGAGACCTATAAGATAATGAAGGGGCTGGATAGGGTGGAGGTGGAGAGATTCGTTCCAATTAGAAAGGAAGCTAGAACTGGAGGGCACAGCCTCAAAATAAAGGGGGGTCAGTTTAGGACAGAGTTGAGGAGGAACTTCTTCTCTCAGAGGGTGGTGAATCTCTGGAATTCTCTGCCCACTGAAGTGGTGGAGGCGAACTCGTTGAATATGTTTCAATCATGGATAGATGGATTCCTGATTGGTAAGGGAATTAGGGGTTATAGGGATCAAGTGGGTAAGTGGAACTGATCCACTTCAGATCAGCCGTGATCGTATTGAATGGCGGGGCAGGCTCGAGGGGCTAGATGGCCTACTCCTGCTCCTATTTCTTATGTTCTTAGGTTCTTATTACTTGTCATTTGTGTGGCATGAATGTACTTGTCAATAACCAGTTGAAGGCTGAATGGACCGAGATCTTCCTTCATGCATCAAGGACTGTTTGATTATTTGTGAGGGATTGTGAAAAGATCATCAGTTTGATAAGAAACAGGAACAGGAGTCAGACATTTGGCACATTGATGCTGCTGAACCATTCAATAAGATCATTGCTGAATTGATTACAGTTTCAACTCTGCTTTCTTGTCTGTCCCAATATCCCTTGACTCCGTTATTGGTCAATGATCAGTCATGAAAGTATTCAGTGCCCCCTCCATTTCCACCACTCTGAGGAACTGAATTCTGAAGACAAATTATCTTCTGAGGAAATAAGTCGCTCCTTGTATCTTAGAATTAAATGGGAGACACCTTGGGTCAGAATTCTCCAGTTTCACACAACCCGCTCCTGCTACCAGCGAGAACAGAGAATTTGGCGCTCAGCCAAGTCTCCATTCACAGCAGCGGGACTGGAGAATCCCAGCCACAGGCGAGGTTGGTGAAATCTGGCCTTTATTTGTAATCTGTGCCCCCTCTCTGCTGTCTGCATCTATCCTGTCAAGCCCGTTCAGAATTTCACAAACAGTGGAGTCCCGTTGTAACGTGCCCCGATTTAGCGCGAAATCGGAAGTGACGCGATGAATCATTGGACCCTTTTTTTTGCTCTTTCCGGTTTAGTGATTTAGTGTGACCCCGATAACATTCGCGATAACATTTTATGGACCCCAGCCATCGCGTTACAATGGGGCTCCACTGTATTTCACTAAGATCATCTTTCATTCTTCTAAACTCTGAGTATAGGTCCAACCTGCTCAGCCTTTCCTCATAAAACAACCCTTCAACTTTCTCTGAACTGCTTCCAATGTCAGTAATCCCCCTTAGATAGAAGACCAAACCCCGACACAGTATTCTAGTTGTATTCCCACCAAAGCTGTACAGTGATGAAGGAGGCAGTTTGAGTCGTGGCATTAATACTGGACGAGTAATTCAGAGACCCAGGGTAATGCTCTGGGAATCTGGGTTCCCAAGTCCCACCATGACAGATGATGAATCAATTTGGGATAAAATCTAGAATTAAAAGTCTAATTGAAGGAAATCTGTGACTCATGAATCAGTAATGTTAACTCTGAAATGGTTTAGCAAGTCAGTTCAAGGAGAATGGGCAATAGGTGTTGGCCCAACCAGAATGATTTTTTTTTAAAGTTGCAGAAAGACTTCCTTTCTCATACTCCATTCCTCCTCACAAAAAATGAATTAATGTTCCATTTACCTATTTGAACGTTAACTTGTGATTCACATCCAAGGCCAACAGATCCCTCTGTACTGCAGCAATCAGCAGTTGCTCTCTTCCTGAACATCTGCCAAGCTTTTGCTTTCTCACTTAATCTAGTTCAATTTCTACCGTCCTTATATACCCCTCACAGCTTGCTTTAGTATTTTTGGCTACAATACAGAAGTCACTCCAAGTATCTAAGAACAGGAGGAGGACACTCAGCCTCTCGATCCTGTTGCACAGAAGTACCTGCAGCCATTCTGCTAATTGAACATGTTAGAAAGGAATAAAAGTTATGCTGTACAGCACAACAAGCCTGGTAGACAGGAGGAATAGGTGATCATTCAGTCCCTTAAGCCTATTTTAACATTCAATTAGATCGGAGTTGATCTGTACCTCAACTCCATCTGCCCACATTAGCTCATATCCATTCACAAAAACAGAAAATGCTGGAAAATCTCAGCCGGTGGATCAGCATCTGTGAAGAGAGAATAGAGCCAAAGTTTTGATACAGGATGACCCTTCGTCAGAACTTTAATTTTAGGTCATACTTTAAGTTTCCTCCTACAAGCTGTAATTGAATCAGAATTCAACCCTATTGAGTTCTGAGAAATCAGGAACACAGAGAGACTAGTATTTATTTATTATTATTTTACTTTTATTATTCCTATTTATTATTACGATTATTTATTTTTTCCAGCAGTTTCTCTCTTGGACACAGAGAGACTATGTGAGTTGGTAAAGCTCCAGCAACAAACTGGAAATTTATGACTAGGCAGTGTGAGGCCATCCACTTTAGTTCTGAGTATTTTCTCAGTGGGAAGTTATGAGGGACATTGGATGAAAAAGTGATTTCTGTCTCCAGGTAAAAGAGATAAAAGCAAAGGATTTAGGGAAGGAATTTCAGAGCTGCAGGCCTTGGCAGTTGAAGGCACAGCCGCTAATGCTGGGGTCAAAGGGAGTGCAGATACACAGCAGGCCAAACACGGAGGAATGCAAAGATCTCAATCAGGAAAAACCATGGACCTCTGTGAACAGGAAGTTTAAAATTCTAGGGCTGAAAGAAGACACAAAGCTGAAAAGAAATGAAGCCTCAAAGGGATATGAATTGCAGGGTGAGATAGTTCTCCTCGGATGACAAACTGAATAATTTAGGCTTATACTCTGAGTTGAGAGAAAGGAGAGGTGATTGCACTGAAACATACAAGTATCTGAAAGAGCTGGGCAATGTGGACGCTAAGTAGCTGTTTTACACTTGTTCGGAAATCTAAAACTAGAGTGCAAAATCTCAGGATAAGTCATGGATAATTTAGAATTGGGGTGAGGAGAAATGTTTTCACTCAGAGGCTTGTGAATCTTTGGAATTCTCTATCCCAGAGAAGGTGGATGATCCAGCACTGAAAATATTCAGGAATGAGATTTAATGGACTATTATTTAAATGGCAAAAAATTACAGCATGCTGCTGTGCAGAGGGATCTGGGTGTCCTTGTGCATGCACAACAAAAAGTTGGTTTGCAGGTGCAGCAGGTAATTAAGAAGGCAAATGGAATGTTGTCCTTCATTGCGAGAGGGATGGAGTTTAAAAACAGAGAGGTTATGTTGCAGCTGTATAAGGTGCTGGAGAAGCCACACCTGGAGTACTGTGTACAGTTTGGGTCTCCTTACTTGAGAAAGGATATACTGGCACTTGGAGGGTGTACAGAGGAGATTCACTCGGTTGAATCTGGAGTTGAAAGGGTTGGCTTATGAGGAGAAACTGAGTAGACTGGGGCTTTACTCATTGGAATTCAGAAGAATGAGGGGAAATCTTAAAGAAACATATCAGATTATGAAGGGAATAGATAAGAGAGAAACAGGGAAGTTGTTTCCATTGGCAGGTGAAACGAGAACTCGGGAACATGGCCTCAAAATAAGGGGGAGCAGATTTAGGACTGAGTTGAGGAGGAACTTCTTCACACGAAGGGTTGTGAATCTGTGGAATTCCCTGCCCAGTGAAGCTGTTGAGGCTACCTCATTGAATGTTTTTAAGGCAAGGATAGATACATTTTTGAACAGTAAAGGAATTAAGGGTTATGGTGAGTGGGCGGGTAAGTGGAGCTGAGTCCATGAAAAGATCAGCCATGATCTTATTGAATGGTGGAGCAGGCTCGAGGGGCCAGATGGCCTACTCCTGCTCCTAGTCCTTATGTTCTTATAGAGTGAAGGGATATGAGGAGCAGCTGGGAAAGTGGAGTTGAGGCAGAAGAGCAGCCATGATTGTATTCAATGCAGAGCAGGGTCAAGGGGCCATACAGTCTTCAACTGCTACTATTTCTGATGTTTTTAAATTAAAAGCCAGACATTTCCCAACTGGAGGTCCAGGCAGTAATATACAAATTAACACTTACCGTTCACTGCCTGGCAGACAGGAAAAGAAGATATTAATGTCCATGGAGAAGTAGTCAGGGTCAAAGCGGCAGTCAAGTTCACACATTTAGCCAATTAGGAATGGCTGGAACAGAAAAGAAAAAGATCTTACAGTGGAGCATGGACAGTCTTAAAAACCATCACCTTGTCTGAATCTACAATCGTGATGTGGAGATGCCGGCGTTGTAAAACACAGTAAAACTCTCACTGAATCTACAATCACCAGCTTCTCCATTTCCCAAAATAAAAATGAAGAATGTATCAACCCACTGCTCTCTATTTATTCAATTGCAGCTTCCAGCTTCACTTCGAATTGAAATCCTGAATGATAATTTATGGTGCAATTTGAAAGGTCGTTCAAAAACAGTGAGACTTGGGATAACAGGCAGAGATTTTTAAACACAACACTGGTTGAAACATTGTTTAAAAAGCTGGGAAAAAATTCCAACTGCCAAATTTGGGTAAAAACCTGGAGTAATTCCTGCAGGGAATCAAACCCATGTCCTTGGAGCTGTGAAGCAGCAGTGCTAACCACTGTGCTACCGTACCACCCAACTCTACAAGCAATTATCTGAAAGAGTGAGGCCACAAATAACCTCCCCTCCTGTTCCCCCTCCAACTGTCTGCTCTAATTGATTTTCGGATATTGAATGGAATTATCAGCTGAAAGAAGTTTTACTCACTGATATGGGAGCTCAGGACAAGGGGGCAAATATCTTATCAGAGTCAGGATATTCAGGAGATAAATTTAGGAAACACTTACTCACACAAAGGGTGGCAGAAGTGTGGAATTCTCTCCCATAGATTGCTGCAGATACTAGCTGTTGAATATTCTCCCCGTGTCTGTATGGGTTTCCTCTGGGTGCTCCGCTTTCCTCCAACAGTCCAAAGATGTGCAGGTGAGGTGGATTGGCTATACTAAATTGACCCTCGTGTCAGGGGGATAAACAGGATAAATATGTGGGGTTACAGCAAGAGGGCCTGGGTGGGATTGTGGCTGGTGCAGACTTGATGGGCTGAATGGCCTCTTTCTGAACTGTGGGGATTCTGTGAACAATTTTCAGTCTGAGATGGGGATATTTCTGCTGCCAAAAGGTGTGGATCTGAAGCCCAGGCGGCTGGATGGAGTTTGTCTCCCAGATCAATGGGCGGCTCAGGCTGGAGGGACTGAATGTCTGGCTCCTCCTCTTGCTGCTGCCGGAGCTCAGAGCTTGTGCAGCTCTTGGAGCTGGGGGAGGCCATTCGGCCGCTTCGACATGGGACAGCCCACCTTTCAGACAGTTTATCCCTTGTCTGATGTCGGTGAGCTTTGTGTTATTTTTATTGAAGGGTCATTAACAATGTGCAGATTCACACAGACTCTATCCATGTTACTGGGTCACCAATGTTGCTGATCTTCCCCCTGAGCGGGGGCGCTCACAGTGAAGAAACAGCCTCCTCACCAGGCCCGGCCCGTTGCTAAGGGAACGCAGCTCAGTCACTGCGCAGGCGCGGCCCGTCGCAAAGGGAAACTGGCCTCGTCACTGCGCAGGCGCGGCGCCTCTCCTCTGCAATCCGCTGACGTCAGCTCGTCAGCTCACGTGAGGAGCTGTCAATCAATTGCCCCTTAAATATTGGGAATATATGGGAATAACAATATCAAGTTACATATGGAATTTTAACCATATCTCACCATTGACTTCAATCATACACACATGTACAAATACATGTACACACACATGGCTTGGAACTTGCACATGTGATTTCAAAATGAAAGTAGATATAACTTTTGGGGCTCAAGCGATCAGGATATTGAATTTGATGATCAGCCATGACCAAAATGAATAGCGGAGCAGGGCCAAATGGCCTCCTGCTTCTCATTTCTATTTTTCATACACTAACTCCCAAGCAGGCAAACACTTACACACACACACACAGAATCACACACACAATTTCTCTCTCACGCACACACACTTGCACGTATAAGCACACAGATGCACACACCCTTCCCGTGCACATATACTCATACACATACATGCAGAATACACACCCAAATACAGAGCACCTCCCACCTTGATACACACACACACAGACTGATACAGGCACCAAACTACATACACAGACACACACACTAATATACACGTATACACAGGTACGTACATACACAAACAAATACAATCTCCCATTTCATTGTTTCATCAAACAAGGCAGTTAAGAAAATGCAGTTAGATACAGATGAAAACTCCCTTCATATTAGCCTCTCTTTCCCACTGTCCATCCAGCTGAAGTGGGTAACAGAGAGAAACAAGGAGAGAGAGAGAGTAACAGAGGGGAGGAAAGCAATGGAGTGAGAGTCACAGACAGGGAGAGAAAGTGATTGAGATGGAGTGTGTTAGGCAGAGTTCTTGCAATGCTGAGTGCAGTGGCCTTTGAAGGTACCACACAGAACACAAAAAATAGGAGCAGAAGTAGGCCACTCTGCGCCTTGAGCCTGCTCCTCCCATTGATAAGATCATGGCTGATCTGACTGTGGCCTTAACTCTACTTTGCTGCCTGTCTCCCCACAATGCTCAACTCACTCTCTGGGAAAAGTGGTTAGCACTGCTGCTTCACAGCGCCAAGGACCCAGGTTTGATTCCCAGTTTGGGTCACTGTCTGTGTGGAGTTTACATGTTCTCCCTGTGTCTGCGTGAGTTTCCTCCGGGTGCTTCGGTTTCCTCCCACATTCTGAAAGACACACTGGTTAGGTGCAGTGAAAGGAACAGACG
This sequence comes from Mustelus asterias, assembly GCF_964213995.1. Classification (NCBI taxonomy): domain Eukaryota; kingdom Metazoa; phylum Chordata; class Chondrichthyes; order Carcharhiniformes; family Triakidae; genus Mustelus; species Mustelus asterias. The sequence continues at coordinate 51,012,527 of NC_135822.1, forward strand.
TCAACTGGGGGAATTTCACAATAACTTCATTGCGTTGTTAATGTTAAACTTGCTTGTGACCAATAATCAATTTTAACTTTGACTTCTAAACACTAACCGCCCCCTGAGAGAACAAATTATTCCTCCTCATCTCCATGAATTTTAAACTCTGCCCCTCAATACTAGATTCCCCCGTGTTGGCTCTGTTCTATGATAATACAGATGTTTAAAGATTATTCAGTAGTTCTTTAAGGGCAGCAGAAACGGAAAAAACATGTGGCTCTTTACACAACAGATATATATCAAGGGGATGTTGCAGCCAGCTGTGTGTGAGTGGGCAGTAATCTTCCCTCAGAATCAGACAGATTGTGGGTTCAGCTCAGAGCCTCAAATACGAGGCCCTGGGTATCGATCAGACACTCCGAACACAGCATGAAGGGAGAGCGGACAAAAGAAAATGGTGTTGAATTTGTGAGCCTTGCTTTGTGGAAAGCTTTAGTGCTTGGCCAGAATGTCAACTTTTCAGTGGGCCGACCAAATATGAAGCTGATCTTTCGCTACATCCCATCGGTAACCGCAACACTATATTCTGCACCTTCTCCTCTCCTCCTCCCCTATGTATGGTATGTTTTGTCTGTATAGCGCACAAGAAACAATACTTTTCACTGTATCCCAATACATGTGGCAATAATAAATCAAATCAAATTAGCACGTGAAGTTAGACCCTGTGGGGTGACAGTTGTCTGAATACAGATTCTATCTTATTGTAACATTCAAATACCATGTGTACTGAGTTCATCAGCGTTCTCTCTGTATTGTGTGAATCCAATCTTGAAATATCCACTAATGTTGCTAATTCTGCCAACAGAAAGAGTGTTTGCATTCTCCGTGATTAGACCTCTTAATGATAAACAACATGGTCGATGAGCGGGATGGAGAGAGAGGAAGAGATGCAGTGTAACAGAGAGGTCGGGAGAATGAGAGAGAGCAATGCGGAGAGTCACAGTTGCCTGAATACAGATTCTATCTTATCGTAACATTAAGGTACCACGAGTATTGAGCTCACCAGCATTTGCAGAAGCCAGTATATAAATACCGTTCTGCCTGTATTGTGGTGAAACCAATCTTGAAATTTGCACTCATGTTGCTAATTTTGCCAAGACAGAAAGAGTGTTTGAATTCTCCATGATTAGACCCCTTCATGATAAACACCATGGTGGATGAGAGGAAGAGAGAGATGGAGCAATGCAGAGTAACAGAGATAGAGGGTAAGGGAGCAATGCAGAGAGTAACAGTGAGACATTTGGAATAGAGATTAATTCAGATTGATAGTGAGTGTCGGGAAGTACAAGACGCTACATTAGCAAGGTAAAGATTTGAAAATGGAGGAGTGTTTCTTACCCACTTTTAAAAGACAATCCACACTCACACCAGTCACATTTCACACTCTTGCTCAGTCCTGTGTTGGGGGATGTTGAGTGTGGGATCAGTGTTTGCTTTTCTTAAAACGCACTGATATTCCCAACAAGGGCAAGAGGTTTCAGTGTTTAAAAAATGTAAACATTTAAAAACAAAAGCAGACGGGATTTGGTTAAATCTCACGGGATCCAGGGTGAGGTAGCCAAATGGAAACAAAATTGGTCGATGACAGAAGACAGAGGGTGGTTTTTCAAACTGGAGGCCTGTGACCACTGGTGTGCCTCAGGGATCGGTGCTGGGTCCCCTGTTATTTGTCATTTATATTAATGATTTGGATGAGAATTTAGTAGGCATGCTTCGTAAGTTTGCAGATGACACCAAGGTTTGTGGCACGGTGGACAGTGAAGAAGGTTATCGAGGATTGCAACAGGATCTTGATCATTTGATCGAGTGGGCTGATGAATGTCGGATGGAGTTTAATTTAGCTAAATGCGAGGTGATGCATTTTGGTAGATCGAACCAGTGCAGGACTTACTCAGTTATTGGTAGGGCGTTGGTGAGAGTCATAGAACAAAGTGATCTAGGGGTACAGATTCATAGCTCCTTGAAAGTGGAGTCACAATGGATAGAGTGGTGAAGAAGGCATTCCGCATGCTTGGTTTCATTGGTCAGAACACTGATATACAGGAGTTGGGACGTCATGTTGGAGTTGTCGAAGACATAGGTGAGACCTCACTTGGAATACTGTGTACTGTTCTGGTCACCCTATCATACACAGGATATTATTAAACTAGGAAGTGCGCAGAAAAGAACTATGGGGACGCTACAAGGTCTTGATGGTTTGAGTTATAAGAAGAGGCTGCATAGACTGGGACTTTTTTCCCTGGAGCGTAGGAGGCTTGGGGGTGGTCTTACAGTGGCCTGGCTGGATTCACTTTTTCTTTTCAGATTCAGGGTCACAGTCCTGCTTGGGTTCACTCTGTCCTTTTGAGATTCACAGTCACAGGCCTGACCAGATTCAGTGTGTCCTTTTGAGATTCAGTGAAAATGTCTGGCTGTGTTCAGCCTGTCCATTGAGATTCAGTGTCACAGGCCTGACTGGGTTCAGTCTGTCCTTTGAGATTCAGTGTCACAGGCCAGGCTGGATTCAGTGTCACAGGCCTGGCTGTGTTCACTGTGTCCTTTGAGATTCAGCGTCACAGGCCTGGCTGGGTTCTCTGTGTCCTTTGGAATTCAGTGCTACAGGCCTGGCTGGGTTTACTGCATCCTTTGAGGTTTAGTGTCACAGACCTGGCTTGATTGAACGTCTCATTTGAGATTCAGTGTCACATATATGCCTGGATTGACTATGATCTATGAGATTCAGTGTCACAGGCCTGGCTGGGTTCACTCCGGCCATTGAGATTCAGTGTCACAGGCCTGGCTGGGTTCACTGCGCCCTTTGAGATTCAACGTCACATGTATACCTGGATTCACTCTGTCCCTTGAGTTTCAGTGTCACAGGCCTGGCTGCGTTCACTCTGTCATTTGTGATTCAGTGTCACAGACATGGCTGGATTCACTGTTTTTTAGATACAGTGTCACAGGCCTGGCTGGATTTGGAGAGTCCCCTGTCGCGATTTGGAGTGCCCCCTGTTAATTATGAGCGCATGGTTAAATTATGAATGCCTATTGTCAATTAGGAGTGGCCCCTGTCATTTCCGACTGTCCCCAGTCAATTAGGAATGCCGCCTATCTCGATTTGGAGTGCCCGATCTCGATTATGTGTGTCCTTATCTCAATTAGAGGGCCATGGACCAAATCCTGAGTGGAATGACAAGAGTCCAGTGTCACCTGGATGATATCTTGGTCAGGGATTCAACTATTTTCCAAGCACTTGGAGAATATATAAAGGTTGCAGGAGCACGGCCTGCAAGTCAAGAGGGAAATGTGAGTTCTTTCAGGAGTCCATTGAATACCTGGGTCATGTAATTGATGGCAATGGATGACACAAGGCCGAAGATGGAGGCCATCATGAAGGCCCCAAGACCAGGCAATGTGTCCCAATTAATGTATTTGTGTCTAATCAATTGCTATGGCAACAGCATTGAAACTGATGCTCCGGTTGCTGGTGAAAGGACAGCTGTGGAAGTGAACAAAAAAAAATAGGAGGCCTTTGTGGCGGTAAAGCAGGCTTTGAAGAGATTGGAAATGATAGTTCACTTTAACCCAAAGTTACCGTTGCAGCTTAGATGCAACACCTCGCCCAATGGGATTGGGGCTGTCCTGTCTCTCATTAGAGGAAGATCCATCTTATTCGCTTCTAGATCATTGATGAAAGGTGAGGAAAAGTATGCTTGGGTGGAAAAAGAAGGCTTCGGCATCGTCTTTATGTCAAGAAATTAAATGCTCTGCCATGATTATGTTGAGTGACGGAGCAAACTCGAAGGGCTGAATTGCCGACTCCCACTCTTAATTCCTACAATTCATCTTCCATCCTTGGACCATACACTGGAGTACCATCCATGGCAGCAGCTCGATTGCAGAGGTGGGCGTTGGTGCTGTCAGTAGACCCACCAGTCAAAGAAACACAGCAATGCGGATGCTCTGTCAAGGCTGCCTTTGCCTGGAGATAAAGATGTTCCTGGCTGGAATGTGAAGATAATGCATTTCACACAAGAAGATAAAGTTCCGGTCACCGCTAACCAGGTATGGAAAGCCACCGGAATGATCTGGTTATGAGGCAGGGAGTGGAACTTGTCCAGAGAGGGAGGATGAGTCGAAAGCACCCAGAGTTATAGCGGTCAATGTGCAGAAGCTGGGAGCTGTCGGTGTTGCTGGAAGCCTCATTCCCCCATCATTAAAAGGAAAGGTGCTGGAACGGGAGCACCAAGGGCACCTGGGGGTGCTGCCAATGAAAGAAATAACAAACTGTGGTACTGCCCAAATGGGAGAGAAAGCGGGATGGTGCGAATGCTGCTTTGGGACGGAAGGTGCCGCCCTTGCCGGCTCTTGCCGGCTGGGACTGTCCCCAATGGCAGCGAATCCACAGCAAGTTGCTGCTTCATCAAAATCTTGATGTGGAGATGCCAGCGTTGGACTGGGATAAGCTCAGTAAGAAGTCTCACAACACCAGGTCTTTTTAAAATAACAGACCGGCGACGTTAAATTACATTATGGGCGGCAGAGCGGCTGGCGCTGCTGCCTCACAGCGCCAGGGAGCCGGGTTCAAGTCCCGGCCTTGGCTCACTGTCTGTGTGGAGTCTGCACATTCTCCCCATGTCTGCGGGACTTTCCTCCCACTCTGCAAAGATGAGCAGGATAGGCGCATTGGCCGTGCTAAATTGCTGCTCAGTGTCAGGGGGATTAGCAGGGTTAATACGGGATAGGGCCTGGGTGGGACTGTGGTCGGTACAGACTCGATGGACTAAATGACCTCCTCCTGCATTGCAGGAATTGTGTGATTCTATATTTCATAGAAAGATCTCCGCTATTACAATGTAGGCCTTGGATGCATAAACACTGTACAGCACCATCTAAATTATTACAATCTAGTGCTTGTAAGAGTAAATAGAGCAACAGATCTCTTAGTTATGAAAGTCTGTATGAGCATTTGCTAAACATGCAACTAAATTGCTTTTACAGCTGCACATTCAACAAATGCAAGGAAACTGACTGAGAGCTTGATTGAATATGAGGACACGTGCACATTCACAGTGCAATACATGTTTTGTCACAGCAGCCACAAATCCCAAACTCTTATTTCTAAAGAGAGAAGAACTGGTACCCATAAAGTTTGTGCCTCATGGAAATCCCCTCCCCACCCTTTTGCCCTGTCTGGGCTTCTACTGCACAACTTTCACCTCCCTGCCTTTGCCCGCAGTCCGGACACACCCTGGTCTGCCTTGTTGCTCTCTGGCAGCTCCGGTCCCCAGTGGATGGCCATTCATGCGCGAGTCCTCCCCTTTATCATCAGGACCTCAGGTGGAGGGTTTTGCATGCAGCAGCACCATACAGCCACAGGTTGAATTGGTTCATGGACTTAAAGTACGTCCGTAATTTTTGAAGCCTTGTGGAGTCCATATATGTAAGTTGTCAAAGGCTGCACTTCATTTTTAGTTTCCTGAAAAATCTGTAACTTTATTTTTTGGTGGCAGTTCACCCCAAGCATCGATCCTTAGGCACCCGTTCTGGAGGGTGGCGGGAATGGAGGAGGACCTCCTCATTTGCCTGCTCCTGTGCTTGGCCGAACTGCCCATTAATAGGTCCAGGCAACGGGAGGTTGAGTGGGTCGTCCGTCCCAACTGTTTACCCAACTACCGCAGGTATGTTCACTGCCAGGTGAAAGGGAGCATGTGATCTCTGCTGGCAACATGGGAGCTTTCCTTACCTGGTGGGCACTGTGAGGACTGGAGTGTGTTTTAACCCCTTTCATCATATTTTGCTTTATTGCTTAAGTTTCCTTGGAGATTCTGTTCATTTTTAGTATGCTGCATTTTAATTCCTGCACAGTGGTTAGCACTCCTGCTTCACAGCTCCAGGGACCTGGGTTCGATTCCCGGCTTGGCTCACTGTCTGTGTGGAGTTTCCATATTCTCCTTGTGTCTGCGTGGGTTTCCTCCGGGTGCTCGGGTTTCCTCCCACAGTCCAAAGATGTGCGGGTTAGGTTGATTGGCCATGTTAAAATTGCCCCTTAGTTTCCTAAGATGCGTAGGTCAGAGGGATTCGCGGGTAAATGTGTAGGGATATGGGGGTAGGGCCTGGGTGGGATTGTGGTCGGTTCAGACTCGATGGGCCGAATGGCATCTTTCTGCAGCTGTAGGGTTTCTATGATTCTTTCTATGATTTCTAATTTGTTGATGTGGTTTATTTTGTTAAGATACAGATTGCAAGATGCAGAATTTCACTGGCATCTCAATCTCTGGACTTTTCCCTCGATGCCAACAGTCCACAGTCAGTCACCTTGCAGAAATGTCCCCCCTCATTTTAACAAAGAACAGAGGGCTTTCCTTGTCAGCAGCTGCTGCACCCCTGGGATGGGGGAGGCAGAATGCATGGGGTGGAGGGGGACAACAAGGGTGAGATAGAGATGGAGTGAGAGGTGGAGGGGGTAACCAATTGTAGGTTGCAGTGGTTAGAAAAAGCATTTGTACAAATTTATGATTTCTGAAATTTGTATTAATTTTGAGCAAACTGGCAGTGGATGTTTGATGAATTGTCAGTCTGGTAGATTTTGTTCAGTAACAGATGAACAATAGTCTCATTGAATGAACGAGCGAACACTCGGTAGTGTTCACTTCTGTTCCTGTAAGTTTGTAAATACCTGCTGTGGTTCCTTGATGTGGTGAGGTTCCTCAATTAACTCCTGCTGATGTTGGAACAGAGTCTAGTCAATAAAAAGTAATCTTGTCCCACACATTGGTCAGAGTAGTGGAGAATAGGAGAAGTGAATGGGGAAGATTGAAGAGATAGGGAGGGAGTCAGTCACATGGTGTTTGGAAGGAAGGGAAGATCTCTCTCTCTCTCTCTCCCTGAACCATTTTCTCTCTGTTTTTCATTCTTTCTCCCTCTCTCTCCCTGAACCATGCTCTCTGTCTGTCTGTCTGCACGTGAGATAAAACGGTTTGCGAACAGCCGTGTTTGAATAGAAACAGCCTCAACACTGAAAATATCTGGGTGATTCTAGTCTGAATAGACACAGCATTATAATACTGAGTATCTCTGAGTGATTCCAGTCTCCATACAGACAGCATTATAATGCTGAGTATATCTGGGTGACTCGAGGCTGAATACAGACCATCAACCAATACTGTTGAATCATACAATCCCTGCATTGCAAAAGGAGGCCATTTGGCTAATGGAGTCTGTACCGAACAAAATTCCACCCAGGCCCTATTTCCCGTAACTCCATATTTAACCGTGCTAATCTCCCTATCACTAGGGTCAATTTAGTATGGCCTATCAACCTAACCCACACATCTTTGGACCGTGTGAGGAAACCGGAGCACCCGGTGGAAATTCACGCAGACTCAGGGAGAATGTGCAAACTCCACACAGACAGTGAGCCAAGGCCGGGAATTGAATCGGATCCCTGGCGCTGTGAGCAGCAGTGCTAACCACTGTGCCACCATGCTGCCCCTACATCTGGGTGATCTAGTCTGAATACAGAGACAGCATTCTAACACTGAGTGTATCTGGGTGATTCTAGGCTGAACAGAGAGAATTAACTGCATCATAACACTGAGAACATCTGTGATTATTGTTACACTTTTCAAACACTCACTATCTGTACATTCATAAGAACATAAGAACATAAGAAATAGGAGCAGGAGTAGGCCATCTAGCCCCTCGAGCCTGCCCCGCCATTCAATAAGATCATGGCTGATCTGACGTGGATCAGTACCACTTACCTGCCTGATCCCCATAACCCTTAATTCCCTTACCGATCAGGAATCCATCCATCCGCGCTTTAAACATATTCAGCGAGGTAGCCTCCACCACCTCAGTGGGCAGAGAATTCCAGAGATTCACCACCCTCTGGGAGAAGAAGTTCCTCCTCAACTCTGTCTTAAACCGACCCCCCTTTATTTTGAGGCCGTGTCCTCTCGTTTTAACTTCCTTACTAAGTGGAAAGAATCTCTCCGCCTCCACCCTATCCAGCCCCCGCATTATCTTATAAGTCTCCATAAGATCCCCCCTCATCCTTCTAAACTCCAACGAGTACAAACCCAATCTCCTCAGCCTCTCCTCATAATCCAAACCCCTCATCTCCGGTATCAACCTGGTGAACCTTCTCTGCACTCCCTCCAATGCCAATATATCCTTCCTCATATAAGGGGACCAATACTGCACACAGTATTCCAGCTGCGGCCTCACCAATGCCCTGTACAGGTGCATCAAGACATCCCTGCTTTTATATTCTATCCCCTTCGCAATATAGGCCAACATCCCATTTGCCTTCTTGATCACCTGTTGTACCTGCAGACTGGGCTTTTGCGTCTCATGCACAAGGACCCCCAGGTCCCTTTGCACGGTAGCATGTTTTAATTTGTTTCCATTGAGATAGTAATCCCATTTGTTATTATTTCCTCCAAAGTGTATAACCTCGCATTTATCAACGTTATACTCCATTTGCCATATCCTCGCCCACTCACTCAGCCTGTCCAAATCTCTCTGCAGATCTTCTCCGTCCTCCACACGATTCACTTTTCCACTTATCTTTGTGTCGTCTGCAAACTTCGTTACCCTACACTCCGTCCCCTCCTCCAGATCATCTATATAAATGGTAAACAGTTGCGGCCCGAGTACCGATCCCTGCGGCACGCCACTAGTTACCTTCCTCCAACCGGAAAAACACCCATTTATTCCGACTCTTTGCTTCCTGTCGGATAGCCAGTCCCCAATCCACTTTAACACACTACCCCCAACTCCGTGTGCCCTAATCTTCTTCAGCAGTCTTTTCGAAGCATTCCTTCGAAGCTTGGGGAGAAAATGACGATCCTGTTTTTCACTCAAAAAACCATATGGGTAGCACAGTGGTGGGCACTGGTGTCTCACAGTGCCAGGGTCCTGGGTTCAATTCTGGCCTGTCTGTGTGGAGTTTGCACATTCTCCCCATGTCTGCATGGATTTCTCCGGGTGTTCCGGTTTCCTCCCACATTCCAAAGATGTGCGGGTTATGTCGATTGGCCATGCTAAATTGACCCAAGTCTCAGCGGATTAGTAGAGTAAATATGTGGGGTTGCAGGAATAGGGTCTGGATGGGATTGTGGTCGGTGCAGACTCGATGGGCCGAATGGCCCCCTTCTGTACTGTAGGAATTCTATGAAAACCCAGATTGAAAATTAGGATCGTCTGATCAGACATTGTGTAACCTTCATTTAATGTGTCCAATGGGCTTACAGTAATCAAACATTTTCAACACTCTTATTCAAATTCCCTGTTCACTCCGCAAGATGGACTGTCCGAGGATTGAGGAAATTGTCATTCTCATTGAAACATTTCCAACAGTCTTATTGAATCTTTCTTTGAGGTCTGGATGGTGGGCTGACCTGGGAGTGAGAAAATTGTCGTTCTCGTTCACCTGGTACTATTTGTCATTTTGTTTCTCTCCTGCTTTAATCAGATGTCCGGTGAATGCTGGATTAATTGAGAAAATCCACAGCTGGAAGTAAGCAAGGAGTGTGGACCGCGGGACTGTAAGAGGTGAACCAGTACAGGATTGTGAGCGCCAATCAGAGAGAGACCTTGAGATTGAAAGAACATCTGTATGTTTTCTGGAGAATAAGGCGAGAGAAAGTTGCATTTACTCTGGTCCTGTTGACAGAACACAAAGGTTCCAAGGTGAGGTCAGAAATGCTGAGTGAGAGAAAGGAGAGTCTGAGCACTGAGTACAATTATCCAAAATAAAGTGTTATTTACTGTCAAGTTGGATTAGTTTGTCTCTCAGTAAACTTTAATTCAATAAAACCGCAGTTAGGTCTCGTTATATAAGACACGCAATATTGGAATCGCAGCTTCAGTGTTACTTCAGAACAAACTGGTTGACTGTTATGGGTTCATCTTCCTCTTAACTGAACTGAGGGTGTGTGATGGTGGTTTTGTTATTTCTGTTTTCAGTTATATTTGCTGAAGGATTTCCTCTGTTGCCACGGTAACAATCTGACTGATCTCAGTACCAGAGACAGGTGCGAGCACCAACTGGTGGAGATAAATTGGATGGGTGGGGGCCAGGGGAGGGGATCAGCATGTGAGGGGCGGGATTCTGGAGATAGACAGAAGCAATCAGATATACAAGGCAGAAGGAGAGGGAGACCAGGGCAATCCGAGACAGACAGGAGTAAAGGAGCAAAGGAAAAAAAAAGATGTGGGGAGAGACGCACTAATGCAGACAGGCAAGGAAGTTAGAAACTTGTCATAGCCAATACTCTTGAGACCAAGCAACATCCTGGTAAACCAAAGCTTCCATATCCTTCTGGAAGTGTGGCGACCAGAACTGCATGCAATAGTCCAAGTGCAGCCGAACCAAGGTTTTATATAGCTGCAACATGATATGCTAACGCATATACTTCACACCCTGGCCATGTGCCTTCTTAATCACCTTGGCCACCTGTGTTACCACTTTTAGGGAACTGTGGACCTGCACACCCAGATCCCTCTGCATCTTAATGTTCCAATGAGCTCTGCCATTTAAAGTACAATTCACACGTAAATCTGATCTTCCAAAATGCATTACCTCGCATTTGTCCAGATTAAAATCCATCTGCCATTTCTGTGCCGAGTCTCCAATCAATCTATATCCTGTTGTAAACTCAGCACTTTTAGCATCTCCACCAATCTTTGTGTCACCCACCAACTTACTAATCGGACCACCCACGTTTCCCTCCAGACAAAATAGGTCCGAACACTACTAAATTAAATCAAATTAAATTAAACTAAATCACCATTCTGAAAAAATACCCTTCCCCTGCTGCTCTCTGGGGCAAATTAACCCATTCTGCCGACCACGAGAATTGGAATGCTGAGGGGTGGACCATGGAAAGGTCCGTTGACCTCGGGTTGGATTTTACGGTTTTGGGGCCAGCACGGCCGCAACATCCTGCCCCGTCTTCTATTACCAAGCCAATTCTGTTTCCATCTAGCCAGCTCACCCCGAATCCCTTGTAATTTAACTTTATGTACCAGTCTGCCATGTGGGATCTTGTGAAACGCCTTACTGCAGTCCATATAAACTACATCCACAGTCTTCCCTCATCAATTATCTTTGTCACCTCAAGTTGTTGAGACATGACTTTCCCCCTGCAAAACCATGCTGCCTGACACAAGCGAGTCAATTTCTTCCAAATGTGCATGTATCCCTGTCCTTTAATATCTGCACCAAAAGCTTCCCCACCACAGACATTTGGCTCACCAGCCTTTTATTTCCTGGATTATCCCTGCTTTCTTTCTCAAACAAGGGATCAACAATGGCTATTCTTCACTCCTCTGGAACCTCGCCTGTGATTAAAGAGGATGTGAAGATATCTTTCTCCTCGCCTCTTTGTTACCTTCCACTGTAAACTGGGGACGATCCCATCTGTCCCCGGGGACTTGTCTACCTTACTGCAACTTAGGGTACCAATCACTTCCTCCTTCGATTATATTGATATTATCTCGAGCGTTCACACACCCATGCTTGGCCTCAACATCCTTCATGCCCATCTCCTTGATGAATACCAATACAAAGTACTCTTTAATGATCTCACTGCCTTCCTGTGGCTCCATGCATAACTTCCCTCCATTGTCCTTGAGTGGGCCTATTCTTTCTTGGGCTACCCTCTTGCTCCGAATATATGCATAAAAGCCTTGGGATTCTCCTTCACCCTGTTTACTAAAAACATTTGATGGGCCCTTTTAGGGCCGCCTAATTCAGCGTTTAAATTCCTTCCTATTTTCTCTCTGCTCCTCAAGGGCTTTGTCAGTTTTTTAGTTGCCGAGACCTATGTTTTCTTTTTGACTAAGTTTACAATTTTCCTTTCCATCGATGTTTCCAGAATACTGCCATTTCTGTTGTTCATTTTTCCTGATCATGCATGTCCTGCACTTCAATGAACTGGTTTTTAAAAGCCTCCCACGTGCCAGACGTGGATTTGCCCTCAAATCGCCGCTCTCAATCCGCATTCCCCAGTTTCTGTCTAATTCGTATGTATTTGGCCCTTATCCAATGAAGCACCCTGAACCAAGGGTAACTCTTGTCCTTATCAATTACAACCCGAAATCTTATGGAATCATGAAATCCTATGCTCCTGCCTGCTCTGAGCTTTCCAGGTTATGTGTAACTGACTGATGCTTTTTCAAATTTGAATTTCCTTGCTCTGCCTTCGACTTGCTCTAAGCACTCTTGCAGTTCTTAGCTAAACATCCCTTTCTGTTGCAGTGGTGACAAACAGGATCAATAAATTTGCAATGATCCACATAGTGTGTCCCTCGACACCTGAAACATTCCATTGCTATCACCTTTCAGCTTGCTGCCTCTTTCTTTGCTTGATGCAGTGCACCCTCCTGCACACCAACATTGGTCTTCTGAATATCTTTTGCATTGCAGCCATTTCCATGCCCTGAGAAATTTCAAGGCCCCTCTTGAATGTCAATGTCGCTTCACCCATTAACTGATGCTGGCTGGGTGTGGGCGAAGCCGGGTCATTGGGGTTGATGAAGAACTAATCCTGATCTGTTCAGATGACTTGATGTGGATTACAGAGGTAGCCTCACTGGAATGATTTTGTAAATTTAGTGTTAAATTGAAGAGACTCGTAATGGAGAATGAATTTGTGCTTTGGAATTTTTTTTCACAAAATCAGACACTGGAAGTACGAGTTGTTGTGTGAGAGTATGAGTGAAACAGGTACTGCAGTTTACATTGTTTCAAAACATGGTTTTAAATTATTGCTGTTAAATATCTTCCAATTCTAATTTGAAGAAATTAAGTGACTGGGCTGAAACATGGCAGATGGAGTTTAACCCTGATAAATGTGAGGTGATTCATTTTGGTAGGACAAATTTAAATGTGGATTACAGGGTCAAAGGTAGGGTTCTGAAGACTGTGGAGATATTGGCGTCCATATCCACAGATCTCTGAATGTTGCCACTCAAGTGGATAGAGCTGTGAAGAAGGCCTATAGTGTGTTAGCTTTTATCAACAGGGGGTTGGAGTTTAAGAGCCGTGGGGTTCTGCTGCAACTGTAAAGGACCTTGGTGAGACCGCATTTGGAATATTGTGTGCAGTTCTGGTCACATCACTCTAAGAAGGATGTGGAAGCGCTGGAAAGAGTGCAAAGGAGATTTACCAGAATGCTGCCTGGTTTGCAGGGTCCGTCTTATGAGGAAAGGTTGAGGGAGCTAGAGCTGTTCTCTCTGGAGCGGAGGAGGTTGAGGGGAGACTTAAAAGAGGTTTATAAAATGATGAAGGGGATAGATAGAGTGAACGTTCAAAGACTATTTCCTCGGGTGGATGGAGCTATTACAAGGGGGCATAACTATAGGGTTCATGGTGGGAGATATAGGAAGGATGTCCGAGGTAGGTTCTTTACTCAGGGAGTGGTTGGGGTGTGGAATGGACTGCCTGCATTGATAGTGTAGTCAGACACTTTCGGAACATTTCAGCGGTTATTGGATAGGCACATGGAGCACACCAGGATGATAGGGAGTGGGATAGCTTGATCTTGCTTTCAGATAATGCTCGGCACAACATCGTGGGCCAAAGGGCCTGTTCTGTGCTGTACTGTTCTATGTTCCATGTTTTACCATGTCTGCACCTTGCTGCTCTGTCTTTAACTGGGAGCCTCTAACTGCCTCCTTCTTTAACTTCAGAGAGCTGTAGTTGGTTCAGATACCAGTTCTTTGTCTCTTTGACTTCTGTCTTCCTGGCACTCCTCTTTTCCTCCTTGGTTTCTGACGGTTATTTATCTTCTGGGACCTGCTTTTTGAATCCCTGCGCTGTCCTGCCTGTACTGGCACCCTCTGTGAACACCGTCTTGCTTCTTGGTTAACTGGTTCCAACTGAACCAAAGTGCTCCTATCCTTCAGTGTGGCTCTGAAAATAAGCAACAGTTTTTTTAACATCTATAACTGTTTCAATGTTGAAAAGTTATATCAGGGAAAAGCGTGGATCCCAATACCAACCAGAAGGGTTCTCCACGACCAATATACTCCAGCCTGAAAAATATCCATTGACCATTCCTCCTTGTTCGTCCAGTGTTTTTATTCACGTTGCTACTTTCCCTTTTATTCCATGAGCTTTTGCCACAAGTCTGTTGTGTGTCATTGTGTCAAATGATTTTTGAATGTCTATGTACACCACATCAACAGCAGCACCATCATCGACCCTTTCTGTTGCTTCCTCCAATTTACAGCAGTATAAAGGTAGTCCCAAACGGCAGTTTCCTAACAGCCAATGAACTTAGATTTCCTGTGCGTCACTTTCAGATTTACCATTCTCCTTTTGTACTCAGTGTGGAGAGGCTCATAGTAGCTGCATGATCCACTGCCCCTCCACCTTCATAGTAGCTGCATGATCCACCGCCCCTCCACCTTCATAGTAGCTGCATGATCCACTGCCTCTCCAACTCCCAGCTAAGTTGAACACGTCTGTTCCAGCCTGGAGCACAGTGAGAAGTTTAGCAACACCAGGTTAAAGTCCAACAGGTTTATTTGGTAGCAAACGCCGCAAGCTTTCGGAGCGCTGCTCCTTCGTCAGGTGAGTTGGAATTCTGTTCACAAACAGGGCATCTAAAGACACAAACTCCATGTCTACCAGCCTGGAGCCACAGACTGGACTGAATTGGATTACCTATTCCTCTACATTGTGGTCACTGCCTCCTGGTCCTCTGTTCACACATTCCAACAAACTGAGATAGCTGCAAATTAAACCCGTTCCCACTGTTTGAAAAGCAGCTGTGCTCACTATCATATCACCACCACTGCATGTCGGGACTATTGTGGTGTACGTGCACCCACAGTGCTGTGAGCTGGAGAGTGCCAGGATTTTGCCCCAGTCACTGTGAGGGAACGGCGTTAGGTTTCCATGCCAGAATGGTTTGCATCGTGGAAGGGAGCTTCCAGGGGGTAATGCTTCCATTCATCTGCTGCCCTCGTCCTTCTCGGGGTAGAAATCACAAGTTTGGAAGGTGCTCTGTAACGGGCCATGGTGAGTTGCTGCACTGCAACTTGTACATGGTGCACACTATTAACTCTGTACCTCTGTGCTGGAAGGAGTGAGTGTTGAAGTTAATGGGTGGAGAGCCAATCAAACAAGCTGGATGGTGGCGAGCTTCTTGAAACTGGAGCTGCAGTCATGCAGCCAATTGGATAGTATTCAATCAAATTCCAAACATGTGTCTTGTAGATGGTGGAAATGTTTTGGGAAGTCAAGAGGTGAGTTACTCTGCGCAGAATTCCTGGTTTTTAACCTTCACTTATAGCCGCAGTATTGATCTGGCTAATCTGTGTCTGATCAATGGTAACAACCAGGATGCTGAAAGTGAGGGATTCAGGAGGATGATAATGCCATTTAATGTACAGGGAGATGATTGGATTCACTCTTGTTTGAGATGGTCATAGCCTGGCACTTGTCAGCCTTTCCCAGAATATTGCCAATTTTTGTTGCAGTTATACACGTCCTGCTTCACCATCTTGAGGAGTCAGGAATGGTGCTGAAAGTTGTGCAGTCATCAGCGACCATCCCCACTTCTGACTTTATGATGGAGGGAATGTCATTGATGAAGCAGCTGAAGATGTTTGTGGCTTAGGTCACTCCCCTGAGAAATTCCTGCTGTGTTGTCCTGAAGATGGGATGACTGACCTCCAACAAACCACAACTGCCTTCCTTTGTTCTGGTATTACACCAACCTGCAGAGTTTTTCTCTCATTTCCATTGACTTCAGTTTTTGCCTGGCTCCTTGATGCTCCATGTGATCATATGCTGCCCTGATGTCAAGGGCAGTCACTCTCATCTCACATCCTTAGTTCAGCTCTGTTGTCCGTGTTGGCATCAAGGCTGTAATGAGGTAGGGAGCTGAGTGACCCTGACTAAGCACAAGCTCAGAGTCAGCAAGCAGGTTATTGTTAATTCAGTGCCATTTGATAGTATCGATGACAGCTTCCATTTCTGTGTTGATGATCGAGGGTAGACTGATGGAGTGGTAACTGGACAGATTGGATTTGCTCTGTTTTTTGTGTACGGTCATACCTGGGCAATTTCCCACTATGTTGGGTAAATGCCAGTGTTGTAGCTGTACTGGAACAGCTTGGCTCGGATCACAGCAACTTCTGGAGCACAAATCTTGAGTACAATTGCTGGAATATTGTTAAGCGCCATGATCTTTGCAGTATCCAGTAACTTCAGCTGTTTCTTGACGTCATATGGAGTGAATCGAATTGACTGAAGACTGATATCTGCGATGCTGGGGACCTCTGTATGGTTCAGCCATTGAAGTTAGTTACAATTATTTGAGCTATATCGTTTGCACTGATGTGCATCATGAGGATGGGAATATTCTGGAGCCTCCTCCTTCTGTTATTTCATCGTCCACTACCATTCACAACCAAATGTGTCAGGACTGCAGAACTTAGATCTAAGCCGAGGCAACCAGAATTTCTTGAATGAGGAAACCTGCTGCTGGAAACTGCCAGACAAACTGTCAGTGGTGTGAAACAGGATTTTCTGATCGATCCTCACAAAGGGAAAGGATTATCGGGAAGAGAGAACTCCCGCGAATTCCTGGAAACAGAACACTATCCATACCTGCAGAAAATGTAGAGCCTGTTTAATGTGGAATATAGTGGGAGACACCCCTCTCCTATAATTTAATCAAACAGGAATATTTCAACTTTCTCATGGGAGAATAATATTTCCTTGCTGCATAAAATCTGGATCTTACAGCAACAGTTAACACAGTTTCACACTTTAACTCGCCCTGAGATATTTTACAGATTAATCTAATGTCAAGAGTTGAGAAGTACAGGGAATCCTGAGGGATCCACTCTCACAGCTTTATCATTTAACTCTCACTAAATTGTACAATTCTCATAATATCCAGGATTTATGAAGCAGCAGAAATGATTTGAATTTCCAGAAACTTGGCATTTTCTGAGATTCAGGACGGTAATTCTGATGATCAGGAAATGAAATCAGATTTAGGGACATGTTTAAAAATTACTTGCTTGTTCACAGGACGTGGGCATCTCTGGCTAGACCAGCATTTATTGCCCATCCCAAATTACCGTCACCTTCTCAAGGGCCATTAGCAGTGGAAAATAAATGCTGGTCCACTAGCGACACCCATATTCCATGGACAATTATAGAAAAATATACATTTTGCTAGGTGTACAAGTGGTTTTCACCAGTAGGCAAAGCAGTGATAGTGAATTGTTCAATATTTTTCATTGCTGATTATTTTCTTTTTCATTTAACTAAAAGGACAATTAATTAAAGCGTAGTATTGTAACCTGAATCAGTTCCCCACTTGTGTTAAGTTTCTGACACAAACATAAGCCCAGTGACTTCTTCCTGGTGAAAATTCAGCTGATTTTAACGTGTTTCTCACTCTTTCCATTTAGTTTGGATCACAACATGAGAGGTTGAGGAGTGAAACTACTGTCTGCGGCTCTGAGGAATCCAGACTGCAAAATACAGGTACTGAGGTAAGGACCGGACTGTGTGATATTGTTTATAATAATTGGATGTCTGATAGTGTAAATTATTATCAGTGTCAGTAATAGTGTCATTAATAAACACTACACACTATCATTCCTGTCAGTATTCGTGTTACTGTTAAACATCACGGATTTTCTCTGATTCCTGTAACCTTTGTCTCTGACCTCCAGGTCGGAGGGTAAGAGCCTCAGATATTCTCACCGCTGCACTCAGTACAAACCAGTCACTGATATGTCTGAACCTGAGTTACAATAAACTGAGATTCAGGAGTGAAAGCTTTAACTAATCATTTATAGTTATTCTCAAAAACATTCTTCAGAATAAAAAAGATGGACAAAACAATTAAATGCTTGTAGAAATACCATTTATCGGAGGTCACATGTTCAAATTAGGTAAGTTGTCATTCAGATTATAGATGTTTAAGTCTGTAAGTTTCTCAGTTGAACTGAAAATAGAAAATTGCTGTGTATTGGTAACACAGTTAACAAGTGACATTGGAATCTGATGAGTTACATCCCGAGGGATCCACTCTCGAATTTGCGTTCAACGAAGCTTAAGGATCACTTAAAAAAATGGCAGAGATCGAGATGGAGAGGATTAGGAAGGGAATTCCAGAGATTACAACCCAGGAGCTCTTACATCCCAGGAGGCGGGACAGTAAGTTATAATGAGGAAATCAGAACCCTACAAATGGAGTTAGATAGGTTAGGAGAGTGGGCCAAAATGTGGCAGATTGAGTTTAACGTGGATAAGTGAGAGGTTGTGCATTTTGCTTGGAAAAATGGGAAGAGACTTCAGGGTGCTCCGGTGCAGAGGAATATGGGTGTCCTCGTTCATGAGTCACAGAAAACTAGCATGCAGGTACAGCAGATAATAAAGAAAATTAATGGAATGTTGGAATTTATACCAAAAGGAATAGAATATAAAGGTAAGGAAGTATTGTTGCAACTATACAAGGCATTGGTGAGGCTGCACCTGGAGTATTATGCACAGTTTTGGTCCCCTTATTTGAAGAAAGATGAAGTGGCATTGGAGGCAGTTCAGAGGAGGTTCACTAGATTGATTTTAGAGATGAGGGGTTTGTTGTTTAAAGAGAGATTGAACAGTTTAGGCCCATACTCTCTTGAATTTAGAACAATGAGGGGAGATGAAATTGAAGTATGGAAGGTGATAAAAGGTACGGGTAAATTAAACGTGGAGTGGATGTTTCCACTGGTGGGGCATTCTAGGATGAGAGGTCAGAGTCTTCGGATAAGGGGCAGCAAATTTAAAACAGAGTTGAGGGGAAACTACTTTTCCCAAAGGATTGTGAATCTGTGGAATTCGCTACCCCAAAGTGCGGTGGATGGTGGGACAGTGAGTCAATTTAAGGAGAACTTAGACAAGATTTTTAATTGGTAATGTGTTGAAGGGTTATGGGGAGAAGGCAGGAAATGGGGTTGAGGAGCCTACCATCTGTGACCAATGGCGGAGTGGACTCGATGGGCTGAATGGCCTAATTCTATTCCTGTATCTTATGATCAAACTCGTTGGGGTCTTTTAAGAGACTTCTGGATGAGTACATGGGATTTAATGGGATTGAGGGCTATAGATAGGCCTAGAGGTGGGGATGTGATCGGCGCAACTTGTGGGCCGAAGGGCCTGTTTGTGCTGTGGCTTTCTATGTTCTATGTTCTATGAACTTAGGAGTTCAAGGCTCAGCTCAGCTGCGATTGGTATTAATCACAGTACAGAATAGTCGGAATTATATCCCTATTAATAATGGACATTGTTTTTAACACATATAATGATTCTAAAAGTACTGTTGCTATCAATATTCGTGTCATTAGCAACACTGTCCACTATTAATAAACACATAATCAGCCTAACAGCAAAATTAACGCCATGAAATAAAAGAGACAAAGGCAGCATGGATATGAAGTTATCTGTGAGACAGACAGGAGTGGTGAACTGTAATCTTTCAGTTAGAGGAAGCTTACAGTGGCTTTCCCCAGCAATCAGTAGAGTGTTACTATGGCTAGTTGTCTTGACATAAATTCACAAATTAGGCTTGGGTGTAGCTAAAAATGACATGTGAACCTGGTGAACTGACAGCACACGGCCATTTGCGGACCAGACAGCGGAAGCAGCATATGATAGACCGAGGTCAATCATACCAAAACCAATGGATCAGATCAGAGATCTGCAGTCTTGCCATATCCAGACATCAATAGTGTTAGACATGCCACAAATGTTGGACACACCGCTAACATTAGGCAACACAGTGACAGAGCAGGTAGCAATGCTGCCTCACCGCGCCAGGGACCAGGGTTCAATTCCCACCTTGGGTGAGTGTATGTGTGGAGTTTGTACGTTCCCCCAGTGTCTGTGTGGGTTTCCTCCGCGTGCTCCAATTTTTTCCCACAGTCCAAAGATGGGCAGGTTCGGTTGATTGACTATGCTCAGTTGTCCCTTAGTGTCTCAAGATGTGTAGGTTCGGGGGATTAGTGGGACATATATGTGGAGTTACAGAGATAGGGCCTGAGTAGAATGTTCATTCGAAGAGTTGGTGCAGACTCGATGGGCCAAGTGGCCCACTGGATCAGCAAGCCATCCACCAAATTAAACATTGACTCTGTCCACCACTGACACACAGTGGCAGCAGTGTGTACTGCATACAAGGTGGACTGTAGCAATTCACCAAGGCTCCTGAGGTAGCGTTTTCCAAACGCGTACTTTCTGTCACCGAGATGGGCAAAGAAATCAGAAGAATGGAACACCTTCAGATTCCCTTCCAAGTCACACATCACCCAACTTGGAATATATTGCTTTTCCATCACGACTGTGGGATCATAATACTGGATGTCCCTTCCTATTGACATTGTACCAGATAGTCTGCAGAATATATGGAGATGGCTCACCACCCCCTTCGCAAAGGCAGTCGGGGATGGACTGCGAATATTGATTGGGATTGCCCGTGTAACCATCATCCCATGAAAAAAATTAAGACCACCGCTACCCACTGAAGGGATGGGTAATTGTGCCTGTGTGTAACCCAAACCCAGTTACAGAGGAGAGGCAACAGCTGCTGAAGGGCAACTTGTGTGACCATTGAGCAGGCCAGAGGAATTCTAAAGATAGATCTGTTGGAACACTTCAAAATGCCCAGCAAGAGTCTCAAATGTCCTGGTGTTGTGCTGTGCTCTATACAACCTGAACGTAGAGTGCAGCAGCTTTGAACAAAGTGTGATGCCATCCAATGTTAACCAGACACTTCATGATAAGGAAACCCACGGACCACAGGCCAGGGACCGTGGGATATGTTGGGAGGATCGAGATTCAGTAATACAGACATGTTTTGCATGAGTCTTATATACACACCCATTCAATGTGATAAATATTCGACCTTCTGCAGGCCTGTTGCTGTTTCTGTGAATGTTTTACCATTTCTCTGGAGCCGTCACTACGTGAGACCGACATTGGAAATGTATTGAACTCAATCAGTGCTGTATTTCCCATCTCACATTCCCAGTGAACTGTTAAAGATCCAGTAACGTGGGGAAGGATTTTTATAGTGTTGCACCATCTCAGAAACTATTGAAAACACACAAGGTGACCAATAATAACAAAGTATAACCCTGTGAAACCCAAGGAAGCAACCCTACCATGACAACCACCGTCATCCCCGCACTTTCCGCGGAGCTACAGACAGGATCTTGACCTCTCTGCTCTGAGAATTTCGAAGACCGTGTCCTTTGTCCTCGGATTTTATGAGTCCTGGAAGGATCCGGCCGACTGTGGGTTCACTGCACAGATGATGGAGTTGTCACTCTGAACATAGCGTTCTGTGTCACAGTCAGATTAGAAGAGGACCACTGCCCAGGGAGCATCTGAAAGTAGCTCCCAAATGTTGCAGGCAGCCGCTCCTATATCCATTCAGGGCAAACTGGACCCTCCCTGCTGAGCTGGGGAGGTTCTGACAGTGACTCGTCATATTTTCCCAGCCCTCCCGTAGCCCGTGTTCCACAGAGTTCATGGAGGTGGTGAGAACATGCCGGTTCATGTATATTTCCTGTGGCTAATGTGCTGTCTGTGACTCTCCATGAAGGTCACCAATCCCTGTGGAGGATGATATTTGTTCTCATACCTGAGACATGGTAACACTGCTGGCCTGAATTGTATCCTCCATCCTTTGTGTTTGGATACACGTAGCCTTTGTAAACTCCACCAGCCGTTAAAATACGTTATGTACAGCTCCAGTATCTGATGCATTGTTAAATACTCCAGTCACATTTCATCTTCCTGAAGCTGGCAATGCCCTGTTCCCTCGAATGTGAGTGAACTCAGCTATTACTGCCGCTATCAGCTGCTCGGGTTTGTCTGTGCTGCCCGATTGTAACCCCTTTGCTAATCGTGTGAGACAGCATTTACTCTGGTGGAGGTTATGGGGAATAATGTGACCGTGCACCCTTTGAGGACCCCTCCTCATCTTCCGAGACAGACACTTGCCTCCCTCTCGCAGTGTGATTTGTGAGAGTGAAGAATGTTCGAGTTTAATGCACATTCCAACATGTCCTGCAGACGGTTCCTAATCTGGAACTCCATGTGACCAATGGTGAACACACAAACACCAGGTTATGGACTCAGCAGCAGAGTCTCTCCTGTGCCCATCCATTCACTCACACAATCTCTCTGGATCCACAACCCATCTCACCATCAGCGATTGCCCACCCAGCCTCCAGGTCTCCCAGCTCCAGCACTTCATCTTCTATTTGCACAAGGATGACACAATCTGCACACTGTCACTCTTGGCTCCTTCTCTGAGGTTGTGCACTCTCTTTCAGAACCCCATAAATTTCCATTGTTACTCACCCATCAAAGATACACTCAAGGCTATGATGCTGCCTGTCTGACTGACCATCGTGGGACCACCAGGATGGTCACCCAGTCTCGGCAGTACAACAGTCATCTCTGACTGAAACCCTTCACAGAGAGGCTGACATGTTCCTGACAGTGATGCTGCTGTCTGGGCATTGCCAGTGTCTGGGTGGAGATGTTCTTTCGACAATTTCACTTACATCCTGATTCACACATCAGTCTGTAAGTTTAATGCTCACCTTGTCAAAACAGATCAGGTTATTGATCCTTTTGCCTCAGTGCAACCACGTGCTGCCTGCTCAGGCCCTCGGCAATTTTTATGCCAGATTTGGTTGGTTTGATGTGACAGATCTCCTCCAGTCCTGAGGGAACAGAACCTCCCTCCAAACCCATGTAGCCTCTGGGAGCATTTCCAAGGAAGTGTCAGTGAATTGGGTTTAATCTGTCTTCTGCCATTTCAGCCCTTTGTTCATTAACCAGGGCTCCCTCACTGTTCTCTGCAGAGCTGCTGCCTTTGAAAGTCCTGCTGCTGCCTTTAAATATGGTGCCAGCATTGCCTGAAGCGGATCTTCCTCTGCAGAGAGTAGTTAAACTCTGGAATACACAGGGTTACGGGGAGAAGGTGGGGGAATGGCACTTCGTGAACTGCTCATTCGGAGAGTCAGTGCAGACACCATGGGCTGAATGGTGTAACAATTCTGTAATGCTGCCTGTGCTGTCTGAGTGGACGGATTCCCCTCACCTCTCGGATATTAATGTTGCCGGTAATGTGGTGTGGAGTTAATTCAGTTGTTTCGGTGTCTGGAGTGTGATGTGGAATGACGTTAATGTCGTGGGTTTGATCCCCACACCGGCTATGGGGGCTCATGGAGTCCCACCTCATTCCATTGCTCCGCTTTTACTAAGTTGTGTCCCTGAAGCTACATGTAACAAATTGTCCCTCTCTCTATTGGAGAGAAATACTAATATTTCACTGAGGGCTGTGGTTACTAACACTGTCCACACTGCATCATCACCAACTTCCAGTTCAAATATCGATACATTTCCAACCATTATCTTCACAGAATTGTTACGGTGCACAATGAGGCCATTTGGCCCATCGTGTCTGCACCAGCTCACCAAACTAGCATTCTGAATTTGGGTCATTCTCCAGCCTTTTTCTCGTATTCTCGCTCACTGTTTATTTTAAAATAATCATATGATTCCCTGTTGACTCCTTCAATTCAGCCTCCCTGCACCACACCTCCAGACTGTGAAGTCCAGACTCGAACCACTGGCAGTGTGAAAAGGGTTTCTCTCTCATCATCTTCAACCCCACCAAACACTCCATTCCTGAGCCCCTGACCATCCCATGTCCCTCCCTAGTGACTCAGTGTGAGGACATAGGAATCCTATGCTCTTCTCTTTCACCATCATCCCTTTTGTCATGTAATCACTCCGGCACTTCCATTTTGTTCTTTCCTCATCACCCGCCCATGCCTAGCTCCCTGTCCCTGAAAACCATTTAACTCACTACTATTTCCAGTTGCTAATTTTAGCTAATTGAACTGAAACTAAATCTGTTTCTATCTTCTCAGATACTGCCTGTCCTGCTGAGAGTTTCCAACATATTTTATTCATCTTTCAGATTTACAGCATCAATAGTATTTAGCCTTCTGTATGAACCGAAGTTGTGTTTTGTGAATGTCCCACACTGTACATTATTATTGTTCATGATCTTATGCTTCAAAAGACTGGGAATTTGCCCTACTTCCTGTTGTTTTTCTCTCCCTGATCTCCAGTCTGTTTGGTTACGATCTCACCGATTCTTGTGCCGAGGATCTGGCCCCTGCTCTCAGTACAAACCGCTCACTGATAGATCTGAATCTGGGGTTCAATAAACTGGGAGTTGCAGGAGTGAAACTGTTGTCCGAGGCTCTGAGAAATCCAGACTGTAAAATTCAGAAGCTGCAGTAAGTAGCAGACTTTGTGATTGTCTCCAGAATAACAGTAAGGGCATTTAAATGGTCATTGGATAAATATATGGATGATATTGGAATTGTGTAGGTGAGATGGGATGTAGATTGGTTTCACAGATCGGCGCAACATTGAGGTCCGAAGGGCCTGTACTGCGCTGTAATGTTCTATACTCTATAACTGAATATTAAACAATATAATTTGACCACTGGTATTTGTATAAAAAACTCAGTCCATTACGATTGGCGTCAGTTATTAATAAGGAAAACTGCTTTTACACTGACTCGTGACATTTCTTTCTCTGATCCCTAAGGAATGGGATGTCAGTGCCACACATCTTTCTGTTGAGGGTGCGCGGGAATAATGTTATGGTTCACCCTCCGAGGTCCACTCCTCCTCCTCAGAGGTGCATGGCTCTCCCTGGATACAGCATCGATTGATTTGTGAAAAGGGGAGAGTGAATAGATGACAGTAAATTTAGGACAGGACATCGTGGTGGAATCTCTCTGTTAGTAACAGATGACAGTACAGTAGCGAGAGGTGAACTTAGTTCAAATGATCAAAATGCAGAATTAGTTTGGGTAGAGATAAGAATTAGCAAATTTTAGAGGTCACTTGTGGGAATCATTTATAGGCTCCTGACAATCGTCACAATCTCCGACATTTTATAAGGAAAAATAATGTGGTCTTGTAAAAGCTTACTGCAATAATCACGGGTGATAATTTTCATGTACAAAGAAGAACAAAGAACCATACAGCACAGTAACAGGCCCTTCGGCCCACCGAGCCTGTGGCGACTCCTAATCCTTATTCAGACCCAGTACTTATTGCCCATATGCGGTTTCTATTCCTCTGTTCATCTCCTGTTCATGTTTCCATCAAGATAAACCTTGAACATGCTTGCTTCCGTCAACTTCACTGGCTGTGCATTCGAGGCACCCACCATCCTGTTTGTGAAAACTTTTCCCGCACGTCTCCTCTAAACTTTCCCCTCTTGCCTTCAAACCGTCCCCTCTTGTAGTTGACCTTTCCATCCTGGGGAAAAGCTTCCAATTATCCACCATATTGATATCTCAATCAGGTCACAACCTCAGCCTCGGTCTTTCCAGTGAAAGCAATCCAAGTTTATTCAACGTCTCCTCATAGCTTAACCAGACCTGGCAACATCCTTGTAAACTTTCTTTGCATCCTCTCCAAAGCATCCAAATCCTTCTGGTAGTGTGGTGAACAGAACTGCACACAATATTCCACATGTGGCCTAACTAAAGTTTAATACACCTCTGACATAACTTGCCAACCTTTATACTTGATGCCCTGGCCGATGAAGCAAGCACGCTGCATGCCTTGTTGATCAAGTTATCCACCTGTGTTGCCACTTTCAGGGATCAGTGGACCATTCCACACAGATTCCTCTGTATGTCAATGCTCCTGTTGTTGTACTCGGACAGGGAATGCTGGGGGACTACTTCGTGAAGTTGTATCAAATGAAGAGGGACATACATAGGTTTGAAGAACGAAAGCTTTCCCCTTCGTTTTAGGTGTCAATAACCAGGGGCATAGATTTAAGGCATTTGGCAGGATTTTCAGAGGAGAATTGAAGGTGGTCAGCATTGTTGCCTCACAATGTCAGGGACCTTTGTTCAATTCCAGCCTCGTGCGACTGCCTGTGTGGAGTTTGCATGTTCTCCCTGTGTGTGCCGGTTTCCGTCAGGTACTCTGGTTTCCTCCCACAGTCCAAAGAGGTGTACGCTAGGTGGGTCGACCATGCTAAGTTGTCCCTTCGTGTCCCAAGATGTGTAGTTTAGATGGATTTGCCATGGCAAATGTCCAGGGTTAAGCGGCTGTGTGGGCCTGGTTAAGATGCTTTTTCGGAGAGTGGATGGGGTGATTGGCTGTCTTCTGCACCGTCTGGATTCTATGGTTCTGTGGAAAAGCTTTTTCACCCAGAGGGTGGTGGGAATCTGGACCTTAGTGCCTGAAAGGGTGGTGGAGTCGGGAACACTCGCAACATTTAAGAAGCAGTGAAAGAAGTATTTGAAATGCCACAGCTGTGGAGCAAGTGCTGGAAAATGGATTAGAATAGATTGGTGCTTGATGGGTGACACAGACATGATGGGCTGAAAGGCCTCTTTCTGTGCTGAAACATTCTATAACAGCTCCAGCGATTGGAAGCGATGAACCAGAACCTGAATTTTCGCTGATTCCTGTTATTTCTCTCTCTGATCCCAAGGCAATGGCATGTCAATCCCATTGATTTTTGTGCCGTGGATGTAGGGTAATAATGTGATGGTGACTCTGAGGACCCTTTCACATGCTCATCGGGGGGATAGGTGTCACCTAGTCACACAACCCTTGATTTGTGAGGAAGAGGAAAGAATGAATGGAGGCAATTATTAAGACGCAGTCCAGAAACTCCAAGATGTTTTGTGAAGTTAGCCTCGACCCTAGGTTTTACATTTGATTTTGGCATTGATGAGCATGAGGTGTTTCACTCCAGGTATGAATCAAGTGACCCACGAGGATGCTTTTATCGAACACAGTTTATTGAAGAATGCAGTCAGATTATAACAACAAGAATTAGCGTAACCTTTACCAATTGCACGACTTAAACGTGACACTGTATAACTCTGAACAGCTTGCTATCTCTGTTGTTTAAATGTAAAGCAATACCCACAGACATGCACGCTTCTCCAACATTAGTTAGCACAAAAACAAATATGCTCATGTGTTGCCGATTTCCAGCTTTTTAACACATCTGGACAGCCAACCGACAGCTGTTTTTAGAGAAGGATGCAACCTCAGAGAGGTAACTCTGGCAGCTTCCAACACAGCAACACTTAAACAGCAAAAACTCCAACTTCAGAGAGGGAAACAACATTGCTGTTTGTCTCAACTTCAAGCAGCTTCTAAAAGCAAAACTAAAACTAGTACGCTCTGTGAAACATAGCTGTCCCGCAGCCACATGTCATAACCTGTCAATCACCTACAATCAAGTTCTAATCTGCCATCCCAGGGGAACACTGAAACAACAGAACACTGCATTAGTTCAGATGAAAATCAACATGATGGAATTATACTGCTTCAGTAACAATAAAGGACACCAGCTACACATTAGCACGGTGCCGACAACATAACCTGCATAGGAACATGGTGAAAACAGAAACTAGAAGCAGGAGTCGGCCATTCAGCCCTTCGAGCCTGCTCCACCATTCATTTTGTTCATGACTGATCATCAAATTCAATATTCAGTTTATTTCTCAAGGTCATAGTTTTTAACAAAATGTACATTCCAACAGCTCCTTCAGACTGTTCCATGTGACCAGTCATGGGCACACAGGCTCTGTGTGTTGCAGGTACCAGAGTGTCTCCTGTGCTCATCCATTGACTGCTCACTCTCAGCTCCACATCCCAGATGACAATCAGTGATTTTCCAACCTGTCTATTGTTCTCCCAGCTCCAGCGCTGCTACTTCTGGGTGTGAGGATGGCAAGATCTGGGCGCTGTCACCATTTTTAGTTCATTTCCTGACGTTTCGTGCTCTCTTCTACCGGCACGTTAATTCCTATTGTTACTCTCCCATCAAAGACACAAGCCTGTGCTGGTGACAACCTGACTGACCATCAGGGAAAGGCCTCCTGCATATGACCATTCCATTCTCACAGTGCAAGAGTTATCTCCAATTAACCAGAACTCTGCAGAGAGAGTTTGACATGTCTCTGACAGTCGATGCTGCTGCCTGGGCATTGCCTATGTCTGTGTGGGGATGACCTTTCTACAATTTCACTTTCATTCTCATTCGACCCCATATGCCTCAGATGATATGCTCCAAGATGCTTCACCACCTTGTCAGAACATAGGTTATTCATCCTTTTGCCTCGCTGATTCAAAATCATAACCCACGCCTGCTCAGGTCTCCCGCAATCTCCATCCAGATTTACTTGGATTGATGTCGCAGATATTCTCCAGTCCTGAGAGAACAGAAATTTGCTCCAACCTCACGGAGCCTTGGGGAACACTACCAAGTGTTGCCAAGCGCATCATTGAGTTGAGTTTAACCTTCCTCCTCCCATTTCAGCCCTATGTTCAGTAATCAGGTTTTCCTCACTGGTCTCTCCAGAGCTGCTGCCTATGAAATGGAGTGGTGCTAGCATTGCCTGAACCGGGCCTTCCCCTGCAGCGAGTGGTTAAGGGCTGGAATTCACTGTCTGAGAGTGTGGTGGTGACACGGTCAGTTGAAACTTTCCAAAGGGAATTGGATTGTTCTCTGTAAAGACAGAATGTGCAGGATTGTGGGGAGAATTTGGGAGAATGACAGTTAGTAAGTTGCTCATTCAGAGAGTCAGTGCAGACAGCACGGGCCGGATGGTCTCCTTCTGCTCTGTAACAATTCTGTGATTCTACCTGAGAGAGACACCAATGGCCCCTTGTGGACACTGGTGAAATTACCTCACCCTGTCGACACTGCATCATCACCAGCTTCCAGTTAAAATATCGATACATTTCCAACCATTATCTTCACAGAATTGTTGCGGAGAACCACGAGGCTAAATATGTCTGCACCAGCTCACCAGACTAGTATTAGGATTTTGTCTCATTCTTCTACCTTCTCCTCGTATCTTTGCACATTGTTTCATTCAAATATTCATCGACTGCCCTCTGTGATGCCTCGATTCAGCCTGCCTCCACTACACTTCCAGGTTGTACATTCCAGACCAGTACCACTCGCAGCATGAAAAAGGGTTCTCTCACATTATCTTCAACAAAACCACAAAATCCATTCCTGAGCCACTGACCATCCCATGTCCCTCCCGAGTGACTCAGGGTAAGGACATGGAATTCCTCTGTTCTTCCCTTTCACCATCATCCTTTTTGTCATTTAATCACTCCGGCACTTCCATTTAGTTCTTTCCTTGTCACCCGCCCAAGCCCAGCTCCCTGTCACTTAAAACAATTTAATTCACTGCTATTTCTAATTTCTAATTTTAGCTAATTGAACTGAAACTAAATCTGTTTCTATCTTCACAGAAACTGCCTGTCCTGCTGAGAGTTTCCAGCATATTTTAT
This sequence comes from Mustelus asterias, assembly GCF_964213995.1. Classification (NCBI taxonomy): domain Eukaryota; kingdom Metazoa; phylum Chordata; class Chondrichthyes; order Carcharhiniformes; family Triakidae; genus Mustelus; species Mustelus asterias. The sequence continues at coordinate 51,041,973 of NC_135822.1, forward strand.
TCATATTTCACATTTACAGATCAATGGTGTTTTGCCTTCTGTATCAACTGAAGTTGTGTTTCTTGAATGTCCCACGCTGTACATTATTATTCTTTATAAGCTTATTCTTAAAAGACACTGTGGATTTATCCTGATCCCTGTTATTTTTCTCTCTCGGATCTCCAGTCTGAATGGTAATGATCTCTCAGATTCTTGTGCGAGGACCTGGCCTCTGCTCTCAGTACAAATGCTCACTGATGGATCTGAATTTGAGTTCCAATAAACTGGGAGATTCGGGAGTGAAACTGCTGTTTGTGGCTCTGAGCAATTGGGACTGTAAAATACAGAAACTGCAGTAAGTAGCAGACTGTTTATAATAACGATATACTATATGTTTATAATAACTGAATATTCAACAATATAATTTGACCACTGGTATTTGTATAAAAAATTCTGTCCATTACTATTAGCGTCAGTTATGAATAAGGAAAACTGCTTTTACTCTGACTCCTGTTGCTTCTCTCTCTGATCCCTAAGCAATGGGATGTCAGTTCCACAAATCCTTATGTCGAGGATGCGGAGGAATGATGTTATGGTCCACCCTCTGAGGCCCTCTCCTCCTCCTCAGATGTGCTCAGCTTTCCCTGGACACAGCATCCATTGATTTGTGAAAAGGGGGAAAGTGAATAGATGGCAGTAAATGGAGGACAGGAAATGGTGGTGGAGTCTCTCTGTTAGTAACAGATGACAGTACAGTCACGAGAGGTGAACTTAATTTCAATGATCAACATGCAGAATCAGTTTGGGTAGAGAGAAGAATTAGCAAAGTTAAAAGATCAATTGTGGAAATCATTTATAGGCCCCAAACAATATTCAGAATCTCTGACACAGTATACAGGAAAAATAATGGGGTCTTGTAGAAGCGTACTGCAATAATCACGGTTGATTTTAATCTTCATATACAAAGAAGAACAAAGAATCATACAACACGGTAATAGGCCCTTCGGCCCACCAAGCCTGTGGCGACTCCTAACCCTTATTCAGACCCAGTAATTACAACCCATATGTGGTTTCTGTTCCTCTGTTCGTCTCCTGTTCATGTTTTTAATTAAGATGCACCTTGGACATTGGTAACATACCTGCTTCCACCACCTCCATTGGCTGTGCATTCCAAGAACCCACCACCCTCTGTGTGAAAACTTATCCCACATGTCTCCCCTAACTTTGCCCCTCTCACCTTCATCCTCTGCCCTCTTGTAGTTAACCATTCCACCCTGGGAAAATAGTCTCTGACTATCCACCATATCGATGCCTGTCATAATTGTGTATACCTCTGCCAGGTCACCCCTCAGCCTTCCTTTTTGTAGTGAAAACAATCCGTGTTTATCCAACCTCTCCTCATACCTTAACCCTACTTGACCAGGCAACATTCTGCTAAACCTTCTTTGCACCCTCTCCAAATCATCCACATCCTTCTGGTAGTGTGGCAAACGGAACTGCAAGCAATATTCCAAATGTGGCCTAACTAAAGTTTCATACAGCTGTAACATAACATGCCAACTTTTATACTCAATGCGTGGTCGATGAGGACAAGCATGCTGTATGCCTTCTTGACCACCTCATCCACCTGGGTTGCCACTTTCAGGGATCTGTGGACTTGTACGCACAGATCCCTCTATGTCAATGCTCCTATGGGTTCTTCCCTTTACTGTATAAATCGCTCCTGGATTAGGTCTTTTGCATGAATCAGATTGTCAAAAGTTGAATAGAAGATTAATTCACCGTGTATTGAAGGCAATTCCCTGGAGAAGAACAAAAGCCGTACAAGGTCTTTTAGACATGATGATGATCAAATGTGTGGCGTTTCCAACAAAAATACATTCCTTTCATTTGAAAAACAGCACCAGATGTGTTCCAACCGTTGTTAATTCAAGGATTGTATTAGATGAAGTGAAGATGTGGCACCGTGTTTATCACTGCTGCCTCACAGTGTCAGTGACCGGATTCATTCCAGCCTTGGACGGTTGTCTGTGGAGTTTGCACATTCTCCCCGTGTCTGTGTGGGTTTCTTCCGGCTGCTCCTGTTTCCTCCCACAGTCCAAAAAATGAGCAGGTTCGGTAGATTGGCTATGCTAAATTGCCTCTCAGTGCCCAAAATGTGTCAGGGGATTACTGGCATAAATATGTGGTTATCGGAAAACGGGCAACTGCAGATCTGTTAGTCTGACATTGATAGTATGGAAAATCCTATCGGAATCTATCATGAAGGAAGTGATAACAGAACACTGAGGAATTAATGGCAGGATTAGACAGGGCCAGCATGGATTTATGAACGTCTGGCATGGTGACACAATGGTTAGCACTGCTGCATCACAGCGCCAGGGACCCGGGTTCAATTCCAGCCTCGGGTGACTGTCAAAGCTCCAGCAGACATTCTCCCTGTGTCTGTGTGTGTTTCCTCTGGGTGCACCGGTTTCCTCTCATACTCCAAAGATATGCAGGATTTGCCATGGTAAAATTGCCCTTAGTTTCTTAAAATGTGGAGATTAGGTGGATTAGCCCTCGTAAATTTGTGATGTTGTGGTGAGCAGACCTTGGTAAGATACTCCGTCAGAGTGTCTTGATGGGCCGAATGACCTCCTCCGACACTAGGGATTCTGTAGTTGCATGATTCACTCAGTGTTTGGGTCTCAGCTATTCACAATCTGTATCAGTGATATGGATGTGGGGATCAAATATAATGTTTCCAAATTTGTGAATAATGGAAAACTAGGTGGAAATCTGAATTGTGAAGAGATGCAAAGATGTTTCAAGGGGATGTGGAGAGGCTCAGGGAGTGGCTAAAAGTTTGCCAGCTGGACTACAAGGCATAAAAATGTGATGTTATGGAATTTTCGAGAAAATAACCCAGAAATTAAGACAACTCCAAAGTTATTTTGATGTCCCTGTTCATGAGGTACTGAAAGCTCAGATGTGAGCAATTAAGATCACAAATGGTTATTCGAAGTGGATTTGAGTTGAAGAGAAAGATGTCTTACTGCAATTATATGCAGCCTTGCTGAGACCACACCTGTAGTATAGTGTACAGTTCTGGTCTCCTGACTGAAGGAAAGATGTACTTGGCATGTAAAGCAGGTTCACTGAAATAGGTCCAGAGACAGATGGGTTGTCCTATGAGGAACAAAAACACTTTATTCATAGGCCTTCAGAAAAATGATGCAGAAAGGATGTTTCGCCCAGCTGGAGGATCTAAAATCTGGGGCACACTCTGAGAATAAGGGGCAGTTATTGAGGCTGAGATGAGGAGTATTTATTTTCCATTAAAATGCTGGTGAATCTTTGGATTTTTTTGCCCCAGAGAGCTGCGGGGAGCAGTCATTTAGTTTGTGCAAAACTGAGCTCGATATATTTCTACTTATTAAAAAGAATGAAGTGACAATGTTGGAAATGGTGTTGAATTCGATGATCAGCCATGATCACATTGAAAGATGGAGCGGATTTGAAGGACTGAATGGCTGACTCCTTCTCCTGTTTCTTAACGTTCTTATTGCAATAGGAATGGAATGTCAGAGTAGGGAAGTTTTGCTGCAGTTTTACACGAACTTCATCAGAACACAACTGGAGTAATGTGTGTAGTGTTGGGGTCTTTTACTAAAGAAAAGATAGAATTGTATTAGAACGAGTTCAGAGAAAGTTCAGTCAACTGATTCCTGGGATGGAGAAGTTTATTTTTCGATGAAAATTTGAGCAGATTGGAGCAATATCTGTGAAAGTTCAGAAGATTAAAAGGTGATCGCACTGAGACAAATAAGTTCCTGAGGGGATGAGACAGGGTGGCTGCTGAAGGCTGTTTCTTCTTGTAAGAGAGACTAGAAGAAGGGGACAAATTTTAAAATTTAATTGTCAGTCCCTTGAGACTGAGATGAGAAGTTTATTTTTTTAGGTGGTCGCTAGTCAGTGGAATTCTCTTCCATGGAGACGAGTGGAGGCAGTCATTGAATATATTCAAGGCTGAGGTAAGAACGATTTTGGATTGAGAAGAGAATCAGGGGCCACGGGGGAGCGACAGGGAAAAGAGTTGAGATTGCAATTAGATCAGCGGTGATGGAGCAGGCTCGAGGGACTGAATGGCCGACTGCTGCTTCTAGTTATTTTGTTCTTATCCCAATACGTCCTTCAGACTGCTCTCTGTGATCAGTGATGGGTACACGAGCTCTATGTTTTGTCCTCACCAGACGCTCTCCTGTCCCCATTCATTAGACCACTCACTCTCTCAGCCCCACAACCCATCTCAGCAGCAGTAATTACCCACTCTGCCCCCAGGCCTTCCTGATCCAGCACTACTACTTCCACTGTGTAAGGATGACAAGATCTAAGTGTCTCCACTCTTCTTCACTCATTACCTGACGTTTGCTCTCTTTCCAAACACACATTATTACTCACTCATCAAACACATGCACTAATCCAGGGTTGTCCAACGTGTGGACCAAGGGTCGAATGTGACCCTCGAAGCCCCTCAATGCAGCCCCCGGAGCGAGTTTCCCAAATCTCAGTGACACTGTTCAGTTTGAATGGAAGAATCTACATGGAGCTACTCCTCCAATCACATGCCGTTTCTTTCCCATGTTTGCTGCTGCTGGGTTTTTGAGCCAATCTGCAGCAAATGTGGGAGAGAAACAATTTGTGATTGATGAGGATTAAACTCTAATTCTCATCTTTATTTATTACTCATTATTGTGCTCAGCAAGTTGTTTCTTTTCATACCTCGGTTTTGTTTGTAATTGAAATTTCTGCTGTGCCGAACTTCTTCTTTCTGAAATTTACTCATCGGCCCCTTGAGTGAGAAAAACATTGCCATGTGTTTGCCCACGTGAATATGTTGGTAAACCCTGCTCTAGCCTCTGCTGGTGATAGTCTAACGGACATGTCTCTGACAGTCAATGCTGCTGCCTTTGCATTGCCAGTGTCTGGGTGGAGATGTTCTTTCTACAATTTCACTCTCATCCTTATTCACATATCAGGCTGTGCTGCACTCACCTTGTCAGAACACATCAGGACATTGATCCTTTTCCACACTGCAAACACGTTTCTCAAACCTGCTCACCTCCCAGCAATCTCCATCCAGACTGGCTGGTATCGATGGGATAATCTCCTTCCATCCTGGGGGAGCAGGACCTCCCTCCGAGCCTGAGCAGCCAGGAGGCGCCGCTCCAGGGAGGAATTAGTGATTGGGGAGCAACCCTTGCCCTGCTTTCTGTTATTTCAGCCCCTCATTCAGTAAGCAGAGCTCCCTCGCTGCTCCCTCCAGAGCTGCTGTGTTTGAAAGTGCTGCTGGCTGCCTTTGGAGATGGTGCCAGCATTGCCTGAACCGGGACTGCCCAATACCCAGGCTTCCTGAGTGGACAGCTCCCCCCTGCCTGCCAGCTGTAAATTGTCCGCCTCTGACAATATCACCTTCATAACTCTGCCTATCCTGCCCACACGGACACACCACCCATTTCCAATCCCCATGTTGGGACTTCAGAACTTCCGGTAAAATCACAGACATTATCTTCAACTTCACCACAAACTGCATTCCCAAACCACTGACTATCCCATGTCCTTCCCAAGCCACTCCAAGTAGTGACATGGGAATCCTGTTATTTGTCTTCTCCCATCATCACTTTCATCATTTAATCACTCCTGTAATTCCAGTTTGTCCTTTCTTTGTTTCTGCCCCAGCCACCCACCGCTGTCACTTCAAACCTGTCAATTCACTGCCATTTCCCAGTTCCAATGAAAGCTCAAACTTTAACCCTGTTTCTCTCTTCACAGATATTTACCCAACCAGCTGAGCATTTCCAGTATATTCTATTCATATTTCATTTTATGCACTGAATATTTCCTCCTTCTATAGAAATGCAAGTTGCGTTTTGAATGTCTCTCATACAATACGTTACTATTGTTAAGTGTTATTTAAAATACTGGGGATTTAGTCTGATTCCTGTTAATTTTCTCTCTCTGATCAGGATGAAAACGCTCTCAGAGATTCTTGTGCTGAGGATCTCGCCTCCGCTCTCAGTACAAACCAGTCACTGAGGATTCTGTACCTGCATTCAAACTCCTGCACAGACCAATCTGTTCCTGCTTTCCACCGCCTCATACTGACCTGCAGGAGTCTGGAGTTTATCTGGTGAGTGCTTGTGTTAATTTTTAGTGCAATAATTAAAATATCAATTGAATTCAAAATATAAATTGTCCAGAATCTTCCAAGCAGTGGCAACCAGAGATTGATGCCAGAGATGAGGGGTGTTGATTATGAGGAGAGACTGAGCAGATTGGGTTGTACTCGTTGGAATTTAGAAGGCTGAGGGGGGATCTTATAGAGACCTATAAGATAATCAAGGGGCTGGATAGGGTAGAGGTGGAGAGATTCTTTCCACTTAGAAAGGAAGCTAGAACTAGAGGGCACAGCCTCAAAATAAAGGGGGGTCAGTTTAGGACAGTGTTGAGGAGGAACTTCTTCTCTCAGATGGTGGTGAATCTCTGGAATTCTCTGCCCACTGAAGTGGTGGAGGCTACCTCATTGAATACATTTAATTCACGGATAGATGGATTCCTGATCGGTAAGGGAATTAGGGGTTATGGGGATCAGGCGGGTAAGTGGAACTGATCCACTTCAGATCAGCCATGATCTTATTGAATGGCGGGGCAGGCTCGAGGGGCTAGATGGCTACACCTGCTCCTATTTCTTATGTTCTTATGTTCTAACGGTAAGCAGATTGTCGGTATGTGTGAAAGTTCTCCAAACCTGAAACTGCTGCATATTTCTCCCGGGGTCTTCAGGACAGTGACCCCAGGGAGCTCCATCAGAGCAGAGTTGGGAAAAAGAGAGCACACACACTATTTGCAGCACAATGACCCAGGGGAGCTCCATCAGTGCAGAATATCTTGGGGAGGTGAAAGCACACACACTGTTTACAGCACAGTGACCACAGGAGCTCCATCAGAGCAGAGTCGGGGAAGAGAGAGCAGGTGAAAGCACACACCCAATTTATAGCACTTTGACTCCGGGGAGCTACATCAGAGTCGTGTTGGGGAAGAGGGAGCAGACACCCTATTCACAGCAGAGTGACTCCGTGGAGCTCCATCAGATCAGAGCAGAGTCGGCGAGGTGAGAGAGCACACCCTATTGACAGCACAGTGACCCTGGGGAGCTCCATCAGACCAGAGTAGAGTTGGGGGAGAGAGAGCACAAACCCTATTTACAGGACATTGGGCCTGGGAAGCTCCAACAGAGCAGAGTAGAGTCGGGCAAGAGAAAGCGCACACCCTATTAACAGCACAGTGACCCCGGGGTGCTCCATCAGAGCAAAGTAGTGTCAGGGAAGAGAGATTACACCCCCTATTTACAGCACAATGATGCCGGGGAGCTCCATGAGTTTTGGTTGAATGGTGGAGTGAATGCGTTGGTTTACTGCTGGATGAATGGTTAGTCAGGGAGCTGGCGAGAGGTTGGAGAATTAGTTATGGGTGTTGGGAGGGTGATCGAGTTGTATTGGGTTGGAGGGTCAATTGGGAATTTGGGTGGTGGCTGGGAGTTGGTCATGTGTTGGTGTCTAGTCAGATGGGGTTGTATGTTGGATGGTTGGCGTTGGTTAATAACTTTGGAGAGGATAGTAAGGTCGGGTTGGTTCTGTGGTGATGAGTTTCAGTCGGGGGATTGATCAAGAATGTATTCAAGAGGCTGCCAGATATAGCACTTTGGGCGAATGGGATCAAAGTTTATGGGGGGAAAGCAGGAACAGGCTATTGGTTTGGACGATCAGCCATGATTGTGATGAATGGCGGAGCAGGCTCGAAGGGCCAAATAGCCACCTCCTGCTCCGATCTTCTATGTTTCTATGTCAGGTTAGGAGATGTTGGGGCAGGGTGAAGCCAGGTTGGGAGGCTTAGGCAGATTTGTTCAAGGGCTCGTGGGGAGGGAGTCGGGCTGGAGGGGAGGTTGGAATGATTTGGGGGAGTGGGTCTAGTCAGATTGTGGGAGGTGTAGTATGGGCATCTGTGGGAAGTGATTGGGGGACTCGGTTGTGCTATTCAGGTATTAGCCCAGGTGCTGAGCTGTCTTACATTACCTGAATAACTTTCCAGGTAAATCATGTGGATCTGTCCCAAGTATCTGCCTCTAACTGCAGCAGGGGAATTCCCCAATAAAGGTTAATAGCTCTGGGTCAATTCCCATGTGGATCAGTGCATCAGGACAGCCAGAGGATCCTGATGCTCATCTTCAGTTGTGTGTCTGGTCTCTGGCGATCCAACGACCAGAAGATTTGTCCTATTAACTCCAGTCTCTTGTTACTTTGTTGGTCAATTTGTTTATTTCCTGTTTCATCTTTAATCTGTTTCAGGCTGTTTAATAGTCAGTTCAGTCCAAATGGAGAGAGAGAGCTGAAGTCGCTGCAGGGATCCAGACCTGGACTGACAGTGTTCATGTGAACATTGCAATCTATAAACGTTGCTGCTACACCAGTTACAGTGAAATCCTGAATTGTGAAGATATTCGACAGCCCCTTCCAAACCCTTCATTCCTGCCCCCCTCCCTCCCTATTCCATCAGCCGTTCCAGGCAGGCTGTGATTTTCCTGCTTACCTGGTTTGCTTGAGTTTCCCAGCTGGAAAACTGTTGCAGTCGTAGTCTCCACGTTGAAGGAAAGATTGCTGCAAACCATTGTTTCAGCAGCAATGTGTTGTCAGTGTTCTCAGCAACAGACTCTTCATCCTCCTTTCAAAAGGGAACAGCAAAGATAACTTTCCAGAGAGAGAACTGTGTGTGTGCGCTCTTTGTGAGCCTCAGACAAGTTCAGTAACTCCAATGTCTGCATCTGGGAACCACTTGCTGAAGTGTGCATATTGAAGAATATTGTCAGGGATTGAAGTTTGTAACAGGAACCTCGGCTGGTGAATTAACCCTTTTATCACCAGACATGTACATGAACTCTGTTCAGTCATTCCCCATGGGAGATATTGTCAGGAGATTATCTCAGACTGTAATATTTACATTTGGTGCAGTTATCAGACACTAATCCCATTCAGAATGGGAGTGGGTAAACTGTGCTGCACTCTGTAATTCCTGTGTCAGACATTGTCAATATTTAATCTTGCACGGTGGAACAGTGGTGAGCACTGCTGCCTCACAGCGCAAGGAACCGGGGTTCGATTCGGGGTTCGGCTTCAGTCATTGTCTGTGTAAAGTCTGCAGGTTCTCCCTGTGTCTGTGTGGGTTTCCTCCGGGTGCTCCAGTTACCTCCCACACTCCAAAGATGTGCGGGTTAGATGGATTGGCCATGCTAAATTGCGCCTTAGTGTCAGGGGGACCAGCTAGGATAAAATGCATGGGGTTATGAGGATAGGGCTTGGGTGGGATTGTGGTTGGTGCAGACTCAATGGGCCGAATGGCCTCCTTCTGCAGTGAATTCTGTGATGCACTGGATCTTGCTAACGGTTTTTTAATGTTTCCAAGATAATTGTCTCAATTTCACAGATTGATTCTTTGAACATTGAAAACACAAACAGTTTAAAAGACAATTGCAGCCTTTATCCACATTTTGTCTGTTCTCGACCAAAAAATAAGTTCAAAACAAACTATTCCCATGTTGCAGCTCTTGCTCTACAATTCCACAGGTTTCGGTGACACAGAGAGCAGCTCCATTGGAATCCAAATGCTCTACCTCCATTCTTGCACCCTGCCCCTGTTTACCCTGCCAGTTATCAACTTCAACAAAAGTTCCCACATATTTATCAGGGAAAGTTTCACTGTTGACTCTGGTGAAGCAGGATGACCATTCCTTAACCCACAACAAACACACACACACGGTAAATGTTACTTCATTTATTTCTGGAACTATTAAAACCCGAACGCACGGGTTGGTTAAATTGATTCCAATACTAAGGTTGAATATATTTCTGCTTTATAATCTCAATCTCAGAGGTGAGCTGGCAAGGTGGATACAGAACTGGCTTGGGTCATAGAAGACAGAGGGTAGCAGTGGAAGGGTGTGTTTCTGAATGGAGGATTGACAAGTGGCGTTCCTCAGGGATCAGTGCTGGGACCTTTGCTGCTCGTAATATATATAAATGATTTGGACGAATTACTAACTGGTTTGATCAGTAAGTTTGCGGATGACACAAAAGTTGGTAGATTTGCAGACAGCGATGAGGGCCATCAGAGGATACAGCAGGATATAGATCGGTTGTTGGCTTGGGTAGAAAAATGGCAGATGGAGTTTAATCCGGACAAATATGAGGTAATGCATTTTGGAAGGTCCAGAAAAGATAGGAAATATACAGTAAATGGCAGAACCCTTAAGTGTGTTGATAGGCAGAGGGATCTGGGTGTACACAGGTCACTGAAAGTGGCAACGCAGGTGGAGAAGGAAGTCAATAAGGCCTACGGCATGCTTGCCTTCATCGGCCGGGGCATTGAGTTTAAAAATTGGCAAGTCATGTTGCAGCTTTATAGAACCTTAGTTAGGCTGGACTTGGAATATAGCGTTCAATTTTCGTCGCCACACTACCAGAAGGATGTGGAGGCTTTGGAGACGGTACAGAAAAAACTTACCACGATGTTGCCTCGCATAGAATGCATTAGGTATGAGGGGAGGTTGGCGAAATCTGGTTTGTTCTCACTGAAACGACGGAGGTTGAGGGGTGACCTGATAGAAGTGTACAAGATTATGAGGGGTGTGGACAGAGCGGAACGTCAGAAGCCTTTTTCCAGTGTGGAAGTGTTAATTAGTAGGGGGCATAGGTCTACGGTGCGAGGGGCAAGGTTTAGAGGAGATGTCCGAGGCAAGTTTTTTTACACAGGGTGGTGAGTGCCTGGAACTCGGTGCCAGGGGGGAAGGAGTGGAAGCAGATACGATAGTGAGTTTTAAGGGGCGTCTGGACAAATACATGAATAGGATGGGAATAGGGGGCTACGGTCCCCGGAAGGGTAGGGGTTTTTAGTTCAGTCGGGCAGCATGATTGGTGCAGGGTTAGAGGGCCTGCTCCTGTGCTGTAATTTTCTTTGTTCTTTGTTCACACAGCTGCTGACATTCCCGCACAAAAACACAATCACAAGCATAATCTCACAAAAACATTCACACAGACACACACAGCAATACAGAGAGAGATATAAGCATGGAAACATTCACACCCAGACATACAGATACATAATCATACACATAGACACATCCGGACATCCTAAACACATCCCTGCAGACACGCACGCACATACACACAGATATAAACTGACACCTTCCCATCTCATTCACACACTGACAAACTTACACACATGCTCACAGGCACAAAGAAACACACTCTCACAAACACACACAGAAAAACCCACATACTTGCACATTCTTATCCATGTACTGCAACACAGACTTACAGAGAGAGACACAGAATCTCTCTTAAACAACACACAGCCACACACCCACGGAAACGTACATCACAAACCACAACAAGCAACAAACACATGGACTGCAGTGGTTAATGAATTCTCAACACCCCGTAGCCAAATGAAATTTAAGTTGGACAACAAATGAAAACATTTCCTCTGAAGCCGACATCCCCAGAACGAAAGCAAAAAAGGAACACTGGCGCAGCATTGCACCAGATCAAAGCCTCGGAAAAGCAGTGTCCTCTTTCCTTGTTCCTTATATCTCACTGTGCAGATGCAGAGCTACTGCATAGAAAGTTAGAATTCACAATTTCAGTCTGTTCCTGCACACTCACTTTCGCTTTATTTAATTTCTGAATGTATGATTTATTTTGGATTATCCCAAAGATCTCAGGACGGAGGCATGATGTCAAATATTACCATTATTTATAAAACTGTTTGTTTTACCATGACAGATATTACCTGACGTTTGCCAGTTAGTTGCTTTTCATCCATCTGCAGTTGCAGCTGCCAGCGCTGAAAAGTGGATCGATATTCTACACCAATAAAACGTCACATTGAATCAGGGAAATTCTTCAAAGACTATGAGTTAATCACTTTCAAAATAGTATCATTTCTTCAGAACAAACTATTCATATCATTTATTGTTTTAATTAACTTTATTGTGTTGTCTGGTCTGTGCTAGTTTCACTCAATACTGCTCAGTATGTGACATGATGTATGTTATTGAGTCTTGGAAGAGAGAGAGTTAATGCTGCTGCTCTGTAATTGTAATGAATATTCCTAATTTTACAATCTTTATAACTAGTTATTTGAAATTAAATGCTTGCTGGTTAATTTGTTAAATGCTAATTGAGAATCACTCGAATCCTGAAACTAATACATACACTGATGCTAATAAAAACGGGAGGACCAGTACAAATTTTGTAGCTAACAGTGAGCGTGAAACTCGTGAGACCATGAGATATCGGAGCAGAATTCAGCTATTCTGCTCATCGAGACTACTCTGCCATTTAATCGTGGCTGATAAGTTTGTCAATCCCTTTGTCCTGCCTTTTCCCCATAATATTTGATCCCCTTACCAATCAAGAATGTATTTAGCTCTTTACCTTGCCTTTAACATGGTAGGTTGTTGCACAGGGCTAAACCTCACGGAATCCAGGGTGAGATATCTAAATGGATACAAAATTGGTTTCTTGACAGAAGTCAGAGGGTAGTTGTAGAAGGTTGTTTTTCAAACTGCAGGCCTTGACCAGCGCTGTGCATCAGGGATCAGTGCTGGGTCCACTGTTATTTATAATTTATATTAATGATTTGGACGAGAATATAGGAAGCATGGTTCGTAAGTTTTAAGATGACACTAAGATTGGTGGTATAGTGGACAGTGAAAAACGTAAGTTTGCAGACGACACAAAATTGGCAGGCTTGCAGATAGTGAGGAGCATTGTCAGAGGCTACAGAAGGATACAGATAGGCTGGAAATTTGGGCAAAGAAATGGCAGATGGAGTTCAATCCTGATAAATGCGAAGTGATGCATTTTGGTAGAACTAATGTAGGGAGGAGCTATACGATAAATGGCAGAACCATAAAGGGTGCAGATACGCAGAGGGACCTGGGTGTGCAAGTCGACAGATCCTTGAAGATGATGTCACACGTGGAGAAGGTGGTGAAGAAGGCAATATGGCATGCTTGCCTTTATAGGACAGGGCATAGAGTATAAAAGTTGGGGTCTGATATTGCAGATGTATAGAACGTTGGTTCGGCCGCATTTGGAATACTGCATCCAGTTCTGGTCGCCACACTACCAGAAGGACGTGGAGGCTTTGGAGAGAGTACAGAGGAGGTTTACCAGGATGTTGCCTGGTATGGAGGGGCTTAGTTATGAGGAGAGATTGGGTAAACTGGGGTTGTTCTCCCTGGAAAGACGGAGGATGAGGGGAGACTTAATAGAGGTGTATAAAATTATGAAAAGCATAGATAGGGTGAACGGTGGGAAGCTTTTCCCCAGGTCGGTGGTAACGTTCACGAGGGGTCATAGGTTCAAGGTGAAGGGGGGGAGGTTTAACACAGATATCAGAAGGACATATTTTACACAGAGGGTGGTGGGAGCCTGGAATGCACTGCCAGGCAAGGTGGTGGAGGCGGACACACTGGGAACGTTTAAGACTTATCTAGATAGCCACATGAACGGAGTGGGAATGGAGGGATACAAAAGAATGGTCTAGCTTGGACCAGGGAGCGGCACGGGCTTGGAGGGCCGAAGGCCTGTTCCTGTGCTGTATTGTTCTTTGTTATCTCCAATTGCAACGGAAGCTTGATCAATTGCGCCAGTGGGCTGATGAATGGCAGATGGAGTTTAATTTAGACAAATGAGAGGTGATGCATGTTGGTAGATTGAACCAGGCCAGTACTTACTCAGTTGATGGCAGCGCATTAGGAAGAGTTACCGAGCAAAGAGATCAAGGGGTAAATGTTCATAGCTCCTTGAAAGTGGAGTCACAGGTGGACAGAATGGTGAAGAAGGCATTCAGCATGCTTGGTTTCATCTTCAGAACATTGAATACAGGAGTTGGAATGTCTTGTTGAAGTTGTAAAAGACATTGGTAAGGCCACACTTGGAATACTGTGTGCAATTCTGGTCACCCTATTATAGAAAGGATATTATTAAACTAGAAAGAGTGCAGAAACGATTCACTGGGATGCTACCGGGACTTGATGGATTGAGTTATAAGGAGAGGCTGGAAAGGCTGGGACTTTTTTCTCTCGAGCGTCGGAGGCTGAGGGGTGATCTTATAGAGGTCTATAAAATAATGAGGGGCACAGATCAGCTAGATAGTCAATATATTTTCCCAAAAGTAGGGGAGTCTAAAACTAGAGGGCATAGGTTTAAGGTGAGAGGGGAGAGATACAAGTGTTCAGAGGGGCAATTTCTTCACACAGAGGGGGGTGAGTGTCTGGAACAAGCTGCCAGAGGTAGCAGTAGGGGCGGGTACAAATTTGTCTTTTAAAAATCATTTAGGTAGTTATATGGGTACGATGGGTATAGAGGGATATTGGCCAAATGCGGGCAATTGGGATCAGCTTAGGGGTTTAAAAAGAAAAGGGTGGCATGGACAAGTTGGGCCAAAGGGCCTGTTTCCATGCCGTAAACCTCTATGACTCTATGTCTCTGTCTTAAATACACTCAATGAACTGGCCTGCACAATGGCAATGAATTCCACAGATTCACCACCCTCTGGCTGAAGAAAGTGCTGCTCATCTCGGTACTAAAGGGTCATCATTTTATTCACTTTAAAAGAATGACTAGGTTAAGATTAGGGCAGTCAAGTTCAGTAGTGGGAAGTTGTGCGTGGAGTCCGAAGAGATCGGAGAGGCGCGCGAAATGAATATTTTTCGTCAGTATTCACACAGGAAAAAGACAATGTTGTCGAGGAGAATACTGAGATACAGGTTACTGGACTAGACGGGATTCAGGTTCATAAGGAGGAGGTGTCAGCAATTCTGGAAAGTGTGAAAATAGATTATCCCCCTGGGCCGGATGGGATTTATCCTTGGATTCTCTGGGAGGCAAGGGAGGAGATTGCAGAGCCTTTGGCTTTGATCTTTATGACCTCATTGTCTGCAGGAATAGTGCCAGAAGACTGGAGGATAGCAAATGTTGTCCCCTTTTTCAAGAAGGGAAGTAGAGACAACCCTGGTAATTATAGACCAGTGAGCCTTACTTCTGCTGTGGGCAAAGTTTTGGAAAGGATTATAAGAGATAGGATTTATAATCATCTCGAAAGTAATAACTTGATTAGGGATAGTCAACACGGTTTTGTGAAGGGTCGGTCGTGCCTCACAAACCTTATTGAGTTCTTTGAGAAGGTGACCAAAGAGGTGGATGAGGGTAAAGAAGTTGCTGTGGTGTACATGAATTTCAGTAAAGCGTTTGATAAGCTTCCCCACGGTAAGGTACTTCAGAAAATACGGACACATGGGATTGAGGGTGATTTAGCGGTTTGGATCAGAAATTGGCGAGCTGTAAGAAGACAGAGGGTGGTGGTTGATGGGAAATGTTCATCCTGGAGTTCAGTTACTAGTGGTGTACCGCAACGATCTGTTTTGGGGACACTGCTGTTTGTCATTTTTATTAATGACCTGGATGAGGGCGTAGAAGGATGGGTCAGTAAATTTGTGGACGACACTGAAGTCGGTGGAGTTGTGGACAGTACGGAAGGATGTTGCAGGTTACAGAGGAATATAGATAAGCTGCAGAGCTGGGCGGAGAGGTGGCAAATGGGGCTTAATGCGGAAAAGTGTGAGGTAATTCACTTTGGAAGGAGTAACAGGAATACAGAGTACTGGGCTAATGGTAAGATTCTTGGTAGTGTGGATGAGCAGAGAGACCTCGGTGTCCATATGCATAGATGCCTGAAATTTGGCACCAAGGTTGATAGGGTTGTTAAGAAGGCGTACGGTGTGTTAGCTTTGATTGGGAGAGGGATTGAGTTTCGGAGCCATGAGGTCATGTTGCAGCTGTACAAAACTCTGGTGCAGCCGCACTTGGAGTATTGCATACAGTTCTGGTCGCCGCATTATCAGAAGGGTGTGGAAGCATTGGAAAGGGTGCAGAGGAGATTTACCAGGATGTTGCCTGGTATGGTGGGAAGGTCTTATGTGGAAAGGCTGAGGGACTTGAGGCTGTTTTCATTAGAGAGAAGAAGGTTAAGAGGTGACTTAATAGAGGCAGACAAGATGATCAGAGGATTAGATAGGGTGGACAGTGAGAGCCTTTTTCCTCAGATGGTGATGGCTAGCATGAGGGGGCATAGCTTTAAATTGAGGGGTGATAGATATAGGACAGATGTCAGAGGTAGGTTCTTTACTCAGAGAGTAGTAAGGATGTGGAATGCCCTGCCTGCAACAGTAGTGGACTCGCCAACATTAAGGGCATTTAAATGGTCATTGGATAAACATATGGATGGTATTGGAATAGTGTAGGTTAGAGGGGCATTAAATTGGTTTCACGGTTTGCGCAACATCGAGGGCCGAAGGGCCTGTACTGCGCTGTAATGTTCTGTGTTCTATTATTCTGAGGCTGCGCCCTCGAATCATCATCTGTCCCACGAATGGAAGCATTTTTGCCACATCCACTCTATCGAAGCCTTTCGGTATTCTGTAAGTTTAATTGAGCACTGCCCCTTCCCACCACACCTCCCCCCCCCCCCGCCCCCCTGCAACCCCCGCCCCCGGTTATCCTTCTAAACTCCATTGACTACAGACCCAGAGTCCTCAAATGCTCCTCATACATCATGAAGCTCTGCTGGACTCTCTCCAGGACCATCACATCTTTCCTTTGAAACAGGGCCCAAAATTGCTCATGATACTCCAAGTGTGGTTTGACAAGAGCCTTCTAAAGCTTCAACAGTATTTCCCTGGTTTGGCAGCACGGATTATTTTAATTTCTAAATGTGGCAAAGACCTTGAGGTTAAAAAATAAAACTCATAGAAATCCTACAGTGCAGAAAGAGGCCATCCGGCCCATTGAGTCTGCACCGACCACAATCCCACCCAGGCCCTAACCCTATACCCCTACACATTCACCCGCTAATCCCTCTAACCTATGCATCTCAGGACACTAAGGGACAATTTTTTAGCATGGCCAATCAACCTAACCCGCACGTCTTTGGACTGTGGGAGGAAACTGGAGCACCCGGAGGAAACACACGCAGACACGAGGAGAATGTGCAAACTCCACACAGACAGTGACCCAAGCCGGGAATCGAACTCAGGTCCCTGGAGCTGTGAAGCAGCAGTGCTAACCACTGTGCTATCGTGCCGCCTCCAGTCGATTTCTCACCCACTGGGAGTTGCATTGATTATTGATCTGATGTCTGTGATCACCCTGAACAAATATTAAATTGGAGAGATGATGAAGTTTTAATTGTAATATCTAACGGTGTAACTGGGAGCAAAGTGAATTTGATAAAGTCTGGAATACAGGCTGGGGGAATGAGAGGGAAGCTGTTGTGCTGAATGAATGGTTCTTGTTGTCGGGAGGGATGGAGGGAGGGAGGCGGGTGTGGATGGGGGTAAATTTGAGAAGCTGCTTACATTTGAACTGGTTCCCAGTGCCTCTGAACAGCTGAACTGGGGAAGCTTTTGGGCAGAGACTCCACTGGTGCGGCTGCTGTTTCTCCTCCTGGTCGCCAGGGGTTGCTGTAGCGCTCCCAGCTGCTTCTCCACCCAGTGTCATCAGCGCCTGGACGCTGCCCTCTTTTTAGGTCAAACCAAATAAACAAACTCAGATTAAGTCAGGACAAAGTAAAAGGGGCAGCTCCCCAAAAGGAGGGGCAACAGCCCGAACAGAAATCAAAGTACAAAGGAAACTTAAAAACATCAAATTAAAATGTGATTATTCGGGTCGATAATGCACCCCAACCCCTACTGTGCCCAGCGGGCGCGGAAGGCGTCAACCGCGCCTGTGGACACCGCATGCTCCCTCTCCAGGGACACCTGGCCGCGAACATAGCCGCAGTAGAGGGGCAGACAGCCAGGGTGGACGGCCCCCTCGATCGCTCGCTGCCTGGACCGGTAAATGCCACATTTCACCAGGCCCAGGAGCAGGTTCACAAGGAGGTCGCCATCCCGACCCTCCCCTCTCTGCACCGGGTGGCCGTAGATCAGGAGCGTGGGACTGAACTGCAAACAAAACATAAATAAAAGGTTCTTTAGGAAAACATAAAGGGAGTGCAGCCTAAGACACACTACATAGACATGGTCCATGGACTCCACAAAGCAACAGAAAGGGCAGTCTTTGGAGCCTGGGAACCAGTGAATCCTACGGTTGTGCAGCACTGCTGCATGCATCACCCTCCACCCCAGGTCCCCGACATAATTGGGGGAGATCCCTCCTTAGAGGGACCTCCAGTGGGGACCCCCGCCGCCCTGCGGCAACAAGGCCCGCCAAGATGTATCCGGGGGACAGGCGAGGAGGCGGTAGTGGAAGGTGTGCAGCAGCAGCCCGCACAGGAAACGCCTCCGTGCGGTAGAAAAAGGCATGGAGGACATTTCCGCGAGGCGGCTCAGGCTGTGGGGCACCTCACCCAGGGAGGGGGGTTGAGGTTTTGGGCTAATGTGGAATTCCATCCGAACAGGGGAATGCTCGGGCGGGATCCCACCGCACGCCTGCGCTGCCTCGAGTTTGCGTGCAGTTTCGGGGCCGAGCACGACCGTCCTAAGGTCCAGGATGACTTTGGCCGCGTGCCGGACGGTCGTCCCCGTGCGCTCAGACAGGACGCGGGGACTCATCCAGCCCGCCCCTCCGCCATCGAGCACGTCCCCGATTCTGGTCACCCCGGCGTCCACAGCCCTCCTCTCCGCCAGCCACCTGAAGTTATACGGCTCGAGGAGCGGATTCCTGAGCAGCGGCTCTCGCACGAGAGCCGCTACTCCTGATGGGGGGGAACTGCGTCGCGAGGCGACCGTGTTCCAGACAGTGAGGAGGTCCTCATAAAAGACGGGCAACACCTGCAGGGCGGTCGAAGCACGCCCCAGTTCGATATGCAGGAGCTGCACGTCATAATTGAGGCCGTGCCACTGGCGGAAGAAATACGTCGCCATAGCACACCATTGTGGAGGGGGCTCAACGTAAAGGTGCCTCTGCAGGGCCTGGAGGCGGAAGGTCGCTATCTGAGTGCAGAGGCACACCAGACCTTGTCCGCCCTCCTCAAGCGGGAGTTACAGAACCGCAGCAGGGACCCAGTGCAGTCGATTGTCCCAGAAGAACCGCAGGTGGGGTTTCTGGATATCGGCGACAAAGCCAGGGGGAGGGGTCAAAGGGACCAGCCGGTACCACAGCATGGGGGCGACCAGCTGGTTTATGACGCGAACTCGCATAAACTCGTAGGACAGCACTCGGAGCAGTCCTGTCCAGCGATTCAGGCAGGCGGAGACTTTGGCCTCCAGCTCTCGCCAGTTCACCGGCCAGGATTCCTCGGCTGGGCAGAGATGGGTCCCCAAGTAGAGGAAGTTGGTCCTGCTCCAGGTAAAAGGCCTGAGCTCCTCCGGAAGGTGGTCCGTCTCTGACAAGGAATCCAGAGCACTTGGCCCAGTTGATCCTGGCGGAGGACACGGCGGAGTACACCGCCTGGCATTCTCGCATCCTCCGCAGGTCAGCCGGGTCCGTGAACATGAGGAGCACATCATCGTCGTAAGCTGACAGGACCACCCCTACGTCCGGTCCGTGCAGGGCCAAACCTGACAAACTCCTCCGCAAGAGGCGCAGGAATGGCTCCATGCATACGGAATATGCCTGGACGCTGCTCAGAGGTGGAACATCCGTGGTCTATGGAGGGGCGGGACCGTCGCCATATTGTTATGAAGTCACCGCGGGCCCCTCCCAGCCTTTTATTTTTCAATAAAAAGGAGAAAGTGAGAGAAATTCTGAGCCGGACAACCCGCCAGGAACGGAATTAAAATTAAATAAAATGCATATTTATATCAAAATGCCGGCGGCTGAACTGCGCATGTGCAGAACTTTCGCCCAGACGGCATCGCGCAGGTCACATTTTTAAAAAATAGAAAATGAAGCGACGTTCGTGAATCGAGCAGGAACCGAAATTGTGACGAGAGGATCGTAATTAAAATCATCAACATTTAAAGAAGATTAACATGTAGCTGCCTGTGCGCATGCGCATGAGGGGAATTCTCCCAGAGGGTAGCGGGCGGGTCGCCGCCCCATTGAAGCTGTCGCCCTGACATGGCCGCCGGCCGTCTCCACTGAGTTTGTTTATTTGGTTTGACCTAAAACGAGGGCCGACCGTCTCCACTGGCAACGCAAGATGGCCGCCAGCCGTTCTCCCACGCCAACGCAAGATGGCCGCCGGCGGTGGGTGTGATTGTGGCGTAGGCGCAGGTCTCCCTGCAGCCCATTGTCCAGGTTGCCCCCAGTGGATGTGGTTGGGATGGTGCAGCAGATGGAGCAACAATCCCAGTTTCAATGGGGGGAAAGAAGCTGCAATGCTGCTCCCTGTTGTACACTCCTCTCCAGTCTCTGCATTGCAGAGCGTTTAAAGCCAGAGAGTGAATTGTCCCCGCAGCAGCTTGACGCTCTTCCCCAGGTATCAAACCAGCCCCAATTAAAACCATAGAATCCCTACAGAGCATCGAGTCTGCATCGACAGAGCATCTTACCCGATTCCCCTAACCCTGCATATTCATCCTCCAATCCCCCTAACCCACACATCTTTGGAATGTGGGAGGATACCGGACCACCCGGAAGAAACCCATGCAGACACGGGGAGAACGTGCAGACCCCACTCATACAGTGACCCAAGGCTGGAATCGAACTCAGGTCACTGGCGCTGTGAGGCAGCAGTGCTAAACACTGTGTCACCGTGCTGCCACTCGGGCAAATGTATTTGTTTTGAACACGGGGCGGGCGGGGGGATTTCTAACTCACTTTGATTATTGGGTGGGGGGGTGATCTCAGCGTTGCCTCAATATCCACCCTCCGCCCCCGCCCCCCCCCCCCCCCCCCACCTCCCCCGCCTTCCTCCTATTGTTTCTTATTTAAAAACAACTCATTCCTCCACCTGGCCCACCGATAGGGTAAGAGAAAGCAGAGAAAAGGTTACGGCATAGAAAGGGGCCATTCAGCCCATCCCATGGTGCACCAGCTCGAGAAATAGAAACTAGCATTCCATTCTAATCCCACCTTCTAGTGACCCAATCCCTCGCCCCATCTTTACAGGTTACAACATTTCAGCTACAGATCCGGGTGTTGATCGAGTGAGTCGAAGGGTTTCTGTCTGAACCACCAGTTGACACAACGAATTCCAGACACCCACTACACTCTGAGTGAAAAGCTTCTTCCTAATATCCCCTTTAATCCTCCCTGCAATCCCCTTCAATCTGTGCGAACCCCACTCCCCCGGTAAGTGACGTCTCCCTGCTCCGGGGAAACTGCTGTTTCCTCTCCAACCTGTTTCGGCCCCTCAGATTTTTGGACAGCTCAGTTTGGTCTCCCCTCAGCCTCATGTGTTCTCAGCAAAACAACCCTGGCCAAGCCGATCTTTCCTCATCGTCGCAATTTCCCAGTTCTGGCAACACTTCTATAAATCCAAATGGTTATCCAGTCACATTAAGCTGTCCATTTAACATTGCTTCATCGCCAACTGTGACACTCGCAGAGACGGTGCAAATGTTCGAATATTTATTAAGAAAACAATGGAATATTTATTGAAATGTTCAGGTGAATCTCAATGATGGTCATTGACCAGGTCTACATTAAACAATCGTGCAGTCCAAGGTTAAAAGTAATCCAAGGTTATCCTGAAATTGGAGATTGCCGGTGACTCCCAATAGATTTATCAATTCGAGCAATCGTTTATAAAAGCACCAGGATTGTGTGGAACTTTAACATTAACATTTCGATCTTCATGAGGAGTATTGTGTTTACTGCAGGCCACCACTTCAGCACAGAGATTAGGAAGGGGACAGCGGAGACCTTTTGGAAGATTTTCAAAGATGAAATGCTTCAGTTATAAGGAGTTGTTGGAGAAGTTTGAGTTGTTGTGCTTCGAACATAGAAGATTAGAAAATAACCTAATCGTGGTTTTCCCGATGTGAGGTCTGGATGGAGTATGCAGGAAATGATTCCCTCTGCTTTAAAGTCAATTGCCAGGGGTCATGGATATCAAGGCAGTGGCAAACGACAGAGAAAGGACGGGAGCATGTTTGATGGGATCGCAGAGGTGGCAGTAGGTAATTTCATTAACAATTTTGAAAAGGGAATTGGAGAGCTATTTGAGGAAAAGCACCTGACAAGCACACAACTAATTAAAAACAACACAGGATAAATGAACGAAAATAACGCAGACAGGGAGAAGCAGGAACTTGCACACGAACGTACACACGCGCATCTGTGCACACAGGCAGACACATATATAATTAAACATAGAGTGACTTACACAAAGGGACAGAGGCTCAGAAAGACCACTGCCACCCATTAGGCCGATCATTCGTGTACTTAAGGCAGACATTCCGTGAATAAGGATTAGAAAAACATCTCTCATTGTTGAAAGGCAGAGGTTACCCTTCCGGGTGAGGCATGATCCATCCCAAAGGAACGTGGTGAAACTTGAAACTGAATGAGGAATAGGGGAAACATGTTGGGCAGGATTCGAACCGGAAGACTCCCATGTATATCCAGTCCATCAGCTTAACCACTGGGCTATAACAACACTGGGTCGTATTCTAAAACATTACACTGATCATCATTCAAAACAATTCGAATAAACATCACCGTCATGATGTGATTTCGACTTTTTAGTCAGGATGTAAATGCGTTTCATCACTCTGCTGGTTTCAGAGATCTGTATTCTTTCCACATTTCAGCCCAATATAATTTGACGTAGAAAGATATTTTTTTTCGACAAATACACGGATAATCCATGTGCATGCATCACAGTTGTGATATAAACAGTGAGACCGTGATGTAATCCAATACCGAGACAACACAATATCTCCCCTAAAGGCGCTATATGAACGCAATTTCTTATTTGATTCAGCTAACACCATGTTATAATGGTGTTATAATATAGATTTAGAATTCAAACCGACTCTCCCACGTACGAAGTACACATTGTATTCCTGAACGCCCGATTTGCAAATTTGAATTGAATTCGCGATTTTGCACGCTAATGTTTTGTTTTCTGTATTTATTACCACGGAAATACTCAGTCAAATACAATAAAAATAAAACATTCGACTAGTGTTGAATATTGAACTGCACTGAAAATGGTGCAAAAATCCTGAGGGTCCAGAAACATCTTAGACCCAGTCAGTTGTTTGGGTTCTTGAGTCAAGAGAGAAACAGAGTTAACGTTTCCAGTCCATGTGACTCTTCATCAGAGGTAAAAAGAGGGTTTCATTTTTATTACATTTTCAGCTCAATGGCTTCAGTTCAGGACTGAAATTTCCCAAAAGCCCCAAAGATATCCTGAACTTTCTTCTAAATCAATTGGTTAGTTCACATTCAGAAGCAAAAACACATCTCTTCCTTGCAGTTTATTACATACGGGGCTGAAAGTAGATTCACAATAGAGAAGAGGTTTGAGAGCAGCCAGTATCGAAACATCGCTTCTGCGACACTGCCACAGCCCCTCCAACTACTTCCCCTCACCTCCCTCACCATCCCATCTCGCCCCCTTTCCCCGACAAGTTTAATATTCATTCCCTTCCTCACTGTCACACAATGACAGCAGTGCGTTGAATATATAACAAACAATATATAAGTCCCCAAACCCCGTTCTGCAGCATCTTCCACACACAGGACCTCTATCACTTAGAAGGAGAAGTACAGGCAATAAGTTCGCAAATCAACACCTGCAGGTTACCTTCCAAGACGCATATGTTACTGTCCTGGTTCTGTGTCACCATTCTCTCACCTTCGCTGAGACAAAAACCTGGAAATGTCTCTGAAGATCACAGTGGATTTACCAACACCACGGGTTCAAGCAGTTGGCTCACAGCCACATTCAGAAGGATAATAAAGTTTTCTTTTTAAATAAATGGTGACCTTGCCAAAGACGCTCATGCACAGGAATAGAAACTTTTCTAAACCTCGGTCACCCTCTCTTGGCTTTGTGATCCAGTCTCTATTGAAAGTGACCCACAGTGCCCCCGCCTCATCATCTACACACTGACAGATACAAGAATATCACCCCCTGCTTCAGTGAGATTAATGTCCACGTTTTCTAGCTGGAATGCATTCCCTTCATCCGGAATTCAGCCGAGACAGCGTCCTTCCCACACAGAGTGCGACTGCCCATGACTCACAGGCTTCATGTCTGCATTGACTGGAAGGTTACAAAATGGCAAATGATGTGAAGGTGATGGGCAAATTTCCCGATGCGAGTCTCCCACTCTCCGTCCTTCTCTCTCCCTCTCTCCTGCTGTCTCTCACTCTTTACTTCACACTGTCTCTCCCTCTTTCTCCCTTTGTCTCGCTCTCCTCCTCTTTCTGCCTCTTTCTCTTGCTCTCTGTTGCTCTCTCTCTCTCGCCCTCCAGCTACCTATCTCCCTCCCGCTGTTTCCTTCTCGCTACGTCTTCTTCGCCCTATCATCGCTCCCTCTTTTTCCCATTCTCCAGTTGCCTCGTTTCCCTGCCTCCCGCTCTCGATATTTCTCCCTTCTGCTCTATCCCTTTGCTCTTGCTCTCTCCCCTTGTCTTTTGCTCCCGCGCCCTCCCCCCCCCTCCATCCGAGACCCCCCCCCCCCCACTTTCTAACTTCCCACTTGCTGTCATCCTCTATCGTAGTCTCCCCCTCTCGCTAGCGCTTCCTCTCACGGTCTCTCCTCCTCACTGTCTCCCCATTATCTCAATGCTTCACCCTCTCTCTCTCTCTCTCTCTAGTGAAGGGACATCTCATAGTCTGGCTTGTGAAAGTATCAGGCGCTCTCAATGTTTTTTGTTTCTCTCTCCAGTTCTCTCTCCCTCTGACACATTTTCCATCTCCCGATCTTATGAGTGGTTGGGATAGAGTTGTAAGAGGTGGGAGGTTAGTGAGGGATGAGTGGTTTATGAAATGTTGAGGTTGATATATCCGCCATCTTATCTCAATTTGTCGATGTCCTGGTAGCAGATGAAATGCGTCACCACATTGACAGATCTTTTTTTTTACTCTGTCACCTTGTCAGCTGTCTCCACATTAAGGTTTTGCACAAAATGTAATTTATTGATATATGGGATAACGTGTCTGCACCGATGGAAGGTTGGCTAGCCAACAGGAAACGGAGAATTGTTTGAACGGCTGTGACGAGTGGTGTGCCATCGGCATCTGTGCTGGGTTCACAACCTTTTTACAATTTGTATGTAAATTACTTGGATGAAGGGACTGAAAGAACGGTTGCTAAATTTGCTCATGACACAAATATTGGTTGACAATTGTGATGAGGGCAGAAGGAGGCAAATACCTGACAAATGGAATATGAAGTGAAGTAGAGGGAAATTCGCAATGTTGATGCGAATAATACGAAAGAAGCTCATTATCCAAATGATGAGAGGCGGTAGAGCTCTGAAATGCAGAGCGATCTGGGTGTCCTGGTGCTTGAATCGCAAAAAAGCTAGTATCCAGCTGCAGCAAGTCATTGGGAAAGCGAATGGAAGGGTAAAATTTACTGTGAGGGGAAATGAATACAACATTCGGGAGGTTGTGCTTCAGTTAGATAGGGCATTGGTGAGATGATAACAGGAGACTTGTGTACATCTCTGGTCTCCTTATTTAAGGAAAGATGCAAATTTATTGGAAGCAGTTCAGAAAAAGTGTCCTGCACTAATATCTGTAAAGGGCTGGTTGCTGGTAAAATAAGTTTGGCGAGATCAGGTTTGCATTCACTGCAGTTTAGGAGAGTAAGGAGCGATTTGATCAAAACTTCTAAGATCATGAAGGGTACTGAAAGTGTAGATGTGGAAAGAATGTTCTCTCTTGCTGAAGAATCTAGAGCGAGGGGCCACTATTTGCAATATGGGGTCGTCCATTTACCGGACAATATTTCTTTATTGTTGTACAGTAAGCGATTAGTTAATGAATTCCTAATGTATGCCAAATTTCCCATTTCCTTGTATGATTACACCCAACGTTACACCCAACATGTTTCTGAACTCTTTCACGAATAACCTCACAATTCCCCAATTTGACAGAAATTTGAAGCAATTTGACTGCTTCTTCACCTGGCACTCTCTTCTCCCACCGCTGGTGTCGGTGTGTCACTCCCTCTCTCTCTCTGCACTCTTTCCTCCCACCGCTGGTGTCGCTGTCACTCTCCCCTTCGCTCTGTCACTCTCTCATCCCACTGGTGGGGCAGCTGTGCTCCCCCCTTCTCGCTCTGTCACTTTCTTCTCCCACCGCTGATGCCCCTGTTTCTCGTCCTCTCGCTCTGTCACCCCGATCACGGCTGGTGTCACTGTCTCTCCCTTTTTCGCCTTGTCACTCTCTCCTCCAATCCCTGGAGTTGCTGTCTTTTCCCCTCTGGTTCTGTCACTCTATCTTCCCACCGCTATAGCTTTGTTTCCCCCCTCCCTCGGTCACTCACTCAAACCATCGCTGGTGTCACTGCCTCTCCCCCTCTGGCTCTGTCACTCTCCTCCCACAGCTGGTGTTTCTGTTTCTCCTCCTCCTCACTCGCATGGTGGCACAGTGGTTAGCACTGCTGCGAGACAGTGCCAAGGAATCGGGTTCAATTCCTAGCTTGGTCATTTTCTATGCGAAGTCTGCACGTACTCCCCATGTCCGTGTGGGTTTCCTCCGGGTGCTCTGGTTTCCTCCCACATTCAGAAAGATGTGTTAACGGAGGATTGGGCATGCTAAATACTCACTCAGTCTACCCGAACAGGCGTCACTGTGGATTTCACAGTAACTTCATTGCATGTCAAGGTAAGCCTACTTGTGATACTAATAAATAAACCCTCTCCTCCAACCACTGGTGCCACTGTCTCTGCGACTCTCTTCTCAACAACTTTATTGACAACAAGTCGTTGTGGACCTGACACAGCGGAATACAGCAAGTTCAGTGGCAGAAAACAAGCGCGAGCGAGGTGGGCCGATATTTAAACATTTCCGTCTTAATCTGCGCTCAGAACATGGTACTTAATTGTTCAGTTTTATCACCATTCCCAGTATTTATGTATTTGTCAAATGACGGCCTTCAGCTGATGCATATTTTTATTTTAATGGCCGTAACGACCGAAGGATGGTTAGAATTGCCGGGCGATAGTGCAGGGGCTGATCTGGAGTAAATGAAAACTAATGGATTACTGGATATAAATCTTGTGAAATTATAATGAAAAGGAGACATGGAAATCTGACCAGCATCTTCACATCTCCCGGCGCACACAACGGTGCCGAGTACGAGCGGTAGTGCTGGGACGCAACATCATGTTGTATTCAGTTGCTTGGGAAATGCAGTGGACCCTCCCCCTCGCCTCCATGACAATCTAGAGTGCATTAAATGACGATAACGGAAACAAATCATGTATTTATCTGCCCTAATCTTTATTTAAAGAAAAGCTTTTACGAAATAAATTTCAAATGCACTTGACAAAAATACACATCAAATTTTGAATTATAGTAACTGCTCCGTTCCGCAATGCAATGCGATGTTACAGCTTTAATATGGACAGTGCAACACTCGAGATATATTCTCCGTTGTTTCTCATTGTTCATTGAACCGAACGTTTACTTTTTCACGCAAAA
Organism: Mustelus asterias; assembly: GCF_964213995.1. Classification (NCBI taxonomy): domain Eukaryota; kingdom Metazoa; phylum Chordata; class Chondrichthyes; order Carcharhiniformes; family Triakidae; genus Mustelus; species Mustelus asterias. The sequence goes on from NC_135822.1 coordinate 51,069,615, forward strand.
CAAAAAAAGGCAAAACACAGCATGAAGTAACAACCTATTGATACAAAAACAACTGGACTTAAAGCATATTCGACATGGCGATATTTGTGGAAAAGTTCAGGGGCGTTCGCTTTCATTTAGTGCCATGATTCATATGTCTGAGGACGTCACATCCTGGATTTGTTGATGACTATGACCTGAAACGGTAAAAGAGAAATGAGTGAGGATTACAATCATTTCCACAATCAGTTCAACACTTCAGAAGTACTTGTATTATATTCCAGCTCAACTGGCTGTTTCTTTCTATGCAAAACACACTGCACATTTTCTCCGACACCTTCAATGTAATACACCAATGAAAATACTGCAGGAAATCACAGCAGAAACCACGTGAGACAGGTCACATCCCTCCACTGGCACGCCCATTGCAAAATGTCATCAAAATACGGTTTAACAGTATATTGTGTATGTATAACTTCGGAGATGCATTGTCACTGCCCAGTGACAGGTAAAACCCCAGCTTGTGCCACATATTGCATTGTTATTCTTAGCTGGCGTGGAAAGAACCGACAAGAGGGGTCAATGCGAATCTACTGTACACTGTGGGGGTAGACATATTTTTAGTGAACGTTGGGCTTAAAATAGATTCTTTGTTTAATTCAATTCTGCGCATTCGCGACAGGAACTAAAAACAAATGCCGCATTATTCTTTGGTCGACTGCACACCAGAGCGAGTAGATTCCACACAAGAGGGCGGGAGATTGCAGTAATAATCAGAGGCGATAATCAATTCAGAAAGCTGTCAAAGAACAAAGAACAAAGAACAGTACAGCACAGGAAACAGGCCCTTCGGCCCTCCAAGCCTGTGCCGCTCCTTGGTCCAACTAGACCAATCGTTTGTATACCTCCATTCCCAGGCAGCTCATGTGACTATCCAGGTAAGTCTTAAACGATGTCAGCGTGCCTGCCTCCACCACCCTACTTGGCAGCGCATTCCAGGCCCCCACCATCCTCTGTGTAAAAAACGTCCCTCTGATGTCTGAGTTATACTTCGCCCCTCTCAGCTTGAGCCCGTGACCCCTCGTGATCGTCACCTCCGACCTGGGAAAAGCTTCCCACTGTTCACCCTATCTATCCCCTTCATAATCTTGTACACCTCTATTAGATCTCCCCTCATTCTCCGTCTTTCCAAGGAGAACAACCCCAGTCTACCCAATCTCTCCTCATAGCTAAGACCCTCCATACCAGGCAACATCCTGGTAAACCTTCTCTGCACTTTCTCCAAAGCCTCCACGTCCTTCTGGTAGTGCGGCGACCAGAACTGGACGCAGTACTCCAAATGTGGCCTAACCAGCGTTCTATACAGCTGCATCATCTGACTCCAGCTTTTATACTCTATACCCCGTCCTATAAAGGCAAGCATACCATATGCCTTCTTCACCACCTTCTCCACCTGTGTTGCCACCTTCAAGGATTTGTGTACTTGCACACCTAGGTCCCTCTGTGTTTCTATACTCCTGATGACTCTGCCATTTATTGTATAACTCCTCCCTACATTATTTCTTCCAAAATGCATCACTTCGCATTTATCCGGATTAAACTCCATCTGCCACCTCTCCGCCCAATTTTCCAGCCTATCTATATCCTGCTGTATTGCCCGACAATGCTCTTCGCTATCCGCAATTCCAGCCATCTTCGTGTCATCCGCAAACTTGCTGATTACACCAGTTACACCTTCTTCCAAATCATTTATATATATCACAAATAGCAGAGGTCCTAGTCCAGAGCCCTGCGGAACACCACTGGTCACAGACCTCCAGCTGGAAAAAGACCCTTCGACCACTACCCTCTGTCTCCTATGGCCAAGCCAGTTCCCCACACATCTAGCCACTTCTCCTTGTATCCCATGAGCCTTAACCTTCTTAACCAACCTGCCATGTGGGACTTTGTCAAATGCCTTACTGAAATCCATATAGACGACATCCACGGCCCTTCCTTCATCAACCGTTTTTGTCACTTCCTCAAAAAACTCCACCAAATTTGTAAGGCACGACCTCCCTCTGACAAAACCATGCTGTCTGTCACTAATGAGATTGTTCCGTTCTAAATGCACATACACCCTGTCTCTAAGAATCCTCTCCAACAACTTCCCTACCACGGACGTCAAGCTCACCGGCCTATAATTTCCTGGGTTATCCCTGCTACCCTTCTTAAACAACGGGACCACATTCGCTATCCTCCAATCCTCAGGGACCTCACCCGTGTCCAAAGAAGCGACAAAGATTTCCGTCAGAGGCCCAGCAATTTCACCTCTCGTCTCCCTGAGCAGTCGAGGATAGATGCCATCAGGCCCTGGGGCTTTGTCAGTTTTAATGTTCCCTAAAAAACCTAACACTTCCTCTCTTGTAATGGAGATTTTCTCTAACGGGTCAACACCTCCCTCCAAGACACTCCCGGTTAACACGCCCCTCTCCTTAGTGAATACCGACGCAAAGTATTCATTTAGGATCTCCCCTATTCCCTTGGGTTCTAAGCATAATTCCCCTCCTTTGTCCCTGAGAGGTCCGATTTTCTCCCTGACAACTCTTTTGTTCCTAACGTATGAATAGAATGCCTTAGGATTCTCCTTAATCCTGCCTGCCAAGAACATCTCGTGACCTCTTTTTGCCCTTCTAACTCCCCATTTGAGATCTTTCCTACTCTCTCTGTATTCCTCCAGAGCTCCATCTGTTTTCAGTTGCCTGAACATAACGTACGCCTCCCTTTTCATTTTAATCAGATCCTCAATTTCCCTGGTTATCCACGGCTCTCGAATCCTACCTTTCCTATCTTTCCTTTTTACAGGCACATGCCTATCCTGCAGCCTTATCAATAGTTCCTTAAAAGACTCCCACATGCCAGACGCGGACTTACCCTCGAACATCCTCTCCCAATCAACATCCACCAATTCCTGCCTAATCCGGCTATCGTCAGCCTTCCCCCAATTTAGCACCCTGCCCGTAGGACAGCACTCATCCTTGTCCATTACTATCCTAAAGTTAACAGAGTTGTGGTCACTATTTGCCACATGTTCCCCTACTGAAACTTTGACGACCTGACCGGGCTCATTTCCCAGAACGAGGTCCAGTATAGCCCCCTCTCTAGTCGGGCTATCTACATACTGTTCCAAAGAACCTTCCAGTACGCATTTTACAAATTCCTCCCCGTCCGGTCCCCCAGCTCTCAGCACTTTCCAGTCTGTGCCAGGGAAATTAAAGTCCCCCACTACAACAACCCTATGTTTTCTGCACCTATCCAGAATCTCCTGACATATCCTTTCCTCCACTTCCCGTGGGCTGTTGGGTGGTCTGTAGTACACCCCCAGCATAGTGACTGCACCCTTCCTGTTTCTGAGTTCCACCCACAGCGACTCAGTACATGACCCCTCTAAGTTGTCTACCCTCTGCACCGCGGTAATATGCTCCTGAACTAATATCGCTACTCCCCCACCTTTTTTAGCCCCTCCTCTGTCTCGCCTAAAACACTTATACCCCGGAATATTCAACTGCCAGTCCTGTCCTTCTTTTAACCAAGTTTCCGTCACCGCAACCACATCCAAATTCCGCACAAGCATTAAAGCCCTAAGTTCGTCTGTTTTACCCGTTACACTCCTCGCATTGAAGCAGATGCACTCCAGACCTCCAGGCCCAGTCAGGTCCTCCTCCTCCAGAGTGCTCCTCTTCTTAGCTAGCCTTGCCCTGGCCCCCAGCTCGACCCCAGCCTCAGTATTTACTGACCTCCTGTTTTGTTCCCCACCCCCCTGCCACACTAGTTTAAATCCTGCCGAAACACTCTAGCAAAACTCCCAGCCAGGATATTTGCTCCCTTCCAGTTAATGTGTAACCCATCCTTTCTGTGCAGTTGCCATCCTGACTTGAAGATTTCCCAGTTATCTATGAATTTAAAACCCTCCCTCTTGCACCAGTCCTTTAGCCACGCGTTCAACTGTAGAATCTCCCTGTTCCGAGCCTCACTTGCACTAGGCACCGGGAGCAGTCCAGATATTGCTACCCTGGAGGTCTTACTTTTTAGCCTAGCACCCAACTCCCTGAATTTCTCTCGTATGACCCCCCTGCTCTTCCTACCTACATCATTTCCCCCAATGTGTACAATCACATCCGTTTGACTACCTTCCTTTTTAAATATGCTTCCTACCCTCTCGGAGACATCCAGTACCCCGGCACCAGGGAGGCAGACTACCATCCTGGATTCTCATTCAGTCCCACATTACCGCCTGTCCGTGCCTCTAGCCATTGCGTCCCCCACAACGATCGCTCTCCTAAACCCCTTCTTTCCCTTCCGGACCCCTGAGCCTGTCTCCGTGGAGGCGATCTGGTCCTCGTGGCTTACCCCTGGAGGGTCATCCCCCTCCACAGAATCCAAAACAATATACCTATTTTGGAGGGGGACAACCACAGGGGATCCCTCCACAGACTGCTCACTCCCTTCCCTTCTCCCATCTGTTGCCCATTCCTTTCTTTTATGGGAGACTGCCACTGGGGTACTTTCTGGCACATCACCCTTCTGACTATTACCCCTCCTAACCGTGACCCACGTGTCTTCCTTCTGAGACCCTGGTGTCACTACCTGACTATAACTTTTATCTATTACTCTCTCATTTTCCCTAACTAAACTGAGTTCATCGAGCCTCAGCTCCAGCTCCCTTACACGATCCTTCAGGAGATGCAGTTCCACACATCTGGCACAGATATGGACTTCCGGGAGGCAAGTTGTCTCCAGGAACTCCCACACCCCACACCGAATGCAGTATACTGGCCTCCCACTCATACCAGTCATGTCCTTTTTAGTTTTGGGGATAAAACAAAAAGGGGGTGTAACCGAAGAAAAACAAACAAACAACCTTCCTCGCCTTCGCCGAAGCCCTGTGAGCCAAAGCCCTTTTAGCTCTCACTCTGTCCCCTGCTCACTCCGCTGCCCGCTAACGACGCTGTCCGCTCAAAGGTGTGGCCTACTTTTAAGCCCTCCAAAACCTTCCCAGGCTGTTGCTGGGCCTATTTCCTGTTTAGAAAAAAACCTCCGATTTTTTTCACTAATTTAACTGAAAAGAAAATAAAATAAATTAGTGCACACACAAGCTCCCTTACCCTCAGCCTGCTCCTGTGGAACAATGTCGCAGCATGGGACTCCATGAAGGACATCAGAAATGACCAGGGATTTCCTCACAGTATCCATGAAATACTAAATTTCAATCTGAAGTCAACTTTGTTCATTAATTTAGCAATCAATTAAACATTGCACAAAAACATCAATATTCAAATATTGGAATATAATACAAGTACTTGTGAAGTGTTGAACTAATTGTGAAATGATTGTGTGAATTTTAATCACTGGTTGAAATCAAGTCTTTATAACCTCTCAGCTGGAGCTACTTAATTAGAAAGCAGTATTAATGTAGCTTCAGAAGCCTTGAATTTCGGGGCACAAACAAAGGCTCTTCAGTGTGGCCTCGTCTGGAGCTTCGTGAGACAGGAAGTCACAGGGCTGAGTTTGAAGGAATGATGCAATTTAATTTAATGGTTTACTTCAATCTAAATACCAATCTGCAGTCCAGAATTTTTTAATTAATGAAAACAAAATAAGGGCAGCACGGTGAGACAGTGGTTCGCACTGCTGCCTCACAGCATCAGAGACCCCGTTTTCAATCCCGACCTGATTGTGAAGTTTGCATATTCTCCCCGTGTCTGTGTGGTTTTCCTCCGGGTGATCTGGTCCAAAAAGTGCAGATTAGGTTGATTGACCAAGCTGAATCGCCCCTTAGAGTTTCGGCAAACAAGCAGGGAAAATATATAGGGCCTGGCGCGGAGGTGCCACTGATGGTGGACTGATTGCGATACTGTTGGGATAGTGGCTTCTCATGTGATTGGAGTAACATCCCAATTCATGGCACCATATTTGGCTCCATTGTGCGAGAAAGAAGCAGAAGGTGTGGGAATGCAATATTGATAGGAGATTCAATTGTCAGAAAAATTGGAAGGCATTTCTTTGGCTGGAAACGATACTCCAGGCCGATCTGTCGTGTCCCTGGTGCTCGGCTCAAGGATGTCTCCGAGTGGTTATTCTGATATTGTGCAGGGGGCGCTGAGCAGCCACTTGTTATGATTTGCATCGGTTTTAATCAAATGGGTTAAAAAAAACATTCGATCCAAAAAGCCGAATATGGGGAGTTGGGAAGTAAATTGAAAAGTATTACCTCAAATGTAGTGATTTCAGAGTTACTATCAGCTCCATGTGTTCGTCAAAGTATATGCAGAAGGACATATCAGCTGATACCCGGCTGGGAAATGGTGCTATGGTGACGGGTTTTAGATTCCTGGGACTTTGGGGCCGGTTCTGGGGATGCGGGGAGCGGGGGTGAGAGGGGGAGGGGAGCGGGTGGGATCAAAACAAACTGGACGAGTTGATCCTGGCCAGAACAGGACATGCCGTCCTATGGCGAGTATTTGATAGTATGGTTAGGAAGGAATGAAGTGGACTGACAAGTGGATGGGAATGCAAACGGTGCGGCATAGAAAGGAGAAACACGAGAAACAGTAATAACAGAGAGAACAATAAAATGCAAAATCGGGTGATGGCTTAATCAAGGACGAGAGGCAAATATGGCCACAACGCAAATAATGATTAATATTGGCTAAAAAGTCAACACTAAACGCTTTATATCTCAATGCACAAAGAGTTCAGAATAGGTTAGATGAACAGACATCGCAAACTAACGTACCGGGATTTGAGTGAATAACTTTTACGGAGGCTTGGTTGAAAGTAAATCAAAGCTGGGACCTTAATTTTCAGGGACATTCGACCTTCCACAACGACAGCAGAGAAGGAGAATATGGTGGGGTAGCACTGTTAATAAGGGCTGAAATGAGCACTTTTGTGGGAGAGCATCTGGGCATGGATGAAATGGAGTCCATGAGGATGGAGGTAGAAAACAGCAAGGGAAAAAATACATTAGTAGGAGGATAGAATACACCCTGAAACAATATCCACGTCGCAGGAAGGCAATATATCAACAAATAATAGGAGCATGTAAAAATAATAGAACAATAATTATATGTCAATTTAATCATTGTGTTGATTGTTTTAATAAAGTTGGGAAGGATAGCTGCAGCAAGAAAGTCACAGAGGACATTATGGATAGATTATTGGAACAATATATCATGGTGTAATCCAGGAAACAACCAATCTTGACTGGCCATGGTTAAAGAGGCAGCTTTAATAAATGACGGCGGAATAAAGGATCCCCTGGGAAGTTGTGATCATAACATGATAGGATTGAATAATCAGTTTGAGTGTGAGAACTCTGTCAGAAACAGCCATGTTTGTATTAAATAAAAGGAATTCCAATGTGAGCATAGTGTTAGATGAAGTAAACTGGGCAGATAGATTAGCAGGGAAGGGAGTGAACACGCAGTAGCCAGAATTCTAGGAGGTAATTCATGACTCTCAGCAAAATTATATCCCGATAAGGAGTAAAGATTCCAAGGGAGGGATAAACCAATCATGGCTCACCATGGGAGTGAAGGAGAGAATTGATTTTAAAGACAAACGCTATCAGGAAACATATGACATTTATAAGCTCAAAGACTGGGAGACATTCATAATCCAGCAAAGAAGGTAGAAAAAGATATTATAGGGAGACAAAAAAAAAATACTACGACTAGCAAGAAATATAAAACTGTCAAAAGATCTTCACGAAAGATACAAAAAGGCAGAAAGCTCAAAGTAAACCACTTCCCCTTGGAAAATGATTCTGGAAATTGTAGAGGACTTAAACAGATATTCTTTATGATGCAATATATTTCGAACACCCCATTAGTACTACAGAATGTGGCGGAGGAGTCAAGTACCATGTCCATCACTGGAGAATAAATATTAGACAAACTAACGGGCATAAGGGGTGATTTTTCCACTGGCCTTGCAATTATCATCCTAAACGTAGTAGCCACAATGTTTGCATTGATTGCAATCTTCCAGAAATCCTTGGATAATGGAGATGGGCTTAAGAATGGGAAAACTGCCAAGGTGACACCACTATTCAAAAAGGGAGAGGGAGGCAGAGAACGGCTAACAATAGATAACCCCAAATTCAATCATTTGTAAAATGTTGAAATCAATTTTTAAGGAAGTAACAACAGCACATTTGGAAAATCATAATCTCATCAAGTCGAGTCTGTATGGGTTCATGGACGGAAAATTGTGTTGACAATTTATTAAATATTTCAAAAGATGTGTCAATCTGATTGGATAGTGTGGAAGAAATAGATGTGTTGCATTCGATCTTCCAGAAGTCTTCACCAAAATAGCTCTTAAAATAACAAAGAACAAAGAACAATACAGCTCAGGAACAGGCCCTTCGGCCCTCCAAGCCCGCGCCGCTCCCTGGTCCAAACTAGACCATTATTTTGTATCCCTCCATTCCCACTCCGTTCATGTGGCTATCGAGATAAGTCTTAAACGTTCCCAGTGTGTCCGCCTCCACCACCTTGCCCGGCAGCGCATTCCAGGCCCCCACCACCCTCTTTGTAAAATATACGTTCTACTGATATCCGTGTTAAACCTCCCCCCCCCGCACCCCCTCCCTCACCTTGAACTTATGACCCCTCGTGAAAGTCACCACCGACCTGGCAAAAAGCTTCCCACCGTTCACCCTATCTATGCCTTTCATAATTTTATACACCTCTATCAGGTCACCCCTCATCCTCCGTCTTTCCAGTGACAACAACCCCAGTTGACCCAATCTCTCCTTATAACTGAGCCCTTACCGACCAGGCAACATCCTGGTAAACCTCCTCTGCACTCTCGCTAAAGCCTCCACGTCCTTCTGGTAGTGTGGCGACATAACATAAGAGCGCATGATTTTGGAGGTAGTATATTGGCATTGATAGAAAATTGGCGAATGAGCAGGAAACAGCGAGTGGGGATAAGGGGTTCTTTTTCAGTTTGGCGAACTATAGCCAGTAGGTATGACAGGGACTCAACTCTTTACAACATATTTTAATAATTTGGAGGAAGGAAACAAATCTACTGGAGAAAACTTTAAAGATTGCGCTAAAATTGGTAGAAATACACGTTTTGAGACGGCTGCAAACATTTTACAAAGACATATTGATGGGTTAAGTGAGTGGGCAAAAAATTGGCACCAAGTGTAAAATGAGAAATTGTTCTTTTTAGAAGGGAGAAAAATAATAATATTGAATTATTTAATTGTAGAAAAACTGCAGGAAGCTAAAATACACAGGAACTCGGTGGTACTTGTACACGAATCATAGAAGGGCAGCGCACGGGGGGTTTCAGGTAATTATTACTTGATACCGGAAAAACCACAAATTGAGGACTGAACATTTGTGTCCCTTAATCAATAGAAACACTATTTAATGAGGTGCAGTTCAAAGAAAGGTCCCAAGGATGATTGCACGCATGCAGGGATAGTTTTAGGAGGAAAGGCTAAATAGTTTCGCGCTACACGCATTGATATTCAGAAGAGTGAGAGGTGATCTCATTGAAATATAGGATCCTAATGGGGCCTGACAGGATAAATGCTGAGAGGATGTTGCACCGATTAGAGATTCCAGCACCAGACTGCGCAGACTCACAATAAATGGACACCAATTTAAGACTGAAATTTGAAGGATATTCTCCTCTCAGCGGGTTGTGAATCTTTACAATTCGTTGCCACACAGAGCTGTGGAGGCAGAGTCCTTATGAACATTGAAGGCTGAGATAGGCACATAATTGATCAGTAAAGGAATCGAGTGTTACAGGGAAAGGGCAAGAGAGTCAATATGATGAATGTCTGATCAGTGATGATCCACTGAAGGGCGGATCAGGCTCGAACGGCCTAATCCTGTTCTAATTTCTTATCAACTTACGTTGTACTGAACGCGATCGACTGTCTAAGAAGAGGAACAATCAATGATTTATCTCACCCAGAGTGCGGAGATCACCACTGGAACTTGTCAAAGTGAAGATACGTCAGCGTCCCGGTTCAGCAGCAAGTGCCCACGATGAGAGTCAATGGTTTCAGCCTTAGCATCGTCATAGTCTGACAAAGCAGGAACTGAGAGGTAAAAGTATTTGAATTGAAGTTAATTAGTAATGAGGGACAGTTAGAATCATATCTTCAAATGTCTATTTCCACAGTAATTAAAACTCTATTGTATTGTGGAGGCCAGTGACTTTGAGCGCGGAGAATTATTGGGCCAAGTTTTATCATAATATTTTCAAGTTTAGTTGAAGTTTATACCGTTCCCAATGAGTCACCGATCCCACCAACTGGAGCCCATTTCACAGCCAAGAGAGGCCTCTGGGGGAAATGCATGGAACTTTTAAAAAAATGTCATTTATATTGCTGGGAACAATGGTAAGAAATTGTTTCAGCCACAACATTTCTGTAATTGAAATCATTCTGCAATACCTGAGCTACCTGGCACTGCCATTTCATGTTGTACACGTCATGGTGTACAGTTTCGGAGATTTAAGAAACTATTTTGATATTACAGAGTGAGCAGGTTCGGAAGGAAATGTTCGGATGTGAACTTCGACCTACCCTGTATAGAGGATGATTCCACTTCTGGAGATTCTGATCCAGGATCCGTGTCTCCCAAACTGTGACTGGTGTAATAGTCAACCTGATTGAAGGAGTCAATGGTTGAAGAAACTGGTAAGCACAAAAGAATTGGTTGTTAGGCAAACTGTTTGTGGTTGAGTCATTACGATGTTATCATGGCAGAGAATGATTCAGAAAGTTGAAGTCGAGATCACAACAACTTCATCGCCTCTGTGACAATGCCCTGCAATTTGATCATGGTACCAATTTGTGAGAACAGTCAGCAGACTGACTGCAGCGGTTCAAAATGAAGAACCAGCACCCACTTCATTGTACAATCGGTGTTACTCTGGCTCCAAAATGCCCAGTCCTTTCGGAGAGACAATGCGTGAAATATCAGAGAATAGGAAATTATTTAAGAGAAAATCCATTTTGTCTGGGTCAGTTGACCGACTTTCTGATCCAGAATCTCTTCGCCCTGCCACACTATTATCTTCAGAGGTGAAATTCCATCGAATTATAGAATCACAGAAACCCTACAGTACAGAAGGAGGCTATTCGGCGCATAGAGTCTGTATGGGCAACAATCCCACCCAGGCTCTATCCCCGTAACTCCACATATTTACGCTTTTAATCCCTCTAAACCTCCACTGAGGGGCAATTAAGCATGGCCAATCAGCCTAACGTGCACATCTTTGGACTGTGGGAGTAAACCGAAGCACCTGGAGGTAACCCACGCAGACACGGGGAAACCGTGCAAACTCCACACAGTGACCCAAGCTGGGAATCGAACACAGTTCTCTGGAGCAATGAGGCAGCAGTGCTAACCACGTGCCACCGTGCCGCCATCAGTAGTGAAAACAAATCATGGAAGCCGTGGGTGAGACGCCAGAAACGAGAATGAATAGGCCAATTGGGATTTTTAAAAATTCTGTTCAGCCATTCCGAATAGGTCTCAACCGTTCTTACTGTTGACATTGTTGTAATTTTGTTCAAACTTCTCCTGAACCCTGTATCGTTTTACTGAAATCCTTTTCAGAGCCATGCAATCCACTCAAAATGGCATCAAAGCAATGTTCAGTTGACATGCACCCTCGCTCTTTTGAGCAATGATTCGGCGAAAAGCTGCAATTCTGCCTCTGCTCGAATTTTCCTTTCTTTGAAAATGCATGGATGGAAATGTTCCAATGAGTTTTATGTTTTTAGTTCGTTTTTGTTTCTACCTGTTGATACCATTCCCATTCACAGCTTGTGAAGTCATGAACTGAAGTGTTATCTCTGGTATAAACTGAAACAAACAATTGATTAATATTTCTGTAATTTCAGCATTGTTGACAATTGGTAAAAACTATCCCTCGAAAATACCTGAAGTTAATTCTGAGTTGGCCGTTTTATTTCCGTTTTGATTGAATATTTTGCTATTTCAGTTAACACTCCATTCTTTACTAATATAGTAGTCCTCGTTTGTCACCTTCACTAATTACATCATCTTTTTTCCCGATTCCACATCTCACTTAGCTCAGTTCGCTACTCCACTGAGTCTAACAAATTTCCCCCGTTGTTTTTCCTTGTTTGCATTGGCGATGTTTCTTTATACTTAATAGTTTGCATTTGTTTTTTGCTTGTTCTTGTTATATTTTTCCTTTGATTCGGTCCAAAAATGGTTTTAAAACGACCCATTTTAGCAAAAAAAAACCTATTGTACTCCAGGTACTTTCCCAAATACTAATCTGTCCCTGTAATTAGGTGCTGTGTACGCGGCCAGCAGTAATGTATTGAATTGATTTACATATTCAATCAAATGTTTTACTTATTATTATTTAGATCAGACTTTGATGTGTGCAAGGTGCAAAGCAGTTGGAAATTGGAAACAGCTACTCTACTCGCTATTTTTACACAGAAGGCAAAAATATTCTTGAAGAATAATGAACATTGGTAATCTAATCAGTACTCGAATCCTCTCAAGATAAATAAGGGCATTTAATAAGTCTCCTTTCTACATGAGCACGGTGAGAGTAATGATTCTCTTGACCATGGTTAAAGGGGGTAAACATGAAGCGGCATTTTTGCAGTGTAGCTTGGGTTTTAAAAAGAACACAAACCTGAAACACGAGACTGAGTGTATAGCTTGGCGGGAGGAATATTATCTATTTCTTCAAAATTGCTTGGTATAAAACAGAAGGTGGATCCCAGCTACCAGCAACAGGTTCTGTTGGAGGAAGATCGGGGCAGGTAGCATGTTGTTACATTCTGGAACTATATTTCAGTTCCGGATTTTTATTGATTTTATATCTCACTCTATGTCGAGGTGAGATTCAAACCAGGGTCCCGTGGAATTTATTTTGTTTCTCTGCATCATCAATCCAGTGATGATACCACTGCTTCCATCACAAGGAACACTGAGACATTTAGAGACCAATGAAGGTCAGCGCATAAGATATGAATCAAGAGACCTCGGTGCGAGTTCAGATACATGCAATAGTTTTGTTTATCTGTTCAAAACTAGTGGTGCAAAAGGCAGACATTCATCAAATTCCATGGCCATGTTTTAACCTGGAGCTGGTCGGTAACCTGTCACCAGAGGAGCGCCATTCCATACCAGGCGTGGCCGAACAGGATTATCTCCCACTCTCACCGCATGACATTGTTGCCTTGGAAGGATTTTACAGGAAGTCCTGACACTTTCTTCGTATAAAGTCTTGGGACCGAACGTGAAACATCTGACTCTCTGGGACCGAACGTGAAACATCTGACTCAGAGAGAGGGAGGCTACTCATAATACCATCGGCATCGATCCTGTAATATTAGTGGAATAGTTTGCTGGGATGCCGTATTGGCATTGATAATTGTGGAAAATCATACCATCACGTCTCAAAATGGGTCGAGTACTGTTAGAGAACTTGACACGGCAAAAAACTCAGTGTTGGTTTGGAACCAATTGCAAGTGGAAACAAAATGTGAGTTGCGAAATAATTAATGAACACAGTGGAACATAGGAAATAGGAGCGAGATTGGGCAATTCAGCCATTTGAGCCGGCTCCACCATTCTATATGATCATGGCTGATCTTATCCTGCTTTCAAATCCACAAACCTGCCTGCCTCATTTGAGCTTTGTCCAGCTTTCATTGAGACACATATTTCTTTCGTTCTTGAATCTGCTGACTGATTCTGTCTCCCCTGCACTTTGGCAATCGTTCAACAGGTTCACAAAACTCTGAGGGAATTTGTCCCTCACCCCAGACTTGGAACTACTTTGGCTCACTCTTAATCTATGAGACTTTGTTGTTGACTCTCCAACAAAGCGGAATATCTGTTCAACATCCACCTCATCAATCCCTTTAGCATTTTATATACCTCAATCAGATCCCCCCTTATTAGAACAAAGAACAAAGAACAGTACAGCACAGGAAACAGGCCCTTCGGCCCTCCAAGCCTGTGCCGCTCCTTGGTCCAACTAGACCAATCGTTTGTATCCCTCCATTTCCAGGCTGCTCATGTGACTATCCAGGTAAGTCTTAAACGATGTCAGCCTGCCTGCCTCCACCACCCTACTTGGCAGCGCATTCCAGGCCCCCACCACCCTCTGTGTAAAAAACATCCCTCTGATATCTGAGTTATACTTCGCCCCTCTCAGCTTGAGCCCGTGACCCCTCGTGATCGTCACCTGCGACCTGGGAAAAAGCTTCCCACTGTTCACCCTATCTATACCCTTCATAATCTTGTACACCTCTATTAGATCTCCCCACATTCTCCGTCTTTCCAAGGAGAACAACCCCAGTCTACCCAATCTCTCCTCATAGCTAAGACTCTCCATACCAGGCAACAGCCTGGTAAACCTTCTCTGCACTCTCTCTAACGCCTCCACGTCCTTCTGGTAGTGCGGCGACCAGAACTGGACGCAGTACTCCAAATGTGGCCTCACCAGCGTTCTATACAGCTGCATCATCAGACTCCAGCTTTTATACTCTATACCCCGTCCTATGAAGGCAAGCATACCATATGCCTTCTTCACCACCTTCTCCACCTGTGCTGCCACCTTCAAGGATTTGTGGACTTGCACACCTAGGTCCCTGATGACTCTGCCATTTATTGTATAACTCCTCCCTACATTATTTCTTCCAAAATGCATCACTTCGCATTTATCCGGATTAAACTCCATCTGCCACCTCTCCGCCCAATTTTCCAGCCTATCTATATCCTGCTGTATTGCCCGACAATGCTCTTCGCTATCCGCAAGTCCAGCCATCTTCGTCTCATCCGCAAACTTGCTGATTACACCAGTTACACCTTCTTCCAAATCATTTATATATATCACAAATAGCAGAGGTCCCAGTACAGAGCCCTGCGGAACACCACTGGTCACAGACCTCCAGCCGGAAAAAGACCCTTCGACCATTACCCTCTGTCTCCTATGGCCAAGCCAGTTCTCCACCCATCTAGCCACTTCTCATTGTATCCCATGAGCCTTAACCTTCTTAAACAACCTGCCATTCTTTTGATCTCCACCGAGTATAAGCCCAAGTATTCAAACGCTCCTCATATGGTAACCCTTTCATCCCTGGAAGCAATCCGGTGAACATCTTCTAAACTGCCTCCAGTGTCAGCACTTCCTTCATCAGGTACGGAGACTAAATCTGGACACAATACTCCAGGTGTAGTCTCACGAAGGCCTTATCCAGTGTTAACAACATTTTTTTACATTTAAAACCGGGTCCTTTTGTAATAAATTCCAATATTCAATTTGCCTTTCTTATAAAACGCTGCACCTGCACATTCATGTTCTGTCATTCATGCACAAGGACACCCAGATCCCTCTGCACTGACCGACTTTGAATGCGCTTCCCAAATAAATGATCATTTACCCTTTCAATGTTTTCTCACGAAAATGGATGATCACACACGTAGCCACATTAATCTCCATTTACTACATTCTGGCGCATTCTCCTAGCTTGTCAATATCCAACTGTAAACTCTATAATCTCAACAGAGCCTGCTTTCCCACTCATCTTCGGATCCTCCACGAATCTTGCTATGTTGCACTCTGGCCCTAATCGTAGGTCAGTTATATCGGTTGTACAGAGTTGAAAACTGAAAACTGCGTCATCCCTCGTGTTACAGTCAATTTCACTCCAGAAAAGGACCCATTTATCGCGACCCGATTCTTTCTCTCACTCAATCAATTCTCTATCCAAGCCAATATTCTGTGCCCAACCCTGGGAACTAACACTTTAGTCCAATGCCTTCTCGAATCCAGATATGCCACATCCACGTGATCCCCATCATTCACCTCTCTGTTTAAATCCTCAAAAAACTGTAGCAAGTTTGTCAAACACAACTTGTCCTTCATAAAATCGAGCTGACCCTGGTGAATTCCGCTTTGCTTTCCATTGATCAGTTATCTCCTGCTTAATGACTGACTGCAACAACTTCCCACCACAGAGGTCAAAATAAGTGGTCTACAGTTTGCCACTTTTTGCGTCTCTCCTTTTTTGAATAAGGGTGGCAGAACAGCGTGTTTCCAATCCATTGGTATCTTTCCAGAATCTATGAAAAATTGGAATATCATAACTAATGCACCCACTGTCTCTGCTGCCATCTCCTTTCATACCAGAGAGTGCAGGCCATCGGAGTTCAATTTCTTGCAATCAACGTTTTAATCTATTGCAACAAAAATAAATCCCATTCCATGTCTCATGTACTGGTGGGTGGAGCAGGAATATGAATGTAGATAACTCCCTCATTTATATGTAATATTTTACTGTTTCTCATGTGGCTTGAAATAACTTGCTGGCCAATACTCAGTTAAGTTTTTTCTGAATTGTACCCAAGTCATTCTTTGCAAAACGGCAGAGAATCCCCTCTGATGTATGAAGCAACATCCATGACCCAGCGTGGGTTCAGGGATATGATTCGAGCCTTACCTTTTATTGATGATCTCCTCTGCATTACTGCCAAAAGGGCGATTAACTCACAGATTAACAGGACACGGAGTGAGATGCAGATCACCAGAGGGGTGCTTTCATCTTCATGTCCTTGATGAAAGATTCAAGGACGTTTTGTGAGATAAAATGTCCACCATGTTTTTAAATACTTATATGATCAGCAAACACTCAGAATTTCGTTAGAAATTGACAAAATTAAGGCAATGCCAATGTGTGACAATTATTTATCCCAATGTAAAATTAGCCGTAATCGTGATTGATATTCATTACAGAGATATACCTGAAGGTGTGGACGGAGAAGTCGGAGATAATTCCGGACCTGATGAAGACATGGTAAAAAGAGCACAATTATTTGCATTGTTGGTCAGAAAGACATCTGAAAACATGAATTATATTCAGCAAAAATAGGCCGGACAACGTCGCACAGTCCCAAACGGAACCGATCAGTGGAACACTTACCGGAGCAAATCACACTGGCATCTTCCTTGTGATCACAGTCAGCTTGAGCTAATGACGAAGAAGGGCAGTCAAACAGAAAGGCTTCGCTTCCGGTGCACTCCACCTCATCCAGCCAGATAGTACCGTTACCCTGCCCAAAAGCGGCCCCTCCTGTGGCCTCGAGAGCAGAGCCACAGCCCAGCTGTCTGCAGACAACACTGGCATCGTTCATATCCCAAGAATCATCACAAACCGTGCCCCAGGCTCTATTACACAATACCTCCAATCTCCCGGAGCAGTTGTTGTTACCTCCAGCCAAGCGCAAACTTTGCCCTAAATTTGTCAAAGATAATAAATAAATTATTAACCTTGATGTAGCACAAGAGAGGAATACAAGCAGATAGCTGTTTTATTACAGTTGAGAAAAAACCTGATTCTCGCTTGCAGCCGTTTGCACTGTCCTGCTCTTGCTTCGGTGTGTCTCCCCCTGTTGATAAGACAAACATGCTGACTCCATGAGGAACATCAATATTTCAAATCACACCTGCAAGCAAAATGATTGATTGTGTTACCTGAACAAGCGACACCTGCATCTTCCCGATGATGACAGTTGTGTTGACCCCACGGGTCTGCCTGGCATTGCCAAAGAGTCGACTCGTGTGAAAGACACTCGACCTCATCCAACCAAATAGGTCCGGATCCTTCTCCGAATGAGCGAGCGTCATAGTCGATGGAAACGAGTGTGCCGCAACCTAACTGTTTACAGATCACTGTTCCAGCATCACGATACAGGTTTTCAGCGCAAACTGTTCCCCAGGTCCCATTATAGAACACTTCCACTCTGCCCTCACAGCGATGCTTTCCCTTCACCAAACGCAGCTCTTTGTGCTCTGTCAAGCAAATAATAAATAACCACGTGGTTCAATTATCAATTCTGTATCCACAGTGCACTGTGGGTATATATTTTTCCGGCTGGAGGCCTGTGACTAGTGGTGTTCCGCAGGGCTCTGTATTGGGACCTCTGCTGTTTGTGATTTATATAAATGATCTGGAAGAAGGAGTAACTGGGGTGATCAGTAAGTTTGCGGACGACACAAAACTGGCAGGACTTGCAGATAGTGAGGAACATTATCAGAGGCTACAGAAGGATATAGATAGGCTGGAAATTTGGGCAAAGAAATGGCAGATGGAGTTCAATCCAGATAAATGCGAAGTGATGCATTTTGGTGGGAATAATGTAGGGAGGAGCTACACGATAAATGGAAGAACCATAAAGGGTGTAGAGACGCAGAGGGACCTGGGTGTGCAAGTCCACAGATCTTTGAAGGTGACGTCACAGGCGGAGAAGGTGGCGAAGAAGGCATATGGCATGCTTGCCTTTATAGGACGGGGCATAGAGTATAAAAGTTGGGGTCTGATGTTACAGATGTATAGAACGTTGGTTCGGCCGCATTTGGAATACTGCGTCCAGTTCTGGTCGCCACACTACCAGAAGGACGTGGAGGCTTTGGAGAGAGTACAGAGGAGGTTTACCAGGATGTTGCCTGGTATGGAGGGGCTTGGTTATGAGGAGAGATTGGGGAAACTGGGGTTGTTCTCCTTGGAAAGACGGAGGATGAGGGGAGACTTAATAGAGGTGTATAAAATTATGAAAGGCATAGATAGGGTGAACGGTGGGAAGCTTTTCCCCGGGTCGGTGGTGACGTTCACGAGGGGTCATAGGTTCAAGGTGAAGGGGGGGAGGTTTAACACAGATATCAGAAGGACATATTTTACACAGAGGGTCGTGGGGGCCTGGAATGTGTTGCCGGGCAAGGTGGTGGAGGCGGACACACTGGGAACGTTTAAGACTTATCTAGACAGCTACATGAACGGAGTGGGAATGGAGGGATACAAAAGAGTGGTCTAGTTTGGACCAGGGAGCGGTGCGGGCTAATTGTTCTTTGTTTCTCGTTTCAAGGCTTCGTTCTATGATCATCTTGCTGTTGCCAGTACAGAGCGAGACTGCGGATAGTTGGGAACCTGTCTCGGGGGCAGGGAATTCAGATGGTGTTCGTAAAGCAGAAGTGGAAATGAATATGGTTGGGAAGCATTTTCTGATCAGGGCCAGTGTGATCTCCTGGACTCGTTTCGATCGCCTCATGGGGTCGGAAAGGAATTTCCCATATCTTTTTTTCCCCATATTGGCCCTGGGGTTTTCACTCTGGGTTTTCGCCTCTCCCTGGAGATCACATGGTCTGGAATGGGGGGGTGGGGGTGAGTTAATAGGTTGTGATGAACAAAGCATCGTAGCTGTGAGGGACAGCTCGGTGGATAGGATATTAGGATGTAGATAGGCTGGAAAATTGGGCGGGGATCCTGGATTCAGGATTCAATCCTGGACCGGGGAGCGGCGCGGGCTTGGAGGGCCGAAGGGCCTGTTCCTGTGCTGTATTGTTCTTTGTTCTTTGTTGTTCTTTGTATATATGTCTAAGTTGAGTTCACGGTTTGCCATAATTAATTCACAAATGTCACAGAAAAACAGATATAATCAAGAAAAAGCAACATTGAATTTCAATCGAAATATTTGAATGATGACCCGATTGATTGCTTGCCGGAATGGTGAGAGGGCCAATGCTTTATGCTCTGTGCGCAGATTACCAGAAGAGCTTCAAAAAGTTCCCATAGTGAAAGCCCATGAAAGACAATGGGAAATCAGACAATCAGTATCAAAGTAGATTTAAAAGGTTTGTAAAGTTTCTCGTTACTTAAGTAGCAAAAGTTCCGGTGTGAGATTCACATGGATTGGCGCTGCGGTCGCTGCTCCTTGGGAGTTACATGAGCGACTTTGTGGTCGGCAGTAAAAAATGAACGTCTATTGTGGCAGCAAATTGGTTTGTATAGTTAATACTGAAGAGGACTGCAAAGTATGTATCAAAATGTTAATACATGGCAGGATACACATGCCAGTGACAACTTAGTTTTCGTCCTGCTAAGTGGAATGGGGCGAATTTTGATGCGAAGAATAAAGTGACAGCATGCTTCTTGAGAAATAAGTGATTAAGTCAAGTATCTTTGCAAAATAATGTCGTTATCCGGAACATTTTACACACAACCTGATGAAATTTAAGGCTCGCGATCAGAATAGTCAGCGTATTAAGTGGAAGATGCATTTATGTCAGGAAATGAGGGATAAAGAAACATAAGGCAACACATCAGAAGTCGGCTGAGAAAAATATTTTCGCAATAATTACGTCCAGAATAAAAAAATCAGAGCCGGATTTGACAGAAGGGCCTTCGTAAGCGCCGTCCCGAGGTATATGAGGAACATATCTTATGTATGAAAGTTCTAATGTAACTGAAGTTGGGGCAGTTACCAGAGCACATGATCTTCACATCTTCTTTATGATTACAGTCATGGTTACCCCACAATGCATGGGGACATTCCCAGAGAAATGATTCACTCCCGGAGCATTCCAGCTCATCCAACCAAATTGGGTCTGCGTCAGGTCCAGCCGATATATGAAGAGGAAGCCGCAATGCGTGTCCACAATCCAGCTGCTTGCAAACCACGTCAGCGTCTGTCAGATCCCAGGAATCATCACAAACTGAGCCCCACGTCCCATTGTGATAAATCTCCAGTCGGCCCGCACATCGGCTTCCACCGCCAGAGAGCCTTAACTGCTTGTGTTCTAATAGAATAATGAAAGTTTCATATTATGTTTCTTAAACATATTCATCTCGTTGCTAAATTCAAACTATTGTATAATTTCCAGCTCAATTAAAACCTGCATTTTAACTGCCGTTGACAGGGACATTAATCTAGGCTCTAGAAAAAACAGTTTCTGTTCGGAGGGAAAATAAATGATGGAGAGTTTACAAATCTTCTAGATATTCACATTTCGGTTTTCGGTTTGGATCTGACCCACTCATTGCAGCTTGTTTT
The DNA here is from genome assembly GCF_964213995.1 of Mustelus asterias. Taxonomy (NCBI): domain Eukaryota; kingdom Metazoa; phylum Chordata; class Chondrichthyes; order Carcharhiniformes; family Triakidae; genus Mustelus; species Mustelus asterias. The sequence continues at coordinate 51,090,503 of NC_135822.1, forward strand.
GCTTTGTCATCAATTATGTAATTGTGGTAATTAGTTGTTCCACACAGAATGTTTTAAGCAGACATTTGATTCTTTGTTTTTCACTGCCTCATTTTGCCATGCAAACTTCGTCAGATACTTCACCAGTTCACACATATATATCAGAACAAATCAGAGGTACTGCAAATATGTAAATCGGCTGGCAGCGACTTGACCTTTCAGACAGTGTCCTTTCTTGCGAACTCACCCAAAATGTTCATCAGTTCCTTGTTATCTCAAGAATGCAGATTTCAAAACTACCCTGATGGACGCCCCTCCAAAACACGTGAATGCAATCAGAACTTTTCGAAACGAACCGCGCACATTTCAACTCACCAGCCGCGACCAGCGCACGCACAAACCCGCACTCGCACCCCCTCCCGCCCCAATCCCTTCCCCTGCCCCCATACTGACCAACAGCACCACCAGCCCTGGCTACTTGATCTGCATTGGACTCTCGTCCGTCAATACAAATTGGCTTCAAAATATCATGGTCATGTTCAGAGATATCGATGCTCTCGACTCCTACTCACCGCTGTCATAGCCAGCCCCACTACCCCGAGCGATCATAAAAATCACCGCTCATGGATCCAATCCACACGGTAGCACAGTGGGTCGCACTGCTGCATTCGCAACACCAGGGACCTGGGTTTGATTCCTGGCTTGGATCACTGTCTGTGTGGAATTTGTACATTCTCCCCGTGTCTGCGTGGGTTTGCTCCGGTTTCCGCCCATATTTTGAAAGACGTGCATTGACCCAAGCAGGCGGTGGACTGTGGCGACTCGGGGAATTTCACTGTAACTTCATTCCAGTGTTCATGTAAGCCTTACTTGTTTCCAATATATTACCTTTAACTAAGAGTTTGGCTTTCCTTCCCACCTGACGCTTCATGCAGCAATCCTTTCTTCATACTTATTTAACAGTCATTATGTTAGTGTCTGGGACACAAGGTTGCAATCACCTTCTTAAACGTGGCCCCCTCTCTCCCTTCGTTGTGCTGTTGAAACCCACCCCACTGATCAGCACATTAGACCCCATTGCCGATTTGTCTTTAGTTGTGTTGGTCTCAATTTACAGAGGGAAGTTACCTGGAGATTTGTAAAGTTGTTAAATGATTTTATTAAATTGTTATTGTCATCATATTCCAAACTATTATGTTTTATTTTTCTTTCCGGGGCGTCCTGTCCTGCATCCAAGCACCAGTGTGAAATATCTCAGCTACGTGTTCCCGAGGAAGAAGTAAAGTACAAAATGCACCACGAAATAGAAAGGGCATGTCAGAAAGGCAAGGTCACAGTGATCATGGGGGATTTCAATATGCAGGTGGACTGGGTAAATAATGTTGCCAGTGGACCCAAAGAAAGGGAATTCATTGAATGTTTACAGGATGGCTTTTTGGAACAGCTTGTGATGGAGCCCACGAGGGAACAGGCTATTCTGGACTTAGTGTTATGTAATGAGCCAGACGTGATAAAAGATCTTAAAGTAAGGGAACACTTAGGAAGCAGTGATCATAATATGGTAGAATTCAGTCTGCAATTTGAAAGAAGGAAGGCAGAATCAGATGTGAAGGTTCTACAGTTAAATAAAGGTAATTACAGGCGCATGAGGGAGGAACTGACAAAAATCGACTGGAAGCAGAGCCTAATGGGAAAGACAGTAGAACAGCAATGGCAGGAGTTTCTGGGAGTAATTGAGGACACAGTGCAGAGGTTCATCCCAAACAAAAGAAAGGTTATCAGAGGGGGGATTAGGCAGCCATGGCTGACAAAGGAAGTCAGGGAATGCATCAAGGCAAAAGAGAGAGCCTATAATGTGGCAAAGAGTAGTGGGAAGTCAGAAGATTGGGAAGGCTATAAAAACAAACAGAGGATAACAAAGAGAGAAATAAGGAAGGAGAGGATCAAATATGAAGGTAGGCTAGCCAGTAACATTAGGAATGATAGTAAAAGTTTCTTTAAATACATTAAAAACAAACGGGAGGCAAAAGTAGACATTGGGCCGCTCCAAAATGACGCTGGTAATCTAGTGATGGGAGACAAGGAAATAGCTGAGGAACTTAATAAGTACTTTGCGTCAGTCTTCACAGTAGAAGACATGAGTAATATCCCAACAATTCAGGAAAGTCAGGGGGCAGAGTTGAATATGGTTGCCATCACAAAGGAGAAAGTGCTAGAGAAACTAAAAGGTCTGAAAATTGATAAATCTCCGGGCCCAGATGGGCTACATCCTAGAGTTCTAAAGGAGATAGCTGAAGAAATAGTGGAGGCGTTAGTTATGATCTTTCAAAAGTCACTGGAGTCAGGGAAAGTCCCAGAGGATTGGAAAATCGCTGTTGTAACCCCACTGTTCAAGAAGGGAACAAGAAAAAAGATGGAAAATTATAGGCCAATTAGCCTAACCTCAGTTGTTGGCAAAATTCTAGAATCCATCGTTAAGGATGAGATTTCTAAATTCTTGGAAGTGCAGGGTCGGATTAAGACAAGTCAGCATGGATTTAGTAAGGGGAGGTCGTGCCTGACAAACCTGTTAGAGTTCTTTGAAGAGATAACAAATAGGTTAGACCAAGGAGAGCCAATGGATGTTATCTATCTTGACTTCCAAAAGGCCTTTGACAAGGTGCCTCACGGGAGACTGCTGAGTAAAATAAGGGCCCATGGTATTCGAGGCAAGGTACTAACATGGATTGACGATTGGCTGTCAGACAGAAGGCAGAGAGTTGGGATAAAAGGTTCTTTCTCAGAATGGCAACCGGTGACAAGTGGTGTCCCGCAGGGTTCAGTGTTGGGGCCACAGCTGTTCTCTTTATATATTAACGATCTAGATGACGGGACTGGGAGCATTCTGGCCAAGTTTGCCGATGATACAAAGATAGGTGGAGGGGCAGGTAGTATTGAGGAGGTGGGGAGGCTGCAGAAAGATTTAGACAGTTTAGGAGAGTGGTCCAAGAAGTGGCTGATGAAATTCAACGTGGGCAAGTGCGAGGTCGTACACTTTGGAAAAAAGAATAGAGGCATGGACTATTTTCTAAACGGTGACAAAATTCATAATGCTAAAGTGCAAAGGGACTTGGGAGTCCTAGTCCAGGATTCTCTAAAGGTAAACTTGCAGGTTGAGTCCATAATTAAGAAAGCAAATGTAATGTTGTCATTTATCTCAAGAGGCTTGGAATACAAAAGCAGGGATGTACTTCTGAGGCTTTATAAAGCACTGGTTAGGCCCCATTTGGAGTACTGTGAGCAATTTTGGGCCCCACACCTCAGGAAGGACATACTGGCACTGGAGCGGGTCCAGCGGAGATTCACACGGATGATCCCAGGAATGGTAGGCCTGACATACGATGAACGTCTGAGGATCGTGGGATTATATTCATTGGAGTTTAGGAGGTTGAGGGGAGATCTGATAGAAACTTACAAGATAATGAACGGCTTAGATAGGATGGACGTAGGGAAGTTGTTTCCATTAACAGGGGAGACTAGGACGCGGGGGCACAGCCTTAGAATAAAAGGGAGTCACTTTAGAACAGAGATGAGGAGAAATTTCTTCAGCCAGAGAGTGGTGGGTCTGTGGAATTCATTGCCACAGAGGGCTGTGGAGGCCGAGACGTTGAGCGTCTTCAAGACAGAAATTGATAAATTCTTGATTTCTCGAGGAATTAAGGGCTATGGGGAGAGAGCGGGTAAATGGAGTTGAAATCAACCATGATTGAATGGTGGAGTGGACTCGATGGGCCGAATGGCCTTACTTCCGCTCCTATGTCTTATGGTCTTATGGTCTTATGGTATATTCCCCAGTTGACCAAGATTACATTTTTCCCTTTATGTTTCTGGAAAAGTGACCTGTTTATTCACCTGAGCACAGAACCCCGACGCCGATGCTGTCACTGCGATGCGGGTTCAATGTGAATATGCTGCACTTTCGGAGATGCGATTCGTTTCCTTCACACCGGACATCATTCACCCACACAGACCCTTCACCCTCTCCGTACTTTGAATTGTTATAGGAGGCTTCCGCTTCGCCGCAGCTCAGCTGTCTGCAGGCCACGTTCGCGTCATTCAGGTCCCAGAGGCTGTCGTGCACTCTGCCCCAGCTGTCTTTGTGGTAAATCTCCACTCGCCCATCACACCGACTTCCCCCATTCATCAATCTCAGTGACCAGTTTTCATCTAGGCGAAGAAAGACATGGACAACAGTGGTTACAGTGCAGCAAATTAACTCAAATTAATATTACCTTTCGCCAGAGCAGCTCCCCCGGTGCAGTGGTGAAGGATGTCATGTGATGCTGCTGAGCACAGCCAGACAGGAGGCTGAACAGCCATCGTGGCTGCTCCATATTTGAAGCAAATACATTGATAAGCGGATAAATAATATATGTTTATGGAACTCAAGGACGGAGTAGCATTTGGGCGGTTAAATGCAGAAATATCCTCACTAATCCCAGCACCACGTGTTTTCATTATCTTGATTTAGGGACTCACCCGTGCAGATGACACTGGCGTCATTTTCATGTGAGCAGTGATACTCTTCCACGGATGAAACCGGACACTCCAACAACCGGGACTCGTTCCCGCGACAGCTGTAGTTCTCCTTCCACATTGTGCCATTTCCCTTCCCAAAGGCTGCACCTGTCGGGATTTTCTCTACCACTCCACACTGAAGATGCTCACAGACCACACTGGCGTCTTCGAAAGCAAAGTAAGCATCACAGAGCGTCCCCCAGCGTTCTCCGTGCAGCACTTCCACACGGCCGGAGCACCTGTCCTTTCCACCAACCAATCTCGGCCCATGATTTCCTGTTTCAGGTACAAACCCAGACCCAAATAATTTATACATCGAAATTAGAAAAACACATGACAGTTTATTTTTGTAAACGGGAAAACACACTTTACATCTGCATCCACAATCATTGCCCAATATTCACAAATGATCACATAGAACTAATTAACATGATGTGTGATGCTTTTAGGAAGGTGCTTCAACCCAAAGAGAACAGTCCATCCTGAAGAGAAAAGCTAATGTGCCATTGGCAGAATATACTGTCTTTGGAACAGGTCCAGTATACATTTTAAATAAAGTGCACAGTGTTTAAGCATTGCATTACGATGCAATTATAAAACGATATCCTCTGGGAGCAATAAGCTGTGCATAAAATGGTAAGTGCAACCTCCAAAATTATACAGAATCTGGGACCGGATAATTCAGAAAATAATTTTCGTTCAAAAGATTACCGTATTATTCTGGAGGTTATGCACATTATTGACACGTTATCCATGCTTTGAAATCTCCTCTACACATGAGTACAATTTTCCACCTGAACAGCTGGATGTGAAGCATGTACTTGCAATGCCTTTACTGAGCTCATTCAATTATTTTGTTTAATGCAAGATATTTGAAATATAAAACCCTTCATTTATTCTGCTGCGCCAATAACCTCTTTAAAATGCAAACACAGTTATTGTCTGCTATAATCCATGCAGTGCGTTCATGGCTTGGGAGGCAGAGCACGTCTACCCAACAGCTCCACAAATAATGTCATATCAAATGTTTAAGAGAAGCCTATGTTTAGCCAAGGTACTAAATCAACAATAATAATCTGCTCATTTCAGACCACGAATAAAAACGCAGACATTTCTGATTTGCAAAAAACGTGCATATTCTGAAATAATGTTTCAAAATTACAACAAATTTACAGTGAAATATGAAGGTCTGGCTAGGTATGTCCATGTTAGAGAGAAAGAGAACTGTAATCTCTCCATTGCTGAAATATTAAGAATTTTTTTTCTAATATTCACAAGTCTCCACTCACCGGAACAGATCACACTGACATCGTTCCTGTGGGTGCACTCGGACCGATTTACAGGAACAAGGGTGCAGTCCGTCAGCCCTGTCTCGCTGCCTTTACATTCAAGTCTATCGTTCCATATTAATCCAGCGCCCTCTCCAAAATAAGCCCCGCTTCTAATGGAAATGGCGATTCCGCACTGAAGCTCAGCACAGACCACTCTGGCGTCATTCCAATCCAAGTCAAGGTCACACACTGTGCCAGATTCTATATCGTTATGGATCTCCAATCTGCCGGAGCATGGGAAAGCTCCGGATACTAGTTTTGGAAATCTGTGGGCTGAATAACAACAGATCAGAATCACACTAATTATTATCAAAAAGTATTCACATCCGCTTAATTAGATTCTATCATGATTGGTTCTGAATCTGGTTCCTTTTAGTTGCCCCTTAATCTAAAGATGTATCGTTCAGGGGAATTATCGAGGTAAAAACGTGAGCTGCGACCTGGGGGTTAGATGCTCTGTCGGTTCGACTCAACCGACTCAACGGGCTGAATGCCCTTCTTCTGCATTAAGAAATTCTACAATTAAAGGTGTTTCATCAAGTTCAATAGGTGTCAACTATTATACTCGTGTTCAGTCTCACAGCGATTCCTCTGGAACACTCTTCCCCATTCCTCCCTTAAATTGAACCGAGTGCTGGTTTATCTCAATAAATTCTGAGTATAACTGCCCCCTACCGCCTGGTGATGGGAAATATCACAATGTGCAACAGGCGGACCTGAATCAATAACATATGGAATTATTTGCCCAGGGATGTTCTAACTGATAGGCATCAAACGAAATTCTATATTTATTTTTCGGTGTGTAGAGAATGAACGTTCTGAAAGGACTTCAAGCAGAAATGAAACGGTGGATCCCAGAATGTCTCAATGGTGATTAGCAAACAACACTCGAGCTTTATTGAGCGTCCATGTGTACAGAGCACAAAATGCAAAGGCCAGGTGCAAAACGTAATCAAAAATCCTCCTGGAATTTTAGCATTTCTATTTAGATGGCTCGACTATGAAAGGGGGCGGGGGTCGAGGGGGGAGGTGGGGAGAGTTTCTGCTTCAAGTTTCAAAAACTTTGGTCAGTCCATATCTGGAATGGAATCGGCAATTCAGGGAACTGCATCCGTGAAAGGATTTCTTGTTCTCGAAAATAGTCCAGTGAGAGTGTCCCAGGCTACTGGTTACTGAGTCTGGACAACATCTCCTTCTGTCAGTTTACACTGTGTGAAATCTGTCTGAAGCTGCAGCAGCTTTAAATGTTAAAACAACTAACCTTCCATCATTTTATTCTGGAGAAAGTATCGACTGCCGCACATTTGTTTGAAATATAACTTAATGACCAAATTGAGCCAGCACTATTTATTCAAATACAAAGGAACTCTCTCCCAATAACATTTCTGATTTCTCTCCCTGACAGATTCTAAAGGTAAACTCCTCTAAAACAAATAACACGAGAGGAAATCATATGGGAACAGTTGGGATTCATCAGATTCAGGGTGTGAGAGGGAGAAAACTTTCCAAATAGCATCAAATATTTTGGGACGAGGATTTACATGACAGTTATTAAAACGACACGCTTGGAGAGACAGGAGATATCCAGACAGTCCCCTCTCACACAAAATCAGAAAACGTTGGAACAATTCAGCAACTGTGGCAGAATTCGTGGCGAGGGAAGAATAGAGGGAAGTTTCCAGCACGCATGAATCTCCTCCAGGCCCTTCTCATCCTCACTCCGCTCTTGGAACACGTTCAATCTGACCAGTGATTGCAGCTCTGAAAGTAGCCGCAGTGACTGGATAAGCGCTCTATGGCCTCCACAATCAATAGTCAGTAAATGTCAAACACATGGACCGAGACACCCGGATTGAAGTCAGCGACAGCCGCCAATTCCGACGGAGTGTCGCATGATCCGGACTCCCTATAAGTATAATTACGTGCACAGCCAGCCGATCAAAGCATGCCCGAACTTTTGACTCTGCACAGGCAAGATCGGGACACATTAGCATGCCTGGGCTTCCCTCAACCACGTCCTCCCCCACGTAGTTGCAGTGTGGTTGTGTCGGTTGAGGCATTGGGGGAGGGGTGGTGGTGGAGAGCTCGAAGGGTTGGGGGATCGGGATGCCTCCGACCGTATCTCTGGGGTTCGGACCACATTTTCATCTGAGGGGACAATTTCTGTACACTGATGCAAAAAATAGGCATTAAGAATGGAGCGATTTGGAGTTAAGTTAAAATAGCAGAATAACCCAAACGCTGCGGACAGATGAATATAAACGATTGCTCAGCAGAAGCCCGATTGTTGTCCAGGATTTGCTCTGTGTGGTCCTGGAATGCTTCATTATTTGTTGAATGGTGATCAGAACTGAACAGTGAGGAACGAGGAGTGAACAGCTCCTCTCCCGAACATAGCTAACAGCAAGCGCCCAGCTCAAGGACACAGCTGGCCTGTGCACGGTTGTGGTCATTGTTAATCACTCTCATTGCTGTTACTTTATTATAAACTTAAATCCTGGTGTTAATGTAAGAACACTTCTATTTTCAGAATATTGAAATTATTCACCACTCTCTTTACGACTGTGTCCAGTCTCAGAATACTTTATCTGCCCCTTCCCGGAGAGCAGGCTGTAGATGATGGACAGATTTGTTTTTTTTTACCTAAGCAAATCACACCGGCATCACTGGACTGCGAAAAGCCATATTGACCCCATGGAACAGAGCGACAGTCCCGCAGAGCGGTCTCGCTCCCTTCGCACTCAACATCATACGTCACAAAGGGTCCGGATCCTTCCCCAAAGTGAGTCCAGCCCGGTGCAGAGAGCGCAGTCCCGCAGCCCAGCTCCCCACACACAACACCGGCGTTCTGCTGGTCCCAGAGATTATCATACACGGTCCCCCACTGTCCCTTGTAGTGAATCTCCACTCTCCCAGCGCACCGACTCTGCCCATTCGCCAGTCTCAGCTTCACCGCCTCTGTAAAATACAGAAATAAACCAACAGTTATTGGCCGGCTGATATGGCAGGTCAGATCGAAATAATTTGAAACATCGAGTGTGTCCAGAACCTCAACAAACCCTGACATAATATTTGAGATTGCAAGTGGAAGCGGGAATATAAATAGACAGTGGGAACAATCCGTGAATCAGTTGGAAGTTCGAAGCATCATTCTGCTCCATCAGGCGGGGATGTCGATAGGCGCATAATTGATTGAGTCAGTGCAAGTCAGGACTGTCATGTTCCACGGTCTATCATACTGCCTGGACTAACATCGTGAAATGTCAATCCTAGTATCGATTCGATATTGCCATCACTGTCGAAACAGGTCCGCCCTGCTGCACCCAGCTGAATTAGACAGTCAGGTAGTCTCCAGCCCTTCCTGGGGCGGTAAGATGCGGCGAAGGTTTCGGCGGAACCCTAATATGTCGGTGGTGGGAGGGGCAATAGCAATTGCGCTGCATGTCAGCGCTGGCTGGTAACGAGGGAAGTGAAAAATTATCTCTAAACGGTAGCGGGGCCACGTTGCTTCTTACCCTGCTCCCCAGGGACCTAATTTAATGTCGTACTGAATCGGGGTGCAGCAATTAATGATTTTCAGGAAAACATTGCAACACCATTTTCCTTCACAACTGACAGGCAGACCCAGAATGGAAACATTGAACACAAAGACACTGAAATTGTCTCAGGATTTAACATTCAGTTGGATGGATTAGTGCAGTAAAATGTCAGATATGAACTTGAAGGGCGATTACCTGATGGATCAGCCTGACTGTTCCCTGGTCTGCCTGAAATGAAATTTTGAAAATTAATCTTCGCTGCAACACGAGATGAATGAAACTGTCAAAACCATACATCACAATGTCAACACCGAGGATCTGTGTTGTTTCTTCATTATATGATTTGCAAGCACTTGATGTTAAAAAGTTTTATTCAAATTACCACACCCGTGATATTATGGCCTATGAATATCCTGGTCTCATTCCACCTTTTTAAAATTCTTTTAACCACGTGTTACCGTATTCCCAAACTGGGAGATTTTGTGTCAGTCAAATCTCCCAATCCATTTGAGTCCCTAGTTTACATAATAGAATCAACAGGACAGTGATTCTTGTCTCCAGTTGGGTTGCTGAAATTTATGACTTGATGCACAGAGTAACAACGATAAAGTTACTCGAATATCTCTACACCGCCGTCCACAAGACGGAGAGTGCGTCATTTATTTCCAATGCAGACAATACTCAGTCATCCTTATTAACTGTTCACTACCAATAGACAATATCGAACACCTTCCACTTATTTGGTCCTCGTTGCCAGAATTGTGGAAAAACATTTCAATATTTACTCAAAATGTTCAAACTCTCAATGGTCCAACGAGAATCTCTGGACCTTCTTCATCCATTCCGTCTTTGTATCTTTTGCTCCACTTTTCCGCTTTCAGTAATTCTCCCACTGATTCTTTGACCCATTTCAAGATCAAAGAACAAAGAAAAGTACAGCACAGGTACTTCGGTCCTTCATGTCGATTCGGATGATCCAACTAAAAAAAAAACCTGCTGCTCTCACTCCGTCCATACCTTTGTATTTCCTCCCTATTCATGTACCCATCCAGATGCCTCTTAAATGTTGCTAATATGCCTCCTTCCACCACCTCCTCTGGCAGCACGTCTCAGGCACCCACTACTCTCTGTCAAGAACTTCCCTCACACATCTTTCTTAAACTTTCCCCCTCTCACCTTGAGCCTGTGCCCCCTTTCCTCCTGCATCAGGTCACTAATGACACTAACAAGCAATAAAATAGAAGGTGCTGGCCACCATACAAGCCGCCTGATTTTCTGGACGTGCCAGCCATCACCTGAAACATCTGTGTGCCGTGTAGATGATACACAGCAGCAAATGACCAAAACTCATTCCACTGTTCATTCCAAAACCGCGATCTCTACCACCTAAAAGTACACGGACAGACGTACAGCGGTACATTGAATTTCGCATTCCCTTCTAAGTCGGACAACATGCTGAGTTGGGACTATATTGGGGTTGCTTCATTCTCTTGTGAGCTCAATCCGTAACGCCACTATGCTTGCATCAGTGTATCATATACTGCAGCCAGTCAGGGAAAAAAAAGGCTCAGAGACATTTTCGTGAATACATCTGGGTACAGGCAATAAATGCTGCATTGTCAGGGACACTGACTTCACAAGAAATAGTATAAGAATAAGAGTGCAAAAGCCGTGTCTGAATGTGGGATGTTAACTTTGTTTGAAAGACACATAGAGACATGGAAGGTTTGGTACTGTAAAATGTAGGCCCATTTAAGATTATATTACGCCATTGGTACAAAATATTCAGGGAACAAATATATCTCCCCAGCACTGAGTCGATCGATCTGTCAATAATGTTTTATCTTAAACTATGAGACCTAACACATAACAAATAAATATCAGCTTTCCGTGTGGAATTAATTACATAACATTGTATTCGTCGTTGAAAACCGCCGTTAAACTCTGGTACCATTTAGCTCATAGCAGAAAAGACAGATTATGATTCGCTGGTGGAACCATAATTTCCAAATGTATGGCCATACCAAATTAACTCTTGCCTGAATATAAGAAATCGCATTTAGAATATAAGCAGGCACGTGTCCAATCTTTGCGAGAGAAGGTGATATATTTCTGGGATCTGGAGGCCGAAGCTAACGGTACAAAACCGTTCAAAACATTTTACAAGGAAACGGTGGAATTCACCAATCGAGAATGAGTAACAGGTTTTTACATCTCATTAAATGCAACAGAGAGCTCAATGGATATTGAGAGTATCTGCGAAGAGGTTGACAAATACACAGTGACTGTTACAGAATACTGATGTTAATGTATGGTTAGAAAGCTTTGTTGTGATTTCTGAAGTTCATTGTCCCCAAGAGGAATCAGAAATACCCATGCAGCAAATTCGCGGAAGAAGTCGGATTTTTCACTTCCCTATTATTTCACTCGTACCACTGATATCAAGTATATTGCTCAATAAACCTGTTAAAGCAATGTTGGTCCCACCTCGATTTAATATTTAACTTTTTAGTATTTACAGCCGTGTCCACTTCTCCAACTCAAAATAATCTGTTGAACAAAAGGCAGCTCACTGTACCACACGACGAGCATACAGCTCTTCCACTGAGAAGTATCAATCCCAAATCGTTAGAGAGAAGAAGGTTAAGAGGTGACTTAATAGAGGCATACAAGATGATCAGATGATTAGATAGGGTGGATGGTGAGAGCTTTTTTCCTCGGATGGTGTTGGCTAGCACGAGGGGACATAGCTTTAAATTGAGGGGTGAGAGATATAGGACTGATGTTAGAGGTAGGTTCTTTACTCAGAGAGTAGTAAGGGCGTGGAATGCCCTGCCTGCAGCAGTGGTGGACTCGTCAACGTTGAGAGCCTTCAAGTGGTTATTGGATAAACATATGGATGATATTGGAATAGTGTAGATTAGAGGGGCTTTAGTTTGGTACCACTGGTCGGCGCAACATCGAGGGCCGTAGGGCCTGTACTGTGCTGTAATGTTCTACGTTCTATGTTCTAAATGTGTGCACGCATTCCATCGGCAGTAATTATAACTTTTACTGTTATTCCACAAGCAGTTCATTGACTTAGATTCCATTCTGCTTTGTATACTATTCTAACAGTGGCGACGGTCAACACCCAGACTGCGCTGTTTAGCAAGAATTTCAATTCCGTCTGTACAACAGACCCAGTGGAATATTTAATCCTACCTGCCGTATCTGAGTTGGATTCCGTGGTAAATCTAAGTTTCTTATTCATTTGCTGATGTTTTTGAAGACGAATGAACTGAAAATGTAACTTTGCGCAAAATATATTATGATAATATTCTACAAGTTCAGTAAACCATTTCAACATTCACTTCATAAAACCCCAACTAGCGATTCAGTGGCAACAAAAAAAAATCAATGTTTAATGAAATGAGTCTATTGAGCATAGGATTAATGGTAAATCAATATCAAATGCGGTCTTCATTCTTTTACAAAGCATGTTCTTTGAAGCAACTGCAAAGTCCAATCAGTATTTTTAAGAATTTATTTCGCGGACTATATGTTCTTTACTGCGTGAAGTGTTTGATAACAGTAATGGGACGCTTTCCTATCAGTAAAACAGCATTTGTAGTGACATTGGTAAGAATAAATATAACAGAAGAGGCACATTGGGAACCGAGGGAAACTGAACCAAGTCAGCGACTTAAATCTCAACAAAACTACTGGGCCTCTGGAAGGAGATGAAAGAACACGTCTCGATCTGCCACAGAAAACGGTATGAGAAAGAGAGAAAATGAAAGCGTGGAATAGTTTTGAGAATGAAAAATAATTGGAAACTGAAAAAGTCACTGCATAGAAATATTAATTTAACACATTCTGGTAAAATTCCGGTAGGAGATATGAGGCAATTGAGCCACAAACGTCACAAAGCAAATCACGCACATTTAGCAAATTACATTATCAACATAACAAGATAAGTGTTTTCTTCATATTAATGAAGTTAATTCATGACATTATTAATTGCTATTCATGTTAATGTGTTAAAATGCATTATTCATAGATCTAGCCCAACACTCTGAGGCGGAGGCAGCTATTTTAAATGATTTGTTTGTTTTCTCTCCACACGGGGTTCAGACGGAAAATATACTGAGAAATATCAAGAGAAATATATCTGGACGGTCCTCGCCAAAATTCCTGCATTTTTAAACGCATTGGCTTCCACTCAAACTCCTTTTCAGCAGATTCTAACAGCGACTGCTCTAATTTGTACCAACACAAATCAAGTAGTCCGAAAAGAAGTTTTACAGTAAGTTGTTGTCCATGTATAAGTGCGGCATTTCCATTCAATTTTGTATTTAAATCTCAGGTTGCAGTAAGTCCCGGCGGAGAAATTAAAACGTGCATTAATCAGATGTTCTATATTTTAAATATATTTGGAAGGAAATAAGTTAAAAAGAAACAGGGAATCGAAATTTTTCACCAACTGAAACTTCTGCAACTTAAATTTCCAATTTCAATGCGCACTTCATAACAACGAAGGACGCATTTGAATATCTTAGAGCCTTTTTCCGAAGTGGAGCGGGGAATTCAAAACACTGCCGGAAAAATATATAATTTTCCAGATTTAGATTTGAAAGTCCATTTTGATTCTCAACTCCTATTAATTTAATCTGCTCACGAATGTAAGGTAGACGGCGATTAAATACAATTTCCGTTGGACACTCGTGGACTCAGAACAATACTCGGCAAAGGTGTTCGGCCCCTCAGTCCAAAGGGACTGTGCCGGGTGGAATAAAATCAATTCAGTCGAACCCCACGAGCCTGTTCTTGGCTACTTTGTGCGTTACAATACTTCAAACACATAAGCAAGTAGGTTTTCAATGTGCTGAGCACTTCTTCATCCTCCAGCTTTTCAGACACTGAACTCGCCTCCTCTCATTGTTAAATTGATGTGCATTAATATCCCATTACCTCCAGATGACAATTATTATTCAAATAATCAACTTTCCCTTACATAGTTCACCAACATTTTTGTTAGGAAAGCTCAATATATCTATATATTTGTTAAAATTTTATGTTCGTGAATTCTCAATAGACATCGGGATACTTTCAATCGATAATAACTCACAGTTGAGAAGCTGCAATATAATTAGAGTCAGGAAGGAGCGCAGCATCGTCCCGACTGTCGGTTACTGCGATCAGACTTGACTGTTCACGAGTTTTGTACGTCGTTACCGGGCTGTCCCTCCAACACTTTCTGAAATACCAAACACTCCAGGAATGAATTCTTTGAGAAAGCTGTGTTCAGAAAATAATGTTTTCCTCCCTTCTGACTAATTGATGCTCCGAATTGATGTGTGAAATGTCAATTGCCGTTTGATAAAAGATACCAATGACAGTTATATGCACCGCCGTGTCCTGTGCGGCGAACGAGGCCTACATTTGTGAAAAGGAAATGAGTCACCAGACACGGGCCAGTGAAGGAAATGCATATGGAAAATATTTGCAAATCATATTCGGCCTGCACTGGATCATGTATATTGTTTTTGCACGGTCTTACCACTTATTTCAACGAACAATTTCCGAAAAACAGTTGAAGGCCGTGGACAGGATAAGGGTTAAAATTTTCAGGTTAACTCCAGGGGAAATGGACTGGTGCGATGTGGAGAAAATGCATAAATTGCATGTCAGATCCATTCACTTTCTTCAAGAAATCTATCAGTGAGTGTTCTCACCGACAAGTCCAATCTGATCGGCAGTTCAAGAATCCAGTGGAGTCGGAATACAGCATGTATTGACAACCTGATTTTAACATCTTCACAAGGGAAAAGTGAATCAACTTTACTCCAGCAGCAACTCAAGCAAGAAGTTCAAATCTGTAACATCTGGAATAAAAAATAAATCTTTGTCCGAGTGAAAATCAACCTTTTCCTACTTCTTCTAAGAACAACTTCCGAAGTTTTTACTGTCTCTATTTGGAGAACAATATTCTCGAAGGTCAGAGAGCTCAATTTATACATGTCTTCTGATATCGAACATTGAACATAGAACATAGAACATTACAGCGCAGAACAGGCCCTTCGGCCCACGATGTTGCACCGACCAGTTAAAAAAAAACTGTATGTAGCACCTCTGTCCGGAAATCTGTGATGAAATGCTTTTGTTAAAAGACTGTTGTTCTCTATTTGAACTTAATTACTTTTTGAACAGACTGGAGAGGCCACCATTACATCTCTGAGCGATTTTGCTGCCTCCGCCCAGTTTTGAGTGACAGAGTTCGGCGGGACGATGCGGCTCAGAAATATTTCTTATCTGCTGGACAAATGTAACTTTATTTTCATGATCAACTTGACAGTAATTTGAGTGAATGTCTTTACAGAGCCCCGTTGAGAGAAGGGAAGCCCACAAACATATTTGTTCCATATAGGAAGAAATGATTCCTGAGATGCTGAACAATTAATTGGTATTGAGTTATACTTTGTGTCATCCCGAAGCAGCTCACTGTCTGCGCAGCCTCAGAACACGCGCTGCGCGTTTTCCTGTTTGCTGAACAGACAGGAAGCACCTGGCCTTGTGGCCATGTCTCTGCCCGCATGTTAGTCGCTGCAGCGCTTTAACATTGACGGATTGGAATAGGACATTCGAACTTGTATCGGGCAGTGCACTGGGACATGTAAAACTTCAAGTACCATCATAAATTCACGAGCAGCATATGACAGAATGGCATCTACAAATATTCCTACAGTTATCCGGGGACTCCAGGAATAGCGTGTCGCTAAACCTTATTAAATTTCACTTGTGTTCAACAACATTGAAATCAATGGTGTGAGATTAAAACGATTGCCTGGGCTGCATAAATCAATAGATACCACATAGACCTTGCCATGTGTAGATGCTGTGGGTCCGCCATTCAGCCCCATATCTATTATCCCTCAGTGCTTCCCCCGTGAACACAGCAGGCCGGGTGCACAAGTTCACTTATAGTGTTGAGATGAGAGCAGATAAGAACTTTGAATCATGGGTACAGCTCCTCCTTTAGTTGCAATATATCTTTACAGTTTTTGGTCATTTTAAATGTGTTTCAGTTCTCAAAAATGTATCCAATCTATGAAATGATAAACCACAAACACGTGATGATTTCCACATGGGTCATTTTGTGACGTTGGCATCCCTGACTTCCTTTATTACTGAGAGGGCGGCTTAATCACTGCAGTCACTTTGTGAAGAGAGAAAGTCATAAAGCAGGTACTGGGTGCCATGGACATTAGAGCTTCGGATATTGATATATTATCCAGGGAGGAGACTCATTATTCTACCACGTACTGGTTATTTAGGAAATACTGTGCGTATCGATTCCGTTTATGGAGGTTGAATCAGCAAGCATAGGTTGCTCTTTGATATCATTAGCATTCATCTTTCCATTTGGCAGCATCTGTCTGTGGAACAAAATTTTCCAGCTAAAATTTCTCACGTCGCACATCTCCAAGCAAAAATATATTGGTTATTTGATTGTTTGTTTGATCAGTATCCAAATGTCTTGGTGAAGAATTTTAATTACCTCAGCATTAACTAAAATCCCAACATCTCTGCATTAACCCCAATACCGGAACTCACAGGTTAACACTCAGTGATTGAACCATAGGATCCCTATTTTGCAGCAGGAGGTCATTCGACGTATCGAACCTGAACTGGCTCTCCAACAGAGCATCTTACTCATGCTTTATCCCTGTAACTCCACATATTTATCCCGCTGAACACCGAATTTATACATCTTGGGACATGAAGCGGCAATTAGTAATAGACCTAACTTGCCCACCTTTGCACTGCTTTGGAATGGTTCAATTCCTTTGTACAAAGGAACATTCAATGTCTCTCTCTGCTATCTACATCCTGACCCCGATGTGGAGATGTCGGCGTTGGACTGGGGTGGGCGCAGTAAGAAGTCTCACAACATGTGAAAGTCCAACAAGTTCATTTCGTATCACGAGGAGCGCTGCTCTTTCATCACACACCTGATGAAGGAGCAACGTTTTGAAAACTCGTGATACCAAATACACCTGTTGGACTTTAATCTGGTGTTCTGAGACTTCTTACGATATCCTGCCCATGATCGACCAGGCAATTTTGCAATTTTGAACACTGCCAAATGCTGAATGATCTCCGACTTGTCTTTTCTTATGAATATCGAAAATGTGCAATGCTTCATCTGAAAGTCCTGCAACATTTTCCTCCCTTGAAGACAGATCCAAATATTTTGAGGTATAAATCTAACACCATCTACCCGAAGAGATACTTTACTTGCCAGCAGAAAATCGCAGCCAGCGTTCCTTTGAAGGCCGCACGACAATTTTGTCAACATATTCACTCAGGTTCAATGTCAAGCTCAATCGCAAGACTGAGTTTAAAGGCCTGACAATTAATTCGTCAAATACACACAATGCATTCACGTTGGCTCCTTCGGTAAACAACCTCCTTTTTAATCTTGTGCAAGAACAGTGCCTTCTCTCACATAGGTTTTGTATGCTAGCTTAAATTAAGCTCTTGAAGTGAAATTACGGATGCAGAATATTCTATGGAGATGTCCATTGGTATCTATCAGCCTGCGGAACATCAATAAGATTCCATCAGTGAATTCAGTCAGTCAACAAGTTCTTGGTCAGTGCATGGTTTGTCGTCAACCCATTACGAGTATGTCAGTTTCAGGACAGACTGAGTACCAGTTGTCGCGAGATCATTTTAAATTGCTTGGAATTAGTTTATCGTCACTGAGTCTGACCATTTTTGCAAACTTCACTAATTACTGTTAATTAGTTAATGGGATTTGTTTATTTTTTGCTGTTGGTGGAGGTACATGCGAATTATTGGTAAATGTTTAAAACACCAGTTTTCAGCAAACTGGAGATAATTCAGAAGCAATCTCCACTTGGCGAGTCCAGGTTTACTCAGCAACAGTCAGCGGGGCTTTGTCAGAGGGAATGATGCCGAATAAATCTGATACATTTTTCAACAAGGTGATTGGATGTGCAGATGAGTGAAGTAGGATGTGCAGATGAGTGAAGTACAGTTGATGCAGCTTCTATGGATCACAGAAAAACCTTTGACAATTTATTGTCGTGCAGACTGATCAATAAGATAAAAGTACATTGGATCCAGGGTAACTTGACAAGTTGGATCCATAACTGACTCAGTGTTAAGACAGAGAAAGTGGTGGTAGAAGGTGCTTTGTCGAACTGGAGGCCGGTATCCAGAGGTGTACCACAGGGATCAGTGCTAGTTGCCTTATTGTTCATGATATATATCAATGATTAGTGTGGGAATGTGTGTGTGTGCGTGTGTGTGTGCGTTTGTGGGGGTAGGGGCGACGAGATGATTGTGCTCGACTACAGATGACACCAAGATTGGAAGAATGCTTAGTTATGAGGAAGCAGTTCTTAGTTTGCACGAAGATGCAGCCGAATTGGTAAAATGAGCAGATCGGTGGCAGATTGAACGCCAAGATGGGCGAGCTGATGCATTTTGAAAGGATTGAGAAGGCAAGGGCGTAATCAACAAATTGCGAGAAACATAGAAGCTTCTGGCCTGCTCCACAGGTCCTGAAAGGCAGCAGACCACTTGACTAGGGTAGTTTAAAATGCATATGGGAAACTTGTCATCATCCATCTTGACGGATTATTAGGGAGGAAGGTTATATTGGAGCGGCACAAAACTTTGTGTAGGCCACAGGTGGATAACTGTGTGCAGTTCTGGTGGTCACACGATAGGAAGGATTTGGTGACGACGGAGAAACTGTTGATCAGATTCACCAGGAGCATTTGAACAATGAAGAGAGGCCGGTTAGCCTCTTATTGCTTTTGTTACAACGGAGAAGGTGAAGGGTGGACCTGATTGAGGTGCTCAAGATTATGAGGCAGATGTTCATGGTGGATATGAAGTGGCTGCTCCTCCCAGTTAAAGGATAAAAGATGAGGGGACACAAAATCTAAGTTGAGGAACTGAGAGGGGTGGGAGGGTGTAGTCATCCAGAGGGCGCTGGCAGTCTGGAATGCAGTCCCTGGGAGGGTGAAGTGGGAGAAAACATTACAACCATCAAAGCTACGTGGATGACCTCCTGAAAGATCAAATTATGCAAGATTCTGGGCCAAGTGCTTAGGAGTGCGACTAATGTAGTTTTGTCATTGCAGCCACAAATGGCCGCAGGGCCTCTTCTGTACTGTGTGACATTCTGACCCTGTGACTCTGAGCCAGTCATTGGTGCTGGTTCAGTTTGTCAGTGCTAATCGGTTTATCTTGCTGAACAAGCATATTTGTCCAAGATCTGTTGATCTGTGTAGAGTTCAATCATTCAGACATGGCGATTTGATTTGTGGGGCAGATAATGCTTGCTGCCAGGGAGGTGTGTGATGCTCAGCACGGGCACGACTGTAAAGGGGAAATGTCTGGTTACAATAAATGCCAAGGACTTTAACAGCTGCGGTGTAAATATTGATAGCAACCAGCTGTATGATTGAAATTTGTTCTCGTTTACTGCTTCTGAATCATCGTCGTGAAGTTCATGAGATTGAAGACAGAAATCACAAATCATCTCCTTGATTCATTCTGTTCTTTGAGATTCAGTGTCACAGGCCTGGCTTGGTTCAATCTGTCCTTTCAGATTCAGTGTCACAGGCCTGACTTGGTTCACTGTGTCTTTTGAGTTTCGGTGTCACATGCTTGGCAGAATTCATTCTGTTCTTTGAGATTCAGTGTCACAGACCTGGCTGGATTCACTCTGTCCTTTGAGATTCGTTGTCACAGGCCTGGCTGTGTTTGAACTGTTATTTGAGATTTAACGTCTCAGGCCTGGCAGGGTTCACTCTGTCCTTTCAGATTCAGTGTCACAGGCCTGGCTGGATACACTGTGTCCTTTTCAATTTAGTGTCACATGCGTCGCTGTTTTTGAACTGTTATTTGAGATTCAGTGTCACAGGCCTGTCTGAATTCGCTCTGTTCTTTGAGATTCAGTGTCACAGGCTTGGCTGGGTTCACTGTGACATTTGAGATTCGGTGTCACAGGCCTGCCTGGGTTCTCTCGGCCCTTTCAGTTTGAGTGTCATAGGCCTGGCTGAGTTTACTCTTTCCTTTCAGATTCAGTGTCACAGTCCTGGTTTGATTCACTCTGTCCCTTGAGATTCAGTGTCAAATGCCTGGCTGATTGATTGTGTCCTTTGAGATTCAGAGTCACAGGCCTGGCTGGGTTCACTCTGTTCTTTTGAGATTCAGTGTCACACGCTTGGCGGGATTCATTCTGTCCTTTGAGATTCAGTGTCACAGCCCTGGCTGGGTTCGCTCTGTCCTTTGAGATTCAGTGAAACATGCCTGGATGTGTTCGAACTGTTATTTGAGATTGAGTGTCACAGGCCTGACTGGATCCACTCTCTCCTTTCATATTCAATGTCACAGGACTGGCTGTGTTCGAACAGCTGTTTGAGATCCAGTGTCACAAGCCTGCCTAGGTTCATTGTGTCGTTTCAGATTCAATGTCACAGGCCTGGCTGCATTCACTCTGTTGTTTCTGATTCAGTGTCACAGGCCTGGTTGGGATCAGTGTATCCTTTCAGTTTGAGTGTCACAGGGCTAGCTGGATACACTGTGTCCTTTGAGATTCAGTGTCACAGACCTGGTTGAAATCACTGTGTCCCTTCATATTCAGTGTCACAGACATGGCTGGATACACTGTGTCCTTTGGGATTCAGTGTCACAGGTCTGTCTGGGTTCAATCTGTCCTTTGAGCTTCAGTGTCACAGTCCCGGCTGTGTTCGCACTGCTTTTGAGATTTAGTGCCACAGGCCTGGCTCCAAACACTCTGTCCCTTGAGATTCAGTGTCTCAGGCATCACTGGGTTCAATCTGTCATTTGAGATTCTGTTTCACAGGCCTGGCTGTGTTCGAACTGCTATTTGAGATTTTGTGTCACAGACCTGGCTGAATTCACTCTGTCCTTTGAGATTCAGTGTCACAGGCCTGGCTGGGTTCACTGTGTCCTTTGAAATTATGTGTCACAGGCCTGGCTGTGTTCATGCTTTTCTTTTGAGATTCAGTGTCATTTGCTTGGCGGGATTCATTCTGTCCTTTGAGATTCAGTGTCACAGGCCTGGCTGTGTTCAAACTTTTATTTGAGTTTCAGTGTCACAGGCCTGGATGTGGACAGAATGGTGAACTGTAGTAAACATTGTGGAAAACAGCAGTGTTTTGGAGAACACGCACTGATTGGTGAAATGTTGCAAAGAGTGATGGTAGAAGCAGGATTTAGTAAGCCAATGGCAGATTGGTGTGATATAATAAAGAGTGAGGATAACAACAGGATTTGGGAGGAGGCAGCAAATGGATGAAATGTGCTAAACTGTGCGGATAGCAGAGGATTTGTGTGTTTGGGGTAGTGCTGGAATGAAGCAAGGTGCTGTGTTCAGTTTTGGGGAAATACAGTTCTCTATGTGTCGATCTAGAGCACAAAAATGAAGAGAAAGGAATCAAACCGTGTCTTTATCTATCATAATCTTTATTTAATGGTAAAAGAATGGAAGCTGCTACAAAATGGAGTTCAAATACATATGACAATAATAAGCACCAAATTTTGAATTATAATCCCGGCTCTGCTCTACAATGTAACGTGATATAAGAGCTTTAATACGGACAGTGCAATATCCGATATATATTCTATTCTGTTTCTCATTGAACAGAATGCAGACTCACTCAAAATGAGAAGTTAAATGCAAATTCATAAAAAACCAGGAGGAATGACCCGACTGATTCAGAAATTAAAAGACCTATATCTGGAGTTGAAGCATATTCCACACAGTGATACTTGTGGAAAAGTTCAGGGGTCTCCCCTTTGATGTAATGCAGAGTCATCTATCTGAGGACACCACATCCTGGATTTGGATTTGTTGATGACTATTACCTGAAACTGTCAAAGAAATAGTGTGAGAATTACAACCAATTCCACAATCAGCTCAACACATCACATGTACTTGTATTTTTTTTACAATATTCCCAAGTCCAACCGGCTGTTTATTTTTATCTCAAACACACTGCACCCTCTTTCTGATACTTTTATTGTAATTCACTGCTGGAAATACTGCAGGGTTTGGATCTTACTGGGATGGTAAGGAGATGATAAGGAGAGTTTTAGACAGCTGCATTACTCGCGGCAGCTCCTGGGAAATGTTAGGGTGGTTTGGAACTTCCTGGGACATGAGAGATGATGAGACTGCACCCATTTCCTCTTAATCCTCAAGAGGCCAAAGCTCCAAATTTGGGGAAGTTAAATCCCGCTCATTGAGATCGCGCTTTGACCAGATTGTAGGTCAGAATTTAAGCAAAGATACATGATGTTTTTTTATCCCTCTTGAATAGGGCATTTGGTGAACAGTTAGAAATGTTGCAGGCTTGGAGAGGGGGTGGCTGGGACAAGGACTAAGGGAAGGTCTGTGATAGGCAGGAGAGTTTGAATGAGAGAAAAGTGAATCCCCAAGCGCCAAAGGGAATGGAGATGGAGAGAGAAAAGAAACAAAGAAGCTGTGCCTGGAGCAGGGGGACTGCTGACTGAAAGAAGGGGAAAGGAATCAAAGAAAATGAAACAGAATGGACTCAGAGTTTACTTTCTGAAACTGTTGAACTGGATGTTGAGTCCAGAAGGCTGTAAAGTGTGGAGGGGCTGGGTGAGTGGGAGGATTTCCCCTGGACCTGCTCCGGACCCTAGTTAAAACAGTCATCTGTAGATCCAGGATCGATAGGGCTGGAGAGGGATGCGGGCATTACTCCGGCTGATCTGCTGTGGTCTTGCTTGTGCCCAGCTCGATCTGATCTGTGCAGCCCAACACACTGGAGAATGTTTGCTAGGAAATGAAAATTAGAAATCTAACTAATGTGTCAACTCCTTCAGAGGGTCACACACTGTATTCTAACAAACTGAACTGGATTGCACTGAATGGGAAGTCATGTAAACCTCACAAACTTCATGATTGAAGCACATTTTTTAAGAGGCGGGGGGCGGATGGGGGGGAGGGGGGATTAGCTGAAGACTTCGGCCTGGTTGTTCCTACAAAAATGAGCTGATGCCTATCTGTGTGTCTGTGTGTGTCCCTGGGTACAGTTCCCAGAGAGTTTAAAATCCTGCATCTCTCTCTCTCTGCAGAGCTGCTGGTTAAAGACACATTGACAACATTTATCTGAATGAAACTTCACTCTCATTCTCTGCCTCCCCTCCCCCAATCAGTGCTTCTGCTCTCAAAGAAGTCTAAACGCTTTTTTTTTGCAGCTGTGATCTGTGTTGACTTGTTAAACATTAAGCACAGGGCGCACACATTGAGACACCTGGACAGACAACAACAGAGATTGGTTTGGAAATCAGAAATTGAATTGTAAATGCAGGCATAAAGAACTTTGCAAGAAAGTGTTTGACGTCAGGCAATATAAGCAAAAAATGAACTTTGCAAGAAACAGCAAAAGATGCAAACCTGGAGCTGATGGAGTTCTGAATGAACAAGTTGTACAATTCACATTCAGACCTGGTCTCTCTCTGTTTGGGCAGGGCTGCGAGTTACTTTAAACCCATTTTCTCTCAGCCCCCAGTGCTGGTGATGTGGAGAGAGAGAGAGAGAGCCTTGGGATAAATCATTTGCATGGTGCTCACTAACCCACACACACACACCACCCTCACCCCTCCTCTCAGAGACAGGTTGGTGTTGGACTGGGCCATACCTGGAGTAGGTGGGTTCAGGTGAGGTGTAGGAGATGTGGTTGGATGGGGGTTGATTGGGGAGGTGAGGGCAGTTTGTGTGACTCAGTGAGGGTATAAAAAAGCTGGGGATCCATTGTTCTGTCTCTCGACACGTGGATTGGTAAGTATCAGGGTAACTTTGTCTTTGTGAATATGTGTGTGTGCATGCGTGCACTGATATTTTAAACCCCCCTTTACGCAGCACAAAGCCCCTGGCCTTGGATCTCTCTCCCCCACCATGGGACAGGGGATGGAAAGAGTTTGAGAGATCACCGAGGGAGGACATTCCCATGGTGAGTATGGAGCTCTTCAAATTCTGTCTGCCCATTTTCCCACCTCTGCTTTTTCTCTTTGTTTGCAGCCTCTTCTCAATTTCTGTCCATCTTTAACTTGTGATCTCCCAAATTTCAATCTCTCAATCATTATCTCTGACTTATTATCTCTCTTTTTTCTCTCTGTTCTTTCTCTGTCTTTCCCGTTCAGTCTATCTCTCTCTCTTTCTTCTCTCTCTTCTCTTTCTCTCTGTTTTTCCCGCTCAGTCTATCTCTCTCTCTGTCTTTGTTCTCTCTCTCTGATTCTCCAGCTAAATCTCTCTCTCTCTGTCTTTCTCTCTCTCTGTCCCTTTTATCTCTGTCTCTCTCTGTCCCTTCTCGCTCCCCTTGTCCTTCTTCTCTCTCTTCCCATCCCCACCCCCCCCCCAACTCTGTCTCCCCCATCAACCACTCTCTTTCTCTCCCTCCCACCCGCATGCACACTCCCTCTCACCTGCACCCACACTCCCTCTCACCGACACGCACACTCCCTCTCACCCGCATGCACACTCCCTCTCACCCGCACGCACACTCCCTCTCACCCGCACGCACGCTCCCTCTCACCCGCACGCACGCTCCGTCTCACCCGCACGCACACTCCCTCTCACCCGCACGCACGCTCCCTCTCACCTGCACGCATGCTCCCTCTCACCCGCACGCACGCTCCCTCTCACCCGCCCGCACACTCCCTCTCACCCGCATGCACGCTACCTCTCACCCACACGCGCACTCCCTCTCACCTGCACCCACACTCCCTCTCACCCGCCCGCACACTCCCTCTCACCCGCACACACGCTCCCTCTCACCCGCATGCACGCTCCCTCTCACCCACATGCACTCTCCCTCTCACGCACACGCACGCTCCCTCTCACCCGCACGCACATCCCTCCCACCAGCACACACACTCCCTTTCACCCGCACGCACACTCCCTCTCTCGCGCACGCAGACACCCTCTCACCCACACCCACACTCCTTCTCACCCACACGCACATTCCCTCTCACCCGCACGCACACTTCCTCTCACCCGCACGCACACTCCCTCTCACCCGCACACACGCTCCCTCTCACCCACACGCTCGCTCCCTCTCACCCGCACGCACGCTCCCTACCACGCGCACGCACACTCCCTCTCACCCGCACGCACATTCCCTCTCACCCACACACACACTCCCTCTCACCCGCACGCACACTCCCTCTCTCGCGCACGCACACTCCCTCTGACCCGCAAGCACACTCACTCTCACCCGCACGCACACTCCCTCCAACCCGCACGCACACTCCTCTCACCCGCACCCACACTCCCTCTCACCCGCACCAAAACTCCCTCTCACCGGTACGCACACTCCCTCTCAACCGCACGCACGCTCCCGCTCACCCGCACGCACACTCCCTCTCACCCGCACGCACGCTCCCTCTCACCCGCATGCACACTCCCTCTCACCCGCACGCACACTCCCTCTCTCGCGCACGCACACTCCCTCTCACCCGCACGCACACTCCCTCTCACCCGTACGCACACCCCATCTCACCCGCAAGCACACTCCCTCTCACCCGCACGCACGCTCCCACTCACCTGCACGCACACTCCAGCTCACCCGCATGCACACTCCCTCTCACCAGCACGCACGCTCCCTCTCACCCACACACACGCTCCCTCTCACCCGCAAGCACGCTCCCTCTCACCCACACGTATGCTCCCTCTCACCCGCACGCACACTCCCTCTCACCCGCATGCACACTCCCTCTCACTCGCACGCACACTCCCTCTCTCGTGCACGCACACTCCCTCTCACCCGCACACACACTCTCTCTCACCCGCATGCACACTCTCTCTCACTCGCACGCACACTCCCTCTCTCGCGTATGCACACTCCCTCTCACCCGCATGCACACTCCCTCTCGCATGCACTCTCACTCTCACCCGCACACACACTCCCTCTCACCCGCACGCACGCTCCCTCTCCCCCGCACGCACGCTCCCTCTCACCCACATGCACACTAACTCTCACCCGCACGCACACTCCCTCTCACCCGCATGCACACTGCATCTCACCCGCACACACACTCCCTCTCACCCACACGCACACTCCCTCTCACCCGCACACACACTCCCACTAACCAGCAAGCACACTCCCTATCTCTCGCACGCAGACTCCCTCTCACCCGCACACACACTCTCTCTCACCCGCATGCACACTCCCTCTCACTCGCACGCACACTCCCTCTCTCGCGCATGCACACTCCCTCTCACCCGCATGCACACTCCCTCTCACTCGCATGCACTCTCACTCTCACCCGCACACACACTCCCTCTCACCCGCACGCACGCTCCCTCTCCCCCGCACGCACGCTCCCTCTCACCCGCATGCACACTCCCTCTCACCTGCACGCATGCTCCCTCTCACCCGCATGCACACTGCATTTCACCCGCACACACACTCCCTCTCACCCACACGCACACTCCCTCTCACCCACACGCACACTCCCTCTCACCCGCACACACACTCCCACTCACCAGCAAGCACACTCCCTATCTCTCGCATGCAGACTCCCTCTCAACCGCACCCACACTCACTCTCACCCACACGCACTCTCCCTCTCACCTGCACGCACACTCCAGCTCACCTGCATGCACACTCCCTCTCACCTGCATGCATGCTCCCTCTCACCCGCACACACGCTCCCTCTCACCCGCAAGCACGCTCCCTCTCACCCACACATACGCTCCCTCTCACCCACATGCACACTCCCTCTCACCCGCATGCACACTCCCTCTCACTCGCACGCACACTCCCTCTCTCGTGCACGCACACTCCCTCTCACCCGCACACATACTCTCTCTCACCCGCATGCACACTCCCTCTCACTCGCACGCACTCTCACTCTCACCCGCACACACACTCCCTCTCACCCGCACGCACACTCCCTCTCTTGTGCACGCACACTCCCTCTAACCTGCACCCACACTCCTTCTCACCCACATGCACACTCCCTCTCACCTGCACGCACACTCCCTCTCACCCGCACGCACACTCCCTCTCACCCGCACGCACGCTCCCTCTCACCCGCACGCACACTCCCTCTCACCCGCACGCACTCTCCCTCTCACCCGCACGCACGCTCCCTCTCACCCGTACACACGCTCTCTCTCACCCACACGCACACTCCCTCTGTCGCGCACGCACACTCCCTCTCACCCACATACACACTCCCTCTCACCCACACGCACACTCCCTCTCATCCGCAAGCCCACACCCTCTCACCCGCACGCACACTCCCTGTCACCCGCATGCACACTCCCTCTTTTCCCCACGCACACTCCCTCTCACCCGCAAGCACACTCCCTCTCACCCGCACGCATACTCCCTCTCACTCGCAAGCACATTCCCTCTCACCCGTACGCACACTCCCTCTCACCTGAGCACACACTGCCTCTCACCTACACACTCCCTCAGACCCACATGCTACCTCACACATGCATGCTCCCTCACACACACACACGCTCCCTCACACACACACACTCCCTCACACACCCACACTCCCTCACACGTGCACACTCCCTCACACATGCACACTCCCTCGCACCCGCGCACTCCCTCACACCCGCACACTCCCTCACACCCGCACACTCCTTCACACACACACACACTCCCTCACACGTGCACACTCCCTCACACATGCACACTCGCTCACACATGCACACTCCCTCACACTGCACACTCCATCACACACGCACACTCCCTCACCCAAGATCATCCCTCAGTCTCCTACGCACCAGGGAAAAACTCCCAGTCTATCCAGCCTCTCCTTATAACTCAAACCTCAAGTCCCGGCAGCATCTGAGTAAATCTTTTCTGCATTTATTCTAGTTTAATAATATCCTTTCTATAATCGGGTGACCAAGAACTGAACACAGTATTCCAAGTGTGGTGTTGCCAATGTCTTGTACAACTTCAACAAGATGTCCCAACTCTTGTATTCAGTTGTACAAAACATTGGTAAGGCCACACTTGGAATACTGTGTACAGTACTGATCACCCAATTTTAGAAAAGACATTATTAAACTCGAGAGAGTGCAGGAAAGAGTTACAAGGATGCTACCAGGACTTTATGGTTTGTGATATAAGGAGAGGCTGGATAGACTGAGACTTTTTTCTCTGGAGCCTAGAAGGCTGAGGGGTGATATTATAGAGGTCTATAAAATAATGAGTGACTTAGATCAGCTAGTCAATATATTTTCCCAAAGGTAGGGGGGTCTGAGACCAGAGGGCATAGTTTTAAGGTGAGAGGGGAGAGATACAAAAGGGTCGAGAGGGGCAATTTTTTTCACACAGAGGATGGTGAGTATTTGGAACAAGCTGCCAGAGGTAGGAGTAGAGGCGGGTACAATCTTGTATTTTAAAAAACATTTAGAGAGTTACATGGGTAAGATATGTATAGAGGGATATGGGCCAAATGCGGGCAATGGGGACTCACTAAGGGGTTTTTTTAAAAAAAGGCTGCATGGACAAGTAGGGCCGAATGGCCTGTTTCCATGCTGTAGATATCTATGACTTATGACTTTAAAAGGTTAGGAAGCAAAATGAGAGCGTGTGGCATTGGGTGGAATATACTGGCATGGATTGATAAACCGTTAGCGTCCAGAAAACAGAGTTTAGGTACAAATGGGTCAATTTCAGGGCGGCAGGCTGTGACTAGCAGCTTATTACAAGGATCAGTATGCAGGAACCCAGCTATTCACAATCCATATCATTGATTTGGACATTTAGGATGAAATGCAATATTTCTCAGTTTGAAGATGGTATGAAAGCAGGTGGAAGTGTGAGTTGTGAGGAGGATGCAGATTCTTCAGGGGGATGTGGAGATGCTAAATTCGTGGTGAAACCACACACGGAGTGTTGTGTACAATTTTATTCTCTTACCTAAGGAAAGACATTCTTGTCATCGAGAGACTTCAATTACGTTTCACTGCATTAATTCCTGGGATGGAGTGTCCCCTGAGGAAAGATTAAATAGACTGGACTTTTATTTTATGCACTTTAGAAGAATGAGAGGTGATGTCGTTTAAACTCAGACAATTCTTACAGGGCTGAGCAGGGTAGAGTCATAGAGCTTTACAGCATGGAAACAAGCCCTTTGGCCCAACTTGTCCGTGCCACACAGTTTTTACCATTAACCTACTACCAATTGCCTGTGTTTGGACCATATCCCTCTATACCAATCTTACCAAAATAACTCTCTAAATGCTTTTTAAAAGGTAAAATTGTACCCGCTGCTACTACGACCTCGGGCAGCTTGTTCCAGACCCTCACTACATTCTGTGCGAAAATAATTGGCCTCTAGAACCTCGCATCGTAAAGTTATGTCCTCTAGTTTTAGACTCCCCTCCCTTTTGGAAAAGATGTTGACTCGCTTATCCATGATCTCATTATTTTATAGACCTCTATAAGACCACCCCTAAGCCTCCTACACTCGAGGGAAAAAAGTCCCAGTCTATCCAGCCTCTCATTCTAACTCAAACCACCAAGACCCTGCAGCATCCCACTAAGTCTTTTCTGCACACGTTCCAGTTTAGAACATAGAACATAGAACATAGAACATTACAGCGCAGAACAGGCCCTTCGGCCCACGATGTTGCACCGACCAGTTAAAAAAAAAAACTGTGACCCTCCAACCTAAACCAATTTCTTTTCGTCCATGAACCTATCTACGGATCTCTTAAACGCCCCCAAACTAGGCGCATTTACTACTGATGCTGGCAGGGCATTCCAATCCCTCACCACCCTCTGGGTAAAGAACCTACCCCTGACATCGGTTCTATAACTACCCCCCCTCAATTTAAAGCCATGCCCCCTCGTGCTGGATTTCTCCATCAGAGGAAAAAGGCTATCACTATCCACCCTATCTAAACCTCTAATCATCTTATATGTTTCAATAAGATCCCCTCTTAGCCGCCGCCTTTCCAGCGAAAACAATCCCAAATCCCTCAGCCTCTCCTCATAGGATCTCCCCTCCATACCAGGCAACATCCTGGTAAACCTCCTCTGCACCCTCTCCAAAGCCTCCACATCCTTCCTGTAATGTGGGGACCAGAACTGCACACAGTACTCCAAGTGCGGCCGCACCAGAGTTGTGTACAGTTGCAACATAACGCTACGACTCCTAAATTCAATCCCCCTACCAATAAACGCCAAGACACCATATGCCTTCTTAACAACCTTATCTACTTGATTCCCAACTTTCAGGGATCTATGCACACATACACCTAGATCCCTCTGCTCCTCCACACTATTCAAAGTCCTCCCGTTAGCCCTATACTCAACACATCTGTTATTCCTACCAAAGTGAATTACCTCACACTTCTCCGCATTAAACTCCATCCGCCACCTCTCGGCCCAACTTTGCAACCTGTCTAAGTCTTCCTGCAAACTACGACACCCTTCCTCACTGTCTACCACACCACCGACTTTGGTGTCATCAGCAAATTTGCTAATCCACCCAACTATACCCTCATCCAGATCATTAATAAATATTACAAACAGCAGTGGCCCCAAAACAGATCCTTGAGGTACACCACTTGTAACCGCACTCCATGATGAATATTTACTATCAACCACCACCCTCTGTTTCCTATCCGCTAGCCAATTCCTGATCCAATTTCCTAGATCACCCCCAATCCCATACATCTGCATTTTCTGCAGAAGCCTACCATGGTGAACCTTATCAAACGCCTTACTAAAATCCATATATACCACGTCCACTGCCTTGCCCCCATCCACCTCCTTGGTCACTTTCTCAAAAAACTCAATAAGGTTAGTAAGGCACGACCTACCTGCCACAAAACCATGCTGACTATCACCTATCAATTCATTACTCTCCAAATAACTATAAATCCTATCCCTTATAATTTTTTCCAACATCTTGCCGACAACAGAAGTGAGACTCACCGGTCTATAATTCCCGGGGAAGTCTCTGTTCCCCTTCTTAAACAATGGGACAACATTCGCTAACCTCCAATCTTCTGGTACTATACCAGAGGCCAACGACGACCTGAAGATCAGAGCCAGAGGCTCTGCAATCACTTCTCTTGCCTCCCAGAGAATCCTTGGATAAATCCCATCCGGACCAGGGGATTTATCTATTTTCAGACCCTCCAGAATATCCTGCACATCCTCCTTATCAACTGTAATACTGTCTATTCTACTCCCTTGCAACCCAGTGTCCTCCTCAGCTATATTCATGTCCCCTTGCGTGAACACCGAAGAGAAATATTGGTTCAATGCTTCACCAATCTCCTCCGGTTCCACACATAACTTCCCTCTGCCATCTATAACTGGCCCTAAACTTGCCCTAACCAACCTTCTGTTCTTGACATACCTATAGAACGCCTTAGGATTCTCTTTAACCCTATCCGCCAAAGTCTTCTCATGTCCCCTTTTAGCCCTTCTAAGCTCGCTCTTCAACTCCCTCTTAGCCAATCTAAAGCTTTCTAGTGCACTACCCGAGTGCTCACGTCTCATCCGAACATAAGCCTCCTTTTTCTTTTTAACCAACAAAGAAACTTTTTTGGTGCACCACGGTTCCCTAGCCCTACCAATTCCTCCTTGCCTGACAGGGACATACCTATCACAGACTCGCAGTAGCTGCTCCTTGAAAAAACTCCATAATGTCATTTCATGTTTAATAATGTCATTTCTATAATAAGGTGACAAGAGCAACACACAATATTCCAAGTGTGGTCTTACCAAACAAAGTCTTGTACAACTTCAACAAGACATCCCAACTCCTGGTGTCCATGTTCTGACCAATGAAACCAAGCGGGATGCCTTCTTCACCACTCTGTCCACCTGTGACTCCACTTTTAAGGAGCTATGAATCTGTACCCTGAGATCTCTTTGTTCTGTAATTCTCACCGACACCATACCATTAACTGAATAAGTCCTGCGCTGGTTCGATCTACCAAATTATTGATTTATCTAAACTAAACTCCATCTGCCATTCGTCAGCCCACTGGCCCAATTGATCAAGATCCCGTCGCAACGCTAGATAGCCTTCTTCACTATCCACTATGCCACAAATCTTGGTGTCATATGCAAACTTACTAACCATGCCTCCTAAATTCTCATCCACATCATTAATATGAATGACAAATAACAGTGGAACCAGCACCAATCCCTGAAGCACCCCGCTGGTGACAGGCTTCCAGTTTGAAAATAAAACAACCCACTCCAATCACCCTGTGTCTTCTGTCATCAAGTCAATTTTGTATCCATTCGGCAAACTCATCCTGGATCCCGTGAGATTTAACCAAATCCCATCTGGTTTTTTTTTGAAATTTTACATTTTGAAACACTGAAACCTCTTGCCCTCATTGGGAATATCAGTGCGATTTGAGAAAAGCAAACACTGATCACACCCTCAACACCCCGCAGCACAGGACTAAGCAGAGAGTGTGAAATGTGAGTGGTGTGAGTGTGGATTGTCTTTTAAAAGTGGGTAAGAAACACTCCTCCATTTTCAAATCTTTACCTTGCTTATGAAGCATCTCGGACTCCCCTGACACTCACTATCCATCTGAATTAATCTCTATTCCTCACTGTCTAACTGTTACTCTCGGCAGTGCTCCCTCTCCCTATCTCTCTGTTACTTTGCATCACTCCATCTCTCTCTCTTCCTCTCCGTCTCTATCCCACTCATCCACATTTTGTTGATCGTTCAGGGGTCTCATCTTGGAGCATTCAAACACTCTTTCTTTTTCTGTCTTGGCAGAATTAGCAACATGAATGCAAATTTCAAGATTGATTCACACAATACAGACACAACGGTATTTATATAATGGCTTCTGCAAATGCTGGTGAGCTCAGTACTTGGGCAACCTTAATGTTACAATAAGATAGTATCTGTATTCAGACAACTGTTACTCTCTACATTGCTCGCTCTCATTCTTCCTACCTCTCTGTTACTCTGCACCTCTTCCTCTCACTCTCTATCCCTCTCACTCACCATGTTGTTTATCATTAAGGGGTCTAATCATGGAGAATGCAAACACTCTTTCTGCTTCTGTCTTGGCAGAATTAGCAACATTAGTGGATATTTCAAGACTGGATTCACAGAATACAGGCAGAACGCTGGTGAGCTCAGGACATGTGGTACCTGAATGTTACAATAAGATAGAATCTGTATTCAGACAATTGTCACCCCACAGGTCCAAACTTCACCGTGTTAATTTGATTTGATTTTATTGAATGTATTGGGATGCAGTGAAAAGTATTATTTCTTGTGCGCTATACAGACAAAACATTCCATACAGAGAGTACATAGAGGAGGAGAGGACAGGCTGCAGAATATAGTTTTGCAGTTGCCAACAGGGTGTAGAGAACGATCAGCTTAATATATGGTAGGTCCATTCAAAGGTTGACATTCTGACCAAGCGCTAAAGCTTTCCACAAAGCAAGGCTCACAAATTAAACACCAGTTTCCTTTGTCCATTCCCCCATCATGTGGTGTTTGGAGTCTCTGATCAATGCTAAAGGCCTAGTATTTGAGGCTCTGAGCTGAACCCACAATCTGTCTGATTCTGAGGGAAGATTGCTGCTCACTCACACACAGATGGCTGCAGTATCCCCTTGAAATATATCTGTTGTGTAAAGAACCGCATGTTTTTTCCCTGTGTCCCTTAAAGAACTGCTGAATAATCTTTAAACATCAGCATAAATTATCACAGAGCAGGACCAACATGGGGGAATCTCGTATCAGGGAGGGCACAGTTCAAAATTTATAGAGCTTCCATTAAAGAAGATGAGGAGGAATAATTTCTTCTCTCAGGGGATGGTTAGTGTTTAGAATTCCCTTCTCAGAGAGCAGTGGGCGTTGGGACACTGAACATATTCAAGGGAGTTGCGGGTTAAGGGTGACAGGCAACAAAAGGGAGTTCAGGCCACAGTCAGATCAGCCGTGATCTTATCAATGGGAGGAACATGCTCAAGAGGCAGAATGGCCCACTCCTGCTCCTATTTCTTATGTTATGTGTGGTACTTTCAAAGGCCGCCACACTCAGCTTCGCAGGAACACTGCCTGACACTCTCAATCTCAATCACTTCCTCTCTCTCTCTGTGACTCTCACGCCATTCCTTTCCTCCCCTCTCTCTGTTACTCTCTCTCTATCTCTATCTCTGTTCATCTTTGTTGCCCGCTCCAGCTGGATGGAAAGTGGGAAAGAGAGGCTGATATGGAACGAGTTTTCATGTGCATCTAAATGCATTTTCTGAACTGCCCTGTCCTTGTTTCATGACAGTAAGAAGTCTCACAACACCAGGTTAAAGTCCAACAGGTTTATTTGGTAGCAAAAGCCACTAGCTATCGGAGCGCAGCTCCTTCATCAGGTAAGTGGGATTTCTGTTCACAAACAGGGCATATAAAGACACAAACTCAATTTACAAAATAATAGTTGGAATGCAAGTCTTTACAGGTAATCAAGTCTTTAAGGTGCAGACAATGTGAATGGAGAGAGCATTAAGCACAGGTTAAAGAAATGTGTATTGTCTCCAGACAGGACAGTTAGTGAGATTTTGCAAGCCCAGGTAAGTCGTGGTGGTTACAGATAGTGTGACATCAACCGAAGATCCCGTTTGAGGCCATCCTCATGTGTGCGGAACTTGGCTGTCAGTCTCTGCTCAGCGACTCTGCGTTGTCGTGTGTCGTGAAGGCCACCTTGGAGAACGCTTTCCCGAAGATCAGAGGCCGAATGCCCATGACCGCTGAAGTGTTCCCCAACAGGAAGAGAACACTCTTGCCTGGTGATTGTCGAGCAGTGTTCATTCATCCGCTTTCGTAGTGTCTGCATGGTCTCCCCAATGCACCATGCGTCGGGACATCCTTTCCTGCAGCGTATCAGTCGACAATGACCACGACACCACACAACCCTGGCACAGCAACCTCTGCAAGATGTGCCGGATCATCAACATGGATGCCGTCATCTGACGTGAGAACACCAATCACCAGGTACACGGTACATACTCTTGCAACTCGGCCAACGTTGTCTACCACAGTTTTTCATCAAATCCCCACTAAACATCCTCCCCTCACCTTTACCCAAGAACTTAAGTTCAAGCAGGAAGAGTCGGCCATCAGGTCCTTCAAGCCTGCTCCACCATTCAATAACATTATGGTTGATTACTTTGTAAATGGGGAAAAGTTGGAAACAGTGGAGGTCCAAAGAGACTTGGGGTGGTCACTTGAACATAGAAAATAGGAGGAGGAGGAGCCCTTTGAAACTGACCCACCATTCAACACTATCATGGCTGATCCTCTGTCTCAATGCCATGCACCAGCACACTCCCCATACTGGAACCGTAGAAATTTATATATTCCCTTCTTTTATATATATATATATATATATATCATGAATTGGCTTCCACACCCTTGTATGTTGGAGAATTCTACAGGTTCACCACCACCTGAGTGAAAATATTTCTCCTCATCTGCGTCCTAAATGGTCTAACCCGATGCTGAGACTCTGATCCCTTGTTCCAGACTCGCCAGCCAGGGGAAACAATATCCCTGTATCCAGCCTGTCCAGCACTGTCAGAGATTTATAAATTTCAATTCGATCCCCTCTCATTCCTCTGAATTCCAGTGAATATCATAGATCATAGAATCATAGAATCCCTTCAGTACAGAAGGAGACCATTCAGCCCATCGAGTCTGCACCGACAACAATCCCACCCTATCCCCATAACCCCAAATATTTACCCTGCTAATCCACCCGATACTAGGGTCAATTTAGCATGGCCAATCAACCTAACCCGCACATCTTTGGACTGTGGGAGGAAACCGGAGCACCCAGAGGAAACCCACGCAAACACGGGGAGAACATGCAAACTCCACAGAGACAGTGACCCAAGTGGGGAATCGAACCCGGGACCCTGGCGCTGTGAGGCAGCAGTGCTAACCACTGTACCACCATGCCGCCCGAATATAGGCCCAGTCGCCACAATCTCCCCTTATGCAGCAATGCTGCCATCCCAGGAATCAGTCTGTTGAACATTCACTGCTCTTCCTCTATGGCAAGTACATCCTTTCTTAGATAAGGATAACAAAACTGCACACAATACTCCAGGTGTGGTCTCACCGAGGCCCTGTACAGCTGCAGTAAGGCATCTTTGCTCCATTACTCAAATCCTCTTGCAATGAAAGACAACATACCATTGGTTTTCCTCACTGCTTGCTGTACCTGTACGCTTGTTTTCAGTGACTGGTGATCTCAGGTCCCTTTGTACAACATTTCCCAATCTATCACCAGTTACAGAATACTCTGTCATTCTGTTTCTCTGTCCAAAGCGGATAACGTCACATTTATCCACATTATGCTGCATCTGCCATGTATTTCCCCACTCACTTAACTTGTCTAAATCACCTCGAAACATCTAAACATCCTCCTCATAACTCACATTCCCACCAAGTTTCGTCTCATCAGCAAACTTGGAAATGTTGCATTTGGTTCCCTCATCCAAATCACTGATGTATTTTGTGAAAGCTGGGAATAAGAACTGACCCCTGCGCGCCCCACTCGTCATTGCCTGCTACTTCGAAAAAGATTCATTTATTCCTACTCATTGTTTCCTGACTGCTAACCAATTCTCAATCGGTGCCATTATATTATGCCCAATTCCATGCACTTTAATTTTGCGCACTAATCTCCTATGTGACACTGCTCCATCCAATTGCGTGCAGTGCAGATTTATCAGAATGGTACTAGGATACCAAGGGTTCAATCACATGATGGTGAAATAACACAAACGAGGATTGTATTCCCCTGAATTTCGAAGGATCGAGGAATGATTATTTGAAGGTTTTCAGGAGAAAAATGCAAACTGGTAGAACCATAGAATCACAATGCAGAAGGAGGCCATTCAGCACATCGAGTCTGCACCGACTCTCTGACAGATTATCTGACCCAAACCCTTTCCCCCCCTCATTCCCCGTAACCCCACAGATTTACCATGACCAATCCACCTAACCTGCGCATCTTTGGAAACTAAAGGGGCAATTTAGCATGGCCAGTCCATCTAACATGTACATCTGTGGAGTGTGGGAGGAAACCGGAGCACCCGGAGGAAACTCATGCAGAGATGGGGAGAACGTGCAAGCTCCACACACACACACACACACACACAGTCACTCATGTTTGGAATTGAACCTGGGCCATTGGCGCTGACAGGCAGCAGTGCTCACCACTGTGCCACCTTGCCTATGGATCCTCTCCCGTTCCTCGTGTCCCACCATCCCTTATTATCTGTTTCGCTTTTATTCAGGCTCCCACAACATCCCAAATTTTAAATGTTTCACATTGTGAGTGACACTGTGGGAATGTTCTCTATCTTTGTGTGTTTCTGTGTGTGTGTCTGTGCGTGAGACTGTGCGTGCATGTGTGTGTGTGTGTGTGTCTGTGTGTGAGAGAGAGAGACTGTGCGTGCATGGATGTGTGTCTGTGCATCACTCTGTTGTGAGCGAGTTTGTGTGTGTTTCACTATCTTTCTGTCTCTCAGTCCCCCCAATCCCAGAATCTGCTTCTCTCTGCACAGATGCTGCCTGACCTGCTCAGTATTTCTGCATTTACTATTTCAGAATCTGAGGACTTGTGAATGGTGCTGAAAGTTGTAACCCCACTATGCAAAATAATCTTTTCACTTGCACGTAATTTATCACAGAACACAAGCAGCATGGGCTTATCTAGAATGAACGGATAGTGTAGATGTGGAGAAGTTATTCCTTCAAGTGGAACTCAATGTAGTTTTGAGATGTGTTCAGGGTTTCTGCCTCTCCCCATTAAATCCTTCACAAACTCCCTATCGAGGCTCCTCATCATTTTCTACCAGGTAATTATTTGTGTCCGACAGAGGGTGCAGAGGAGATTGAAATGAAACGGACAGACAGTCCGTTTGAGAAATTTGAAGTAAGGCATTTTGGACAATATGTTGAGGAGAGAAATTATAAACAAAATGTGAACAGGTTAAAATGTGCAGCAAAAGGGAGATCTTCTATACCTCTCGCAGTCTGTGTCTCTCTCTTTTTCTCACTCTTTATGTCTGTGTCTTCTGTCAGCCTCTCCATCTCGCTCTCCCTCTCTGGGAATCTGTGAAAAATATCCACAGACATCAGTCAGCCATTTGGCGTTTCTTCACAGTAGCCATTTTATGTGAACGCAGCACTGAGATACTTCTGACAGAGCTGTCTCCTCACTAAGGTAACGTTTGTACTTTAAATGTGACAGAGAAGCAGCTTTGCAGAGAAAAACGAGGGTTGTGTGTATCTCTGTGCCTGTGCGTGAATGTGTATGTGAGCGTATCTCTGTGTAAGTCTCTGTGTGTGTGTGTGTGTCATGTGTCTGTGTAAGTGCCTGTCTCTCTGTGTGCATGTCTGTGGGTGCGTGTTTATGTCTGTGTCTTCTTGTGTCGCTATGGGTGAGTCTGTGTGTCTCCGTGTGTGTGTCTGTTTGTGTGTTACATTGTGTGTCGCTCTGTCTGTGCGTGTCGCTATGCGTGCGTGTCGCTATGTGTGAATGTCTCCATCTGTTTGTGTGTGCGTCTGTCTCTGTGTGTGTGTGTCTCTGTGTCTGCGCCCATTTAATAAGTCATTCTGATTGAATTTTTTGTGGGGTGTTTTACTTGCAATCTTGTGTCTATTTGAATTCAGATTATCTGTGAGAGTTACGATGGCGGTTTACGGCGATGAGCTCTGTGCTCATTTTAGATAATGTTTGCTGTGGTAATTTTGTAGGAAAATGTAATTTGATTTGTCCTGTTGAAGTCATAAGATGTGATCATTAATCATATTTTCTGTGTTCATGTTAATGGATATTTTGGTGGATTTCAGCATGTTGTCTTTTTTGCCGTTTTGAATAATCGTGTACACCTCGATCAGGTCGCCCCTCAGTCTTCCCTGCTCTAACAAAAACAACCCAAGTCAATTCAACCACTCTCCACAATTGAAATGCTCCATCTCAGGCAGCATCCTGGTGAATCTCCTCTGCACTCCCTCCAGTGCAATCACATCCGTCCGATAATGTGGCGACCAGAAGTGCACACAGTACCCTAGCTGTGACCTCACCAAAGTTCTCAAGAACACCACATGACCTCCCTGCTTCTGAAATCTGTGCCACAATTGATAACTTCCTGTCTAAATTTAGAATCGCCACAGC
Source organism: Mustelus asterias (assembly GCF_964213995.1). Classification (NCBI taxonomy): domain Eukaryota; kingdom Metazoa; phylum Chordata; class Chondrichthyes; order Carcharhiniformes; family Triakidae; genus Mustelus; species Mustelus asterias. Next base: position 51,130,159 of record NC_135822.1, read on the forward strand.
GCTGAAGGAGGCCATTCGGCCCATTGTGCCTGCACTTGCAACAATCCCACCCAGGCCCTATTCCTGTAACCCCACATATTTACCCTGCTAATCCCCCTGACACTAAGTGGCAATTTACCATGGCGAGTCAACCAAACCTGAACATCTTTGGACTGTGGGGGGAAACCGGAGCACCCGGAGAAAACCCTCGTAGACACGGGGATAATTCTCTCTGGACCCTCACCAGTGGTGACCACAGCTGTACACTCGATCCTAACTGTGGTCTAAATAGTGTTCTGTATAGCTCAAGCAGAACCTGCCCTGCTCTGGTATTCTATACATCGGCCAGTAAAGGAAAGTATTCCGTCTGCGATCGAAACCACCTGATCGAGCTGTCCTATTGCCCTCAGGAATCAGTGGATACTCAGTCTTCGATCTCTCTATTCACATACACGGAGATCATATTAGAGAGAGGGGGAGGGATTGTTTTGGGAGATAAAAAGGCCCAATGTGTCATATGGTCTCAATCTGATGTCTCTCTGCCTCAATTATCCAATACCAGCTCGGAGTGTGTGCATCACCAGAATCAAACACACGCTGCTGTTTACATCCAACTTTGTAGCTCGGCCTGGTGTCCCCTTTGCCACATCAGGATGTGGTGTGTGTTTGGATCTCTCCGTTTTATTGGGAGTCACCGGCAAAGTCCAATTTCAGGATTAACCTCAACTTTGTGACAATGATTTTTAACCTTGGACCGCACCATTGTTTTAATGTAGACCTGGTCAACGGCCATCACTGAGATTGACCTGAACATTTTAATAAATATTCCATTGTTTTCTAAATAAATATTGCGAAATGGATACAAAATTGGCTTCTTGACAGAAACCAGATGCTGGTTGTAGGGGGTTATTTTTCAAACTGGATGCCTGTGACCAGCAGAGTGCCTCAGGGATCAGTGCTGGGTCCACTGTTATTTGTCATTTATATGAACGACTTGTATGGGAATATAGGAGGCATGGTTAGTAAGTTAGTCGATGACACCAAGATTGGTGGCACAGTGGACAGTGAAGAAAGTTATCAGCGATTGCAACGGGATCTTGATCAATTGGGCCAGTGGGCTGACGAATGGCAAAAGGAGTTTAATTTAGATAAATGCGAGGTGATGCATTTTGGTAGATTGAACCAGGACAGGACTTACTCAGTTAATGGGAGGGCATTGGAGAGAGTTACAGAACAAAGAGATCCAGGGGTACATGTTCATAGCTCATTGAAAGTGAAGTCACAGGTGGACAAAATGCATTCAGCATTCTTGGTTTCACTGGTCAGAACATTGAACACAGGATTTGAGATGTCTTGTTGAAATTGTACAAGACATTGAGAAGGCCACACTTGAAATATTGTGTGCAACTCTGGTCACCCTATTATAGAAAGGACATTATTCAACTAGAAAGAGTGCAGAAAAGATCACTTGGATGCTACCGGGACTTGATGGTTTGAGTTATAAGGAGAGGCTGAATCGACTGGGACTTTTTTCTCTGAGGGGTGACCTTATAGAGGTCTATAAAATAATGAGGGGCACAGATCAGCTCGATAGTCAATATATTTTCCCAAAGGTAGGGGGGTCTAAAACTAGAGGTTTAAGATGAGAGGGGAGGGATACAAAAGTGTCCAGAGGGGCAATGTTTTCACACAGAGGGTGGTGAGTGTCTGGAACAAGGTGCCAGAGGTAGAGGCAGGTACAATGTTGTCTTTTAATAAGCATTTAGACAGTTACATGGGTAAGATGCGTATACAGGGATATGGGCCAAATGCGGGCAATTGGGATTAGCTTCGGGGTTTTAAAAAAAAGGGCGGTATGGACAAGTTGGGCCGAAGGGCCTGTTTCCATGCTGTAAACCTCTATGACATTTGCAGCGTCTCTGCCTCTGGTTTGTGCATCTGTTGGTTGTTCACAGTTGGCGATGGGGAGATGGTTTCAATGCGGCGGCGGACTGCGCGCTCGTCTCTGGGAGAATTCCCGCACATACGCACCGGCAGGTATATGGTAATCTTATTTCAATGTTGATGGTTTTTATTCCTATTCTCTCCCCTCAGAATTCCGGTTCCTGCTCGATTCGGGAACGTCGCTTCTTTGTTTAATTGTGTTTTTTTTTCAAATCTGTCCCGCGCGGTGCAGTCTGGGAGAACATATCGCACATGCGCGATTCCGCCGCCGGCACCTTCATATAAATATGTATTTGATTTAATTTTAAGTCCGCTCCTGTCCGCCTCTGAATTTCTCTCACTTTCTCCATTGCTGAACTCTCATCCTTTCCTTTTTATTTAAAATGACCAGTGCCCTGAGGTGGGGGGCACGCAGTGACGTTAAGGCAACATGGCGACGGTCCCGCCCCTACACAAGCCCCGGATGTTCAGCCAACGTGCGGCGGCCGGGCCGGAGATGGCACGAGATGTCACTCGGAGGAGCAGCAGCAGCCGGGAGGGTTACAACGACCCCTGGTGGCCGGGAAGGGGCACAGCAGCAGCACAGCCTCTGCCCAAAGGCTTCCCCAGTTCAGCTGCTCAGAGGCAGTGTGAACCTCTTCAAATGTAAACTTCAGCTTCTCAAATTTACCCCATTCCTCCATCCATCCATCCCTCCATTTCACCCTCCCTGCATCCATCTCACCCTCCCTCCATCAATCTCACACTCCCTCTATCCATCTCACCCTCCCCCTATTCACCTCATCCTCCCTCTATCCATTTCACCCTCCCTCTATCCATTTCACTCCCTCTATCCATCTCACCCTCCCTCTTACCCATCTCACCCTCCTTCCCTCTCGCCATCCCTCCCTCTCTCCCATGCCTCCCTAGAACAAGAACCATTCATTGAGCACAAGAGCTTCCCCCTCATCCCCCCAGTCTGTATTCTAGCCTTTGTCAAATCCACTCTGCTCCCAGATACTTTACACCATTAGATATTACAATTCAACCCTTATCGGCGATCACAGACAGCAGATACATTATCAATAATTGGCACATTGGTGGAAGGGTTGAAAAGCCTGATGCTGATTGAAGGTAAATGGCGACAAGGGCAACATGAGGCAATTCTGTGGCTTTGGAGTGATCCATGTTGTTCCCCACTATTGGCTGCTCACTCACCTAAATATCTCACTGTTACTGTCGGACAGCATGGTGGCACAGTGCTTAGCAGTGCTGCCTCACAGCACCAGGGACGTGGGTTCGATTCCCAGCTTGGGTTAATGTGTGGGATTTGTGCGTGGGTTTCCTCCGGTTTCTTCCCACAGTCCAAAGATGTGCAGTTTTGGTGGATTAGCCGTGCTAAATTGCCCCGAGTATCCAAAGATGCGTAGGTTAAGTGGATTAGATGGTAAATGTCATGAGAATGGAACAGGGAGGTGGGCCTGGGTCAGATGCCCTTTTGGAGAGTCAGTGCAGACACGATGTTCGAACACAACATTGGACACAGAGTGATGTTGTTCTTCGCCTAAACGCACCAATGTAAATTGGCCACATAATATGTATATCACAAGACACCATCAAATTATCTCCTAAACATTGTTCCATCGCAACTACATAACAACATTCTGCCAGTAATTCTATCATTGAGCAAGTGCAGTGTTAAGTGCAGCGTGTTATTTGTCTGAATTTGTTCCCAATGCAACCACTGCAAGTTTAACTGTCAGTGAATGTGAAGATATATTCAACATTGGCAGACTTGATGGAATGAGATGTGTGCTATTTCGGTGACTCAGTATAAACATGTTGTGCGATCACACAATTTGTTGGGAGAATTGTTCAAATCTATTTTTCAATATGAATGTAGTTATATTAATGATATATATCTGCATGATATGGTGGAGTAGGTCCAATATCAATAGACTCATAATCGAGAAACCTGCCAGGATGGAGGTTCAAATTCAACACATTGGTGGAGTGGGACAGCAGCTTCTGATCACTGCTGCGATCTGGCCTGTGATCTTTCCCATGACTTGATTGTAAGGATTATGAAATTCTTTCATTGAAACTCTGATTTGGGAGAATGTTTCTTTTTTAATCATTGGCTGGCCAGGATTTACTGCCCATCCCTAATGGCGCTTTAAAACGTGGTAGTGAGCAGCCTTCTTGAACCGCTGTGGTCTATGTGTTGTGGGATTAATGCCGTTAAAGAGGGAGTTCCAGGATTGCGCAGTATTTATTTCCCATGTATGTTACACTTGCGAGGGAGGTGTTGTGCTGCTTTCCTGGATCACTGATTTTCACCCAGCGACTGCAAGGGAAGGGCGATTTATTTCGAAGTCAGGACGATGAGTGGCTTGGGGTGGAACTTGCAGGTGGTGGGGTTCTCATGTATGTGCTGCCCTTGTCTTTCTCGCTGGAAGTGGTCATAATCACATCAGTGGACCAAATAGTTTGCTTATGACATGAGACGACAGTTTCATGGTCATATTAGAGAACCTACATTGTGTAATGTGACCATGAATTTGCCGTCTAGTGTCATGAACCGAGGCGAACACTATACAAAATACAGACTATTTGGTGATCCCCACCATAACAATGAACATGTGTGTCAAGCTTAAGCGGGAGGGACTGAATTCCCAGACGTAGTTCCATGTCTTACATCACAGGTTGACTGAATACAACAATTCAAATGAAAGGGATTGTATTGTGAAATTCCATTGAGAATTTAGGTCGGCAATTGTTGAAATATGGACTGTGATTTAATGAAACTTCACGAGAAAACACACATGAATCTGATTATTAACTGACTATAATAACATTAAATTGTGAATAAATACAGTTATACAGGTTGTAAAATTAGGAATATTCGAGCCAATTACTGAGCAGCAGGATTAACCTTTTGTTCACAAGACTCAAGAGCAAATAAAACACGGCACATATGGAACAGATTTAACTTAAAACTAGCGTAAATCAGACAACACAATCAAGATAATTTTAAATGAAAATCACAGATGATACGAATGTAACCCCCACCCCTGTATTTTGTAGTTTCTGTCCAGCTCCTCTCCCCTCCACCCCAACCACCACCCCCCCGGGGGTCACTGTCCCCCAAGTCTTCAATCTCCAACAGTGCTCTTGCTCTCTTGCCGCCCGTTGCGGCCATTTGCCTTCATTTGTCCTTTTCCTGGGGCACAAACACATTGGTGGAGTGGGAATGCAGCTTCTGACCACTGCTGCCATCTGGCCGGTGATCTTTCCCATGACTTGAATGTAAGGATAGGGAAATTCATTCATTGAAAGACTGATTCGAAAGAGAAACCTTCCAGACATGGACAATCACACTCTCTTCAACAGGAAGAGATTACAGAAAGATTCAGCCTGGGATATTCTGCTTCCTGTTTGTAGACTGGAGAAAGGCCTGAGAAGATGAAACATGTTCCGATTTGATGAAGAATTATTAATTGCTGCGTGGGCGATGAAAGAAATATTCAATACCTGAGATTGGAATCAATCTGGAAGATGTGAACATGAATGACGAACATGGAGACATTGCAGAATATGAAGAAAACAGAACTTCTTTATGACTCTCGGGGTACTAATTGCACCTTCTGTTGGCAGTGGTGTCATTTCCATGCTTGTTTCAGTGTGAGGCTGCTCCGCCGTAGTCAATGGAATGATGGTGTCAGCATAAGAAAGTAGCACTACATGATGTTGCTGTGGAGAAAGGCAGAGCTGTGACTGGTGACAGGATTTTTGGGGTAAGAATTAGTTTTAAGTACTTTTCCGCGGGTGTTATTTATTTATTTAATTTAGTTTTAAATTTTGGCGCGCAACCGGCAGTGGCCGCGGGGTTTACTGGGAAGGGTCTCTTGAGTTTTTTTTTAGTGCAGAGGAGGTTTAAAAGGCAGGTCCCACTATCTAGCGGGCAGCGTTGGGAGCGGGCAGCGGAGTGAGACGGAGCTGAGTGAGAACTGAGGGGCTTTGGCTCATCGGGCTTAGGCAGAAAGGGCGAGCAGGGGTGAGTTTCTTATTTTTAAAAAAATTTATTTATAAGTTACTTTTCTCCGGGTACCTTGGTAGAAATAATTTGGAACAGAGAGGAATAATCTTCATTCACTTTTTTCCCTGTGTTTAAAAGGGCAATTATGACTGTCAGGCCAGTATGTTGTTCCCAATGTAGGATGTGGGAGGTCCTGGAGGCTCCTAGCCTCCCAGACGACCATATCTGTGCTGGGTGTGTTGAGCTGCGGTTCCTAAGGGACCATGTTAGGGAACTGGAATTGCAGCTCGAGGACCTTCGCCGGGTTAGGGATAGTGAGGAGGTCATTGACAGGAGCTATCAGCAGGTGGTCACACCGGGACCACGGGAGGAGGGTAACTGGGTAACAGTGAGGAAGGAGAAAGCTCGGGTGATGGTGAGCACCCCGGTGGATGTGCCCCTTAATAATAAGTACTCCTGTCTGAGTACTACTGGGGTGGACAGCCCACCTGGGGGAAGCAGCGGTGGCAGTGTCTCTGGAGCTGAGCCTGGCCCAGTAGTGCAAAGGGGTAAGGAAAGGAGGGTAGTGCTAATTGGGGACTCTACGGTGAGAGGGTCAGATAGGCGTTTTTGCGGACACAGACGGGACTCTCGGATGGTGGTTTGCCTCCCTGGTGCAGGCGTCCGGGATGTCTCTGGTCGAGTCCCAGAAATCCTGAAGGGGGAGGGAGAGGAGCCGAAGGTCGTGATGCATATAGGTACTGCTGACATAGGTAGGAAGAGGGAAGGGGTCATGAAAAGAGAATATAGGGAGTTGGGTAGACAGCTGAGAAAGAGGAATGCAAAGGTAGTAATCTCGGGATTGCTGCCTGTGCCGCGGGAGAGTGAGAACAGGAATCGGTGGAGAATTAATGCGTGGCTGAGGGACTGGAGCAAGGGACAAGGATTTGGGTACTTGGATCATTGGGACCTCTTTAGGGGCAGGTGTGACCTGTTTAAAAAAGACGGGTGGCACTTGAATCCCAGGGGGACCAATATCCTGGCGGGAAGGTTGGCTAAGGCTACTGGTGAGACTTTAAACTAGAAAGGTTGGGGGGAGGGAATCGAAATGAGGGGACTGAGAGCGAGGAGGTTAGCTCGCAAATAGATAAGGAATGTAGACAGGGTAAGAGGGAGGTTAGACGAGTGAGGGAGAAGGGAAGTGCTCAGGCTGAAGGTCTGAGATGTGTCTATTTTAATGCCAGGAGTGTAGTGAATAAAGTGGATGAGCTTGGAGCGTGGATTGCTGCTTCGAATTGTGATGTGGTGGCCATTACGGAGACTTGGATGTCTCAGGGACAGGACTGGGTGCTTCAGGTGCCGGGTTTTAGATGTTTCAGGAAGGACAGGGAGGGAGGCAAGAGAGGGGGGGAGTGGCACTGTTGATCAGGGATAGTGTCACGGCTGTAGAGAAGGTGGACGCCGTGGAGGGACTGACTACGGAATCTCTGTGGGTGGAGGTTAGGAACAGGAAGGGGTCGGTAACTTTGCTGGGTGTTTTCTATAGGCCGCCCAATAGTAACAGAGATGTTGAGGAGCAGATGGGGAAACAGATCCTGGAGAGATGTAGGAATAACAGAGTTGTCGTGATGGGAGATTTTAATTTCCCAAACATAGATTGGAATATCCCTAGGGCTAGGGGTTTGGATGGAGAGGAGTTTGTTAGGTGTGTCCAGGAGAGTTTCCTGACACAGTATGTGGATAAGCCTACTAGAGGAGAGGCTGTTCTTGATCTGGTGCTGGCTAATGAACCTGGACAGGTGGAGGATCTCTCGGTGGGTGAGCATCTTGGGGATAGCGATCATAATTCTATCTCCTTCACGATAGCATTGGAAAGAGATAGGGTCAGGCAGGCTAGGAAAGTGTTTCTCTGGAGTAAAGGGAAATACAGTGTCATCAGGGAGGAAATTAGACGGGTAAATTGGAAGGAGGCATTCTTGGGGAAAAGTACCGAAGGAAAGTGGAGGATTTTCAAGGAATGTTTGTCTGGAGCTCTGCATGACAACGTTCCGATGAGACAGGGGGGTGTTGGTAGGGTACGGGAACCGTGGTGCACGAAGGTTGTGATGAACCTGGTGAATAAGAAAAGAGAGGCGTACAGAAGGTTCAGAGAGCTAGGAGGTGTTAAGGATTTAGAGGAGTATACGCGATGTAGGAAGGAGCTTAAGAAGGAAATTAGGAGAGCGAGAAGGGGTCATGAGAAGACCTTGGCGGGTAAGATTAAGGAGAATCCCAAGGCTTTCTACAAATATGTCAAGAGTAAAAGGATGAGATGTGAAGGCATAGGACCCTTAAAAGGTGAAGGGGGAAAAGTTTGTGCGGAACCGTTAGAAATGGCGGAGCTGCTTAATGAATACTTTACCTCGGTATTCACAGTGGAAAGGGATCTGGGTGGTTGTACTGCTGGATTGCGGAGGACAGAAAGGATCGAGCATGTGGACATAAAGAAAGAGGATGTGCTGGAACTATTGAATGGCATCAAGGTTGGTAAGTCGCCGGGACCGGATGGGATGTACCCCAGGTTACTGTGGGAGGCGAGGGAGGAGATTGCGGAGCCTTTGGCGATGATCTTTGCATCGTCGATGGAGACGGGAGAGGTTCCGGAGGATTGGAGGATTGCGGATGTGGTCCCTATATTCAAGAAAGGGAACAGGGACAGCCCGGGAAATTACCGACCGGTGAGTCTAACCTCAGTGGTTGGTAAGTTGATGGAGAGGATCCTGAGAGACAGGATTTATGATCATCTAGAGAAGTTTAGTATGATCAAAAGTAGTCAGCACGGCTTTGTCAGGGGCAGGTCGTGCCTTACGAGCCTGGTTGAGTTCTTTGAAAATGTGACCAAGCACATTGACGAAGGAAGAGCGGTGGATGTGGTCTATATGGACTTCAGCAAAGCGTTCGATAAGGTCCCCCATGCAAGACTTCTTGAGAAAGTGAGAGGGCATGGGATCCAAGGGGCTGTTGCCTTGTGGATCCAGAACTGGCTTGCCTGCAGAAGGCAGAGAGTGGCTGTGGAGGGGTCTTTCTCTGCATGGAGGTCAGTGACCAGTGGAGTGCCCCAGGGATCTGTTCTGGGACCCTTGCTGTTTGTCATTTTCATAAATGACCTGGATGAGGAAGTGGAGGGATGGGTTGGTAAGTTTGCTGACGACACCAAGGTAGGTGGTGTTGTGGATAGTTTGGAGGGATGTCAGAAGTTGCAGCGAGACATAGATAGAATGCAAGACTGGGCGGAGAAGTGGCAGATGGACTTCAACCCGGATAAGTGTGTAGTGATCCATTTTGGCAGATCCAATGGGATGGAGCAGCAGTATAAAATGAAGGGTACCATTCTTAGCAGTGTAGAGGATCAGAAGGACCTTGGGGTCCGGGTCCATAGGACTCTTAAATCGGCCTCGCAGGTGGAGGATGCGGTCAAGAAGGCGTATGGCGTACTAGCCTTCATTAATCGAGGGATTGAGTTTAGGAGTCGGGAGATAATGCTGCAGCTTTATAGGACCCTGGTTAGACCCCACTTGGAGTACTGCGCGCAGTTCTGGTCACCTCATTACAGGAAAGATGTTGAAGCCATTGAAAGGGTGCAGAGGAGATTTACAAGGATGTTGCCTGGATTGGGGGGCATGCCTTATGAGGATAGGTTGAGGGAGCTTGGTCTCTTCTCCCTGGAGAGACGAAGGATGAGAGGTGACCTGATAGAGGTTTACAAGATGTTGAGGGGTCTGGATAGGGTGGACTCTCAGAGGCTATTTCCAAGGGCTGAAATGGTTGCTACGAGAGGACACAGGTTTAAGGTGCTGGGGGGTAGGTACAGGGGGGATGTCAGGGGTAAGTTTTTCACTCAGAGGGTGGTGGGTGAGTGGAATCGGCTGACGTCGGTGGTGGTGGAGGCAAACTCGTTGGGGTCTTTTAAGAGACTTCTGGATGAGTACATGGGATTTAATGGGATTGAGGGCTATAGATAGGCCTAGAGGTGGGGATGTGATCGGCGCAACTTGTGGGCCGAAGGGCCTGTTTGTGCTGTGGCTTTCTATGTTCTATGTTCTATGTTCTATGTTCAACAATGGATAAAACCTCCAGAGCTGGATCCCGATGAAATTCCTCATTTGAGACTCTACAGCTGTAGAAACTCGATAGTTTTGGCCTCTGCTTCTGAATTGAAGGATGACGTGAGTGTAAGCAGCACTTGCTGATACACACACACTCACGCACACACACACTCACTCTCTCTCTCTCTCTCTCACACACACACTCTCTCACACACACACTCTCTCACACACGCTCTTGCACATTCTCTCTCTCTCTCTCTCTCACACACACACACACATGCAAACAGACTGTCTCACGCACACACACTCTCTCTCCCACACACTCTGCATACTTACACATGCACACTCTCACACATGCACATACACTCTCTGCCACACGCACACACTCATTCTCTCTCACACACACTCTCTCTCTCTCTCTCTCACACACACACACACACGCACAAACACACACTCTCTCCCACACACACACACTCTCTCCCACACACACACACACTCTCCCAAACACACCCTCTCTCACACATGCTCTCACACATGCTCTCCCTCACATACGCTCTCCCTCACACACACTCACACACACATTCTCTCTCAGACACACACACTCTCATGCACACACTCTCTCAGGCACACACTCTCTCACGCCCACACTGTCACACGCACATACACACACACTCTCTCTCCCACACATTCTCTCAGACGAACTCACACGCTCTCACACACTCTCTCTCACACGCACACACACGCACACACATCCTCACACGCGCACACACGCCTTCTCTCACGCACACACACTCTCTCACACACACACTTTCTCGCACACATACTCTCACACACACGAGAGCATCCGTCCATGCATGCACTCAACTCTCTATCACACACACACACACATTGTTTCTCTCACACATGTATGCTCACAAACTGATCCCAATCTATCTCCTCTCTCTCTCTCTCTCTCTCCCCCCCCCCCCCCCCCCCCCACACACACACACACATAAAGATACCGGCGCTCCTCTATCTCACACACATTGCAACTCTTGTTTCTCTCTCACACATATTCACACTGACTCCACTCTATTTCACAGACACACTCTGCCAATTTCTCTCTGTCACATACACACTCACACACTGACTCCAGTCCCTCACTTCTCTCTCACACATGCAAACATACCACCTCTCTCACACACATACACCCTCCTTTCTCTCTCACACAAACATGCACACACACAGATTGAGCTGACCGAGCCCTAAAGGACACAGTGTATCTGTGGCAGGTGAAGGAAACAACAAGAGGGAAAACAGACATGACCTCTTCCTCACCAACGTGGCTACCACAAATACATCTCTCCATGACAGCAGTCGTAGGAGTGACCATTGCACACTCCTTGTACAGACAAAGTCTCATCTTCACGGTGAGTGTTGTATGGCACTATATCAGTATATTGGATAGATTTGGTTTTTAGGATTGAAGTAAAAGTTCAGAATTTGGTGGTCAACTAATTTCTGATGAGAGTTACAGAATTATGAGGAAGGATCACAGACAGTGCTTTTTAAAAGGATTCTGTGCTGGTTGGAGTCATACCTGACACATAGGAAGATGATTGTGGTTGTGAGGCGCAGTCATCTCAACTCCAAGACATCACAGCAGGTGTTCCTCAGGGTAGTGGCCCAGGCTCAACTATTATGTTTGCATCTAATTATAAACAATAAAAAGACAACTATTTAGGTCTGTATAATTAATACAAGGAACATTTATTTAATGTCTTAATAGTTGCATAGTCATTCTAATACTGACTCCTCCAGCTTGTTCCCTGGGTCACCTATCCCGCTCTCTTAAAGGAGCATAATACCCCAAACTACGTATATAACACCTCTCCCCTTTTATTTCAAAATCTCTCCATAACAACAAATGAACATAATTTTAAATATTATGCAGGTACTGAAGCCAACATATATACATGGTAAGATCTGCTTACAGGAAAACTTGGAAGCAGATGGAAAACAAACACCCCCGCCTTAAGCATAACATCTAATCATTGTCGGACATCGAGATAACTAAAATAAGGTCTCTCAACATCATAGGGCAGGGTGGGTGGGTGTTATTTGTTTCTTCTATTGTAAAGACAATTCAAAATATCTGTTCAACTCACATTTTCCATTATTAATTCTGCAGCTCACTTTCTGTGGACAAACACTCACTTTAAGTCATTTCTGTTTAAAATATCTGTGGAAACTCTGAGCATCTGTCTTCAGATTTGTGGCGAGCTTTCTACTGTACTCTAACCTGCCCGTTCTTATTCATCTTTGAGTCATTCTTTACTATTTTTGATATTCTGCCAAATGTTCTGATCTGTTACTCAAATATGATTAATCTTTAACTTTGATACTGTCTTTAACTGTTCTAACTAACCACAGAGGGTGGCCTCCCCTGGGAATTTTCCATTCTTGTTTGGAATATATCTATTCTGTGCATTGTGAAATATTAAACTTATTTCAGTTTAAAATATTAGACTCCGACCCTCTGTCAAAATAAATGCTAAATTCCATCACATTATGATGGCTGTTATCTCAGGGTGCCTCCACTATGAGGTCATTCATGAATCCTTATGTGTGTACTTTCCCAGGTCCTGTATAGCCCGCTCTCTCATAGGTGGCAAAACATGTTGTTTTAATAAACTATCCTGAAAATATTTGTGAATTCCTCACCTAGTCTGATTTTTGTCTACATCTAGATTAAAATCCCGAATGATAATTGTCATATCTTACTGACAAACTCCCTTTAAACCTTGTTCCTACTGGGCAGTTCCCGTTAAGGGGCCTGTAAATCCCACAAGAGACTTCTTCCCTTTATCATTTCTCATAATTTTTTTCCTAAACCGTTTCTACATCCAGCTTTCCTGAGCTTAGTCCATCCCTCACTATTGTGTGAATACCACCTTTTCCTCACTTCCTGTCCTTCACAAACATCTTGTACCCATCAATATTCCGGTCCCAATCTATGTCACCTTGCAGCATAAAATGGCTCAGATCATATTCATTTATTTCCATTTTTGAATCAAAAACAACAAAGGCAAACAAAAAGCTAAATAACCAAAAAACTGATGCTACTTCACAGTCTCACATTCGCTCACTAACTCACTCTGGAAAGGTTACAGGAGTAAAAACGGAAATGTTTATACACCACTTTTCTGATGTAATCTGATGATCGAAGTTGCAGTCCTGATGAGAGATATTCTTTCGTGAAGGATCAGTGAAGGGATTTTGACAGCCAGAGTCGAAGATGTTTGTTGGGATCCCCTTGAAGGGATGAAGTTGGTTTCTGGTCGTTTCTTCAATCAATGAACAGTCAGTTCATGTGTGGGTTGATGTTCAGGTAGAGATTCGTCTGCTCCTTGGTTTGTCACCAGAATGGACGGTTTCTTCTTGTCGTGTCCTGAGGCTTTAGAGCCTGTGGTCAGAAAAGCAGTTTAATGTTTTTCCTGGTGTAGTCGGCAGGATGTTTGGCTCCTTCTTGTCGTGTCTGGATTTCTTCTCTGGCTGTAGTCAGAATTAGCTTAATTGTTTTTACTGAAACCGATCACTAACCTCAAACCAAAAGTGGTTGTGCTCAGATTTCTCTAGCATCAGCTGCTTCACTCAGGCTGCTGTCACGACAGTCACAATCCTTTCTCTTTGTGAGGCAGTGAGTCAGCTCCCTGACTGGGTTCTGGGATCCACACAGCCCTGACACCTGATGGTCAGAGGCAGTGTTGTGAACGCAGTGACCTCCTTTCTAACCTAAAATCTCCACAGTTTCTGTGTCCAATGTCCACACAGAATAAGATCCATATTTTAACTGATGTGTGCCATGCCTTACATGGCAGGATCCCCTGCAGCTGGCATCACACCAGTACTGAAACCCAACCTCCCAGAGTGACCGCAAACTGATTGGCCGTAACCAGGGGTGATAACCTGTCTCCAGGTGACATCACAAAGCAGCCAGCAGCCAATCACACAGCGGCCTGCAATTACGTCACAAAGTCGCTGCAGTGGCCAGTTTGACTGGACGGGGAGTTTGTGTCCGCTCCCAGCTCCAGGCATTGGACTCTTCCAAGAATCTCTACACTATCAAGAACTCAATGTAGCACCAGATCCCTCACCCCTGATATTACTGGACTGAGTGATGGTGTGTATAAGGTTGCATCATTTCATTTGTTGTTCCAAAAGAAGAAGAATAAATTAAAATAGATTGAATTGGAACGAGAAATTGAAAATTTAGTACAGCGTCACAAAAAGCAGCACTCATCAACTTTTGATGGCCTCCCTCACGGAGGCTCGTAAAGCTCGATAGTTTGAACAAAGAACAAAGAAAATTACAGCACAGGAGCAGGCCCTTCGGCCCTCCAAGCCCACACCCTCCATGCTGCGCGACTGAACTAAAACCCCCTACCATTACCGAGACCTTATCTCTCTATTCCTATCCTATTCATGTATTTGTTCAGATGCCCCTTAAAACTCACTCTTATCTGCTTCCACTACCTCCCCCGGCAGTGAGTTCCAGGCACCCAGCACCCTCTGTGTAATAAAACGTGCCTCATCCATCTCCTTTAAACATTGCCTCTCTCACCTCAAACCTATACCCCCTAGTAATTGACTCTTCCACCCTGGGAAGAAGCTTCTGATTATCCACTCTGCCCATGCCCCTCATAATCTTGTAGACTTCTATCAGGTCTCCCCTCAACCTCCGTCGTTCCAGTGAGAACAAACCAAATTTCTCCAACCTCTCCTCATAGCTAACGCCCTCCATACCAGGCAGCATCCTGGTAAATATTTTCTGTACTCTCTCTAAAGCCTCCACATCTTTCTGGTAATGTGCCGACCAGAATTGAACATTATGTTCCAAGTGTGGCCTAACAAAAGTTCGATAAAGCTGCAAAATGACTTGCCAATTTTTAAACTCAACGCCCGGTCTGATGAAGGCAAGCATGTCCTATGCCATCTTGACTGTTTTCTCCACCTGCGTTGCCACTTTCAGTGACCTGTGTACCTGTACACCCAGATACCTCTGCCTATTGATATTCTGAAGGGTTCTGCCACTTACTGTATATTTCCTATCTGTATTGGATCTTCCAAAATGTATTACCTCACATTTGTCCGGATTAAACTCCACCTGCCAAGGTGGGATAATGGGGTTGAGAAATGTTTCAGTCATGATTAAGTGGCAGAGTAGACTCGATGAGCAGGATAGCGGAATTCTGCTCTTACATCTTATGGTTTTATGGTATTTTTAATGTGACGCTCATTGTGATCTCCAGTGTTTATATTAGCCCCCCGCTCTTTATTAGCTTCAGTGTACGTATTAGTTTCAGGATTCTAATGATTCCCAATTGGCATTTGACTAATTAACCAACTAGAATTTAATTGCAAATAACTACTGTTATACAGATTATAAAATTAGGAATATTCATTCCAATTACAGAGCAGTAGCATTAACCCTTGCTCTTCCAAGACTCAATAACATAGATAGAACATAGAACATAGAACAGTACAGCACAGAACAGGCCCTTCGGCCCACAATGTTGTGCCGAGCTTTGTCTGAAACCCAGATCAAGCTATTTCCTCCCTATCATCCCGAAGTGCTCATGTCATGTCACATGCTGAGCAGAATTAAGTTAAAACTAGCACAGACCAGACAACACAATAAATTTCATTTAAATTGTATTAATGGATGAAATGAATAGATTGCTGATACTAATTTGAAAGTAATTAATTCATAGTCTTTGAAGAATTTCCCTGATTCAATATGACGCTTTTAATGGTGTTGAATATCTGTCCACTTTTCAGCGCCGGCAGCTGCAAATGGATGAAAAGCAACGATCTGGCAAACATGAGGTAATATCTGTCATGGTCAAATAAACAGTTTTATAAATAATGGCAATATTTGACATCATGCATCTGTCCTGAGATCTTTGGATCATCCAAAATAAATCATACATTCAGAAATTAAATAAAGCGAAGGTGAGTGTGCAGGAACAGACAGGATTTGTGAATTCTAACTTTCTATGCTATAGTTCTGCATCTGCTCAGTGAGATATAAGGAACAAGGAAAGAGGAAACTGCATCTTCTGCAATGCTACGACAGTGTTCCTTTTTTGCTTTTGTTTCAGGGATGTTGGTTTCTGAAGAAACGTGATCACTTGTTGTCCAACTTGAATTCCATTTGGCTTCGAGGTGCTGAGAATTCATTAACCACTGCAGTCCATGTGTTTGTTGCTTGCTGTGGTTTGTGCTGTGCCTTTCTGCGGGTGTATTGCTGTATGTTGTGTGTATTTAAGTCAGATTCTGTGTTTGTCTCTGTAAGTGTTTCTGTGTGTCAGTACGTGGGTAAGAATGTGCAAGTGTGTGGGTTTGTGTGTGTTTGAGAGAGTGTGTTTCTCTGTGCCTGTGAGCATGTCAGTGTGTAAATGTGTGTGGGTGTCAGTTTGTGTCTGTATGCATGTGTGTGTGTGTCTGGAGGGATGTGTATAGGATGTGCAGATGTGTGTGTGTCTGATCGTGTGTCTGTATGTGATTGTATTCATGATTGTGTCTCTGTGTACGTTGCACTGTGTGAGTGTTTGTGTGAGATTATGTTTGTGATAGTGTGTTTTTGTGTGGGAATGCCAGTGTCTGTGTGAGGTTGATATTATAAGGTAGAAACGCTTTCCATTTTTGGATTGGAATCATCTTAACCAACCCGTGCATTCGGGATATGAACAGTTCCAGAAATAATTGAAGTAACATTTACCGTGTGTGTGTTTGTTGTGGGTTAAGGATTGGTCACCCTGCTTCACCAGCGTCAACACTGAAACTTTTCCTGATAAATACGTGGGAAGTATTGTTGAGGTTGATAACTGACAGGGTAAACAGGGGATGGGCGGGGGGGGGGGGGGGGCGGATTTGGATTCCAATGGAGCTGCTCTCTGCATCACCGAAACCTGTGGAATTGTACAGCAAGAGCTGCAACATGGGAATAGTTTGTTTAGAACTGATTTTTGTTTGCCAGAGAACAGACAAAATGCGAATAAAGGCTGTCATTGTGTCTTAAAATGTTTGTGTTTTCAATGTTGAAAGAGTCAGTCTGTGAAATTGAGGCAATTATCTTGGGAATATTAAAAAAACAGTTGGCAAGATCCATCGTGGAAGATTAACATTGACAATGCCTGGTACAGGAATTACAGAGTGCAGCACAGTTTACCCACTCCCATTCTGAATGGGATTAGTGTCTGATCACTGCACCAAATGTGCACATTACAGTCTGAGATCATCCCCATCTACAATCCCCAGATAATATCTCCCAAATCAGGAAACAGAGTTCATGTACAATGTCTGGTGATAAAAGGGTTAATTCTCCAGCCGAGGTTCCTGCTGCAAACTTCAATCCCTGACAATATTGTTCCATATTCACACTTCAGCAACCGATTCCCAGATGCAGACATGGGAGGTACTGAACCTGTCTGAGTCTCACAAAGTGCAGGGCCTGCAGTAGCTGTGAAGCGCCAGCTGATGGTGGCATTGTATCACTTTAATCACAAGACAGTGAAAGAGGTTTTGAGGAGAGGATGGTGGAGCCTTTAATTCATGCACAGAGACAGAGAGGAAACTCTGACAAGATTGACCAATCTGCCCTCTGCTGGGTACTGTTAGAATTTCTCTCTCTCTCTCTCTCACACACACACACACACACACACACACACACTTTTCTCTCTCTGGAGAATTATCTTAGCTGCTCCCTTTTAAAAGGAGGGTGAAGACTTCATTGCTGAGAACACTGACAACACATTGCTGTTTAAACAATGTTTGCAGCAATTGTTCTTTCAATGTGGAGATGAAAATGGCGCACAGAACTGCACAGTTCAGGAATTCACTGCAACCGGAGGAGCAGCAATGTTTATAAATTGCAATATTCACACGAACACTTCCAGTCCCGGTCTGGATCCCCGCAGTGACTCCAGGTGTCTCTCTCCATTTGGACTGAACTGATTACTCCTCAGCCTGAAATAGATTAAAGAAGAAACAGAAAATAAACAGATTGAACAACAGAGTAAATAACAGGAGACTGGAGTTAATGGGACAAATCTTCTGGTTGCTGGATCGCCAGAGACCAGACACACAACTGAAGATGAGCATCGGGGCCCTTTGGATGTCCTGACGCACGGATCTACCTCGGAATTGCCCGAGAGGTTTAAATTGCCAATGGAGAATTCTCCTGCTGCCCGCGACCCTGAGTGAATATTTCTGACTCCCAGTTAGAATCGGAGACTTGGGACAGATTCACATGATCACCTGGATAGTTACTCAGGTAATGTTAGACAGCGCACAATCTAATCTAATACCTGATCAACGCCACAACCGATTCATCCAATCACGCCCCACTGACCTGCATACAACACCTTCCACAATCTAACTAACTCCCAATTCATCTCAACTATCCCAACCATCCCACCAGCCCGACCATACCACCCCCCCCGCCCCCCCACTGACCCCACCACACAACCCACTTGAAGAAATTTGACTGAAATTCCCAACTTGAGCAGAGCCGAACCCACCCTCTCCTGACCTGACTAACCTGGGATAACCTGGTTTATCTTCATTATCCCCGACCCAACCTGACTCCACTGCCTTCTCCAATTCTCCTAATCAACCACAAATCCCAGCACTCAGCCAGATCCGGCTAGATCCCACTGACATGATCACCATCCAAAACCCCCAACTAACATCCCCCAATGAACCAGAACTAAAACCCACCCAACTCCCCTGAGACCCACAACTATTCTTCTGTCCTGTCCCAACATCCCCGACGAACCAGTCAACTGGCTTTAAACACCAGTATTCAGTAACATTAATTGTCTTGACCTTTAACCTTATCGCAGTGCAGGGTGTCTGCTCTCTCTTCCCCAACTCTACTCTGCTGTGACGGAGTTCCCCGGAGTCACTGCTGTAAATAGGGTGTGTGCTCTCTCTTCCCCGACTCTATACTCTGATGGAGCTCCCCGGGGTCACTGTGCTGTAAATAGGGTGTGTGCTCTCTCTTCCCCGACTCCGCTCTGATGGAGCTCCCTGCGGTCACTGTGCTGTAAATAAGGCATGTGCTTTCTTATCCCTAACTCTGCTCTGATGGAGCTCCCCGGGGTCACTGTGCTGTAAATAGTGTGTGTGCTCTCTCTTCCCTGTCTCTGCTCTGCTCTGCTCTGATGGAGCTCCCCGGGGTCACTGTGCTGTAAATAGTGTGTGTGCTCTCTCTTCCCTGTCTCTGCTCTGCTGGAGCGCCCAGGGTCACTGTGCTGTAAATAGGGTGTGTGCTCTCTCTTCCCTGACTCTACTCTGTTCTGATTGAGCTCCCTGGAGTCACTGTGCTGAAGATCCCGGGAGAAATATGCAGCACCTTCATATTTTAAATCCAATTGACATTTTAATTCCTACACTATAAAATAACAAAAACACTCACCAGATACACTCCAGACTCCTGCAGGTCAGTATGAGGTGGCAGAGAGCGGGGACAGATTGGTCTGTGAAGGAGTTTGAATGCAGGTACAGAGTCTTCAGTGATTGGTTTGTACTGACAGCGGAGTCGAGATCCTCAGCACAAGAATCTGTGAGAGCGGTATCAGACAGACTGGAGATCAGAGAGAGAAAATAATAACAGGAATCAGGGTAAATCCCCAGTGTTTTAAAGAATACTGTTCATAACAATAATAATGTATTGTATGAGACATTAAAAAACACAACTTGCATTTCTATAGAATGAAGAAATACTCATTTCATGCTGAAAATGAAAGATAAATAGAATATACTGGAAATGTTCAGCTGGTTGGGTAAATATTTGTGAAGAGAGAAACAGGGTTAAGAACAAAGAACAAAGAACAACGAATAATACAGCACAGGAACAGGCCCTTCGGCCCACCAAGCCAGTGCCGCTCCCTGGTACAAAGTAGACCATTATTTTGTATCCCTCCATTCCCACTCCGTTCATGTGGCTATCTAGATATGTCTTAAACGTTCCCAGTGTGTCCGCCTCCACCACGTCGCCTGGCAGCGCATTCCAGGCCCCCACCACCCTCTGTGTAAAATATGTCCTTCTGATATCTGTGTTAAACCTCACCCCCCCCTTCACCTTGAACCTATGACCCCTCGTGAACGTCACCACCGACCTGGGGAAAAACTTCCCACCGTTCACGCTATCTATGCCTTTCATAATTTTGTACACCTCTATTAAGTCTCCCCTCTAGTTAAAGTTTGAGCTTTCATTGGAACTGGGAAATGACAGTGAATTGACAGGTTTGAAGTGACAGCGGTGGGTGGCTGGGGCAGAAATAAAGAAAGGACAAACTGGAATTACAGGAGTGATTAAATGACAAAGTGATGATGGGACAAGACAATGTCACAGGATTCCCAAATCCTTACTCAGAGTGCCTCGGGAGGGCCATGGGATGATCAGAGAAGGCTCCTCCCGGCTGCTCAGGCTCGGCGGGAGGTCCTGCTCCCTCAGGATGGGAGGAGATTATCCCATCGATACCAGCCAGTCTGGATGGAGATTGCTGGGAGGTGAGCAGCTTTGAGACATGTGGTTGCAGTGTGGAAAAGGATCAATGTCCTGATGTGTTCTGACAAGGTGAGTGCAGCACAGCCTGATATGTGAATAAGGATGAGAGTGAAATTGTAGAAAGAACATCTCTACCCAGACACTGCAATGCAAAGGCAGCAGCATTGACTGTCAGAAACATGTCCGTTAGACTATCACCAGCAGAGGCTCGAGCAGGGTTTACCAACATATTCACGTGGGCAAACACATGGCAATGTTTTTGTCACTCAAGGGGCCGATGAGTAAATTTCAGAATGATAAAATTTGGCACAGCAGAAATTTCAATTAAAAACTAAACTGAGATATGAAAAGAAACAACTTGCTGAGCACAATAATGAGTAATAAATAAAGGTGAGAATTAGAGTTTAATCCTCATCAATCACAAATTGTTTCTCTCCCACATTTGCTGCAGATTGGCTCAAAAACCCAGCAGCAGCAAACATGGGAAAGAAACGGCATGTGATTGGAGGAGCAGCTCCATGTAGATTCTTCCATTCAAACTGAACTGTGTGACAGAGATTTTGGAAACTCGCTCCCGGGGCCGCATTGAGGGGCTTCGAGGGTCACATTCGACCCTTGGTCCACACATTGGACAACCCAGGCCGAGTGCATGTGCTTAATGGGTGAGTAACAACTGAAACTCGTGTGTTTGGAAAGAGAGCAAACAACGTCAGGGAATGAGTGAAGAAGAGTGGCGACATCCAGATCTTGCCATCCTTACACCAATGGAAGATGAAGTGTTGGATCAGGAAACCATGGGGACAGAGTGGGTAATCACTGCTGGTGAGATGGGTTGTGGAGCTGAGAGAGTGAGTGGCCTAATGAATGGGCACAGGAGAGCGTCTGATGAGGACAAAACATAGAGCTTGTGTATCCATCACTGGTCACAGAACAGTCTGAAAGATGTATTGGGATAAGAACAAAATAACTAGGAGTAGCATTCGGTCATTCAGCTCCTCGAGCCTTCTCCATCATTCAATAATATCATGGCTGATCTAGTTGTCGTGTCAACTCCACTTTCTGGCCACATAATCCTTGATTCCCTTCTCATATCAAAATCCACCTGAACTCAGCCTTGAAACTATTCAATCACCATGCCTCCACAAGTCTCCAGGGAAGAGAATTCCACTGACTCGTTGCCATCTAAAAGATAAATTGTTCCTATCAGTCTTAAGAGACAGACAATCATTCCTGAAAATTTGTCCCCTAATTCTAGTTGCTCTTACATGGAGAAACCTCCTCTCAGCAACCGCCCTGTCTTATCCTCTCAGGATCTGATTTGTTTCAATGCGATCAGATTTCAATCTTCTGAACTTTAATTGATGTTGCTCAAATTTTCCTCGCAAAATAACTTTCTCCATCGAAGGAATCAGTCAAGTAAACTTTCTCTAACCTGGTTCTGATGCAATTCTATCCTTTCTTAAGTAAAGAGCCCAACACTCTACACATTGCCCCGGTTGTGTTCCAACTAAGGTTGTGTAAAACTGCAGCAAAACCTCCCGACTCTTCCATTCCATTCCTATTGCAGTAAGAATGTTACAAAATAGGAGCAGGAGTCAGTCATTCAGTCCTTTAACTCTGCTCCATCATTCAATGTGATCATGGCTGATCTTCTACTTCAACACCATTTCCAGCGTTATCTCCGCATTCCTTGATGTGTTTAATATGTAGAAATATATCGAGCTCAGTCTTGCGCAAACTAAATGACTGTTTCCCGCAGCTCTCTGGGCAAATAAATTCCAAACATTCACCAGCATTCTAATGGAAAACAACGACTCCTCAACTCAGTCCTATATAACGCCCCTTATTCTCAGACTGTGTCCCAGGTTTGAGACCCTCCAGCTAGGGGGAACATCTTTTCCACATCTGGCCTATTGAGCCCCGTAAAAAGAGTGTGTGTTTGAATAAGATTAGCTATCATTATTCTAAATGCCTGAGAGGACTGAGAGGTACTCCACTAGTTAGAGGCTGTCAACCCAAAAAATAACCCATTTATTCCAACTCCTTGCTTCTGTCCATTAACCAGTTCTCATTCCGTGCTGGGATATTCCACCCAAATCTCATGTGCTCCAACTTTCTTTAATAAGCTCGCGTGTGAATTTATCTGAAGCTTTCTGAAAATTTAAATATACCACATTCACCAGTTCCCCTTCTCCATTTTGCTCGTGACATCGCCAAAAACAATCGACCGGATTTGGTAAACATGATTTCATAGAATCATGCAACTATAAAATCTTTAGTGTAGGAGGAGCCATTCAGCCCATTGGCAAACTCTGACAGAGAATCTTACCAAGGTCCACTCCCCATAACGTCACATATTTAGCAGGGCTAATCCACTTAACCTACACATCTTGGGACACTAAAGGCAATTTTAACATGGTCAATCCACCTAACCCGCACATCTTTGCGATTGTGGGAGAAAATCGATGCACCTGGAGGAAGCCCACACAGTCATGGGGAGAAGGTGCAAACTCCACACTGGCAGTTGCCCAAGGCTGGAATTGAATCCGGGTCTCTTACGCTGTGTGGCAGTTGTGCTAAACACTGTGCCACATCTTCGCTTAATCGAATAGAATCCATGATTTCTTGAATTAGCCACAGTTAGAACACTTCTGCTGCTGTTTTTGACATGAAAGGAATGTATTTTTGTTGGAGACACCACACATTTGCACATCCCCATGTCTAAAACAGCTTTTTGTGTCTTTGGCACTGGAACGTGCTTCTCCAGGAAATTGCTCGAATACATTCTGTTAACTAATCTTCTATTCAACTTTTGACAATCTGATTCATGGAATCTATATGCATTTTGACAATTTTAATTCAGAAAGGAATATTGCTGCATTGTTCTTTGAAGACTCATCCAGAAGTGAAACAGTAATTCTGTTCTCTCTCCACAGATGCTGTCAGATGAGCTGAAATTTCCCAGCATCATCTGTTTTGTTCAGGTCTTGCTGCTTATGGACATGGACTGCTTCACTATCTGAGGAATTGTGATAAGCACTGAGCATTGTACAATCATTAGTGAACATCCTCACTTCTGACCTTATGATGGAAGGAAGGTCATTGATAAAATAATTGAAGGTGGTTAGGCTTCGGACATCACCCTGAGGAACTCATATGACATTATAGCCATTAGTGAAACTTGGCTACAGGAGGGGCAGGACTGGCAGCTCAATGTTCCAGGGTTCCAATGTTTCAGGCGGGATAGAGGCAGAGGGATAAAAGGTGGGGGGGTGGCATTGTTGGTCAGGGAAAATGTTACAGCGGTACTCAGGCAGGATAGATTAGGGAGCTTGTCTACAGAGGCCCTATGGGTGGAGCTGAGAAACAGGAAAGGTATGACCACATTAATGGGCTTGTATTATAGACCACCCAATAGTCAGCGAGAACTGGAGGAGCAAATCAGCGGAGAGATAGCTGACAACTGCAAGAAACACAAAGTTGTGATAGTAGGGGATTTTAATTTTCCACATATAGATTGGGACTCGCATACTGTTAAAGGTTTAGACGGGGTAGAGTTTGTAAAATGTGTTCAGGAGAATTTTCTACATCAGTATATAGAGGTGCCAACTAGAGAGGATGCGATATTGGATCTCCTATTGGGAAATGAGTTAGGGCAGGTGATGGATGTGAGTGTGAGGGAACACTTTGGATCCAGTGATCATAATGCCATTAGTTTCAACCTGATCGTGGATAAGGATAGATCTGGTCCTCGGGTTGAAGTTCTGAACTGGAAAAAGGCCAAATTTGATGAAATGAGAAGGGATCTGGGAAGTGTGGATTGGCACAGGCTGTTCTCTGGTAAGGATGTAAATGGAAAGTGGGAGGCCTTCAAAGGAGAAATTTTGAGAGTGCAGAGTTTGTATGTTCCTGTCAGGAATAAAGGCAAAGTAAATAGGAATAAGGAACCTTGGTTCTCGAGGGAGATTTTAACACTGATTAAGAGGAAGAGAGTTGTATGAAATGTACAGGCAGCAAGGAACACATCAGATGCTCGAGGAGTATAAAAAGTGCAAGAAGCTACTTAAGAGGGAAATCAGGAGGGCTAAAAGAAGACATGAGGTTGCTTTGGCAGACAGAGTGAAGGAAAATCCAAAGAGCTTCTATAGGTATGTTAGGAGCAAAAGGATAGTGAGGGATAAAATTGGTCCTCTTGAAGACCAGAGTGGTAGACTGTGTATGGAACCAAAAGAGATGGGGGAGATACTAAATGGTTTTTTTGCATCTGTATTTACTGAGGAAACGGGCATGGAGTCTACAGAAATAGGGCAAACTGGTAGGGAGGCCATGGAACCTTTACAGATTAAAGGGGAGGAGGTGCTCGCTGTCTTGAGGCAAATCAGAGTGGATAAATCCCCAGGACCGGACAGGGTATTCCCACGGACCTTGAGGGAAGCTAGTGTTGAACTTGCAGGGGCCCTGGCAAACATATTTAAAATGTCAGTATTCACGGGGGAGGTGCCGGATGATTGGAGGGTGGCTCATGTTGTTCCGTTGTTTAAAAAAGGTTCCAAAAGAAATCCGGGAAATTATTGGCCAGTAAGTTTGACGTCGGTGGTGGGCAAGTTATTGGAAGGTGTGATAAGGGATAGGATCTACAAATATTTGGATAGACAGGGACTTATTAGGGAGAGTCAACATGGCTTTGTGCGTGGTAGGTCATGTTTGACCAATCTATTAGAGTTTTTCGAGGAGGTTACCAGGAAAGTGGATGAAGGGAAGGCGGTGGATGTTGTCTACCTGGATTTCAGCAAGGCCTTTGACAAGGTCCCTCATGGGAGGTTAGTGAGGAAGGTTCAGTCGCTGGGTATACATGGGGAGGTAGTAAATTGGATAAGACACTGGCTCAATGGAAGAAGCCAGAAAGTGGTTGTGGAGGATTGTTTCTCTGAGTGGAAGCCTGTGACTAGTGGTGTGCCGCAGGGATCGGTGTTGGGTCCATTGTTGTTTGTCATCTATATCAATGATCTGGATGATAATGTGGTCAATTGGATCAGCAAGTTTGCTGATGATACAAAGATTGGAGGTGTAGTGGACAGTGAGGAAGGTTTTCAAAGCTTGCAGAGGGATTTGGACCAACTAGAAAAATGGGCTGAAAAATGGCAAATGGAATTTAACGCAGACAAGTGTGAGATATTGCACTTTGGAAGGACAAACCAAAGAAGAACGTACAGGGTAAATGGTAGGACTCTGAAGAGTGCAGTTGAACAGAGGGATCTGGGAATACAGGTACAGAGTTCCCTAAAAGTGACGTCACAGGTGGATAGGGTCGTAAAG
The DNA here is from genome assembly GCF_964213995.1 of Mustelus asterias. NCBI lineage: Eukaryota > Metazoa > Chordata > Chondrichthyes > Carcharhiniformes > Triakidae > Mustelus > Mustelus asterias. The sequence continues at coordinate 51,156,038 of NC_135822.1, forward strand.
AGTGCCTTTGGTACATTGGCCTTTATAAATCGGAGTATCGAGTATAAAAGTTGGAGTGTTATGGTAAGGTTATATAAGGCATTGGTGAGGCCGAATTTGGAGTATTGTGTACAGTTTTGGTCACCTAGTTACAGGAAGGATGTAAATAAGATTGAAAGAGTGCAGAGAAGGTTCACAAGGATGTTGCCGGGACTTGAGAAGCTGAGTAACAGAGAGAGATTGAATAGGTTGGGACTTTATTCCCTGGAGCGTAGAAGATTGAGGGGAGATTTGATAGAGGTGTATAAGATTTTGATGGGTATAGATAAGAGTGAATGCAAGCAGGCTTTTTCCGCTGAGGCGAGGGGAGAAAAAAAACAGAGGGCATGGGTTAAGGGTGAAAGGAGAAAAGTTTAAAGGGAATATTAGGGGGGGCGTCTTCACGCAGAGAGTGGTGGGAGTGTGGAATGAGCTGCCGGATAAAGTGGTAAATGCGGGGTCACTTTTAACATTTAAGAAAAACTTGGACGGGTTCATGGATGAGAGGGGTGTGGAGGGATATGGTCCAAGTGCAGGTCAGTGGGACTAGGCATAAAATGGTTCGGCACAGACAAGAAGGGCCAAAAGGCCTGTTTCTGAGCTGTAATTTCCTATGGTTCTAACTCCTGCAGTGATGTTCATAAGGCACTGGAAGGATGACACTTTTCTGATGATCAAGAGCAGACTGATGGAGCAGCAATTCACCAGATTGGATTTGTCCTGCTTTTTTCCACATTGTCGGGTAGACCCAGTGTTGGAGTTGTTCTGGAACAGCTTGGCTGGGGAACAGCTGGTTATGGAACACAAGATCTTCAGTATCATTGCTGGGATACTGTCAGATTCTCAGTTTTTGCGGTATGCAGTGCCTTCAGACATTTCTTTACCTCACATGCAGTGAATCGAATTGATATCTCCACTGCTGGGGACCTCAAGAGGGGGCCGAGATTAATGATTCTGCTCGGCATTTCTGGCTGAAGATGGCTCCGAATGTTTCAGCCTCATCGTTTATCCTGATGTATTGGCTTCCCTCATCCATAATGATGGGATTCTTGTGGCATGTTCATAGAGGCATAGGATCTCCACAGTGCAAGAGGCGGCCATTTGGCCTATCGAGTCTGCACCAAGTCAGTGAAAGAATGGCTTACGCAGGCCCCATCTCTGTGACATTTGCCCAACTAATCCTTCTCACCAACACAACCTGAGACACTAAGGGACAACTTAGCATGGCCAACCTAACCTGAACATCTTTGGACTGTGGGAGAAAACCAGAGCACTCAGAAGAAACTCACACAGACTCTGCGAGTACGTGCAAATTCCACATAGTCACTCAAGGCTGGAATTGAACTTGGGTCCCTGGCGCTGTGAGGCATCAGTGCTGCCCGCTCTATCACCATGTCGCCTATTGTTAGTGGCATGTCCAACATTTGTGGCATGTCTAACACTGTTTATGACTGAATATAGCAAGACTGCCGATCACTGATCTGATCCATTGGTTTTGGTATGATTGAGCTTGGTCTATCATATGCTGCTTCCGCTGTCTGCAAGTGGCCGTGTGCTGGAGCTTCACCAGATTCACATCTCATTTTTGGATTATCCCAAGTCTACTTTCTTAATACACGTAACGACAATTAGTTATAGTAACACTATACTGATTGTTGGTGAAAGCAACTGTAAGCTTCCTCTAACCGAGAAAATACAGTTCACCACTGCTGTCCGATTCCTGTCACTCAGATCACTTCATATCAATGCTGCCTTTGTCTCATTTATCTCCTGGACTGTGTGTCTATTAATAGTTGACCATGTTTTTAATGAATATCGATAGCAACGGTATATTTAATATCAATATTTGTGTTATGAACAACACTGACCATTATTAATAGGGACATAATTCGACTATTTTGAAAGAACATAAGAAATAGGAGCAGGAGTAGGCCATCTTGCCCCTCGAGACTGCCCCGCCATTCAATAAGATCATGGCTGATCTGAAGTGGATCAGTTCCACTTACCTGCCTGATCCCCATAACCCCTAATTCCCTTACCGATCAGGAATCCATCTATCCATGATTTAAACATATTCAACGAGGTAGCCTCAACCACTTCAGTGGGCAGAGAATTCCAGAGATACACCACCCTCTGAGAGAAGAGGTTCCTCCTCAGCTCGGTCCTCAACTGATTCCCCCCTTTATTTTGAGGCTGTGCCCTCCAGTTCTAGCTTCCTTTCTAAGTGGAAAGAATCTCTCCACCTCTACCCAATCCAGCCCCTTCATTATCTTATAGGTCTCTATAAGATCCCCCCTCAGCCTTCTAAATTTCAATGAGTACAAACGCAATCTGCTCAGTCTCTCCTCATAATCAACACCCCTCATCTCTGGTATCAATCTGGTGAACCTTCTCTGCACTCCCTCCAAGGCCAATATATCCTTCCGCAAATAAGGGGACCAATACTGCACACAGTATTCCAGCTGTGGCTTCACCAATGTCCTGTACAGATGCAGCAAGACATCTCTGCTTTTATATTCTATCCCCCTTGCGATATAGGCCAAAATCCCATTTGCCTTCTTGATCACCTACTGCACCTGCAGACTGCGTTTTTGCGTCTCATGTACAAGGACCCCCAGGTCCCTTTGCACAGTAGAATGTTGTAATTTTTTTCCATTTAGATAATAATCCAATTTGCTGTTATTTCCTCCAAAGTGAATAACCTCGCATTTGTCTACGTTATACTCCATCTGCCAGCTCCTCGCCCACTCACTCAGCCTGTCCAAATCTCTCTGCAGACCTTCTATGCCCCCCACACGATTCACTTTTCCACTTATCTTTGTGTCGTCTGCAAACTTTGTTACCCTACACTCAGTCCCCTCCTCCAGATCGTCTATATAAATGGTAAATAGTTGAGGCCCCAGTACTGATCCCTGCGGCGCGCCACGAGTTACCATCTGCCAACCAGAAAAGCACCCATTTATTCCGACTCTCTGCTTCCTGTCAGAAAGCCAATCCTCAATCCACGCTAACACCCTACCCCCAACTCCGTGTGACCCAATCTTCTTCAGCAGCCTTTTGTGAGGCACCTTATCAAACGCCTTTTGGAAATCCAAAAACACCGCATCCACCGGTTCCCCTCCATCAACCGCACTAGTCACATCTTCATAAAAATCCAACAAGTTCGTCAAGCACGACTTTCCCCTCATGAATCCATGCTGCGTCTGCTTAATTGAACCATTCTTATCCAGATGGCCTGATGTACTATGATTTTTGCCATTGGCAGCTGAGCTGAGCCTTGAGATCCTGGGTTGTAACCTCTGGAATTCCCTTCTTAACCCTCTCCACCTCAATCCCTCCCTTCTCTTTAAAGATGCTTCTGAAGCACTGTTTAACACATAACAGCTTCAGAGGATGTCCTGGACTGTAACTGATCAGAATTCAATGTAGTTTGTTAACTGCCCTATGAATATACAGCAGTTTTTTATTTTAATCAAACTGAGAAACTTACAGACTTAAACATCTTTAATCTGAATGACAAATTAAACTAAAGTGAACATGTGACCTGCCATATAAGGTAACTTTATAAACATTGAAGTGTTTTCTCCATCTTTTTTATTGTGATGAATTATTAAAGCTTTCACTCCTGAATCTCGCAGTTTATTGGAACTCAGGTTCAGACACATCACTGCCTGGGTGGCATTGAGTGTGGAGGTGACAATATCTGAGGCTGTTACCCTCCGACCTGGAGATCAAAGAGAGAAAGACTACAGGAACCAGAGTAAATCCGTGGTGTTCAACAATAACGCTAATACTGACAGGAATGATGTGTAGTGATTATTAATGACTCTATGACTGACACTGATAATAATTTGCAGAGTCAGACATCCACTGAATTCCTCAGAGCCACAGACAGTAGTTTCAATCCTGAATCTCCCAGATTATTGTCACTCAAACTAAATAGAGTGAAAAACAGATTATAATCAGGTACATTTTCAGCAGGAAAAATAGCTGGGTCTATTTTTGTGTCAGAAACATAGCACCAGCAGGGAACTGATTCAAGTTACGATACCTCACCTAATTGTCCTTTTAGTTAAATGAAAAAGAAAATAGTCAGCAGTGAAAATTGATGAATAATTCACTATCACTGGTTTGTCTGCTGGCAAAAAACACTTTTACACTTTGCAAATATTTTTCTTTTTCTTTAATTGTCGATGGGATATGGGTGTCGCTGGCTAGACTGGCACTTATTTCCCACTGGTAATGGGCGAGAAGGTGAGGGCAATTAGAGATGGACACTAAATGCTGGTCCAGCCAACGATGCCCACATCCTGTGAACAAGCAAGTAATTTTGAAACATGCCCCTTATTCTAGCCTCATTTCCTGATCAGCAGAATTATCCTGCCAAGTGACTGATCCTGCCAAGTTTCTGGAAATTCAAATAATTTCTGCTATTCCATAAATCCAGGATTTTATAAGAATTGTACAATTTACTGAGAGTTAAATGAAAAAGCTGCGATTCCCTGCACTTCTTAACTCTTGACATTACATTAATCTGTATAACATCTCAGAGTGAGATAAGTTGTGAAACTGTGCAAACTGTTGCTGTAAAATCGATCCCTCCCCCTGGATTTTATACAACAAGGAAAGATTATTATCCTATTTGAAATATTTCTGTCTGAACAGGTTATGGGGGGAGGAGTGTCTCTCCCTTTATTCCACATTAAAAACACTCTACCTTTCCTGCAGGTATGGCTAGTTTTCTATCTCCGGGAGTTCCCTCTTTCCGATAGACCCTCACATAGGAAAAGGATTACCAGAAAATCCTGTTTCATATCACTGACAGTGTTACTGGAGATTTTCCAGCAGCAGTTTCCTCATTTTGGAAATTCTGGTTTCCTCAGCTCAGATCTAAGCTCTGCCGCCCTGCCACATTTAGTCGTGAATGGTAGCGGACGATGAAATAATATAAGGAGGATGCTCCACAAATATCCCATCCTCATGAGAGAGGAGACTAGCACATCAGTGCAAAAGATATGGATCAAATATCTGTAACTAACTTCAGTGGCTGAACCATCCAGAGATCCCCAGCATCACAGATATAAGTCTTCAGCTAATTCGATTTACTCCACATGATGTCAAGGAATCAATGAAGGCAGAGGATACTGCGAAGATCATGGGTCTTGACAATATTCCAGTAATTGTCCTGAAGCTTTCTGCTCCAGAAGATACTCTGTTCCGAATCAAGCTGTTCCCATACAGCTGCAGCACTGGCATTTACCCAAAACAGTGAGAAATTGCCCAGGTATGGTGCACACAAAAAAAACAGAACAAATCCAATCTGTCCATTTACCACCCCATCAGTCTATTCTCGATAATCAGCAGAGTAATGGAAGGAGTCATTGAGACTATCAAGTGGCACTTAATTAGCAATGACCTGTTCGCTGACTCTGAGCTTGTGGTTAGTCAGGGTCGCTCAGACCCCAACCTCATTCCAGCCTTGATGCAAATACGGACATCAGAGCTGAACTCAGGATTTGAGATGAGAGTATCTGCCCTTGACATCAAGGCAGCATATGACCACATATGACATTGTTGCCTCTTGTACAAGGATCAGAAGATCAACAGGATTTAAAGTGATTTGCAAAATAAAAAATAAAAAGGGGGAAAAAAATCTATTGTACGAAACAGCGCGTGGTTCAGGTCTGCAATGCTCTGCCTGGAATTGAGGTGCAGGCTCTTTGATACCAGGCCTTTTACAAGGCTGCAGCTGGAACCACGATACATAAGACCTCGTGGGTTGCTGTAACTTAATAGAGGTTTATTTTCATCACTGCACACTGTAAGGTTTAATACAAGACTGAACCTCCACCGTGACCCTGACTGATAGTGTTACCAGTGATCACGTGACTTATAAAGGGACTTTGCCCCGATATAATACACACCAACTATAATACATAACAGAGGCAGAGTGCAGGAAAATAATCCTGATAATAATTAAATTACATAATTGTCAGCTGCACCGGACACCAGAGAAACATAACCTCTATCTCGCATCATAAATAATCAGAAGGTTCCTGTTGGGAGAGTGAAATATCCTTTTTTATTTTGCAGAGAGGCCTTTACAGCTCTAATTATTTAAAATTTCTCCCAGTAATGTTTTTATTCATTCGAGGAATGTGAACATCGCTGGCTCGGCCAACATTTATTGCCCACGCCTATTTTCCTATGAGAATCTGCCTTCTTGAAGCGCTGTAGTTTTATCGGAGAATCATAGATTTATTACAGGTTCAGAAGGAGGCCAATTAGACAATCGTGTCTGCAGCTGCTCACAAATGAGCGTTATCACTTTGCGCCATTCTCTCACACGTTCTCTGTGACCATTGGATATTGTTTCCCTCTTGACTTCCTCAATTATACCCGGTCTGTTTTATTTATAAGAAAGGAAATGGTTCCTCAACAACGGAAATGTCAGATATGAGACCACCAAGCAGTTACCTTAACTCCCGGCATTTATGCAGAACGTGTCCCAGCCACTGGAGTCCTTCACACTGAATGTGGCATGCCCACAGATCAAGGTGTTTTATTGTATCACAGAGTCCAATCACAGGAGACAGGACCGCACAGTCAATCAGGGTCAGTCGCAATTCACTAAATGAAAGTGTTTCCACAGATCCCACTGTGTTCTCAGCCAGTGTTTTATTCTGAGACTCAAACAGGTAGTGGAATGTGTTCAGGAGCTTCCTTTTCCAAGTTTCACTCCCCATGTTCCCAATCTGTGCTTCAACCTTCTCCTTCACCCAGTCAGTCACTCGGCAGGTTGTTTGATGAAGAAATGGACCCAGAAACTCCACCAGGGGTCGAACTGACTGTGGGGAGGAGAGACCAGCAACAAAACGGAGAAATATCTCAAATCGCCCATCTTCCTCGCAGTGGGCTGCACTGAGAAGTTTCCCCGATATCCCTGGGATCTGGAGTCAGGAATTGTGTGAGTGCAGCTACAAACTCTTGGATGGTGAGGTGTGGGAATGTGTAAGCCACACTCTGGGCAGAGTCATCACTCTCCATAAGTTCCATCAGGAATCCAGACAGGAACTGGGAAGGTTGCAGATTGTATTTGATCAAATCTCCATTTCTCAACACAATCTTTTTCTCGGAGACTCCTGTGAAGGCCATCTCACCGAGCTTCAGCAACACATCACGGGGGCTTTCAATCACTCGGCCATGGTTTTTCAGAAGGTTGTAAATGTAGTAGGAATATAGTTGGGTGATGGTCTTGGGAACTTGCTGCTGTTTCCTGTCACTTTGTAAAAAGAAGGGACCTAGTGACAGACCAAGGATCTAGCAGTAGGAAGGGTTGTAGCCCATGGTGCACAGGATCTTTCTCCTCCACATGTTTAAAAACAGCTGCTGCCACCGTCTTATCTCCAAAGAAATTGTTGAAATTTTCCTTCCGTTCATCAGCAACAAATCCCAGGATTTCAGCCCAGACACTGACCTCAGACTTTTTCAATAAATGTAATGCAGTGGGGCGACTGGTCACTAGCTCTGAACATCCTGGGAGCAGCTTGTGCTGTATTAAACTGTACACAATATCAGACACTTCACACCAGGATTCGGGGTCTGTGCACATGAACTGAGGTTCTGCATTTCTCCGATTGTCAGAAAAATCAATACTGTCCTTGAATTCATCCAAACCATCGAATATAAACAGTAATCCGTCTGTGCTCTTCCAGAGCTCTCCCAGAATATTCTCAAAGTAAGGAATCTGATCCAATGGCAGATTCCTCAGGTTTATTCCACAGTTCATAGAGTTCAAATCCCGGAATCCCTGAAAGCAAATTGAAAGTGTGGGTATATTTTCCCAGTGGCCCAGTCATAAACAATCTTTTGTACCATTGTTGTTTTTCCAATTCCAGCGACTCCACTCACTGCTGCTGAATTCCCAGAATTGCATTTTCTCTGGGAAAAGCTGCTCTGGAACAATTGATCAGTTCGGATTTTTTCCAGTTCTCTCCGGAGATGTTTCTCTCTCCATTCTTCATGGTCTCGACCTCTTGCCAGCATTTCATGTTCTACAAGAGTTCGACCTCGAACAGTCAAAATAACCGTTAGCTCAGCGTATCGATCAATCAGCTGGAAAATCTTAACCTTCTCCTTTATTAGGATAGTGTTCACTCTCAGTGTTTCAGTTTGTACCCGGAGTGTCTCCTTGTGTTTCTGTTACACATCTTCAATTAGAACAGAGAGAAAATGTTAGTTGCATTAAAACACCGTCTTTGCTGAATTGTTCTATTTTTTTAGTGTCAGTCATTTGTGCAGGAATTAAAATTGAGTTATTGGAAACCCCACTTGACAATGAACAATTTCCATTTAAAGTTTCAGATCATCACTTCACTCTAATATTCATGCCACATATTGATTTTAAAAAACATAACGTTGTTTTTCTCCGATGGTTAATAATTTCCAAACTTCCCTTAATATTGACAACTCATTGGGTGATCTTGGTTATATGACAATCGATAAGTCTGTGAACTAGTCGGTGCTCCCATCTGCTGCAGAAACGATGCATAGGATATTGGATATGAACAGGGGAGAGGGAGAGATTGTCATTGTTCAGGAGTCTCACTGTTAATGTACCCAAACTCAGCAGGTTCTCTTTCATATTGTGTGTGCATTGGAGCAGCAATACTTTAGAACATGGAGAGTTCTGCTATTCTATCAGGCTGTTGCCAGGTTATCAGGGAACCGTGTGGTCAGTTGGCCGGAGACTTGCTGTTGGATAACACAAGATGATCTTTATGATCACAGAGAAAAGGAAAAGACCATTTGAAATTCACAATACAATTTCAAATAGAGGGGATTGTTCATTGCGTAAGTGACTAGAATAATGGATGAGGGAAATCCGGTGGACATTTTCACTCGAATTTCAAAAAGCCTTTGATAAGATTCCTCCCACAAGCTTACTTTGCGAGAATGTTGTGGTATCAGTGGAAAATCGAAACTGTGGATTAGGGATTGTATTCAATATCGCAGCTAAAACTTGGTGATTGACAGGTGTCATTCAATTTGAAAACATCACAAGTGATCTTCCTTGGGGATTAGTGCTGGACTTATCACTCTGCACGGTCTATGTTCACGAACATGGATGAGTACACACACCAGGAGCAGCAATAGTGTGTTAGGAGTACAGTAAGTTTGTCAATGACTATGGAATGAGTAACAGTAGAAAACAATCATATGAAGAAGGATATACATGAGCGACTGTAGTAGGTAGACATGGGCAAACAGTCTTCCAATGAGATCAATCTTTTTCATATGTAATGGTCAAGCCAAAGTTGAAGAGACACATCATTTATTGGGAACAAGACAGAGGCAAGATGAGAGGGACAAAGATTTTGCTGTTATTGCGCACAGATCACTGATGATCTAAAATCGATGTTGAGAAAATTAAACTGAACTTTATCTAACCCACTACTTTGTTAATAGAACCAATCAGCAAAAAAGCAAAGGACATCACATTGCCTGTGTAGGTTCCTGGTCACACCACAATGTACACAGTGTAGGTTGTCTCCAAGTAGACGACAATACGGTGCCAATGGGAAAATTCACGAAGAGAGGAACGGCATTGATTCCCAGCTTGGAGAAGCTCAGCTACTCAGACACATTAGAGGGCCTTGGTTTATTTACTTTGAAGCAGCACTGACATAGGCTCTATTGAGAGAGGGATGGTAAATATCTGAATGGCTGACAGAATATCTAATTATTGATCCACTTTATCGGATGTTGGCATCACGAGCTAGGCCACTATTTATTGCCCAAACTTAACGACCATTGAGAAGGTGGTGGTGAGCTGCTTTCCGGAATTGCTGCAGGTGTGGTGGTATAAGACCAAACACAATGCTGTTAGGGAGGGAGTTCCAGACTTCTGATCCAGCGGCAGTGAACTGATTGGATATAATTCCAAGTCAGGATGTTGAGTGACTTGGAGGGCAACCTGCAGATGGTATCTGCTTCCCTTGTCCTGACAGATGGTAGTGGTCATGAGTTTGGAAGGTACTATCTAAGTAGCCTAGCTGAGTTCCGGCAGCACATCTTATAGGTGCTATACATTTCTGCCACTGTTCATCGGTGGTGGAGGGAATCAGTGTTTGTCGAAGGGGTAGGAATCATGCGGGAACTTTAAACTCTGATGTGTCGAACTTTACGAGTGTGTTGGAGCTGCACTCACCCAGGTATGTGGGGAGTATTCCATCACACTCCTGACTTGTGCCTTGTAGATGGTGGACAGGCTTTGCAGAGTCAGGAAGTGAGTTACTTGCCACAGGGTTCTTAGCCTCTGATCTATTCTTGTAGTCACAGTATTTATATTGGTCCAGTTCAGATTCTTATCCATGGTAACTCCCAGGATATTGATGGGGTGGATTCAGCGATGACAATGCGAATGAATGTAAACGGATGATGGTTGGAGCCTCCTATGTTGGCGACAGTCGCTGCCTGGCACTTGGTGTTGTGCAAACGTTACTTGCGTCAGCTCAAGCCTAGATATTATCCAGGTGTTGCTGCATTTGGACATGGGCTGCTTCAGTATCGGAGGAGCTGCAAACGGTACTGAACCTTGTGTGGTCATCGACGAACATCCCTACTTCAGACATTGTGAAGGAAATTCGTTCACAAAGCAGCTGAAGGTGGCTGTGCCTAGGACTCTATCCTGAGGAATTCCTGTGGTGATGTCCTGGAAATGAGTTGACTGACCTCAAACCAACAGAATCCATTGCCAGATATGATTCCAACCAGCAGAGGTGTTCCCCTGATTCCCATTGACTCCAGTTTTGCTCGGGTTCCTTGATACCATTCTCATTTGAATGTGACCTCCACGTCCAGGGTAGTCACTCTCATCTCACCTCTGGAATTCAGCGCTCTTGTTCATGTTTGAACCATTGTGGCGGAACCCAAACTGTGTGTCACTGACCAGGTTATTGCTGAGTGAGTGGCTCTTGAAGGTACTGTTGATGAGCCCTTCCATCACTTTACTGATAATCAGGAGTAAACTGATCTGGTGGTAATTGACCAAATTGGTTTTGTCCTGCTCTGTGTGCACGGGAGATACCTGGGCAATTTTCCATTTGCCGGGTGGATGCAAGTGTTGTAGCTGCACTGGAACAGCTTGGTTAGGGGCATAGCAAGTTCTGGTGTACAAGTCTTCAGTAATATTGCAGAAACATTCACTGTCAGGGCCCATAGGCAGCAGTATCTAGTGCCTTCAACCGTTTCTTGATATGATGTGGAGTGAATCAAATTGGTTGATAACTGATATCCAAGATGTTGGAGGTCTCCGGAGGAGGCCGAGAATGATCATCCACTCGGCATTTCTGGCTGAAGATTGTTGCAAATGCTTCAGCCTCAGCTTTGGCACAGATGTGCTGGGCTCCTCCACCGTGTGGATGGGAATATTTAGGGAGCTTCCTCCTCCAGTGAGTTGTTTAATTGTCCACCACCATTCACCATTGGATGCAGAGCTTTGATCTGATCCTTTTCTCAGAAGTGAAGTGATTTATAATCTGCAGTTCATCTCTGACCTTCCAGGTATCTGGGTAATCTGGATAAACATTGTGCGATGTTCATATAGCTTTGCTGTGTCTATTATTTCTTGCTTATAAATTTCATATGCAAGTAGTTCTGTGTTGTTACTTCACCAGGTTTGCCACCTGGGTTATTTCTTTCCTCCATCAGAAAATTGGGAGTCAGCACTGGGAAGAAGTGTGTAGCCATGACAGTTGAGCCCTGGTGGTCTGGATTTGATCTGATGGACCATCTGGGATTTTCCGGCTCGATATTTTGAGATGTTTACAGTGGGAAATGTTTATCAAGGACAGGGAACATTTTATGTCTGTTTCAAAACCCCCACTCTTTACAATGAGTCCAGAGCATGTGTGCACACAGAGAAGGTTTGAATTCAGATTCAAAGGGTGGCAAGATTCTGATAGGTGTGTATCAAACTTCAGAAATAAAAGCAATCAGCAGCTGGATTAAGTGAAAAAATGGAACAGCCACACATTTTCAGAAAAGAGGAGAAATCCTGTGAATTGTAATTCGAATCATGTGTTCTTTAGGATCAAGAACAAAACCCGAATCAACCAATTTCCCCAGTATTTAACTTTCAGATTGTCACAATCCCTGAGACAAAGGCTCCAATCAATCATTCAGATTCTCAGAAGTGAAATAGTTTATAATCTCCATTTCCTCTCTTACCTTCCAGGTGACTGGGTAATTCAGATAAACCATGTGCAATGTTCATATAATAAAATGAATCAGCACCTGTTTAAATAAATGAACTTTCATGAAATCAGCTCTGTGTAATATTATAGTAATATCAGCACTGTTTCAATGGGAAATTGAATTCACTGTGATTTTACCGGACCAAGCTCCTGTATGTCTTTCAGTATCTTATCCAGCTTTGGGACTCGAACCCATTTTCACAAAGGATTCCCACATCACCCTTCGAGCCCGAGATCCTTTCTCCATCACCAGATTGAGGAGAAGTTTGGAACTGTCCGCCCGGTTTCCCTCCTCCACGAGCTCAGTGACTTTCTGTAAAGAACAATAATGAATATATTGAAGAGTGGAGTGAACAACAAACACTGAGAAAGAGAGAGAAGACACCAGCTCAGTGATGGGATTTCCCAGTTGTTTCAGCTCAGAAATCAGTCACGGGTCCTGATCCATAATGAACACGGACTGAAAATTCTCTTCACATCCCATTCCAGTCATTAATGGTAAACAAATATGAATAAACTAAGCGAGAAATCAAAAATATATTTCCAGGGCGTGAGGTCTGACTGAGAATCCAGAGTATTTTAAGCTGATGAGTTCAGTGTCCAGCATGACATCAGGTTCCTGATTGACAATATGATTCACTTTTTTCTCACACGTCATTCCTGCTGCCTCACTTTGTGATTCAGTCAGAAATCTTGAGGAGATCAGGTAAATTCCTGTCTCTCTGAGATGGTGGTGAGTCTTTGGAACTCTCTTTCTGAAAGGGTGGTGGAAGCAGAGTCTTTGAATATTTCTAAGACAGAGGTGGATGGAGTCTTGGTAAGCAAGGGGGTGACAGGGTATAGGGGGCAGGCAGAATGCAGATTTTAGGTTACCATCAAATTAGCCATGATGTTATTAAATAGCGGGGCAGTCTTGAGGGGCTGAACAGCCTACTCCTGCTCCTCGTGTGTATGTAAATAAGACAGTGGTGAATCAGAACTTGTCGTGGTTCCCCAGGACGACAATTCGTTCACATCGGTTTAAAACAGAGAGTCTGAGCAGCGATCTTTCAAGCAATAGACTTTATTTCTCAGCACAAGAGATAAAGTCGGGAACGTCCGGAACACTCCAAAGAGCCCTTGGGCTTACACTCTTTTATGTACATTTCAGCCTCATATCTCAAGATCCTCCTCTCCCTTTTACAGCCTGTCCTTGGTTGTTATCTTACCCTACAGCCCTATCTTTCTTTGGCCACCATTAATTTTAGTTGACCCTTTATCTGTTTTCTTTGCATTTGGTCGTTCCCTGTTATATCTCTTCGTTTCTTAAACCATGGTGGTTATAACTCTTGCTCTTATCTGAACTTTTCTGTTTGTACAATAATCGTGGTTTTGTAAGCTAAGGCGAATGTGTTTAGAAGAAAAGACATCCCCCTGCTGATTTATGGTCCACTAATGTGTTTAGCAGAAAAGACATTCTCTCTGCTGGTTTATGGTCCACTATTAAGTTGAACCACCGAGCAGTCTTCCTTGTTTTCTTAAGTGACTATTGTCTGCTTTCCTTAATTAGTGATTGCTATATTACTTCTCTCGTTCCTCCACTTTGATCATATCGACTACACTTGATTATATTAGGTCACACGAAGTTACTTTAGGTTATATACCCATTTTCACTACTTATCTAAATCTGCTTTATTATTTCACTAAAACCTATGAATCTGAATTCCATACTAAACTCATACAATATCCAGTACAATTTCCCTTACAAGTGAATCTGAATTTCATACTAAACTCATACAATATCCAGTACAATTTCCCTTACAAGTCCCCCCTTTGAGGCTATTCCCTAGCCTCATCCCAATTACCAAGCTCAAATAATCCCCTCGCTCAATCCCATTTGTATTTTATTTTAATCACTCTTTGCAGGCGATGTGGAGGAGCCGAATATTTTGGTCAGGGATCAGTGTCCCTATTCTAACTTTATCATAATTTGTCTATCCCGGTTCTGATTTTTGGGTTGCTCCTCCAGATTGCCTGCCCCTGACAGTCATCAGCCAAAAACCTTCCCACTCTTGTCTAGGGAAGGGAAAAAGACTGATTCCTGTGTACAGACTAAGTTCTCCTGGTTTCGTGCGGACTTCAGCAAGGTGCTGTTGTTTCCACAAGGTGATCTTCCACTATTGTAGTTATTTTACAGAGTGACGAGTGTCAACTTCGACCAAGGTCATTGTGAATCCACTCAGCGGGGGCGGCTCAAGATTTTCCCATTCCTCTGTTTTTTCTCTCGAGCGTGAGCTGCTTAGCACCCGCGTCACCATCTGCCGCGCTGCCACTCTGGTAAGGAAGGATCTCAGGGCGGGTAAAAAACAACAAAATATCAATCCCAGAATGATTATTGTTGCGATTGCTACAGCTCCAGCTTTGGCAAACCACGCCCCCCCATCTTCCTAATATTCTGTCCAGCCAACTCCACACCTCATGCCCAAACCCAGCATTTTCTTTCACTTCTTTCTTAAGATTTTTTAACTTATTCATGGCTTGTGTAAATGACCCCTCTGGATTAGTGTTATTAGGGATAAATGTGCAGCACTGATCCCCAAACATAACACACACCCCTCCTTTCTCTGCCAGGAGCCAATCTAACGCCTGTCGATTTTGCCACGCCATTTTGCTGGTCGCATCCAACTGCTCTCCTAAGGCCTCCAGGGCATCATTCGTATAATTAATAAACCTCTGCTGATTATAATAGATGTAATTGATCCACTCAGTATTCTTGCTGGGTGTGATCCAAACAAAGAGGGATTCAAACCCTGCAGCTATTTCGTTCCTAGCTTTGAACTCATTCGGGATGCCGCGAGGCTGTCCGATTGCGTCCAATTTTATCGTAGGGTCAGGGGTATATGCCCTCTTAATTCTTTGTGATTTAATTTTTCTTTCCACCGGTAGTATCACAGTGCTCTGGGCAAGCATAACTCGGGCACATAGTCCCTTCCAATTCTGTGGTAGTTTTGCCAATAGCCCTTTCTCCGGGCCACAAAGCCACCAGAGATCGGCCAGTTGATTTTCTTGATAGTCTAACACATAAGGAGGGGGTGTCCATCCCCCTTCTGAGATGATCAGACTAAGAACATTGGTTATATTCCAAATCCTTTCACACTCTCCTGTGTAATTTCCCACACTACTTCCTGTGCTACTTTCCCTCCAATGGCAATCTTGGATTTGTAAGTTGGGCTCTACAATCCATTCCTTTGGGACCGCGTCCACTGCCGTTTTTGGCCACTTTGGACATCTGTGGGTCAAGTTGTAGATGCCCTTTTTTACCCCAGCAAACAGGATGCAGTGGTATTGACACAACGGCGGCTTACCTTTACAAAGGTTAGCACATGCGGATCCGGAACAGTCTGTCTTCTCATACGAGTAGTTCCGATTCCCTATCATATGATACCGTATATATGTGGTATATGGACGGCAATTTTCCTTTCTCCAGCTTTGTTTCCTGGTTCTACAGTCTCCTGATCCCCATGGTATATCAGTTACTTGGGTGTTAGGTTTCTCTGATGCACATACTACACACTCTTTCCCATCACTGTTTCTCTGACCTGTATACTTTGCCCATTTCCACCATTTGTTTTTCTGCGCTTTTCCCCAAATAGTATTTGTGCTCACTAATCGTTCACGTTTTGTTCGTCTTAATACTCTATCTTCCTGATTCTGCACCCTTATGTCTTCTGTATCCCATTCTCCTTTTCTATGGGTCACGGAAGTCCCTAAGGGAAATAGTTTCCAAGTCCCAGGTGGGGAATGGGGCCCCTTCCCTGTCCTCACCTCCCTCGGCACCTTGACTAATAGGCTCAGGCTGGGCATTTGTATCATCAGCCAGCTCATGTACAGAACTACTTTCATCATCCTCTATTCTTTTTGTTCTTCCTTGGCTCTGTTCCTCCTCCCCACGATTCTCCCCGTGTATTTCTATTTCTTCCTCGCTATCACCTCTATCCACTCTGTGTACTTCTTCAATTTCCCTTCTCTCCCCTACCCCTGGTACTGTTCTGGTACAATGGTTCAAGTGATACCACAGTGTACTGCCTTCTACTTGCAACGCCGTGGGAGACACTTTGGTGACTTCAAACGGTCCTTCTCGTCTCGGTTCGTTCCAACGTCTCCGGAACTTTCTGATGTATACTCGATCTCCAGGCTTGATCTGATGTTCTGTTACCGGATTCTCCTCCTCCTTGGCTTTTTCCTGTTCAAATATAGTTCTATGTATAACAGTTAATTGTTGTATATATTCTTTTGTGCTTTGATCTAAACATTCTAGCGTAGGACCTCCTGATCCCCTGATCTTAGGTACCGGCATTACTCTTCCTGTCATCATTTCATGTGGGCTCAAATGTGTGATTCTGTTTTCCTGACTCCTGTATTGCATTAGAGCCAATGGCAGAGCATCTATCCAGTTTTTCCCTGTTTCATTGCAAATTTTGCTTATTTTAGCCTTAAGGGTCCCGTTTGCTCTCTCCACCATTCCTTGGGATTGAGGGTGATATACGCATCCAAACTTCTGCTTTATTCAGAGTGCCGAGAGTGTCTCTCTCAGTGCCCTTCCTATAAAAGCAGATCCATTGTCTGAACTTAATTGCGTGGGTATGCCAAATCTTGGGATAATTTCTTTTGACAGGAAGTTAATCACCGTTCCAGATCCTTGATCTTTGGATGGCGTTGCTTCTATCCATCTGCTGAATCTATCAATAATCACTAGCATGTATCTTTTCCCTCTTACCACCTTTCCCATATCCACATAGTCCATGCATAGATGTTTAAATGGTCCTTCAGGAATGGGTATATGCCCTATTGGGGCAGTAATGCCCTTCCTGATGTTATTCTGAGCACACACCTCACACTGACTTAGTATGTAGTCAATCGAGTTTTGCAGGTATGGTGACCAGAATCCTTCCTTCTTGATCTTTCTAGCCACTTCTCCTCTTGCACAGTGGTCCACTCCATGCGCTTCGCTAATTAGTACGGTTAGTAATGATGTGGGTGCTATGACTAATCCCTCCCCATTTCTCCATATCCTGTCCTGTTGTCCCTGTAGTGCTCCTCTATCTTTCCACATTGCCTTTTCAGCTACAGAGGTTTCCTCCTTTAACTGTGCTACATCCTCTAATGTGATATGAGGTTCGATATCCCCCGTACCTGGCCCTGGGTGCGGCCTTGCTATTTCTACTGGGGCTATCGTAGCCTCAATGCATCCTGACGCTTCTTTAGCTGCCTTGTCGGCTTTGGTGTTTCCCTGTGTGACGCTGTCTGCTCCCTTTTTATGCGCCTGACACTTAATTATGGCTAATTCCCTTGGACCCATCATGGCCCTTATTAAAGCCCTGATTTGACCTTCGTGTTGTCTTGGTCCTCCTCCGCTTTTCATAAATCCCCTTTGCTTCCATATTGCCCCGAACAGATGGCAGACCCCGTGGGCATCGGCCGAATCAGTATAAATTTCCAATGCTTCCCCGTTTGCTAGCTCACATGCTCTGGTCAATGCTTTAAGTTCTGCCAGTTGGGCTGAACAGGGCTGTTCACATTTCTCTGCTTCTATGACTTCAAGTATTTCCCCTTTCTGTTCAACTATGGCATAGCCTGCGTGGTTTCCTAAGTGATCCCTGTAACATGAGCCATCTACATACAGTATCCTTTTCCCTTCTGTCACTAGTCCCTCTGCTCTTAAATCTTTTCTCAGTTTCATAAATGTTTTTGCTTCTCTTAAGCATTCATGTTCTTCTCCTTCATGAGGTAATGGCATGTAATCAGCTGGATTTACTCTGTTGCACTTTATTATCGTGATATCTGGAAATGTGGTTAGCATTCGATAATGATGGATCCTAGCAGGTGTCAGCACAAATTTTCCTTGCTCAATCAATTCAGCTACCTTATGGTATACATGTATGTTTATCGGATATCCCATTGTGACCGTGGCTGCCTTTTCGTACGCCCACCAAGCTGCTGCCAGGCCTTGATAGCACGGAGGGTATCCCATCGCTACGTCGTCTAGCTTGGTACTGTAATATGCTACAGCCTGCCTTCGTCTACCCTTGCAATTTTCCTGCATTAACATTGCTGTAGCAAATCCGGCTTCTCTGTTACTCACAAATAAGTCAAAGGGTTTGTCATAGGTCGGTAAAGCCAAGGCTGGTGCCTGTGCCATTTCTCTTTTCACGTTTTCAAATGCGTCTGAAGCATCTTTATCCCATTTTAGTTTGGCTTTTAATTCTTCGCACCCTGCCTCCTTCATTATCTTTCGTAGTGCCTGCGTTTTTTCGGCATAGCTTTCCACCCATTCTGAACTGAATCCTGTCATTCCCAAAAATGTCATCATTTGTCCCACCGTCTGTGGTTTCGGAACTTTTAGTACTGCTTCTATTTGCTGTGAAGCTATCTCCTTCTGTCCTGCTGATATTTCTCTTCCCAAGTATTCTACCTTTTTCTGGCACAGCTGCAGCTTTTTCCTGGAAACTTTATGACCCCCTTCTGCTAGTCTTTCCAATAGTTTTAAACTATCCTTCCTGCACTGTTCTTGTGTTCCTGTGCATAATAATAAATCATCCACATATTGTATCAGTGTTCCTTCCAACTGTATTCCTTCTAAATCTGCTCTCAACACCTGATTGAATACATGTGGGGAATGTTTAAATCCTTGGGGCATCCTGTTGTATGTGTATTGTTTCCCCTCGTACGTAAATGCAAAGAGATACTGACTTTCTTGAGCTAGTGGCACACTAAAAAATGCCGAACATAGGTCTATTACAGTAAACCATCTACTTTCAGGTGGTATATTTGTCATCAAGGTATAAGGGTTTGGAACCTCTGCTGGCATATCTTCCACTACCTCATTAATTGCCCTTAGATCATGCACCAATCTCCATTTTTCTCCGTCCGCCTTTTTCACTGGTAGTAGCGGTGTATTACACCTGCTCCGGGTTTCTTTTAATACCCCTGCTTCTATCAATCCCTTAATTGTCCCTCTAATTCCTTCAATTGCTTCTGTCTTGATTGGGTATTGCGGCCTATACGGCCCCTGACGTCCTATCTTTAATCTGACTTCAACTGGATTAGCGTTTTTGACCCTCCCTACATCCGTGTCCTGTCTGGACCACAACTCCTGCGGGAGGGAGTTCAAATCCTGCTCTAACCTCTCTCTCCACTCCAGTTCCTGTTTCTCGATTTGCACTCCTATTGTTATCTGCTTCGGTTTCCCAAGCATTTTAACATCCAAAATTATTTTCGTCATTTGTCCATTGCTGGACGTCCAAGTATCTACATTGTCTGTCTGGACAAATTCTAAATCTTGTGCTCTCAACACCATTGGTCCTAGGTCTTTTGATCTGTATCCTGGATTCACTTTCAATGTGACATGTGGCTCCGCCCCAGATACAGAGAACCATTTGTTAACCCATTCATTCCTAACAATGGTGAGGGCTACTCCCTCTAGTCCGATTAAAATACTTCCTGACTTTATTTCCTGTTCTCGTCCTGCCTCCCTTTCCCATTTCTCCTGTATCTCAGGTTCCTGTCCTTCATCAAATATCACTGTACTGTGTAATTCTGTTCTTGGCCATTTGGCTTGTGGAACCCAAGTGTTTATAAGCTTTCCCCAAACTTCCCATATCTGTTTTTTAACTTGTTCCTCTATATCTCCCAACCAATATACATTAACCCCTTCCTTTCCTGGTATTTCAAGTGGATACATTCCCATCAAATCAATTCCTTGTTCAGTGCATTCTAATTTCAGTCCTAAACCTAGGATTGCATCCCTTCCCAATAGATTTAAAGGAGTTTTATCACATACTAAAATAGGTACATGGGTTGTCTTATTTCCAATGGTAACAGGCACCGGCGTCGTCATTCGAGCTAATGTTACTTTCCCCGAGAACCCCACAGTTTTTACAAACTGGTTTGACAATGGTAAGTGATCCGCATACTTCGTTTGCATGCACGTACATGTGGCGCCGGTGTCTATCATCATGGGGACCTCGATCCCTCCTACTCTAACGTTAACTATAGGTTCCTGCTCTGCAGTTTCTGTTATCTGTACGTGCTGTCCTACCATTTTGGGGTTCTCTGGGCCTCCCTATGGGGAATTCTGATGGTTTACCGGCCCTTGAAACATCGGGATGCTGTTTGGCGATCCTTGGATCAGTTGTTGGCCTGTCTGCTGCTGGTTTTCTCCCTGTCTGGGGAAATTCCGCGGGCAATTCCTTTTTATGTGCCCTGCCTCCCCGCACCCCCAACACACACCTGAAGGGCCAGGCAGTGGTCCCTGTCTCGGAGTCTGATGATTAACCTGTCCCTGTCCTCTCTGATTCTGATAGGGTGACCTACCACCTCCCTGTCCTTTCCCATTTCTATTCCAGTCAGTCTGACTTTGCAGGGCGTATGGGTTTTGATAATTTAGGCCATAGGCTCCTGGGTTCATGGACAGTGGGAAGGCAGAAATGTTATAGGTTATGACGGGCTGGCCTCCATCTCCGCTCCCCCCTTTGATTAGTGCAGGTGTTTCCTCTGGCTTTTGCTCCACCATCATTGGTGCTATTTTTCTGGGTGCGAGATCCTCTTTTGCCTTTAGCTTATCCTTGCTTTTGATCTCCTCCAACTGTGCCTGAAGGAGTTTACGTTGTACCTCCTTCAGCTGTTTGTCTGCATTCTTTTCATCTTTGCGATGTCTCTCTACTGCATGGGCAACATAATCCACAAACTCTCGGTAATTTTTTGAGTCCAAGCCCACCACTTCCTCCAGCCTTGTCTTAGCTGGGGCTGGCAAGCCCTCTAGGATTGCAGCCCGGAACATGGAGTTGGTCAGTGGGTCTATTAGAATGTCCCTCTCCGTGTCCCTTCTCCACCTTTTTAATTGATTCTCCACATACACCGCTGCATTCTCCTCCTCACCCAGTGGCTCTCCCTTTAGGGTTTTTACATCCATTCGATTGGGGTACATATCCCGCAGTGCCTGCCAGATGACTTGGCGGTACTGGTCCATTAGTGTCCCATCCACCGCTGGGTCATAAGCTGCGGTCGGGATGCCAGCACGTCTCATTACTTCCGCCATTTGGTCCATTCCTAGCACCTTTGTCAGGAGAGCTTTGATGTCGCCCAGTGCCATCCTTTTTCCCACCATTCCCGCCTCCAACTGTCCAATCCACCTTCCAGCCCCATCCAAAATATTGGGTAATTCATTAATTAAATTAGGCAAATCCTGACCTGACCAAGGGATATACTGCGGTCTGCCACCCTTCAGAATCACCGGGAATACCCTTTTCCCTCTCCTATCCACATCTGGAAACTTTACAGGTGGGTGCCTTTCCCGCCTTGATTTTCTTTGCACCCCTAACATTGATTGCCTCCCTTCGTCTTCACTACTCTCTTCTGTTTCTCCTTCCGTCTCTCTCGCCATTCTACCTTCCTCTGGGTGCTTCCACCTCCATCCTTGTGATGTCTCACTTGCATACTCGCAAAAATCATTTCCTGTTTTCCCCTCATATTTATTTCTAACATTTTCTCCTCCCTCTTCTCGTTCTTTTTCCTTTTCCATTACCCTCTTTGCCCATTCCAAAAGTTCTACCACCTTTACTTCATCCTCTAACTCCTTCCTCCTGAGATTCAGCTCCTCCAAAACCTCTTCTGTTTTCCTAGCTGCTTCCTCTATACCTTGTTTCTTTTCTCCCTCCTTTCGTGCCCATTCCTCCTTCGTCATCTGTTCTATGTCATATTCTCCCTCAAAATTCATTTTGCCTGATATAACTGGGTACAGTCCCGTGAAGCTCTGTTTCTCTAAGTATGGGGGTGGGGCTACGTTTGGATCTTCCAATTTTGCTTTTTCCTCAAGTTGTACTGGCATCTGCATCCTACCTCCCCTCCATACCCCTCTTCTCTCTTTCCCTTCTTGTTGGAATAGGGCTAATATCTCTAACTCCTTTTCTCGCTTTTCCCTTCTTTTGCTCGTTTTATCCTTAATCTTATAGTTCTTTATCATTCCCTTCTGGTCCTCACACCTCTCTATGGACCATGTGCCTTCCTCCGGCCACTGTGTATTGGTCTTATTTGTTCTTTTGGCCCATTTTTTAGAGACGTGTTCTATATCTCCCCTAAGGGCTGGGAACTTATCCCCTAACATCTCCACTGGTGTCTTAACTTGGTGCGCCATTACTCATCTTTTTGGATCACTGTCGCAATTTTTGTCACTTAGTCTGTCAGAGTTAGGTATTACAGTGATTATTACTTGCTGTATTGTTTTTCCGTGCTCAGTCCCCTGTTTACCTTTCCTTTGGATTTCTTTTGCCAATATCTGTAATTCTAACCGGGGTCCTGATATCCACTTCCCCGTAGTCCCCTGTCCCGGCACTATTTTCCTCTCCCGGGCCAGAGGGTAGTAGGTTTTCACTTGCTCGTCTATGTGTATAAGAATCCTGTATTGGTCAGATCCCTTTATTAATTTCTCTAGGGTTTCCAATTTTATTTCGTCTATCCAATTCCTATCGACTACTCTTTCCCATTTTACATACGGCCACTCATTCTTTATCTCCTCTAAGTTAATTATGTGTGTAATCTTTTTCCAATCCAGTGTTGCTTCCGTTTTTTTTTTTATTATTCAAAGATTAGTTATTTTCAATGTTGTCACCAGGCAGTTTTGTCAGGGTAATTTTTCAAGTTGTTAGTTATTACCCTACCTATATTCCGACTCTCTCTCTTATTTCTGTCCTTCACGCTGTTTTCTCAGACCAGTTTGTTCAAATTGGTCTTTTACTTCCTCTATTCTAGCTGCTACTCCCCTTTCCTGTGGTTAAAATCCACTCCTGTGCTTTTGGCTACTGTATTAGGTCCTGGAGCGATCTCTCACTGATCTCTCTCCCTCTCGGTTGACGTCCCTTACCCGAGGTCCTGGGTAGGTTTGGACTGGCAGATTTTCCCACACTTACTCTCTTCTGGGCAAGTCGTGACCTGAAAAACCCGCTCCAAACCGCTTGACTTAACCTAATTGCATTACTTTAGCTTTCGGCCTTTTTCCCGTCTCACTTTTTACCCATTCACAGACAATACAGTATTCGCAGCGTGCTTTTGCATGCAAAAATTCTGCTCTTCGGATCAGACTCAGTCTCTCAAAATTTTTACACAATTTGGTTTTACCTGTGCAGGATATCTTTTTGGGTTGGGGAGATCCAGGACCAGCAGAGAGCCGGGCGCACCGGGCCTCGAGAAAACCCCTTTCTGACAACAAGGATTTACATGCATGCAAGTCTGCTTACCTTGTTGACAGAAGGCCGGCTGGGGACCTCTCGGTTCCGGTTGGACCACCGTCTCCGCCACTCCTTCCAGATGCTTTTCTGGGCGATCTCTCACCAACCCTGCTAAGCAGCGCCAATTTTGTCGTGGTTCCCCAGGACGACAATTCGTTCACATCGGTTTAAAACAGAGAGTCTGAGCAGCGATCTTTCAAGCAATAGACTTTATTTCTCAGCACAAGAGATAAAGTCGGGAACGTCCGGAACACTCCAAAGAGCCCTTGGGCTTACACTCTTTTATGTACATTTCAGCCTCATATCTCAAGATCCTCCTCTCCCTTTTACAGCCTGTCCTTGGTTGTTATCTTACCCTACAGCCCTATCTTTCTTTGGCCACCATTAATTTTAGTTGACCCTTTATCTGTTTTCTTTGCATTTGGTCGTTCCCTGTTATATCTCTTCGTTTCTTAAACCATGGTGGTTATAACTCTTGCTCTTATCTGAACTTTTCTGTTTGTACAATAATCGTGGTTTTGTAAGCTAAGGCGAATGTGTTTAGAAGAAAAGACATCCCCCTGCTGATTTATGGTCCACTAATGTGTTTAGCAGAAAAGACATTCTCTCTGCTGGTTTATGGTCCACTATTAAGTTGAACCACCGAGCAGTCTTCCTTGTTTTCTTAAGTGACTATTGTCTGCTTTCCTTAATTAGTGATTGCTATATTACTTCTCTAGTTCCTCCACTTTGATCATATCGACTACACTTGATTATATTAGGTCACACGAAGTTACTTTAGGTTATATACCCATTTTCACTACTTATCTAAATCTGCTTTATTATTTCACTAAAACCTATGAATCTGAATTCCATACTAAACTCATACAATATCCAGTACAATTTCCCTTACAAGTGAATCTGAATTTCATACTAAACTCATACAACATCCAGTACAATTTCCCTTACAAACTCAGCTGGTAAGGACAGGATTATTTTGCCCATTAAGCTTTTTAAATAGAAAAATGGGAATTTTAAAATGAAAATTGTCTGATAAATTAACATTTACTCGTCCAAGTACCGACTGTTGATTGTGTCAGCAGAATAAGCCAATAATAATAATAATAAGCCAATAATAATAACACAGTAATAATTACAGTACAGTATTAATAATAATAATAGTACAGGCCCTTCGGCGCAACATCGAGGGCCGAAGGGCCTGTACTGCGCTGTAATATTCTATGTTCTATAATGGTGAAAAATTTAATCACTTAATCATTTCCACTGAAAAACTCAAATGCCAGAAACAGAACTCGACTTTTTCCAAATTATTACCAGTATGAAAGTTCGCGAAGGAGAATTGGGGAGTTAGATAGTTTTTGACAGATAACAACATTCAGCTACAAGTAGATGCAGGGGGGGGGGGGGTGAAAGAAGGGCTGCAAAAAATTTCAACAGTCAGAACAAAGCATATTTTTTCCAGTTTCTATTCTTTAAGATTGAGATTATACAAACTAATATTGATTCATTCTCTGTGTCCCTTTAGGAGTAAACTGAATGTATCAAGAGGGCAATATTGAGCCACAAAAGTGTTGTAATCCTACCTAAAACCATTGGTGTGATCACATGTAGAATGTTATATATAGTTCTGGATTCTTAAATACAACAAGATTATTACAACTGCTGAAGAGAACAACCGGAATGGTTGAGATGATGGACAGGTTGAACGAGGAGCCAGTACAAAAAGTGGACTTGACCTCATTTGAGAGGTGATAAGATTGCTGTTTTCCATCGACTCCAGTTTTTCCAGAACTCTTTGTTGCTACATGAATTAAACTGCTGCCTTGGTGTGAAGGACAGGCCCAGTCACCTCTCCTCTGTAATCCTTTTGGCTATGTCTGAACCAAAGGAGCTCTAGATCAGAGTGGTCCTGGCAGAACACAAACTAAGTATCTGTGAGCAGGTTATTGTTGAGCAAGTAACGCTCCAAAACACTGTTGAAGCAAACTTCCATTGTTTTGATGACTGTGACTGAACTAATAGAGTGGTTATTGCTGGATTGGATTTGTCCTGTTCATCATGGGCAGGCCATTTCTGGGATTTATTTTTGTGCATATTTTCCGGTAGATGCCAGTGTTGTAGTTGTACTGAACAGCTTGGCTGACATTCTGGTTAGTTCTGGAGCACTGACCTTCAGTATTCAAGGTAGGATCTTGTCAGTGTGTCTGCACTGTGTACTGTGTGAAGGGAACTAAATTGGCTGAAGACATGCCTCTGTGATGATGGAGATCTCTGGAGAAGGTTTAGATTAATCATTCAGTAAACTTTCTGTCTGATTATTACTGTGAATGCTTCAGCCTTGTCTTTTGCACTCATGAGCTGGAATCTGCTGTTTCTGATGTGAATGTTTATGGAATCCCCTCCTCCACATGTTTGCTGTTTAATTATCCAACATCACATGGCCGGTGTGGCAGGACTACAGACCTTCATGCTGTCACAACAAAAGAAATATCCTGTGGATGCTAGAATCTGAAACAAAAACAGAAAATGCTGGAAAATCTCAGCAGGTCTGACAGCATCTGTGGATTGAGAATAGAGCCAGCGTTTCGATTCTGGATAACACAATTACTGGCCCATCATCAGAGCTTTATGTTGTGTTAGTTG
Organism: Mustelus asterias; assembly: GCF_964213995.1. Classification (NCBI taxonomy): domain Eukaryota; kingdom Metazoa; phylum Chordata; class Chondrichthyes; order Carcharhiniformes; family Triakidae; genus Mustelus; species Mustelus asterias. The sequence goes on from NC_135822.1 coordinate 51,182,217, forward strand.
TGGCGCAACTTGCTTCTCTCTCAATACCATAATGATTAGCTGTAGATTCACCAGGTTGGGACATCATGTTTAAATGTCACTGGTGCAGTTCCTGCAATGCTCTCCGACACAACTCATGGAACTAGGGCTGAGACTCCGGTTTGATAGTAATGGTGGAGTGATGAATGTGCCATGCCGTAAACTAATAGATTGTAGGGATATACAACACTGCAACTGATGGGCAACAGTTTGGAAACAGAGATCCACTCAGTATCTATCACATTGAGCACGGGGATAGGATCACACAACACCATACCCAGTCCTCAGTTTGAAGATTGTACTTTATACCTACGAAGGGCTGTGTGGTTACTCTTACTGTCATGGATAGAGCCATCTGTAACAGTCAGATGGATGAGGAGAAAAGTAGGATTTTCCTCGAGTTCATTCACTTGTCAAAGTGCCACAAGCTCAGTCTGGTTGATCTGGCTTTCAAGACAGGAAGTAATTGTGCGACTGAGACATTCTTGACTGGAGAAATTAAGCACCCTGGCCCCAAGTAAATTCGCTGACTGATCTTTTTCCAGTTAAGTTGGAGGAATCCATTTTCATCAACTGAAGGAGGACAGTAAACAGCAGGTTTTGTCTTTTACGTTTGATCTGATACCAGATTTCATTGGGTTCAGAGTTAATATTGAGGATTCTCCATGTTTACACAATACCACTGGGCTGTCATCTCTGGTAGATCCACCTGGTGGGAATGTACATATCCAGGAATAGTGGTGGAGGTGGTTGGGACGTTGTTTGATGTTCATAGACACAGGATCATATTGATGTCAGGCTGTAGTTTCTTTTATTCATCCGTGGGGCCTGGGCGTTACTGGCTGGCCACCATTTATTGCCCATTCCAAGTTGCCCTTGAGAAGATGGTGGTGAGCTGCCTTGTTGAAATGTTGCAGTCCACGTGCTGTAGGTTGATTCACAATGACGTTAGGGAGGAAATTCCAGGATTTTGACCCAGCAACTGCGAAGGAACAGCGACATATTTCCAGGTCCGGACTGTGAGTGGCTTGGAGGGAAACTTGCAGGTGGTGGTCTTCCTATGTACCTACTGCCCTTGTTGTTCTAGATGGAAGTGGTCGTGCGTTTGGAAGGTGCTGTCGAAGGATCTTTGGTGAATTGCTGCAGTGCATCTTGTAAATAGTACACACTGCTGCTACCGAGCGTCGGTGGTGGAGGGAATGAATGTTTGTAGATGTGGTGCCAATCAAGCGGGCTGCTTTGTCCTGGATGGTGTCAAGCTTCTTGAGTGTTGTTGGAGCTGCATCCATCCAGGCATGTGGGGAGCATTCCATCACACTCCTGACTTGTACCTTGTAGATGGTGGATGGCTTTGAGGAGTCAGGAGGTGAGTTACTCACTGCAGTATTCCGAGCTGTGTTTATGTGGTGAGTCCAGTTGAGTTTCTGGTCAATGGTAACCCCAAGGATGTTGACAGTGGTGTATTCAGTGACGGTTACACCATTGAATGTCAAGGGGCGGTGGTTAGAGTGTCTCTTATTGGTGATGGTCATTGCCTGGCATGTGTGTAGTGTGAATGTTACTTGGGACTTGTCAGCCTAAGCCTGGATATTGTCCAGATCTTACTGCATTTGAACATTGACTGCTTCATAGAAAGAAAGAAAGAAACCCAGCAGTACAGAAAGAGGCCATTCGGCCCATCGAGTCTGCACCGACCACAATCCCACCCAGGCCCTACCCCCATATCCCGACATATTTACCCACTAATCCCTCTAATCTACGCATCTCAGGACACCAAGGGCAATTTTTAGCATAGCCAATCAACCTAACCAGCACATCTTTGGACTGTGGGAGGAAACCGGAGCACCCGGAGGAAACCCACGCAGACACGAGGAGAAAGTGCAAACTCCACACAGACAGTGACCCAAGCCGGGAATCGAACCCAGGTCCCTGGAGCTGTGAAGCAGCAGTGCTAACCACTGTGCTACCATGCCGCCCCAATCAGTATCTGAGGAGTCACGAATGATCCTGAACATGGTGCAATCATCGGCGAACATCCCCTCTTCTGACCTTGTGACAGAGGGAAGGTCATTGATGAAGCAGCTGAAGATTGTTGGGTCTGGCACACTACTCTGAGGGACTCCTGCAGGGATGTCCTGGAGCTGGCATGGCTGACCCTCCATAACCACAACCATCTTCCTATGTTCAGGTATGACTCCAACCAGAGGAGTGTTTTCCCCCGAAACCCATTGATTGCAGGTTTACTAAGGCTCATTGATGCCATACTCGATCGAATGCAGCCTTGATGTCAAGGGTTGTCACTCACACCTCACGTCTGGAATTCAGCTCTTTCTTCTATGTTTGAATCAAGACTGTAATAAGGCCAGAAGCTGACCCTGGCAAAATCCAAACTGGGCGTCACTGAGTAGGTTATTGCTGAGCAGGTGCTGCTTGATAGCACTGTCGATGACCCCTTCCATCACTTTACTGATAATCAAGAGTAGACTGGGTGATAATTCGCTGGGTTAGATTTGTCCTGCTTTTTATATACAGGACATACCTGGGCAATTTTCCACATTGTCGGGTAGATGCCAGTGTTGTAACTGCACTGGAAGAGTTTGGCAAAGGGAGCGGCAAGTTTTGGAGCAGAAGTCTTCAGTACTATTGCCGGAATGTTATCAGGGCCCATTGCCTTTGCAGTATCCAGTGCCTCCAACCTTTTCTTGATATCTCGTGGAGTGAATCGAATTGGATCGAGACTGGCATCTGAGATGCTGGGGACCATTGAGGAGGCTGAGATGGATCATCTACATGACACTTCTGGCTGAAGATTGTAGCGAATGCTTCAGCCTTATCCTGGGCTCTTCCATGATTGAGGATGGGGATATTTGTGGAGCCCCCTTCTCCAGTGAGTTGTCCAATTGTCCACCACCCATTCTTGACTGGATCTGGAAGGACTGCAGAGCTTAGATCTGTTCCGTTGGTGGTGGGATCGCTTCGCTCTGTCGATCACTTGCTGTTTTTGGAATTTGTCATGCAAGTAGTTTGGTAGCTTCTCCAGGTTGACACCTCATTTTTAGGTATGCCTGATGCTGCTTCTAGCATGCCTGCCTGCAGTCTCCATGATCCCCTGGCTTGATGGTCATGGTTGAGTGGGGAATGTGGTGGGCCATGGGGTTACAGATTGTGCTGGAGTACAGTTCCGCTGCTGCTGATGGCCAAAAGCTCCTCATGGATGCCCAGTCTTAAGTTGCTTGATTGTTTCAAAGTCAGTCCCATTTAGCATGGAGTTAGTGCCATACAACGCGATGGGGGTTATTCTTAATGTGAAGGTGGGACCTTGTCTCCACAAGGACTGTGCGGTGGTCACTCTTACTGATACTGTCATGGGCAGATCTGCAGCCAGCAGATTGGTAAGGATGAGGTCAAGTATGTTTTTTCCTCTTATTGCTTCCTTCACAACCTGCTGCAGACCCAGTCTCGCAGTTATATCCTTCAGGACCCGACCAGTTCAATCAGGAGTGCTGCTACCGAGCCACTCTTGGTGGTGGAGAATGAAATCCTGCACCCAGAGTACATTTTGTGCTCTTGCCAACCTCAGTGCTTTATCCAAGTGTTGTTCAACATGGGGGAGTGCTGACTCATCAGCCGAAGGAGGATGATACATGGCAACCAGTAAGAGGTTTCCTTGCCTGTGTTTAACCTGAAGCCATGAGACTTCCTAGGGTCCTGAGTCGATGTTAAGGACTCCCAGGGCAATTTCCTCCCGACTGTCTACCTCTGTGCCGCTCTGCTGGGTCTGTCCTGCCGGTGGGACAGGACATATCCAGGGATGTTATGGGTGTTGTCTGCAAGGTGTGATTCTGTGAGAATGGCTGCGTCAGGCTATTGCTTGACTAGTCTGTGTGAGACACCCCTCCCAATTTTGGCACTAGCTCCAGATGTTAGTAAGGACGACTTTGCAGGGTCAACAGGGCTGTTTGTTTTGTTATCTCTTCCAGTGCCGAGCTCAATGCCGGGTGATCCATCCAGTTTCATTTCTTTGTAGCGATTGATACAACTGAGTGGCTTGCTCGGCCATTTCAGAGGGCAGTTGAGAGTCAACCACATTGCTGTTGCTCTGGAGCCCACAAATAGTCCAGACCGGGTAAGGGTGGCAGATTTATTTGCCTAAAGGACATTAATGAACCAGGTGGGTTTTTCTGACAATTGACAATGATTTCATGGTCATCAGTAGACTCTTAATTCCAGATATGTTTGATTGAATTCAAATATCACCAACTGCCGTGGCGGGATTCGAATCCAAGTCCCCCAGAACATTCCCTGGGTTTCTGGATTAATAGTCCAGCGATAATACCACTAGGCCATCACCTTCCCTGGCTTGACTAGTCTGTGGGATGGGCTTTATAAGATTTGTTACAAATGTTAGTGAGGACTTGTTAGGGTCGACTGGGCGTGTGACCAAATCCAGTGTACGGTGGTCTACCCAGATTATCCTTATTGTAGCTGTTTTGCCTCTTTTTCAAGGCAATTTCAGAGGGGTGTGAAGAGTTAGCCATGTTGTTGTATATCTGCAGCCACATACAGGCTGAGTCAGGATGGCAGGTTTCCTTCCATAAAGAGCTATCACTGCCACAGTGAGATCAAAGTTCTGCCCCGAAGGAGTTGGTGGCTTTGGACCTTCAGTTCTCAAAGCTCCCCACCTCTGAGGCTTCCTTAACCTCATGCCTGGGACGAGTGTAGACTAATGACAGGCATTTTATTGGTCAATAACTTCGTTATTAGTGCAGCATATGACTCCTTATATGCTCCTCCATAATTATCCTCAACACCGGTGCTCCACAAGGCATGTCCTCAGCCCCTTATGATACTCTTTATACACCTATGTGTGGCCATATTCCCCTCCAACTCAATTTTCAATTTTTCTAATGACACCGCTGCCGTGGGTTGGATCTAAAATAACAGTGAGACGCAGTGCAGGAAAGAGATAAAGTATCTGGTGAAATAGTGCAAAAATCATCTTTCCCTCAATGTCAACAAAACAAAGGAGATAGTCATCGACTTCAAGAAGCGTAGTGCAGGACATGCCCCTGTCTACATCAACGGTGAAGTAGAAATGGTCAAGAGCTTCATGTTTCTAGGTGTCCTAATAGCTCGTCATCGTTGTTGCACCAAGTTGAACACCATTCCACAGATATACAACCTTCTTCAGACTTGACGTAGCAACAAGTATGCTCATGCGATGCTGGATTTTCAGCTTTGTAACACCGATGGACAGAATTCCAAACCAGCTGTTTGCAGAGAAGGATATATCCTCAAAACAGCCAAACTTCAGAGAGGTAAACTTAATCTCAGGTGACTTCCAACCTTCAGATTCCAGCGAGGTATAAACTGCAATGACTCTCAGCTGCTTCTGAAAACAAAACTAAAAACGGAAATGCTCTGTGAAAATTAGCTGTCCCGAGCCACATGACCTGTCAATCACCCCCATTCAAGCCCCACTCAGCAATCCCAAGGGACCATTAGAACCATAGAACACTGCATTTGTTGAGGTTCAAATCAAGATGACATCAATTATTCTGCCTCAGTAACAATACAGCACACCGATTACAGACAACACGGTGCTGACAAAACAGTCTGCAGCGAAACGTTGTTTTTATTCATTTCTGGGACATGGCTGGCCATCATTTATTGCTCACCTCTAGTTGCCCTGGAGAAGGTGGTGTTGTGCCACCTTCTTGAATCACTGCAGTCTGTGTGCTGTGGGTTGACCCATAATGCCATTAGGGAGGGTATTCCACGATTTCGACTTAGCAGCTGCGAAGGAATGGCGATATATTTCCAAGTCAGGATGGTGAGCTGCTTGGTGGTGAACTTGCAGGTGGTGGTATTTCATGTATCTGCTGCCCTTGTCCTTCTAGATGGAAGTGGTCGTGGGTTTGGAAGGTGCTGTCTAAGAATCTTTGGTGAATTGCTGCAGTGCATCTTGTAGATAGTGCACACTGCTGCTCCCGAGCGTCAGTGGTGGAGGGAGTGGATGTTTGTAGATGGGGTGCCAATCAAGCGGGCTGCTTTGTCCTGGATGGTGTAAGCTTCTCGAGTGTTGCTGGAGCTGCACCCATCCAGGCAATTGGGGAGTATTCCATCACACTCCTGACTTGTGCCTTGATGGTGGATAGGCTCTGGGGAGTCAGGGAGTGAATTACTCACTGAAGTATTCCTAGCCTCTGACCTGCTCTTGTAGCCACTGTGTTTATGTGGCGGGTCCACTTGAGTTTCTGGTCAATGGTAACCCCAAGGATGTTGGCAGTGGGGGATTCAGTGGTAGTAACACCATTGAATGTCAAGGGGCGGGGGTTAGAGCGTCTCTTATTAGTGAGTCATTACCTGGCATTTGTGTGGCATGACATGATGAAAATGCATTTGCTAAAGGAACAGTATCATCACACATGGGTTGGGGATCAAGTGGGCTACCTTGTCCTGGGTGGTGTAGGGCTTCTTGTGTGCTTATGGAGCCACAGTAATCAAGCAATTCTTGAATATCGAGATCACTGCCAGATATGTCGGAGCCACCTGCCAGATAGCTACTACGCACAGCGCCTGTACAGAATTTGAAACAACATTTTAGTGCAGTGTGTGCAGGAGCGTTTCCTGACACAATATGTGGATAGGCCGACAAGAGGTGAGGCCACATTGGATTTGGTACTGGGAAATGAACTGGGCCAAGTGTTAGATTTGGATGTGGGAGAGCACTTTGGAGATAGTGACCACAATTCGGTGTCTTTTGTGATTGCAATGGAGAGGGATAGGGCTGTACGGCAGGGCAAGGTTTACAATTGGGGGAGAGGTAATTATGTTGCGATTAGGCAATAATTAGGGGGCATAAGTTAGGAACAGAAACTGTCAGGGAAAGGCACTCATGAAAAGTGGAACTTTTTCAAGGAACAAATACTGGGTGTCCTTGATAGGTATGTCCCTGTCAGGCAGGGAGGAAATGGCCGAGTGAGGGAACCATGGTTCACGAAAGAGGTGGAATTTCTTGTGAAAAGGAAGAGGGAAGCTTATGTAGGGATGAGGAAACAAGGTTCAGATGGCTCGATTGAGGGTTACAAGTTAGCAAGGAACGAGCTGAAAAAGGGGCTGAGGAGAGCTAGGAGGGGACATGAGAAGTCTTTGGCGGGTCGGATCAAGGAAAACCCCAAGGCTTTTTACTCTTATGTGAGGAATAAAAGAATGACCAGGGTGAGGTTAGGGCCGGTCAAGGACAGTCGTGGGAACTTGTGTATGGAGTCAGTAGAGATAGGCGAGGTGATGAATGAATACTTTTCTTCAGTGTTCACCAAGGAGAGGGGCCATGTTTTTGAGGAAGAGAAGGTGTTACAAGCTAATAGGCTGGAGGAAATAGATGGTCGGAGGGAGGATGTCTTGGCAGTTTTGAGTAAACTGAAGGTCGATAAGTCCCCTGGGCCTGATGAAATATATCCTAGGATTCTTTGGGAGGCAAGGGATGAGATTGCAGAGCCATTGGCTTTGATCTTTGGGTCCTCAGTGTCCACGGGGATGGTGCCAGAGGACTGGAGAATGGCGAATGTTGTTCCTCTATTTAAGAAACGGAATAGAAATGACCCTGGTAATTATAGACCGGTTAGTCTTACTTCGGTGGTTGGTAAATTGATGGAAAAGGTTCTTAGGAATGCAATTTACGACCATTGAGAAAGATGCGGATTAATCCGGGATAGCACAGTAGCACAGTGGTTAGCACTGCTGCTTCACAGCTCCAGGGACCTGGGTTCGATTCCCGGCTCGGGTCACTGTCTGTGTGGAGTTTGCACATTCTCCTCGTGTCTGCGTGGGTTTCCTCCGGGTGCTCCGGTTTCCTCCCACAGTCCAAAGATGTGCGGGTTAGGTTGATTGACCAGGTTAGAAATTGCCCCTTAGAGTCCTGGGATGTGTAGGTTAGAGGGATTAGCGGGTAAATATGTGGGGGTATGGCCTGGGTGGGATTGTGGTCGGTGTAGACTCGATGGGCCGAATGGCCTCCTTCTGCACTGTAGGGTTTCTATGATTTCTATGAGTCAACATGGATTCGTGAAGGGCAAGTCGTGCCTCAGAAATTTGATTGACTTTTTTGAGGAGGTAACTAAGTGTGTTGATGTCATATACATTGATTTTAGTAAGGCGTTTGATAAGGTCCCCCATGGTCGGCTTATGATGAAAGTGAGGAGGTGTGGGATAGAGGGAAAGTTGGCCAATTGGATAGGTAACTGGCTATCTGATCGAAGACAGAGGGTGGTGGTGGATGGAAAATTTTCGGATTGGAGGCAGGTTGCTAACGGAGTACCACAGGGATCAATGCTTGGTCCTCTGCTCTTTGTGATTTTTATTAATGACTTAGAGGAGGGGGCTGAAGGGTGGATCAGTAAATTTGCTGATGACACCAAGATTGGTGGAGTAGTGGATGAGGTGGAGGGCTGTTGTAGGCTGCAAAGAGACATAGATAGGATGCAAAGCTGGGCTGAAAAATGGCAAATGGAGTTTAACCCTGATAAATGTGAGGTGATTCATTTTGGTAGGACTAATTTAAATGTGGATTACAGGGTCAAAGGTAGGGTTCTGAAGACTGTGGAGGAACAGAGAGATCTTGGGGTCTATATCCACAGATCTCTAAAGGTTGCCACTCAAGTGGATAGAGCTGTGAAGAAGGCCTATAGTGTGTTAGCTTTTCTTAACAGGGGGTTGGAGTTCAACAGCCGTGGAGTTATGCTGCAACTGTACAGGACCTCGGTGAGACCACATTTGGAATATTGTGTGCAGTTCTGGTCACCTCACTATAAGAAGGATGTGGAAGCGCTGGAAAGAGTGCAGAGGAGATTTACCAGGATGCTGCCTGGTTTGGAGGGTAGGTCTTATGAGGAAAAGTTGAGGGAGCTCGGGCTGTTCTCTCTGGAGCGGAGGAGGCTGAGGGGAGACTTAGAGGTTTATAAAATGATGAAGGGGATAGATAGAGTGAACGTTCAAAGACTATGTCCTCAGGTGGCTGGAACTATTACAAGGGGGCATAACTATAGGGTTCATGGTGGGAGATATAGGAAGGATATCAGAGGTAGGTTCTTTACGCAGAGAGTGGTTGGGGTGTGGAATGGACTGCCTGCAGTGATAGTGGAGTCAGACACTTTAGAAACATTTAAGCGGTTATTGGATAGGCACATGGAGCACACCAGGATGATAGGGAGTGGGATAGCTTGATCTTGGTTTCAGATAAAGCTCGGCACAACATCGTGGGCCGAAGGGCCTGTTCTGTGATGTACTGTTCTATGTTCTATTACATGACAACAATGGTGGCAGCAGGAGATAGCCCAGAGACACTGGGTTCAAATATAGGACAGTCCAGGACATCTGGGATGGTTGGTCACCCTGTTGAAAATTAACCCCCAGAATGTCAGTAATGGCCAATTCAGCGATGGTAATGCTGAACTGACTGTCAAGTTGTGATGGTTAGATTCTCTATTGTTAGAGAGCATCATTCCTTGGCACTGGTCTGGCACAATTGTAACCTATCCTATGAATAACTGGCAAGTGAGAGGCAGGACATCATTCCTGATGGCAGCTTAAGTCTTGCCCTGAGCAACTGTGTGTTCCAATGATCATAATTTTGTTCAGGAAATTCCTTGTCATGTGAAAGTAGACACTGTGAAATTTTCAGTCTGAGTGGGAGGATGAGGGTCACCACCTCAATGTAGAATTCCACCTGGGCTCTCGGATGAGGCGGCAGAGAAACAAATCCAAGCAGCCCGAGTGAAATGAGGTGAAACTTCACACACAGGGGTGCTCTCTTCTGTAAATGATGCTCGATGCGAGAGGAGGTAACTGCCTTTGACATCAAGACAACGTTTCACTGATTGTCACATTCGGGCATCCTGTTAGAATTGAAATCAGTGCGAACCAGAGAAACCTCTCCACTGGCTGGAGTCACACCGAGCTTAAAGGAAGATTGTTGCGGTGGATGGAGGTCAACTATCTCAGCTCCAGACATTGCAAGAGCTCTTCAGTGATGCGCTGGGCCCATCCGTCTTCATTCGATTCATCAATGATCTTCCTTTCATCATAAGATCAGAAGTGGGGCTGCTGACTGATGATTGCACAATGTTCAGTTTCATTCATGACTGTGTAAATACTGAAGCAGTCCGTGTCCCTATGTGACATAACCAATACTGTATCCAGGCACGGGTTAATAAGTGAGAAGTAACATTGAACCACACAACTGTCACACAATGAGCATTGCCAACAGCGGATAACCTAATCGCCTCCTCATGACATTCAACAGAATTACATTCACTGAATCCCACACTAAAAATATTCCCAGAATTACAACTTGTTTTTCTCTATTCATTCATGGGACATGGGCGTCGCTGGCTGCCCAGCATTTATTGCCCATCCCAAGTTGCCTGGGGGCAGTTGATAATCGACCACATCGCTGTTGCTCTGGAGTTACATGTAGACCAGACCTGGAAGGACGGCAGATTTCCTTCCCTAAAGGACATGAGTGAACCAGGTGGGCTTTTCCAACAATGGACAATGTTTTCATGGTCATCAGTAGATTCTTATTTCCAGATTTTTTTAAATATTAAATTCAAATTCCACCAGCTGCTGTGGCGGGATTCAAACCCGTGTCCCCAGAAATTTAGCTGACTTTCTGGATTAGTGGTCCAGCGATAATACCAATGGACCATCGTGTCCCTCTGCTGAGACAAACCTTAACTGGACAAGCAAAATAAACGCTGTGGCTACAATAGCAGGTCGCAGGCTGGGAATTCTGCAGCAAATAACGAATTTCCTGATTCCCCAAAGCTTGTTCACTGTCAAAATGCACAAGTTAGAAAAATATAAAATATTCTTCACTTGCTCCGATGAGTGCTGCTCCAATGACATGCACTAAACAAAACAGTCTTCAAGACAAAACAACCAGCTGGATTGGCAACCACTCTAAATATTCATTCCCTCCCCACTAATGCAACAATATGGCATCTTCAAGGAGTACTGCTGCAACTCATCAAGGGTTCTTCGATAGCACCTTCCAAAACCACGACCTCTACCGCTGGCAGGGCAGCATATGTACGGGAACACCACAACCAGGAAGTTCACCTCATCCCCATCCCGACTTGGAATGATGTCCACCTCTTCCTCTGTCATTGGGTTAAAGTACTGGAACTCCCTTTCTAATATACTGTGGGTGTACCTGCATCACATGGACTGCAGCAATTCAAGGCAGTGACGGTGAAATATCACAACCTTTCAAAGGGAGGTAAGACGGGTAATAAATGCTGGCCTCACCAACAAGGCTCAGATCCCGATAATGAGTCTGAGAAAATGTCTCACCTACTTCGTTAAAACGCTGGACTGAACCCGATCCTTGATTCAAGATTAATTTCCTGGAGATGTCAGAAATGTTGTTCTCTTCTCCACTGTAAATTCTGACGTAAAGTAATTATTTAACATGTCCCTATTTCCTTATTTTCATTGTCAATATCACCGTTATCAGTTCTCACAGGGTCTGTATTGTTCCTGACCACCATCTTTTCCCAAACGTATTTGTAAAACTGTTTTGTGTTGATTTAATAACATTTGCAAGTTTCCTTTCATACTCACTTTGTATCGCTCTTCAAATCTGTTTTTCACTCTTTGCTGTTCTTTCCAGCTAACAGCGTCTATAATAATTTTGTATTTGGTAAATGGTGTGCGAGGAACAGGTAACTGTTCCGGAGTAAGACCGAGACCGAGAGCAGCAAATCAGCTTCACGTTGGGTTTCAGTGTCTGGGGGAAAGAGTTGTGTTTTACACTGGAATGATTCTAAGTTAATTAAATGAGCAACCAATTTAAGTTCACGAAATAACATAAGTACCAATGGCAGCACTGGTGTATTCAATAAGGGATGGAGGCAGAAAACAGGAAACTATAGGCCAGCTAGTTTGACGCCTGTTGTGGGTCAGGCGTACAAATTGTTCATTAAGAAGATTACAGACTTGAAAAACTCAAGGAAATTTGAAAAAGTCAGTCTGGTTTTGCGCAAAGCAAGTTGTGTTTAACTGATTTATTGGCATTCTTTGAAGGAGTAATGTGTTCAGTAGATAAAGCAGAGCCTGCAGACACGCTGCACTTGGATTTCCAGAGGCCATTTGCTAAGGTGCCATGTCAATGTTTAGTGGAAAATAAAAGCTCACAGTTTAGGGGGTAACATATTAGTATTGATAGAAGATTGGCTGGCTGGCAGAAAACACAGAATATTTATGAATGGGTGTTTTTCTGATTGGCAGGATGAGACAAGTGGAGTCCCGCAGTGGTCTGTGCTGGGGCTTCAACTTGTTGCACTTTATATCAATGAAATAAATGAAGTGAAGGCATCATGGCTAAATTTACAGAAGACACAAAGATTGATAGGAAAGTATGTTGTGAAGGACACAAGGAGCAGGATTTTCCTGTCGCGCTCGCCCCAATGCTGGAAAATCCTGCCCGAGGTCAATAGACCTTTGCATGGTCCATGTCCCGCCTGCTACCATAACTGTGGCAGGCAGGACGGGAAAATTCCGCCAAAGGATGTTGCGCATGGGTGAGTGGGTAACATCTGGCAGATAGAGTATTATGTGAGAAAATGCGAAGTTGTTTGTTTTGGCAGGAAGAATAAGAAAGCAGAGTATCATTAAGCAGGAGAATGGCTGCAAAATTCAGAGCTGCAGACATGAGTCACAAGAAGTTAACATGTAGGTGCAGCAAGTAATTAAGGCAAATGGAATGCTATCCTTTATTACGAAGGGAATTTAACTTCGAAAGGATATTATGCCTCAGCTATACAGGGCTTTGGTAAGAGCAGATCTCGAAAATTGCATGCAGTTTTTGGGCTCCTTATTTCAGAAAGGAAGAAAATGCATTGGAGGTGATTCAGAGGAAGTTACCTGGACTGATACATGAATGAGTGGGTTGTCTTCTGAGGAAAGGTTGTCTCGACTGGGATTGTTTCCACTCCAGTTCAGAAAAGTGAGCAGTGAATGAACTGAAGTATTTAAGATGCTGAAGAGTATTCACAACAAGGACATGAAAAGGATTTTTAATCTTGGGGGTAAGTCCAGAACTAGGGGGCACTGTTTTAAAATTAGGATCTGCCTTTTTAGGTCAAAGATTAAGAGATTCTCTCAGAGCTGATGTGCCCCTCTAGAGCTCTCTGCCTGAGAAGAGGTCGGAGGTGGGGTCATTAAATATTTTAAATTGGAGGTGGATACATTCTTGTTCTGCAACCAAACCAAAGGTTATTGAGAATAGATGGGAATGTGGGTTTCAAAACACTAATAGATCAGTGAGTTTATTCTCCCGGCCCAGCCGCATCTGCCCAACACCAGCCTTCAGCACATTGTTCACTACTCCACCAATCATGAATTACTTCTCTTGTTCATTAGCTGCTGATACTCTCACTAGTCGGCCTATCAGCAGCAAATGGGGGAGAGAAACAACCTCTGAATCTTGAATTGGAACTCAGCTGTTTGACAACAATTTGGAAACTGCCTCCGGGGCCGCGTAGAGGATCTTCGCGGGTCACACCCGGCCCCCGCGCCGAACCTTGGACAAATCTGCTCCAGATGCTCAACCACCCCCACTTTCTACTCAGTCCCTGTCCCGTTCCCCATTTCTGTGTGAGCTGCAGATCGGACAGAAATTATATTTGTATTGTTTTGTGATCCTACCTGTGTCCATGCTCACTCTTGTTGAAGATGTTGGATATTCTCCCTTGTTTGAACCTTCAGCCATGATATTGACAGATGTTCTCTGATTCTGAGACTCTAATGAGGATAATATCAATGTCAGGATCAGATGTAAATATTAAAATCAGAAGCAGAGCATTGAGATCTTTACTGGTGTGTAAGATATATTTCAGAATATTACAATCTCTTGTTACCACGATATTAGTAGTAGTAGATGCCTCACAGCACCAGGGACCCGGGTTCACTCCCCGGCTTGGGTCACTGTCTGTGCAGAGTCTGCACAGTCTGCACTCCAAAGATGTGCAGGATAGGTTTCTTGAGAGCCTGTGAACCGGTACAATTTACGGCTGCATGGGCGGCACAGCAGTTAGCACTGCTGCCTCACAACGCCAGGGAACCGGGCTCAATTTCGGCCTCGGGTGACTGTGTGGAGTTTGCACATTCTCCGTGTGTCTGTGTGGGTTTCCTCCGGGTGCTCTGGTTTCCTCCCACAGTCCAAAGATGTGCAGGTTCGGTTGATTGTGTAACATAATCTGACTGAGAAAATGCCTTAAAATAAAGAAATCCATAAAGTACAGGAGCAGACAAATCTTACCCTAACCTGCAGATTCTCTGCTTCCATGTAGAGTCTGCTAGTTTTCTCTTTGTAAACTCATTGCTACCAAACGTGATGTTGTTCCTGGTTTTCTTTCAGCAAATCACACTTCAGTGGAGCTGATCTTTGTAATTTGAGATTTGTACTACATCTCGATGGGCAGAATGGCTTCCTGTTGTGCTGGAATGACTCTGACGGTCTCCGTCCTCCGACTGGAAGATGCTATTTGGAAAATACATAATTGAGCCAGTTTAAAAACTCTGAACTATGAATAAAGTTAGTTACAAACAATTTGTAATTAATTGCTGTCATTGAGTTCAATAGGAGTTCATGCCTCTCGAATGAATCACTGGGTTTCTTCCTGAAACTGTGTCAAAACCCCATCGGATTTCTCATGTTTGGACTTTCAAACTGAGAGCCAGTGTCAGATGTTTCAATGCAGGATTTGATAACTTAAAAGGTTATCACATTAACAATTTAACTGCTGAATGAAAGTGTGGTTGCACAGAGAGAAATTTATTTCCCCAGGCTCACTCATATTATGAAACTGGATCTTATTCACTCCAGCTGCCTGTCGACCCTGCATCCTGTGCTCACTGGCTGACATTGGGATTCAGTTCAGAAATGCCTCGATTTTAAAGTTCTCATTCTCATGTTCAATTTTCTGAATTATCTCACTCCTTCCGATCTCTAATATTCTCCAATGCTGTAACCATTCAAAGTTTCAGCATTCTTTCAATTCTGCATCCTTCATTTCTTTCATCCCTCCATTGTCAGCCGTGCCTTCATCTGCCTGGGTCTTGAGCTCCAGAATTTATTCCCTTCTATCCCTTAAAAATCTTTATAAAATCTGCCTCTTTTATCAAGCTTTTACTCACCAGTCCAGTAAGGACAATAAGACATTTTGCTCCAGTGAAGGACTTTGGAATATTTTATAACGTTAAAGGAGCTATATAAATGCAAATTGCATTTGTTGAAATAAAAGCAAAATACTGTGGATGCTGGAATCTGAAACAAAGGGTGGCACGGTGGCCCTGTGGTTAGCACCACTGACTCACAGCGCCAGGGATCCGGGTTCTATTTCCGGCTTGGGGCCCTATGTGGGGACTCTGCACGTTCTACCCGTGTTTCCCTGGGTTTACTCCGTTGCTCCGGTTTCCTCCCACAGTCCAAAAGACGTGCTGCTTAGGTGCAATGGCTATGCTAAACTCTCCCTCAATGTAACCCGAACAGGTGGCGGAGTGTGGCAACTGGGGGATTTTCACAACAACTTCATTGCAGTGTTAACATAAGCTTATTTGTGACATGAATAAATTCACTTAAACTAAAATGCTGGAACATCTCAGCAGGTCTGACAGCATGTGTGGAGAGTGAATAGAGTCAACGACCCTTAGTAGAGCTGACCATGGTCCTTGCGAGCATTCCCATAGGTGATATGGCGCTCGTAGTGACAGGTTCTGAACATTTGCACAAGACAAACAGATCGCCGCTCTCTCCTCGATTTGGGTATCGAGCCGAGACCACCAAAAATAATTTCTTTAATGACTCAGCTTTCCGATGGAAACTTGACTTACGATATTTTATAGTATGTCTGGCTGACTGTGAGAAATGGAATCCCAGTATGAGGCCCAAAAATCATTCTTAGTGGTTGATTATCCATTAATTAAGTAAATTTCCTTCCACATAGGCGTTGGCCTAATTCTGAAAATGATTCCTGAAGCTTCTTTTTGTGTGTGTGCTTCGTTCATTTCTGCTTTGTTCAAGGTGTTGATGCAAAAGCTATCGGCTTCTCTTTCCCATCGGGCATTATGTGAGAAACTACTGCCTCCATCCCATACCGTGATGCGTTACATGACAATTGCAAAGGTAAATTTGGATTCAAGTGTGTCAGGACTTCTGACTTTACTGGTACCTCTTTAGCTTGTATGAAGGCTTTCTCACACGGATCCACCCATTTCCATTTCCTGTCATGACACAAAAAGTTGTGTCAAGGTTTAAGAATAGTCGCTAGATTAGTGACAAATCTTTCGTAAATAATACTTTAATAAGACCAAAGGAGAACTAAAATGATTGATGTTGAGGTGCACGTGCCTCAGTAATGGCTTTGACTTTTGAAGGCAATTTGTGCAGTTTCTTTGCATCTATGACATGACCCAGAGAGCCAACAGAAGATTGGAAAAAATCACATTTATCTTTCTGTACTCTTAATCCGTGATCTTCTCGTCTCTGGAATGCGGCATCTAGGTTGTGGAGATGTTCTTCCTCATTCTTTCCAGTGACTTAGATATCACCTATGAAACACTGGACTCTTTCTAATCTGCTTCGAACTTGATCCATGGCACATTGGAACAACACAGGTGCAGACGTGATACCAAATGGAAGTCTTGCATATCTGAATAGCCCTTGGTGTGTCACAATAGTCAAATATTGCTGTGAATCTGGATCCACATTCATCTGGAGATAAGCATGACTCAGATCAATTTGACTGAAGTGTTACCTTTAGCCAAACCAGTGAATAAATCCATCTTCCCCCATCAGTACAACAGCTGTTAGCTCTGGGATCGGGCATTTCCCAAGAGTTATCATTAACTCTCTACATCAGATGTGACACAGACAGCTGCCCAGTGAAATCCAGTCAGTCCCACAGATCTCCACAACCTGGTTCCAGGTGGGATCATGTTCACTGAGACTCCACACTGGCTAATCCCATTGGTTAAAGATTTACTCCCAATGCAGGGTGAAACCAGACTGATTCCCATGGTAGAGAATATTCTCAAGGGAAATGTGGAGTTTGGTGATCAATGGTGAATTAAATGATCCTTCACTTGGTTTCTGACAGCCTGGCAGGTTTGTATTAAGTTAAAATGTATATATGATCTGTTTGATTTGATGGAGTTTTGAGATTAAGCTCTGGTAATTTATGAATTATATCTCTACACTTATACATTCTAAGGGGATATGGTTCCTCTGGACAGTGACACTCTCCATGAGATGTGTGCCCTGATTGAAGCTCCAATTTGAATATAGTTACCATATTACTCATTGCGTCAGCACTTGACCAATGAACACTGTAGGAGGTGAAAATAGTTACCACTCTTCGACTAATATGAACACTGATGTATAATACTGTAATTAATAAAGGTATCATTAAATCAGGTCATATGGTTTGAACTGAAGAACAAGAAAGGGATAATCACATTTCTGGGAGTATAACATCTACCCCAGACAGTTCTGCCTATATCGTTGGCACCACGTAGGTGCCACCGACATAGGCAGAACAGGAACAGAGGTTCTGCAGAGGGAATATGAAAAGCTGGGAGCCAAATTAAAAAGCAGAACCAACAAGGTGGTAATCTCTGGATTACCACCTGAGCCACAAGCGAATTGGCGCAGGGTCAATAAGATTAAGGAGGTAAATGCGTGGCTCAAAGATTGGTGTGGGAGGAATGGGTTTGAGTTCATGGGACATTGGCACCAGTATTGGGAAGATGGGACCTGTTCAGATGGGATGGTCTTCATCTGAATCGTGCTGGGACCAGAGTCCTGGCGAATCGTATAACCAGGGCTGTAAATAGGGCTTTAAACTAAATAGTGGGTGGGAGGGTTCAGGGGTCTGGGGAATTACAAAATCAAAGGTAAGGAGAGGGTACGAGTGAGGGTTAATGATGAGGACATTCATCTAGTTAAAGGAGTCAAGGGCTCAAGCAGAGTAAAAAAGGTGACAAACACAAGAAGGGAGGTGGTCAACGCAGTGCAAGGAGATGGTCTGGGGAAGGATAACCAGTTTGCAACAGGTAGGGACAGAGCGTGCAATCAAAAGAATGCACTAACAAATCGGGTCCATATAAAGGCTAGCATAAAGACACTTTACCTGAATGCACGTAGCATTCGAAACAAAGTGAATGAGTTGATGGAACAAATCGGTACAAATGGGTATGATCTTGTGGCCATTCCAGAAACGTGGTTGCAGGGTGACCAGGACTGGGAACTGAATATCCAGGGGTATCAGACATTTCGGAAGGATAGACAGGAAGGAAAAGGAGGTGGGGTAGCTCTGTTAATTAAAGATAACATCAGGGCGGAAGTGAGAGACGATATGGGCTCTAAGGAGCAGAATGTGGAATCGTTGTGGGTGGAGATAAGGAATAGTAAGGGGAGAAAATCACTGGTGGGCGTGGTCTATAGGCCCCCAAATAATAGCTTTGAGGTGGTTCGGGCTATAAACAAGCAAATAATGGATGCGTGCAAAAACGGAACAGCAATAATCATGGGGGATTTTAACCTGCACATTGATTGGTTGACTCAAGTCGGATGCGGTGGACTTGAGGAAGAGTTCTTAGAATGCTGTCGGGATAGTTTCCTCAAACAGTATGTTACAGAACCTACGAGGGAGCGAGCTATCTTGGATCTGGTCCTGTATAATGAGACAGGTAAAATTAATGATCTTCTTGTGAGGGATCCTCTTGCAATGAGTGATCACAATATGGTTGAATTTCTAATACAAATGGAGGGTGAGAAAGTAGGGTCCCAAACCAGTGTCCTCTGCTTGAATAGAAGGGAGTACAATAGGATGAGGGCAGAATTGGTTAATGTAGACTGGGAGCGCAGACTAGTTTGTAGGACAGCTGAGCAACAGTGGCGGATTTTTAAGGAGATTTTTCTCAGTACTCAGCAAAAATATATTCCTGTGATAAAAAAGGAATGTAAGAAAAGGGATAACCAGCCATGGATAACTAAGGAAATAAAGGAGAGTATTAAATTAAAAACCAATGCACACAGAGTGGCCAAAACCCGTGGGGAATTAGAAGATTGGGAAAGCTTTAAAAAACAACAAAGAACGACTAAGAAAGCGATAAATAAAGGAAAGATAGATTATGAAACTAAACTAGCACAAAATATAAAAACTGATAGTAAAAGTTTTAAAAATATATAAAAAGGAAAAGAGTAGCTAAAGGAAATGTTGGACCCTTAGAAGACGAGAAGGGAGATTTAACAATGGGAAACGAGGAAATGGCCGAGGCCTTCAACAAGTTTTTTGTGTCGGTCTTCACGGTAGAGGACACAAATAGCTTACCGAAAATTGATGGTCATGGGACTGTAGGGGGTGAGGTCCTTAAAATGATTACTATTACTAAAGTGGTAGTGCTTGGTAGGCTAATGGGACTAAAGGTAGACAAGTCCCCGGGCCCGGATGGAATGCATTCAGGGTACTGAAAGAAATGGCAGAAGTAATAGCGGATGCGTTGGTTGTAATTTATCAAAATTCGCTGGATTCTGGGGAAGTGCCGGCTGATTGGAAAACAGCTAATGTGACGCCACTGTTCAAAAAAGGAGGTGGACAAAAGGCGGGTAACTACAGGCCAGTTAGCTTAACTTAACGTCCATAGTTGGGAAATTGCTGGAATCCATCATTAAAGAAGAAATAGCAGGACACTTGGAAAAGAATGGTTTGATCAAGTAGACGCAGCATGGATTCATGAAGGGAAAGTCGTGTTTGACGAATTTACTGGATTTTTATGAAGATGTAACGAGTGCGGTTGACAGAGGGGAACCGGTGGATGTGGTGTTTTTGGATTTCCAGAAGGCGTTCGATAAGGTGCCTCACAAAAGGTTGCTGCAGAAGATTAGGGTGCACGGAGTTGGGGGTAAAGTGTTAGCGTGGATTGAGGATTGGCTATCTAACAGGAAGCAGAGAATTGGAATAACTGGGTGCTTTTCTGGTTGGCAGTTGGTGACTAGTGATGTGCCGCAGGGATCGGTGCTGGGGGCTCAACTGTTTACCATATACATAGACGATCTGGAGGAGGGGACCGAGTGTAGGGTAACAAAGTTTGCGGATGATACAAAGATGAGTGGGAAAGCGAATTGCGTGGAGGACGGGGAAAGTCTGCAGAGAGATTTGGATAGGCTAAGTGAGTGGGCGAGGATCTAACAGATGGAGTATAATGTTGACAAGTGTGAGGTTATCCACTTTGGAAGGAATAATAGTAAAATGGACTATTATTTAAATGATGAAAAATTACAACATGCCACTGTGCAGAGGGACCTGTGGGTCCTTGTGCGTGAATCGCAAAAACTCAGTTTGCAGGTGCAGCAGGTGATCAAGAAGGCAAATGGAATGTTGGCCTTTATCGCGAAGGGGATGGAGTTCAAAGCAGGGAGGTCTTGCTGCAATTGTACAGGGTCCTGGTGAGGCCGCAACTGGAGTACTGCATGCAATTTTGGTCCCCTTATTTGCGGAAGGATGTATTGGCATTGGAGGGAATACAGAGAAGGTTCACCAGGTTGGTACCGGAGATGAGGGGGTTAGCTTATGAGGAGAGATTGAGTAGATTGGGCCTGTACTCGTTGGAGTTTAGAAGGCTGAGGGGAGATCTTATAGAGACATATAAGATAATGAAGGGGCAAGACAGGGTTGAAATCATCATAGAAATCATAGAAACCCTACAGTGCAGAAGGAGGCCATTCGGCCCATCGAGTCTGCACCGACCACAATCCCACCCAGGCCCTACCCCCACATATTTACCCACTAATCCCTCTAACCTACGCATTTTTTTAGGATTCTAAGGGGCAATTTTTAACCTGGCCAATCAACCTAACCCGCACATCTTTGGACTGTGGGAGGAAACCGGAGCACCCGGAGGAAACCCACGCAGACACGAGGAGAATGTGCAAACTCCACACAGACAGTGACCCGAGCCAGGAATCGAACCCGGGACCCTGGAGCTGTGAAGCAGCAGTGCTAACCACTGCGCTACTGTGCCGCCCTGAGGCAGAGAGATTCTTTCCACTTCGAAAGGAAACAAAAACTAGAGGACACAGCCTCAAAATAAGAGCGAGTCAGTTTAGGAGAGTTGAGGAGGAACTTCTTCTCTCAGAGGGGAGTGAATCTCTGGAATTCTCTGCCCGTTGAAGCAGTGGAGGCTACCTTGTTAAATATGTTTAAGTGACAGGTAGATAGATTGCTGATCAATAAGGGAATTAAGGGTTATGGGGAGCAGGCGCGTAAGTGGAACTAAACCATTATCAGATCAACCATAATCTTATTGAAAGGCAGGGCAGGCTCGAGGGGCTAGATGGCCTAACTCCTGCTCCTATTTCTTATGTTCTTCTGTTCTTAAAAGAAAGTCAATGAGCAAATATGTCGTGAAATTGCTGAGAAGAATGTATTCAAGAGGCAGCTAGATATTGTAATTGGGGCGAATGGGATCAAAGGTTAGAGGGAGAAAGCAGGCTTAGGTTATTGAGTTGGATGATCAGCCATGATCGTAATGAATGGCGGAGCAGGCTTGAAGGGCCAAATGGCCTTCTCCTGCTCCTATCTTCTACATTTCAATGCATAGAACATAGAACAGTACAGCTCAGGAAAAGGCCCTTCAGCCCATAATGTTGTCTTAAACATGACGCCGAATCCCTTCTGCCTGCCCTTGGTTCAAGCATATCCCTCTCTTCTTTGCATATTCATGTGCTTCTCTAAAAGCCTGTTAAATGCCCCTGTCGTATCTGCCTCCACCACCACACCTGGCAATTCGTTCCAAACACCTACCACTGCCACCAATGGCAGCGCGTTCCAGACACCTGCCTCTCTCTGGGTGAAAAACTTGCCTCTCACATCTCCTTTGAATATTCCCCCTCTCACGTTAAGTGCATGCCCCCTAGTCGTAGACATTTGAACTCTGGATAGAAAATTCTGACTGTCAACCCTATCATCATTTTATCGGTTTCTATCAGGTCTCTCCTCAGCCTCTGCCCCTGCAGAGAAAAGAACCCCAGTTTGTCCAGCCTCTCCTTATAGTTCATACCCTCCAATCTAGGCAGCATTCTGGTAAACCTCTTCTGCAACCTCTACAAAGCCTCCACACCCTTCCTGTAATGTGGCAACCAGAACTGAATGCAATACTCAAAGTGCAGCCCAACCAAAGTTTTATAAAGCTGCAACATGACATCCTAACTCTTGAACTCAATGCCCTGACCAATAAAGGCAAGCAAGACATATGCCTTCTGTATTATTGTAAACCAGCAACAAATACACCAAACGGGGTGGATTCTGGCCCAGTGGAGTTATTCAAGAAGATGCTCAGAATTTCATTAATTCAGGATGACAAGTGAAGTGAATCAATGGCAGGTCATCGTTAACTGTCCTTATCGAGGATGACATCTACTCAGAGTAAATGGAGTTAAGATGCAGATTAGTCAAAATTTAATTAAATAGAGGAAGGGCTCAAGGGGCAGAATGACTGCCTCCTGTTACTATATTTAAATGTTGGTTGAATAATGATGTGTGAAACTTCTGGAGGATTTGTACCTCCCTTTTAATTAGTTGAACTTGTTTTCTTTATTTCAGATCGTGCAACAGTTTTATTCAGAGAATGATCAGATAATCGGTATCAAGGGGCAAACTTTATAAATGATAGTTTAGAAAAACACATTCAATGTTCCATCCTGTGCCAGTTATAGAATCAGGCCCCTAAACTTACTGCTAGTTTTATTCTGGGTTCAACCAAAAACTCTGAACAAGAGATTTACTATCGAGTGATATTAAATATACAGATTTAGAAATAACTGATTTATAACCTGATCCAATATGCTGAGGATTCTAGATTGGATCCATGAGGTTAAATATTAATTTTGATGTCAAACTGATAACAGTGAGACAGGTCAGAGCAGTGTGCCCTCTGACACTGTTTCCAACTCTCCAGCTCTGTTGGGCAAGGTCCACTGGTTCTCCTGCACCCAGCTGGCAGGACAAGACAACATGTACTCAGGTTGTTGTTTTACTACGAGTAAGTTACAGACACATTGTAGTGTCCTAATGATTTACTTTGAACCACCGCAAAAAAGCTTGTCTGTTCCAACAACTTTATTGAGCAGTGTTATGACCTGTACCTAGTTTTCCATTTTTGGAATTATTTTGATCTTTTGGAAACAGATATTTCTTTGCTTTCACTGCTGGCCTCGCTTTATTAATTCACGTTACTGACACTAAAACCAACACTGATAAATTCAGTAATATTAGCTCATCAAATATGCCCTTATACAAGCTGCATTGGATCAAACCTCCTATGAAATGGACAGCTTTATCAGAAGTTTAAACATTATCAAGGATCCTGCTACTGCAAGGTGTGTACAGAATATCACAGTGTATCAGGATGCTACTGCAAGGTGTGTACAGCATTTCGCAGTGTATCAGGATGCTACTGGATGTGTACAGGGTTTCACAGTGTATCAGGATGATACTGGATGTGTACAGGGTTTCACAGTGTATCAGGATGCTACTGGACGTGTACAGGGTTTCACAGTGTATCAGGATGCTACTGGACGTGTACAGGGTTTCACAGTGTATCAGGATGCTACTGGATGTGTACAGCATTTCACAGTGTATCAGGATGCTACTGGATGTGTCCAGATTTCACAGTGTATCAGGATGCTACTGGATGTGTGCAGAGTTTCACAGTGTATCAGGATGCTACTGGATGTGTGCAGAGTTTCACAGTGTATCAGGATGCTACTGGATGTGTACAGGGTTTCACAGTGTATCAGGATGCTACTGGATGTGTGCAGAGTTTCACAGTGTATCAGGATGCTACTGGATGTGTCCAGATTTCACAGTGTATCAGGATGCTACTGGATGTGTGCAGAGTTTCACAGTGTATCAGGATGCTACTGGATGTGTCCAGATTTCACAGTGTATCAGGATGCTACTGGATGTGTACAGGGTTTCACAGTGTATCAGGATGCTACTGGACGTGTACAGGGTTTCAGTGTAACAGGACCTGTCAGGTGTAGATCAGTAGCTTCTGACTGGCTCTTGCAGCTGCAGCAATCAGATTGCTGATCAAGTTGCTATTAAATGGTGATCCCCACAATAACGATGGTCGATGAGCCAATAGTGGCACCGCTTTTGAATGTCAAGGGGAGTTGGTCAGACTTTCTCATCTTGAGGACAATCATTACTTGATCACCTAGAAGATCATCATAGAAACCCTACAGTGCAGAAGGAGGCCATTCAGCCCATCGAGTCTGCACCGACCACAATCCCACCCAGGCCCTACCCCCACATATTTACCCGCTAATCCCTCTAACCTACGCATTTTAGCATTCTAAGGGGCAATTTTTAACCTGGCCAATCAACCTAACCCGCACATCTTTGGACTATGGGAGGAAACCGGAGCACCCGAAGGAAACCCACGCAGACACGAGGAGAACATGCAAACTCCACACAGACAGTGACCCGAGCCGGGAATCGAACCCGGGACCCTGGAGCTGCGAAGCAGCAGTGCTAACCACTGCGCTACCGTGCCGCCCTGCAGACTGGGTTTTTGCGTCTCATGCACAAGGACCCCCAGGTCCCTTTGCACAGTAGCATGTTGGAATTTTCTTCCATTTCGATAATAATCCAATTTGCTATTATTTCCTCCAAAGTGAATAACCTCGCATTTGTCAACGTTATACTACATCTTCCAGATCCTCGCCCACTCACTCAGCCTGTCCAAATCTCTCTGCAGACCTTCTACACCCTCCACACGATTCACTTTTCCACTTATCTTTGTGTCGTCTGCAAACTTTGTT
This sequence comes from Mustelus asterias, assembly GCF_964213995.1. Classification (NCBI taxonomy): domain Eukaryota; kingdom Metazoa; phylum Chordata; class Chondrichthyes; order Carcharhiniformes; family Triakidae; genus Mustelus; species Mustelus asterias. Next base: position 51,207,127 of record NC_135822.1, read on the forward strand.
ACCTTACACTCAGTCCCCTCCCCCAGATCGTCTATATAAATGGTAAATAGTTGAGGCCCCAGTACCGATCCCTGTGGCACGCCACTAGCTACCATCTGCCAACCAGAAAAGCACCCATTTATTCCGACTCTGCTTCCTGTCGGATAGCCAATCCCCAATCCACGCTGACACCCTACCCCCAACTCCGTGTGACCCAAAAGGCAAATGCGATGTTGGCCTATATCGCAAGGGGGATAGAATATAAAAGCAGAGATGTCTTGCTGCATCTGTATAGGGCATTGATGAGGCTGCAGCTGGAATACTGTGTGCAGTATTGGTCCCCTTATTTGCGGAAGGATATATTGGCCTTGGAGTGAGTGCAGAGAAGGTTCACCAGGTTCATACCAGAGATGAGGGGTGTTGATTATGAGGAGAGACTGAGCAGATTGGGTTTGTACTCGTTGGAATTTAGAATACTGAGGGGGGGATCTTACAGAGACCTATAAGATAATGAAGGGGCTGGATAGGGTAGAGGTGGAGAGATTCTTTCCACTTAGAAAGGAAGTTAGAACTGGAGGGCACAGCCTCAAAATAAAGGGGGGTCAGTTTCGGACAGAGTTGAGGAGGAACTTCTTCTCTCAGAGGGTGGTGAATCTCTGGAATTCTCTGCCCACTGAAGTGGTGGAGGCGACCTCGTTGAATATGTTTAAATCATGGATAGATGGATTCCTGATCGGTAAGGGAATTAGGGGTTATAGGGATCAAGCGGGTAAGTGGAACTGATCCACTTCAGATCAGCCATGATCGTATTGAATGGCGGGGCAGGCTCGAGCGGCGAGATGGCCTACTCCTGCTCCTATTTCTTATGTTCTTATGTTCTTATTACTTGTCATTTGTGTGGCATGAATGTACTTGTCAATAACCAGTTGATGGCTGAACGGACCCAGATCTTCCTTCATGCATCAAGGACTGTTTGATTATTTGTGAGGCATTGTGAAAAGAACTAGAGCGATCATAAGATCATCAGTTTGATAAGAAACAGGAACAGGAGTCAGACATTTGGCACATTGATGCTGCTGAACCATTCAATAAGATCATTGCTGAATTGATTACAGTTTCAACTCTGCTTTCTTGTATGTCCCAATATCCCTTGACTCCGTTATTGGTCAATGATCAGTCATGAAAGTATTCAATGCCCCCCCCATTTCCACCACTCTGAGGAACTGAATTCTGAAGACCAATTATCTTCTGAGGAAATAAGTCGCTCCTTGTATCTTAGAATTAAATGGGAGACACCTTGGGTCAGAATTCTCCAGTTTCACACAACCCGATCCTGCTACCAGCGAGAACAGATAATTTGGCGCTCAGCCAAGTCTCCATTCACAGCAGCGGGACTGGAGAATCCCAGCCACAGGCGAGGGTGGTGAATTCTGGCCTTTATTTATAAACTGTGCCCCCTCTCTGCTCTCTGCATCTATCCTGTCAAGCCCGTTCAGAATTTCACAAACAGTGGAGCCCCGTTGTCACGCGTTGTAACGATTTAGCGCGAAATCAGATATGACGCGATGAATCATTGGACCCTTTTCTTTGCTCTTTCCAGTTTAGTGATTTAGGGCGACCCCAATAACATTCACGATAATATTTTATGGACCCCAGCCATCGCGTTACAACGGGGCTCCACTGTATTTCACGATCATCTTTTATTCTTTGAAACTCTTATAGGTCCAACCTGCTCAGCCGTTCCTCATAAAACAACCCTTCAACTTTCTCTGAACTGCTTCCAATGTCAGTAATCCTCCTTAGATAGAAGACCAAACCCTGACACAGTATTCCAGTTGCATTCTCACCAAAGCTGTACAGTGATGAAGGAGGCAGTTTGAGTAGTGGCATTAATACTGGACGAGTAATCCAGAGACCCTGGGTAATGCTCTGGGAATCTGGGATCCCAAGTCCCACCATGACAGATGATGAATCAATTTGGGATAAAATCTAGAATTAAAAGTTTAATTGAAGGAAATCTGTGACTCATGAGTCAGTAATGTTAATGCTGAAATGGTTTAGCAAGCCAGTTCAAGGAGAATGGGCAATAGATGTTGGCCCAACCAGAATGATTTTTTAAAAAAGTTGCAGAAAGACTTCCTTTCTCATACTGCATTCCTCCTCACAAAAAATGAATTAATGTTCCATTTACCTATTTGAACGTTAACTTGTGATTCACATACAAGGCCAACAGATCCCTCTGTACTGCAGCAATCAGCAGTTGCTCTCTTCCTGAACATCTGCCAAGCTTTTGCTTTTTCACTTAATCTAGTTCAATTTCTACAGTCCTTATATGTCCCTCACAGCTTGCTTTAGTATCTTTGGCTACAATACAGAAGTCACTCCAAGTATCTAAGAACAGGAGGAGGACGCTCAGCCTCTCGATCCTGTTGCACAGAAGTACCTGCAGCCATTCTGCTAATTGAACATGTTAGAAAGGAATAAAAGTTATGCTGTACAGCACAACAAGCCTGGTAGACAGGAGGAATCGGTGATCATTCAGTCCCTTAAGCCTATTTTAACATTCAATTAGATCGGAGTTGATCTGTACCTCAACTCCATCTGCCCACATTAGCTCATATCCATTCACAAAAACAGAAAATGCTGGAAAATCTCAGCCGGTGGATCAGCATCTGTGAAGAGAGAATAGAGCCAAAGTTTTGATACAGGATGACCCTTCGTCAGAACTTTTATTTTAGGTCATACTTTAAGTTTCCTCCTACAAGCTGTAATTGAATCAGAATTCGACCCTATTGAGTTCCGAGAAATCAGGAACACAGAGAGACTAGTATTTATTTATTATTATTTTACTTTTATTATTCCTATTTATTATTACGATTATTTATTTTTTCCAGCAGTTTCTCTCTTGGACACAGAGAGACTATGTGAGTTGGTAAAGCTCCAGCAACAAACTGGAAATTTATGACTAGGCAGTGAGAGGCCATCCACTTTAGTTCTGAGTATTTTCTCAGTGGGAAGTTATGAGGGACATTGGATGAAAAAGTGATTTCTGTCTCCAGGTAAAAGAGATAAAAGCAAAGGATTTAGGGAAGGAATTTCAGAGCTGCAGGCCTTGGCAGTTGAAGGCACAGCCGCTAATGCTGGGGTCAAAGGGAGTGCAGATACACAGCAGGCCAAACATGGAGGAATGCAAAGATCTCAATCAGGAAAAACCATGGACCTCTGTGAACAGGAAGTTTAAAATTCTAGGGCTGAAAGAAGACACAAAGCTGAAAAGAAATGAAGCCTCAAAAGGGATATGAATTGCAGGGTGAGATAGTTCTCCTCGGATGACAAACTGAATAATTTAGGCTTATACTCTGAGTTGAGAGAAAGGAGAGGTGATTGCACTGAAACATACAAGTATCTGAAAGAGCTGGGCAATGTAGACGCTAAGTAGCTGTTTTACACTTGTTCGGAAATCTAAAACTAGAGTGCAAAATCTCAGGATAAGTAATGGATAATTTAGAATTGGGGTGAGGAGAAATGTTTTCACTCAGAGGCTTGTGAATCTTTGGAATTCTCTACCCCAGAGAAGGTGGATGATCCAGCACTGAAAATATTCAGGAATGAGATTTAATGGACTATTATTTAAATGGCAAAAAATTACAGCATGCTGCTGTGCAGAGGGATCTGGGTGTCCTTGTGCATGAACCACAAAAAGTTGGTTTGCAGGTGCAGCAGGTAATTAAGAAGGCAAATGGAATGTTGTCCTTCATTGCGAGAGGGATGGAGTTTAAAAACAGAGAGGTTATGTTGCAGCTGTATAAGGTGCTGGAGAAGCCACACCTGGAGTACTGTGTACAGTTTGGGTCTCCTTACTTGAGAAAGGATATACTGGCACTTGGAGGGTGTACAGAGGAGATTCACTCGGTTGAATCTGGAGTTGAAAGGGTTGGCTTATGAGGAGAAACTGAGTAGACTGGGGCTTTACTCATTGGAATTCAGAAGAATGAGGGGAAATCTTAAAGAAACATATCAGATTATGAAGGGAATAGATAAGAGAGAAACAGGGAAGTTGTTTCCATTGGCAGGTGAAACGAGAACTCGGGAACATGGCCTCAAAATAAGGGGGAGCAGATTTAGGACTGAGTTGAGGAGGAACTTCTTCACACGAAGGGTTGTGAATCTGTGGAATTCCCTGCCCAGTGAAGCTGTTGAGGCTACCTCATTGAATGTATTTAAGGCAAGGATAGATACATTTTTGAACAGTAAAGGAATTAAGGGTTATGGTGAGTGGGCGGGTAAGTGGAGCTGAGTCCATGAAAAGATCAGCCATGATCTTATTGAATGGTGGAGCAGGCTCGAGGGGCCAGATGGCCTACTCCTGCTCCTAGTCCTTATGTTCTTATAGAGTGAAGGGATATGAGGAGCAGCTGGGAAAGTGGAGTTGAGGCAGAAGAGCAGCCATGATTGTATTCAATGCAGAGCAGGGTCAAGGGGCCATACAGTCTTCAACTGCTACTATTTCTGATGTTTTTAAATTAAAAGCCAGACATTTCCCAACTGGAGGTCCAGGCAGTAATATACAAATTAACACTTACCGTTCACTGCCTGGCAGACAGGAAAAGAAGATATTAATGTCCATGGAGAAGTAGTCAGGGTCAAAACGGCAGTCAAGTTCACACATTTAGCCAATTAGGAATGGCTGGAACAGAAAAGAAAAAGATCTTACAGTGGAGCATGGACAGTCTTAAAAACCATCACCTTGTCTGAATCTACAATTGTGATGTGGAGATGCCGGCGTTGTAAAACACAGTAAAACTCTCACTGAATCTACAATCACCAGCTTCTCCATTTCCCAAAATAAAAATGAAGAATGTATCAACCCACTGCTCTCTATTTATTCAATTGCAGCTTCCAGCTTCACTTCGAATTGAAATCCTGAATGATAATTTATGGTGCAATTTGAAAGGTCGTTCAAAAACAGTGAGACTTGGGATAACAGGCAGAGATTTTTAAACACAACACTGGTTGAAACATTGTTTAAAAAGCTGGGAAAAAATTCCAACTGCCAAATTTGGGTAAAAACCTGGAGTAATTCCTGCAGGGAATCAAACCCATGTCCTTGGAGCTGTGAAGCAGCAGTGCTAACCACTGTGCTAACCACTGTGCTACCATACCACCCAACTCTACAAGCAATTATCTGAAAGAGTGAGGCCACAAATAACCTCCCCTCCTGTTCCCCCTCCAACTGTCTGCTCTAATTGATTTTCGGATTTTGAATGGAATTATCAGCTAAAAGAAGTTTTACTCACTGATATGGGAGCTCAGGACAAGGGGGCAAATATCTTATCAGAGCCAGGATATTCAGGAGATAAATTTAGGAAACACTTACTCACACAAAGGGTGGCAGAAGTGTGGAATTCTCTCCCATAGATTGCTGCAGATACTAGCTGTTGAATATTCTCCCCGTGTCTGTATGGGTTTCCTCTGGGTGCTCCGCTTTCCTCCAACAGTCCAAAGATGTGCAGGTGAGGTGGATTGGCTATACTAAATTGACCCTCGTGTCAGGGGGATAAACAGGATAAATATGTGGGGTTACAGCAATAGGGCCTGGGTGGGATTGTGGCTGGTGCAGACTTGATGGGCTGAATGGCCTCTTTCTGAACTGTGGGGATTCTGTGAACAATTTTCAGTCTGAGATGGGGATATTTCTGCTGCCAAAAGGTGTGGATCTGAAGCCCAGGCTGCTGGATGGAGTTTGTCTCCCAGATCAATGGGCGGCTCAGGCTGGAGGGACTGAATGTCTGGCTCCTCCTCTTGCTGCTGCCGGAGCTCAGAGCTTGTGCAGCTCTTGGAGCTGGGGGAGGCCATTCGGCCGCTTCGACATGGGACAGCCCACCTTTCAGACAGTTTATCCCTTGTCTGATGTCGGTGAGCTTTGGGTTATTTTTATTGAAGGGTCATTAACAATGTGCAGATTCACACAGACTCTATCCATGTTACTGGGTCACCAATGTTGCTGATCTTCCCCCTGAGCGGGGGACGCTCACAGTGAAGAAACAGCCTCCTCACCAGGCCCCGCCCGTTGCTAAGGGAACGCAGCTCGGTCACTGCGCAGGCGCGGCCCGTCGCAAAGGGAAACTGGCCTCGTCACTGCGCAGGCGCGGCGCCTCTCCTCTGCAATCCGCTGACGTCAGCTCGTCGGCTCACGTGAGGAGCTGTCAATCAATTGCCCCTTAAATATTGGGAATATATGGGAATAACAATATCAAGTTACATATGGAATTTTAACCATATCTCACCATTGACTTCAATCATACACACATGTACAAATACATGGACACACACATGGCTTGGAACTTGCACATGTGATTTCAAAATGAAAGTAGATATAACTTTTGGGGCTCAAGCGATCAGGATATTGAATTTGATGATCAGCCATGACCAAAATGAATAGCGGAGCAGGGCCAAATGGCCTCCTGCTTCTCATTTCTATGTTTCATACACTAACTCCCAAGCAGGCAAACACTTACACACACACACACAGAATCACACACACAATTTCTCTCTCACGCACACACACTTGCACGTATAAGCACACAGATGCACACACCCTTCCCGTGCACATATACTCATACATGCAGAATACACACCCAAATACAGAGCACCTCCCACCTTGATACACACACACACAGACTGATACAGGCACCAAACTACATACACAGACACACACACTAATATACACGTATACACAGGTACGTACATACACAAACAAATACAATCTCCCATTTCATTGTTTCATCAAACAAGGCAGTTAAGAAAATGCAGTTAGATACAGATGAAAACTCCCTTCATATTAGCCTCTCTTTCCCACTTTCCATCCAGCTGAAGTGGGTAACAGAGAGAAACAAGGAGAGAGAGAGAGTAACAGAGGGGAGGAAAGCAATGGAGTGAGAGTCACAGACAGGGAGAGAAAGTGATTGAGATGGAGTGTGTTAGGCAGAGTTCTTGCAATGCTGAGTGCAGTGGCCTTTGAAGGTACCACACAGAACACAAAAAATAGGAGCAGAAGTAGGCCACTCTGCGCCTTGAGCCTGCTCCTCCCATTGATAAGATCATGGCTGATCTGACTGTGGCCTTAACTCTACTTTGCTGCCTGTCTCCCCACAATGCTCAACTCACTCTCTGGGAAAAGTGGTTAGCACTGCTGCTTCACAGCGCCAAGGACCCAGGTTTGATTCCCAGTTTGGGTCACTGTCTGTGTGGAGTTTACATGTTCTCCCTGTGTCTGCGTGAGTTTCCTCCGGGTGCTTCGGTTTCCTCCCACATTCTGAAAGACACACTGGTTAGGTGCAGTGAAAGGAACAGACGTCAACTGGGGGAATTTCACAATAACTTCATTGCATTGTTAATGTAAAACTTGCTTGTGACCAATAATCAATTTTAACTTTGAATTCTAAACACTAACCGCCCCCTGAGAGAACAAATTATTCCTCCTCATCTCCATGAATTTTAAACTCTGCCCCTCAATACTAGATTCCCCCGTGTTGGCTCTGTTCTATGATAATACAGATGTTTAAAGATTATTCAGTAGTTCTTTAAGGGCAGCAGAAACGGAAAAAACATGTGGCTCTTTACACAACAGATATATATCAAGGGGATGTTGCAGCCAGCTGTGTGTGAGTGGGCAGTAATCTTCCCTCAGAATCAGACAGATTGTGGGTTCAGCTCAGAGCCTCAAATACTAGGCCCTGGGTATCGATCAGACACTCCGAACACAGCATGAAGGGAGAGCGGACAAAAGAAAATGGTGTTGAATTTGTGAGCCTTGCTTTGTGGAAAGCTTTAGTGCTTGGCCAGAATGACAACTTTTCAGTGGGCCGACCAAATATGAAGCTGATCTTTCTCTACATCCCATCGGTAACCGCAACACGATATTCTGCACCTTCTCCTCTCCTCCTCCCCTATGTATGGTATGTTTTGTCTGTATAGCGCACAAGAAACAATACTTTTCACTGTATCCCAATACATGTGGCAATAATAAATCAAATCAAATTAACACGTGAAGTTAGACCCTGTGGGGTGACAGTTGTCTGAATTCAGATTCTATCTTATTGAAACATTCAGGTACCATGTGTACTGAGTTCATCAGCGTTCTCTCTGTATTGTGTGAATCCAATCTTGAAATATCCACTAATGTTGCTAATTCTGCCAACAGAAAGAGTGTTTGCATTCTCCGTGATTAGACCTCTTAATGATAAACAACATGGTCGATGAGCGGGATGGAGAGAGAGAGGAAGAGATGCAGTGTAACAGAGAGGTCGGGAGAATGAGAGAGAGCAATGCGGAGAGTCACAGTTGCCTGAATACAGATTCTATCTTATCGTAACATTAAGGTACCACGAGTATTCAGCTCACTAGCATTTGCAGAAGCCAGTATATAAATACCGTTCTGCCTGTATTGTGGTGAAACCAATCTTGAAATTTGCACTCATGTTGCTAATTTTGCCAAGACAGAAAGAGTGTTTGAATTCTCCATGATTAGACCCCTTCATGATAAACACCATGGTGGATGAGGGGAAGAGAGAGATGGAGCAATGCAGAGTAACAGAGATAGAGGGTAAGGGAGCAATGCAGAGAGTAACAGTGAGACATTTGGAATAGAGATTAATTCAGATTGATAGTGAGTGTCGGGAAGTACAAGACGCTACATTAGCAAGGTAAAGATTTGAAAATGGAGGAGTGTTTCTTACCCACTTTTAAAAGACAATCCACACTCACACCAGTCACATTTCACACTCTTGCTCAGTCCTGTGTTGGGGGATGTTGAGTGTGGGATCAGTGTTTGCTTTTCTTAAAACGCACTGATATTCCCAACAAGGGCAAGAGGTTTCAGTGTTTAAAAAATGTAAACATTTAAAAACAAAAGCAGACGGGATTTGGTTAAATCTCACGGGATCCAGGGTGAGGTAGCCAAATGGAAACAAAATTGGTCGATGACAGAAGACAGAGGGTGGTTTTTCAAACTGGAGGCCTGTGACCACTGGTGTGCCTCAGGGATCGGTGCTGGGTCCCCTGTTATTTGTCATTTACATTAATGATTTGGATGAGAATTTAGTAGGCATGCTTCGTAAGTTTGCAGATGACACCAAGGTTTGTGGCACGGTGGACAGTGAAGAAGGTTATCGAGGATTGCAACAGGATCTTGATCATTTGATCGAGTGGGCTGATGAATGTCGGATGGAGTTTAATTTAGCTAAATGCGAGGTGATGCATTTTGGTAGATCGAACCAGTGCAGGACTTACTCAGTTATTGGTAGGGCGTTGGTGAGAGTCATAGAACAAAGTGATCTAGGGGTACAGATTCATAGCTCCTTGAAAGTGGAGTCACAATGGATAGAGTGGTGAAGAAGGCATTCCGCATGCTTGGTTTCATTGGTCAGAACACTGAATACAGGAGTTGGGACGTCATGTTGGAGTTGTCGAAGACATAGGTGAGACCTCACTTGGAATACTGTGTACTGTTCTGGTCACCCTATCATACACAGGATATTATTAAACTAGGAAGTGCGCAGAAAAGAACTATGGGGACGCTACAAGGTCTTGATGGTTTGAGTTATAAGAAGAGGCTGCATAGACTGGGACTTTTTTCCCTGGAGCGTAGGAGGCTTGGGGGTGGTCTTACAGTGGCCTGGCTGGATTCACTTTTTCTTTTCAGATTCAGGGTCACAGTCCTGCTTGGGTTCACTCTGTCCTTTTGAGATTCACAGTCACAGGCCTGACCAGATTCAGTGTGTCCTTTTGAGATTCAGTGAAAATGTCTGGCTGTGTTCAGCCTGTCCGTTGAGATTCAGTGTCACAGGCCTGACTGGGTTCAGTCTGTCCTTTGAGATTCAGTGTCACAGGCCAGGCTGGATTCAGTGTCACAGGCCTGGCTGTGTTCACTGTGTCCTTTGAGATTCAGCGTCACAGGCCTGGCTGGGTTCTCTGTGTCCTTTGGAATTCAGTGCTACAGGCCTGGCTGGGTTTACTGCATCCTTTGAGGTTTAGTGTCACAGACCTGGCTTGATTGAACGTCTCCTTTGAGATTCAGTGTCACATATATGCCTGGATTGACTATGATCTATGAGATTCAGTGTCACAGGCCTGGCTGGGTTCACTCCGGCCATTGAGATTCAGTGTCACAGGCCTGGCTGGGTTCACTGCGCCCTTTGAGATTCAACGTCACATGTATACCTGGATTCACTCTGTCCCTTGAGTTTCAGTGTCACAGGCCTGGCTGCGTTCACTCTGTCGTTTGTGATTCAGTATCACAGACATGGCTGGATTCACTGTTTTTTAGATACAGTGTCACAGGCCTGGCTGGATTTGGAGAGTCCCCTGTCGCGATTTGGAGTGCCCCCTGTTAATTATGAGCGCATGGTTAAATTATGAATGCCTATTGTCAATTAGGAGTGGCCCCTGTCATTTCCGACTGTCCCCAGTCAATTAGGAATGCCGCCTATCTCGATTTGGAGTGCCCGATCTCGATTATGTGTGTCCTTATCTCAATTAGAGGGCCATGGACCAAATCCTGAGTGGAATGACAGGAGTCCAGTGTCACCTGGATGATATCTTGGTCATGGATTCAACTATTTTCCAAGCACTTGGAGAATATATAAAGGTTGCAGGAGCACGGCCTGCAAGTCAAGAGGGAAATGTGAGTTCTTTCAGGAGTCCATTGAATACCTGGGTCATGTAATTGATGGCAATGGATGACACAAGGCCGAAGATGGAGGCCATCATGAAGGCCCCAAGACCAGGCAATGTGTCCCAATTAATGTATTTGTGTCTAATCAATTGCTATGGCAACAGCATTGAAACTGATGCTTCGGTTGCTGGTGAAAGGACAGCTGTGGAAGTGAACAAAAAAAAATAGGAGGCTTTGTGGCGGTAAAGCAGGCTTTGAAGAGATTGGAAATGATAGTTCACTTTAACCCAAAGTTACCGTTGCAGCTTAGATGCGACACCTCGCCCAATGGGATTGGGGCTGTCCTGTCTCTCATTAGAGGAAGATCCATATTATTCGCTTCTAGATCATTGATGAAAGGTGAGGAAAAGTATGCTTGGGTGGAAAAAGAAGGCTTCGGCATCGTCTTTATGTCAAGAAATTAAATGCTCTGCCATGATTATGTTGAGTGACGGAGCAAACTCGAAGGGCTGAATTGCCGACTCCCACTCTTAACACATTGACGAAGGAAGAGCGGTGGATGTGGTCTATATGGACTTCAGCAAGGCGTTCGATAAGGTCCCCCATGCAAGACTTCTTGAGAAAGTGAGAGGGCATGAGATCCAAGGGGCTGTTGCCTTGTGGATCCAGAACTGGCTTGCCTGCAGAAGGCAGAGAGTGGCTGTGGAGGGGTCTTTCTCTGCATGGCGGTCAGTGACCAGTGGAGTGCCCCAGGGATCTGTTCTGGGACCCTTGCTGTTTGTCATTTTCATAAATGACCTGGATGAGGAAGTGGAGGGATGGGTTGGTAAGTTTGCTGACGACACCAAGGTAGGTGGTGTTGTGGATAGTTTGGAGGGATGTCAGAAGTTGCAGCGAGACATAGATAGAATGCAAGACTGGGCGGAGAAGTGGCAGATGGACTTCAACCCGGATAAGTGTGTGGTGATCCATTTTGGCAGATCCAATGGGATGAAGCAGCAATATAATATGAAGGGTACCATTCTTAGCAGTGTAGAGGATTAGAAGGACCTTGGGGTCCGGGTCCATAGGACTCTTAAATCGGCCTCGCAGGTGGAGGATGCGGTCAAGAAGGCGTACGGCGTACTGGCCTTCATTAATCGAGGGATTGAGTTTAGGAGTCGGGAGATAATGCTGCAGCTTTATAGGACCCTGGTTAGACCCCACTTGGAGTACTGCGCGCAGTTCTGGTCACCTCATTACAGGAAAGATGTTGAAGCCATTGAAAGGGTGCAGAGGAGATTTACAAGGATGTTGCCTGGATTGGGGGGCATGCCTTATGAGGATAGGTTGAGGGAGCTTGGTCTCTTCTCCCTGGAGAGACGAAGGATGAGAGGTGACCTGATAGAGGTTTACAAGATGTTGAGAGGTCTGGATAGGGTAGACTCTCAGAGGCTATTTCCAAGGGCTGAAATGGTTGCTACGAGAGGACACAGGTTTAAGGTGCTGGGGGGTAGGTACAGAGGAGATGTCAGGGGTAAGTTTTTCACTCAGAGGGTGGTGGGTGAGTGGAATCGGCTGACGTCGGTGGTGGTGGAGGCAAACTCGTTGGGGTCTTTTAAGAGACTTCTGGATGAGTACATGGGATTTAATGGGATTGAGGGCTATAGATAGGCCTAGAGGTGGGGATGTGATCGGCGCAACCTGTGGGCCGAAGGGCCTGTTTGTGCTGTGGCTTTCTATGTTCTATGTATGTTCTAATTCCTACAATTCATCTTCCATCCTTGGACCATACACTGGAGTACCATCCATGGCAGCAGCTCGATTGCAGAGGTGGGCGTTGGTGCTGTCAGTAGACCCACCAGTCAAAGAAACACAGCAATGCGGATGCTCTGTCAAGGCTGCCTTTGCCTGGAGATAAAGATGTTCCTGGCTGGAATGTGAAGATAATGCATTTCACACAAGAAGATAAAGTTCCGGTCACCGCTAACCAGGTATGGAAAGCCACCGGAATGATCTGGTTATGAGGCAGGGAGTGGAACTTGTCCAGAGAGGGAGGATGAGTCGAAAGCACCCAGAGTTATAGCGGTCAATGTGCAGAAGCTGGGAGCTGTCGGTGTTGCTGGAAGCCTCATTCCCCCATCATTAAAAGGAAAGGTGCTGGAACGGGAGCACCAAGGGCACCTGGGGGTGCTGCCAATGAAAGAAATAACAAACTGTGGTACTGCCCAAATGGGAGAGAAAGCGGGATGGTGCGAATGCTGCTTTGGGACGGAAGGTGCCGCCCTTGCCGGCTCTTGCCGGCTGGGACTGTCCCCAATGGCAGCGAATCCACAGCAAGTTGCTGCTTCATCAAAATCTTGATGTGGAGATGCCAGCGTTGGACTGGGATAAGCTCAGTAAGAAGTCTCACAACACCAGGTCTTTTTAAAATAACAGACCGGCGACGTTAAATTACATTATGGGCGGCAGAGCGGCTGGCGCTGCTGCCTCACAGCGCCAGGGAGCCGGGTTCAAGTCCCGGCCTTGGCTCACTGTCTGTGTGGAGTCTGCACATTCTCCCCATGTCTGCGGGACTTTCCTCCCACTCTGCAAAGATGAGCAGGATTGGCGCATTGGCCGTGCTAAATTGCTGCTCAGTGTCAGGGGGATTAGCAGGGTTAATACGGGATAGGGCCTGGGTGGGACTGTGGTCGGTACAGACTCGATGGACTAAATGACCTCCTCCTGCATTGCAGGAATTGTGTGATTCTATATTTCATAGAAAGATCTCCGCTATTACAATGTAGGCCTTGGATGCATAAACACTGTACAGCACCATCTAAATTATTACAATCTAGTGCTTGTAAGAGTAAATAGAGCAACAGATCTCTTAGTTATTTCAGTCTGTATGAGCATTTGCAGAACATGCAACTAAATTGCTTTTACAGCTGCACATTCAACAAATGCAAGGAAACTGACTGAGAGCTTGATTGAATATGAGGACACGTGCACATTCACAGTGCAATACATGTTTTGTCACAGCAGCCACAAATCCCAAACTCTTATTTCTAAAGAGAGAAGAACGGGCGGCACGGTAGCACAGTGGTTAGCACTGCTGCTTCACAGCTCCAGGGTCCCGGGTTCGATTCCCGGCTCGGGTCACTGTCTGTGTGGAGTTTGCACATTCTCCTCGTGTCTGCGTGGGTTTCCTCCGGGTGCTCCGGTTTCCTCCCACAGTCCAAAGATGTGCGGGTTAGGTTGATTGGCCAGGTTAAAAATTGCCCCCGAGATGCGTAGGTTAGAGGGATTAGCGGGTAAATATGTGGGGGTAGGGCCTGGGTGGGATTGTGGTCGGTGCAGACTCGATGGGCCGAATGGCCTCCTTCTGCACTGTAGGATTTCTATGGTACCCATAAAGTTTGTGCCTCATGGAAATCCCCTCCCCACCCTTTTGCCCTGTCTGGGCTTCGACTGCACAACTTTCACCTCCCTGCCTTTGCCCGCAGTCCGGACACACCCTGGTCTGCCTTGTTGCTCTCTGGCAGCTCCGGTCCCCAGTGGATGGCCATTCATGCGCGAGTCCTCCCCTTTATCATCAGGACCTCGGGTGGAGGGTTTTGCATGCAGCAGCACCATACAGCCACAGGTTGAATTGGTTCATGGACTTAAAGTACTTATTTTTGCAGCCTTGTGGAGTCCATATATGTAAGTTGTCAAAGGCTGCACTTCATTTTTAGTTTCCTGAAAAAACTGTAACTTTATTTTTTGGTGGCAGTTCACCCCAAGCATCGATCCTTAGGCCCCCGTTCTGGAGGGTGGCGGGAATGGAGGAGGACCTCCTCATTTGCCTGCTCCTGTGCTTGGCCGAACTGCCCATTAATAGGTCCAGGCAACGGGAGGTTGAGTGGGTCGTCCGTCCCAACTGTTTACCCAACTACCGCAGGTATGTTCACTGCCAGGTGAAAGGGAGCATGTGATCTCTGCTGGCAACATGGGAGCTTTCCTTACCTGGTGGGCACTGTGAGGACTGGAGTGTGTTTTAACCCCTTTCATCATATTTTGCTTTATTGCTTAAGTTTCCTTGGAGATTCTGTTCATTTTTAGTATGCTGCATTTTAATTCCTGCACAGTGGTTAGCACTCCTGCTTCACAGCTCCAGGGACCTGGGTTCGATTCCCGGCTTGGCTCACTGTCTGTGTGGAGTTTCCATATTCTCCTTGTGTCTGCGTGGGTTTCCTCCGGGTGCTCGGGTTTCCTCCCACAGTCCAAAGATGTGCGGGTTAGGTTGATTGGCCATGTTAAAATTGCCCCTTAGTTTCCTAAGATGCGTAGGTCAGAGGGATTCGCGGGTAAATGTGTAGGGATATGGGGGTAGGGCCTGGGTGGGATTGTGGTCGGTTCAGACTCGATGGGCCGAATGGCATCTTTCTGCAGCTGTAGGGTTTCTATGATTCTTTCTATGATTTCTAATTTGTTGATGTGGTTTATTTTGTTAAGATACAGATTGCAAGATGCAGAATTTCACTGGCATCTCAATCTCTGGACTTTTCCCTCGATGCCAACAGTCCACAGTCAGTCACCTTGCAGAAATGTCCCCCCTCATTTTAACAAAGAACAGAGGGCTTTCCTTGTCAGCAGCTGCTGCACCCCTGGGATGGGGGAGGCAGAATGCATGGGGTGGAGGGGGACAACAAGGGTGAGATAGAGATGGAGTGAGAGGTGGAGGGGGTAACCAATTGTAGGTTGCAGTGGTTAGAAAAAGCATTTGTACAAATTTATGATTTCTGAAATTTGTATTAATTTTGAGCAAACTGGCAGTGGATGTTTGATGAATTGTCAGTCTGGTAGATTTTGTTCAGTAACAGATGAACAATAGTCTCATTGAATGAACGAGCGAACACTCGGTAGTGTTCACTTCTGTTCCTGTAAGTTTGTAAATACCTGCTGTGGTTCCTTGATGTGGTGAGGTTCCTCAATTAACTCCTGCTGATGTTGGAACAGAGTCTAGTCAATAAAAAGTAATCTTGTCCCACACATTGGTCAGAGTAGTGGAGAATAGGAGAAGTGAATGGGGAAGATTGAAGAGATAGGGAGGGAGTCAGTCACATGGTGTTTGGAAGGAAGGGAAGATCTCTCTCTCTCTCTCTCCCTGAACCATTTTCTCTCTGTTTTTCATTCTTTCTCCCTCTCTCTCCCTGAACCATGCTCTCTGTCTGTCTGTCTGCACGTGAGATAAAACGGTTTGCGAACAGCCGTGTTTGAATAGAAACAGCCTCAACACTGAAAATATCTGGGTGATTCTAGTCTGAATAGACACAGCATTATAATACTGAGTATCTCTGAGTGATTCCAGTCTCAATACAGACAGCATTATAATGCTGAGTATATCTGGGTGACTCGAGGCTGAATACAGACCATCAACCAATACTGTTGAATCATACAATCCCTGCATTGCAAAAGGAGGCCATTCGGCTAATGGAGTCTGCACCGAACGAAATTCCACCCAGGCCCTATTTCCCGTAACTCCATATTTAACCGTGCTAATCTCCCTAACACTAGGGTCAATTTAGTATGGCCTATCAACCTAACCCACACATCTTTGGACCATGTGAGGAAACCGGAGCACCCGGTGGAAATTCACGCAGACTCAGGGAGAATGTGCAAACTCCACACAGACAGTGAGCCAAGGCCGGGAATTGAATCGGATCCCTGGCGCTGTGAGCAGCAGTGCTAACCACTGTGCCACCATGCTGCCCCTACATCTGGGTGATCTAGTCTGAATACAGAGACAGCATTCTAACACTGAGTGTATCTGGGTGATTCTAGGCTGAACAGAGAGAATTAACTGCATCATAACACTGAGAACATCTGTGATTATTGTTACACTTTTCAAACACTCACTATCTGTACATTCATTCGAAGCTTGGGGAGAAAATGACGATCCTGTTTTTCACTCAAAAAACCATATGGGTAGCACAGTGGTGGGCACTGGTGCCTCACAGTGCCAGGGTCCTGGGTTCAATTCTGGCCTGTCTGTGTGGAGTTTGCACTTTCTCCCCATCTCTGCATGGATTTTCTCCGGGTGCTCCGGTTTCCTCCCACAGTCCAAAAATGTGCGGGTTATGTCGATTGGCCATGCTAAATTGACCCAAGTCTCAGCGGATTAGTAGAGTAAATATGTGGGGTTGCAGGAATAGAGTCTGAGTGGGATTGTGGTCGGTGCAGACTCGATGGGCCGAATGGCCCCCTTCTGTACTGTAGGAATTCTATGAAAACCCAGATTGAAAATTAGGATAGTCTGATCAGACATTGTGTAACCTTCATTTAATGTGTCCAATGGGCTTACAGTAATCAAACATTTTCAACTCTCTTATTCAAATTCCCTGTTCACTCCACGAGGTGGACTGTCCGAGGATTGAGGAAATTGTCATTCTCATTGAAACATTTCCAACAGTCTTATTGAATCTTTCTTTCAGGTCTGGATGGTGGGCTGACCTGGGAGTGAGAAAATTGTCGTTCTCATTCACCTGGCACTATTTGTCATTTTGTTTCTCTCCTGCTTTAATCAGATCTCCGGTGAATGCTGGATTAATTGAGAAAATCCACAGCTGGAAGTAAGCAGGGAGTGTGGACTGCGGGACTGTAAGAGGTGAACCAGCACAGGATTGTGAGCGCCAACCAGAGAGAGACCTTGAGATTGAAAGAACTTCTGTATGTTTTCTGGAGAATAAGGCGAGAGAAAGTTGCATTTACTCTGGTCCTGTTGACAGAACACAAAGGTTCCAAGGTGAGGTCAGAAATGCTGAGTGAGAGAAAGGAGAGTCTGAGCACTGAGTACAATTATCCAAGATAAAGCGTTATTTACTGTCAAGTTGGATCAGTTTGTGTCTCAGTAAACTTGAATTTCATAAAACCGCAGTTAGGGCTCGTTAGATAAGACACGCAATATTGGAATTGCAGCTTCAGTCTTACTTCAAAACAAACTGGTTGACTGTTATGGGTTAATCTTCCTCCTAACTGAACTGAGGGTGTGTGATGGTGGTTTTGTTATTTCTGTTTTCAGTTATATTTGCTGACGGATTTCCTCTGTTTCCAGGGTAACAATCTGACTGATCTCAGTACCAGAGACAGGTGCGAGCACCAACTGGTGGGGAGAAATTGGATGGGTGGGGGCCAGGCGAGGGGATCAGCATGTGAGGGGCGGGATTCGGGAGATAGACAGAAGCAATCAGATATACAAGGCAGAAGGAGAGGGAGACCAGGGCAATCCGAGACAGACAGGAGTAAAGGAGCAAAGGAAAAACAAAGAGGTGGGGAGAGACGCACTAATGCAGACAGGCAAGGAAGTTAGAAACTGTCATAGCCAATAATCTTGAGACCAAGCAACATCCTGGTAAACCAAAGCTTCCATATCCTTCGGGAAGTGTGGCGACCAGAACTGCATGCGATAGTCCAAGTGCGGCCTAAACAAGGTTTTATATAGCTGCAACATGATATGCTAATGCTTATACTTAATGCCCTGGCCATATGCCTTCTTAATCACCTTGGCTACCTGTGTTGCCACTTTTAGGGACCTGTGGACCTGCACACCCAGAGCCCTCTGCATCTTAATGTTCCAATGAGTTCTGCCATTTAAAGTACAATTCACACTTAAATCTGATCCTCCAAAATGCATTACCTCGCATTTGGCCATTTTAAAATCCATCTGCCATTTCTGTGCCCGAGCCTCCAATCTATCTATATCCTGTTGTAGACTCAGCACTTTTAGCATCTCGACCAATCTTTGTGTCACCCACAAAGTTACTAATCAGACCACCCACGTTTCCCTCCAAACAAAATAGGTCCTGCACTGATCCATGCAGAACACTACTCGCTACAAATCACCATTCTGAAAAAATATCCTTCCCCTGCTGCTCTCTGGAGCAAATTTTCCCATTCTGCCTACCACGAGAATTGGAATGCTGAGGGGTGGACCATGGAAAGGTCCATTAACCCGGGTTGGATTTTACAGTTTTGGGGCGATCACGGCCATAATATCCTGCCCCGTCTTCTATTACCAAGCCAATTCTGTTTCCATCTCGCCAGTTCACCCCGAATCCCTTCCGATTTCAGTTTTTGTACCAGTCTGCCATGTGGGATCTTGTCAAACGCCTTACTACAGTCCATATAAACTACATCCACAGCCTTCCCTCATCAATTGTCTTTGTCACCTCAAGTTGTTGAGACATGACTCTCCCCCAACAAAACCATGCTGCCTGACACAAGCACGTCAATTTCTTCCAAATGTGCATGTATCCTGTCCTTTAATATCTACACCAAAAGCTTCCCCACCACAGACGTTTGGCTCACCAGCCTTTGATTTCCTGGATTATCCCTGCTTTCTTTCTCAAACAAGGGATCAACAATGGCTATTCTTCAGTACTCTGGAACCTCGCCTGTGGTTAAAGAGGATGTGAAGATATCTTTCTACTCGCCTCTTTGTTACCTCCCACAGTAAACTGGGGACGATCCCATCTGTCCCCGGGGACTTGTCTACCTTACTGCAATTTAGGATACCAATCACTTCCTCCTTCGATTATATTGATATTCTCTAGAGCGTTCACACACCCATGCTTGGCCTCAACATCCTTCATGCCCATCTCCTTGATGAATACCAATACAAAGTACTCTTTAAGGATCTCACCGCCTTCCTGTGGCTCCATGCGTAACTTCCCTCCATTGTCCTTGAGTGGGCCTATTCTTTGTTGGGCTACCCTCTTGCTCCGAATATATGCATCAAAGCCTTGGGATTCTCCTTCACCCTGTTTGCTAAAAACATTTCATGGGCCCTTTTAGTCCACCCAATTCAGCGTTTAAATTCCTTCCTATTTTCACTCTGCTCCTCAGGGCTTTGTCAGTTTTTTTAGTTGCCGAGACCTATGTTTTCTTTTTGACTAAGTTTACAATTTTCCTTTCCACCTATGGTTCCCGAATTCTGCCATTTCTGTTGTTCATTTTACCTGATCATGCATGTTCTGCACTTCAATCAACTGGCTTTTAAAAGCCTCCCACGTGTCAGACGTCGATTTGCCCTCAAGTAGCCGCTCCCAATCTGCAATCCCCAGTTCCTGTCTTATTTGTATGTATTTGGCCCTCGTCCAATGAAGCACCGTTACCCAAGGGTTACTCTTGTCCTTATCCATTACTACCCGAAATCTTACGGAATCATGGAATCCTTTGCTGCTGTCTGCTCTGAGCTTTCCAGGTTATGTGTAACTGACTGATGCTTTTTCAAATTTGAATTTCCTTGCTCTGCATTCGACTTGCTCTTGCAATTCTTAGCTAAACACCCCTTTTTGTTGCAGTGGTGACAAACAGCATCAATAAATTTGCAATGATCCACATCGTGTGTCCCTCGACACCGGAAACATTGCATTGCTTTCACCTTTCAGCTTGCTGCCTCTGTCTTTGCTTGATGCAGTGCACCCTCCTGCACACCAACATTGGTCTTCTGAATATCTTTTGCATTGCAGCCATTTCCATGCCCTGAGAAATTTCAAGGGCCCTCTTGAAAGTCAATGTGGCTTCACCCAGTAACTGATGCTGGCTGGGTGTGGGGGAAGCCGGGTCATTGGGGTTGATGAGGAACTAATCCTGATCTGTTCAGATGACTCGATGTGGATTACAGAGGGAGCCTCACGAGAATTATATTGTAAATTTAGTGTTAAATTGAAGAGACTCGTAATGGAGAATGAATTTGTGCCTTGGGATTTTTTTGCACAAAATCAGACACTGGAAGTACGAGTTGTTGTGTGAGAATATGAGTGGAACAGGTAACTGCAGTTTACATTGTTTGTTTCAAAACTTGGTTTTAAATTACTGCTGTTGAATAACTTCCAATTCTAATTTGAAGAAATTAAGTGACTGAATCACTTTTCCATTTCCATATTGGAGAAAGGAGAGGACATCAACTGAGTTTGATTAGGTGCACATGTATAGGGTCACATACACTGACCCATTCACACAAGTGGAGAATATGGAGCCACGTGCATTTGTATAGCATCTTTAACGTAGCTAAACGTCCCAAGACACTCAACAAGAGAAAACTTCAGTGGGAAAACACAGACATCATACATTTGATGGAGTAGCTGGGCAGGTGAATAATTTTAGACTGTTAATCTTTTTAAGCTGAATCTGAGGAGAGGGAAAAGTAAAGCAGCCGAGAGGCTTAGAGAGGGAATTCCAGAGCTCAGGACTTGGCCTGAATTGTGGACAAATTATCCTCAAGATACACAACCTGTCAGATTGGGCAAGGTGGAGATGTCGCTGGCTTCTAGAGCTGCTGTAGGTTACATGAATAGGAAGAGAGGGCCATGGAGAGATTGAAAAGCTAGTTTGAGCATTGTAAAATTAAGGTGTTGTGAGCCAGTGT
This sequence comes from Mustelus asterias, assembly GCF_964213995.1. Classification (NCBI taxonomy): domain Eukaryota; kingdom Metazoa; phylum Chordata; class Chondrichthyes; order Carcharhiniformes; family Triakidae; genus Mustelus; species Mustelus asterias. Next base: position 51,228,153 of record NC_135822.1, read on the forward strand.
GAGTTGGTGAACACAGGTGAATGAACTGAGACTTGGTGTGAGTTGGTTTTGATTTAGGAAGCAGAGTTTCAGAGCAGTGAGGATGTAGAGCTTGATATCAGCAGCTTGCATGTGGAACCTGCTGCCAGGTTACCGAGGGGCAGCATGTTGATGAGAAATTGAAGAGGGCCAATGATCGAGATAATGGTGTGGGAGAGACCAATGTCACCGATTTTCTGATGTACAGGAACAGATAATTGAACCAAGAGCCTTTGATGTATTTCCACTCAGCTGGAGCACAGGAGGCAGGGGTTGGAGAAGGATGACATGGTCAAGCATGTTAAAGGCTGCAGAATGGTGAATGAAGATATTTCATTGACTTTTGTCAGAGTTGGATAGGATAGTATTTGTGATTTTAAGAGCAGTGGCAGGGTGCAAACATAAGAACACAAGAACATAAGAAATAGGAGCAGGAGTAGGCCATCTACCCCTCGAGCCTGCCCCGCCATTCAATAAGATCATGGCTGATCTGAAGTGAATCAGTTCCACTTACCCGCCTTCTCCCCATAACCCTTAATTCCCCTGCCGATCAGAAATCCATCTATCCATGATTTAAACATATTCAACGAGGTCGCCTCCACCACTTCAGTGGGCAGAGAATTCCAGAGATTCACCACCCTCTGAGAGAAGAAGTTCCTCCTCAACTCTGTCCTAAACTGACCCCCCTTTATTTTGATGCTGTGCCCTGTAGTTCTGGCTTCCTTTCTAAATGGAAAGAATCTCTCCACTTCTACCCTATCCAGCCCCTTCATTATCTTATGTGCCTCTGTAAGATCACCCCTCAGCCTTCTAAGCTCCAATGAGTACAAACCTAATCTGCTCAATCTCTCCTCATAATCTACACCCCTCATCTCCGGTATCAACCTGGTGAACCTTCTCTGCATTCCCTCCAAGGCCAATATATCTCCTTTCGCAAGTAAGGGGACCAAAACTGCACACAGTATTACAGCTGCGGCCTCACCAATGCAACAAGACTTCTCTGCTTTTATATTCTATCCTCCTCGCGATGAATGCCAACGTCTCATTTGCCTTCTTGATCACCTGTTGTACCTGCAGACTGAGTTTTTGCGACTCATGCACAAGGACCCCCAGATCCCTTTGCACAGTAGCATGTTGTAATTTTTTTCCATTTAAATAATAATCCAATTTGCTCTTATTTCTTCCAAAGTGGATAACCTCGCATTTGCCAACGTTATACTCCATCTGCCAGATCCTCGGCCACTCACTCAGCCTATTCAAATCTCTCTGCAGACCTTCCGCTTCCTCCACGCAATTCACTTTCCCACTTATCTCCGTGTCGTCAGCAAACTTTGTTACCCTACACTCAGTCCCCTCCTCCAGATCATCTATGTAAATAATAAACAGTTGAGGCCACAGTACTGATCCTTGCGGCACGCCACTAGTCACCATCGGCCAACCAGAAAAGCACCCATTTATTGCAACTTTCTGCTTCCTGTTGGGTAGCCAATACCCAATCCATGCTACACCCTACCCCCAACTCCATGTGCCCCAATCTTCTGCAGCAACCTTTTGTGAGGCACCTTATCGAATGCCTTTTGGAAATCCAAAAACATCACATCTACCGGTTCCCCTCCGTCTACCGCATGAGTCACATCTTCATAAAAATCCAGTAAGTTCGTCAAACACAACTTTCCCCTCATTAATCCATGCTGCGTCTGCTTGATCGAACCATTCTTCTCCAGGTGGCCTGCTATTTCTTCTTTAATAATGGTTTCCAGCATTTTCCCAACTGCAGACTTTAAGCTAACTGGCCTGTAGTTACCCACCTTTTGTCTACTTCCTTTTTTAAACAGCGGCGTAACAGTAGCCGTTTTCCAATCAGCTGGCACTACCCAGAGTCCAGTGAATTTTGATGAATAACTACTGACGCATCTGCTATTACCTCTGACATTTCATCCAGGCACGGGGACTTGTCCACCTTCAGTCCTGTTAGTTGACCAAGCACTGCCTCTCCAGTAACAATAATTGTATTGAGTACCTCTCCTCCTACCAACACTCGATCGTAAATATTCGGTAAACTATTTGTACCTTCCACTGTGAAGACCGACACAGAAAACCTATTTAAAGTCTCAGCCATTTCCTCATTTTCCACTATTAAATCCCCCCTCTCGTCCTCCAAGGGTCCAACATTCACTCGAGCCACTCTATTCCTTTTTATATATTTGTAAAAACTTTTACTGTTATCTTTTATGTTTAGAGTTAGTTTAGTTTCATAATCTATCTTTCCTTTCTTTATCGCTTTCTGAGTCATTCTTTTTTTTTAAAGCTTTCCCAATCTTCGAAGTCTCCACTAGTCACCATCGGCCAACCAGAAAAGCACCCATTTATTGCAACTCTCTGCTTCCTGTTGGGTAGCCAATCCCCAATCCATGCTACACCCTACCCCCAACTCCATGTTTTTGGCCACTCTGTACACATCGATTTTTAATTTAATACTCTCCTTTATTTCCTTCGTTATCCACGGCTGGCTATCCCTTTTCTTACAGTCCTCCTTTATCACCGGAATATATTTTTGCTGAGGACTGAAAAAGATCGCCTTAAAAATCCTCCATTGACTGCATGATGCTCCTGCAAATATGGTCACGGATTTGGGAGGTAACAACATGTTCAATGACTTTGGAGAGGGAAGTGGAAACTGGAAATGGGGCAGAGGATTGCAAGGGTGAAGGCTGAATTTTTCAAGGGACCTGATGAGGTATTTTATGAAACCGCTGTCACAAATATCGCGGTAACATGTGTGCAATTGTAATATTCTGAAATATGTCTTGCATAACAGTGAAAACCTCAATGCTCTGCTTCTGATTTTAATATTTACACCTGATCCTGACATTGATATTATCCTCACTACAGAGTCTCAGAATCAGAGAACATCTGTCAATGTCATGGCTGAAGGTTCAAATAGGGGAAAATATCCAACACCTTCAACAAGAATGAGCATGGACACAGGTAGGATCACAAAACCATACAATATAATTTGTCCTGTCTGCCGCTCACACAGGAAGAGGGAACAGGACAGGGACAGAGTAGAAAGTTGGAGTGAGTGACCATCTAGAGCGGGTTTAACCAAGGTTCGGCCGGTGGCCGGGTGTAACCTGTGAAGCTCCTCTCCGCGGCCCCGGAGGCAGTTTTCAAATTGTCCCCTTTTTAGGTCAAACCAAACCAAGTAAACAAACTCAGATTAAATCAGGACAAAGTAAAAGGGGCAGCTCCCCAAAAAGGAGGGGGAACAGCCCGAACAGAAATCAAAGTACAAAGTAAACTTAAAAACATCAAATTAAAATGTGATTATTAGGGTCAATAATGCACCCCAACCCCTGTGGTGCCCAGCGGGCGCGGAAAGCGTCAACCTCGCCCGTGGACACCGCATGCTCCCTCTCCAGGGACACCTGGCCGCGAACGTAGCCGCGGTAGAGGGGACGACAGTCAGGATGGACGGCCCCCTCGATCGCCCGCAGCCTGGACCAGTAAATGGCGTGTTTCGCCAGGCCCAGGAGCAGGTTCACGAGGAGGTCGCCATCCCGACCCTCCCCTCTCCGCACCGGGTGTCCGTAGATCAGGAGCGTGGGACTGAAGTGCAGACAAAACATCAACAAAAGGTTCTTTAGGAAAACATAAAGGGAGTGCAGCCTAAGACACTCAACATAGACATGGTCCACGGACTCCACAAGGCCGCAGAAAGGGCAGTCTTCGGAGCCCGTGAACCAGTGAATCCTACGGTTGTGCGGAACTGCTGCATGCATCACCCTCCACCCCAGGTCCCCGATGTAATTGGGGGAGATCCCTCCGTAGAGGGACCTCCAGCGGGGACCTCTGCCGCCCGGCGGCAACAAGGCCCCCCAAGGTGTATCCGGGCGACAGGCGAGGAGGCAGTAGTGGAAGGTGTGCAGCAGCAGCCCGCACAGGAAACGCCTCCGCGCGGTAGAAAAAGGCATGGAGGACATTTCCGCGAGGCGGCTCAGGCTGTGGGGCACCTCACCCAGGGAGGGGGGCTGAGGCTTTGGGCCAATGTGGAATTCCGCCTGAACAGGGGAACGCTCGGGCGGGATCCCACCGCACGCCTGCGCCGTCTCAAGTTTGCGTGCAGTTTCGGGGCTGAGCACGACCATCCTAAGGTCTAGGATGGCTTTGGTCGCGCGCCGGACGGTCGTCCCCGCGTGCTCAGCCAGCACGCGGGGACTCATCCAGCCCGCTCCTCCGCCATCGAGCACATCCCCGATTCTGGTCACCCCGGCGTCCACAGCCCTCCTCTCCGCCAGCCACCTGAAGTTATACGGCTGGAGGAGCAGATTCCTGAGCAGCGGCTCTCGCACGAGAGCCACTACTCCTGACGGGGGAGAGCTGCGTCGAGAGGCGACCGTGTTCCAGACAGTGAGGAGGTCCTGGTAAAAGACGGGCAACTCCTGCAGGGCGGTCGGAGCACGCCCCAGTTCGATATGCAGGAGCTGCACGTCATAATTGAGGCCGTGCCAGTGGCGGAAGAAATACGTCGCCATGGCACACCACTGTGGAGGTGGCTCAACGTAAAGGTACCTCTGCAGGGCCTAGAGATGGAAGGTCGCTATCTGAGTGCGGAGGCACACCAGACCTTGTCCGCCCTCCTCAAGCGGGAGATACAGGACCGCAGCAGGGACCCAGAGCAGTCGATTGCCCCAGAAGAACGGCAGGAGGGTTCTCTGGATATCGGTGACAAAGCCAGGGGGAGGGGTCAAAGGGACCAGCCGGTACCACAGCATGGAGGCGACCAGCTGGTTTATGACGCGAACTCGCGCCCCGTAGGACAGCACTCGGAGCAGTCCTGTCCAGCGACTCAGGCGGGCGGAGACTTTGGCCTCCAGCTCCCGCCAGTTCGCCGGCCAGGATTCCTCGGCTGGGCAGAGATGGGCCCCCAAGTAGAGGAGGTTGGTCCTGCTCCAGGTGAAAGGCCTGAGCTCCTCCGGGAGGGGGTCCGTCTCCCAAGGACCGACAAGGAGTCCGGAGCACTTGGCCCAGTTGATCCTGGCGGAGGACGCGGCGGAGTACACCGCCTGGCATTCTCGCATCCTCCGCAGGTCAGCCGGGTCCGTGAACATGAGGAGCACGTCGTCGGCGTAAGCTGACAGGACCACCCCTACGTCCGGTCCGCGCAGGGCCAAACCTGACAACCTCCTCCGCAAGAGGCGCAGGAATGGCTCCACGCATACGGAATACAATTGGCCGGACAAGGGGCAGCCCTGCCGTACTCCTCTCCCAAAGCGAAGGGGCGCCGTCATGGACCCGTTAACCTTAATCAGACACTCTGCGGCAGTGTACAGTAATCGGATCCGGGCGACAAAATGCGTCCCGAACCCAAATGCCCGCAGAGTCCCGAGTAAATACTCGTGCTCCACCCTGTTGAATGCCTTCTCCTGATCTAATGACAAGAAGGCGCCCGACAGACCAGTCCTCTGGGTGTGATGTATTAGGTCCCGGACCAGGTGGAGATTGTCATGTATACAACGGCCCGGGACCGTGTAGGACTGGTCAGGGTGGATCAAGTGGTCCAGCACGGATCCAAGGCGTGAAGCCGTAGCCCTGACAAAGATTTTATAATCCGTGCTGAGGAGGGAGACCGGGCGCCAGTTCTTGAGCAGGCGGAGATCCCCCTTCTTGGGCAGCAGGGCAATGATGGCCCTGCGCCACGAAAGGGGCATCTCCCCGGTAGCGACGCTCTCCCCCAGGACCCCCGCGTAGTCGCTCCCCAGGACGTCCCAGAACACCCTGAAGAACTCTACTGTCAGCCCGTCCAGCCCAGGGGCCTTGCCCCGGCTGAGGCCATTTAGGGCGCCGGTCAGCTCGGCCATGGTGGTAGGGGCCTCGAGCCTGCCGACGCCCTCCGGGCTGACCTGCAGCAGGTCCTCCCGCAGAAGTCTGCGGGCATCCTCGCTGGACGGATCCGGAGAGAAGAGCGAGGTGTAATACTCCCGGGCAATGGCCCGGATGCCCTCCGGATCCGAGACGGGGGAACCGTCGTCGGCCAGCAGCGTAAGGAGCTGCTGACGGTTAGCCTGCCCTCTTTCCGGCGAGTAGAAGAAGGGGGAGCCGCGGTCCAGGTCCACCTGGAACTGGAGCCGCGACCTCACGTACGCGCCGCGAGACCTGGCAAGCTGCAGGTCCCGCAGCGCGCCCTTCTTCTCCCTGTACTCCGAACGCAGGGCCGGGTCCGCGTCAGGCTGACTGAGACGTGCCTCCAGGTCGAGCACCTCCTTCTCCAACTCCTCGAGCCTGGATTTCCGCCTCTTTGTCGACCCCCTCGTGTACCCCTGACAGAAGGTACGGACGTGAGTCTTGCCCACATCCCACCAGAGCCTCAAGGAGGGGAAGCCTCCCCGCTTCCTTCTCCAGCCGGCCCAGAATCGACGGAACGAGTCCAGGAAGCGCTCGTCCTCCAGCAGCGTGTTGTTAAAGTGCCAGTACGCGGACCCCCGCCGGATGCGAGACGGCGCAAAGTCCGCCCACACCAGGTTGTGGTCCGTGCTCGACACCGGCCGCATGGAGACCGAGGACACGCCGGACACGTGCGCCTTCGAAATGTAAAGGTGGTCGAGCCTGGACGCTCCGACTCCAGGCCTCACGAAAGTGAAGGCGCTGGAGCCAGGATGGAGATGTCTCCAGACGTCCACCAAGTCGTGGGACCCGAGCAGGTCCCGCAACTTCACCACCGCCGGAGTGCGCAGCCAGGGGCCGGTGCGGTCCCGTGCCTCGAGGATGCAGTTGAAATCTCCCCCGAGGATAATGCATTCGCCCCCCGCGATGGTGTCGGTGTGAGCGGACACTTTCTCGTAGAAAGTCGTTTGCTGCGGTCCGCCGCCCGGGGCGTAGACATTCAGCAAGTGAATGACCACGCCCCCCTCACGGACCGACAAGTGCAGCAAACGGCCTGGCACCGGCTCCTTGACCCCCAAGATCTCTGGCTTATAACGCGGGGCCAACAAGATAGCCACCCCGCTAGAAGCGAGCGTGAGGTGGCTCATGTAGACCCCCCCTCGCCACTCCAGGAGCCATTGGGCTTCGTCTCCCGGAACGGTGTGGGTTTCCTGCAGGAAACACACCGCATACTTCCCGTCACGGAGGACCGAGAAGCTCTGGAACCTACGGTGTGGCTCACTGCTGCCGTTGATGTTGAGGCTGGCTATGGTCACCTTCATGTCAGCAGCTTTGTGCCACCGTCACCACTTAACTAGGTGTGTGGGGGGGGGGCGCTGGCGCAATTCTCACCAGTCCACCCCCCACCTTTTCGAGCCCGTGGAGGAACCGCAGTACCCGGCACCGCTCTATTTTTCCCAGGCCCGCGGAGGCATGCGAGCATGCCCTCACGGACCGGACGAGCCGTGCCAGGTCCGGCCAACGGCCGAGGGCTAGCCGGATGATGTGAGAGCGACCGGAATGGTCATGGACAAAGACCCTGAGGTCCTTGGAGGGCATGAGGGATGACTCGGTGGGGGGCACGAGGGAGTCCCCCGCCTCGCTCTGGGCAGACTCCAAAAGTGTCCCCGTGCCCTCCACCGAGCCGCTGACCTCCTCAGGGCGGTCGCCCCTCGACTCCGAGTCCCCCGCCGCAGGACGTACGGCGGGCGGCACGGAGCCGCCAACTAGCCCTAGCCCCTCCCCGATCCCACCCCCAGGATCGGTGGAGGAGGGGTTCCCCCCGGGCTCACCTTTCCCGGTTTGCGGGCCCCCGCGCGACGACGACCCAGTCGCCCCCTCCGCCCCAGACGCTTGGACACCCCCCAGGTCCGGTGTAACCTTCGGACTGAGGTTGGGGATGTCCAGCGTCCAAGGTGGGGACGGAGAGGACGAGTGGATCGTCTCCTCGCCGCCGCCGCACAGGGACACGAATATTGGGGTGTCGCCCCAGTCCCCCGACATACTGAAAAAGAATTCCGGGTTGTAACCGGCCGGGTGGAACCTGTGAAGCTCCTCTCTGCGGCCCCGGAGGCAGTTTTCAAATTGTCAAACAGCTGAGTTCCAATTCAAGATTCTGATTGGAGCTGCTCCTCCAATCAGAGGTTGTTTCTCTCCACCGTTGCTGCTGATTGGCCGACGAGTGAGTGTGCATGGGAGAAACAGTCCATGATTGGTGGTGCAGTGAACAGTGTGCTGAAGGCTGGTGTGAGAAAGAATCAATGGTATCTCTGGGTGGGGCAAACTGCAGTGGGGCTGGAGGCCGATGGGAGGGAGCAGACGTGGCAGGGCCAGAGTGGGTGAAGTCTTGGCAGGTCAGTCGGGTAAAATCGAATCGGGGCCAAAGACGGAATGTTTGTCATTTTCGTGAGACCATGGGACCATTTTACATGTGACTAAAGGGACATGTGAATGAGTGAGGGTGTGTGGGAGAAAGAGTGACCATGTGTCTGTGTGGGGTGGTGAGAGTGAGAAAGAAAATTGAGACTGGACGTATGCATTCACACTCATCACCACCCACTCCACATCATGCGAGGGCTCTGTCTCAGAGGGTGGGAGATCGCGCACCATGACTTACGTGTCTCTAAGTGAGTTCCATGCATGGAAAAGGGAGAAAATCTGTGGTGAGGGGCGACGGTCGCTCTGTGTCTCAGTTGGAGGGGTAGAAGTTTGCTCTGTGTCACAGTGGGTGAGGGTAGCTCTGTCTCTCAGGGAAGGGGTGGTTCTCTGTCTCAGTGCGGGGAGGGCTCTCTGTGTCTCAGTGGGGTGGGGGTCCGAGGGGTCGTTTTATTTTTTATCATTTTTTTCTGACATCGGGATGACAATATTTTGAGAGCTGGTTCTCTGGGAGCCGCCTCCTGTTTTGCTTTGCGAATTGTCAAAAAGTCTGGCATGAAAATCCGACAGTGCAGCTGGTGGTCTATATCCCACTTTTCCAGCTGAATTAACAGACAAAGAAAATCAGGATCTTCCACTTGTTATCTCTCCGAAATTCGGCCTCTTGAGTGATTGAAAAATGCACTTATGGCCCCTGAGGTGTAAAGGTGAACAAGCCTGATCTAGAGTGAGATCACAGTCACAGATTGAGGGAGCTCCGGCATACTCAAACTGTTCAATCGACAACTGGAATTGGGCATCGTAAGCTTGACAAAAAGTGACTCGAGCAAAGTATTCCTGAGTAACAGTGTGACATCTGGGCCACAGAAATAGGAGAGTGATAGTGGTCGGAGTATCTGTTGTCAGGGGAATAGACAGATTCTTCTACAGCCCTGGCACATCACAACTGTCAGTTACTTCCTTTGTACCAGATGAAAGAATATCCTGGAACTGGTGGGATCATCTTTGAGAAGGAGGAAAGACCAGAAAAGATCAATGTTTAGAAGTAGTGACACAGATGGAAGGATGTTCATAAGAGGGGCTGTTAAAGCTGAAGCACTGGAGTGAAAAAAAACCAAGGCATGAGTTTGTGATATCTGAATTGTTCTGTGCTGGGTCAGGTAAGGAGGGAAGTAAGAACATAGAAGGCTGGTCAATGTGAAACTGCAAGGCTCGATCAGGAGTGGAGTTTCTCACTCTGGGCTTCAGAAGGAAAGGGCCCTAACGTCCGTACCATGAACCCATCAATGACAGCGGAAAGATATGTGGAAAAGTGAGAACAAACAGTTCTTACAAACAGATGAAATAGGAGCAGAAGTCGGCCATTTGGCCCCTTCACTGCTTCAGTCATTCAATAGGATCATCACTGATACATTTGTGTTTCGAAATCAACGTTCCTGTCTATCCCCAACAACCTTTGATTTGCTTGCCCAACGAGAATTGATCTCGCTCCATCTTCAACTATTCAGTGACCATGCCTCCGATGCCTTCTGAGACAGAGCGTTCCAGAAAAGTACAGCCCTTTGAAAGAAAGAAAACAATTCTCATCATCTCTGACGTAAAAAGGCAACTCCAAGTTTTGAAATAGCGTCCCCAAGTTCTCGACTTACACACAAGAGGAAGCATCCTTTCCATGTCCTCCTTGTCAATGCCGGATTTTATAGGCTTCAATCAAGTCATCGCTCACTTTCCTAGACTTTGGAGGAAACAAGCCGAGTCTGTCTCGCGTTTCCTCATAAGACAACCCATTTTTACTGGGTATCAGCCGAGTTAACTTCCCCTCAATAGCATCTAATGCACAAATATCTTTGTTAAATAATGAGCTCATTAACTGGGCACAATATCCATCAAGTCACAGAGGTTTACAGCATGGAAACAGGCCCTTTGGCCCAACTTGTCCATGCCGCCCTTCTTTAACCAGTAAGCTCGTCCCAATTGCTTGCGTTTGGCCCATATCCCTCAATATCCATCTTACCCATGGAACTGTCCAAATGCTTTTTAAAAGGCAAAATTGTACTTGCCTCTCGTACTACCTCTGGCAGCTTGTCCCAGACACTCACCACCCTGTGTGGAAAAAATTGCCCCTCTGGACCCTTTTAAATCTCTCCCATCTCACCTGACATCTATGCCCTCTAGTTTTAGATCCCCCCTCCTACATTTTAGAAATGATGTTGACTATCTACCGCATCTATGCCACTCATTAATTAATAGACCTCTATAAGATCACCCCTAAGCTTCCTACGCTCCAGAGAAAAAAGTCCCAGTCGATCCAGCCTCTCCTTTTCACTCAAACCATCGAGTCCCGGTAACATCCTCATGAATCTTTTCTGCGCTCTTTCAAGTTTAATAATATCCTCTCTGTAATAGGGTGACTAGAATTGTACACAGTATTCCAAGTGTGGCCGTAAGAATGTCTTGTACAACTTCAATAAGACCTTCCAACTCCTGTCTTCAATGTTCTGACCGTTCTGACCAATGAAACCAAGCATGCGGAATGCCTTCACCACTCTGTCCACCTGTGATTCCACTTTCAAGGAGCTATGAACCTGTACCCTGAGATCTCTTTCTTCTATAACTCTCCCCAACACCCTACCATTAGCTGAGTAAGTCCTACCATGGTTCGATCGACCAAAATGCATCACCCCGCATTTATCGAAATTAAACTCCATCTGCTATTTGGCAGACAGAGTGAAGGAAAATCCAAAGAGCTTCTATAGGTATGTTAGGAGCAAAAGGATAGTGAGGGATAAAATTGGTCAACTTGAAGACCAGAGTGGTAGACTGTGTATGGAACCAAAAGAGATGGGGAAGATACTAAATGGTTTTTTTGCATCCGTATTTACTGAGGAAACGGGCATGGTGTCTACGGAAATAGGGCAAACTGGTAGGGAGGCCATGGAACCTTTACAGATTAAAGGGGAGGAGGTGCTCGCTGTCTTGAGGCAAATCAGAGTGGATAAATCCCCAGGACCGGACAGGGTATTCCCACGGACCTTGAGGGAAGCTAGTGTTGAACTTGCAGGGGCCCTGGCAGACATATTTAAAATGTCAGTATTCACGGGGGAGGTGCCGGATGATTGGAGGGTGGCTCATGTTGTTCCGTTGTTTAAAAAAGGTTCCAAAAGAAATCCGGGAAATTATTGGCCAGTAAGTTTGACGTCGGTGGTGGGCAAGTTATTGGAAGGTGTGATAAGGGATAGGATCTACAAATATTTGGATAGACAGGGACTTATTAGGGAGAGTCAGCATGGCTTTGTGCGTGGTAGGTCATGTTTGGGGCGGCACGGTAGCACAGTGGTTAGCACTGCTGCTTCACAGCTCCAGGGTCCCGGGTTCGATTCCCGGCTCGGGTCACTGTCTGTGTGGAGTTTGCACATTCTCCTCGTGTCTGCGTGGGTTTCCTCCGGGTGCTCCGGTTTCCTCCCACAGTCCAAAGATGTGCGGGTTAGGTTGATTGGCCAGGTTAAAAATTGCCCCTTAGAGTCCTGGGATGTGTAGGTTAGAGGGATTAGCGGGTAAAATATGTGGGGGTAGGGCCTGGGTGGGATTGTGGTCGGTGCAGACTCAATGGGCCGAATGGCCTCCTTCTGCACTGTAGGGTTTCTATGATTTCTCTATGAATCTATTCGAGTTTTTCGAGGAGGTTACCAGGAAAGTGGATGAAGGGAAGGCGGTGGATGTTGTCTACCTGGATTTCAGCAAGGCCTTTGACAAGGTCCCTCATGGGAGGTTAGTTAGGAAGGTTCAGTCGCTAGGTCTACATGGGGAGGTAGTAAATTGGATAAGACACTGGCTCAATGGAAGAAGCCAGAGAGTGGTTGTGGAGGATTGCTTCTCTGAGTGGAGGCCTGTGACTAGTGGTGTGCCGCAGGGATCGGTGTTGGGTCCATTGTTGTTTGTCATCTATACCAATGATCTGGATGATAATGTGGTAAATTGGATCAGCAAGTTTGCTGATGATACAAAAAGATTGGAGGTGTAGTGGACTGTGAGGAAGGTTTTCAAAGCTTGCAGAGGGATTTGGACCAATTAGAAAAATGGGCTGAAAAATGGCAAATGGAATTCAACGCAGACAAGTATGAGATATTGCACTTTGGAAGGACAAACCAAAGAAGAACGTACAGGGTAAATGGTAGGACTCTGAAGAGTGCAGTTGAACAGAGGGATCTGGGAATACAGGTACAGAATTCCCTAAAAGTGACGTCACAGGTGGATAGGGTCGTAAAGAGTGCCTTTGGTACACTGGCCTTTATAAATCAGAGTAACGAGTATAAAAGTTGGAGTGTTATGGTAAGGTTATATAAGGCATTGGTGAGGCCGAATTTGGAGTATTGTGTACAGTTTTGGTCACCTAGTTACAGGAAGGATGTAACTAAGATTGAAAGAGTGCAGAGAAGGTTCACAAGGATGTTGCCGGGACTTGAGAAGCTGAGTTACAGAGAGAGATTGAATAGGTTGGGACTTTATTCCCTGGAGCGTAGAAGATTGAGGGGAGATTTGATAGAGGTGTATAAGATTTTGATGGGTATAGATAGAGTGAATGCAAGCAGGCTTTTTCCGCTGAGGCTAGGGGAGAAAAAAACCAGAGGGCATGGGTTAAGGGTGACAGGAGAAAAGTTTAAAGGAATATTAGAACATAGAACATAGAACATAGAACATTACAGCGCAGAACAGGCCCTTCGGCCCACGATGTTGCACCGACCAGTTAAAAAAAAAAACTGTGACCCTCCAACCTAAACCAATTTCTTTTCGTCCATGAACCTATCTACGGATCTCTTAAACGCCCCCAAACTAGGCGCATTTACTACTGATGCTGGCAGGGCATTCCAATCCCTCACCACCCTCTGGGTAAAGAACCTACCCCTGACATCGGTTCTATAACTACCCCCCCTCAATTTAAAGCCATGCCCCCTCGTGCTGGATTTCTCCATCAGAGGAAAAAGGCTATCACTATCCACCCTATCTAAACCTCTAATCATCTTATATGTTTCAATAAGATCCCCTCTTAGCCGCCGCCTTTCCAGCGAAAACAATCCCAAATCCCTCAGCCTCTCCTCATAGGATCTCCCCTCCATACCAGGCAACATCCTGGTAAACCTCCTCTGCACCCTCTCCAAAGCCTCCACATCCTTCCTGTAATGTGGGGACCAGAACTGCACACAGTACTCCAAGTGCGGCCGCACCAGAGTTGTGTACAGTTGCAACATAACGCTACGACTCCTAAATTCAATCCCCCTACCAATAAACGCCAAGACACCATATGCCTTCTTAACAACCTTATCTACTTGATTCCCAACTTTCAGGGATCTATGCACACATACACCTAGATCCCTCTGCTCCTCCACACTATTCAAAGTCCTCCCGTTAGCCCTATACTCAACACATCTGTTATTCCTACCAAAGTGAATTACCTCACACTTCTCCGCATTAAACTCCATCCGCCACCTCTCGGCCCAACTTTGCAACCTGTCTAAGTCTTCCTGCAAACTACGACACCCTTCCTCACTGTCTACCACACCACCGACTTTGGTGTCATCAGCAAATTTGCTAATCCACCCAACTATACCCTCATCCAGATCATTAATAAATATTACAAACAGCAGTGGCCCCAAAACAGATCCCTGAGGTACACCACTTGTAACCGCACTCCATGATGAATATTTACTATCAACCACCACCCTCTGTTTCCTATCCGCTAGCCAATTCCTGATCCAATTTCCTAGATCACCCCCAATCCCATACATCTGCATTTTCTGCAGAAGCCTACCATGGTGAACCTTATCAAACGCCTTACTAAAATCCATATATACCACGTCCACTGCCTTGCCCCCATCCACCTCCTTGGTCACTTTCTCAAAAAACTCAATAAGGTTAGTAAGGCACGACCTACCTGCCACAAAACCATGCTGACTATCACCTATCAATTCATTACTCTCCAAATAACTATAAATCCTATCCCTTATAATTTTTTCCAACATCTTGCCGACAACAGAAGTGAGACTCACCGGTCTATAATTCCCGGGGAAGTCTCTGTTCCCCTTCTTAAACAATGGGACAACATTCGCTAACCTCCAATCTTCTGGTACTATACCAGAGGCCAACGACGACCTGAAGATCAGAGCCAGAGGCTCTGCAATCACTTCTCTTGCCTCCCAGAGAATCCTTGGATAAATCCCATCCGGACCAGGGGATTTATCTATTTTCAGACCCTCCAGAATATCCTGCACATCCTCCTTATCAACTGTAATACTGTCTATTCTACTCCCTTGCAACCCAGTGTCCTCCTCAGCTATATTCATGTCCCCTTGCGTGAACACCGAAGAGAAATATTGGTTCAATGCTTCACCAATCTCCTCCAGTTCCACACATAACTTCCCTCTGCCATCTATAACTGGCCCTAAACTTGCCCTAACCAACCTTCTGTTCTTGACATACCTATAGAACGCCTTAGGATTCTCTTTAACCCTATCCGCCAAAGTCTTCTCATGTCCCCTTTTAGCCCTTCTAAGCTCGCTCTTCAACTCCCTCTTAGCCAATCTAAAGCTTTCTAGTGCACTACCCGAGTGCTCACGTCTCATCCGAACATAAGCCTCCTTTTTCTTTTTAACCAACAAAGAAACTTTTTTGGTGCACCACGGTTCCCTAGCCCTGCCAATTCCTCCTTGCCTGACAGGGACATACCTATCACAGACTCGCAGTAGCTGCTCCTTGAAAAAACTCCACATGTCGGACGTTCCCAGTCCCTATAATCTCCTAGTCCAACCTATGTTTCCTAATTCTCTCCTAATAGCCTCATAATTACCCTTCCCCCAGCTAAAACCATTGGCCCGAGATTCATGCCTATCCCTTTCCATCACTAAGGTGAACGTAACCGAATTGTGGTCACTATCACCAAAATGCACACCAACTTCCAAGTCTAGCACCTGGTCTGGCTCATTTCCCAGCACCAGATCCAATATAGCCTCACCTCTAGTTGGCCTGTCTACATACTGAGTCAAAAAACCTTCCTGCACGCTTTGAACAAAAACTGACCCCTCTAACGAGCTAGAGCTATAACAATTCCAGTCAATATTAGTCAAGTTAAAATCCCCCATAACAATTGCCCTATTACTTTCACTCCTAAGCAGGATTGACTCCGCAATCCTTTCCTCAACCTCTCTAGAACTTTTAGGAGGTCTATAAAAGACTCCCAACAGGGTGACCTCTCCTCTCCTATTTCTAATCTCCGCCCATACTACCTCAACAGATAAGTCCTCATCAAACCTCCTCTCTGACACTGTGATACAATCTCTGACCAATAATGCTACCCCTCCCCCTCTTCTACCTCCTTCCCTACTTCGACTAAAACATTTGAACCCCGGGACCTGCAGCATCCATTCCTGCCCCTGCTCTATCCATGTCTCTGAAATAGCCACAACATCGAAGTCCCAGGTACTGATCCACGCTGCAAGTTCACCCACTTTATTGCGAATACTCCTGGCATTGAAGTATACACATTTCAAACCCTGCTCCACCCCACCTCTGCAATGCCGTGCATTGCAGTCCCCATCCATGCATCCCTCACTTTCAGCCCCACTACTCAGGATCCCTCCCCCCCCCCGAATCAGTTTAAACCTCCCTGCATGGCCTTAGCAAATTTACCCCCCAGGATATTGGTCCCCTTCTGATTAAGGTGTAGACCATCCTTCTCATAGAGGTCACACCTTCCCCAGTACGAGCCCCAATTGCTTAAGTACCTGAACCCCTCCCTCCTGCACCATCCCCTCAGCCATGAATTCAAACCTTCCCTCTCCCTATTCCTCTCTAAACTATCCCGTGGTACAGGCAAGAGTCCAGAGATAACCACTCTGTCAGTCTTGGCCTTTAGTTTCCACCCCAACTCCATAAATCCCTGCCTAATATCCCCTTCCCCTATCCTCCCTATGTCGTGTGTCCCCACATGTACAATAACTTGTGGTTTATCTCCCTCCCCCCTAAGAGTCCTGAATACCCTGTCAGACACATCCCGGACCCCAGCCCCTGGTAGGCAACACACCAACCCTGAGTCCCTACCTTTAGTTCCGACCCTCCTATCTGTCTCCTTAATTGTGGAGTCCCCAATCACAAGGCCCAGTCTTTTACAGCCCCTAACCACCTGAGCTTTCTCACTCGGCTCACCCCCAGAGATCTGCTCTCTATGCTCAGTTGATTCCTCCTCAACTGTAGCCTCCAGCACCGAAAACCTATTATGGAGGGGAACCGCCCCAGGGGATTGTCTTCCCGATTGCTTCTTAGGGGGGGCTTCTTCACGCAGAGAGTGGTGGGAGTGTGGAATGAGCTGCCGGATAAAGTGGTAAATGCGGGGTCACTTTTAACATTTAAGAAAAACTTGGAAGGGTTCATGGATGAGAGGGGTGTGGAGGGATATGGTCCAAGTGCAGGTCAGTGGGACTAGGCATAAAATGGTTCGGCACAGACAAGAAGGGCCAAAAGGCCTGTTTCTGAGCTGTAATTTTCTATGGTTTCTATGGACAGCCATTTGAGATGTGGTCTTCCCAATGCCCTGTAAAACTGAAGCATAACATCCTTTTATCTTCAAGTCCCCTCAAAATAAAGGACAAGATTCCATTCGCCTTCTTAATTACTTGCTGTCCCTGCAAATCTCATGCACTCGAAAACCCAAATCCAAATGCATCAGAATTCTGCAGCCATTCTCCTGTTTAGTAATACTGTTTATTGTATTCTTCCTGCCAAAGCAAGCAGCTTCACATTCTCCCTCATAATACTCCATCTGTCAGTTTTACTCACCCATGTAGAACCTCTTTATATCCTCTTCACAATAACCTTTTCAACTGATCTTTGTGTCATCTGTAAATTTAACCTTGATGCCTTCGCTTCTTTCATCTACTTCATTCAAAAAAATTGTAACAAATTGATGCTGCAGCATAGACGCTTGCAGCATTCCACTCGTCCCAGCCTGCCAATCAGATAAAGCACCCATTCATAAATACTCTGTTGTCTACCAGCAAGCCAATCTTCTATCAGTGCTATGATGTTACTCCCTCCACTGTGATCTTTTATTTTCCACTTTGATGTGGCACCTCATCAGATGGTCTCTGGAATCCAAGTACAGCATGTCTACAGGCTTCTCATTATACATAGTGTCATTGATCCTTCAAGGAACATCAATAAATTAGTTAAGCACGATTTCCCTTTCCATGCTGACTCTTCCAGATTTCCTTGAGTTTCCCTGAGTGTCCAGGTCAGACCTTCTTAATGATCAATTTGAATGCCTTGCCTGTGACAGAAGTCAAAATAACTGGTCTAAAGTATCCTGTTTTTTAACCTACATCCCTTATTGAAGACGGGTTAAATTTAATAGAAATCATAGAAACCCTACAGCACAGAAGGAGGCCATTCGCGCCACTGAGTCTGCACCGACAGCAACCCCACCCAGGCCCTATCCCCGTAACCCCACGAATTTACCCCACAAATCCCTCTAATGTATGCATCCTGGGATACAGGGCAATTTAGCATGGCCAATGCACCTAACCCGCACACCTTTGTACTGAGAGGGGAAACCGGAGCACCAGGAGGAAACCCACGCAGACACGGGAAGAACGTGCAAACTCCACAGACAGTGACCTGAGGCCGGAATTGAACCCGGGTCCCTGGCGCTGTGAGGCAACAGTGCGAACCACTGTGCCACCGTGCCGCCCAGATGTCGGGTTTATCAGGTTTTCAGCCTGATGGAACCATTTCAGAAACTAGGGAATTTTAGAAAATTAACACCAATGCATCCAGTACCTCATCAACCACCTCTTTAAGATCCGAGGATTAATGCCATCACGATCTGGAGATCTGTCAGCTGACACTTTAGTAGTTTGCTCAGTACCTTCTCATGATTGCAACTTCATCAAGCTCCTCTCTCCTCACAGCTGTCCCACAGCAATTACAGAATGCTTTTGTATCCTCGAGTGTCGGCAGCAGCCAATTATTTGTTCTTTTAATCCGCTAGTTCATTATTATCTGCTATTCTCTCCCCATTGTCACTCTCCACATGACCAGCACCAACTGTACCTGCTCTCTTCCTGTTTGAATACTTGTAAAAACTCCTGCTATCAACTTTCACCATCATTTACAGGATGCACTGCAGCAACTCACCAAGGCTCCTTCAACATTTCCAAATCAACGACCTCTGCCAGCCTTGAAGGACAAGGGCAGCAGCTATATGGGAAGATTGCAATTTGAAAGTTTCCCTCCAATCCACAAACCATCCTTACTTGAAATTACATTTCCATACCTTCGCTGTCACTGAATAACAGTCCTGGCATTACCTTCTTCGAAGCACTGAGTGTACATTGCAGCGGTTCAAGACGGTGTCTCACTAGCTTTCCAATGGCAATAAAGGATAGAAAACAAATTCAGGCCTTACCAGCAACCCCCACATCCAATGATGAACAATTGAAAAAAAAATGTTGATTTTTATATTTGGAATTGAAATCCTCCTTTCACAATGGATGTTCATGGATTTGGGGCTAAGTTTGTTACAGGGGGAAGGTCAAATATGCTTTCACTCAGTGTTTCTGTGTTCCCAGAAGGTGTTTGATACTCCGGTTCACAGGGGGCTTCAGTTGCTTCTTGTAAAGTGAAGTGTAACAACATAGAAATTCATTGAATGTTTATTTTTCTCCATTTGTGTTTACAGATCCAAAATCACTCAGTTCCTGACAAATTGTGATGATTGCCAGTTGTTCCGATTGACAAAATTCTACCAGGACAGACTAGAGCCAGCGATTAGAGGAGGAGTGGATAGAGTCAGCTTATTGTTAACATTCGAGTGGATTTTCAATAGACAAGAACATCGGGTAAGTGGGAGGAACACAGAATACATTACTTCGATCAGTACAGAACTTTCAGGATACATAGACAAATGATGGTCGAAGAGCTGATTCTGTCCAGATCATGTTCTGGCAAACAAGTAATCACATACTGCACTGATAATGGAGGTATTGACTCATAAAATTCCTGTTTTTAGTCTACACCGGACCCAGGCATGAGGAGAGAGAATCCTCAGAGGTTGGGAATTTTGAGATCTGTAAATCCTTTTGGATACTTCACAACAAGCTGCACTCACCACACATGGGGACAGCAGCATATTGGTATTTTACTGGATATTCAAACTAGAGATCTGGTCTCAAGATCCAGAAATCCAAGAGAGAGTGCTTGTCTAAACCAGGTGTTAAAGGACCCCTTGTGAAATCGGAGCTGTTAAACACCATGAAACATGCTTTGATCTCAATGTGGCAGTTTGTACATTAAATAATATTTGATTTTCGTCAAAAACAATTTGTTTCGCGAAGGCCCTTTAGAGTCATAGAGGTTTACAGTGTGGAAACAGGCCCTTTGGCCCAACTTGTCCATGCTGCCCCTTTTTTAACCCCTAAGCTAGGCCCAAGTGCCCGCATTTGGCCGATATTCCTCTCTTGCCATCTTATCCATGTAACTGACTAAACACTTTTTAAAAGACAAAATTGTACCCATCTCTACTACTACCTCTGGTAGCTTGTTCCTGACACTCATCACCCTCTGTGAAAAAAGTGCCCCTGTCGACCCTTTTGTATCTCTCCCTTCTAACCTTAAACCTACGCCCTCTAGTTTAGACTCCCCTACCTTTGGGAAAAGATATTGTCTGTCAAGCTGATCTATGTCCCTCATTATTTTTATAGACCTTTATAAGATCACCCCAAAGCCTCCTATGCTCCAGAAAGAAAAATCCCAGTCTATCCAGCCTCTCCTTATAACTCAAACCATCAAGTCCCAGTAGCATCCTTGTAATTCGTTTCTGCATTCTTTCTAATTTAATAATTTCCTGTCTATAATAGGGTGACCAGAACTGTACATGGTATTCGAAGTGTGGCCTTACCAATATCTTATACAATTTCAACAAGGCGTCCCAATTCCTGTATTCAATGTTCTCACCCATTAAACCAAGCATGCCGAATGACTTCTTCAACACTTTGTCCACCTATGACTCCACTTTCAAGGAGCTATGAACCTGTGCCCCTCAATCTCTTTGTTCTATAACTCTCCCCAATACCCTGCCATGAACTAAGTCCTGCCCTGGTTTGACCTACCAAAATGCATCACCTCGTATTCATCTAAATTAAACTCCATCTGCCATTCGTCAGTTCACTAGCCCAATTGATCAAGATCCCGTTGCAATCCGAGATAACCTGCTTCACTTTCCACTATGCCACCATTCTTGGTGTCATCTACAAACTTCCTAACCATGCCTACTAAATTCTCATCCAAATCATTAATATCAATGGCAAATAACAGTTGACCCAGCACTGATCCTTGAGGTCACAGGCCTCCAGTTTGAAAAACAACCCTGTACAACCACCTTCTGTCTTCTGTCATCAAGCCAATTTTGTAAGGCTACCTCACCCTGGATCTCGTGAGATTTAACCTTATGCAGCAACTTACCATGTGGTACCTTGTCAAATCTTTGCTAAAGTCCATGGAGACAACATCAACTGCACTGCCCTTATCTACCTTCTTGGTTATCCCTTCAAAATGCTCAATCAAATTTGAGACATAATTTTCCACTCACAAAGCTATGCTGACTGTCCCCAATCAGTCATTGCGTCTCTGAATGCCTGTCCATCCTGTCTCTCAAAATACCTTCCACCAACTTACCCCCTACAGATGTGAGGCTCACCGGCCTGTCGTTCCCAGGCTTGTCCTTGCAGCCCTTGTTCAACAAAGACACAACATTTGCCACCCTCCAATCTTCAGGCACATCACCTGTGACTTTAGCTGAGGAAACCTGCTGTTCTGACTCAAGCTGGCCTTTATGTGGATCCAGACACACACAAGCATGGTTGACTATTCACTGCCCTCATAAATGGTTTAGAAAAAGAGTCAAAGCAGCTTAATCTCTTCAATCAAGAATGTCTTGGCAGCACAATTATTGACAGAACTTTCCAGTCTTGAAAGACTGATCATCCAGGCTGAGGATGTGGCAGATTCACTTGTCCATGGCCGTGTTGGTAAGACTCAGCACACAGTCTGTGTTGGAGATGAAGTAACTTATTTAAACCCTTTAAACTGAAGAGTGGGTGTGGTGTTGTGTGATGCTTTGCCCTCGCCCAATGTGGTTGATTTATCAGGTGCAGCATTGCTTATCACCACAGTCTATTTGATAATAGCATGGCGCATCCATCACTGCACCATTAAAATCAAATCAGAGGCTTAGCCCTGGTTCACTGAGTTGTGTAGACGAGTGTTACGATGGCCATAAAGGACATGGGAGATAGACATTAGATCTCCCCGTGGGCTTTTCGAAATACAAACTTCCTGCTTGAGCGGAAGCTTTAACCGAACACCTATTGCAGGTCCTGGGATACAGACTTGCTTGCGGTAAGTCGTGGTTGCGGCTCTTCCTTTTGCTTTTCAATCAATGGTTTCTGGTCATGGGAAGGTGGATTTGGATGGCTTACTGCATTGGCGATGAGGAGTGAATAAAAAAACGTTTTGTTCCTCTCTGCAAGCGACAGCCATCGGTCAAGAATCTTCTTCAGTCATGAAAAGCAATTCTGTTTCTTTTTGGGAAACCTGAACCCTATGATAACAGTGTGCAGAGTGCATGCATTACTACTGTCATGTTAGCAACATTGAAGGAGATGAAAAACAAATGTAATATTGTTGACAACATGTGAGGCCCTGACATTCAGTGTGATTTAAAAAGTTTAAGCTTGCCGCATGTCCCTGACGTAAACTTTTGATGAGCTCGTCGACCCAGGGAAAAACCTTTGTGACCCGAAGCCCTCTGTTATACTCCAGAGATAGTGCTTCAACGTGGCCGAGAAACCTCTCGGGAACCAGTCACCCAGTTCTTGTCTGGATTATGAAAATTAGCAGAACATTTGTGAAGTCATGCTGCCTCTCGATGAATTGTGGCGATATCGATTGGTATGTAGCATAAATAACATAACTAGCCAAAAGATGCTGTTGGCAAAACTCAGTCTGTTATTTACAACAAATAATTCAAATACCCTTATCAGAACAATGCAGAAGAAGTGCTCTGGAGCTACAAGGGGTGTCAGGCAGCAAAGTCATCCAGCTAGGGAGAGTGTCATTGTATAACCCAGGTGTTAAAGGATCCCTGGCAAGATCGGAGCTTTAAAACACCATGAAACAGTCAACGAAAGGCAATGATGACCCTAAGAGTGTTACAGAACATACGCCAGCGAGTTGCGCGATGACAGACAATAAATTATTACAAGTACTGCCAAAGGGTACAGCCAAAGTGAAATTTTAGGAATAGGCAAAATGCGTGCTGCCAAGTGAAGAAACCATGGCCAATACCTGACCGTATCATGCTGCTATTCCCTCTTCCAGAGTCAGGGATATACAACGGAATCACATCACCATAACAAAGTTTGCCCTCATAATTGCAGATTTATTGATAAATGACGAACCCATAATGGACATTGGGTACATCCCTAGTTGGTCTCCGTTATACGAAAACAGATACACAAACACCTCCAACCTGGCATCTAACTCCTAAGTTTGGAAGACACGAAGGCCAGGCTAGCCACCAGCACATAGAATCATAGAAATCATAGAAACCCTACAGTGCAGAAGGAGGCCATTCGGCCCATCGAGTCTGCACCGACCACAATCCCACCCAGGCCCTACCCCCACATATTTACCCGCTAATCCCACTAACCTATGCATCTCAGGACTCTAAGGGGCAATTTTTAACCTGGCCAATCAACCTAACCCGCACATCTTTGGACTGTGGGAGGAAACCGGAGCACCCGGAGGAAACCCACGCAGACACGAGGAGAATGTGCAAACTCCACACAGACAGTGACCCAAGCCGGGAATCGAACCCGGGACCCTGGAGCTGTGAAGCAGCAGTGCTAACCACTGTGCTACCGTGCCGCCAAAAGATGCTGTTGGCAAAACTCAGTCTGTTATTTACAACAAATAATTCAAATACCCTTATCAGAACAATGCAGAAGAAGTGCTCTGGAGCTACAAGGGGTGTCAGGCAGCAAAGTCATCCAGCTAGGGAGAGTGTCATTGTATAACCCAGGTGTTAAAGGATCCCTGGCAAGATCGGAGCTTTAAAACACCATGAAACAGTCAACGAAAGGCAATGATGACCCTAAGAGTCATGGGAACTTGTACAAACAAAACAACACCACAGTGGTCTTGGTGACGCAAAGGCAGTAATCAACTCGCCCCCACACACAAGGATCAAGCTTCATGGGGAGAGATTGGCTCCAGAAGATCTGGCCGATGCGGTTGGAGATCTTTACGCTCGGTGTTGGGGGACTGTACAAAGTCCAGTCGATGCCCTCGAAGTTTTCAAGAAGGCCTTGAAAAAGCAAAAGGGGCCAAGGCCAAGATCAGCATCGACCCCGATGCTAAACCTAGGGCAAGACTAGTTCCATACTCCATGCTGGAGAAATTGGAAACTGAACTGGCATCTCTTGAAAGTTTAGATAGAATAAGGCCTGTGCAATTTGCAGAATGGGTAGTGGCTGTTTTTTCAACCCAGCAAATCATTTTGTCACAGGGATTATAAACTATCAGTGAGCCAGTTTTCCAAACTCGATAGGCACCCCTGCTCAGAATCAAAGACCTCTATGCTAACTCAACAGGTGGCCAGATGTTCTCCAACTTGAACATGGGCCACCTCTCTCTTCGGCTTGGATGAGTCCTCCTAAAAATATGTGATAAGAAATCACCAGTGCAGCACAATAGCACAGTGGTTAGCACTGCTGCTTCACAGCTCCAGGGACCTGGGTTCGATTCCCGGCTTGGGCCACTGTCTGTGTGGAGTTTGCACATTCTCCTCGTGTCTGCGTGGGTTTCCTCCGGGTGCTCCGGTTTCCTCCCACAGTCCAAAAATCTGCGGGTTAGGTTGATTGGCCATGCTAAAATTGCCCCTTAGTGCCCTGAGATGCGTAGGTTAGAGGGATTAGTGGGTAAATATGTAGGGATATGGGGGTAGGGCCTGGGTGGGATTGTGGTCAATGCAGACTTGATTGGCCAAATGGCCTCTCTCTGCACTGTAAGTTTTCTATGATTCTATGAAATGTGAACAAGGGACAATACAAGTAAACTCGCTTGCCCGTCGATCTCATCAGCATGTCATTTTCCAATGAATCATGGAGAACATTCTTCAAGGGCAACCCAATGTGGCAGTGTAGATAGATGACGTCCTGGTCGTGGGGGCTTCGGAACAGGAACATCTGGCATACTTCAAAAAAACGTCTTGCAGAGATTTTCAAAAATGGGAGTGTGCTTGAGGGAGAAATGCATCTTCCAAGCAGCTGAAGTAACCTACTTGGACTACCAGGTAGATGGCAATGGGTTAGACCCAGTAAAGGATAAGGTGAAAAACAATCAAGGAAGCATCAACTCCAAGGAACTCCACAGCGTTGAAATTCTTTCTGAGATTCGTAACTGATGATGGAAAAATTATCCTGAATTTGCCTTCTATGCTGGCCCCCTTGCACGCCCTACTATGAAAATACAGAGATGGCCCTGGGAAGCTCCACAGGCAGAGGCTCTCGCCGAAGTCAAATGTCAGCTTATTGTAATCTAACTTATTGGCCCATTTTGATGCCGACAAATAACTTGTGCTGATGTGCAACGTTTCCCTGTACAGGGTTGGGCCGGTGTTTTTACAGAACTAGAAAGATGGGACGGAGAAGCCCATCGTGTGTGTGCATCCTGGATCTTTCTGGATGTAGAGTGAAGATATTCTCAGATTGAGGAAGAAGGGTTGGTGTGGAAAAGTTCCATCAGTATGTCTACGGTAGACATTTCACAATCATTACCAAACACAAATTCTTATTGGGACGTTTCAAACAGGAAAAGGCACCCCCTTATTGTCTCTATCCAGATACAGTGTTGGGCCTTTTAATGGCCGCCTACAAATGTCGTACAGAGCACCAGTCTGGAACCCAGATTGCCAATACAATGAGTCGCATCCCATTGCCCACAAGCCTATTTCCTTTACCAGCATTGCATCAGGTCGTGATGACACTCAATCATTTGGAGTTTGCCAGTCCCTGCAAGGCAGATTAAGAGCCTTGAACCATCAATCAATCTACAGCATTTGATCCTACATGATGGATTCCAATGATGACCCTGTGAAGAAATGCAACCTGACCTAGCTAAGACAGACTAGCAGTGTTGAGGATGGGGTCATTGAGGGTCTCAAGTGTTGCTCCACCCTAGGATGACATCCAATATTAATGGAACTACATAATGGCCATCATGGAGTATCAAAGATGAAAATGCTGGCCAGGAGCTCCGTCTGCTGGCCCAGCCTGGACTCCGTCATTACGGACTTGGAGAAGCAGTGTGACTTGTGCTGAGAAAATCAATCGCTTCCCCCCTCAGCCTCTCTACACCCATGGGCATGGTCTGGCAGGCCATGGGTCCAAATACATGTGGACTTTCCAGGGCCCTTCATGGGTTCCATGTTTTTAACCATGGTACATACACACTCCAAATGGTTGGACATGCACTGCACGTGTTCTACAACTTCTCCTCGGCTACGATCAATAAATTGTGATGAAGCTGTTGTACTTATGGGACAGCAGAAGTCCTGGTTTCCAATAATGGCATGGCCATTACTAGCAATGATTTTCAGGATTTCGGCTCTCTATCATCCGACCAGCACTTACTGGCCCGTCGTCAAAGAGATTGGCGGAACAAGCGGTGCAAACTTTCAGAAATGGCATGAGAAAAACAACTGATGACAACCATGGAGAGCAAACTGGCATGATATTTGTTTGACGAGAGGACCACACCACTAACAAATGGAGTTGCCTCTCTGGAACTGTTAATGGGATAACAGTTTCATACCAGACTGATTCTACTGTTTCCAAAACTGGCAGGGAGGGTGGAGGCCCATCAAGAAATCAGAAGCGAAATCAAGATTCTGCAAGGATAGAAAGAGTGTTTGAAACAGGTCATCTAATTCACACAATCAACTTCAGCGATGGCCCCAGTTGGGTCCCTGGAATTGTTACGTCGAAAACGAGGCCTGTAGCTTAAGCTTAAAGCCCAGGGTTAAACTTAAATTAACAGCTGGATCATCTCAGAGGCAGGTTGGCCACTCCTGAACAGGTCTCACTACCAGCCAGGGAGACAGCCGTTTCCAATGTTGGCCCCCAACTCAAAGCTGAGTCCGCATTAGCCTCTCTAGATAATGACGGCATGGACTCCGAGATGAAAGCTGAAGACGCAGGTGTCCAGGCTACAACAAAACCAAAGAAGGAGACCACATCATTGAGCCTGCAATGCTCCCTCGGAAACAGGTCCCTATTCACTTCACATCGCCTGACCCAGGCCCGCCTTCAATACACTGCAGACCAAATGCTGAGTGGCAGAAAGTATCTCCTCACAATGGGGGTGTTGGAGGGGGGAGGAGGAGAAGTGTTATGAAGAACACGGGTGGATTGTTGATAGATCTGCCCATGGGCTTTGTGGAGTATAAAGTCACTTATTGAGCAAAAGGAGGCTTGCCCAATGGGAAGGTAGCGATTGGAGTTTAAAACCTTTTGCTTTAAGCCAGACTGTTGTTGTAGGTCCCAAGGTACAGACTTACTTACTCTCAGCCATGGTTGCAGCTCATCTTGTTCGTCCCACTAAAGGGTTTCTGGTGAGAGGAAACTGACTTTTTCTAAATTACTACAAGAGCATTGCAGGAACAGCAGCAGGGATACATAAAGATGATGTGCCAACCTGGTGAATCTACAACCCCTCACCATGCTACAGATCGATAGATAAGTTGAGCTGACACAGCATAAAGCTTTTCTGTCCTGCCACACTCGGCATATGATGTTGGATAATTAAACAGCAAACATGTGGAGGAGGGGATTCTGCAAAGTTCCACTCAAAAACAGCAGAGCCCAGCTCATGAGAGCAAAGGACAAGGCTGAAGAATTCGCAATAATATTCAGCCAGACACGTTTACTGAGTGATTCATTTCAGCCTCTTCATGAGATCCCCAATATCAGAGAAAAGCCAATTCAATTCCCTCCACATAATCTAAAGGAATAACTTAATGCTTGGTTAGCAGGAATACTGACAACGTCCTGGCTGTGATGCTGAAGCTTTGTGCTCAAGCACAGGCTGCACTGTGAGCCAAGCTGTTCAGTAAAGCTACAACACTGGCATCAACCCAACAATATGGAAAAATTGCCAGCGAAGGCCTGTCTATGATAAACAGGACAAATCCAATCCAGGAATGACCATTCAATTAGTCTATTCACTGTCATCAAAATGATGGAAGGTATCTTCAACAGTGCTTGCAGTGGGACTTGCTCAGCAATAACCTGCTCACCAGATACTTAGTTTGCGTTCTGCCAGGAGCTCTGCTGCAGAGCTCCTTTGGTTGAGACACGGCGAAAAAAATTACAGGGGAGAGGTGAAAGGGCCTGTCGTTCAAGACAGCATTTTAACTCACTTAGCTTCAAAACCTTGTGGCAAAACGAGTCAATAGAAATCCGTAATCAGGCTCTGAAACTGTTCTTTTCCAGTGAAGATGGATCCACTTTCTGCAATGGGTCCCCGTCCAACCAGACAATCATGCCAACTATTCCAGTTGTTCTTTCCAGAAGCTGCAATAATTTTGTTGCACTGAGGGAACCACAACTGTGTACAATATTCTAAACGTAATCTCATCAATGCTTTCAGGAATAAACTGGATTATCTCATTTTTTGACTCAATTTTGCCCACATAATTTACCACAACACTTAGTTTACTTGTTAGAATCGTATCAATATTAGATCGTTGTAGTCTCAATCTTACAGAATAGAAGCTGGCATAAGAACATGTGAACTAGGAGCAGGAGTCGGCCATCTGGCCCCTCGAGTCTGCTCCGCCATTCAATAAGATCATGGCTGATCTTTTCACGGACTCTGCTCCATTTACCCATTGTTCCACAGGAGCAGGGTGAGGGAGTGTGTTTCTGCATTTGATTGATTTATTTATTTTTCAGTTAAATTTGTGTTAAAAATCGGAGAGTTTTTTTTCCGAAACAGGAAGTGGGCCCAGGAGAAGCCTGGGAAGGTTTTTTGAGGGCTTAAAAGCAGGCCGTACTTTTGAGCGGGCAGCGGAGTGAGTGGGAAGCAGAGTGAGAGCAGACGGGCTTTGGCTCATCGGGCTTCGGCGTAAACAGGCAGAGGTGGGGTAGGTTTGGACAGTTTTTACTGTGCCATTGGAAGAAAGGGGGAATTATGATTGTGAGGCCAGTTTGTTGTTCTCAGTGTCGGATGTGGGAGGTCCTGGAGTCAGCTAGCCTCCCGGCCGTCCATATCTGCGCCAGGTGCGTCGAGCTCCTAAGGGGAACTGGAACTGGAACTGCAGCTCAATGACCTTCGTCTGGTTAGGGAGAATGAGGAGGTGATAGATAGGAGTTATAGGCAGGTGGTCACAACGGGGCCACGGGAGACAGACAAGTGGGTCATGGTTAGGAAGGGGAAGGGGAAAGGTCAGGTACGAGAGAGTACCCCAGTGGCTGTGCCCCTGAAAAATAAGTAGTCCTGTTTCAGTACTGTTGGGGGGAGCAGCCTACCTGGGGGAAGCAACAGTGGCCGTGGGGGGCGGTGGGGGGGGGGGACACTTAGCAGGGGTAAGCCATGGTGTACAGGTCACTGGCTCAGAGTCTATCCTTGTGGCTCAGAAGGGAAGGGGGGAGAGGAGTAGAGGATTAGTCATTGGGGACTCCATAGTTAAAGGGACGGATAGGAGATTCTGCAGGAATGAGAGAGACTCGCGTTTGGTGTTTTGCCTCCCAGGAGCCAGAGTCCACGATGTCTCGGATCGTGTTTTTGAAATCCTTAAGGGGGAGGGGGCCAGCCCCAAGTTGTGGTTCACATAGGCACTCAAGACATAGGTAGGAAAAGGGATGGGGATGTAAGGCAGAAATTCAGGGAGTTAGGGTGCAAGCTTAGGGCTAGAACAAACAAAGTTGTTATCTCTGGTTTGTTACCTGTGCCACGTGATAGTGAGGAGAGGAATAGGGAGAGAGAGCAGTTGAACACGTGGTTACAGGGATGGTGCAGGAGGGAGGGATTCGGATACCTGGACAATTGGGGCTCTTTCTGGGGTGGGTGGGACCTCTACAAACAGGATGGTCTGCACTTGAACCAGAGGGGTACCAATATCTTGGGGGGGAATATGCTAATGCTCTTTGGGAGGGTTTAAACTAATTCAGCAGGGGGGTGGGTACCTGAATTGTAGCTCCGGTGTACAGGAGGTTGAGATTAGTGAGGTCATGGATGAGGTTTCAGAGTCGCAGGAGTGTACTGGCAGGCAGTAAGGCAGTTTGAAGTGTGTATACTTCAACGCCAGGAGCATCCGGAATAAGGTGGGTGAGCTTGCAGCATGGGTTGGTACCTGGGATTTCGATGCTGTGGCCATCTCGGAGACATGGATAGAGCAGGAACAGGAATGGTTGTTGCAGGTTCCGGGGTTTAGATGTTTCAGGAAGTGCAGGGAAGGTGGTAAAAGAGGGGGAGGTGTGGCATTGTTAGTCAAGGACAGTATTACGGTGGCAGAAAGGACATTTGATGAGAACTCGTCTACTGAGGTAGTTTGGGCTGAGGTTAGAAACAGGAAAGGAGAGGTCACCCTGTTGGGAGTTTTTTATAGACCTCCGAAAAGTTCCAGAGATGTAGAGGAAAAGATTGCAAAGATGATTCTGGATAGGAGCGAAAGTAACAGGGTAGATGTACTGGGGGACTTTAACTTTACAAACTTTACAAATATTGACTGGAAAAGTTGTAGTTCGAGTACTTTAGAGGGGTCGGTTTTTGCCCAATGTGTGCAGGATAGACCAACAAGGGGCGAGGCCACATTGGATTTGGTACTGGGTAATGAACCAGGCCAGGTGTAAGATTTGGAGGTAAGTTAGCACTTTGGTGACAGTGACAACAATTCGATTACGTTTACCTTAGCAATGGAAAGGGATAGGTATATACCAAAGGGCAAGAGTTATAGCTGGGGGAAAGGAAATTATGATGCGATTAGGCGAGATTTAGCTGGCATAGGTTGGGAAAGGAAACTGCAGGGGATGGGCACAATTGTAATGTGGAACTTGTTCAAGGAACAGCTACTACGCATCCTTGATAAATATGTACCTGTCAGGCAGGGAGGAAGCAGACGTGTGAGGGAACCGTGGTTTACTAAGGAGGTTGAATCTCTTGTGAAGAGGAAGAAGGAGACATATGTTAAGATGAGACGTGAAGGCTCAGTTAGGGCACTTGAAAGTTACAAGTTAGCCAGGAAGGGCCTAAAGAAAGAGTTAAGACGAGCCAGGAGGGGACATGAGAAGTCTTTGGCAGGTAGGGTCAAGGAAAACCCTAAAGCTTTCTATCGGTATGTCAGGAGTAAAAGAATGACAAGTGTAAGATTAGGGCCAGTCAAGGACAGTAGTGGGAAGTTGTGCGTGGAGTCTGAAGAGATAGGAGAGGCACTAAATTAATATTTTTCGTCGGTATTCACACTGGAGAGGGACAGTGTTGTCGAGGGGAGTACTGAGATGCTGGTTGTTGGACTGGATGGGATTGATGTTCATAAGGAGGAGGTGTTAGCAATTCTGGAAAGGGTAAAATAGATACGTCCCCTGGGGCGGATGGGATTTATCCTGGGATTCTCTGGGAGGCTAGAGAGGAGATTGCAGAGCCTTTGACTTTGATCTTTGTGTCGTCATTGTCGACAGGAACAGTGCCAGAAGACTGGAGGAAAGCAAATGTTGTCCCCTTGTTCAAGAAGGGGAGTAGGGACAACCCTGGTAATTATAGACCGGTGAGCCTTACTTCTGTTGTGGACAAAGTATTGGAAAGGATTATTAGAGATAGGATTTATAATCACCTAGAAAGGAATAATCTGATTCGGGATAGTCCGCACGGTTTTGTGAAGGGTAGGTCGTGCCTCACAAACCTTATTGAGTTCTTTTAGAAGATGACCAAAGAGGTGGATGAGGGTAAAGCGGTTGATGTGGTGTATATGGATTTCAGCAAAGCGTTTGATAAGGTTCCCCATGGTAAGCTTTTGCAGAAAATACGGACACATGGGATTGAGGGTGATTTAGTGGTTTGGATCAGGAATTGGCTAGCTGTAAGAAGACAGAGGGTGGTGGTTGATGGGAAATATTCATCCTGGAGTTCAGTTACTAGTGGTGTACCGCGAGGATCTGTTTTGGGGCCACTGCTGTTTGTCATTTTTATTAATGACCTGGATGAAGGCGTGGAAGGATGGGTTAGTAAATTTGCGGATGACACTGAAGTCGGTGGCGTTGTAGACAGTGCGGAGGGAAGTGGCAGGTTACAGAGGGACATAGATAAGCTACAGAGCTGGGCTGAGAGGTGGCAAATGAAGTTTAATGCGGAAAAGTGTGAGGTCATTCACTTTGGAAGGAATGACAGGAATACAGAGTACTGGGCTAATGGTAAGATACTTGGTAGTGTGGGTGAACAGTGGGATCTGGGTGTCCATGTGCATAGATCCCTGAAAGTTGGCACCCAGGTTGATAGGGTTGTTAAGAAGGCGTACGGTGTGTTAGCTTTTATTGGTAGAGGGATTGAGTTTCGGAGCCAGGAGGTCATGCTGCAACTATTCAAAACTCTGGTGCGGCCGCATTTGGAATATTGCATACAGTTCTGGTCGCCGTATTGTAGGAAAGATG
This sequence comes from Mustelus asterias, assembly GCF_964213995.1. Taxonomy (NCBI): domain Eukaryota; kingdom Metazoa; phylum Chordata; class Chondrichthyes; order Carcharhiniformes; family Triakidae; genus Mustelus; species Mustelus asterias. The sequence continues at coordinate 51,260,219 of NC_135822.1, forward strand.
TGGAAGTGTTGGAAAGGGTGCAGAGGAGATTTACAAGGATGTTGCCTGGTATGGTGGGAAAATCGTATGAGGAAAGGCTGAGGAGCTTGAGGTTGTTTTCGTTAGAGAGAAGAAGGTTAAGAGGTGACTTAATAGGTGCATACAAGATGATCAGAGGATTAGATAGGGTGGATAGTGAGAGCCTTTTTCCTCGGATGGTGATGGCTAGCACGAGGGGACATAGCTTTAAATTGAGGGGTGAGAGAGATATAGGACAGATGTTATAGGTAGGTTCTTTACTCAGAGAGTAATAAAGGCGTGTAATGCCCTGCCTGCAGCAGTATTGGACTCGTCAACATTAAGAGCATTCAAATGGTTATTGGATAAACATATGGATGATATTGGAATAGTGTAGTTTAGAGGGGCTAGAGATTGGTTCCACTGGTCGGCGCAACATCGGGGGCCGAAGGGCCTGTACTGCGCTGTTATGTTCTATGTTCTACCCGCCTGCTCACCGTAACCCTTAATTCCTTTACTGTTCAAAAATGTATCTATCCTTGCCTTAAAAACATTCAATGAGGTAGCCTCAACTGCTTCACTGGGCAGGGAATTCCACAGATTCACAACCCTTTGTGTGAAGATGTTCCTTCTCAACTCAGTCCTAAATCTGCTTCCCCTTATTTTGAGGCTACGCCCCCTAGTTCTAGTTTCACCCGCCAGTGGAAACAACTTCCCTTCTTCTAACTTATCTATTCCCTTCATAATCTCATGTTTATAGAAGGTACCCCCCTCATTCTTCTGAATTCCACTCAGTCTCTCCTCATAAGCCAACCATCTCAACTCCGGAATCAACCGAGTGAATCTCCTCTGCACCCCCTCCAGTGCCAGTAGATACTTTCTCAAGTAAGGAGACAAACTGTACACAGTACTCCAGGTGTGGCCTCACCAGCACTTTATACAGCTGCAACATAACCTCACTGTTTTTAAACTCCATCCCTTTAGCAATGAAGGACAAAATTCCATTTGCCTTTTTAATTACCAGCTGCACCTGCAAACCAACTTTTTATGATTCTTGCATAAGGACACCCAGGTCCCTCTGTATCCCAGATGCTGCAATTTTTACCATTTAAATAATAGTCCATTTTGCTGTTATTCCGACCAAAATGGATGACCTGACATTTACCAACGTTGTACTCCATCTGCCAGAATCGTGTTCAAAAGAATGCTGCCCCTATTTTTTCATTGTGGAAAGTCCGTCTTCATGGGGAATATAAGATTGAGTTCATTCACTTCTTGATTTCCTGCCTCTGCCTTTGGAACGTAATTTACTCCCTCCATCCTTAAACATTGGAAAAATTAACGCCGTTGTCTGCTACCCTGACACATTCCATCTCATCACTACCTGATTTTATTGCTCTCCCAGCCGCTGACTGAGACCCTGCCAGACTATCTGTGACTTCAGTGTTCAGAATCAAGCTGAACTCCATTTCCTGCATAATTGTCAGTGCAGAAATATCAACCCATACATTCGTCTGTTCTAATGTTCTCCTGCTGGGCCCTCCACATTGCCCTTTATCTTCAGCTACTCCAATTCTGCTGCCTTTACTGTGTATCCCACCAGACTCCAGATATCACTGTGTGCTCATAATGGCCCCCAGTCCTCAGATGTCTTTGATTTAAAATTTCCATTCTTCTCGTTTAGGAGTCACAGAATTTGAACCTTTCTTGTAAACGCCAGTCTGAAATTCTCCACTGCTCTGATTCTGGCATTTTACGCAGCCTCTCCTTAACACCCCAGTTGTAACTCGGTGCTGCTATTTCTCAAATCCTATCTAACTCCCCTCTCCTCCTCACTGTGATTTCATACCGGTGATAATTTGAAAAATAAAAACGTTTTGTTTCTGGAATTTGAGTTACTGGGCGGTAAAGATTACATGATTAGATTTTTCACCATTGTTAATGGATCATTCTCCTCACCTGAATTATTTGGATGAAGTCAATGGCAATTTGTCAGTCAATTTTCATTTTAACATTGCTTCTACTTAAATAACTTAAGGATCAGACTCTTCCCCTGCTGTCTGAATTCTGATTTACTGCTGTTTCATTTACTTACACATGGAGAGCAGGAATCTCAACAGATCATAAGGAGGCAAACTGGCCCATCATTCTGCACCAAAGGTTTGAAGGGGTAGCTTACCCAGGTCCATCTTTGGACAATGGAAACAGGAGCACCTGCAGGAAACCCACGCAGACATGGGAAGAAAGTGCAAACTCCACACACACAGTCACCCAAGGCCAGGATCAAACCGAGGTCCCCAACAAGCTGTGAGGCAGCAATGCTAACAACTGTGCCACCGTGCGGCTAGGAGTAGGCTGTTCAGCCCCTCGAGACTGACCGCACTTTAATAACGCCATGTCTGATTTAATGAACGACTACAATCGGCAGACTTCCTCTCCCCGATACCCAGCACCCCTTTCTTACCAAGACTCCATCTACTTCTCGGCTCCCACCACCGCTTCAGTAAAAGAGTTCCAAAGACCCTTCCAGAGAAAAAAAGTTCCCCCATCTCATCAGGATTTCCCAGTAAATCACACCTGAGGCAGCAGGAATTAACTGTGTTGAAAAAAGTGGGTCATATTTTCAATCAGTAATTGGATGTCATGTTGGACACTGAAGGACAGACAACAAATCACATTAAAATATTGCAGATTCTCAGTGATTCCTCACTCTCGGTGAAATATATTTTAGATTTCTAGTTTAGTTCATTCACATTTGTTTGTTAGTGATTGGAATGAGGTGTGAAGTGAATTTGCAGTTATCATATTCATAATGGATCAGGACCTGGCTCAGTGATTGCTTTCTGACCTAAAAACAACTGGGAAATCCCATCACTGAGCTGATCCTTTCCTTCTCATTCTCAGTGTTTATCTTTCACTCTGCATCTCATTATTCTTCATTATTATTCTTCACACAAAGTCACTGAGCTCGTGGAGAAGGGAAACCGGGCGGACAGTTCCGAACTTCTCCGAAATCTGGTGATGGAAAAAGGATCTCGGGCTCGAAGGGTGATGTGGGAATCCTTTGTGAAAATGCGTGATGGAGTCCCAAAGCTGGATAAGATACTGAAAGAAATACAGGAGCTTGGTCCGGTAAAATCACAGTGAATTCAATTTCCCATTTAAACAGTGCCGATATTACTGTAATATTACACAGAGCTGATGTCATGAAAGTTCATTTATTTAAACAGGTGCTGATTCGTTTGATTATATGAACATCGCACATGGTTTATCTGAATTACCCAGTCACCTGGAAGGTAAGGGAGGAAATGGAGAATATAAACTATTCCACTTCTGAGAATCTGAATGATTGATTGGAGCCTTTGTTTCAGAGATTGTGAAAATCTGGGATACTGAAAATTAAAGACTGTGGAAATTGTGTCGAGCATGATTCGGTTTTGTCCTTGATCCTCAATTAGACAGAGCTTCTAATTACAATACATATGATTTGTCTTTTTTTTTCAAAATGTGGCCATTTCATCTTTTCACTTAATCCAGCTGTTAATTGCTATTACTTCTGAAGTCTTATACACACCTTGCAGATTCCCGGTACCGTGTGAATCTCAGGACAGAGCTCCTGTGTGCCTGGATGTTCTGGGCTCACAGTAAAGAGTCGGGCCTTGAGCCAGATGTAAAGGGTTCGCTGCACCTGACAAATCATTCCCATCATAAACATATCAAATTAGTGCGCAACAAAATCCCAGATGGACAATCAAGCCGAGCCCAGACCACCAGGGCTCAGTGTTCAGAGGCGGAGATGTTTACTGATGACTGTACAATGTTCTGTAATATTCACAACTCCTCAGATATTGAAGCAATTCATGTCCAAATGCAGCAAATTCTGGAAAATCTACGTTTGATCTGAAGGTTACATGTAATGCTCGCATCACACATGTCCCAGGCAATAACTATCTCCAACAAGAGTGGATTCAACCATCGCCCCTTGATAGTCAATGGCATTACTGTTTGCTATGATATGATGCGATTAGGCAAGATATGATGTGATCTGTGGATAGGCCGACAAGAGGTGAGGCCACATTGGATTTGGTACTGGGAAATGAAACGGGCCAAGTGTTAGATTTGGTTGTGGGAGAGAACTTTGGAGATAGTGACCACAATTCGGTGTCTTTTGTTATTGCAATGGAGAGGGATAGGGCCGTACGGCAGGGCAAGGTTTACAATTGGGGGAGAGGTAATTATGATGCGATTAGGCAAGAATTAGGGGGCATAAGATGGAAACAGAAACTGTCAGGGAAAGGCACTAATGAAAAGTGGAACTTTTTCAAGGAACAAATACTGGGTGTCCTTGATAGGTATGTCCCTGTCAGGCAGGGAGGAAATGGCCGAGTGAGGGAACCATGGTTCACGAAAGAGGGGGAATGTCTTGTGAAAAGGAAGAGGGAAGCTTATGTAGGGATGAGGAAACAAGGTTCAGATGGCTCGATTGAGGGTTACAAGTTAGCAAGGAATGAGATGAAAAAGGGGCTTAGGAGAGCTAGAAGGGGACATGAGAAGTCCTTGGCGGGTCAGATCAAGGAAAACCCCAAGGCTTTTTACTCTTATGTGAGGAATAAAAGAATGACCAGGGTGAGGTTAGGGCCGGTCAAGGACAGTAGTGGGAACTTGTGTATGGAGTCAGTAGAGATAGGCGAGGTGATGAATGAATACTTTTCTTCAGTGTTCACCAAGGAGAGGGGCCATGTTTTTGAGTAAGAGAAGGTGTTACAGGCTAATAGGCTGGAGGAAATAGATGTTCGGAGGGAGGATGTACTGGCAGTTTTGAATAAACTGAAGGTCGATAAGTGCCCTTGGCCTGATGAAATGTATCCTAGGATTCGTTGGGAGGCAAGGGATGAGATTGCAGAGCCTTTGGCTTTGATCTTTGGGTCCTCACTGTCCACGGGGATGGTGCCAGAGGACTGGAGAGTGGCGAATGTTGTTCCTCTGTTTAAGAAAGGGAATAGAAATGACCCTGTTAATTATAGACCGGTGAGTCTTACTTCGGTGGTTGGTAAATTGATGGAAAAGGTCCTCAGGGATGGGATTTACGACCATTGAGAAAGATGCGGATTAATCCAGGATAGTCAGCACAGATTCGTGAAGGGCAAGTCGTGTCTCACAAATTTGATTGAATTTTTTGAGAAGGTAACTAAGTGTGTTGATGAAGGTAGGGCAGTTGATGTCATATACATGGATTTTAGTAAGGCGTTTGATAAGGTCCCCCATGGTCGGCTTATGATGAAAGTGAGGAGGTGTGGGATAGAGGGAAAGTTGGCCGATTGGATAGGTAACTGGCTATCTGATCGAAGACAGAGGGTGGTGATGGATGGAAAATTTTCGGACTGGAGGCAGGTTGCGAGCGGAGTGCCACAGGAATCAGTGCTTCGTCCTCTGCTCTTTGTGATTTTTATTAATGACTTCGAGGAGGAGGCTGAAGGGTGGATCAGTAAATTTGCTGATGACACCAAGATTGGTGGAGTAGTGGATGAGGTGGAGGGCGGTTGTAGTCTGCAAAGTGACATAGATAGGATGCAAAGCTGGGCTGAAAAATGGCAAATGGAGTTTTACCCTGATAAATGTGAGGTGATTCATTTTGGTCGGACTAATTTAAATGTGGATTACAGGGTTAAAGGTAGGGTTCTGAAGACTGTGGAGGAACAGAGAGAGCTTGGGGTCCATATCCACAGATCTCTAAACGTTGCCACTCAAATGGATAGAGCTGTGAAGAAGGCCTATAGTGTGTTAGCTTCTTTAACAGGGGGTTGGAGTTTAAGAGCCGTGGGGTTATGCTGCAACTGTACAGGACCTTGGTGAGACCACATTTGGAATATTGTGTGCAGTTCTGGTCACCTCACTATAAGAAGGATGTGAAAGAGCTGGAAAGAGTGCAGAGGAAATTTACCAGGATGCTGCCTGGTTTGGAGGGTAGGTCTTATGAGGAAAGGTTGAGAGAGCTCGGGCTGTTCTTTCGGGGGCTGAGGGGAGACTTTATAGAGGTTTATAAAATGATGAAGGGGACAGATAGAGTGAACGTTCAAAGACTATTTCCTCGGGTGGATGGAACTATTACAAGGGGGCATAACTATAGGGTTCGTGGTGGGAGATATAGGAAGGATATCAGAGGTAGGTTCTTTACACAGAGAGTGGTTGGGGTGTGGAATGGACTGCCTGCAGTGATAGTGGAGTCAGACACTTTAGGAACATTTAAGCGGTTATTGGATAGGCACATGGAGCACACCAGGATGATAGGGAGTGGGATAGCTTGGTTTCTTGGTTTCAGATAAAGCTCGGCACAACATCGTGGGCCGAAGGGCCTGTTCTGTGCTGGACTGTTCTATGTCCTATATCCCCAACTATCAACATCCTGAGGATTGCCATTGACCAGAAACTGAACTGGTCTAGACATATAAATCGTGTGACTACAACAACAGGTCAACTGCTAAGAATTCTAAGGCATGTATGTCATCTCTTACTCCCCGAAAACATTTCACCGTCTACAAGTCAGAAGTGTGATGGAATTTTCTGCCCTCACCTGGGTAAGTGCAGCTCCAATGACACGCATGGAATTCCTCACATCCGGTTTAAAGTAGACTGCTTGATTAATACCTGCCCACAAAAATTATCCCCTCCACCAATGAGGAAAAATGACAGCAGTGTGTACCATCCACAAGATGCACTGCCGAACACAGTGAGGCTGCTGAGACAGCTCTTTCCAAACTCATGACTGCTGCCATCCAGAGGATCCAGAGCAGCAGTCACAGGGGAACATCTGTTTTCCTCCAAGTCACTCACCACCCTGACTTGGAAATATCTCTCTGTCCGTTCAAAAAACAAGGAACAAAAAAAAGTACAGCGCAGGAACAGGCCCTTCGGACCTCCAAGCCTGCGTCTGATGTCTGCAGAAACTAAAACCGTATGTACTTAGGGAGTCCGTATCCTTTAAATCCTATCCTATTCACGTATTCGTCCAGTTGTTCCTTAAATGCTGCAAATGTACCTGCTCCCATCACGACCCCAAGCAGCACGTCACGGACCACCACCCTCTGTAAAAAAAAACTTGCCTCGCACATCTTCTCTAAACTTTTCCCCACGCATCTTAAACCAATATCCCCCAGTACTTGACTTTTCTACCCTCGGCAAGAGCATCTGACTACCCACTCTGTCCATGCCATTCATCATCTTGTAAACCTCTATCAGGTCGCCTCTCAACATCTGATGTTCCAGTGAGAGCAAACCGAGTTTATCCAACCCCTCCTCATAGCTAATACCCTCCTCACCAGGCAACATCCTGGTAAACCTCTTCTGTACCCTCTCCAAAGCACCCACTTCCCTCTGGTAGAGTGGCGACCAGAATTGTACACAATATACTAAGTGAGGCCTAACTAAGTTTCTGTACAACTGCAGCATGACCTGCCAATTTTTATACTCAATGCCCTGATCGATGAAGGCATGCATGCCATATGCTTTCTTGACGACCTTATCCACCCGCGTTGCCACTTTCAGTGATTGGTGGACATGTACACCCAGATCTCTCTGCCTGTCAATATTCTTAAAGGTTCTACCATGTACTGTATAATTCCCACATGCATTGGACCTTCCAAAATGCATTATCTCACACTTGTCTGGATTAAACTCCATTTGCCATTTCTCCGCCCATGTATTTTGCTGTATCCTCTGACAATCTTCTTCGATACCCGCAACTCCACCAATTTTTGTGTCGTCTGCGAACTTGCTAATCAGGCCAGTTACATTTTCCTCCAAATCATTTATTTCTACCAGGAACAACTAAGGTCCCAGGACCGATCCCTGTGGAACAGTGTAGTCACAACCTTCCAGTCAGAAAAGTACCCCTCTACTGCTGTCCTCTGCCTTCTATGGCCAAGATGTGGAGATGCTGGCGTTGGACTGGGGTAAACACAGTAAGAGTTTTAACAACACCAGGTTAAAGTCCAACAGGTTTATTTGGTAGCAAATACCATTCGCTTTCGGAGCGCTGCTCCTTCGTCAGACGGAGTGGAAATCTGCTCTCAAACTGGGCACAGGGACACAAAATGTTTCTATGGCCAAGCCAGTTCTGTATCCATCTTGCCAGCTATACTCTGATTTTAAACCTTAAACCTATCATTGCCAATGGATGAAAATCCTGGAGCTCTCTCCATATCAGCATTGTGAGTGTAACTACACGAAGTAGACTGCAGCTCATGAGCACCTTTTCACAGGACAATAAATGGTGGCTTAATGTAATGACTCGGGAAGCCAGATTGAAAAGGAACATACTTTATAACATAATGCCAAGTAAAACAACTACCCGATGTGTGTGCACACATTAGTCCATGGCCAGTCAACCTCGCCTGCACATCTTTGGACTGTGGGAGGAAACCGAAGTACCTGGAGGAAACCCACGCAGATATGGGGAGAACATGCAACTCCACACAGTCACCGGAACACCGGAATTGAACCTGGGTTCCTGGCACTGTGAGATAGAATTGCTAACCACTGTGCCACCGTGCTGCCCCCAGTAACACCAAGCTCTTTTCCCCTCTCACTCTGCCTCGATTATTCCCGATAAATGATGCTCCTCTTCAACATTGGCTCGCCAACTACATATGAGACACGTTTATCTTAATGGAACACTGTTTGCCCATGTGTACTCACTGCACTCGCTTGCATGCATATTTTTTCATATGATTGTTTTCTACGGCGTTAATCATTCCATAAATATTTTCATTGCCAAATTTATTGTACACCTAATACTCTACTGCTGCTCCCAGTTTGTTCCATCTTGTTCACCTCATGAATGCAGAGTAACGTGTCGGACTAATTCTCAGGGAAGTTCGTTTGCAACATGTCTTCAAACTGAACCACATATTTTAATCACTTAAGATTTAATCATGACATTGAGGACAATTCCAAATCCAGGCTTTCTAATTTCCACTGACACAACCACATTCTCTCAAAGAGACCTTGTGTGAGGAATCTTTTCAGTCTCGAGTGACAATGCCCACTGGATTCCCTCCTCCAGCGGTAGACTCACTTTCTCAATAAACTCCAGCACAATCTATTTTTTTGTAGAATGTGTGTTGTGAATTTCTAGCTGTCTCTCCCTTTTCCCAGTGATATTAAAGAATATCTTATATTTTCCCTTGCATCATCCACTCAACAATATACATCAGGCTGAAAAGCGTGCAGGTTGCTAACTCTGATTTACCCCATGGCTGAGTGAGAGACAGGGAGGACAGCGATCAGGGCTGATCATGAGGGTGGGGAGGGGGGATCAGTCTGCTGGGGGGAGTGGAGGGGGATCGGGGTGGGGAGGAAGGACGATGCTGGCCTGGGTGTGTTCCACTCACCTGAAGAAGGGGCTTAGAGCTTCGAAAGCTTGTGTGGCTTTTGCTACCAAATAAACCTGTTGGACTTTAACCTGGTGTTGTTAAACTTCTTACTGTGTTTACCCCAGTCCAACGCCGGCATCTCCACATCGTGTTCAGGGGGCCGGCGATCGGGCCACCGGCAGTGTGGGGCCACTACGCATGCGCCGATCACTGCACGCACAGTGGTCGCTCAGCGCTTTGCTGCCAGCCTTTCCAGCCGGAATATCAGCCCTGCTGATTTTCAACGCGATTCACGCCAGTGCACTCTCCAGTGCACAGATTGTGGGAGATTCATTTTGAAACTCCCGCTGAAAAATCCAGCATGAATTACTCCAGTTTTTACACGAATTCGACAACTCGATTCTTTTTGGGAGAATCGCCTCCAATATGTTATAGAAATATTGGAATTAAGTGATGATCTGAAACTTTAAGTGGAAATTAATCATTGTCAAACAAGGTTTCCAAAAACTCAATTTTATTTCCTGCTCAAACCTTAACTGATACTGCAAAATACATCTCTTAAATCAGCAAAGACAGTGTCTTAATGCAACTAACATTTTCTCTCTGTTCTAATTGAAGATCTTCAACAGAAACACAAGGAGACATTCCGGGTACAAACTGAAACACTGAGAATGAACACTATCCTAATAAAGGAGAAGGTTAAGATTTTCCAACTGGTTGATCGATACGCTGAGCTAACGGTTATTACTACTGTTCGAGATCGGACACTTGTAGAACATGAACTGCTGGCAAGAGGACGAGACCTTGAAGAATGGAGAGAGAAACATCTCTGGAGAGAATTGGAAAAAATCCGAACTGATCAATTCTTCCAGAGCAGTTTTTCCCAGAGAAAATCCAATTCTGGGAATTCAGCAGCAGTGAGCAGAGTCCCGGGAATTGGCAAAAAAACAACAATGGTCCAAAAGATTGTTTGTGATTGGGCCCCTGGGAAAATAGACCCACACTTTCAATTTGTTTTCAGTTTTAAATTCCGGGATGTGAACACTGTTAACTGGAGAATAAACCTGAGGAATCTGATACTGTTTTTCTACCCTTACTTTGGGAATATTCTGGGAGAGCTCTGGAAGAGCCCAGAAGGAGTGCTGTTTATATTCGATGGTTTGGATGAATTCAAGGACAGTACTGATTTTGCTGACAATCGGAGAAATACAGAACCTCAGTCCATGTGCACAGACCCCGAATGCTGGTGTGAAGTGTCTGACATTGTGTACAGTTTAATACAGCACAAGCTGCTCCCAGGATGTTCAGTGCTAGTGACCAACTGCGCCACTGCGTGACATTTATTGGAAGAGGCTGAGAGCAGTGTCTGGGCTGAAATCCTGGGATTTGTTGGTGATGAACAGAGAATATTTCAACAAGTTTTTTGAAGATAAGACGGTGGCAGTGGCTGTTTCCAAACATGTGGAGGAGAATGAGATCCTATACACCATGTGCTACAATCCTTCCTTCTGCTGGATCCACGGTCTGTCACTGGGTCCCTTCTTTACACAAAGAGACAGGAAACAGCAGCAAGTTCCCAAGACCATCACCCAACTATATTCCTACTATATTTACAACATTCTGAAAAACCATGGCCGAGAGATTGAAAACCCTCGTGATGTGTTACTGAAGCTCGGTCAGATGGCCTTCACAGGAGTCTCCAAGGAAAAGACTGTGTTTAGAAATGAAGATTTGATTGAGTACAATCTGCAACCTTCCCAGTTCCTGTCTGGGTTCCTGATGGAACTTTTGGGGAGTGATGATTCTGCCCAGAGGTGTGGTTTACACATTCCCACACCTCACCATCCAAGAGTTTGTAGCTGCGCTCACACAATTCCTGACTCCAGATCCCAGGGAGATCGGGAAACTCCTCAGTGAAGCCCACAGCGAGGAAGATGGGTGATTTGAAATATTTCTCCGTTTTGTTGCTGGTCTCTCCTCCCCACAGTCAGCTCGACCCCTGAAGGAGTTTCTGGGTCCAGTTCTTCATCAAACAACCTGCCAGATGATTGACTGGATGAAGGAGAAGGTTGAAGCACAGATTGGGAACATGGGGAGTGAAACTGGGAAAAGGAAACTCTTGAACACATTTCACTATCTGTTTGAGTCTCAGAATAAACTACTGACTCAGAACACAGTGGGATCTGTGGAAACACTTTCATTTAGTGGATTGTTACTGACCCCAGTTGACTGTGCGGTCCTGCCTCATGTCACTGGATTCTGTGATGCAATAAAACATCTCGATCTACAGCGATGCTATATCAGTGTGAAGAACTCCAGCAGCTGGGATCCGTTCTGCACAAATGTCAGGAGTTGAGGTAACTGTTTGGTCTGAGCTGATATTTTAATTGTTGAGGAGCCATTTCCTTCAAAATAAAACAGAGGCAGGTTAAGGAAGTCAAGAGGGAAACAATGTCCAGTGGTCACAGGGATAGGAGAGGAAACTGGCACAAAGTCAATCCTGATTTGAGAGCAGATGCAGAGATGATGAGCTGATTGACCTCCTTCTGAATCCATAAAAAAATCTGTGAATCTATGATGAAACTACAGCAGATCAAGAAGGCAAATTCTCGTGGGCAAATAGGCACAGGCAATAAATGCTGGCATAACTGGCGATGTTCGCATTCCTTGAATGAATATAAAGATTCCTGGGAGAAATTTTAAATAAATAGAAGTGTAAAGGCCTTCCTATAAACTGAAAAAAGGATATTTCACTCTCGCAATAGAAAATATCTGATTATTTATGATGCTATAAAGAATTTAGTTCCTCTTCTGTTCAGTGCAGCTGAGTTAATGGTTAATTATTATCAGGATTATTTTCCTGCGCTCTGCCTCTGTTATGTATTATAGTTGGTGTGTGTTATATCAGAACAATTCCCTTTACAAATCACGTGGTGATCACAAGTGACATCATCAGTTAGGGTTGCGGTGGAGGTTCAGTCTTGTATTAAACCTTACGGTGTCGAGTTATGAAAATAAACCTTCCTGTTAAATTACAACGCACGAGTTTTTATGTACCATGGTTCCGACTGCAGCCTTGTAAAAGGCCCAGTATAAAATAGCTTCCATCTTAATTCCAGGTAGTGCATTCCAGACCTGAACCACTCGCTGTGTGTGAATAAAAATCCTTTTTTTCCACATTTCATTTGTTTCTTTTGCAAATCACTTTAAATCTTGTTATTGATCCTTGTACAATTTCTTGCTACCTGCTCTGTCCAGCACCCGCATTATTTTGAACAATTCTATCAAATCTCCTCTTAGCATTCTTCCCTCCAAGAAGAACGGTCCCAACCTCTCCAATCGATCCTTTTAACTGAAGGTTCTCACCCCTGTAACCAACCTTGTAAACCTCTTCAGCACCCTCTCCAATCTGTTCTTCCTAAAGAATGTGTGCCTTCCGAATGAATGACACCCAGAACTGAGATCTAACTGGTGTATTTTACAGGTTCAGCACAGCCTCCTTGCTCTTGTACTCTATGCCCTATTGACAATGTTATGATCCCAGCTGACTACTGGACAGTCAGGTCAAAGAGCAGAACTCCAGCGCAGTAGATCATAACTTTTTTTTTATGATTTAGAGATGTAGATGAACAGAATAACAAGGTTGTCGATTAACTTTTAATAAAATACTAAAACCTTTATTTTTAAAAATTTGCACGACTACTTCACCCCATCTAACTTCACAGATGGATGCAGATCAGTAAAGATGACACAAAATGCTCTAATGTTCTCAGTAAGTACACAGTCCATGTAAATCAACAAGCCAACTGTAGTCAGATACACAGCACTCTGAAACTAAGTGACAGATTCCACCCAAAGTAACTTGAGTGGATTCTTCATTAAATCCCCCAAATGTTTGTCACGCTGTGAAAAAACAAGTCCCACTTCCACACCAGTGTCTCTAAACTCCACTCTCAGAAAACAGGCTTTGGAAGATTTCCCCAAACAACACTTTTTCTCAGATGCCTTCACCAAGGATCCCCCTCCAATATTTCAATGTGTCCTTTCATTCTTCCTCGATACCTAGCCATGCCAACAGTACACCAGTGCTTCATAGGTTGTATGAAGGTATCACCAACTTCAGGATTACATCAGATGTCTGGATTCTCATTCGCAAACTTTACCATGTCTGCACCTTGCAGCTCTGTCTTGAACTGGGAGCCTCTATCTGCCTCCCTCTTCAATTTCAGAGAGCAGTAGCTGGTTCAGATTCCAGTTCTTTGTCCCTTTGACTTCTGTCTTCCTGGCACTCCTCTTTTCCTCCTTGGTTTCTGACGGTTACTTATCTTCTGGGACCTGCTTTTTGAATCCCTGCGCTGTCCTGTCTGTACTGGCAGCCTCTGTGAACACCGTCTTGCTTCTTGGGTTAACTGGTTCCAACTGAACCAAAGTGCTTCTATCCTTCAGTTTGGCTCTGAAAATAAGCAACAGTTTTTTAACCTCTATAACTGTTTCAAAGTTGAAAAGTTATATCAGGGAAAAGCGTGGATCCCAATATCGACCAGAAGGCTTCTCCAGGACCAACATCCTCCAGCCTGAAAAATATCCATTGACCATTCCTCCTTGTTCATCCAGTGTTTTTATTCACGTTGCTACTTTCCCTTTTGTTCCATGAGTTTTTGCCACAAGTCTGTTGTGTGTCACTGTGTCAAATGATTTTTGAATGCCTATGTACACCACATCAACAGCAGCACCGTCATCGACCCTTTCTGTTGCTTCCTCCAATTTACAGCATTATAAAGGTAGTCCCAAACGGCAGTTTCTTAACGGCCAATGAACTTAGATTTCCTCTGCGTCACTATCAGACCATTCTCCTTTTCAACTCAGTGTGGACTGGTTCAAAGTAGCTGCGTGATCCACTGCGTGATCCAATGCCCCTCCACCTTCATAGTAGCTGCATGATCCACTGCCCCTCCACCTTCAGAGAAGCTGCATGATCCACTGCCCCTCCACCTTCATTGTAGCTGTATGATCCACCGCCTCTCCAACTCCCAGCTAAGTTGAACACGTCTGTTCCAGCCTGGAGACAGACTGGACTGAATTGGATTACCCATTCTTCTAGATTGTGGTTCCTGCCTCCTGGTCCTCTCTTCACACATTCCAACAAACTGAGATAGCTGCAAATTAAACCCGTTCCCATTGCTTGGAAAGCAGCTATGCTCACTATCATATCACCATCACTGCATGCAGGGACTCTTGTGGTGTAAGTGCACCCACAATGCCGTTAGCTGGAGAGTGCCAGGATTTTGACCCAGTCACTGTGAAGGAACGGCGATATATTTCCATGCCAGAATGTTGTGCATCGTGGAAGGGAACTTCCAGGGGGTAATGTTTCCATTCATCTGCCGCCCTCGTCCTTCTAGGGGTAGAAATCATAAGTTTGGAAGGTGCTCTGTAACGGACCATGGTGAGTTGCTGCACTGCATTTTGTAGATGGTGCACACTATTAACTCTGTACCTGTGTGCTGGAAAGAGTGAGTGTTGAAGTTAATGGGTAGAGTGCCAATCAAACAAGCTGGATGGTGGTGAGCTTCTTGAATCTGGAGCTGCAGTCATGCAGCCAATTGGATAGTATTCAATCAAATTTCTGACGTGTCTTGTCGATGTTGGAAATGTTTTGGGAAGCCAAGAGGTGAGTTACTCTGTGCAGAATTCCTGGCCTTTAACCTTCACTTATAGCCGCAGTATTGATCTGGCTAATCTGTGTCTGATCAATGGTAACAACCAGGATGCTGAAAGTGGGGGATTCAGGAGGATGATAATGCCATTGAATGGAGAGGGAGATGATTGGATTCACTCTTGTTTGAGATGGTCATAGCCTGGCACTTGTCAGCCTTTCCCAGAATATTTCCAATTTTTGTTGCATTTGTACACGTCCTGCTTCACTATCTTGAGGAGTGAGGAATGGTGCTGAAAGTTGTGCAGTCATCAGCGACCATCCCCACTTCTGACTTTATTATGGGAGAGATGTCATTGATAAAGCAGCTGAAGATGGTTGTGGCTTAGGTCACTCCCCTGAGAAATTCCTGCTGTGATGTCCTGAAGATGGTGTGACTGACCTCCAACAACCACAACTATCTTCCTTTGTTCTGGTATTACTCCAACCGGCAGAGTTTTTCTCTCATTTCCATTGACTTCAGTTTTTCTCTGGCTCCTTGATGCTCCATATGGTCATTTGCTGCCTTGATGTCAAGGGCAGTCACTCTCATTTCACATCCTTTGTTCAGCTCTGTTGTCCGTGTTTGCATCAAGGCTGTAATGAGGTAGGGAGCTGAGTGACCCTGACTAAGCACAAGCTCAGAGTCAGCAAGCAGGTTATTGTTAATTCAGTGCCATTTGATAGTATTGAAGACACCGTCCATTTCTGTGTTGATGATCGAGGGTAGACTGATGGAGTGGTAACTGGACAGATTGGATTTGTTCTGTTTTTTGTGTACGGTCATACCTGGGCAATTTCCCACTATTTTGCCAGTGTTAAAGCTGTACTGGGACAGCTTGGCTCGGAACAAAGCAACTTCTGGAGCACAAAGCTTCAGTACAATTGCTGGAATATTGTTAAGAGCCATGATCTTTGCAGTATCCAGTACCTTCAGCTGTTTCTTGACATCATATGGATTGAATCGAGTTGGCTGAAGACTGATATCTGTGATGCTGGGGACCTCGGTATGGTTCAGCCATTGAAGTTAGTTACAAATATTTGAGCTATATCTTTTGCACTGATGTGCTAGTCTCCTCCATCATGAGGATAGGAATATTGTGGAGCCTCCTCCTTCTGTTACTTCATCGTCCACTACCATTCACAACCAAATGTGGTAGGACTGTAGAACTTCGATCTAAGCCGAGGCAACCAGAATTTCTTGAATGAGGAAACCTGCTGCTGGAAACTGCCAGACAAACTGTCAGTGATATGAAACAGGATTTTCTGATAGATCCTCAAAAGGGAAATGACTATCGGGAAGAGAGAACTCCCGGGAATTCCCGAAAACAGAACACTATCCATACCTGCAGAAAATGTAGAGCCTGTTTAATGTGGAATATAGTGGGAGACACCCCTCCATTATAAACTAATCAAACAGGAATATTTCAGCTTTCTAATGGGAGAATAATCTTTCCTTGTTGTATAAAATCTGGATCTTACAGCAACATTTAGCACAGTTTCACACTTTAAATCACCCTGAGATATTTGACAGATTAATCTAATATCAAGAGTTAAGAAGTACAGGGAATCCTGAGGGATCCACTCTCAAAGCTTTATCATTTAACTCTCACTAACTTGTACAATTCTCATAAAATCCTGGATTTATGTAGCAGCAGAAATGATTTGAATTTCCAGAAACTTGGCAGTTTCTGAGATTCAGGACGGTAATTCTGATGATCAGGAAATGAAACCAGACTGAGGGACATGTTTAAAAATTACTTGCTTGTTCACAAGACGTGGGCATCTCTCTGGCTAGACCAGCATTTATTGCCCATCCCTAATTATCGTCACCTTCTCGAGGGCCATTAGCAGTGGGAAATAAATGCTGGTCTACCAGCGACACCCATATCCTATGGACAATTAAACACAAATATATATTTTGCGAGGTGTCATAGAACATAGAAGAGTACAGCACAGAACAGGCCCTTCGGCCCACGATATTGTGCCGAGCTTTATCTGAAACCAAGATCAAGCTATCCCACTCCCTATCATCCTGGTGTGCTCCATGTGCCTATCCAATAACCGCTTAAATGTTCCTAAAGTGTCTGACTCCACTATCACTGCAGGCAGTCCATTCCACACCCCAACCACACTCTGCGTAAAGAACCTACCTCTGATATCCTTCCTATATCTCCCACCACGAACCATATAGTTATGCCCCCTTGTAATAGCTCCATCCACCCGAGGAAATAGTCTTTGAACGTTCACTCTATCTATCCCCTTCATCATTTTATAAACCTCTATTAAGTCTCCCCTCAGCCTCCTCCGCTCCAGAGAGAACAGCCCTAGCTCCCTCAACCTTTCCACATAAGACCTACCCTCCAAACCAAGCAGCATCCTGGTAAATTTCCTCTGCACTCTTTTCAGCGCTTCCACATCCTTCTTATAGTGAGGTGTCCAAGTGGTTTTCACCAGTCGGCAAACCAGTGATAGTGAATTGTTCAATATTTTTCATTGCTGATTATTTTCTTTTCTATTTAACTAAAAGGACAATTGGTTAAGGTGTAGTATTGTAACTTGAGTCAGTTCCCCACTGGTGCTAAGTTTCTGACACAAAAATAAGCCCAGTTTCTTCTTCCTGGTGAAAATTCAGCTGATTTTAATGTGTTTCTCACTCTCTCCATTTAGTTTGGATCACAACGTGAGAGGTTGAGGAGTGAAACTACTGTCTGCGGCTCTGAGGAATCCAGACTGCAAAATACATGTACTGAGGTAAGGATCAGACTGTGTGAGATTGTTTATAATAATTGGATATAATAATAGTGTAAATTATCATCAGTGTCAGTAATAGTGTCATTAATAAACACTGCACACAATCATTCCTGTCAGTATTGGTGTTACTGTTAAACATCACGGATTTACTCTGATTCCTGTAACCTTTGTCGGAGGGTAAGAGCCTCAGATATTCTCACCTCTGCACTCAGTACAAACCAGTCACTGATCTGCCTGAACCTGAGTTACAATAAACTGAGATTCAGCAGTGAAAGCTTCAACTAATCATTTATAGTTGTTCTCAAAAACATTAATCAGAATAAAAAATATGGACAAAACAATTAAATGCTTCTAGAAATACCATTTATCGGAGGTCACATGTTCAAAATAGTTAATTTGTCATTCAGATTATAGATGTTTAAGTCTGTAAATTTCTCAGTTGAATTAAAAATAGAAAATTGCTGTATATTGGTAAGACAGTTAACCAATGACATTGGAATTTGATGAGTTGCATCCCGAGGGATCCACTCTCGATTTAGTGTTAAACGAAGCTTAAGGATCACTTTTTAAAAAAAGGCAGAGATGGAGGTGGAGAGGATTAGGAAGGGAATTCCAGAGATTACAACCCAGGAGCTCTTATACCCCAGGAGGCGGGACAGTAAGTTACAATGAGGAAATCAGAACCTTACAAATGGAGCTAGATAGGTTAGGAGAGTGGGCCAAAATGTGGCAGATGGCGTTTAATGTGTATAAGTGAGAGGTTAAGCATTTTGCTTGGAAAAATGGGAAGGGAGACTTCAGGGTGCTCCGGTGCAGAGGAATATGGGTGTCCTCGTTCATGAGTCACAGAAAACTAGCATGCAGGTACAGCAGATAATAACGAAAGTGAATGGAATGTTGGAATTGATAGCTAAAGGAATAGAATACAAAGGTAAGGAAGGAAGTATTGTTGCAACTATACAAGGCATTGGTGAGGCTGCACCTGGAGTATTGTGCACAGTTTTGGTCCCCTTATTTGAGGAAAGATGAAGTGGCATTGGAGGCAGTTCAGAGGAGGTTCACGAGATTGATTTCAGAGATGAGGGGTTTGTTGTAAAAAGAAGATTGAACAGTTTAGGCCCAGACTCTCTGGAATTTAGAAGAATGAGGGAAGTTGAAATTGAAGTATAGAAGATGATAAAAGGTATGGATAAAGTAAACGTGGAGTGGATGCTTCCGCTGGTGGGGCATTGCAGGATGAGAGATCATAGTCTTAGGATAAGGGGGAGCAAATTTAAAACAGAGTTGAGGAGAAACTTCTTCGACCAAAGGATTGTGAATCTGTGGAATTCGCTACCCCAAAGTGCGGTGGATTGTGGGACAGTGAGTAAATTTAAGGAGAACTTAGACAGATTTTTAATTGGTAATGTGTTGAAGGGTTATGGGGAGAAGGCAGGAAAATGGGGTTGAGGAGCCTATCATCCGTGACCAATGGGGGAGTGGGCTGAATGGCCTAATTCTACTCCTATATCTGATGAACTTAGGAGCTCAAGGCTCAGCTCAGCTGCGATTGGTAATAATCACAGTATAGAATAGTCGGAATTATATCCCTATTAATAATGGACAGTGTTTTTCACACACATAATGAGACTAAAAGTACTGTTACCATAAATATTTGTGTTATTAGCAACACTGTCCACTATTAATAGACACATAATCAGCTTGGCAGCAAAGTTAAAGCCATGAAATAAAAGAGACGAAGGCAGCATGGATATGAAGTTATCTGTGAGACAGACAGGAGTGGTGAACTGTAATCTTTCAGTTCGAGGAAGCTTACAGTGGCTTTCCCCAGCAATCAGTAGAGTGTTACTATGGCTAGTTGTCTTTAAATATCTTCACAAATTAGACTTGGGTGTCTCTAAAAATGAGACGTGAACCTGGTGAACTTACAGCACACGGCCATTTGCGGACCAGACAGTAGAAACAGCATATGATAGACCAAGGTCAATCATACCAAAACCAATGGATCAGATCAGAGATCTGCAGTCTTGCCATATCCAGTCATCAATAGTGTTAGACATGCCACAAATGTTGGACACACCGCTAACATTATGCGACACAGTGACAGAGCAGGTAGCAATGCTGCCTCACCGCGCCAGGGACCAGGGTTCAATTCCCACCTTGGGTGACTGTATGTGTGGAGTTTGCACGTTCCCCCAGTGTCTGTGTGGGTTTCCTCCACGTGCACCAATTTTCTCCCACAGTCCAAAGATGGGCAGGTTCGGTTGATTGGCTATGCAAAGTTGTCCCTTCGTGTCTCAAGATGTGTAGGTTCGGGGGATTAGTGGGCCATATATGAAGAGTTACAGAGATAGGGCCTGAGTAGAATATTCATTCGTAGAGTTGGTGCAGACTCGATGGGTCAAGTGGGCCACTGGATCAGCAAGCCATCCACCAACTTCAACATTGACACTGTCCACCACTGACACACAGTGGCAGCAGTGTGTGCCGCATACAAGGTGGACTGTAGCAATTCAAAAAGGCTCCTGAGATCGCGTTTTCCAAACGCGTACTTTCTATCACCTAGATGGGCAAATAAATCAGAAGAATGGAACACCTTCAGATTCCCTTCCAAGTCACACATCACCCAACTTGGAATATATTGCTTTTCCATCACTACTTGGGATCATAATCCTGGATGTCCCTTCCTATAGACATTGTACCAGATAGTCTGCAGAACATATGAAGATGGCTCACCACCCCCTTCTCAAGGGCAGTTGGGGATGGGCTACACATATTGATTGGCATTGCCCGTGTAACCATCATCCCATGAAAACAATTAAGACCAGCGCTACCCACTGAAGGGATGGGTAATTGTGCCTGTGTGTAACCCAAACCCAGTTACAGAAGAGGGAGACAACAGCTGCTAAAGGGCAACATGTGTGACCATTGAGCAGGCCAGAGGAATTCTAAAGATAGATCTGTTGGAACCCTTCAAAATGCCCAGCAAGAGTCTCAAATGTCCTGGTGTTGTGCTGTGCTCTATACAACCTGAAGTTAGAGTGCAGCAGCTTTGAACAAAGTGTGATGCCATACGATGTTAACCAGACACTTCATGATGAGGCACCCCATGGACCATAGGCCAGGGACTGTGGGATATGTTGGGAGGATCCAGATTCAGTAATACAGACATGTTTTGCATGAGTCTTACATACACACCCATTCAATGTGATACATCTTTCACCTTCTGCAGCCCTGTTGCTGTTTCTGTGAATGTTTTACCATTTCTCTGGAGCCGTCACGACATGAGACAGACATTGGAAATGTATTGACCTCAATCAGTGCTGTATTTCCCATCTCACATTCCCAGTGAATTGTTAAAGAACCAGTAATGTGGGGAAGGATTTTTTTAGTGTTGCACCATCTCAGAATTTATTGAAAACACCCAAGGTGACCAGTAATTACAAAGTATAACCCAGTGAAACCCAAGGAAGCAACCCTACCACGACAACCACCGCCATCCCCGTACTTTCCGCTGAGCTCCAGACAGGATCTTTACCTCTCTGCTCTGAGAATTTCGAAGACCGTGGCCTTTGTCCTCGGATTTTGAGTCCTGGAAGGATCCGGCCGACTGCAGGTCCTCTGCACAGATGTAGATCATAGCTTTGTGGGGTGCGTGTGTCACAGTTGGAGCAGAAGAGGACCACTGCCCAGGGAGCATCTGAAAGGAGCTCCCAAATGTTGCAGGCAGACACTCCTATCTCCATTCAGGGCAAACTGAACCCTCCCTGCTGAGCTGGGGAGGTTCTGACAGTGACTCGTCATATTTTCCCAGCCCTCCCGTAGCCCGTATTCCACAGAGTTCATGGAGCAGGTGATAACATGCAGGTTCATGTGTATTTCCTGTGGCTAATGTGCTGTCTGTGACTCTCCATGAAGGTCACCAATCTCTCTGTGGAGGATGATATTTGTTCTCATACCTGAGACATGGTAACACTGCTGGCCTGGATTGTATCCTCCATCCTTTGTGTTTGGATACATGTAGCTTTTGTAAACTCCACCAGTCGTTAAAATACATTATGTACAGCTCCAGTATCTGATGCATTGTTAAAGACTCCAGTCACATTTCATCTTCCTGAAGCTGGCAATGCCCTGTTCCCTCGAGTGCGAGTGAACTCAGCTATTTCTGCCGCTATCAGCTGCTCGGGTTTGTCTGTGCTGCCAGATTGTAACCCCTTTGCTAATCGTGTGAGACTGCATCTACTCTGGTGGAGGTTATGGGGAATAATGTGACAGTGCACCCTTTGAGGACCCCTCCTCATCTTCCGAGACACACACTTGCCTCTCTCTCACATTGTGATTTGTGAGAGTGAAGAATGTTCGAAGTTAATGCACATTCCAACATGTCCTGCAGACTGTTCCTAATCTGGAACTCCATGTGACCAATGATGAACACACAGGCACTAGGTTATGGACTCAGCAGCAGAGTCTCTCCTGTGCCCATCCATTCACTCACACAATCTCTCTGGATCCACAACCCATCTCACCATCAGCGATTGCCCACCCAGCCTCCAGGTCTCCCAGCTCCAGCACTTCACCTTCTATTTGCACAAGGATGACACAATCTGCATACTGTCACTCTTGGCTTCTTCTCTGATGTTGTGCACTCTCTTTCAGAACCCCATACATTTCCATTGTTACTCACCCATCAAAGATACACACAAGGCTATGATGCTGCCTGCCTGACTGACCATCGTGGGACCACCAGGATGGTCACCCAGTCTCGGCAGTGCAACAGTCATCTCTGACTGAAACCCTTCACAGAGAGGCTGACATGTTTCTGACAGTGATGCTGCTGTCTGGGAATTGCCAGTGTCTGGGTGAAGATGTTCTTTCGGCAATTTCACTTTCATCCTGATTCACAGATCAGTCTGTCGGTTGAACGCCCACCTTGTCAAAACAGATCAGGTTATTGATCCTTTTGCCTCAGTGCAACCACGTGCTGCCTGCTCAGGCCCTCGGCAATTTCTGTCCTAGATTTGCTTGGGTTGATGTGACAGATCTCCTCCTCCAGTGCTGAGGGAACAGAACCTCCCTCCAAACCCATGTAGCCTCGAGGAGCATTTCCAGGGAAGTGTCAGTGAATTGGGTTTAATCCGTCTTCTGCCATTTCAGCCCTTTGTTCATTAACCAGGGCTCCCTCACCGTTCTCTGCAGAGCTGCTGCCTTTGAAAGTCCTGCTGGCTGCATTTAAATATGGTGCCAGCATTGCCTGAAGCGGATCTTCCTCTGCAGAGAGTAGTTAAACTCTGGAATGCACAGGGTTACGGGGAGAAGGTGGGGGAATGGCACTTCGTGAACTGCTCATTCGGAGAGTCAGTGCAGACACCCTGGGCTGAATGGTGTAACAATTCTGTGATGCTGCCTGTGCTGCCTGAGTGGACGGATTCCCCTCACCTCTTGGATATTAATGTTGCCGGTAATGTGGTGTGGAGTTCATTCAGTTGTTTCGGTGTCTAGAGTGTGATGTGGAATGACGTCAATGTCGTGGGTTTGATCCCCACACCGGCTATGGGGGCTCATGGAGTCCCACCTCATTCCATTGCCCCGCTTTTACTAAGTTGTGTCCCTGAAGCTACATGTAACAAATTGTCTCTCTCTATTGGAGAGAACTACTAATATTTCACTGAGGGCTATGGTTACTAACACTGTCCACATTGCATCATCATCAACTTCCAGTTGAAATATCAATACATTTCCAAACATTATCTTCACAGAATTGTTACGGTGCACAATGAGGGCATTTGGTCCATCGTGTCTGCACCAGCTCACCAACCAACATTCGGAATTTGCGTCATTCTCCAGCCTTTTTCTCGTATCCTCGCTCACTGTTTATATTCAAATAATCATCTAACTCCCTGTTGACTGCTTCGATTCAGCCTCCCTCCACCACATCTCCAAACTGTGAATTCCAGAGTCGAACCACTGGCAGTGTGAAAAAGGATTCTCTCTCATCATCTTCAACCCCACCAAACACTCCATTCCTGAGTCACTGACCATCCCATGTCCCTCCCTGGTGACTCAGTGTGAGGACATTGGAATCCTGTGTTCTTCTCTTTCACCATCATCCCTTTTGTCATGTAATCACTCCGGCGCTTCCATTTTGTTCTTTCCTCGTCACCCATCCATCCCTAGCTCCCTGTCCCTTAAAACAATTTCACTCACTACGTTTTCCAATTGCTAATTTTAGCGAATTGAACTGAAACTAAATCTGTTTCTTTCTTCTCAGATGCTGCCTGTCCTGCTGAGAGTTTCCAACATACTTTATTCATATTTCAGATTTACAGCATCAATAGTATGTTGCCTTCTGTATGAACTGAAGTTGTGTTTCGTGAATGTCCCACAATGTACATTGTTATTGTCCATGATTTTATGCTTCAAATGACGGAATTTACCCGACTTCCTGTTGTTTTTCTCTCTCTGATCTCCAGTCTGTTTGGTAATGATCTCACCGATTCTTGTGCCGAGGATCTGGCTCTCAGTACAAACCGCTCACTGATAGATCTGAATCTGGGTTTCAATAAACTGGGAGTTGCAGGAGTGAAACTGCTGTCCGAGGCTCTGAGGAATCCAGACTGTAAAATACAGAAGCTGCAGTAAGTAGCAGACTGTGTGATTGTCTCCATAATAACTGAATGTTCAACAATATAATTTGACCACTGGTATTTGTATAAAAAACTCAGTCCATTACGATTGGCGTCAGTTATTAATAAGGAAAACTGCTTTTACACTGACTCGTGACATTTCTTTCTCTGATCCCTAAGGAGTGGGATGTCAGTGCCACAAATCTTTCTGTTGAGGGTGCGGGGGAATAATGTTATGGTTCACCCTCCGACGTCTGCTCCTCCTTCTCAGAGGTGCACGGCTCTCCCTGGATGCAGCATCCATTGATTTGTGAGAAGGGGAGAGTGAATAGATGACAGTAAATGGAGGACAGGACATGGTGGTGGAATCTCTCTGTTAGTAACAGATGACAGTACAGTAGCGAGAGGTGAACTTAGTTCAAATGATCAAGATGCAGAATTAGTTTGGGTAGAGATAAGAATTAGCAAATTTTAGTGGTCACTTATGGGAATCATTTATAGGCTCCTGACAATCGTCACAATCTCCGACATTTTATAAGGAAAAATAATGTGGTCTTGTAAAAGCATACTGCAATAATCACGGGTGATAATTTTCATGTACAAAGAAGAACAAAGAACAATACAGCACAATAACAGGCCCTTCGGCCCACCGAGCCTGTGGTGACTCCGAATCCTTATTCAGACCCAGTACTTATTGCCCATATGCGGTTTCTATTCCTCTGTTCATCTCCTGTTCATGTTTCTATCAAGATAAACCTTGAACGTTGGGAACATGCTTGCTTCCGCCAACTTCACTGGCTGTGCATTCGAGGCACCCACCATCCTGTTTGTGAAAACTTTTCCCGCACGTTACCTCTAACCTTTCCCCTCTTGCTTTCAAACTGTCCCCTCTTGTAGTTGACCTTTCCATCCTGGGGAAAAGCCTCCAATTATCCACCATATTGATATCTCAATCAGGTCACCCCCTCAACTTCGGTCTTTCCAGTGAAAACAATCCAAGTTCATTCAACATCTGCTCACAGCTCAACCAGACCAGGCAACATCCTTGTGACCTTTCTTGGCACCCTCTCCAAAGCATCCACTTCCTTCTGGTAGTGTGGTGAACAGAACTGCACGCAATATTCCACATGTGGCCGAACTAAAGTTTAATACAGGTGTAACATAACTTGCCAACTTTTATACTTGATGCCCTGGCCGATGAAGCAAGCACGCTGCATGCCTTGTTGACGAAGCTATCGACTTGTGTTGGCACTTTCAGGGATAAGTGGACCATTGCGCACAGATTCCTCTGTATGTCAATGCTCCTGTTGTTTTACTCAGACAGGGAAGGCTGGGGGACGACTTCGTGGAGTTGTATCAAATGAAGAGGGACATATATAGGTTTAAATAAAGAAACCTTTCCCCATCATTTTCGGGTTCAATAACCAGGGGCATAGATTTAAGGCATTTGGCAGGATTTTCAGAGGAGAATTGAAGATGGCACTGTGGTCAGCAGTGCTGCCTCACAATGTCAGGGACCTTTGTTCAATTCCGGCCTCGGGTGACTGCCTGTGTGGAGTTTGCATGTTCTCCCTGTGTGTGCCGGTTTCCGTCAGGTACTCTGGTTTCCTTCCACAGTCCAAAGATCTGTACGCTAGGTGGATCGACCATGCTAAGTTGTCCCTTAGTGTCCCAAGATGTGTAGTTTTGGTGGATTTGCCATGGTAAATTTCCAGGGTTAAGCGGTTGTGTGGGCTTGGTTAAGATGCTTTTTCGGAGAGTGGATGGGGTGATTGGCCGCCTTCTGCACCGTCTGGATTCTATTGTTCTGTGGAAAAGCGTTTTCACCCAGAGGGTGGTGGGAATCTGGATCTTAGTGTCTGAAAGGGTGGTGGAGTCGGGAACACTCGCAACATTTAAGAAGCGGTTAGACAACAATTTGAAATGCCACAGCTGTGGAGCAAGTGCTGGAAAATTGATTAGAATAGATTGGTGCTTGATGGGTGACACAGACATGATGGGCTGAAAGGCCTTTTTCTGTGCTGAAACATTCTATAACAGCTCCAGCAACTGGAAGCGATGAACCAGAACCTGAATTTTCGCTGATTCCTGTTATTTCTCTCTGTGATCCCAAGGCAATGGAATGTCAATCCCATTGATTTTTGTGCCATGGATGTAGGGGAATAATGTGACGGTGACTCTGAGTACCCTTTCACATGCTCATCGGGGGGACAGATGTCACCTAGTCACACAACCCTTGATTTTTGAGGAAGAGGAAAGAATGAATGGAGGCAATTATTAAGACGCAGTCCAGGAACTCCAAGATGTTTTGTGAAGTTAGCCTCAACCCTAGGTTTTACATTTGATTTTGGCATTGATGAGCATGCGGTGTTTCACTCCAGGTATGAATCAAGTGACCCACGAGGATGCTTTTGTCGAACACAGTTTATTGAAGAATGCAGTCAGAATACAACAAGAATTAGCGTAACCTTTACCAACTGCAAGACTTAAACGTGACACAGTATAACTCTGAACAGCTCGCGATCTCTGTTGTTTCAATGTAAAGCAATACCCACAGACATGCACGCTTCTCCAACATTTGTTAGCACAAAAAACAAATATGCTCATGTGTTGCTGATTTCCAGCCTTTTAACACATCTGGACAGCCAACCGACAGCTGTTTTTGGAGAAGGATGCAACCTCAGAGAGGTAACTCTGGCAGCTTCCAACACAGCAACACTTAAACAGCAAAAACTCCAACTTCAGAGAGGAAAACAACATTGCTGTTTGTGTTAACGTCAAGCAGCTTCTGAAAGCAAAACTAAAACTAGTACGCTCTGTGAAACATCGCTGTCCCTCAGCCACATGTCATAACCTGTCAATCACCTGCAATCAAGTTCTAATCTGCCATCCCAGTGGAACACTGAAACAACAGAACACTGCATTCGTTCAGATTAAAATCAACATGATGTCAATTATGCTGCTTCAGTAACAATAAAGGACACCAGCTACACATTAGCGCGGTGCCGACAACATAACCTGCATAGGAACATGATGAAAATAGAAACTAGAAGCAGGAGTCGGCCATTCAGCCCTTCGAGGGTCGCTGTATCCTTCCCAGCTGCTGCTCCAGTCTATGTCATCTGCGCCTGGCCGCTGCTCGTTGGCGGAACATCCGGGGTATGTGGAGGGGCGGGACCGTCGCCATATTGTTGTGAAGTCACCGCCAGCCCCTCGCCGCCGTTTATTTTTCAATAGAAAGGAGAAAGTGAGAGAAATTCCGAGCCGGACACCCCGCCAGGAACAGAATTAAAATTAAATAAAAAACATTTTGATAAAAATGCCAGCGGCGGAACTGCGCATGTGCAGAACTTTCTCCCAGACTGCACCACGCAGGTCACATTTAATAAAATAATTATAAAAATGAAGCGACGTTCGCGAATCGAGCAGGAACCGAAATTGTAACGAGAGGATAGGAATAAAAATCATCAACATTTAAAGGAGATTAACATGTAGCCTTTGCGCATGTGCATGAGGGGAATTCTCCCAGAGGGTAGCGCGGGGGTCGCCGCCCCATTGAAGCCGCCTTCCTCAGATGGCCGCCGGCCGTCTCCCCTGGCAACGAAAGATGGCCGCCGGCCGTTTCCCCTGGCAACGCAAGTTGGCCACCAGCGGTGGGTGTGATTGTGGCGCAGGCGCAGGTCTCCCTGCAGCCCATTGTCCAGGTTGCCCCCAGTGGATGTGGTTGGGATGGTGCAGCAGATGGAGCAACAATCCCAGTTTCAATGGGGGGAAAGAAGCTGCAATGCTGCTTCCTGTTGTACACTCCTCTCCAGTCTCTGCATTGCAGAGCGTTTAAAGCCAGAGTGTAAATTGTCCCCGCAGCACCTTGACCCTCTTCCCTTGGTATCAAACTATGCCCACTTAAAACCACAGAATCCCTACTGTGCATCCCCATCTTACCCGATTCCCCTAACCCCACATATTTACCCTCTTATCCCCCTAACCCACACATCTTTGGAATGTGGGAGGATACCGGAACACCCGGAAAAAACCCACGGAGACACGGGGAGAATATGAAAAACTCCGCACTGATAGTGATCGTGATCCAAGGCTGGAATCGAACCCAGGTCCCTGGCGCTGTGAGGCAGCAGCGCTAAACATTGTGTCACCGTGCTGCCACTTGGGCAAATGTATTTAGGTTGAACATGGGGCGGGCGGGGGGATTTCTAACTCACTTTGATTATTGCGAGGGGGCGGGGCATCAGAAATACTCAGCGTTGCCTCAATATCCACCGCCCCTTCCTTCTCTTGTTTCTTGTTGTAAAACAGTTCATTCCTCCAGCCGGCCGCAACAGGGCCAACAGAAAGCAGAGAAAAGGTTACGGCATAGAAATAGGCCATTCAGCCCATCACATCTGCACCAGCTCGAGAAATAAAAACTTGCATTCATTCTAATCCCACCTTCTAGTGACCCCGCCCCCTAGCCCCATCTTTACAGGTTACAACATTTTAGCTACAGCTCCGGGTGCTGATCGAGTGAGCTGAGGGGTTTCTGTCTGAACCACCAGTTTGCACAACGTATTCCAGACACCCACTATTCTCTGCGTGAAAAGTTTCTTCCTAATGTCCCCTCTAATCCTCCCAGCATTCCCCTTCAATCTGTGCGAACCCCACTCCCCCGGTAAGTGACCTCTCTCTCTGCTCGGGGGAAACTGCCCTTTCCTCTCCACCCTGTTTTGGCCCCTCAGAATTTTGGACACCTCAGCCTCATGTGTTCTCAGCAAAACAACCCTCGCCAATCCAATCTTTCCTCATCGCTGCAATTTTCTAGCCCTGGCAACACTTCTGTAAATCCAAATGGTTATCCAATCCGATTAAACTGTCCATTTAACATTGCCCCATCGCCAACTGTGAACAACCAACAGAGACACAGACCGGAGGCAGGGATGGTGCAAATGTTGGAATAATTATATAGAAAACAATGGAATGTGTATTGACATGTTCAGGTCAATCTCAGTGATGACCGTTGACCAGGTCTAATTAAAACAATGGTGCAGTCCAAAGTTAAAAGTAATTGTAACAAAGTTGAAGGTTATCCTGAAATTGGACATTGCCGGTGACTCCCAAAATGATGGAGAGATCCAAACTCACACCACATCCTCATGTGGCAAAGGGGACACCAGGCCGAACGACAGTATTGGATGCAAAGAACAGCGGCGTGCGTATGATTCTGGTGATGCACATACTCCGAACCGGTATTGAATAATTCTGATGCACAGAGACATCAGCTTAAGATCATGCGACACATTGGGATTTTAAATCTCCCATAACAATTCCCCCCTCTCTCTCTAATATGATCTCCATGTGTGTGAATAGAGGGATATTGGAGTGAGTGTCCACTGATTCCTGAGGGTAACACGACAGCTCGATAAGGTGGTTTCGATCGGCAGACGGAATACTTTCCTTTACTGGCCGACGTATAGAATACAAGAGCAGGGCAGGTTCTGTTTGAGCTATCCTGTGACAGGATCTTTGGGGTAAGATTTAATTTAAAGTACTTTTTCGCGGGTGTTATTTATTTATTTAATTATTTTTACATTTTGGCGCGAAACCGGCAGTGGCCGCGGGGTTTACTGGGAAGGGGCTTATGAGGTTTTTTTTTAGTTCACGGGAGGTTTAAAAGGCAGGCCCCACTATCTAACGGGCAGCGTTGGGAGCGGGCAGCGGAGTGAGAGGGAGCTGAGTGACAACTGAGGGGCTTTGGCTCATCGGGCTGAGGGAGAGCAGGGGTGAGTTTCTTATTTTTTTTAATTTATAATTTACTTTTCTCTGTGTACCTTGGAAGAAAGGGTGAAATATGAGTGTTAAGCTAGTGTGTTGCTCGCAGTGCAGTATGTGGGAGGTCCTGGAGGCACCTGGCCTCCCGGACATCCACATCTGTGAGGGGTGTGTCGAGCTGCGGTTCCTGAGGGCCCGTGTTAGGGAGCTGGAACTGCAGCTTGACGATCTTAGGCAGGTGAGGGAGAATGAGGAGGTGATAGACAAGAGCTATCATCAGGTGGTCACACCAGGGCCACGGGAGGAGGCCAAGTGGGTGACAGCCAGGAAGGGTAAAACACGGGTGATTGAGAGCACCCCGGTGGTAGTGCCCCGACATAACACGTACTCCTGTCTGAGTACTTTTGGGGGGTACAGCCCATCTGGGGAAAGCAGCAGTGGCCGTGTCTCCGGGGTGGAGTCCGGCCCTGTAACTCAGAGGGCTAAGGAAAGGAGGAGGAAGGCGGTATTAATCGGGGACTCGACAGTCAGGGGGACGGACAGGCGATTTTGCGGAGGCAGGCGGGAGTCTCGCATGGTGGTCTGCCTCCCTGGGGCTGGGATCCAGGATGTCGCTGGGTGAGTCCCAGAAATCCTGAGGTGGGAGGGAGAGGAGCCGGATGTAGCGGTACATATTGGTACCGCTGATGTGGGTAAGAAGGGGGAAGGGAACATGAAAAAAGAGGATAGGGAATTAGGGAGACAGCTGAGAAGGAGGAAAGCAAAGGTAGTAATCTCGGGATTGCTGCCTGTGCCACGGGAAGGTGAGGAAAGGAATGGAGTGAGGTGGAGGATGAATGTGTGGCTGAGGGAATGGTGCATGGGGCAGGGATTCAGGTTCCTGGACCTCTTTAGGGGCAGGTGTGACCTGTATACTAAAAACAGGTGGCACTTGAATCCCAGGGGGGCCAATATCCTGGCAGGAAGGTTGGCGAAGGCTACTGGGGAGAGTTTAAACTAGATAGGTTGGGGGGAGGGGATCAAAGTGACGTGACTGAGAGTGAGGAAGGTAGCTCGCAAACAGAGAAGGGTTATAGGCAGTGCAAGAGGGCAGGTGGACTGGGAACAGAGAAGGGGAGAGGTCAGACCATAGGATTGAGATGTGTCTACACTAATGCCAGGAGTATAGTGAATAAACAACTAGCTAAAGGAGGAGAGGGCTTGGGAGATGTTAGTAGCGCTTCAACAAACCGGGTCCAGATAAAGGCTGGCATAAAGACACTTTGCCTGAATGCACGAAGCATTCGAAACAAAGTAAATGAGTTGATGGCACAAATCCATACAAACGAATATGATCTAGTGTCCATCCCAGAAACGTGGTTGCAGGGTGACCGGGACTGGGAACTGAATATACAGGGTTATCAGGCATTTAGGAAGGATAGACAGGTAGAAAAAGGAGGTGGGGTAGCTTTGTTAATAAAGGATAATATCAGGACAGTAGTGAGAGACGACATAGGCTCGAAGGAGCAAAACGTGGAATCGTTGTGGGTGGAGATAAGGAATAGTAGGGGGAGAAAGACACTGGTAGGCGTGGTCTATAGGCCCCCAAATAATAACTTAGAGGTGGGGAGGGCTATAAACAAGCAAATAATGGATGCGTGCAAAAGTGGAACGGCAATAATCATGGGGGATTTTAACCTACATATTGATTGGTCGACTCAAATTGGACGTGGAGGGCTGAAGGAAGAGTTCTTGGAATGCTGTCGGGATTGTTTCATTGAACAGTATGTTACAGAACCTACGAGAGAGCGAGCTATCTTGGATCTGGTTCTGTGCAATGAGACAGGTAGGATTAAGGATCTTCTTGTGAAGGATCGTCTTGGGATGAGTGATCATAATATGGTGGAATTTCTGATACAGATGGAGGGTGAGAAAGTAGGGTCCCAAACCAGTGTCCTCTGCTTGAACAGAGGGGAGTATGATAGGATGAGGGTGGAATTGGCTAATGTAGACTGGGCGAGCAGACTGGTAGGTAGGACAGCTGAGGAACAGTGGTGGATTTTTAAGGAGATTTTTTTAAGTACTCAGCAAAAATATATTCCGATGATAAAGAAGGACTGTAAGAAAAAGGATAACCTGGACGTGGATAACGAAGGAAATAAAGGAGAGTATTCAAATAAAATCAGATGCGTACAGAGTGGCCAAAAATAGTGGAGAATTAGTGGATTGGGAAAGCTTTAAAGAAAAACAAAGAACGACTAAGAAAGCGATTAAGAAAGGAAAGATAGATTATGAAACTAAACTAGCTCAAAATATAAAAAATGATAGTAAAAGTTTTTACAAGTATATAAAAAGGAATAGAGTGGCTAGAGTGAATGTTGGACCCTTGGAAGATGAGAGGGGGGATTTAATAGTGGAAAACGAGGAAATGGCTGAGACTTTGAATAAGTTCTTTGTGTCGGTCTTCACGGTGGAAGACACAAATAGTTTGCCGAATATTAGAAATCGAGAGTTGGTGGGAGGGGAGGTCCTTAATACAATTACTGTTACTAAGGAGGTGGTGCTTGGTAGACTAATAGGACTGAAGGTAGACAAGTCCCCAGGCCCGGATGGAATGCATCCCAGGGTACTGAAAGAAATGGCTGAGGTAATAGCAGATGCGTTAGTAGTAATTTATCAAAAATCGCTGGACTCTGGGGTAGTGCCGGCTGACTGGAAAACAGCTACTTTTATGCCGCTGTTTAAAAAAGGAAGTAGACAAAAGGCGGGTAACTACAGGCCGGTTAGCTTAACGTCCGTAGTTGGGAAGATGCTAGAGTCCATTATTAAAGAGGAAATAACAGAGCACCTGAATAAGAATGGTTCGATCAAGCAGACGCAGCATGGATTCATGAAGGGGAAGTTGTGTTTGACGAATCTACTGGACTTTTATGAAGATGTCACTCGTGCGGTTGACAGAGGGGAACCGGTGGATGTGGTGTTTTTAGATTTCCAGAAGGCGTTCGATAAGGTGCCTCACAAAAGGTTGCTGCAGAAGATTGGGGTACACGGAGTTAGGGGTAAGGTGTTGGCGTGGATTGGGGATTGGCTATCTAAAAGGAAGCAGAGAGTTGGGATAATTGGGTGCTTTTCTGGTTGGCAGTTGGTGACCAGTGGCGTGCCGCAGGGATCGGTGCTGGGGCCTCAATTGTTTACCATTTACATGGATGATCTGGAGGAGGGGACTGAATGTAGGGTATTCAAGTTTGCTGACGACACGAAGGTGAGTGGGAAAGCGAATTGCGTGGAGGACGCGGAAAGTCTGCAGAGAGATTTGGATAGGCTGAGCGAGTGGGCGAGGTTCTGGCAGATGGAATATAACGTTAGCAAATGTGAGGTTATCCACTTTGGAAGAAATACTAGTAAATTGGAATATTATTTAAATGGAGAAAAATTACATCGTGTGACTGTGCAGAGGGACCTGGGGGTCCT
The DNA here is from genome assembly GCF_964213995.1 of Mustelus asterias. Taxonomy (NCBI): domain Eukaryota; kingdom Metazoa; phylum Chordata; class Chondrichthyes; order Carcharhiniformes; family Triakidae; genus Mustelus; species Mustelus asterias. The sequence goes on from NC_135822.1 coordinate 51,293,869, forward strand.
TGTGCACGAATCGCAAAACCTCAGTCTGCAGGTGCAGCAGGTGATTAAGAAGGCGAATGGAATGTTGGCCTTTATCGCGAGGGGGATAGAATATAAAAGCAGGGAGGTCTTGCTGCAACTGTACAAGGCATTGGTGAGGCCGCAACTGGAGTACTGTGTGCAGTTTTGGTCCCCTTATTTGCGAAAGGATATATTGGCCTTGGAGGGAGTGCAGAGAAGGTTCACCAGGTTGATACCGGAGATGAGGGGTGCAGCTTATGAGGAGAGATTAAACAGATTGGGTCTGTACTCGTTGGAGTTTAGAAGGATGAGGGGTGATCTTATAGAGACATATAAGATAATGAAGGAGCTGGATATGGTAGAGGTGGAGAGATTCTTTCCACTTAGAAGGGAAACCAGAACTCGAGGGCACAGCCTCAAAATAAGTGGGGGCCGGTTCAGAACCGAGTTGAGGGGGAACTTCTTCTCTCAGAGGGTAGTTAATCTCTGGAATTCTCTGCCCATTGAAGTGGTGGAGGCTTCCTCGTTGGATATGTTTAAATCACGGGTAGATAGTTTTCTGATCGATAAGGGAGTTAGGGGTTATGGGGGGCAGGCGGGTAAGTGGAACTGATTCGCTTCAGATCAGCCATGATCTTGTTGAATGGCGGAGCAGGCTCGAAGGGCCAGATGGCCTATTCCTGCTCCTATTTCTTATGTTCTTATGTTCTTATATAATGCAGTATTTACACCACAGTTCGGATCGAGTGGACAGCTCTGGTCACCATTGGACAGGGACCAGACGGGCTTATTCCCGTGTCTGCATGGGTTTTCTCTGGGTGCTCCCGTTTCCTCCCACAGTCCAAAGATGTGCAGGTTAGGTTGATTGGCCATGTCAAATTGCCCCTCAGTGTCAGGAGGAGTCGCAGAGTAAATATATGGGGTTACAGGAATAGGGTCTGGGTGGGATTGCTGTTGGTGCAGGCACAATGGATTGTGAATGATAATGAGACTTTAGACCAAATATTGAGACATCATTGGGATTCACTTTGTATATTTCGATCTGATGTTCATTAGTTGCTATGGAATTATTATTGTGAGAACAAAGAACAATACAGCACAGGAACAGGCCCTTCGGCCCTCCAAGCCTGAGCCGCGCATGTGCCCACTCGACCATTCTTTTGTATCCATCTATTCTCAGTCTGTTCATGTGCTTATCTAGATAAGTCTTAAACGATCCCAGCGTGTCCACCTTAATCACCTTGCTTGGGAGTGCATTCCAGGCCCCCACCACCCTCTGTGTAAAATACGTTCCCCTGACATCTGTGTTGAACCTTGCCCCCCTCACCTTGAACCTGTGACCCCTTGTGTTCGTCACCTCCGACCTGGGAAAAAGCTTTCCACTTTTCACTCTATCTATGCCCTTCATAATTTTATACACCTCTATTAGGTCACCCCTCATCCTCCGTAATTCCAGGGAGAACCACCCCAGTTTTCCCAATCTCTCCTCATAGCTAAGACCCTCCATACCAGGCAACATCCTGGTAAACCTTCTCTGTACTCTCTCCAAAGCCTCCACGTCCTTCTGGTAGTGTGGCGACCAGAACTGGACGCAGTATTCCAAATGTGGCCTTGTCATCGTTCTATGCAGTTGCAACATCATATGCCAACTTTTATATTCTATGCCCCGTCCAATAAAGCCAAGCATGCCATATGCCTTCTTCACCACCCTCTCTACCTGTGCTGCCACCTTTAAGGATCTGTGGACTTGTCCACCCAGGTCCATCTGTGTGTCTATACTCCTCATGGTTCTGCCATTTATTGTATAGCTCCCCCTTACATTAGATCTACCAAAATGCATCACTTCGCATTTTTCCGGATTAAATTCCATCTACCATTTCTCCGTCCAATGTTCAAGCCTATCTATATCCTGCTGTATTCTCTGACAATGTTCATCACTATCTGCAACTCCAGCAATCTTTGTGTCGTCCGCAAACTTACTGATCACACCAGCTACATCTTCCTCCAAATCATTTACATATACATATCACAAACGGCAGAGGTCCCAGTACAGAGCCCTGCGGAACACCACTAGTCACAGACCTCCAACCGGAAAAAGACCCCTCCACTGCTAACCTCTGCCTTCTCTGGCTAAGCCAGTTCTCCACCCGCCTAGCAAGCTCACCTCTTATCCCGTGCGATTTAACCTTTTGCAGCAGCCTGCCATGAGGGACCTTGTCGAACGCTTTACTAAAATCCATATGGACGACATCCACGGCCCTTCCCTCGTCAATCGTTTTTGTCACCTCCTCAAAAAACTGAACCAAATTTGTGAGGCATGACCTCCCTCGTGCAAAAACCAAATTTGTGAGGCATGACCTCCCTCGCCCAAAATTGACACAGTGATTGACACAGTGCTTTCTTAATCTGATACTAGACGTGATTTGGGGGATGGGATTGCAGTATAAATATTTCAGCGAGATTGAATTGGAGTGAAATTGAAACGATTCAATTCCCCCTTGCTCTGATTGAATGTTAGATAAAAAATATGTGCTGGAAGATGGGATAAGAGTGGAACTGAGTATTTCTGCTGTGTGAGACTGTGGAACTGATGATCTGTTTGTGACTCTGTGAGAGATAGTGTAGCTCCTGTATGTCAGAAGAAACTGCCTACATTGTTCCTTGTATTTTTCAGATGGAGGGAGGAATTAAGAACAAAATAGAAAGTCTGGGATGGGGTGACGGACAGGAGAGATTCAAAACTGAAGGTGACAAACATGTGATGGTGAAATTGCCGAATCCTCACAGAAGACCATCAGGGTAAGGTATTGGTTCATTCGTGCACATTGTTGCAATCTGCTCAGAAATGAGTTCGGGAAGAATGTCACAAGTAACAAACCCCTTAAAATAGACAATATCGGAGAATGTTACAATTTAAATTATGAAATTTGGAGGATAAATATGGAAATGTGCGATTTTTTGTATGATGTAGATCGGCAGAGAAAAGTTGACCTCCATAATTACAAATCTCATAATTTAGTACGAAAATTACGCTGTTTAATTGGGCTTATCAATTCGAGCAATCGTTCATGAAAGCACCAGGATTGTGAAGAACTTTAAAATTAACTTTTCGATCTTAATGAGGAGTATTGTGTTTACTGCTGGCCACCACCTCAGCACAGTGATTGGAAAGGGGACAGCGGACACTTACTGGGAGATTTTCAAAGATGAAATGCTTCAGTTATGAGGAGTGTTGGAGAACTTTGCGTTTTGCTTCGAACATAGAAGATTAGAAAATGACCTAATCGTGGTTTTCCCGATGTGAGGTCTGGAGGGACAATACAGGAAATGATTCCCTCTGCTTTAAGGTAAATTTCCAGGGGTCATGGATATCAAGTCAGTGGCAAAAGACAGAGAAAGGACGGGAGCAGAGATATAATTTTCACGCAGGTTTGATAGGATCGCAAACATTCTACCTGAAAAGGTGGCAGTAGATAATTTCATTCATAATTTTGAAAAGGGAATTGGAAAGCAATTCGAAGAAACGCATCTTACAGGCACACAACTAATAAAAAACAACACAGGATAAATAAACGAAAATAACGCAGACAGGGACAAGCAGGAAATTACACACGAACGCATACACGTGCATCTGTGCACACAGGCAGACACATGTATAATTGAACATAGAGTGACTTACACAAAGGGACAGAGGCACAGAAAGATCACTGCCACTCATTAGGCCGATCATTCGTGCACTTAATGCATAAATTCCGTGAAAAAGGATTAGAAAACATCTCTTATTGTTGAAAGGTATGGGTTACCCTTCCGGGTAAGGCATGATCCATCCCAAAGGAACGTGGTGAAACTTGAAACTGAATGGGGAATAGGGGAAACATGTTGGGCAGGATTCGAACCGGGAGACCCCCATGTATTTCCAGTCCATCAGGTTAACCGCTGGGCTGTAACTACACTGATACTAAATATCACACTGATCATCATTCAAAACAATTCGAATAAACATCATCGTCATGATGTGATTTCGACTTTTATTCAGGATGTAAATGCGTTTCATCACTCTGCTGGTTTCACAGATCTGTATTCTTTCCTCATTTCAGCCCAATATAATCTGTCGTGCAAAGATATTGTTGATACAAATACACGGATAATCCATGTGCATGCATCAAAGTGTTGATCATAAACAGTGAGACCGTGATGTCATCCAATACCGAGACGACATAACAGCTCCCCTAAAGGCGCTATATGAACGCAATTTCTTGTTTGATTCCGTTAATATCATGTTATAATGGAATATATATAGATTTAACATTCAATCCGGCTCTCCCTAATTACATATTGTATTCCTGAACATCCGATGTGCAAATTTGAATAGAATTCGCGATTTTGCACGCTAAGGTTTTTTTGTCTATTTATTACCAAGGAAATACTCAATCAAACAAAATAAAAATAAAATATCCAGCTTGTGTTGGATATTGAATTGCACTGAGAATGGTGCAAAAATCCTAAGGGCCCAGAAACATCTTAGGCCCAGGCACTGGTTTGGCTTCTTGAGTCAAGAGAGAAACAGAGGTAACGTTTCCAGTCCATGTGACTCTTCATCAGAGGTAAAAAGAGGATTTCATTTTTATTACATTTTCAGCTCGATGGCTTCAGTTCAGGACTGAAATTTCCCCAAAGTCCCAAAACTATTCTGAACTTCCTTCTAAATCCATTGGTCAGTTCACATTCAGAAGCAAAAACACACCCCTTCCTTGCAGTTTATTACATACGGGGCTGAAAGTAGATTCACAACAGAGAAGAGGTTTGAGAGCATCCAGTATCGAAACATCGCTCCTGCGACACTGCGACAGCCCCTCCAACTACTTCCCCTCACCTCCCTCACCATCCCATCTCGCCCCGTTTCCCCGACAAGTTTAATATTCACCCCCTTCCTCACTGGCACACAATGACAGCAGTGCGTTTAATATGTAATATACTATATATAAGTCCCCAAACCCCGTTCTACAGCATATTCCAGACAGGAACTCTGTCACTTAGAAGGAGAAGTGCAGGCAATACGTTCGCAAACCAACACCTGCAGGTTATCTTCCAAGACGCATATGCTACTGTTCTGGAACTGTGTCACCATTCTCTCATCTTCGCTTCGACAAAAACCTGGAATTCTCTCTGAAGATCACAGTGGATTTACCTACACCATAGGTTCAAGCAGTTGGCTCACAGCCACATTCAGAAGGATAATAAAGTTTTTAAAAAAATAAATGGTGTCCTTGCCAGAGATGCTCATGCACAGGAAAAGAAACTTTTCCAAACCTCGGTAACCCTCTCTTGGCTTTGTGATCCAGTCTCTGTTGAAAGTGACCCACAGGTCTCCCGCCTCATCATCTACACACTGACAGATACAAGAATGTCATCCTCTGCTTCAATGAGATTAATGTCCATGTTTTGTAGCTGGAATACATTCCCTTCATCCGGAATTCAGCCGAGACAGCGTACTTCCCACACAGAGTCCGACTGCCCATGATTCATAGGCTTCATGTCTGCATTGACCGGAAGGTTACAAAATGGCAAATGATTGAAGGTGATCGGTGAATGATCAAGGCAAATTTCCCGATGCGGGTCTCCCACTCTCCCTCCTTCTCGCTCCCTCCCTCTTTCTGTCTCTCGCTCTTTACTTCACACTGTCTCTCCCTCTTTCTCCCTTTGTCTCGGTCTCCGCCTCTTTCTGCCTCTCTCTCTTTCTCTCCGTTGTCTCTCTCTCGCCCTCCAGCAACCTATCTCCCTCTCGCTGTCTCCTTCTGGCTGTGTCTTCTTCGCCCTGTCATCACTCTTTTTTTCCCATCCTCCAGTCGCCTCGTTTCCCTGTCTCCCGCTCTTGATATTTCTCCCTTCTGCTCTACCCCGTTGCTCTTGCTCTCTCCCCTTGTCTTTTGCTCCCCCACCCACTTTCTGAATTCCCCCTCGCTGTCATCCTCTCTCGTAATATTCCCCTCTCACTATCTCTTCCTCTCACGGTCTCTCCCCGTCACTGTCTTCCCAGTATCTCAAAGCTTCACCCTCTCTCTCTCTCTCTCTTTCCAGAGAAGGAACTTATCAGTCTGGCTTGGGGCAGTGTCAGGGGCTCTGAATGTTTGTTTTCTCTCTCCACCTCTCTCCCCCTGACACATTTTCCATCTCACCATCTTATGAGTGGTTTGGGATTGAGTTGTAAGAGGTGGAGGTTTGTGAGGGATGAATAGTTTATGAAATGTTGAGCCTGATATATCCACCATCTTATCTCAATTTGTTGATGTCCTGATAGCGGATGAAATGTGTCACCACATTGACAGGTCTTTTTTTTTAACTCTGTCACCTTGGCAGCTGTCTCCACATTAAAGTTATTGCACAAAATATAATTTCATGATGTATGGGGTAACGTATTTGCACCGATGGAAGATTGGCTAGCCAACAGGAAACGGAAAATTGTTTGTAAGGATGTGACGCGTGGTGTGCCACCGGGATCTGTGCTGGGTCCACAACTGTTTTTTACAATTTGTATGTTAATGACTTGGATGAAGGGACTGAAAGAACGGTTGCTAAATTTGCTAATGACACAAATATTGGTTTACAATTGTGATGACGGCGGAAGGAGGCTACAAAGAGACATAGATAGGTTACGTGAGTAGACAAATACCTGACAAATGGAACATAAAGTGGAGTAATGGGAAATTCGCAATGTTGATGCGAATAATACAAAATAAGTTTATTTTCCAAATGATGTGAGGCGGTAGAGCTCTGAAATGCAGAGTAATCTTGGTGTCCTGGTGCTTGAATCGCAAAGAAGCCAGTATGCAGCTACAGCAAGTCATTAGGAAAGCTAATGGAAGGGGAACATTTACTGTGAGGGGAAATGAATACAACATTCGGGAGGTTGTGCTTCAGTTAGATAGGGCATTGGTGAGACTACAACAGGGGTATTGTACGAAGTTATAGTCTTCTAATTAAAGGAAAGATGCAAATCTCTTGGAAGGAGTTAAGAAAAAGTGTACTGAACTAATATGTGCAATGGGCTGGTTGCTGATGAAATAAGTTTGGAGAGACCCGGTTTGCATTCACTGCAGATTAGGAGAGTAAGAAGCGATTTGATCAAAGCCTCTAAGATCCTGAAGGGTACTGAAAGGGTAGATGTGGAAAGATTGTTCTCTCTTGCTGGAGGATCCAGAACAAGAGGGCGCTATTTGCAACATGGGGTCGTCCATTAACCGGACAATATTTCTTTATTGTTGTCCATTAAGCGATTTGTTAATGAATTCCTAATGTGTGCTAAGTTTCCCATTTCCTTGTATGATTCCACCCAACATTACACACAACATATTTCTGAACTCATAAGGAATAACCTGACAATTCCCCAATTTGACAGCAATTTGAAGCAATTTGACTGCTTCTTCACCTGGCACTCTCTCCTCCCACCGCTGGTGTCGCTGTGTCACTCCCTCTCTCTCTGGCACTCTCTCCTCCCACCGCTGGTGTCGCTGTCACTCTCCCCTTCGCTCTGTCACTCTCATCCCACTGGTGGGGCAGCTGTGCTCCCCCCTTCTCGCTCTGTCACTTTCCTCTCCTACTGCTGATGCCCCTGTTTCTCATCCTCTCGCTCTGTCACCCCGACCACGGCTGGTGTCACTGTCTCTCCCTTTTTCGCCTTGTCACTCTCTCCTCCAGTCGCCTGAGTCACTGTCTCCCCCCCCTCTGGTTCTGTCACTCTATCCTCCCACCGCTGATAGCTTTGTTTCCCCCCTCCCTCGGTCAGTCACTCAAACCATCGCTGGTGTCACTGCCTCTCCCCCTCTCGCTCTGTCACTCTTCTCCCACAGCTTGTGTCTCTGTTTCTCTTCCTCCTCTCACTCGTATGGTGGCACAGTGGTTGGCACTGCTGCCAGACAGTGCCAGGGAACAGGGTTCAAATCGTGGCTTGAGTCACTTTCTGTGCGAAGTCTGCACGTACTCCCCATGTCTGTGCGGTTTTCCTCCGGTTGCTCTGGTTTCCTCCCACACTCCAAAAAATCATAGAAATCATAGAAATCAGAGAAACCCTACAGTGCAGAAGGAGGCCATTCGGCCCATCGAGTCTGCACCGACCACAATCCCACCCAGGCCCTACCCCCACATATTTACCCGCTAATCTACGCATCCCAGGACTCTAAGGGGCAATTTTTAACCTGGCCAATCAACCTAACCCACACATCTTTGGGTTAGGTTGTGCTGGTGAGGAGGATTGACCATGCGAACTTGTCACTCAGTGTACCCGAACAGATGCCACTGTGGCGGCTAGGGGATTTTCACAGTAACTTCATTGCAGTGTCAATGTATATCTACTTGTGATACTAATAAATCAACTCTCTCCTCCAAACGCTGGTGCCACTGTCTCTGCAACTCCCTTTTCGACAACTTTTTTGACAACAAGGCGTCGTGGACCTGACACAGCGGAATAGAGCAAGTTCACAAGCAGATAAAAAACGCGAGCGAGGTGGGCCGATATTTAAACATTTCAGTCTTAATCTGCGCTCAGAAAATGGTGCCTGAATTGTTCAGTTTTACCACCATTTCCTGTATTTATAAAATGACAGTCTTCAGCTCATGCATATTTTTGTTTTAATGGCCGCAACGATCGAAGAATAGTTAGAATTGCCGGGCGATAGCGCCGGGGCTTATCTGAAGTAAATCAAAACTAATGGATTACTCGATATAAATCTTGTGGAATTGTAATGAAAAGGAGACATGTAAATCTGACCAGCTGTGGTGAACCATAGTTGGTTACCACTATGAGTGCTGAGCCATGGATGGTCAGCACTATGGGGTTTGTAGATATGTTACTGTAATTACTGTTGGTGTTAGGGTTGGGCTGTTCTACCTGTTGATATTGCTCTGTGGTACACTCCAGTTGGCTCCGCCTACCAGTGGAAGTATAAAGGTCACTGCACTGCCTGGAGACCCTTTAGTCTGGGATTTTATTGGATATAGTGTGCTCCATTCTTGTCAGTAATAAAAGCCTTTATTTCCGGGGTACAATCTAGCCTCCCGAGTGATTTAATCGCGCATCAATTTTATTACTGACAAAATTTTGAAAACCATGCAGCAAATGTTGAAACCCGATCGGCTGACACTAGATCGACGTGCGGCAGGAGCGTCGAACACTTTCGACCATTGGTTAAAGTGTTTTCAAGACTACATTGATGCCTCAACAGCCATTCAAAACGACGCCGATAGACGGCGGGTCCTCCACGCGAGGGTAAGCGACACCGTATACTTAGCAATCCGCGATGCCCAAGACTACAAAGGGGCCATCGAACTACTTACGAAGTACAACAAACCGCCAAACGAGATCCATGCTCGACACCTTCTAGCCACTCGATGGCGGCAGCCCAGCGAAATGACAGAACAGTACCTGGGTGAACTCCAGCAGCCAGCCAGAGCCTGCAACTGCAAGTCAGTGTCGGCGGCCCAGTATACGAGCGACTTGATACACGATGCGTTCGTGGCGGGAATCGGCTCGTCGTACATTCGCCTCCGGCTGCTAGTGCAAGGTAATCTAGAGCTCGCTAAGACAGCAGAATTGGCTGACGCTATGGAGACGGCCTCCAGAAGCCTAGAAACGTACCCCACCGACCACGTGGGAACATCGTGGCAACTACAGCCACCAACTCGACTTTATTCAGCGGCTCCAAAAAACTGCGTGATTGTGTTCCCAACCTCGGACCTGACGACGGTGGCAGCTCCACGAGGCCCGCGGTGTTACTTCTGTGGATTGGCGAAACACCCTTGGCAACGATGTCCAGCCAGAACGGTATTGTGCTCCGCGTGCGGAAAGAAAGGGCATTATGCCAAAGTCTGCAGGACCAAACCATCCCCCAAACATAGCAGTGCGGCATGTGGTTCTCCTGAGCCTGTCTCCTTGTCTCCAGCGTCTTCGAGGTCTTCCACCACGTGCGATTCCAGAGCGCCGCCATTCCTGACGATGGAGACGCAAGACATGTGCGACCTGCAGGGGCCGCCACTTTTAGCGCCACCGACCACGTGCGATCCATGGGTGCAGCCATTTTGGTCGGCACCGACCGTGGACGACCAGCAGGGGTCATTATCATCGACCATCTCAGCTGCCTGCAGCGGCACCCAAGACCCAATGGTGGCGTCAATCATCCTGGACCAGGCCAAGCCTCACAGACTCGACAAGTCCATGATGGACATAGAGCTTGCCTGAGTCCAGCAGATTGTCGCCACCTCGTGGTCCTCCTGTCCGTGAGGAACTGGAGGAGTCACTGGACACCGCCTTGGAGAGAAGGTCACCACGGTCACCAGAACCGGCGTTACCGCCAGTGTTGAGGAGGTCGCAGAGACGGTGCGGTCCTCCAATACGACTGAACTTGTGATTATATGAACAGTTGTTCTGGGTTTTTTTGCCCCACCGCCCTTTGATTTTAAAGGAGGGGTGAATGTGGTGAACCATAGTTGGTTACCACTATGAGTGCTGAGCCATGCATGGTCAGCAGTATGGGGTTTGTAGATATGTTACTGTAATTACTGTTGGTGTTAGGGTTGGGCTCTTCTACCTGTTGATATTGTTCTGTAGTACACTCCAGTTGGCTCCGCCTACCAGGGGAAGTACAAAGGTCACTACACTGCCTGGAGACCCTTTAGTTTGGGATTGTATTGGATATAGTGTGCTCCATTTTTGTCAGTAATAAAAGCCTTTATTTCCCGGGTACAATCTAGCCTCCCGAGTGATTAAATCGCGCATCACCAGCATCTTCACATCTCCCGGCACTCAATAGCCTCTAGTGTTAGGAGTCGTGCTGGAATGCAACATCGCGTTTTTTATTTCGTTGCTGGGGAGATGCAGTGGACCCTCCCCCTCGCCTCCAAAACGATCTAGAGTACAACAAATGAAGAAGACGGAAGCAAACCATGTACGTATCTGTCCGAATCTTTATTTAAAAGCATAAGGAGGGAAGCTTTTACAAAATAAATGTCAAATGCACTTGACAGAAATACCATCAAATCTCGAATGATAATAGCGGCTCCGTTCCACAGTGCAATGCGACCTAACAGCTTTAATATGGGCAGTGCAATACTCGATATACATTCTGCGGTGTTTCTCATTGTTGATTGTACAAAACGTTTAGTCTTTCACGCAAAACAAAAACAGAAATGTGAATTCACAAAACACAGCATGAAGTAATGTCCCATTGATACAAAAACAACAATATTTATATCTGGACTTAAGCATATTCGACATGGCGATACTGGTGGAAAGGTTAAGGGCGTCCGCTTTAATTTAATACCATGATTCATATGTCTGAGGACATCACATCCTGGATATGTTGATGACTGTGACCTGAAACGGTAAAAGAGAAATGAGTGAGGATTACAATCATTTCCACAATCAGTTCACCACTTCACAAGTACTTGTATTATATTCCAGCTCAACTGGCTGTTTCTTTCGATGCAAAACACACTGCACACTCTCTCCGATACCTTCAATATAATGCACCACTGAAAATACTGCAGGAAATGACAGCAGAAACCACTTGAGACAGGTCACATCCCTACACTGGCACTCACATTGCAAAATGTCATAAAAATAACATTTAACAGTATATTGTATATGTGCAACTTCGGAGATCAATGGTCACTGCTCAATGGCAGTTAAAACCCGGGCTTGTGCCACAGATAGCATTGTTTTTCTTAGCTGGCGTGGAAGGAACCGATAAGATGGGAGCAATGCCAATCTACTGTACACTGTGGGGGTATACATATTTTTGGTGAACTTTGGGCTTAAAGTAGGTTCCGTCTTTAATACAATTCTGCGCATTCGCGACAGTAATTAAAACCAAAACATTATTCTTTGATCGACTACAAACCATAGCGAGTATATTCCACACAAGAGGGCGGGAGACTGCTGTAAAAATCAGAGGTGATAATCAATTCAGAAAGCAGTCGCAGCATGGGACTCCATGAAGGACATCAGAAATGACGGATTTCCTCACAGTATCCATGAAATACTAAATTTCAATCTGAAGTCAACTTTGTTCATTAATTTAGCAATCAATTAAACATTGCACAAAAACATCAATATTTAAATATTGGAATATAATACAAGTACTTGTGAAGTGTTGAACTGATTGTGGAAAATATGACTGTGTGAATTTTAATCGCAGGTTGAAAACAACATTTCATAGCCCCTCAGCTGGAGCTAGTTAATTGGAAAACAGGATTAATGAAGCATTAGGAGACTTGAATGTCGAGCCAAAAACAGAAGGCTCTTCAGTGTGGCCTTGTCTGGAGCTTCGTGAGACAGGAAGTCACAAGAGCTGAGTTTGAAGGAATGATGCAATTTAATTTAAAGGTTTATTTCAATCTAAATATCAATCTGAAGTCCAGAATTTTTGACATTAAATAAAAACAAAATAAGGGAAGCACGGTGAGACAGTAGTTAGCACGGCTGCGTCACAGCATCAGGGACCCCGTTTTCCATCCCGAAGTTTGCATATTCTCCACGTGCATGCGCGGCGTTCCGCCGGGTGCTCCGGTTTCCTCCCATCGTCCAAAGAAGTGCAGGTTCGGTTGATTGGCCATGCCAAATCGCCACAGTGTTAGGGAAACGAGCAGGGAAAATATTTACGGCCTGGAGCGGAGGTGCCACTGATGGTGGACTGATTGCGATACTATTGGGATAATGGCTTCTCATGTGATAGGAGTAACATCCCAATTCATGGTACCATATTTGGCTCCATTGTGCGAGAAAGAAGCAGAAGGTGTGGGAATGCAATGCTTATAGGAGATTCAATTGTCAGGGAAATTGGAAGGCATTTCTTTGGCCGGAAACGATACTCCAGGCTGATGTGTCGTGTCCCTGGTGCTCGGGTCAAGGATGTCTCAGAGCGGTTAGAGGATGTTGTGCAGCGGGCGCTGAGCAGCCACTTGTCAAGGTTTGCATCGGTATTAATCAAATGGGTAAAACAAAATTCGATCCGAAAAGCCGAAAATGGGGAGTTGGGATGTAAATGTATTACCTCAAATGTAGTGATTTCAGAGTTACTATCAGCTCCATGTGTTCGTCAATGTGCAGAAGGACATATCAGCTGATACCCGGCTGGGGAAATAGTGCTATGGTGACGGGTTTTAGATTCCTGGGACGTTGAGGCCGGTTCTGGGGGTACGGGGAGGGGGGGGGGGGCGGGGTGGAGGCGGGGGGCAGCGGGTGGGATCAAAACAAATTGGATGGGTTGCACCTGGCCTGGACAGGAAATGCTGTCCTATGGCGAGTATTTGATCGTGTGATTAGGAAGGAATAAAATGGAATGACAAGTGGATGGGAACGCAAACTGTGACATAGGAAAGAGAAAGACGAGAAACAGTATGAAAAGAGAGAACAGAAAAATGCAACATCGGGAGCTCGGATAATCAACGGCGAGGGGCAAATATGGTCACAGCACATAAAGGATTAATAATGGCAGCATGGCAATCCTAAACGCTTTATATTTTTTTGCACAAGGAATTCAGAATAAGTTAAATGACAGCGCAAACTAAGGTACCTGGATTTCACCGAATATCATTTACGGAGACTTGATTGCAAGTAAATCAAAGCTGGGAACTGAATTTTCAGTGACATTCGACCTTTCACAATGCCAGGAGGGAAGGAGAATATGGTGGGGTAGCACTGTTACTAAGGGCTGTTACTAATGAACACCTTTGTGAAAGAGCATCTCGGCATAGATGAAATAGGGTCCATGAGGATGGAGGTAGAGAACAGGAAGGGAAAAAATGCATTGGTAGTAGGATAGAGTACACCGTGAAGCAATATCCACGTCGCAGGAAAAGCAATATACCAACAAATAGGAGCATGTAAAAATAATAGACCAATAATTGTGTTTCAATTTAATCATTGTGTTGATTGTTTTAATAAAGTTGGGAAGGAGAGCTGCAGCCACAATGTCACAGAGGGCATTGTGGATAGATGACTGGAACAATATATCATGGTGAAAATCAGGGAACAACCAATCTTGACTCTGGTAATGGTTAAAGAGGCAGCTTCAATAAATGACTGCGGCATAAAGGATCCCCTGGGAAGCTGCGATCAAAACATGATGGAGTTAAATTATCAGTTTGAAAGTGAGAATTCTGTGTCAAAAACAGCGATGTTTGAATAAAATAAAATCCAATGTGAGCATAGAGTTAGATGAAGTAAACTGGGCGGATAGATTAGCAAGGAAGACAGTAAGCACGCAGTATCCGGAATTTAAGGAGGTAATTCATGAATCTCCGCACAAATATATTCTCAGAAGGATTAAAGATCCTAAGAGAGGGATAAACCAATCATGGCTCACCATGGAATTGAAGTCGAGAATTGATTTTAAAGGCAAATATCAGGAAACATATGTCATTTAAAAGCCCAAAGACTGGGAGACATTCAGAATCCAGCAAATAAGTTAGAAAAATATACTATCGAGTGAAAAAACAAGACTACGACTGGCAAGAAATATAAAAACTGGCAGAAGATCTTCACTAAATATACAAAAAGGCAGAGAGCTCAAAGTAAACCATTTCTCCTCAGAAAAATGATTCTGGGGAAGTCGTTTGGGGGAACGAGGAAATGGTAGAGGAGCTCAGCAGATATTTTGCACCATTCTATATGAAGGAATATATTTTCAACGCGCCTTCAATACTACAGAATGCGGTGGAGGAATTAAGTACCATGTCCATCACTAGAGAATAAATACTGGACGAACTAATGGGCATAAGGGGGAATAAATCCAATGGCCTTGCAATTATCATCATTGTAGACACAATGGATGCATTGATTGCAATCTTCCAGAAATCCTTGGATTATGAAGAAAGGCTTGAGGATGGGAAAACTGCCATTGTGACACCTCTATTCACAAAGGGAGAGGGAGGAAGGAAACAGCTAACAATAGATAACCCCAACATCAATCGTTTGTAAAATGTTGAAACCAATTTTTAAGGAAGTAACAACAGCACATTTGGAAAATCATAACCTAATCAAGCAGAGTCTGTTTGTCTTCAAGTACGGAAAATCTTGACAATTTATCAAAAATGTCAAAAGATGTGTCAATCTGATTGGGTCGTGCAAAAGCAGTCGATGTGTTGCATTTGGACTTCCAGAAGTCTTCAGCAGAATGGCTCACAAAAGATTAAGTCAGAACATAAGAGCTCATGGTTTTGGAGGTAATATATTGGCATTGATAGAGAATTGGCTGGAGAGCAGGAGACAGCAATTGGGAATAAGGGGTTCTTTTTCAGTTTGGCGACCTGTAGCCAGTAGGGTTCCATAGGGATGGCTGCTTGACGCAACTTTTTACAACATATTTTAATAACTTGGAGGAAGGATGCAAATCTACTGAAGACAAATTCAGAGACGGTAGTAAAATTGGTAGAAAGACAAGTTTTGAGAGGACTGCAAACATTTTACAAAGATATATTGATAGGTCAAGTGAACGGGCAAAAATTGTCGCAAAGCGTAAAATGAAAAGTTACTTTTTTCAGGAGGGAAAACAAAATAATATTGAATTATTTAATTGGAGAAAAACTACAGGAAGCTAAAATACACAGGAACTTGGCGGTACGTGTGCCAGAATCACAGAAGGGCAGCAACAGGGGTCTCAGGAAATAATTACCTGATACTGGAAAGACCACAACTGGAGTACTGAGCATTTGATTAGGGGCAATTCAGAGAAAGGTCCCTGGGATGATCGCAGACATCAAGGGATAGTTTTAGGAGGAAAGGCAAAATAGGTTGCCGCTATTCGCATTTGTAATCAGAAGAATGAGAGGTGATCTCACTGAAACACGGGATTCTTATCGGGATCGACAGGATAAATTCTGAGAGGATGCTGCCCCCATTAAATATTCTAGCACCAGACTGCGCAGAATCAGAATAAAGGGACACCAACTTAAGACTGACATTTGAAGTTTTTTTCTCCTCTCAGCGGGTTGTTAATCTTTGGAACTCGTTGCAACAGAGAGCTGAGGAGGCAGAGTCCTTGTGCACATTTAAGACTTTGCTAGGTATATTATTGGTCAGTAAACGAATCGAGGGATACGGAAAAGGGTAAGAGCGTCAATATGATGAATGCCTGATCAGTAATGATCCACTGAAGGGCGGACCAGGCTCGAGGGGCTGAACGGCCTCATCCTGTTCTAATTTATCATCAACTTATCATGTACTGATCCCGAGCGACTGTCAAAGATACGGAACAATCAAAGATTTATCTCAACCAGAGTGCCGAGATCACCGCTGGAACATGTCAAAGTGAAGATACCATCAGGGCCGTGGTTCAGCAGCAAGTGCCCCCTCTGAGAGTCAATGGTTTCAGTCTCAGCATCGTCATAGTCTGTCAAAGCAGGAGCTGAGAGGTAAAAGTATTTAAATTGAAGTTAATTAGTAATGAAGGACAGTTAGAATGATATCCTGAAATGTGTATTTCCGCAGTCATGACGTGACAGAGACATTGATCTATTGTGGCGTGGAGGCCAGTGAATTAGAGCATGGAGAATTATTGGACGAAATTTGGTGTAGTATTTTTCAATTTTCGTTCAAATTTATACCGTTTCCAATGAGTCACCGATCCCACAAACCAATAATACACAATTCACAGCCAAGAGAGGCTTCTGGGGAGATACATGGCACATTAAAAAAATAATAATTTCAATTGTTGGGAACGATGATAAGACATTGTTTCAGACTCAAAGTTTCTGTAACTGAAATCATTCTGCAATATCTGAGCTACTTGGCACTGTCATTTCATTTTGTACACGTCAGGGTGTACACATTTGGAGATTTCAGAAGCTATTTCACATATTACAGAGTGAGAAGTTTCGGAAGGAAATGGTAGAATGTGAACTTCGACCTACCCTGAATAGAGGAGGATTCCACTGCTGGATATTCTGATCCAGGATCCGTGACTCCCAAACTGTGACTGGCATAATATTCAATCTGATTGGAGGAGTCAATGCTTGAAGAAACTGGTAAGCACAAAATAATTGGTTGGTTGGCAAATTGTTTGTCGGGGGGCGGCACGGTAGCACAGTGGTTAGCATTGCTGCTTCACAGCTCCAGGGTCCCGGGTTCAATTCCCGGCTCAGGTCACTGTCTGTGTGGAGTTTGCACATTCTCCTCGTGTCTGCCTGGGTTTCCTCCGGGTGCTTCGGTTTCCTCCCACAGTCCAAAGATGTGCGGGTTAGGTTGACTGGCCGGGTTAAAAATTGCCCCTTAGAGTCCTGAGATGTGTAGGTTAGAGGGATTAGCGGGTAAATATGTGGGGATAGGGCCTGGGTGGGATTGTGGTCGGTGCAGGCTCGATGGGCCGAATGGCCTCCTTCTGCACTGTAGGGTTTCTTTCTATGATTACGAAGTTATCATGGCAGAGAGTAGTTCAGAAAGTCAGAGTCGAGATCACAACAACTTCATCGCCTCTGTGGCAATATCCTGGCATTTGACCATGGCGCCAGTTTGGGAGAACGGTCAGCAGACTGACTGCAGTGGTTCAAGGTGAAGAACCAGCACCACCTTATTGGACAAAGATGTTGCTCTGGCTCCGAAATGTCCAGTCCCTTAGGAGACATAATGTGTGAGAAATCAGAGAACAGGGAATAATGTAAGGAAAAATCCATTATGTCTGGGTCAGTGGACTGACTTTTATGATCCAGAATCACTTCTCCCTTCCATATTATCCCCGTCTTTTATCCTCAGATGAAAATCCACAGAATCATAGATACCCGATCGTGCAGAGGAAAGCTATTTGACCCATCGCGTTTGCACCAACAATAGTCCCACCCAGGCCCTATCCCCGCAATCCCACATATTAACGCTACTAATCACTCCAACGTGCACTAAGGGACAATTTAGCACAGCCAATCAACCAAATGCGCACACCTTTGGATTGTGGAAGGAATCGGGAGCACCCAGAGGAAAGCCTCGCAGACACGGGGGGAAGGTGCAAACTCGACAGACTGTGAACCAAGCCGGGAATTGAACCCAGGTCCCTGGAGCTATGAGGCAGCAGTGCTAACCATTGTGCCACCATGTCGCCAGCAGTAGTGAAAACATTGGGGTTTTCACAGTAACTTCATTGCACTGTTAATTTAAGCCTACTTGTGACTAATAAATAAACGTTTATTTTCCAATCATGGAAGCCCCGTGCAAGACACAAGAGAAGAGCATGAATAGGCTCAATAGGATCTCGTTTTTGTTTACTTTGTTCAGCCATTCCGGATAGGTCTCAGCCCTTCGTACTGCCAATGTCTTTGTCAATTGTTTTCAACCCTCTCCTGATTCCTCTATTGTTTTACTAAATTCTGTTGAGAGCCATACAATCCACTCAAAATTGCATCAGAACAATGTTCGACTGACTTACAAATTCACTTTTGAACTTTTTATCAACGCAACATATTGTGTCAATGTTTGAAATCGGAAACAAAAACAGAAAATGCCAGATGTCAGCAGGCGAGGCATGAAAACGAGTCATTGGCACTCAAAGTGTTGGATTTTTTCTCTCTCCAGATCTGCTGACTTTGTCCAGCATTTCCCGCTCTTTTGTTTGTTTTAGAAATGAACTTTTGTGTTTGTTTTGGCTTCTGGTGAACTTTTCTGCCTGCTAAGAATTAATTGTGTACTTTTGCATCTTCAGTCAATTTTACGAACTATGGCATTTCATGGAGGGATACAAAAGAATGGTCTAGTTTGGACCAGGGAGCGGCACGGGCTTGGAGGGCCGAAGGGCCTGTTCCTGTGCTGTATTGTTCTTTGTTCTTTGTAATTTCTTCTTCTATGTAATATATTACAGTGTGTTTGTTCTCACCAAGTTATCATTCATCAGTTAAATATATTGAGCTTCATTTTCAAATCTGATGTCCGTTACAGCAAGTTTATGAATGTTTTCTTGTAATCCCCTTGGCTACTTTTCTTTCCAAAAAATGCTACCATCGTTAAAATGCAGTTTTGAATAGATAAATTATAAACAAGTGATCCCAGTGCCGGATTCATCTGGAACACCAATTCTAATTGTCTTCCGTCTCTAGAAACACATTTTACCCCTCAATTTGATAACTTTATTGCAGCCAGTCCATACGAATTGTACGCCTTCCCCATGATTCCATACACAGGAAATAAAGACTTGTATAGGCTATTCACTGCCAGCCGGTTTCAAACACTTTACAGCTAATGAAGTAGTTTTGAAATGTCGTCTTTGCAATGTGGGAACTCAAAAGACAACTTGTGCACTGCAATCTTTCACGGTAAATAACAACAATTTAATAATGAAGTGGTAATCTGATTTTGTGAATTTGCTTAAGTGATAAATGTTGTTCCGGGCAAACCTGCTAATTCAAGTCTTCTTTAGCATGGTCAACTGATCATTTATATTCAATAGAGAAGGCATCTTGGCCATTGGGTGAATAGCTTCTATGAAAGATCATATCGCCAAGTGTGCAGCAACTCGCTCAGCAGGGCACCGGAGTGTCAGCTTTATTTACCTGTTGAAGTTCTGGACTGGAACATGGATCTGGAAACTTTGAGATAGAGAAAAAACTGGTACCTACTGAAAGAGAGCTGACAGGTATGTCATTGTCCCATTCATTAGTGTATGAGATGGCAGTTTCCCAAACGAATTTTGGGCGTGAGGAAAATATGGTTATTATCTTTACCCTATCTACTCTAATGACCTTTTTTTGAGACTTTGATGACGTTGATTATGTGAGGTGTACTGACTTCTTTCTATTGCTTTAATGTAGATATTTTCTTTCCTCATTTTATCGAAATTTGATTAGTTTTCCTCCCAATAATGTTCAGCAAATTCATCTCTATTTTCCTGGCATTCTCCTTTGTCTTTCCGAATCATAACATCAATATTTGCTTTCCGCCAGGACCCTGGCATTACACCCTTTAGTAATGATTAGCTGAAAAGCTGCAATGCTGCCTCTGCTAGAATTTCCCTTTCTTTGAAAATGCATGGATGGAAATGATGTTGATGTTGATGTTTTTAGTTCGTTTTTGTTTCTACCTGTTGATACCATTCCCATTCACATCTTGTGAAGTCATGTACTTAAGTGTTATCAGTGGTATAAACTGAAACAACTGAGTAATATTTGCCATTTCAGCATTGTTGACTGTAAGTAAAAACTGTCCCTCGGAACTACCTGAAGTTAATTCTGAATTGACATTTTATTCCTGTTTTGATTGAATATTTTGCTATTTTAGTTAACACTCCAATATTCACGAATATAGTAGTCCCCATTTGTCATCTTAACTAATTACGTCATCTTTTTTTCCCGATTCCTAATCTCGCTTGGCTCAGTTCACTCCTCCACTCCATTTCCCCCGTTGTTTTTGCATGTTTGCATTGGCGGTGTGTCTTTATACTTAATGTTTACATGTGTTTTTTTGCTTGTTCTTGTTATTCAGCTTTCAATCGGACCAAAAATGGTTTCAAAACTACCCATTTTACCAAAAAAAGACGACCGTATCCAAGTATTTTCCCAAATACTAACCTGTCCCTGTAATTAGGCGCTGTGTATGCGGCCAGTGTAGCTTGGGTTTAAAAAAAACACAAACCTGAAACACGAGACTGAGTGTATAGCTTCTCGGAAGGAACAATATCTATTTCTTCATAAATGGCTTGGTACAAAGCAGAATGTGGATCTGTTGGAGGAAGATCGGGATGGTTAGCATATTGTTGCATTCTGGAACTATATTTCTGTTTATGATTTTTATTCATTTCAGATCTCACTCAATGTCGAGGTTAGATTCAAACCAGCGTCCCGCAGAATTTATCTTGTTCCTCTGTATCATCAATCTAGTGATGGTACTTCTGTCTCCATCATAAGGAACACTGAGGCATTTAGAAACCAAGAAAGGTTAGCGCATAAGATATGAATCACTAGAACTTGGTGTGAATTCAGATACATGCAGTAGTTTTGTTCATCTGTTCAAAACTGGTGGTGCAAAAGGTAGATCACATAATCAAAGGTCATTTGATTCCATGGCCATGTTTTAACATGGAGCAGGTCGGTAACCTGTCGCCAGAGGGGCGCCCTTCCATACCAAGCATGGCCGAACAGGAATATGTCCCGCTCTCACTGCCTGACATTGTTGCCTTGGAAGGATTTTACAGGAAGTGCTGACACTTTGTTCCTATAAATTCTTGGGACCGAACGTGGAGCATCTGACTCAGTGACCGGGACGCTACTCACAATACCACTGGCATAGGCCCTGTAATATTCGTGCGATAGTTTTGATGGGATGCAGTATTGGCATTGATAATTGTGGAAAATCATACCATCACGTCTCAAAATGGGTAGAGCACCGTTAGAGAACTTGACACGAAAAAGAAACTCAGTGTTGGTTTGCAAACAATTGTAAGTGGAAACAAAATGTCAGTTGCTAAATCATTAATGAACACGTAGGAACATAGGAATTTTGAGGGACATAGGAATTAGGAGCGAGAGTAGGCATTTCAGCCATTTGAGCCCGCTCCACCATTCTGTATGATCATGGCTGATCTAAAATTAGGTCAAATCCAGAAAAGCTGCCTGCTCCATACGAGCTTTTTCCAGCTTTAATTGAGACACATTTGTTCCTTTCTTGAATCTGCTGACAGATTCTGTCTCCCCTGCACTCTGGGCAGTCTTTCCACATGTTCACAACCCTCTGAGAGAATTGATCACTCACCTCAGATTTTTAACTACTTCGTCTCACTCTTAATCTATGAGCCTTTGTTTTAGACTCTCCAACAAAGGGGAATATCTGTTCAACATTCACCTCATCAATCCCTTTAGCATTTTATGTACCTCAATCAGATCTCCCCCCGCCCCGCTTTTTCTTTTGAGATCCAGCGAGTAAAAGCCCAAGCTATTCAAACGCTTCCTCGTATGGTAGCCCATTCGTCCCTGGAATCAATCTGGTGAACATCCTCTCAACTGCTTCCAGTGTCAACACATCCTTCACCAGGTATGGAGGCCAAATCTGGACACAATACTCCAGGTGTGGTCTCACCAAGGCCTTATCCAGTGTTAAGAACATTTATTTACATTTGAAATCCTGTCCTTTTGCAATAAATGCCAATATTCGATTTGCCTTTCATATTAAATGCTGCACCTGTACATTCACGCACAAGGACACCCAAATCCCTCTGTACTGACAGAGTTTGAATATGCTTCCCATTTGAATCATCATTTACCCTTTTAATTTTTACTGGCGAAAATGGATGACCACACACGTATCCACATTAAGCTCCATCTGCCACGTTCTAGCCCATTCTCCGAGCCTATCAATATCCAACTGTAAACTCTATAATCTCATCAGAGCCTGCTTTCCCACTCATTTTCGGATCATCCGCGAATCTCGCTATGTTGCACTCTGGCCCTAATCACAGACCATTTACATAGATTGTAAAGGTTGAAAACTGAACCCTGCGTCATCCCTCGTGTTCCATTTCGCTCGCTCTCCAGAGAAGGACCCATTTATCCCGACCCTATGCTTTCTCTCACTCAACCAATCCTCTATCCAAACCAATATTCTGTGTCCAACCCCTGGGATCTAACACTCGTGTCCAATGCCTTCTAAAATCTAGATATGCCACATCCACATGATCCCCATCATCCACCTCGCTGTTTAAATCCTCAAAAAAATCTAGCAAGTTTGTCAAACACAACTTGTCCTTCATAAAATCGAGCTGACCCTGGTGAATTCCGCTTTGTTTTCCATTGATCAGTTATCTCCTGCTTAATGACTGACTGCAACAACTTCCCACCACAGAGGTCAAAATAAGTGGGCTGAAATTTGCCACTTTTTGCGTCTCGCCTTTTTTGAATAAGGGTGTCATATTAGCGTGTTTCCAATCCACTGGTATCTCTCAAGAATCTAGGAAAAATTGGAATATCATAACTAATGCACCCACTTTCTCTACTGCCATCTCCTTTAATACCAGAGGGTGCAGGCCATCACAGTTCAATTTGTTGAATTCAACTTTTTAATCTATTGCAACAAAAATAAATCCCATTCCGTATCTCATGCACTGGCTGATGGAGAAGGACTATGAATGCAGATAACCTCCTCATTTATGTAATATTTACTGTTTCTCGTGTGGCTTGAAATACATCATTGGCCAATGCTAAGTTAATTTGTTTCTGAAATGTACCGAGGTCATTCTGTGCAAAGAGGCAGAGAAGAGAAGCCCCTCGGATATTTGAATCAAAATCCATTACTCAGCATGGGTTCAGGGATATGATTTGAGCCTTACCTTTTATTGATGATCTCCTCAGCATTACTGCCAAAAGGGCGATTAACTCACAGATCAACAGGACACTGAGTGATATGCAGATCACCAGAGGGATGGAGGTGTTTCCAGCTTCATGTCCTTGATGAAAGATTCATGAAAGTTTTAGCAGATAAAATGCTCTCCGTGCTTTTTAAATACTTACATGATTCATATTGTCGTTAGCAATTGAAAAAATTAAGGCAATGCCAATGTGTGACATTTTATCCCAATGTAAAATTAGCCACAATGATAACTGATATTTATTACTGAGACGTACCTGAAGGCGTGGGCGGAGAAGTCGGAGATAAATCGGGACCTGATGAAGATGTGGTAAAAGGGGCACAATTATTTGCATTGTTGGTCAGAAATGCAACTGAAAACATGATTTATATTCGGCAAATGACGGCCGGACAATGTCAAACAGCCCCAAACCGCACCGCTCAGTGGGACACTTTCCGGAGCAAATCACACTGGCATCTTCCTTGTGAACACAGTCAGCTTGAGCTAATGACGAAGAAGGGCAGTCAAACAGAATGGACTCGCTTCCGGCACACCTGACGTCATCCAGCCAAACAGTACCGTTACCCTGCCCAAAAGCGGCCCCTCCTGAGGCCATTAGAGCGGAGCCACAGCCCAGCTGTCTGCAGACAACACTGGCATCGTTCATACCCCACGAATCATCACAAACCGTGCCCCAGGCTCGATTACAGAAAATTTCAACTCTCCCCGAGCAGTTGTTGTTACCTCCAGCCAAGCGCAAACTTTGTCCTGAATTTATCGCAGACAAGAAATAAATTATTAGACTTGATATAGCACAAGAGAGGAATACGATCAGGTAGCTGTTTTATTAAAGTTGGGAAAACACCTGATTCTCGCTTGCAGCCGTTTGCACTGTCCTGCTCTTGCTTCGGTGTGTCTCCCCCTGTTGATAAGACAAAAATGCTGACTCCATGAGCGACATCAATATTTCAAATCACACTTGCAAGCAAAATGATTGATTGTGTTACCTGAACAAACGACACCTGCATCGTCCCCATGAGCACAGTTGTGTTGACCCCACGGATCTGCCTTGCACTGCCAGAGGGTCGACTCGTGTGAAAGGCACTCGACATTCTCCAGCCAAATAGGCCCGGATCCCACTCCGAATCGGCGAGAGCCATAGTCAATCAAATCGGGTATGCCACAATCCGACTGTTTACAGATAACTGCTGCATCTTTTCCACCCAGGTTGTCCGAACACATTGTTCCCCAGGTCCCATTATAGAAAACTTCCACTCTGCCCTCACAGCGATGCACTCCCTTCGCCAAACGCAACTCTTTGTGGTCTGTCAAGCAAATAATAAACATCCAGATTGTTAAATTGTCAATTATGTCTCCACAGTATCTAATATGTGTTGTGGCAGTTGAGTTCTCGGTTTGCCGGAATTATTTTGCAAAGGTCAGCTGAAATCAAACAATATAATCAAGAATAGGCAACACTGATTTCAAATCGAACCATTTACATGATAGACCTTATTTGCAGAAGCTGCAAGAATAATAAGAGGGGGGATGCTTTAGGCGCAGTATGCGAAGATTACTGTCAGTGCTTCAAAAAATTCCCATATTGCTGACTCAGGAAAGACCAGGGAACCAATAAAAAAGTGGATAGAAAAGTGGCAGTAAAACACATCGTCACTTAAATAGCTGAATTTGCGTCGTGAGGTTCACATGGATTGGTGCTGGGTCACTGCCCCTTCGGATTTACATTAACTCGTTGGATTTTGAAAGCAATGAAAGTTTATAGGGGCAGCAAATTGGTTTGTGTTGTGAATACTAAAGAGGGCTGTACATTATGTAAGAAAATAAAAATAAATGCCATGATGCACATGCAAATGACAGCTTAGCTGCAAAACTGATGAGTCCGAGAGAGGGAATTCTGATACAAAGCACAAAGTGGTTGCGTGCTTCTTGGGAACTAACAGATTAAATGATATACAGCTGTAGTGAAACCTGGTTATCCAGAACAATTAACATATAAACTGGTGAGATCAAAAGCTCGTGATCTTACTATTCATTGCTTTTAAATATAATTTTCCCACGCATAGAGCTAATAGCGATTTTAGGGGAACGTTGTTGTTCTTATTTGCAGAGAGTTGGGAGAACGTTTATATCTGGACATGTGATACTTGATTCTTAAACATGCACTAAGTAAGGAAATAAGAGAGAAAGAAACAGAAGGAAACACATCAAAAATAGGGTGGACAACTCACTTAGCGTTATTTAGGTCAGAATAAATAACAGAGAGGGATTTGGCGAACGATCTTTGGAAGCGCTATTCTTCCGTAATTCAGGTACAGATCTTATGTATGAAGTTTCGGTTATATCTGAAGAAAATGGGACATTTACCAGAGCACATGATGTTCACATCTTCTTTATGATTACACTCATGGTTACCCCACAGTGCGTGGGGACATTCCCAGAGTAATGATTCGTTCCCAGAGCATTGCAGCTCATTCAACCAAATTGGGTCTGCGTCTGTTCCAGCCGAAGTAGTAAGAGGAAGCCGCAATGCGTGTCCACAACTCAACTGTTTGCAAACCACGTCAGCGTCTGTCAGATCCCAGGAATCATCACAAACTGAGCCCCAGGTCCCTTTGTAATAAATCTCCAATCGGCCAGCACATCGGCTTCCACCGTCAGAGAGCCTTAACTGCTTGTGTTCTAATAGAAAAAAAAGTGTCATGTTTTACTGCTAACACATAATAATCTTCTTGTAAAATTCGAGTTATTGGATAATGCCCATCTAAATTAAAACCGGCATTTTAACTGACGTTGACAGGTAAATAAATCTATGCTGGAGCATGCTGCCTGGTCTAACCTAAAATAAATAATGTAGAGTGTACAAATATTTCGGATATTCTGAACATCCGCCCGGCGATTTTGGGATTGCAACTGACCCATTCACTGCTGCATGTTTTACTTCAACATAAATTGTGTAATTGTGCTAATTGTTATTACACTTCCAATGTTTTAAGCAGACTTTATACTTTGTTTTTCGCTGCATGCTTTTTGTTTGCTGTGCCTACTTCCTCAGATATCTCAGTATTCCACACATTTATGTCAGAACAAATCTCTAACCATTGCAAATATATATCAGCTGAAAGCGTCTTTGGAGAGCGAAAGGTCAAACAGTGACCTTTCGTGTGAACTCAGCCAATTTGCTGCTAAAATCTCCAGAGGTCCCTTGTTTACTCAATATTTCCGATTTCGAAAATGTTCCGGTGACCGTCTCATCAAAAACACGTGAATGCAATCAAAACTTTTCTGAAAAAAACGCGTACATTCCAACTCAGCAGCAACGACCACCGCACGCACAAACCCGCACTCACTCCCACGCTCGCCCCTCCTACACCACCACCAGCCCTGGCGCTTTGATCTGCATTGGACTCTCTTCAGTCAATACATATTAGCTTCAAAATATCATGGTCATGTTCAAAGACATCTCTGCTCTCCACCCTTGATCGCGCTCCACCAGAGCCAGCCCAACTCCCCCAAGCGTTCATGATAACCAGCGCATCCATTTAAGGGTTTGGATTTCCTTCACACCTGACACTTTTTTGCAGCAAGCCTTTCTACACCTTATTTAAAGGTCATGCCGGTGGCGACAGGGATACAAGGTTGGAATTTCCTCCTTAAATATCTCCCCTTTCTTATTTCGTTGTATTGTTGAAACCCACCCCTGCGATCCGTAAATTAGGCCCCGTTGCCGATACTATCTTTATTTGTATTGGTCACAATTTACTGTCGGAAATTGCCCAGAGATTTGCAAAGTTGTTAAATGCGTCAGAATATTTCAAATCATATTTTAAGTTTTCTTCTTCTCGTGACGTCCTATCCTGCATCCAAGCACCAATGTGAAATATCTCAGCTACGTGTTCCCGAGGAAGAAGCTGAAGTATATTCCTCAGTTGAACAAGATTACATTTTTCCCTTTATGTTTCTGGAAAAGTGACCTGTTTATTCACCTGAACACAGAACCCCTACGCCGATGCCGTCACTGCGATTCGGGTTCAATGTGAAAATACTGCACGTCCGGAGATGCGATTCGTTTCCTTCACAACGGACATCTTTCACCCACACAGACCCTTCACCCTCTCCGTACTTTGAACTGTTATAGGCGGCTTCGGCTTCGCCGCAGCCCAGCTGTCTGCAGGCCACGTTCGCGTCATTCAGATCCCAGAGGCTGTCCTGCACTCTGCCCCAGCTGTGGTTGTAGTAAATCTCCACTCGCCCATCACACCGACTTCCCCCATTCATCAATCTCAGTGACCAGTTTTCATCTAGGCAAAGAAAGACATGGACAACAATGGTTACAGTGCAGCAAATTAAATCAAATTAATTTCACCAGGACAGCTCCGTTTGTGAAAAGTTGAAGCATGTCATTGAGAGACTGTTTCGCACTGTCAGGCGGGAAGCTGAACAACCAGCACTCCTGCTCTGTGTCCAAAGCAAATAAATTGATTAACAGAGAGATAATATATACTTGCAGAACGCAGCGATGGGCTGGCAATTGGGGAGAGAAATAGAATCATAGAGGTTTACATCATGGAAACAGGCCCTTCCGCCCATCTTGTCCAAGCCGCCACCTTTTTTTAAACCCGTTAGCTAGTCCCAATTGCCCGTATTTAGCCCATATCCCTTTATACCCATCTTACCCATGTAGCCGTCAATACGCATTTTAAAAGACAAAATTGTACCCGCCTCTACTACTACATCTGGCAGCTTGTTCCAGACACTCACCACCTTCTGTGTGAAGAAAAAATGCCTAGTCTATTCGGCCTCCTTATAATTCAAACCATCAAGTCCCGGTAGCATTCTAGTAAATCTCTTCTGCAAACTTTCTAGTTTAATAATATCCTTCCTATAATAGGGTGCCCAGAACTGTACACAGTATTCTAAGTGTGACCGTACCAATATCTTGTACAACTTCAACAAGACATCCCCGCTCCTGTATTCAATGTTCTGACCAATGAAACCAAGTATGCTGAATGCCTTCTTCCCCACTCTGTCCACCTGTGACTCCACTTTCAAGGAGATTTGAACCTGTACACCTAGATTTATTTGTTTTGTAATTCTCCCCAACTCCCCACCATTAACTGAGTAGGTCCTGCCCTGATTCAATCTCCCAAAATGCATCACCTCACATTAATCTAAATTAATCTCCATCTGCCATTCCTCAGCCCGCTGGCCCAATTGATGAAAGTCCCGTTGGAATCCGAGATAATCTTCTTCATTATCCACTATGCCATCAATCTTGGTGTGATCTGCAAAGTTACGAACCATGCCTCCTATATTCTCATCCAAATCATGAATATAAATTACAAATAACAGTGGACCCAGCACCGATCCCTGAGGTACACCGCTGGTCACAGGTCTCCAGTTTGAAAAACAACCTTCTCCAACCACCCTCTGGCTTCTGTCATCAAGCCAATTTTGTATCCATTTAGCTACTTCACCCTGGATCCCGTGAGATTTAACCTTATGCAACAACCTACCTTGCGATACCTTGTCAAAGGCCTTGCTAAAGTCCTTGCTAATGTAGAAACATCCTCAATAATCCCATCAACACGTGTTAGTGAGTGATTTAAATGGGATAGAATGGATGATTATCCAGCTGAGGAGATGGTGCAAGAGGTTGGACATTCATTTCCTGCAATATGGGCAACGCTTCTGTGAAAGTCTGATCTGGGCATGCTGAGATATGTTGCAACCCAACAAAACAGGGACAGAGGTTATTCTGGCTGTGGGGTTATTGGTTCGAAATGATAATTTGACACACAATAATCAGTTTTAAAGATGTTAATTATTAAGAACACCAGTGGAGATTTTTTTAAGGGAAAATATATTTTAAAACCTTGCTGGTGTTTTATATTCAAAGAAAAGGAAAGGAGAAAGTTAATAATGGTAGGAAGGATGCTGTTGCATACATGGTTTTCCAAAAATAAAACCCACTGAAGAACATAAGACCATAAGACATAGGAGCGGAAGTAAGGCCATTCGGCCCATCGAGTCCACTCCACCATTCAATCATGGTTGATTTCAACTCCATTTACCCGCTCTCTCCCCATAGCCCTTAATTCCTCGAGAAATCAAGAATTTATCAATTTCTGTCTTGAAGACGCTCAACGTCTCGGCCTCCACAGCCCTCTGTGGCAATGAATTCCACAGACCCACCACTCTCTGGCTGAAGAAATTTCTCCTCATCTCTGTTCTAAAGTGACTCCCTTTTATTCTAAGGCTGTGCCCCCGCGTCCTAGTCTCCCCTTTTAATGGAAACAACTTCCCTACGTCCATCCTATCTAAGCCGTTCATTATCTTGTAAGTTTCTATCAGATCTCCCCTCAACCTCCTAAACTCCAATTAATATAATCCCACGATCCTCAGACGTTCATCGTATGTCAGGCCTACCATTCCTGGGATCATCCGTGTGAATCTCCGCTGGACCCGCTCCAGTGCCAGTATGTCCTTCCTGAGGTGTGGGGCCCAAAATTGCTCACAGTACTCCAAATGGGGCCTAACCAGTGCTTTATAAAGCCTCAGAAGTACATCCCTGCTTTTGTATTCCAAGCCTCTTGAGATAAATGACAACATTACATTTGCTTTCTTAATTACGGACTCAACCTGCAAGTTTACCTTTAGAGAATCCTGGACTAGGACTCCCAAGTCCCTTTGCACTTTAGCATTATGAAAGGCCAAGTTAGAAGCTTCACTGCTAAGTTAGCGTCTATGAAGTGAAAGGGCAATGGCTACTCGAGTATGAAATTGACCTTTCGTCAGGAAATAATTCTTCGGGCTGAACAGTTATATACACATCTCAATTCCTTTCTGGTGGATGGGAAACTATGTGGCTTCCTTCGGGGAATCTGTTATGACCTGCTGTACGTGAGATATGTCAAAGACATTGACAGTGGTGTGTTGGGTAGGATTAAAATTTTCAAATGACGCGCTGGTGGTATGCACAGAGAAATGGCAGCGTCATCTGATGTAGGAAAATCGGAATTGAATCATCCTGGTGGGAAGGGAGACAGCGCTTATTTTCCACGAAGTTTTTCACAGCCGCAGGACGTCCCAAAGCCTTGAACAGTCATCAATGAACACTGCGAATTACAGTTACTTCTGAAATGTAAGAATCACAACAGCGAGTTTGCACACACAGAGCACCCGCAAACAACACTGTGATAAGTTATAACTCTATTTATTAGTGTCATAAATAGGCTTATATCAGGAACAATATAGTGTCTGATGTGATGCTGCGAAAGGGGACATACTAGTCTGGACACGGGGGACCATTCTCCTCAGTAACTTAATGGAATTCGGTGAGCATTTCATAACCTCCAGATTTGACGGCGACTTCAAAATCTCGAGGGTTCGGCCAAAAAAAAAAGTCTTGATGGGAGAAACTGTTCTCATTGCTGGGAGTATAGAGAGCGGGAAAGTCCTGGGAAGGGAGCGGGTCAGATTTCAGATAATTCACAAAATGCCAATCGTGACCGAACTGCAATCAGCTGCAGCAAGTGGTTGGGTTTGAAACGAATTGCACGAGTGTTTAGTGGGTGAAGGACAATCAAACCTTTTCAGAGAATTGAACAATTATGTGAAGGGAAAAATAATACAGGTCTGTGGGGATGTGCGTGGATTGTGACTGGCTGAGGTACAATGCCAACAAGTCTGCACAGGCTCGCGGGCCGAATGGCTTTTTTCCTTACTACACCCTAGTTTTGTTGTTCTGTGAGTGTCTGCATTGAGAGGACTCACCCGAGCAGATGACACTGGCATCATTTTCATGTGAGCAGTTAAACTCTTCCACGGATGAAACCGGACACTCCCACAACCGGGACTCACTCCCGTGGCATCTGTAGTTCTCCTCCCACACTCGGCCATTTCCCTTCCCAAAGGCTGCTCCTCTCGGGATTTTCTCTGCCACTCCACACTGAAGATGCTCACAGATCACACTGGCGTCTTCTAATCTAAAGTAAACATCGCAGAGCGTCCCCCAGTGTTCTCTATGCAGCACTTCCACCCGGCCAGAGCACCTGTCCTTTCCACCAACCAATCGGAGTTCATGGCTTCCTATTTCAGATGTTAAAAAAAACACGGACCCAATTAATTTGTTCACTGCAGTCAAAATAAATTGTTTTGTTTTGTAAACGATGAAAAGGATTACATCCATATCTGCATCCATTGCCCAAAAGTGACAAATGATGACGTAAAAACGAATTAACGTGATACATGACACTTTTAGGAAGGCGCTTCAACGCAAAGCGGGCAGTTCATCCTGAAAAAAAAGTAATGGGAGATTGGCAGAATCGACATTATTTGGCGAAGCTGCAGTGTAGATTAAAAGTGCACAAGCTGGATAAGCATTGTATTATGATGCAGTGTTATAAACGATATTATCTGGACAACATTCTAGATCAACACAGTTGAGCTGAAAATATTGAACGCTCTTCAAATATTAGACAGAATCTCGGAATGGATAATTTAGAAAATAAATGTGATTCGAAAAAAAGATATCGCATCATTACAGTGAACGTGTGGATTATTGGCACATTCTCCATGTTTTGAAAACATATCAATCTTTACAAGCTTTCCATTTGAACTGTTCGTGGCCGTTTGTAAAACGTGCATTTGCAACGCTTTTACTCTGAACTCTGCAGGATGATTGAAATATGATTATGTTCATTTATTCTGTATTCATTTAAGAGATGTCGGTGCCACTGACTGGGCCAGCATTTATTATCCATCCCTAAACATCCTTCCCTGTAATATAATGGCCACTTGAGAGTCAACCACATTGCTATGCATCCAGGTACTTGCATGCCAGACCATGTAAGGATCACAGATTTTATGCCCTAACTGACATCAGTGGACCAGGTTGGTTTTCACGGCAACGGACAAGTGTTTCGTGGGCTTTTAATTCCAGTTCGTTTATTGAATTCATATTTCACCATCTGCCTTGGTGTGATTCGAAGCCAGTTCCCCAGATCTGGCCCTGGGTCTCTGGATTACCCGTCCAGTGACAATACATCTGTGTCATTCATGGCTTGGAAGGCAGAACACGAATACTTAATAGCTCCAAAGGGAATGCGATATCAAACGTTTAAGAGAAATCGATGTCTGGCCGAGGCACTAAATCAACAATAATTATCTGCTAATTTCAGAACATCAGTAAAATCGGAGACGTTTCTAATTTACGAATAAATTTCGAGTACTTTGAAATGTTATTCCAGAACTACAACAAATGACAGTGGAACATATCGGTCTGTTAAGATATGTTCATGTCAGAGAGAAATAACATTGCCAGTTATTGGTTGTCTGAAATATTAATACGGGAGTTTTCATGTATGGTAAGTCTGCACTCACTGGAACAGATCACATTGACATCGTTCCTGTGGGTGTACTGGGACCGATTTACTGGAACAAGGGGGCAGTCCGTCAGGCCGGTCTCGCTGCCTTTACAGTCAAATCTGTTGCTCCATATAAGTCCAGCGCCCTCCCCTAAAAGGCGACTCCACACTGAAGCTCAGCACAGACAACTCTAGCGTCATTCCAGTCCCAATCCGGGGTACACTGATAGAATCATACAGTGCAGAAGGAGGTGTTCAGCCCATCGAGTCCGCACCAACCACAATCCCACCCAGGCCCATCCCCATAGCCCCAGGCATTTACCCTAGCTATTCCCCCCGACAATAAGGGGCAAATTAGCTTGGCTAATTCACCACACCTGCATATCTTTGGACTGTGGTAGGAAACCGGAGCACCCGGAGGAAACCCACGCAGACACGGGGAGAATGTGCAAACTCCACACAAACAGTGATCCAAGACCGGAATCAAACCCGGGTCCCTGGCGCTGAGAGGCAGCATTACTAATCATTGTGCCACCGTGTGGTTGTGTCGGTTGAGGCACTGGGAGAGGGGTGGTGGTGGAGAGCTCGAAGGGTTGGGGGATCGGGATGCCTCCGACCGTATCTCTCGGGTTCGGACCACATTTTCATCTGAGGGCACAATTTCTGGACATTGATGTTAAAAAATAGGAATTAAGAATGGAGCGATTTGGAGTTAAGTTAAAATAGCAGAATAACCCAAACGCTGCGGACAGATGAATATAAACGATTGCTCAGCAGAAGCCCGATTGTTGGACAGGATTTGCTCCGTGTGGTCCTGGAATGCTTCATTATTTGTTGAATGGTGATCGGAACTGAACAGTGAGGAACCAGGAGCGAACAGCTCCTCTCCTGAACATATCTAACAGCAAGCGCTCAGCTCAAGGACACAGCTGGCCTGTGCACGGTTGTGGTCATTGTTAATCACTCTCATTGCTGTTCCTTTATTACAAACTTAAATCCTGGTGTTAATGTAAGAACACTTCTATTTTCAGAATATTGAAATTATTCACCACTCTCTTTACGACTGTGTCCAGTCTCAGAAAATTTTATCCGCCCCTTCCCGGAGAGCAGGCTGTAGATGATGGACAATTTTTTTTTTTTACCTGAGCAAATCACGCCGGCATCACTGGAGTGCGGAAAGTCATATTCACGATAGTCATCCCATGGCTCAGAGCGACAGTCCCGCAGTGCGGTCTCGCTCCCTTTGCACTCAACATATGACGTCACAATGGGTCCGGTTCCTTCCCCAAAGTGAGCCGCGCCCGGTGCAGAGAGCGCGGTCCCGCAGCCCAGCTCCCCACACACAACATCGGCGTCCGGCTGGTCCCACTTATAATCATGAACGGTCCCCCACTGTCCCTTGTAGTGAATCTCCACTCTCCCAGCGCACCGACTCTGCCCATTCGCCAGTCTCAGCTTCACCGCCTCTGGAAAATACAGAAATAAACCAACAGTTATTGGCCGGCTGATACAGCAGGTCAGATCGGAATAATTTGAAACATCGAGTGTGTCCAGAACCTCAACAAACCCTGACATAATATTCGAGATTGCAGTGGAAGCGGGAATATAAATAGACAGTGGGAACAATCCGTGAATCAGTTGGAAGTTCGAAGCATCATTCTGCTGCATCAGGCGGGGTGTCGATAGCCGCATAATTGATTGAATCAGTGCAAGTCAGGACTGTCATGTTCCACGGTCTATCATACTGCCTGGACTAACATAGTGAAATGCCAGTCCTAGTATCGATTCGATATTGCCATCACTGTCGAAACAGGGCCGCCCTGCTGCACCCAGCTGAATTAGACAGTCAGGTCGTCTCCAGCCTTTCCTGGGGCGGTAAGATGCGGCGAAGGTTCGGCGGAACCCTAATATGTCGGTGGTGGGAGGGGTAATCGCAATTGCGCTGCATGTCAATGCTGGCTGGTAACTAGGGAAGTAAAAAATTATCTCTAAACGGTAGCGGGGCCGCGTTGCTTCTCACCCTGCTCCTCAGGGACCTAAGTTAATGTCGTACTGAATCGGGTGCAGCAATTAAAGATGTTCAGAAAAACATTGCAACACCATTTTCCTTCACAACTGACAGGCAGACCCAGAATGGAAACACTGAACACAACGACACTGAAATTGTCTCAGGATTTAACATTCAGTTGGATGGATTAGTGCAGTAAAATGTCAGATATGAACTTGGAGGGCGATTACCTGATGGATCAGCCTGACTGTTCCCTGGTCTGCCTGAAATGAAATTTTGAAAATTAATCTTCGCTGCAACACGAGATGAATGAAACTGTCAAAACCATACATCACAATGTCAACACCGAGGGACTGTGTTATTTCTTCACTATATGATTTGCAAGCACTTGATGTTAAAAAGTTTTATTCAAATTACCACACCCGTGATATTATGGCCTATGAATATCCTGGTCTCATTCCAACTTTTTAAAATTCTTTTAACCACGTGTTACCGTATTCCCAAACTGGGAGATTTTGTGTCAGTCAAATCTCCCAATCCATTTGAGTCCCTAGTTTACATAATAGAATCAACAGGACAGTGATTCTTGTCTCCAGTTGGGTTGCTGAAATTTATGACTTGATATACAGAGTAACAATCATAAAGTTACTCGAATATCTCTGCACCGCCGTCCACAATACGGAGAGTGCGTCATTTATTTCCAAATGCAGACAATACTCAGTCATCCTTATTAACTCTTCACTATCAATAGACAACATCGAACACCTTCCACCTATTTGGTCCTCGTTGCCAGAATTGTGGGAAAACATTTCAATTTTTGATCAAAATTTTCAAACTCTCGAAGGTCCAACTAAAATCTCTGGACCCTCTTCATCCATTCTGTCTTTCCATCTTTTGCTCCATTTTTCAGCTTTCAGTAATTCTCCCACTGAATCTTTGACCCATTTCAAGATCAAAGAACAATGAAAAGAACAGCACAGGTACTTCGGTCCTTCATGTCGATTTAGGATGATCCAACTAAGAAAAAACCTGCTGCCCTCACTCCGTCCAAATATTTGTATTTCCTGCCTATTCATGTACCCATCCAGATGCCTCTTAAATGTTGCTAATATGCCTACTTCAACCACCTCCTCTGGCAGCACGTCCCAGGCACCCACTACTCTCTGTGAAGAACTTCCCTCACACATCTTCCTTAAAGTTTCCCCCTCTCACCTTGAGCCTGTGCCCCCTTTCCTCCTGCATCAGGTCACTAATGACACTAACAAGCAATAACATAGAAGGTGCTGGCCACCATACAAGCCGCCTGATTTTCTGGACATGCCAGCCATCACCTGAAACATCTGTGTACCGTGTGGATGATACACAGCAGCAAATGACCAAAACCCATTCCACAGTTCATTCCAAAACCGCGATCTCTACCACCTAAAAGTACAAGGACAGACGTACAGCGGTATCTTGAATTCCGCATTCCCTTCTAAGTCGGACAACATGCTGAGTTGGGACTATATCGGGGTTGCTTCATTCTCTTGTGAGCTCAATCCGTAACGCCACTATGCTTGCATCAGTGCATCATGTACTGCAGCCAGTCAGGGGGAAAGAGGCTCAGAGATATATTCCTGAATACATCTGGGAACAGGCAATAAATGCTGCATTGTCAGGGACATTGCCTTCACAAGAAATAGTATAATAATGAGTGCAAAAGCCGTGTCTGAATGTGGGATGTTAACTCTGTTTGAAAGAGATATAGAGACATGGAAAGTTTGGCACTGTAAAATGTAGGCCCATTGAAGATCATAAACCGCCATTGGTCCAAACAGTCAGGGAATAAATATATCTCCCCATGACTGAGTCGATCGATCTGTTAACCAATGGGACCTAACACATAACAAATAAATATCAGCTTTACGTGTGGAATTAATTACATAACATTGTATTCGTCGTTGAAAACCACCGTTAAACTCTGGTACCATTTAGCTCACAGCACAAAAGACAGATTACGAGTCGCTGGTGGAACCATAATTTCCAAATGTATGGCCATACCAAATTAACTCTTGCCTGAATATAAGAAATCGCATTTAGAATATAAGCAGGCACGTGTCCAATCTTTGCGAGAGAAGGTGATATATTTCTGGGGTCTGGAGGCCGAAGCTAACTGTACAAAATCGTTCAAAACATTTTACAAGTAAACGGTGGAATTCGCCATGAGAAACATAGAAACATAGAAAAACTACAGCACAAAACAGGCCCTTCAGCCCCACAAGTTGTGCCGAACATAGCCCTACCTTTTGAGGCCGACCTATAACCCTCCATCCAGGAGTCTCTTAAAATACCCTATTGACTTTGCCTCCACCACCACCGACGGCAGCCGATTCCACTCGCCCACCACCCTCTGGGTGAAGAACTTCCCCCTCACATTTCCCCTGTACCTACCCTCCAGCACCTTAAACCTGTGTCCTCTCGGAGCAGCCATTTCCACCCTGGGAAAAAGCCTCTGAGAGTCCACCCGATCTATGCCTCTCAACATCTTAGATACGTCTGTTCGGTCTCCTCTCATTCTACGTCTCTCCAAGGAGAAAAAAACCGAGCTCCCTCAGCCTACCCTCATAAGGCATGCCACTCAATCTAGGCAACATCCTTGTAAATCTCCTCTGCACCCTTTCAATATTTTCCACATACTTCCTGTAATGAGGCGACCAGAACTGAGCCCGCAGTACATCCACCCAGGTCCTTCTTCTCTGTGAAAAGCAAGGCAAAATACTCATTAAGCACCTCTGCCATTTCTACTGGTTCCGTACCGAATTTCGCGCCTTCACCTTTTATAGGCCCTATTCCTTCACGTCTCATCCTTTTACCCTTCACATATTTATAGAACGCCTTAGGGTTTTCCTTAATCCTACCTGCCAAGGCCTTCTCGTGACCCCTTCTGGCTCTCCTAATTTCCTTCTTTAGTCCCTTCCGACAAGCCGTATACTCATCTAGATCCCTATCTTCGCCAAGCTCTCGGAAAGTTTTGTACGCTTTCCTTTTCTTCTCGACTAGGTCCCGCACAGCTTTCGTGCACCACGGATCCTTTAACCTACCAACTCCTCCCTGTCTGCTCGGAACGTTGTCCTGTAGAACTCTAGACAGACATTCCTTGAAAAACTGCCACATGTCTTCAGTACATTTCCCCGAGAATACCTCCTTCCAATTTACTCCTCTAATTTGCTGCCTTCTGCCTTCATATTTCCCCTTACTCCATATAAACGCTTTCCTAGCTTGCCTGATCCTTTCTTTTTCCAATGCAAGCATAAAGAAGACAGAGTTATGATCGCTATCCACAAGATGCTCTCCCACTGAGAGATCTGACACCTGTCCAGGTTCATTGGTCAGTATCAGATCAAGTACAGCCTCTCCTCTTGTAGGCTTGTCCACATGCTGTGTCAGGAAACCCTCCTGAACACACCTAATGGACTCCTCCCCATCCAATCCCCTTACCCTCGGGATATTCTAATCTATGTTTGGGAAATTAAAGTCTCCCATCACAACAACTCTGCTATGATTGCAACTCTCCAGGATCTGTTCCCCTATCTGCTCCTCCACCTCCCTGTTACTATTGGACGGCCTATAGAAAACTCCCAGCAAAGTGATCGACCCCTTCCCACTCCGAACTTCCACCCACACAGACTCTGTAGACAATCCCTCCACAGCATACTACTTCTCTGCAGATTCTGCTTCTCTCCAATCCAGAATGAGTAACAGGTTTTCACATCTCTACAATCTGGAATGAGTAACAGGTTTTCACATCTCATTAAATGCAACAGAGAGCTTAATGGATATTGAAAGTATCTGGGAAGAGGTTGACAAATACCCAGTGACTGTTACAGAATGCTGATGTTAATGTATGGTTAGAAAGCTTTGTTGTGATTTCTGAAGTTCATTGTCCCCAAGAGGAATCAGAAGTACCCATGCAGCATATTCGCGGAAGAAGACAGATTTTTCACTTCCCTATTATTTCACTCGTACCACTGATATCAAGTATATTGCTCAATAAGCCGGTTAAAACAATGTTGGTCCCACCTCGATTTAATATTTAATACTTTTCAGTATTTACAGCCGTGTCCACTTCTCCAACTCAAAATAACCTGTTTAACAAAAGGCAGCTCACTGGACCACACGACGAGCATCCGGCTCTTCCACTGAGAAGTATCAATCCCAAATGTGTGCACGCATTCCATCGGCAGTAATTATAACTTTTACTGTTCTTCCACAAGCAGTTCATTGACGTAGATTCAATTCTGCAATGTATGCGATTCTAACTGTGGCGGCGGTCTACACCCAGACTGCGCTGTTTAGCTAGAATTTCAATTCCGTCTGTACAACAGACCCAGTGGAATATTTAATCCTACCTGCCGTATCTGAGTTGGATTCCGTGGTAAATCTAAGTTTCTTATTCATTTGCTGATGTTTTTGAAGACTAATGAACTGAAAATGTAACTTTGCGCAAAATATATTATGATAAGATTCTGCAAGTTAAGTAAACCATTTCATCATTCACTTCATAAAACCCCAACTAGCGATTCAGTCGCAACACAAAAAAATCAATGTTTAATGAGATGACTCTATTGACCATAGGATTAATGGTAAAACAATATAACATGTGTTCTTTTTTTTTTTACAAAGCATGTTCTTTTAAGCAACTGCAAAGTCCAATCAGTATTTTTAAGAATTTATTCCGCGGACTATATGTTCTTTACTGCGTGAAGTGTCTGATAACAGTAATGGGGCGCTTTCCTATCAGTAACCCAGCATTTGCTGTGACATTGGGAAGAACAAATATAACAGAAGAGGCACGTTGGGAACCGAGGGAAACTGAACCAAGTCAACGACTTAAAGCTCAACAAAACTACTGGGCCTGTGGAAGGAGATGAAAGAACAGGTCTCCATCTGCCACATAAAACGGCATGAGACAGAGAGAAAATGAAAGCGTGGAATAGTTTTGAGAATGAAAAATAATTGGAACCTGAAAAAATCACTGCATAGAAATATTAATTTAACACATTCAGGTAAAAATCCGGTAGGAGGTATGAGGCTATTGAGCAGCAAACGTCAGAAAGCAAATCGCGCATATTTAGCAAACTACATTATCAAGATAACAAGAGAAGTATTTTCTTCATATTAATGAAATTAATTGATGACATGATTAATTGCTATTCATGTTAATGTGTTAAAATGCATTGTTCATAGACCTAGCCCAACCCTCTGAGGCGGAGGCAGCTATTTTAAATGATTTGTTTGTTTTCTCTCCACACGGGGTTCAGACGGAAAATATACGAGAACTATCTAAGAGAAAGGTGTCTGGACGGTCCTCGGCAAAATTCCTGCATTTTTAAACACAGTGAGTTGGCTTCCACTCAAACTCTTTTTCAGCAGATTCTAACAGCGACTGCTCTAATTTGTACAAACACAAATCAAGTAGTCCCAATAGAGGTTTTACAGTAATATGTTGTCCATGCACAAGCGCCGCATTTCCATTCAATTTTGTATTTAAATCTCAGGTTGCCGTAAGTCCCGGCCGAGAAATTAAAACATGCATTAATCAGATGTTCTATATTCTAAATATATTTGGGCGGCACAGTAGCACAGTGGTTAGCACTGCTGCTTCACAGCTCCAGGGTCCCGGGTTCGATTCCCGGCTCGGATCACTGTCTGTGTGGAGTTTGCACATTCTCCTCGTGTCTGCGTGGGTTTCCTCCGGGTGCTCCGGTTTCCTCCCACAGTCCAAAGATGTGCGGGTTAGGTTGATTGGCCAGGTTAAAAAAAAATTGCCCCTGAGATGCATAGGTTAGAGGGATTAGTGGGTACAAATATGTGGGGGTGGGGCCTGGGTGGGATTGTGGCCGGTGCAGACTCGATGGGCTGAATGGCTTCCTTCTGCACTGTAGGGTTTCTATGATTTCTAGGAAATAAGTTAAAAAGAAACAGGGAATCTAAATTATTCACCAACTGAAACTTCTGCAACTTAAATTTCCAATTCCAATGCGCACTTCATAAAAACGAAGGACGTATTTGAATATATTAGAGCCTTTTTCCAAAGTGGAGCGGATAATTCAAAACACTGCTGGAAAAAAATATAGAATTTTCCAGATTTAGATTTGACAGTCCATTTTGATTCTCAACTCCAATTAATTTAATCTGCTCACGAATGTAAGGTAGACGGCGATTAAATACAATTTTCGTTGGACACTCGTGGACTCAGAGCAATGCTCAGCAAACGTGTTAGGCCCTTCGGTCCAAAGGGACTGTGCCGGGTGGAATAAAATCAATTCAGTCTAACCCCACCAGCCTGCTCTTGGCTCCTTTGTGCGTTACAATACTTCAAACGCATAAGCAAGTAGGTTTTCAATGTGCTGAGCACTTCTTCATCCTCCAGCTTTTCAGACACTGAACTCGCCTCCTCTCATTGTTAAATTGATGTGCATTAATATCCCATCACCTCCAGATGACAATTATTATTCAAATAATCAACTTTCCCTGACATAGGTCACCAACATTTTTATTACGAAAGCTCAATATATCTATATATTTGTTAAAATTTTATATTAGTGAATTCTCAATAGACATCGGGATACTTTCAATCAATAATAACTCACAGTTGAGAAGCTGCAATGTAATTAGAGTCAGGAAGGAGCGCAGCGTCGTCCCGACTGTCGGTTACTGCGATCTGACTTGACTGTTCACCGAGTTTTGTCCATTGGTACCGGGCTGTCCTTCCAACACTTTCTGAAATACCAAACGCTCCAGGAATGAATTCTTTGAGAAAGCTGCGTTCAGAAAATAATGTTTCCTCCCGTCTGACTAATTGATGCTCCGAATTGATGTGTGAAATGTCAATTGCCGTTTGATAAAAGATACCAATGACAGTTATATCCACCTCCTTGTCCTGTGCAGCTAATGAGGCCTACATTTTTGAAAAGGAAACGAGTCACCAACCCAGCATCGGATCATCGAATCATCATATCTTACAGCACAGACACAGGCGAGTGAAGGAAATGCATATGGAAAATGTTTGCAAATCATATTCGGCCTGCACTGGATTATGTACATTGCTTTTGCACTGTTTTACCGCTTACTTCAACGAACAATTTCCGAGAAACAGTTGAAGGCCGTGGACAGGATAAGGGTTAAAATTTTCAGGTTAACTCCAGGGGAAATGGACTGGTGCGATGTGGAGAAAATGCATAAATTGCATGTCCGATCCATTCACTTTCCTCAAGAAATCTATCAGTGAGTGTTCTCACCGACAAGTCCAATCTAATCTGCAGTTCAAGAATTCAGTGGAGTCCGAATACAGCATGTATTCGCAGCCTGATTTTAACATCTTCACAAGAGGAAAGTGAATAGACTTCACTCCAGCAGCAACTCAAGCAAGAAGTTCAAATCTGTAACATCTGGAATAAAAATAAATCTTTGTCCGAATGAAAATAAGCCTTTTCCTACTTGTTCTAAGAACAACTTCCGAAGTTTTTACTGTCTCTATTTGGAGAACAAGATTCACGAAGGACAGAGAGTCCAATTTATGCATGTCTTCTTATATGTCGCACCTCTGTACGGAAATCTTGGATGAAATGCTTCTGTTAAAAGACTGTTATTCTCTATTTGAACATAATTACTTTTTGAACATACTGTAGAGGCCACCATTACATTTCTGAGCGATTTTGCTGCCTCCGCCCAGTTTAGAGTGACAGAGTTCGGTGGGATGATGCGGCTCAGAAATATTTCTTATCTGCTGGACAAATGTAACTTTATTTTCATGATCAACTTGACAGTAATTTGAGTGAATGTCTTTGCGGAGCCGCGTTGCGAGAACGGAAGCCCACAAACATATTTGTTCCATACAGGAAGAAATGATTCCTGAGAAGCTGAACAATTGGTATTGAGTTATACTTTGTGTCATCCCGAAGCAGCTCACTGTCTGCGCAGCCTCAGAACACTCGCTGCGCGTTTTCCTGTTTGCTGAACAGACAGGAAGCACCTGGCCTTGTGGCCATGTCTCTGCTGGCATGTTCGTCGCTGCTGCCCTTTAACATTGACGGATTGCAATTGGACATTCGAACTTGTGTCGGGCAGTGCACTGGGACATGTAAAACTTCAAGTACCTTCATGAATTCACTCGCAGCATATGACAGAATGGCATCTACAAATATTCCTACAGTTATCCGGGGACTCCAGGAATAGTGTGTCACTAAACCTTATTAAATTTCACTTGTGTTCAACAACATTGAAATCAATGGTGTGAGATTAAAACGATTGCCTGGGTTGCATAAATCAATAGATAACACATAGACCTTGCCACGCCTAGATGCTGAGGGTCCACCATTCAGCCCCATATCTATTATCCCTCAGTGCTTCCCCCGTGAACACTGCAGACCGGGTGCACAAGTTCACTTATAGTGTTGAGATGAGAGCAGATAAGAACTTTGGATAATGTGTACAGCTCCTCCTTTAGTTGCAAAATATCTTTGCAGTTTTTGGTCAGTTTCAATGTGTTTCAGTTTTCAAAAATGTATCCATAAGACATAGGAGTGGAAGTAAGGCCATTCGGCCCATCGAGTCCACTCCACCATTCAATCATGGTTGATTTCAACTCCATTTACCCGCTCTCTCCCCATAGCCCTTAATTCCTCGAGAAATCAAGAATTTATCAATTTCTGTCTTGAAGACGCTCAACGTCTCGGCCTCCACAGCCCTCTGTGGCAATGAATTCCACAGACCCACCACTCTCTGGCTGAAGAAATTTCTCCTCATCTCTGTTCTAAAGTGACTCCCTTTTATTCTAAGGCTGTGCCCCCGCGTCCTAGTCTCCCCTTTTAATGGAAACAACTTCCCTACGTCCATCCTATCTAAGCCGTTCATTATCTTGTAAGTTTCTATCAGATCTCCCCTCAACCTCCTAAACTCCAATTAATATAATCCCACGATCCTCAGACGTTCATCGTATGTCAGGCCTACCATTCCTGGGATCATCCGTGTGAATCTCCGCTGGACCCGCTCCAGTGCCAGTATGTCCTTCCTGAGGTGTGGGGCCCAAAATTGCTCACAGTACTCCAAATGGGGCCTAACCAGTGCTTTATAAAGCCTCAGAAGTACATCCCTGCTTTTGTATTCCAAGCCTCTTGAGATAAATGACAACATTACATTTGCTTTCTTAATTACGGACTCAACCTGCAAGTTTACCTTTAGAGAATCCTGGACTAGGACTCCCAAGTCCCTTTGCACTTTAGCATTATGAATTTTGTCACCGTTTAGAAAATAGTCCATGCCTCTATTCTTTTTTCCAAAGTGTACGACCTCGCACTTGCCCACGTTGAATTTCATCAGCCACTTCTTGGACCACTCTCCTAAACTGTCTAAATCTTTCTGCAGCCTCCCCACCTCCTCAATACTACCTGCCCCTCCACCTATCTTTGTATCATCGGCAAACTTGGCCAGAATGCTCCCAGTCCCGTCATCGAGATCGTTAATATATAAAGAGAACAGCTGTGGCCCCAACACTGAACCCTGCGGGACACCACTTGTCACCGGTTGCCATTCTGAGAAAGAACCTTTTATCCCAACTCTCTGCCTTCTGTCTGACAGCCAATCGTCAATCCATGTTTGTACCTTGCCTCGAATACCATGGGCCCTTATTTTACTCAGCAGTCTCCCGTGAGGCACCTTGTCAAAGGCCTTTTGGAAGTCAAGATAGATAACATCCATTGGCTCTCCTTGGTCTAACCTATTTGTTATCTCTTCAAAGAACTCTAACAGGTTTGTCAGGCACGACCTCCCCTTACTAAATCCATGCTGACTTGTCTTAATCCGACCCTGCACTTCCAATCTAATCTAATCCAATCTATGAAATGATAAACCACAAACACGTGATGATTTCCATATGGGTCATTTTGTGACGTTGGCATCCCTGACTTCCTTTATTACTGAGGGGACGGCTTAAGCACTGCAGTCACTTTGTGAAGAGAGAAAGTCTTAAGCAGGTACTGGGTGCCATGGAAATTAGAGTTTCGGATATTGATATATTATCCAGGGTGGAGTCTCATTA
The DNA here is from genome assembly GCF_964213995.1 of Mustelus asterias. Taxonomy (NCBI): domain Eukaryota; kingdom Metazoa; phylum Chordata; class Chondrichthyes; order Carcharhiniformes; family Triakidae; genus Mustelus; species Mustelus asterias. The sequence continues at coordinate 51,338,644 of NC_135822.1, forward strand.
TTCTCCCACGTACTGGTTATTTCAGAAATACTGTGCGTATCGATTCAGTTTATGGAGGTTGAATTAGCAAGCATTGGTTGCTCTTTGATATCATTAGCATTCTTCTTTCTATTTGGCAGCATCTGTCTGCCGAACATAATTTTCCAGCTAAAATTTCTCACGTCTCACAACTCCAAGCAAACATATATTGGTTATTTGATTGTTTGTTTGATCAGTATCTAAATGTCTTGGTGAAGAATTTTATTGACCTCAGCATTAACTAAAATTCCAACATATATGCATTAACCCCAATGCCGGAACTCACAGGGTAACACTCAGTGATTGAACCATATGATCCCTATTGTGCAGCAGGAGGTCATTCGACGTATCGAGCCTGAACTGGCTCTCCAACAGAGCATCTTACTCATGCTTTATCCCAGTAACACCACATATTTATCCCGCCAAACACCGAATTTATACATCTTGGGACACTAGGGGGCAATTAGTAATCGACCTAACTTGCCCACCTTTGCACTGTTTTGGAATGGTTCAATTCCTTTGTACAAAGGAACATTCAATGTCTCTCTTTGCTATCTACATCCTGACCACGATGCGGAGATGTCGGCGTTGGACTGGGGTGGGCGCAGTAAGAAGTCTCACAACAACATGTTAAAGTCCAACAGTTTCATTTCGTATCACGAGCACGAGGAGCGCTGCTCTTTCATCACTCACCTGATGAAGGAGCAGCACTCTGAAAACTCGTGATACCATATAAACCTGTTGGACTTTAACCTGGTGTGGTGAGACTTCTTACGATGTCCTGCCCATGATCGACCAGACAATTTTGCTATTTTGAACACTGCCAAATACTCCGACTTGTCTTTTCTTATGAAGATCTAAAATGTGCAATGCGTCATCTGAAAGTCCTGCAACATTTTCCTCTCTTGAAGACAGATCCAAATGTTTTGTGGTATAAATCTAACATCATCTACCCGAAGAGATACTTTTCTTGCCAGCAGAAAATCGCAGCCAGCGTTCCTTTGAAGGCCGCACGATAATTTTGTCAACATATTCACTCAGGTTCCATGTCAAGCTCAATCGCAAGACTGAGTTTAAAGGCCTGACAATTAATTCGTCAAATGCACACAATACATTCACGTTGGATCCTTCGGAAAACAACATCCTATTGAATCTTGTGCAAGAACACTGCCTTCTCTCACATCGGTTTTGTATGCTGGCTTAAATTATGGTCTTTAACTGAAATTACGGATGCAGAATATTCTATGGAGATGTTCATTGGTATCTATCAGCCTGCGGAACATCAATAAGATTCCATCAGTGAATTCAGTCAGTCAACAGGTTCTTGGTCAAAGCATGGTTTGTTGTCAACCCATCATTAGTATGTCAGTTTCAGGACAGACTGAGTCCCAATTGTCGCGAGATCATTTTAAATTGCTTGGAATTATTTTATGTTCACTGAGTCTGACCATGTTTGCAAACTTCACTAATTACTGTTAATTGGTAAATGGGATTTGTTTATTTTTTGCTGTTGGTAGATGTGCATGCGAATTATTGGTAAATGTTTAAAACACCAGTTTTCAGCAAACTGGAGATAATTCAGAAGCAGAGTATCAATCTCCACATGGCGAGTCCAGGTTTAGTCAGCGGCAGTCAGCAGGGCTTTGTCAGAGGAAGATGATGCCGAATAAATGTGATGCATTTTTCAACAAGGTGATTGGATGCGGAGATGAGGGAAGTACAATTGATGTAGCTTCTATGGATACCAGCAAAAGCTTTGACAATTTATTGTAGTGCAGACTGATCAATAAGATTAAAGTACATTGGATCCAGAGTAACTTGACAAGTTGGATCCATAACTGACTCAGTGGTAAGACACAGAATGTGGTGGTAGAAGGTGCTTTGTCGAACTGGAGGCCGGTATCCAGAGGTGTACCACAGGGATCAATGCTAGTTGCCTTATTGTTCATGATATATATCAATGATTAGTATGGGAATGTGTATGTGTGTGTGTGCGTTTGTGGGGTTAGGAGCGACGGGATGATTGTGCTCGATTACAGATGACACCAAGATTGGCAGAATGCTTAGTTATGAGGAAGCAGGTCTGAGTTCGCACGAAGATGTAGCCAAGTTGGTAAAATGAGCAGCTCAGTGACAGATTGAACGCCAAGAGGGCGAGCTGATGCATTTTGAAATGATTGAGAAGGCAAGGGCGTGATCAACGATTTGCAAGACACATAGAAGCTTCTGGCCTGCTCCACGTGTCCTGAAAGGCAGCAGAGCACTTGAAAAGGGTAGTTTTAAATGCAGATGGGAAACTTGTCATCATCGATCTTGCATGGATTATTAGGGAGAGAGGTTATGTAGGAGCTGCACAAAACTTTGTGTAGGCTACAAGTGGATAACTGTGTGCAGTTCTGGTCGTCACACGATAGGAAGGATTTCTCGATGGAGAAAGTGTTGATGAGATTCACCAGGAGCATTTGAACAATGAACAGAGGCCGGGTAGCCTCTTGTTGCTTTTGTTACAACAGAGAAGGTGAAGTGGGGACCTGATTGAGGTGCACAAGATTATGAGGCATATGTTCATGTTGGATATGAAGTGGCTGTTCCTCCCAGTTGAAGGATAAAGGACGAGGGGGCACAAAATCTAAGTTGAGGAACAGAGAAAGGTGGGGGGTGTAGTCATCCAGAGGGTGCTGGCAGTCTGGAATGCAGTGCCTGGGAGGGTGAAGAGGTAGAAAACCTTACAACCATCAAAGCTCCGTGGATGAGCTCCTGAAAGATCAAATTATGCAAGATTCTGGGCCAAGTGCTGAGGAGTGCGACTAATGTAGTTTTGTCGTCGCAGACACAAGTGGCCGCAGGGCCTCTTCTGTACTGTGTGATATTCTGACCCTGTGACTCTGAGCCAGTCATTGGTGCTGGTTCAGTTTGTCAGTGCTAATCGGTTTCCCTTGCTGAACAAGCATACTTGTCCAATATCTGTTGATCTGTGTAGAGTTCGATCATTCAGACATGGCTATTTGATTTGTGGGGCAGATAATGCTTGCTGCCAGGGAGGTGTGTGATGTATAGCCCAGGCACTACTGTAAAGGGAAATGTCTGGTTACAATAAATGCCAGGGACTTTAACAGCTGCGGTATAAATATTGATAGCAACCAGCTGTCCAATTGAAATTTGTTATCGTTTACTGCTTCTGAATCATCGTAGTGAAGTTCATGAGATCGAAGACAAAAATCACAAATCATCTCCTGGATTCATTCTGTCCTTTGAGATTCAGGGCCACAGGCCTGACATGGTTCACTGTGTCCTTTGAGATTCAGTGTCACAGGCCTGGCTTGGTTCAATCTGTCCTTTCAGATTCAGTGTCACAGGCCTGACTTGGTTCACTGTGTCTTTTGAGATTCAGTGTCACATGCTTGGCAGGATTCATTCTGTTCTTTGAGAGTCAGTGTCACAGGCCTGGCTGGATACACTCTCTCCTTTCATATTCAATGTCCCAGGACTGGTTGGTTTGAACTGTTATTTGAGATCCAGTTTCACAGGCCTGCCTAGGTTCACTGTGTCCTTTCAGATTCAATGTCACAGGCTTGGCTGTGTTCACTCTGTTCTTTCCGATTCAGTATCACAGGCCTGGTTGGGATCAGTGTTTTCTTTCAGTTTGAGTGTCACAGGGCTGGCAGAATACACTGTGTCCTTTGAAATTATGTCACAGGCTTGGCTGTGTTCACTCTGTTCTTTTGAGATTCAGTGTCACATGCTTGGCGGGATTCATTCTGTTCTTTGAGATTCAGTGTCACAGGCCTGGCCGGGGTCACTCTGTCCTTTCATATTCAGTGTCACAGACCTGGCTGGATACACTGTGTTCTTTGGGATTCAGTGTCACAGGCCTGTCTGGGTTTAATCTGTCCTTTGATTTTCAGTGTCACAGGCCCGGCTGTGTTTGCACTACTATTTGAGATTTAGTGCCACAGGCCTGGTTGGATTCACTCTGTCCCTTGAGATTTAGTGTCTCAGGCGTCACTGGGTTCATTTTGTCATTTGAGATTCAGTTTCACAGGCCTGGCCGTGTTAGAACTGCTATTTGAGATTTTGTGTCACAGACCTGGCTGCATTTACTCTGTCCTTTGAGATTCAGTGTCTCAGGTCTCACGGGGTTCGCTCTGACCTTCGATATTCAGTGTCACAGGCCTGGCTGGCTTCACTCTGTCCTTTGAGATTCGTTGTCACAGGCCTTTCTGGTTTCAATCTGTCCGGTGAGATTCAGTGTCACAGGCTTGGCTGTGTTCGAACTGTTATTTGAGATTTAACGTCACAGGCCTGTCTGGGTTCACTCTGTCCTTTGAGATTCAGTTTCACAGGACTGGCCGGGGTCATTCTGTCCTTTCAGATTCAGTGTCACAGGCCTGGCTGGATACACTGTGTCCTTTGAAATTCAGTGTCACATGCCTGGCTGTTCTTGAACTGTTATTTGAGATTCAGTGTTACAGGCCTGTCTGAATTCACTCCGTGCTTTGAGATTCAGTGTCACAGGCCTGCCTGGGTTCTCTCTGTCCTTTCAGTTTGAGTGTTATAGGCCTGGCTGAGTTCACTCTGTCCTTTCAGATTCAGTGTCACAGTACTGGTTTCATTCAGTGTGTCCCTTGAGATTCAGTGTCAAATGCCTGGCTGGTTCACTCTGGCCATTGAGATTCGGATTCACAGGCCTGGCTGGGTTCACTCTGGCCTTTGAGATTCAGTGTTGCAGGCGTGGCTGTGTTCACTCTGTCCTTTAAGGTTCAGTGTCAAAGGCCTGGCTGATTCACTTCGTCATTTGAGATTCAACGTCTCAGACCTGGCAGGGATCACTTTGTTCTTTGACATTCAGTGTTACAGACCTGGCTGGGGTCATTCTGTCCTTTCTGATTCAGTGTCACATACCTGGCTGGGTTCGATCTATTATTTGAGATGAGGTTTCAGGGACCTGGCTGGATTCACTCTGTTCTTCGAGATTCAGTGTGACAGACTTGGCTGGGGTCACTCTGTCCTTTGACATTCAGTGTCATAGTCCTGGCTGGGTCAACTCTGTCCTTTGAATTTCAGTGTCACAGGCTTCACTGGCTTCATTATGTCCATTGAGATTCATTATCATAGACCTGGCTGGGTTCACTATGTCCTTTGATATTCAGTGTCACAGGCCAGGCTGGGTTCACTCTATCCTTTGAGATTCAGTGTCACAGGCCTAGAATTGCTCACTCTTTACGTTCAGATTCAGCATCACAGGCCTACGTGGGACCTCTGTATCACTTCAGTTTGGGTGTCACAGGCCTGCCTGGATACACTGTGTCCTTTGACATTCAGTGTCACAGGCCTGGTTGGATTCACTCTGTCCTTTGAATTTCAGTTTCACAGGCCTCGTTGGAATCACTGTGTCCTTACATATTCAGTTTCACTGACCTGGCTGGATACACTGTGTCCTTTGAGATTCAGTGTCACAGGCCTGACTGTGTTCACTTTGTAATTTGAGATTTAGTGTCACAATCCTGGCTGTGTTCACCGTATGATTTGAGATTCAGTGTCACAGGCCTGGCTTGGTTCACTCTGTCCTTTGAGCTTCAGTGTCACAGACTTGGCTGGGTTTACTCTGTCCTTTCAGATTAAGTTTCACAGTCCTGGTTGGGATCAGTGTGTCCTTTCAGATTCAGTGTCAAATGGCCGGCTGTTTCATTCTGATGTGGAGATCCCGGTGTTGGACTGGGGTAATCAGAGTAAGAAGTCTCACAACACCAGGATAAAGTCTAACAGGTTTATCTGGTAGCACAAGCCACTCGCTTTCGGAGCACTGCTCCTTCAACAGGTAATGATGAAGGAAATGATGAAGTTACCTGATGAAGGAGCAGGGCTCCGAAAGCTACTGGCTTGTGCTACCAAATAAACCTGTTGGACGTTAACCTGGTGTTGTGAGACTTCTTAATGGTTCACTCTGCCTATTCAGATTCAGTGTCACAGGCCTGGCTGGGTTCACTGTGTTCTTTGAGATGCAGTGTCACAGGCCTGGCTGGGTTCAGTCTGTCCTTTCAGATTCAGTGTCACAGGCCTGGCTGTGTTCGAACTGTTATTTGAGTTTCAAGGTCTCAGACCTGGCAGTGTTCACTCTGTCCTTTGAGATTCAGGGTCACAGGCCTGTCTGGATTAGCTCTGTCCTTTGCGATTCATTGTGATGGGCCTGGCTTGCTTCACTGTGTCCTTTGAAATTCAGTGTCACAGGCCTGGTTGCGTTCACTCTGTCCACTGGGATTCAGTGTCACAGGCCTCGCTGTGTTCACTCTGTACTTTGCGATTTACTCACACAGGCATGGCTCACTGTGTCCTTTGAAATTCTGTGACTCAAGTCTGTCTGGATTCACTCTGTTCTGTGTGATTCAGTGTCACAGGCCTGGCTGGGATCACTCTGTCCTTTGACATTCAGTGTCACAGGCCTGGTTGGCTTCACTGCGTCGTTTGAGATTCAGTGTCACAGGCCTGGCTAGGTTCACTGTGTCATTTGAGATTCAGTCTTGGCTGGAGATGGAGAGAGTGAGGTCGCGAACTGAGTGCACTGAGAGAACTTCACCAGCAGATGGAGAGAGTTCCGTGTCTCACTGAGTGCACTGAGACAGCATCACCAGCAGGTGGCGAGAACGAGGTGGCTAACTGGATGCAGTGAGACAGCATCACCAGCTGATGGAGACAGTGAGGTGACTAACTGATTGCAGTGAGGCAGTATCAGCAGCAGAAGGAGACAGTGACGGGGTAACTCAGTGCAGGGAGACAGCATCACCAGCAGATGGAGTGAGTCACGTGGCTGAGTGCACTGAGAGAGCATCAACAGTCGATGGTGAGAGTGACGTGGCTCACTGAGTGCACTGAGACGGTATCACCAGCAGTTGGAGAGAGTGAGGTGGCCAACTGAGTGTAGTGAGACAGCATCACCAGCAGATAGAGAGAGTGAGGAGTAACTGAGTGCAGTGAGATTGCATCACCTGCAGATGGAGAGAGTGGGGGGGGGGGGGGGTAACTGAGTGCATTGAGACAGCACCACCAGCAGATGGAGACAGTGAGTATTCTAACTGAGTGCAGTAAGACAGAGACACCAGGAGATGGAGACAGTGAGGGGGTAACTGAGAGGACATTGACATGTTGCTGTAATGTGGTAAACAATAAGGAAGTTTATGGGATATGGAAGGTCACAGGCTGGGAGTTGCAACTTGGTAAACAGAAAGATAGCAGCAGCAGCAGGGAGCTCGAAGAGTTGACTAGGATCAAGGAACTAATTGATGGGGGGAGGATGCAGGGGTAAGGGAAATTACAAAATTAATGGTAGAGGAGAGGGTGCAAGTGAATGAAGGTGGTAATTTAGATAAGGGAGTAGAGGGAGAGGGTGTTCGCGACTCATCAAAGCGGGTCCAGATACAAGCTGGAATAAGGACACTTTGCCTGAATGCAAGAAGCATTCGGAACAAGGTAAATGAGTTAGAATCATAGAAACCCTACAGTGCAGAAGGAGGCCATTCGGCCCATCGAGTCTGCACCGACCACAATCCCACCCAGGCCCTACCCCCACATATTTACCCGCTAACCTACACATCCCAGGACTCTAAGGGGCAATTTTTAACCGGGCCAATCAACCTAACCCGCACATCTTTGGACTGTGGGAGGAAACCGGAGTACCCGGAGGAAACCCACGCAGACACGAGGAGAATGTGCAAACTCCACACAGACAGTGACCCGAACCGGGAATCGAACCCGGGACCCCGGAGCTGTGAAGCAGCAGTGCTAACCACTGTGCTACCGTGCCGCCCTCCACTGTGCTACCGTGCCGCCCTCCACTGTGCTACCGTGCTACCGTGATGGTGCAAATCAGCACAAGTGGGTACGATCTAGTGGCCATTACAGAAACGTGGCTGAAAGGTGACCAGGACTGGGAGATGAATATCCAGGGGTATCAGGCGTTTAGGAAGAATAGACAGGAAGGAAAAGGTGGTGGGGTCGCGCTATTAATAAGAGATAATATCAGGGTAGTACTGAGGGATGACATAGGCTCTGAGGAACAAAACGTGGAATCATTATGGGTAGAGATGAGGAATAGTAGAGGGAGAAAGACACTAGTAGGTGTGGTATATAGGCCCCCAAACAATAATGTTGAGGTAGGGAGGGCTATAAACAAGCAGATAAGGGATGCGTGTAAAAACGGAACGGCAATAATCATGGGGGACTTCAACATGCACATTGACTGGCAGACTCAAGTCGGTAAGGGTGGAATGGAGGAAGAGTTCTTAGAATGCTGTCGGGAAAGTTTCCTTGAACAGCATGTTATGGAACCGACGAGGGAACGAGCTATTTTGGATCTGGTATTGTGCAACGAGGTAGGTAGAATTAAGGATCTTATTGTGAAGGACCCTCTTGGGTCGAGTGACCACAATATGGTCGAATTTCTGATTCAGATGGAAGAGGAGAAAGTTTGGTCCCAAACCAGTGTCCTCTGTTTGAACAGAGGGAAATATGATAGGATGAGGGATGAATTGGCTAAGGTAGACTGGGAGAGCAGGCTGGCAGGTAGGATAGCTGAGGAACAGTGGAGGATTTTTAAGGAGATCCTTTTCAGTTCTCAGCAAAAATATATTCCAGCAAAAAACAAGGATTGTAAGAAAAGGGAGAACCAGCCGTGGATAATGAAGGAAATAAAGGAGAGTATTAAAATAAAAACAGCTGCGTACAGAGTGGCCAAAAATAGTGGAGAAACAAGTGATTGGGAAAAAATTAAGAAACAACAAAGCGAGACTAAGGAAGCGATAAAGAAAGGAAGGATAGACTATGAAGCTAGGCTAGCAATTAATATAAAAAATGATAGTAAAAGTTTTTATAAATATATAAAAAGGAATAGAGTGGCTAGAGTGAATGTTGGACCCTTGGAGGACGAGAGGGGGGAGTTAATAGTGGGAAATGAGGATATGGCTGAGTCTTTAAATAAGTTTTTTGTGTCGGTCTTCACGGTGGAGGACACAAATAGTTTGCCAAGTATTAACGATAGAGGGTTGGCAGCAGGAGAAATACTTAATACAATTAATGTTACCAGAGAGGCAGTGCTGGGTAGACTAATGGGACTGAAGGTGAACAAGTCCCCGGGTCCGGATGGAATGCATCCCAGGGTATTGAAAGAAATGTCAGAGGTAATAGTGGATGCGTTAGTGATTATTTATCAAAACTCGTTGCATTCTGGGGTAGTTCCGTTTGATTGGAAAATGCCTAATGTTACGCCGCTGTTTAAAAAAGGAAGGAGACAAAAGGCGGGTAACTATAGGCCGGTCAGCTTAACGTCTGTAGTAGGGAAAATGCTGGAATCCATTATTAAAGAGGAGATAGCAGGGCATCTGGATAGAAATGGTTCGATCAATCAGACGCAGCATGGATTCATGAGGGGAAAGTCGTGCTTGACGAACATGTTGGATTTTTATGAAGCTGTGACTAGGGCAGTTGATGGAGGAGAACCGGTGGATGCGGTGTTTTTGGATTTCCAAAAGGCGTTTGATAAGGTGCCCCATAAAAGGCTGCTGAAGAAGATTAGGGCACACGGAGTTGGGGGTAGTGTGTTAAAGTGGATTGGGGACTGGCTATCCGACAGGAAGCAAAGAGTCGGAATAAATGGGTGTTTTTCCGGTTGGAGGAAGGTAACTAGTGGCGTGCCGCAGGGATCGGAACTCGGGCCGCAACTATTTACCATTTATATAGATGATCTGAAGGAGGGGACGGAGTGTAGGGTAACGAAGTTTGCAGATGACACAAAGATAAGTGGAAAAGTGAATCGTGTGGAGGACGGAGAAGATCTGCAGAGAGATTTGGACAGGCTGAGTGAGTGGGCGAGGATATGGCAAATGGAGTATAACGTTGAGAAATGCGAGGTTATACACTTTGGAGGAAATAAGAACAAATGGGATTACTATCTCAATGGAAACAAATTAAAACATGCTACAGTGCAAAGGGACCTGGGGGTCCTTGTGCATGAGACGCAAAAGCCCAGTCTGCAGGTACAACAGGTGATCAAGAAGGCAAATGGGATGTTGGCCTATATTGCGAGGGGGATAGAATATAAAAGCAGGGATGTCTTGATGCACCTGTACAGGGCATTGGTGAGGCCGCAGCTGGAATACTGTGTGCAGTATTGGTCCCCTTATATGAGGAAGGATATATTGGCATTGGAGGGAGTGCAGAGAAGGTTCACCAGGTTGATACCGGAGATGAGGGGTTTGGATTATGAGGAGAGGCTGAGGAGATTGGGTTTGTACTCGTTGGAGTTTAGAAGGATGAGGGGGGATCTTATGGAGACTTATAAGATAATGCGGGGGCTGGATAGGGTGGAGGCGGAGAGATTCTTTCCACTTAGTAAGGAAGTTAAAACTAGAGGACACAGCCTCAAAATAAAGGGGGGTCGGTTTAAGACAGAGTTGAGGAGGAACTTCTTCTCCCAGAGGGTGGTGAATCTCTGGAATTCTCTGCCCACTGAGGTGGTGGAGGCTACCTCGCTGAATATGTTTAAAGCGCGGATGGATGGATTCCTGATCGGTAAGGAAATTAAGGGTTATGGGGATCAGGCGGGTAAGTGGTACTGATCCACGTCAGATCAGCCATGATCTTATTGAATGGCGGGGCAGGCTCGAGGGGCTAGATGGCCTACTCCTGCTCCTATTTCTTATGTTCTTATGTTCTTATGATGTGGGAGGACACAGAATTGTGAAGTGCAGCAGTAAATGAGGACGGAGGTTGGATTTTGGAGGACACAGACAATTTGGTGAAATGTAGGGCTGACTAAAGATAACAGAAGGCTTTCGTAGAACAAAGAAAGATTGTTGAATTGTAGATAGCAGTGAGGATAATAACAGTGTTTGGGGGACACAGAGAGATGTGTGAGAAGTAGAAAGAGCGAGGCTAACAGTAGGATATCAGAGGACACAGGTAGATTGGTGAGACATAGTTAGCAGTATGGATAATTGCAGGGTTTGGGATTCCAGACAGATTGCTGAAATGTAGTAAATAGTGATGATCACCATCAAATATGGGAGGACACAGAGTGATGGGAGAAAGGCAATAGCAGTGAGAGTGACAGCAGAAATTGGCAGGACACAGACAGAATGGTGAAATTTTGTAATGAGTGAGGATAGAGTTAGGATTCTGGAAGGCATTCAGTTTCCTTTCACGTAACAAAGAATAAGGATAACAGGAGGATTTGTGAGGACAGATAGATTGGGAAATGCCGTAATCATGGACAATATAGGCAGGATTTGGGAGCAGACAGACAAATGTAAACATAACCAAATAAATTTGTCAGGACGCAGACAGAATGTTGAAGGATTGCAAATGTTGAGGATATATCCAGGATTTCTGTGGACACTGACCGAATTGCTGTAAAGCAGTAAGCAGTGAGGATGTCAGTAGGCTTTTGGAGGACACGGGTAAGTGTTAAAATGTAGTAAACAGTGTGGACAACAGCAGGTTTCGAGGGGAAACAGACAGAATGGTGAAATGTAGTAAAGAATGTGGATAACAGCAGGTTTCGGGGGGATACATAGAAAAGAACACAGAAAATCTACAGTACAAACAGGCCCTTCGGCCCACAAGTTGTTCCGAACATGTCCCTACCTACTAGGCTTACCTATAACCCTCTATCTTACGAACTTCCATGAACTTATCCAAAAGTCTCTTAAAAGACCCTATCGAATCCGCCTCCACCACCACTACCGGCAGCCGATTCCACGCACCCACCACCCTCTGAGTGAAAAACTTACCACTAACATCTCCTCTGTACCTACTCCCCAGCACCCTAAACCTGTAACCTCTTGTGGCAATCATTTCAGCCCTGGGTAAAAGCCTCTGAGAATCCACTCTATCAATACCTCTCAACATCTTATACACCTCTATCAGCTCACCTATGTACACGTTTCCCCCTTTCACCGATTTGTACCTCCCCTCTGCTGTGTTCCTGGGTTTTCACTCCTTGGGAACAGCAAACCCGTGATCTGCTCCGGCCCCCACAAGAGAGCAGAAAGAGAGAGAAAGAAGAGGCAGAGATGGAGGTAGAGGGGCTGCTACTGTAATTTGGTCAATCATTCACAGAGAGAGATAGATACGTTCGGCGGGGGGGGGGGGGGGGGGAATGGGGGGATGGGGTGAGGAGCAGATAGAGAGGGGGGAGGGGGCAGTGAGATGGAGAGGGGGCTGCTGTGATTGAAAGAAAATGATCCACAGAGAGCGAGGGAGATGTGCAGAGAGGCTGAGATACACAGTGAGAAGTCGAGAGAAATAGAAAGACAGTAACAACGTTTCAGAGAGAAAGTGAAAGATAGAAGGAGAAAAAAAGGAACGATGCTGCCATTTTGAGAGGCTGAGGTATAAAGGATGTGGAAAGACAGGGATTGGAAAGATGTGGAGAAACAGTTTTGAGGATGGGGGATTTGCAGAGACAGCTTCAGGGAGAGGGATTGAAATCTGTGGGATTAAATTGGAGCAGGGATCACTCGGAATGCCCCCTCCTCCTGACACACAGACCACTAACACTTGCCATTAAAACCCCACAAGTCTGTGTATGGAAATGAATGACAAAGACACGTGGACTTTTATTAATAATTTTCTCTCTGGTTGTAGCTCTTGTCCGAGGATTCCACATGGCAAAACTATTCACTCTTTCCATCGTCAAAGCTTCCAAAATAAATTCTCCTTGGAAGAGGGAAAGAGAAAAAAGAGTGAAATTTGATTAAAACCAAAACAAAAGCTGATTGAAAACAATAAAAGGCACAGCAAGATTCCAGGATTTTCTGAAATTCACAATCTCACTGGAATTGGGGAAACACTCATTTTCACATCCTCATTATTAAACCCTGACAAAATGGGAACACATTTCAAATGCAATTAATTTCCTAATGGCTCCTGACTGTCCCAATATTGAATGTATTAAACACATCAAAGCATTCTGGGGGCTTTACTCCAGAGACAGGCCAATTAATAAACACAGCAGGCGCCAATGAAGTTCCCACTTCTATCAGTCACCTCTCCCCCGCCTCCCTCAGTTTCTCCCTCTCCCTCTCCCTCTCTCACACACTTCCCCATATCTATATCTGTCCAATACCCCATCTCTGCTCCTGGCTCTAGATAATCTGTCCTGATCTATGTTCTGATTCTCTATCTCAAGTTGAATCTGGATTGAAATTCTCTCTCGAAGTTTCTGTCTGACTGTTTAAAATAAAACTCACAATCTAAAGCAAAATGAGAGGGGGGTGGGGTCAGGAAAATCCACAATCCCATCCTGAAATGGCAGCTGCACATTTCATTGAACCATTGAATTCAGCCACTTGAACCCTGTTCGGGAATTAAGCAAATGGAAGAGTGCTCCTGAGATTTAGGCATTGAAGTGCGGCCTAGTCACAGAGGCTGCATTATTTCTCAGGTAGAAAAAACAAATCCCCCTCCCTCCCCCCAATTAAACAGAACAATCTTCTCCATCCACATCCACAAATCCCAGCGCCCTGTCTAAAAACACAAGCAGGACTCTGGGTTTGAGAACAAGCCTTTCCCCCAGGTTCAGGAATTTGAATTTCAGCTCCCTCGCCCTCCCATTTGCTTTACAGTGAGAGGGAGAGAGAAAGAGAGACTGGGAATGCTACAACCAGGGTCCCACAGGGAGAACCACACTGCAGGAGAACGCCCCCCACTCCCAGAGCCTCTGTCTTTTCCCCCAACCCCTCCACTGTGCCCCAGACATTCCCCAACCCTTCTCTGCTCACCCTCTTTTTCTCTCTCTATCCCACCCTCCTTCTCCCTCCATCTTTTTATTTTTAAAGTGTGGGCACTGTCACAGTGCGAGGAATATGGGGCAGGAAGGAGGGCACAGCAGGATCCCACACCCACACATCCTGAATAGGGCCAGATACAAAGTCATTTTTCAGTGACGATTGGGCTAAAAGTGAGTGGGCAATGAAGGAACCACACATCTCCCTCTCTCTCCCCTTCCCCTCCATCTCTCCCCTACCCCAAATAAAAATAATGACAAGTCACTCGAGGATTGGTGCTGTTCGTACATTCGATCTGAACAGGGAACATTTCACTTCTCGCACAGCCACACCTCTCTATGATTCCCTCTGTCTCTCGCTGTTTTTCTCTCTCTCTCTCTCTCTCTGCCTGTTTCTCTGCCTCTATCTGTGAACCTATCTAGCCCGCTCTGTGTCTCTTTTGCTGTCCCCCCAGATCTATATCTGGGGCCAAGAGGGGCCAAAAGAGGTGGGGGAGTAGCGGGATTAGTTGGAGAGCATATTACAGCGGTGCAGAGGGAGGACAATTCAGAGGGGTCGTGTAACGAGTCACTCTGGGTGGAGCTTAGAAACAGGAATGGCGCAGTCACTATGTTGGGGGTGTACTACAGGCCCCCCAACAGCCCAAGGGAAGTGGAAGAATGGATATGTCAGGAGATACTGGATAGGTGCAGGAAAAATAGGGTTGTTGTAGTGGGAGACTTCAATTTCCCTGGTATAGACTGGAAATCGCTGAGGGCAGGGACTCTGGATGGGGAGGAATTTGTAAAGTGTGTACAGGAGGGTTCGTTGGAACAATATGTAGACAGACCGACTAGAGAGGGGGCTATACTGGACCTGGTACTGGGGAATGAGCCCGGTCAGGTCTTCAAAGTTTTGGTAGGGGAACATGTGGCAAATAGTGACCACAATTCTGTTAAGTTAGGATAGTGATGGAAAAGGATGAGTGGTGTCCCAAGGGTAAGGTGTTGGATTGGGGGAAGGCTAACTTTATTGGGATCAGGCAGAAATTGGCAGCTCTTGATTGGGAGACGCTGTTTGAGGGTAAATCCACATCTGGTATGTGGCAGTCTTTTAAGGAACGGTTGTTAGGGCTACAGGACAAGCGTGTGCCTGTAAAAAAGAAGGATAGGAAGGGTAGGATTCGAGAACCGTGGGTAACCAGGGAAATTGAGGGACTGGTCAAAAAGAAAAGAGAGGCGTATGTTAGGTCCAAGCAGCTAAAAACGGAGGGAGCTCTGGAGGAGTACAAAGAAAGTAGGAAAGTACTCAAACGGGGAATTAGAAGAGCAAAAAGGGGTCACGAAATGTTCTTGGCAGACAGGATTAAGGAGAATCCCAAGGCATTTTATTCATACGTTAGGAACAAAAGGGTTGTTAGGGAAAGAATCGGACCTCTCAGGGACAAAAGTGGGGACTTATGCTTGGAGCCCAAAGAAGTAGGGGAGATCCTAAATGAATACTTTGCGTCGGTATTCACAAAGGAGAGGGATGTGTTGACTGGGAGTGTCTCGGAGGGGAGTGTTGAACCGTTGGAGAAAATCTCCATTACAAAGGAGGAAGTGTTAGGTTTGTTAGAGAATATAAAGACTGACAAATCCCCAGGGCCTGATGGAATCTATCCAAGGCTGCTCAGGGAGACGAGAGGTGAAATCGTTGGGCCTCTGACGCAAATCTTTGTCTCGTCACTGGACGCAGGTGAGGTCCCAGAGGATTGGAGGATAGCCAATGTGGTCCCGTTATTTAAGAAGGGTAGGAAGGATAACCCGGGTAATTATAGGCCGGTGAGCTTGACGTCCGTGGTGGGGAAGTTGTTGGAGAAGATTCTTAGAGATAGGATGTATGCGCATTTAGAAAGGAATAAACTCATTAACGATAGTCAGCATGGTTTTGTGAGAGGGAGCTCATGCCTCACTAACCTGGTGGTGTTTTTTGAAGAAGTGACCAAAATGGTTGACGAAGGAAGGGCCGTGGATGTTGTCCATATGGACTTTAGTAAAGCGTTTGACAAAGTCCCTCATGGTAGGCTAGTGAAAAAGGTTGGATCACATGGGATAAAGGGGGAGGTGGCTAGATGGGTGGAGAACTGGCTTGGTCATAGAAGACAGAGGGTGGTAGTGGAAGGGTCTTTTTCCGGCTGGAGGCCTGTGACTAGTGGTGTACCGCAGGGCTCTGTATTGGGACCTCTGCTGTTTGTGATTTATATAAATGATCTGGAAGAAGGAGTAACTGGGGTGATCAGTAAGTTTGCGGACGACACAAAACTGGCAGGACTTGCAGATAGTGAGGAACATTGTCAGAGGCTACAGAAGGATATAGATAGGCTGGAAATTTGGGCAAGGAAATGGCAGATGGAGTTCAATCCTGATAAATGCGAAGTGATGCATTTTGGTGGGAATAATGTAGGGAGGAGCTACACGATAAATGGAAGAACCATAAAGGGTGTGGAGACGCAGAGGGACCTGGGTGTGCAAGTCCACAGATCTTTGAAGGTGACGTCACAGGTGGAGAAGGTGGTGAGGAAGGCATATGGCATGCTTGCCTTTATAGGACGGGGCATAGAGTATAAAAGTTGGGGTCTGATGTTGCAGATGTATAGAACGTTGGTTCGGCCGCATTTGGAATACTGCGTCCAGTTCTGGTCGCCACACTACCAGAAGGACGTGGAGGCTTTGGAGAGAGTACAGAGGAGGTTTACCAGGATGTTGCCTGGTATGGAGGGGCTTGGTTCTGAGGAGAGATTGGGGAAACTGGGGTTGTTGTCCTTGGAAAGACGGAGGATGAGGGGAGACTTAATAGAGGTGTATAAAATTATGAAAGGCATAGATAGGGTGAACGGTGGGAAGCTTTTCCACAGGTCGGTGGTGACGTTCACGAGGGGTCATAGGTTCAAGGTGAAGGGGGGGAGGTTTAACACAGATATCAGAAGGGCATATTTTACACAGAGGGTCGTGGGGGCCTGGAATGTGTTGCCGGGCAAGGTGGTGAAGGCGGACACACTGGGAACGTTTAAGACTTATCTAGACAGCTATATGAACGGAGTGGGAATGGAGGGATACAAAAGAGTGGTCCAGTTTGGATCAGGGAGCGGCGCGGGCTAATTGTTCTTTGTTTCTCGTTTCAAGGCTTCATTCTATGATCATCTTGCTGGTGCCAGTACAGAGCGAGACTGCGGATAGTTGGGAACCTGTCTCGGGGGCAGGGAATTCAGATGGTGTTCGTAAAGCAGTAGTGGAAATGAATAGGGTTGGGAAGCATTTTCCGATCAGGGCCAGTGTGATCTCCTGGACTCGTTTCGATCGCCTCAGGGGGTCGGAGAGGAATTTCCCAGATTTTTTTTTCCCCTTATTGGCCCTGGGGTTTTCACTCTGGGTTTTCGCCTCTCCCTGGAGATCACATGGTCTGGAATGGGGGGGTGGGGGTGAGTTAATAGGTTGTGATGAACAAAGCATCGTAGCTGTGAGGGACAGCTCGGTGGATAGGATATTAGGATGTAGATAGGCTGGAAAATTGGGCGGGGATCCTGGATTCAGGATTCAATCCTGGACCGGGGAGCGTGGCTTGGAGGGCCGAAGGGCCTGTTCCTGTGCTGTATTGTTCTTTGTTCTTTGTTTGTTCTTTGTATATATATATATCCAATACCCCATTTCTGCCCCTGTCTCTCTTGCTCTGGATAATCTGTACTGATCTCTGCTCTGTTTCTCCATCTCGGGATGAATCGGGATTAAACTGCTCGCTCTGATATGTTTCTGCCTGACCGTTTAAAATAATGACGTGTTGTGAGCCACGTTTGCTATTTCTGAGTGATTTCCATGAGGAAATGGGGAGGGAGGTTCCTTCTGCAAACCCAGATCTCTCACACACTGCAATGTGGTAGCAGCCAGATTCCAATATCTCTCAAATGCTTCAGATATTGGGAAAAAATCTTTTCAAACACAACAGCGCAGATTCAGCCTCGGCCAGACATTCGCTTTTTTCCAATCCCACCTTCTGGGAGGGTATGAGTGAGGGTCTTTTCCGCAGAGACTGGGAAACTGGGCTGTGAGTGTACAGCAGAAGACCCCCCTAACCCACACCCCTCCAGTGTCTCTCCTCTCCCTGCCCCTCTGTCTTTGCTCTACCTCTGTTACCCTGCCTTCTCTCTCTCTCCCTGAAAACTCACAACCAAACGAGACAGATGGGAGAGAGAGAGAGTTCTGGCAGGAAAACCCACAATCACATCCCCAATCCAATGGAATAAAATGGGCTGCTGTAGGTTTTATTCAACCAGTCTTTCTCTCTCTGTCATTCTCTCTCTCTCTCTTTGTCCCTGTCTTTCTTTATCTCTGTCTTTCTCTCTTTCCCTCCCTCCCACCCTCCCTGTCTTTCTCTTGCTCTCCGTCTTTCCCTCCCTGAAATTAAATTGACAACAATTCACATTGGTGTTTTCTTTCACATTTTATTGGAAGATGAAATATAGATAAGAATGTCTGGGGAGAGAGAGGGAGGGGTGGGGTGCAGGGATTGGTAACAACGTTGGAGAGACAGAGACAGGGAAATTCTAAACACCCCATCCAAATATAAATTCCTGGGAAAAGAGAGAGAGAAAAGAATATGCAGTCACACAGCACAGAAACGGGCCCTTCGGCTCACCAGGTCTATGTTGGCCATCAAATACCAATTTATATTACTCCCATTCCCCAGCACTTGCTGCAGAGCCGACAATACCTCGGCGATTTAAGTGCATTAATTTACCCGATTCTGTTTCAAATTTATTTCCTTCAATCCCACTTGAGCAAGATTTTGTTTCAAAACGTGTGGGCGCTGTTGCAGTGTGGGCAAAGGCCATAGGCCCAGTGCATACATAGCAAGATCCCACAGCATCAGCAGCAATGTGAATCTAAATCAGATGGGACATAGTCCTCCCCAAAACCTCCCACACTCTCGCCTTCCGTGAGCCCCCTTCCCCACTCACTACGCTGTGTGTGTGTGTGTGTGTGTGTGTGTGTGTGTGTGCGTGTGTGTGTGTCATCCCAAATTTCCAGAAAGGGCTGAACTCTCTCTTAAAACTAACCAAAACCTTATTTGAAACAAAATCCCTGTGGTGCACAGCAAGATCCCACAAGGTGCAGTCAGCTGTGTTGAGTGTTTTTTAATTTAGTAAATGTTTACACAGAGAGAGAGAGTGAGGCCGAGAGGGGCTGAGAGAGTGAAATCCACTCCCCCACCACCCTCCACCCGGGACCGTCAGAATTGAAACACAGCAAGTAGGGTGGCACGGTGACACAGTGGTTCGCGCTGCTCCTTCACAGCTTCTGGGATCCGGGTTCGATTCCCAGCTTGGGTCACTGTGATCCTGTGTCTCTTCCCACCCCCTCACTGTACCCCCACAAACCTCACCTCTTGCTGTCTTTTCCTGGTTTCCCCTCACTCTCCCCCTCTCTCTCCCTCCCTGTCTGTCTTTCTCACTCTCTCTCTCTCCCTCTGTCTTTCTCTCTATCCCTCCCTCCATCTTTCTCTGCTTTCTCTCTCTCTCCCACGCCCTCCATCTTCCTCTGTCTTTCTCTATCTATCTCTTTCTCTCTCTCTAAGAACAAAGAACATTACAGCACAGGAATAGGCCCTTCGGCCCTCCAAGCCTGCACCGACCATGCTGCCCGACGTAACTAAAACCCTTCCGAGGACCATATCCCTCTATTCCCATCCTATTCACGTATTGGTCAAGACGCTCCTTAAAGGTCACTACCGTATCCGCTTCCACTAACTACCCCGGCAACGGGTTCCAGGCACCCACTATTCTCTGTGTAAAAAATCTGCCTCGTCCATCTCTTTTAATACTTGCCCCTCACACCTGAAACCTGTGCCCCCTAGTAATTGAATCTTCCACACTGGGAAAAAGCTTCTGACTATCCTTTCAGTCCATGCCTCTCATAATCTTGCAGACTTCTGTCAGGTCACCCTCCAACCTCCGTCGTTCCTGTGAGAACAAACCAAGTTTCTCCAACCTCTCCTCATAGCTAATGCACTCCATACCAGGCAACATCCTGGTTTTTTTTTCTGTACTCTCTCCAAAGCCTCCACATCCTTCTGGTAGTTTGGCGAACAGAATCGAACCCTATATTCCAAGTGTGGTGTAACTAAGGTTCTATAAAGCTGTAACATGAGTTGCCAATTTTTAAACTCAATACCCCAGCCGATGAAGGCAAACATGCCGTATGCCTTCTTGACTACCTTCTCCACCTGCATTGCCACTTTGTGACCTGCGTACCTGTACACCCAGATCCCTTTGCTTATCAATACTCTTAATGGTTCTGCCATTTACTGTATATTTCCTATCTGTATTAGACCTTCCAAAATGCATTACCTTACATTTGTCCGGATTAAACTCCATCTGCCATCTCTCCGCCCAAGTCTCCAACTTATCTATATCCTGCTGTATCCTCTGATGGTTCTCATCGCTATCCGCAAATCCACCAACATTTGTGTCGTCCGCAAACTTACTAATCAATCCAGTTACATTTTCTTCCAAATAATTTATATATATTACAATTAGCAAAGGTCCCAGCACTGATCCATAAGGATCTCTGTCTTTCTCTCTCTCTTCTCTCCCCCCGTCACAGTCCTCCCCAACACACCTCACACTCTCGCCTGCTGTGAGCCCCCTTCACCACTCATTACCCTGCGTGTCTATGTGTGTGTGTGTGGTGCGTGTGTATGTGCGTGCACATCATCCCAAATTTCCAGAAACGGTTGAACGCCATCTTAAAACTAAGCCAAACCCTTTTTAAAACAAAATCCATGTAATGCACAGCAAGATCCCACAAGGTGCAGTCAGCTGTGTTGAGTGTTTTTTTAATTTGGTGAATGTTTACACAGAGAGAGAGAGTGAGGCAGAGCGGGGCTCAGACAGTGAAATCCACCCCCCCCCCCCCAATCCTGGGACGCTCAGAATTAAATCCTAATATGTAGGGCACCACGGTGACACAGTGGTTAGCACTGCTGCCTCACAGCTCCAGGGACCCGGGTTCAATTCCCGGTTTGGGTCACTGTCTGTGCCGAGTTAGCATGCTCCCCGCTGTCTGCGTGAGTTTCCTCTGGGTGCTCCGGTTTCCTCCCATAGTCCAGAGATGTGTGGATTAGGTGGATTGGCCATGCTAAATTGCCCCTTAGTGTCAGAGAGACGAGCCAGGGTAAATGCTTGGGGTTGTCGGGATGGGGACTGGGTGGGATTGTGATTGGTGCAGACTCGAAGGGCCAAATGGCCTCCTTCTGTACTGTAGAATTATATTAAAAATTCTGCTGACATTTAGGCTTTGAAGTGCGGCCTAGTCACAGAGGCTGCATTATTCCACAGGCAGAAAGAACAAATCCACCTACCACCCCCCAGTTAAACAGAACAATCATCTCCATCCACATCCTCAAATTCCACCGCCCTGTCTAAAAACACAAGCACGACTCAGGGATTGAGAACAAGCCTTTCCCCCAGACTCAGGAATTTGAATTTCAGCTCCCTCTCCCTGCCGAGTGCTTTGCAGTGAGAGGGAGAGAGAGACTGGGAATGCTACAATCAAGATCCAACAAGGAGTCCCAAACTGCAGGAGGACATCACTCACCCCCCAGAACCTCTATCTCTTTCCCCCTACCCCCCTCCACTGAGCCCCTGACATTCCCGACCCATTCTCTGTTCATTCTGTTTCTCTCTCTCTATCCCACCCTCCTTCTCCCCACTCCATCTTCTTATGTTTAAAGTGTGGGGCACTGTCACGGTGCGAGGAATATGGGACGGGGAGGAGGGCACAAAGCCTGAGGGCACAGCAAGATCCCACTGACACCGCCTGAGCAGGGCCAGATACAAAGTAATTTTTAAGTGAGGATTGAGCTAAAGTGAGTGGGCAATGACGGAACCACACATCTCCCTCTCTCTCCCCCCTCCCCTCCATCTCTCCCCGACCCCAAATAAAAATTATGACAAGTCACTCCTGGATTGGTGCTGTTTGTACATACGATCTGAACAGGGAACCTTCCACTTCCAGCACAGTCACACCTCTCTCTCCGAGTCCCTCTTTCTCTCGCTGTTTCTCTCTCTGCCTATTTCTCTGCCTCTATCTCTAAACGTATCCAGCCCCCTCTGTGTCTCTTTTGCTATCCCCCGATCTATATCTATCCAAAACCCCATCTCTGTCCCTGTCTCTCTCGCTCTAATCTGTCCTGATCTCTGCTCCGTTTCTCTGTCTCGGGATTAAAATGCTCTCTCTGATAAGCTTCTGTCTGACCGTTTAAAATAATGATGTGTTGTGGGCCATGTTTGCTAAATCTCAGTGATTTCCATTAGGAAATGGGGAGGGTGGCTCCTTCTGCAAAGCCAGATCTCACACACACTGCAATGTGGTAGCAGCCAGATTCCAATTTCTTTCTAACAGTTCAGATATTGGGAAAAAATCTTTTCAAACAACAACAGCACAGATTCAGCGTCAGTCACACAGTCGCTGTTAACAAATCCCACCTTCTGGGAGGGTGTGAGTGAGGTTCTTTTCCCCAGAGACAGGGGAGCTGGGCTGTGAGTGCACAGCAGAGGACCACCCTAACCCACCCCCTCCAGTGTCTCTCCTCTCCCTGCCCCTCTGCCTTTACTCTCTCTCTGTTACCCTCACTTTCCCTCTCTCTCTCCCTGAAAACTCACAATCAAAGGAGAAAGATGGGAGAGAGAGTTATGCCAGGAGAACCCACTATCACATCCCCAATCAAATGGATTAAAGTGGGCTGCAGCAGGTTTTATTCGACCATGGTGTCCATCGCATTAAATATGGGCACTGTTCGGGAATGAAGCAAATGCAAGAGCCTTCCTGAGGTTAGGCCTGGAATTGAGGCCTCGTCACAGAGGCTGCATGATACATCCTGGACAATGAACAGGTTCCCCAGGTCCCGGCCAGTGAACCAGAACAATCCTCTCCAGCCCCGAAACCTCCCAGACAGGGCTGGGTGGAGGGAAGGGTGAAGGAAGCCAGTACTGCCCACGTCCTGCCCCTTCCACCCTCCCCTCACACCGCGTTCACCCCCATTAAAACAACAACTAATCACATTGGGAATTTTGTTCACATTTTTTACAAAATGAAACATAGAGACAAATGGCTGGAGAGAGAGAGAGAGAGGGAGAGAGCTGGAGTGACAGCGACAGGAAAATTACCCCCCTTCCCCTGAAATCCACCAACTCCATCCATTCCCAGCCCGGTCTAAAACACAAGCAGCTCTCTGGGATAGAGAACAAGCCTTTCCCCAGGCTGGGGGGGGGGGGGTGTTGGGGGGGGGGGGTTAATTTCAGCTCCATCTCTCCCCCTGCCTCTCTCCCGGGTGCTTCACACTCACTGAGCGAGCTTTGGTTTTAAATTGTGTCTTCACCAATTGCATGTTCAGTAAAGGCCACAGGCCGTTACTGGCACAGCAAGATCCCAAGGCCGGCAATGTGATCATACCCGGAGAGGACAAAAAGGGGACACATTTCATTCCCCCAGCCTCACGCCTGGTCTAATTCTCCCCCCCTCTCTCTCCCTGGTGTAATCCTCCCCATCCCCACCCCCGATAAACACCTTTCAGAGTTTGGATACACATTGCCCCCGGCCCCAGTTCCCAGAGAGAGCTAAACTCCCTCTTTAAACTGGGAACAAGCTGTGTCCAGAAGGAGACACTTTTTAAAATCACCCTCCCTCCATTGGTTTATTTTTGCAAGTCAGGAATCCCAGAAGGGTGTGACTGAGGCTTTTCTCCAGAGACTGGGAGCTGGGCACTGACTCCCCATGAGCGACCCCCCAGATCCAGTGTCTCTTCCCACCCCTTCA
This sequence comes from Mustelus asterias, assembly GCF_964213995.1. NCBI lineage: Eukaryota > Metazoa > Chordata > Chondrichthyes > Carcharhiniformes > Triakidae > Mustelus > Mustelus asterias. The sequence continues at coordinate 51,362,270 of NC_135822.1, forward strand.
CTGTACCCCCACAAAACTCTCCCCTTGTTGTCTTTACTTGTTTTCCCACACTCTCTCCCTCCCTGTCGTTCTCTCTTTCCACCCCACCCTCCCTGTCTTTCTCTTTCTCTCTCTCTGTCTTTTTCTCTCTCTTTCTTTCCCTCCCTGAAATTAAATTAACAACAATTCACATTGGTGCTTTCTTTAACATTTTATTGAAAGATGAAATATAGATAGGAGTGCCTGGGAGAGAGAGAGAGGGGTGGGGGTGGGGTGCAGGGATTGGTAAGCACGCAGGAGAGACAGAAACAGGGAAATTCTAAACCCCCTATCCAAATATTAATTCCTGGGAAAAGAGAGAAAAGAATACGGAGTCACACAGCACAGAAACGGGCACTTCGGCTCACCGCGTCTATGCTGGCCATCAGATACCAATGTAGTCTATTCCCATTCCCCAGCACTTGCTGCAGAGTCTACGACGCCTCGGCGATTTAAGTGCTTGAATTTACCGAACCCCGTTTCCACCTTCTTTCCTTCGAACTCACTTTTGTTTAAAAAATGTGGTCACTGTTGCAGTGCGAACAAAGGGCACCGTCCCAGTGCGTGACACAGTCCTCCCCAACACACCCCCACGCCCTCGCCTGCTGTGAGCCCCCTCCCCCACTCACTATCCTGTGTGAGTGTGTGTGTGTGTGATAGTTTGTGTGTGTGTGTGTGCCTGTCAGTGTGTGTGTCATCCCAAATTTCCAGAAAGGGTTGAACTCCCTCTTAAAACTAAGCCAACCTTTTTGGAAACAAAATCCCTGTGGTGCACAGCAAGATCCCAGAAGGTGCAGTCAGCTGTGTTGAGTGTGTTTTTAATTTGGTAAATGTTTATATAGAGAGAGCGTGAGGCAGAGAGGGGCTGCGACAGTGAAATCCACCCCACCTCACCCCGGGACCCTCAGAATTGAATCACAACATGTCGGGTGGCACGGTGACACAGTGGTTAGCGCTGCTGCCTCACAGCTCCAGGAATCCGGGTTCAATTACCGGCTTGGGTCACTGTGATCCTGTGCCTCTTCCCACCCCCTCACTCCACCCCTACAAACTTACTGTCTTTTCCTGTTTTCCCCTCACTCTCCCCCTCTCTCTCACTCCATCTTTCTCTTCTTTCTCTCTCTCTACCACTCCCTCCACCTGTCGGTCGTTTTCTCTCTCTCCTCCTGTCTTTCTCTCTCTCTCTCTGCCTTTCTCTCTCTCTCTCTTCCCCCCTCCCCCCCCCCCCCCCCCCCCGTCACAGTCCTCCCCAACACCCCCCACACTCTCGCCTGCTGTGAGCCCCCTTCACCACCCACTACCCTGTGTGTGTGTGTGTGTGTGTGTGTGTGTGCGTTTGTGTGTGAGTGCGTTTGTGTGTGAGCAAGATTTTGTTCAAAGAAACGTGGTCGCTGTTGCACTGCGGGCAAAGGCCATAGGCCCAGTGTGTACAGTAGCAGCAGAAATGTGAACGTAAATCAGATGGGATACAGTCCTCCCCAATACATCCCCACTCACTAACCTGCGTGTTTGTTTGTGTGTGTGTGTATGTGTGATCCCAAATTTCCAGAAAGGGTTGAACTCTCTCTTAAAACTAAGCCACAACGTTTTTAAAACAAAATCCCTGTGGTGCACAGCAAGTTCCCAGAAGGTGCAGTCAGCTGTGCTGAGTGTTTTTTAATTTGGTAAATGTTTACACAGAGAGCGAGTGACGCAGAGAGGGGCTGAGACAGTGAAATCCACCCCCTCCCCCCGGGACCCTCAGAATTGAATCACAGGCATGCCGGGTGGCACGGTGGCACAGTGGATAGCGCTGCTGCCTCACAGCTCCAAAGACTTGGGTTCGATTCCCGGCTTGCGTCACTGTGATCCTGTGTCTCTTGCCACCCCCTCACCTCGTGCTGTCTTTTCCTGTTTTCCCCTCACTCTCCCCCTCTCTCTCTCTCCCTCCCTACCTGTCTGTCTCTCTCTCTCTCTCCCTGTCTCTCGCTTTTTTTTCTCTCTCCCTCCCTGTCTATCTTTCTCTTCCTCTCTCCCCCTCCCTGTCTGATTTTTTTTCTCTCTCTCGCTCCCTGTCTGTCTTTCTCTCTCTCTCTCTCCCTCCTTGTCTGTCTTTCTCGCTCTTTCTCCCCACCCCCATCTGTATTTCTCTCTCTCTCTGTCTGTCTTTTTTCTCTCCATCCCTGTCTTTCTCTCTCTCTCTCCCTGTCTGTCTTTTTTCTCTCTCTCGCTCTCCCTCCCTGTCTATCTTTCGCTCTCTCTCCCCCCCCTGTCTGTTTTTCTCTCTCACCCTCTCTGTCTGGCTTTCTCTCCCACTCCCTGCATCTTCCTCTGTCTTTTTCTCTCTGTCCTTCTTTCTCTCGCTGTCTTCCGTTCTCTCTCTCTCTCTCCCTCCATCTTTCTCTCTCTATCCCACTCCCTGCATCTTTCTCTGTCTTTGTCTCTCCACCTGTCCTTCTCTCTCTTTCTCTCTTTTCTCTGAAAGGGGGTTTCACAGTCCTCCCCAACACCTCCCGCACTCGCACCTGCTGTGAGCCCTCTTCCCCACTCATTACTCTGTGTGTGTTTGTGCGCGCACATCATCCCAAATTTCAAGAAAGGGTTGAACTCCCTCTTAAAACCAAATCCATGTGGTGCACAGCAAGATCCCAGAAGGTGCAATCAGCTGTGTTGAGTGTTTATAAATTTTGTAAATATTTTTACAGAGAGAGAGTGAGGCAGAATGGGCTGAGACAGTGAAATCCCCCCCCCCCCACCCGGACCCTGTCCCTCAATGGAGCCCCCTCCCTCTAACCGCCCGTCTCTTTCCCTCTGCGTTTACCCACACCTTAAGAAGTCCCACAACACCACGATAAAGTCCAACAAGTTTATTTTGTAGCAAACGCCAGGTTTCGGAGCGCTGCTCCTTCGTCAGATGAGTGGGAGATCTGTTCACAAACCGGGTACATAAAGACTCAATTTATAACTCAATTTACAGAATAATGATTAGAAAGCGAGTCTTTACTGCTAATCAAGTCTTAAAGGTAAAGACAACGTTAGTGGAGAGAGCATTAAGCACAGGGTAAAGAGATGTGTATTGTCTCCAGACTGGACAGTTGGTGAGATTTTGCAAGTCTAGGCAAGTCGTCGGTGTTACAGATAGTGTGACATGAACCCAAGATCCCAGTTGATGCCATCCTCATGTGTGCGGAACTTGGCTGTGAGTCTCTGCTCAGCAACTCTGCATTGTCGGGTGTCGTGAAGGTGCCTTAGAGAACGCTTACCCGAAGACCAGAGGCCGAATGCACGTGACGGCTGAAGTGTTCCCCAACAGGAAGAGAACAGTCTTGCCTGGTGATTGTCGAGCGGTTTTCATTCATCTGTTGTCGTAGCATTTGCATATTTTCCCCAATGTAACATGCCTCGGGACACCATTTCCTGCAGCACATCAGGTAGACACACACACCCTCACCCACACACACACACCCTCACCTCACCCACACGCACACACCCTCACCCTCACACACACACCCTTACCCCCACACACACACACTCACCCTCACACACACAACCTCACCCACCCACACACACACACACACACCCACACACACACACAACCTCACCCTCACACACACACTGTCACCCACACACACACACCCTCACCCACACCCACAAACACCCTCACGCACACACACACACCCTCACCCACACACACACTCACCCACACACACACATCATCACCGACACACACACAACCTCACCCACACAGTCTTACCAACACACACACACACTCTCACCGACACACACACTCTCAGCCACACACACACACACACCCTCACCCACACACTCTCACCAACACACACACACACTCTCACCGACACACACACTCTCACCCACACACACACAACCTCACCCACACAAACACACCATCACCCACACACACACTCTCACCCACATACATACTCTCAAACACACACACACACCATCACCCACACACACTTTCTCACCCACACACACACTCTCACCCACACACTCTCACCCACACACACACACTCTACCCCACACACACACACCTTCACCCACACACACACCCCCTCACCCACACACACTCTCACCCACACACACATACACTCACCCACACACACACTCTCACCCACACACACACACTCTACCCCACACACACCCTCACCCACACACACACACCCTCACCCACACACTCACTCTCACCCACACACACACACACTCGCCCACACACACACACTCTTTTACCAACACACACACAGACCCTCACTCCCCCCCACACACACCCTTACCCACACACACACACCCTCACCCACACACACACACACACAAACCCTCACATACACACACATACCCTCACCCACACACACACGCTCTCACCCACACACACACTCTCACCCACACACATACTCTCTCGCCCACACACACACTCTCACCCACACACACTCTCTTGCCCACACACACACTCTCACCCACACACACACACTCTCGCCCACACACACTCTCACCCACACACACACTCTCTCGCCCACATACACTCTCATCCACAAACACACACTCTTTCACCCACACACACACACAGACTCTCACCCACACACACACACTCTTTCACCCACACACACACACAGACCCTCACCCACACACACACACCCTCACCCACACACACCGACACCCTCACCCACACACACACAGACACTCACGCACACACACACACCCTCACCCAGACACACACACCGTCACCCACACACACACACGCTCTCTCACCCACACACACACCCCCTCACTCACACACACACACTCTCACCCACACACACACTCCCTCACCCACACAGAATCACTCTCGCCCAAAGACAGTCACTCTCACCCACACACACCACACACACACACCCTCACCCACACTCTCTCACCCACACACACACTCTCTCACCCACACACGCACTCTCTCACCCACACACGCACTCTCTCACCCACACACACACAGACACTCTCACCTACACACAAACACTCTCACCCACACACAAACACTCTCACCCACACACAAACACTCTCACACACACACAAACACTCTCATCCACACACAAACACCCTCACCGACACACAAACACTCTCACCCACACACTCTCACCCACCCACACACACACACGCACATACATACACACACACAAACTCTGTTGCCCACACACACACTCTCTTGCCCACACACACTCTCACCCACGCACACACTCTCTCGCCCACACACACACACTCTCTCGCCCACACACACACTCTCTCGCCCACACACAATCACTCTGACCCGCACACACACTCTTTCACACACACACAGACCCTCACCCACACACACACACCCTCACCCACACACACACCCTCACCCACACACACACAGACCCTCACGCACACACACACACCCTCACCCAGACACACACCCTCACCCACACACACACGCTCCCTCACCCCCACACACACACATCCTCACTAACACGCACGCACTCTCACCCACACACACACACTCCCTCACCCACACACAATCACTCTCGCCCAAACACAATCACTCTCACCCACACACTCACACACACACACACCCTCACCCACACACTCTCTCACACACACACTCTCTCGCCTACACACACTCTCACCCACACACACTCTCTTGCCCACACACACACACTCTCACCCACACACACACTCTCTCGCCCACACACACTCTCACCCACACACATACACTCTCGCCCACACAAACACTCTCTCGCCCACACACACACACTCTCTCGCCCATACACAATCACTCTCACCCACACCCACACACTCTTTCACCCACACACACACAGACCATCACACACACACACCCTCAACTACACACACACACACTCTTTCACCCACACACACACAGACCCTCACCCCCACACACACAGACCCTCACTCACACACACACACTCACCCAGACACACACACACCCTCACCCACACACACACACACCCTCACTCACACACAGACGCATTCTCACCCACACACACACACACACTCCCTCACCCACACACAATCACTCTCGCCCAAACACAATCACTCTCACCCACACACTCACACACACACACACCCTCACCCACACACTCTCACAAACACACACTCTCTCGCCTACACACACTCTCACCCACACACACTCTCTTGCCCACACACACACACTCTCACCCACACACACACTCTCTCGTCCACACACACTCTCACCCACACACATACACTCTCGCCCACACAAACACTCTCTCGCCCACACACACACTCTCTCGCCCATACACAATCACTCTCACCCACACACACACACTCTTTCACCCACACGCACACAGACCATCACCCACACACACACACCCTCAACTACACACACACACACTCTTTCACCCACACACACACAGACCCTCACCCCCACACACACACCCTCACCCACACACACACACACCCTCACCCACACACACACAGACACTCACGCGCACACACACACTCACCCAGACACACACACACCCTCACCCACACACCATCACCCACACACACACCCTCACTCACACACACACGCACTCTCACCCACACACACACTCTCTCACCCACACACAATCACTCTCGCCCAAACACAATCATTCTCACCCACACACTCACCCACACACACACATCCTCACCCACACACTCTCACCCACACACACACTCTCTCACCCACACATGCACTCTCTCACCCACACACGCACTCTCTCACCCACACACACACAAACACTCTCACCCACACACAAACACTCTCACCCACACACAAACACTGTCACCCACACACGCACTCTCTCACCCACCCACACACAAACACCCTCACCGACACACAAACACTCTCACCCACACACACACGCACACTCTCACCCACCCACCCACCCACCCACCCACCCACACACACACACTCTCACCCACACACTCCCTCACACATACACTCCCTCTATAAGATCTTCCCCAATTCTCCTACCCTGCAGGGAATAACTCCCATTCTATCCAGCCTCTCCTTATAACTCGCCCACATGCACACACTCTCGCCCATACGCACACACTCTCACGCACACACACTCTCTCTCACCCACTCACACACACACCCTCACCCACACAGACACACTCTCACCCACACACTCACGCTCTCACCCACACACACACTCTCTCACCCACACACACACTCTCTCACCCACACACACACCCTCACCCACACACACACACTCTCACCCACACGCATGCACTCTCTCTCCCACACACACATTCTCTCACCCACACACACACACTCTCTCACCTACGCACACACTCTCTCACCTCCCCCCCCCCCCACACAGACACTCACCCACACACACACTCTCAACCACACGCTCCCTCACACATACACTCCCTCTATAAAATAATCCCCAATTGTCCTACGCACCAGGGAAAAAAGTCCCATTCTATCCAGCCTCGCCTTATGACTCCCAAGCCATCCAATCCCGGTAGCATCCGAGCAAATCTTTCCTGCACTCGTTCTAGTTTAATAATATCCTTCCTATAACATGGTGACTAGAACTGTACACAGTATTCCAAGTGTGGCTTTACCAATGTCTTCTGGAACTTCAACAATACATGCCAACCCCTGTATTCAATGTTCTGACCAATTAAACCACTGATTCTGTCTTTATCTGCCACCTCCCTATACTTCTCTCTGTATCTGTCTGTGTCTCAGTATTCCTCGATGTACCTGTCTGCCTCTCTGTATAAAACCAAAAAGCATAGGAGCAGAATAATGCCAGAAGCAATTTAAAATCAATGGGTCAATGTTCAAATAGTTGCAGGAACAGAGAGACCTGGACTTTCAGTTCATTTTTACATCTTAAAGATCCAACCTGTGGCTCAGAATCTGTCAGTTGAATCTACTTTTCCTGTCCTGAAAACGTGTCAACAATTGTTTGGGGAATGTGACGAAAGATGACATTCCTGCATCCTGCACAGCGGGGTTGGGAGGTTGCTTGAAAGGAGATTCAGAAAGCGTCAATTAGATTGTATCCCTTTGCAGAAGGTGAGTATTTCACAGGACATGCCCCGAGATAAAGGAAAGTTTTGCTACTGACTGCATAACTTTCAAAGTCTCCAGATGCATGAAGGGGGCAGAGATTTTGTAATATTCAGAGCAGGATTTGCCAGACAATCATAGAATTGAAGATGTGAGGCCATCTCTTGATTCTGAATGTCAATCTGGAGCTTTTAAACTTTAGTCCTGGGCTCATCACTCCAATTTTGCAATCCAACACTTTGCTGTTGTGAATTTTGAGTTCTAAATTCTCTGAAATTAATTCTGTATTAAAAATATCTGCATGTCGAAATGATTCCCATACTGTTTGTTGCTGCAGAGCCCCAGCTTGTGCCTCAGTTTCACTGTTTATTTACCATTTGAGACACAAGAGCCATAGAATTCCTACACAGCAGAATGAGGCCATTCAGCCCAACAAGCCTGACCCGACAATCATCCCACCCATGCCCTAATCCCCCTGACACTAAGGGGCAATTTAGCAAAAGTACAAACTCCACACAGACAGTCACTCGAGGCGGGGAATTGAACCCAGGTCCCTCGCACTGTGAGCCAGTAGTACTAACCACTGTGCCACCGTGTCACCCGGTGACGAGACAGAACGTTTGCAAAAGTGCACAGAAATAGGCAGAATTGTCAGCATTTTAGCTGGAAGCTTCAAATGACAGGGATCTTAATAGCAGAGTTACAGAATCCCTGCAGTGCAGAAGGAGACCATTCAGGCCATCGAGTCAGTACTGAATCTCTGACAAATTACCTTACCAAAAACCTTGACCTCGCCCCATCCCCGTAATCCCACACATTTACCTTAATCCACCTAACCGACACAGATTTGGACAGTAAAGGGCAACTTGCTGTGTCCAATCCACCTAACCTTCACATCTTTGGACTGTGGGAGGAAACCGGTACATCCAGAGGAAATCCACGCAGACACGGGGATAATGTGCAAACTCCACATAGTTACCCAAAGCCGGAATTGAGCCCGGGTCTTTGTGGGAATTAGATCATTGCCAGATGTAGTGTGGAGTTAGTTTGAAACAATCTTCTGCAAATGGCTATTGATGCTCAGTCACTTGTTATTATTTTTAATCTGGGGTTGATAGATTTCCCTCAGTCCAAGAGGTAAAGAGGTAGAGAGATAGATCACAGATCAGCCCTCATCTTATTGAATATTAGAACAGGGTTTCAGGAAGATTATTCCAGATTCCAAACAGCC